>NC_089225.1:6580879-8030879 GCF_963924675.1 Phocoena phocoena
GGAAGCAGTGGGGATTTCCAGGAATTGGGCCACCGCCCACTTTTTGGCCTTTTATGGTCAGCCTTGGAGCTGTCATGGTGCCTGTGGGTGTGTCATTTAGCTGAGGTATTACAATGAGCGTATAATGAGGCTCGAGGTCCCCTGGAAGTCGGATCTTCCCCCACCTTGGACCTAGTTGGTTCTAACCAGTTTTTGTCATGTCCTGTGGCTATCCGATTCTTTTAGAGGTTGTGCCCTGCCCCTTTCCCTCCTGCTTCAGTGGGGGGTGGTTGCTGAGAAAGCTACAGAAATATAAAATTTATTCAGAATTAGGATAGATTTAGCAAAGACTTCATGAATAAAACACAACCCTTGGTCCAGGGGAGCTCTGCCCATGAAGGAAGACAGACATGGTAACAGGGAATTCTAAGTGACTGGATGGCTGCAAGGCCACACACTGTGTCCTGGGGTGGGGAGCCCTGAGCCAGCCTGTGGGAGTCTGGGTTGACTCTCCAGAGGTGGCAGCATTTGGGTTGGGAGTTGAAGGGGAAGGAAGAGTTTGCTAAGAAGATAAGCGTTTGTTGGAGAAAGACATCATGGGAATAAGGAACAGCACAGAGTAAGTGAGAAAGTGTGTGTGCCCATGGTGTATGTGTGTGTGTGTGTGTGTGTGTGCGCACCCATGGGAAGGCCGAGGAGGTGGGAAGAGACAAAATGTTTCACCTGAGGACTTAGGGGTAGTTTAGCTTTGTTGGAGAGTATAGGGCACTATAAAGGGCACTCACTTACTTATTCCCCTCTGGTTCCGGAAGGGATTGCCCGAGGCTTATAAAGGTGTATCACCTGTAGTGTCCCAATCTCTGAGCACACAGTTATCACATGGCTGCCATGTGCAAAGCCCTGCTCTAGGGGCCAGGGACACAAAAGTGGACAAAACACATGAAAACCCCTGCCTGCGTGGGCCTACTTTCATTCAAAAAACAGACAAGAATCAATACAAGTTAGTAAAATCTTGCATTGAGAGTCGAGAGTGATGAGCACTAAGAAGAACAAAGTAGGACAAAGGACAGAAGATGTGAAGGATGGGCTGGGGCTGCTACTTTCAACCAGGTGACCAGGGAGGCCTCCCCGAGTGACACTTAGAGTCAAGAGCTGAAAGAGGTGATGCTGTAAGGTAGATGCCCTTGACATTAGACATGCAAATGAAATTCCAACACCATGAGACCAGTATTGCAGATTCTCTGACCAAAACAACCAGCTTTTCTCTGTGTGATAAACTTCACTAAAACAGAGGGCAGTGAAGGGATTCACCTTGTTAGGTTACCGAGCTTCCTGCCATTGTCTGAAGATCGCTGCTTCTCTTGGCCTCAGGCTGGTGGCCATGACATAAGGATGTACTCCTTCAAATCTCCATGATGCTCCACACACCATGAGGAAAGCACTTTCTGACCCACGGAGCTTAATCTCCCCAGAGCCCACACGTGTTTCTCTCAGCCAGCTGAGTTGTTCCATCCAGAACAGTGCTGTCCAATTGGATGATCTATGATGGGGGGGGTGTTCTATATCTGTGCAGAGTGCTGCAAATACAGCTGGTGGGATTGAGGATCTAAATTTTTAATCAAATTTAAGTTGAAAGAATTACAATGGAAATAACTACATGAGGCTAGTGGTTACTGTATTGGACAGTGCATATCTGGAGTAACACTCCAGGAGGCCTGGGGGGTGGAGCTGAGGTGTGCTAGTCCAAGGTGAGATTGGTAACTCCAAGTCTCACCCTTGGCAAGGGCTTCCTACCAGGTAAGATATTCTTCTTAGTGTGTAGCTACTGAATACACACACACACACACACACACACACACACACACACACACACACGTCCCTCTAGGACAAAAAATAATTTCTGGACCATTTGCAGTCTACGCCCTTAACATGAAGGCTCCACACCCACAGGAGAGTTGACAGTGAGCATTCATTTACTCATTCTCTCTTCTTCTTCACATTGTGCTCACTAGGTCTCTTAATGTCTTCTTAATGATATCTCCTTTGGCCATAGCAAGGCCAACAGGAGTTTTGAGGCATCTTTGGCTGCCTTTGGGGATGGGAAGTTGGGCAGGTTAAAATAATAGTGTAGCCTCTGTTGAAAAGGAGCAAAGAAGAAAGATAAGGGCCAGGAAAAACCAAGCCAGGAATAGGACCCCAAATGCAAGCCGTGGTGATGAACGTACTCTGTGGTCGTACCGCAGAATTGACTGCCTAGCCTAGGTATCTCTATGAGAGGGGATCCTGGGCTGCTGCATAGTATGAGAGGAAGGAGAGTATAGTGGTTAGAAGCACAACATTTACACAGAACCTGTGTCACTCCAGTATCAAATGAGCACACTTGGGCACAGACTATGGTTTCTAAATACCATTCTCCACCAAGAGGAAGCAGGGCTCCTTGGAGAAATTGGAATGCAAGGGCTGGGGCAGGGAAAATATAAGACGAACCTGGAACATCTTGTGCTACAGGGAGATGTCCAAAGAATAATAAGGACAACTCAAGGGAACGGGAGCCAGGCTGAACTGGTGCCTACTGGCCACATATAGGACCATCTGAGCATCAAAATGAATGGTGATAGTGATGAAATATCAGTTATGAAAAACAAACAAACAAAAAAAATGGTCCCTGAGTCCCTACTGATAATAAATGATTAAATGGGGGAAAAGAGAAGATAAGCTAGAGTAGAAACTCAATTCACACATAGAAGGAGTGATGGAGATGGCAAGGCACCCAACCACACCCAATGATTCAGGTAAGAAACAACAATGGATGCTAAAGTGATCGGTGAAGGTTTGATGGCAACTGGCCATTTACATACTTTCAAAGCATCTCCCCACAAGTTACTTACTCATTACAAAGGGAAAATAGTAACTTTGTAGTGGAGAAAGCTGACAGATATCGCCTTAACCAAATCAGCAAAGTAACAGCACCAGAAATGGGGCAAATTAACATCATGTTCCTCCTGACATCACACACTGATAAAACATCATCACCTCTAAGGATTCCTACCCTAAATATGTAACCTAAATTTTATGGTGAGAAAACATTGGAAAGACCCAAATGGAGGAAATTCTGAACCAAAAAACTCCCACTATGTTCTATTTAAAAATGTCAATATAATAAAAGATAAGGAAAGGCCAAGAAATCATTTCATACTAAAGGAAACTAAAGAGACATGAAAGCTCTGCACCAAAAAAATAGTAGCCAAGAAGAATATCATTGGGAAATTGATGAAATTTTAATAAGGTCGGTAGAGTAGAGGATACCATTGTATCAGTGTTAAACTTCCTAATTCAGACAATCATATTTTGGGTATGTAAGTGAATGCTATTATTTTTAGGATTTTCATGTATGCTGAAATATTTAGGGATAAAGGGACATGTCAACAATGTACTCTCAAATATTCAAATAGCTGAGAGAGAGAGAGAGAGATAGAGAATGATAAAGTAAAAACAGGGTAAAGCCTTAGTAATTAGTATATACACGTTCTTTTAAATATTCTTTCAATTTTCTAAATTTGAAATTATTAAAAAAAATTCTAGCCTTTAGTGTCAGATTGCTTGGCTCCAAATCCAAGCACTTCCAATGATGAGCTGTGTGTCTATGGGCAAGTTACTTAAGCTCTCTGGGCCTCAGCTTCTCTATCTGTAACATGGGGATAATAACAGTGCCTTCCTCAGGGTTGTGTTGAGATTGAAGAGTTAATATACGTAAAGCATTTAAAAGAATGTCTGGCACGTGGCAAGCATTGGACAAGTGGAGATTGCTGTTCTTTGTGTCTAAGAGATAAAATCATGGCAACTAGGAAGGTGAGAGGGGGATTTCTCCTGAGACTCTCAGAGTGATGATGTGCATAAGCACTGCTCTGGGGGGTACTTAATGCCCCTCGACCCAGGCCCCATCACCACCCTATGCCATTCACGCCCTGGCAGTGCAGATAAGGGCCCTTACTGCCTTTGGGTCTGCCACTGTCTAGCAGGTGACTTCAGCCTTTTACCCAACTTCTTCGAGCTTCAATTTCACCACCAACAAGAGGGATTATAATCCCCACCTCTAGCTTTTCACTATAGCAAATAATTATCCAGTGATATTTATTGAAAATGCTGAATGTGCCAGGCATTTGGGGTGGATTACCATCTAATCCTCAAAACAAACCTCTGAGGTAGGTACTATCATTATCTCAATTTTAGACAAAGGCCATTGAGGCTTAGAGAAGTTAATTAAATTGCCAAGGTCACACAGCTCATAAATGGTGACACAGATTCAACCCAAGCCTCTAGGGGTAACTTCTGAGATCTTATTACTGATAATAACCCTTTCCTTGGTTATGAATATTTTTCTCTCATCTCTTCCTCCCTTCCCTCCTTCCTTCCTTCCTTCCTTCCTCCCTCCCTCCCTCCTTCCTTCCTTCCTTTCTCTCTCTCTCTGTCTCTGTCTCTCTCTTTCTTCCTTCTTTCCTTCCTTTTCTTTCTTTCTTTCTTTCTTTCTCTTTCTTTCTTTCTCTTTCTTTCTTTTCTTTCTCTCTCTCCCTTCCTTCCTCCCTCCCTTCCTTCCTTCCTTCCTTCCTTTCTTTCTTTCTTTCTTTTTCTTTCTTTCTTTCTTTCTTTCTTTCTTTCTCTTTTCTTTTTCTCTCTCTTCCTTCCTTCCTCCCTCCCTCCCTCCCTCCCTCCCTCCCCCCCCCCTCTCTCTCTCTCTTTCTTTCTTTCTTTCTTTCTTTCTTTCTTTCTTTCTTTCTTTCTTTCTTCCTTTCTTTCTCTCTTTCTCTCTTTCTTTCTCATAAAGGAGGAAAACTGCCCAGGGAGGTTAAGTTACTCTTTTAAAGTCACAGAGCATTCTAGTTGATCAGATCTGTGTCTCAAGCTGGAACTGCTGGTAAACGCTGTTGGAGGCCAGGAAGGTGTTTCTGACTTGGCCAAGACATCTGTCCAGGGGTCCAGCATGTGTGCAAAGTGTCAGTTTTCCCGGTGGCCAATCTCATGAGGTCTCACCCCTGCTAAGTAGGAGGCAGATTGGAGACAGACAACCTGGAGGCTTTCAGCTCAGCCCAAAGCTGTCCCTTCCCCAGAGAGGAACCCTGAAGCCAGAGCAGCTTCTGAGGCCCCAGGTGCACACCTGTGCGAAGCTGTGGCCCCAGGTTTTCAGACTCATTTGAGGGGCATTACAAAGCCTGGTTCTTAGATTCCCAAATCTGGATAAGCAGCTTAAGCAGAGCTGAACAGACCCTCCCCCCACCTGGAGGTGGGCACTCCAGGAAAGGATTTGAGGTCAATCTGGTGGACCCTTGGCCCCCAGGTGACTCAAGAGCAGCATTGAGATCAGGGGGCTGGATCATGTGGGTGTGCAGGGCACAGGTGCAGCCAACCCCATAGCCCTGTACCCACAGACCTTCCTCACACACACGGCGGTCGCCCCCGTGGTGACAGTACTCTCACCTCCTCAGCCCCTCACAGCTTAACAGCCTGACCTGGGAGCAGGGGCGGTCATTTCCCTGCTGGGATATCTTTCTCCCAGCATCTCCCAAGGTCTGCCTGCCCACTGGCTCGGGTGGCTGGTGCAGTCCTGCTTCTGCTTCCCGCTGGCCACCCAGCACCCCAGCGCCAGGCCTGCCCTCAAGGCTACCCCTCCTCACTCCCTTCAACGTTCATTCCTGGGCTCTGCTGACGCCCGTGTCCCCGCTGCTGTTTCTAAGAGCTGGCTCATGCTGGGGCAAGGCCAGGGGAGGAATATTCTAGAACCTCCGAGGAATTTACCCCTTTCCTGGAAGACTTTGAGGATATTCCTTAAGGGTGAGGGTGATTGACACCCTGGGTCCAGCAATCAAGCCAGCTGAGTGATGTTGGGGGGACTGGCCAGCGTTCACACTTCCTGAGAACCATCACATGCCGGGCCTTTATAAATAATGCCAACTCTGGTAATCTTCCATCCTGCTGGTGGCCAGCTGCTCCTTCAGGTCTTGGGGCTCAGGTACATCAAGTGGTTTGCCCAAGGCCACGCATGAGTAAGGGAACCCCGAAGACTTCCTGGGGTTGGGAGGTGGTTGAAGAGAATGGAACATACCTGTTATCCTCAACATCTGGAGACCACTGGAGGCCCAAGAATGGGGGGAGAGTTCAGGTCACAGTGAGGAAGGTTCTCCCTACATTTGGAACCTTCCATAAGCAGTGTGCTCTCCCCGATCCCCCTGGCAGGATTGCCTGGCCAGAGACTGGCTAGTCAGATGTGAGGGGTGCACAAGTAGTGGCATTAACTGGAGGTTGGACTTTAAGAGCCCCGGGTCTGAGAGGTAGCAGGCTAGACACTCATCTCTTTGTATTTTAGTGAGGATTTGCTTCTCAGACTGGCAGTCCTGCCAGTTTTCCCTCCTAAATATCTCTTGAGCCTGTCCATCCTTCACCTCCGCAATCACATGCTCCAAGTGCCAGCCTGCTGTGGCCATGGCTTTCTAGTTATCTCCCAGCTTTCTATTTGGCCCTTTATCCATCTTTCTCCAGTCTGCAGCCAGCATGATTGCGTTAAAATGTGAAACTGTCAATTTCTCCCCTCCCCCACTCCCCCCTATACAACCTTTTTGCATGGCTTTTTATCACTCTTAAAATAAAGTTTCCTGCCCTGACTACAAGGCCTGAATGGTCCGCACCCCTCTGCCTAGCCTCACCTTGCCTCTTCTCCCGTGTTCTTCATTCCTCCATGCTGGCCCGTGGGACAGGTGATTCTGGTGCAGTCCCACCCCAGGGCCTTTGCAGACACTGGTCCCGCTCCCCGGATAACTCTCCACCACCAGCTTCCCTTCCACTTCCCCCAAGGAACTCCTTCCCAACCTTCAACTCTCAGCTTAGGTCTTGCTTTCCATGGAAATTTTTCTTGATGTCCCCTCCCCATTCCATCCTTAATAGCACTGATGTCCTATTATAATTGCTCACTAATTATGTGCTTATTTCTTCCTCCAGCGTCTGCTCTCTGCCAGCTGTGAGCTCCATGAAAGCAGGCACCAAGCCTGCTTTGCTCACAACCTGTCTCCAGCAGCGGGGAAAAGAATAACTACACCAGGCATACCTGTTGTATACATTAAATGGCAAATCCTGAGGCAATGAGACCCAGGAGAGAGGATTTTGAGAGATGAAGGGCTAACCTGACCCTGCTGACAGGTAGGCTGTCCAGGGGTCATTGGGGTTGGCTTCTGGCCCCCAGTGATGGCAGAAGGGCCCTGACATGGGAAAGCCCTTCACCAGGGTACCTGCTCCCTTGGGAACAATTCACCTGTCTTACCTCTGTAGGGACCTGTGATCTGTTGGGGCTGGAGTTACAGGTGAGGGCGGTGGGCTCAGACCCAGATCCCAGGCAGGCGCACCCCAGACTCTGCCCAGCTCAGGTGGTTATGGGTCCTCCTGGGAGAGGGGTTTACTGACACTTCAGTGACCATTCATTCTTGCCCTAGTAGTCTTCAGTATTTGCATTATTACACATTCATTCATTTGTTTGGCCGTTCATGATTTCATTCCTTCTTGAGCATCAATTGGGAAGAATTGTGTTCATTGAGACAGCTACTTTAACTAATGAAATGGAGCAGGACCCCATGGTCCTCCCCCCAACCCAGGTCTTTCGCCTGCTTTTTGTCTGTAGAAAAACTTTAGTCAAAACATAAATTTAATCAGAGAAGTGAGAAAATACAGAAGCAAAGGAAAACAGTCAAACAGGACAAAACAGTAATAGTTTAGTCATTAAGCAAAGTCAAGGACTTTTAGTTCCTCCTCAAGGGCTATAGATAATGTTATGCGCCATAAACTTTGAGCTGTCTTACAGATACTGAAACCCCCAATAGGTGGAAGGAGTTAACTACATGATGACCAGATTGTTGCCATGACGTAAGCTGCCACAATTCTGAGCACTGGCCTCAAAGAAATGGGAACAAACTGACCCTGGAACTGAAGACTAACTTAAAACAATCAAGATGACACTGATCAGATACTACATGATCAATTTCAAGATGACTTTCAGAGCTGACTGTGCTGTTTCTGCATGTAGCCCCCTCCCTCCACCTATACACCCCTGAAACTCCCCTTTAAAAGCTCTTGCCCCCTGATTGTCAGTGGGAGGAATTGGCCTTTGGACAGGAGTCTGCCCTGCCCGTCCCCGACCCTGGTTGCCAGCCTCTGAAATAAAGCAAACTTTCCTTTCTACCAACCTTGCCTCTTATTTGCTTTAGAGCAATGAGCATCTGGACCCCACTTTCGGTAACAGTAGTGCCAATTTGGGTGAATATTCTTATTTCCTTGTAAAAGTAAAATGATAGTTTACCCTTTTTGAAGATGGCTTGATTTCAGCCATAATGAGAAACCAGAAATCTTGCTAAACTGTTTCCCTTTTGCTTAAGAGCTGGCATCCCCACACCTGGCTGATGGAAATGTGATCTCATCAGTTACCTGTGCTAAGACCTGGGCTTCCTCTGACTCAGCTGTTCTAACCCAGCTAAATATTTAATGTGTGTCTAGTTCATTTTATCTCCTCAGTCTCAAGTTGGTTTATCCCCATCACGATCTAATTCCAGCCTTCCTTTATTAAAGGGGCTTTCTTACAGAGCAGAATGCTTGGGCAGGCTAAGTAATAAATATACAGCAGTGTTTCTCAACACTGTTAGACCCAATCACTCCTTCACAGAAAATATTTTGTAACACTCCCTTTACTATACTGAAATGGAATTCAAAGATAGGATGACTTACCTGTACACATGATTTTTAAAAAAGTCAATAAAGTCCTGAACATAATAACTAGAGTGAAAAGGAAAAATAAAGGGAAAGCAATCTGTAACAAAATGCTATGTATTATAATATGTAAATGATCAGGCCTGACTCTATTAGAAAATATAATGAAGTTATCAGATGTTTTCACCTACTTAAAGTGAATAAATGTGGATGAAGAGAAAGGAAACAATAATTTTGCTAAACATTTTTCTTTATGTTTGACCTTTTGAAGTAAGGGCTACAGAAGAGTACTTATACATGGAGTGTACTTATGTATGGGGCCACTGTGATAGCCACAAATGCAGATGTATCCAGGTGTTTGTGCTGATGTATCCAGGTGTTTGTGCTGGAGGTGACTCAAACACCTTGAAGGGCATTGCCCTTGTTGCAGGATTTTCCCGAAAGAAGAGCAATTCTTGGTAAAGAAGCAATTCTTCCCTTGATTCACATGATTGTTGCATTTGAAAATTCAATGTATGTGAAACTATGTAAATATACTTTGTGTATATATGTAAAATCATGTAAAGTTAAAATAACAAACAAGTCTGTTGCCTATATGAATGTCCAGTAGCACATTCAAAAGTGGGTTTGGGCCCTTCCCCATACCAAAGAAGGGCCACTTGTCATATTGATAACCCCAAGCACCTCCACAAATTTCCAAAACACCCCTAAGGGTCAGCAACCCCCATGTGGAGAGACACTGATTGACGGAGTGGGTGTCAGTGTGGCCCAGAGGAGCTGAATCAGGGTTTCTGCCTCTGCCTCTGCCTTTTCTCCACAGGTTATGAGACAACCACGCCAGTAATAGCAATGATAGGATTCTGAGTATTCACTGCCTGTTGGTCACCGTGGTAGCCACCCTACCTATGTGATTAACCCACATCAACTTCCCCAGGTTGGTGGTATTATTCCCATTTTAAAGAAGGAAACACTGAGTCTCTGATGTTGGGCAACTTGTTTAGGTTCTTACCTTTGAATGTGTCAGAAGAGGAGAATATCTGCTCTGCAGTTTCAATAGAGGAGGAACAAAGACTGTGGATAGAAAGGTTTTCATCTGATGGGCTATGGAAGTTCTAGTAGAGATCAATACATGTTAAGCATGTAATAATTTGAGAGTGCTTCTCTACTGTGTGCAGCCACAGGAGATGTCCACTGGTAATCACTAGGAAGCATAAAGAGGTCTGTGTTTCATATTACAACCAGGAAGTGACTCTTGTGACCATTTGGGTTTTAAAGTTTCCTTCCTGTTCTGACAGAAGCAGGAAAAGTGGATAGTGCCAATGGGCTGTTGAAGAGTGAGCCCTGCTTTAGAGAAATAAGGAGCTGCAGCCTCAGGGAAACATACTTGTAAAGAACAGAGAACTCAGCAGCATGACAAAGAGCCATGGCTTCACAGGCAAATTCTATCAAACATTTAGAGAAGACCTAACACCCATCCTTCTCAAACTCTTCCAAAATATGGCAGAGGAAGGAACACTCCCAAACTCATTCTACGAGATCACCATCACCCTGATACCAAAACCAGACAAAGATGTCACAAAAAAAGAAAACTACAGGCCGTTATCACTGATGAACATAGATGCAAAAATCCTCAACCAAATACTAGCAAACAGAATCCAACAGCACATTAAAAGGATCATACACCATGATCAAGTGGGGTTTATCCCAGGAATGCAAGGACTCTTCAATATATGCAAATCAATCAATGTGATACAAACCCATATGATAATCTCAATAGATGCAGAAAAAGCTTTTGACAAATTCAAACCCATTTATGATGAAAACTCTCCAGAAAGTAGACATAGAGGGAACTTACCTCAACATAATAAAGGCCATATATGACAAACACACAGCCAACATCATTCTCAATGGTGAAAAACCGAAACCATTTCCTCTAAGATCAGGAACAAGAGACGGTTTCACACTCTCACTGCTATTATTCCACATAGTTTTGGAAGTTTTAGCCATAGCAATCAGCAATCAGAGAAGAAAAAGAAATAAAAGGAATCCAAATCGGAAAAGAAGAAGTAAAGCTGTCACTGTTTGCAGATGACATGACAGTATACATAGAGATTCCTAAAGATGCTACCAGAAAACTACTAGAGCTAATCAATGAATTTGGTAAAGTAGCAGGATACAAAATTAATGCACAGAAATCTCTGGCATTCCTATATACTAATGATGAAAAATCTGAAAGTGAAATCAAGAAAACACTCCCATTTACCATTGCAACAAAAAGAATAAAATATCTAGGAATAAACCTACCTAAGGATACGAAAGACCTGTATGCAGAAAATTATAAGACACTGATGAAAGAAATTAAAGATGATACAAATAGATGGAGAGATATACCATGTTCTTGGATGGGAAGAATCAACATTGTGAAAATGACTCTACTACCCAAAGCAATCTACAGATTCAGTGCAATCCCTATCAAACTACCACTGGCATTTTTCACAGAACTAGAACAACAAATTTCACAATTTGTATGGAAACACAAAAGATCCCGAATAGCAAAAGCAATCTTGAGAAAGAAAAACGGAGCTGGAGGAATCAGGTTCCCTGACTTCAGACTATACTACAAAGCTACAGTAATCAAGAGAGTATGGTGCTGGCACAAAAACAGAAAGATAGATCAATGTAACAGGTTAGAAAGCCCAGAGATAAACCCACGCACATATGGTCACCTTATCTTTGATAAAGTAGGCAAGAATATGCAATGGAGAAAAGACTGCCTCCTCAATAAGTTGTGCTGGGAAAACTGGACAGCTACATGTAGAAGAATGAAATTAGAACAATCCCTGACACCATACACAAAAATAAACTAAAAATGGATTAAAGACCTAAATGTAAGGCCAGACACTATAACACTCTTAGAAAAAACATAGGCAGAGCACTCTTTGACATAAGTCACAGCAAGATCCTTTCTGATCCACTTCCTAGAACAATGAAAATTAGAACAAAAATAAACAAATGGGATCTAATTAAACTTAAAAGCTTTTGCACAGCAAAGGAAACCATAAACAAAACAAAGAAAGCCCTCAGAATGTGAGAAAATGATTGCAAATGAAGCAACTGATAAGGAATTAATCTCCAAAATATACAAATACCTCATGCACCTCGATATATAAAAAAAATGAACAACCCAGTCAAAAAATGGGCAGAAGACCTAAACAGACATTTTTCCAAAGAACACATACAGATGGCCAAGAAACACATGAAAAGCTGTTCAACATCACTAATTATTAGAGAAATGCAGATCAAAACTACAGTAAGGTATCACCTCACACTGAAACTTTTAAGGTAATTGTAGATTTACATGTAGCTTTAGAGGTAATATAGAGAGATCCATGGACCCTTTACCCAGTTTGTTGTAAGGTAGCCCCTTGGAAAACTACAGTACAATATCCTAACCAGGACATTGGCATTGGTACAATCCACAAGTCTTAATTAGATTTCCCCAGTTCTACTTGTACCTGTGTGTGTATGTGGATGTATGTGTATGTGCATGTGCATTGATAACAGAGTGTTATCTCATGCAAAGGTTCATATAGCCACCACCTGAGTTGAGGTACAGAACAAGTTCCAACAGCACAAGGATCTCCTGCGTTGCCCTCTAAAAAAACAGTTTATTGAGGTGAAATTCACAGAAAATAAAATTAATGCACTGGGAGTTTGGGGTTAGTAGATGCAAACTATTACATATAGAATGGATAAACAACAAGGTCCTACTGTATAGCACAGGGAACTATATTCAATATCCTGAGATAAACCATAATGGAAAAGAATATAAAAAATGTATAGATGTGTATGACTGAGTCACTTTTCTGTACAGCAGAAATTAACACATTTTAAATCAACTATACTTCAATAAAAAATGAGGAAAAGTAAAATAACCATTTTAAATTGGATAATTCAGTGGCATTTAATGCAGTTACAATGCTGTATAACTTCCACCTCTATAAAAACAATTCCATCATTCCAAAGTCAAATTTCTTGCCCATTAAGCAGTTTCTTCTTACACCTTCTCCTTAGATACTGGCAAGAATCAATGCGTCTTCTGTCTCTATGGATGTATTTATTCTGGATATTTACATAAATAGAATCACACAATATATGACATTTTGTGCCTGGCTTCTTTCCCTTACCATTATGTTTTCAAGATTCATCAACATTGTAGCATTTGTCAATATTCTATTCATTTTTATGACTGAATAATATTCCATTTTATCTATAGACCACAATTTGTTTACCCATTCATCTGTTGATGGACATTTGAATCTATGTGAATAATGGTGTTATGAATATGCTTATATATGTAACAGTATCTGTTTTCAGTTCTTTGGGGGCACGTATATACCTAGGAATAGAATTTTGGATGATACAGTAATTTAATGTTTAAAGTTTTCAGGAAAGGCCAGACCATTTTCCACAGTGGCTGAACCATTTTACATTCCCACCAGAAATGTGTGAAGGTTCCAATTTTTCCACATTTTTGGCAACACTTTGGGAGACTGTTTTTCAATCTTATTTACTTGTTGCAGGTTGTATTAATCTGCTGGGTCTTCAACACACGTATTTTGAGGGGGGACAAAATTCAGTCCATAACCAGCATCTATTTGGATTTTTTATTTCTTCTTGAGTCACTTTTGGTAGTTTATGTATTTCTAGGAATTTGTCTATTCATCTAAGTTATCTAATTTGTTGGTGTATATTATTCATGCTATTTTCTTATACTCCTTTTAATTTCCATAAAGTTGGAAATAAAGTCCCCACTTGAATTTCTGATTTTAGTTATTTGTGTCTTCTCTCTTTTTTCTTTGTCAGTCTACCTACATGTTTGTCAATTTTGCTGATCTTTTCCAAGAACCCACTTTTGGTTTCATGGATTCTATTGTTTTTCTGTCCTCTATTTCATTGACATCTGGGGGGTGGGTAGTCAGGAATGTTCCCAAAGATGATGGCACCTGGTTAAGTCCAGAGTGGAATGGTGGGGGGAAAGGGATAGCTCTCTACCCACAAGGAGGTCCCAGGCTGGTGGGGAAGACACAGTGCAAATCTGGAACAACGTAAGGAGGTTAGGGTCCTGATCTCAGCCTGAGGCCCCGTGGCCCATGCAGCAGCCTCTGTGCATGCTCTTGAGTAGAGCTGTGGTCTGTTGACCTTCACAGCTGGCGGTATCCCATTGTAGGACCAGACACAGTTTACATATCCAGGCTCCTGTGACAAAAATTTGGTTGTTCTAAGTTTGGAGGTACTACAGACAGTGCTGGAATGACCACATCTGAAAACGTCCTTTGGTGCATGTATGCACACTTATCTTTTAGGAATATGCCTATAAGTGGACTGGATGTGTTCAGCTTGAGTAGATACAATCTTCCAACAGGGGTATGGATTTATTTATTTATTGGTGAATCAATCTAACCTCCTCAGTGCTTTAACTGGAATTGTGGCAAAGCCCTCAATCCACTAGCGGTCTTGGTGAAGCTTTTTACCAGTCCCCAAATCAGCCCAGTGGTCATGTGAAGGCCATGTGAATTATTGGAAGGAACATGAAAGGGCTCTGGAGCCAGAAATGTCTGGGGTTGACTCCTGCTTCTGTCACTGACTAGCTGTGGGGCCCTGAGCAAGTCACACAACTGTCCCAAGTCTACTTCCTCATGATGAAGCCCAATAGCATTCAGCTGTTGAAAGGAGTTAAATGAAATTGTGCCTACGGTGGGCCTGGTGAAGAACCTAGCACATGGTGAGTGGGCAATAAATGGCCGCTGTCAGTCATGTTGTAAATGCTTTCTGCAGGTGGTGACCCAGGAGGTGAGAAGGGCTTCAAGTTAAAATCACAGGTGTGCAAGTGGTCAAAGCTGCTCTCATAAAGGCCATGCACCAAAACCCAGGCAGTTGAGCTTGGAAAGGCTCTGGAGTTCTCCTTCAAAGCCCAGTCCTTCCTATTTTACACCAAGTCCTAAGAAGTTTCTATTTCTTTCATCCCCAGTTCACAGCTGATTAGTAGAAGGCATGATGACAGTGATGGAGGTCATTATGGGGAGGGGTTTTCCACCCACAGACATTCAGACAACAGTGGGCAACTTTAGCTGAGGGTCGGAAAAAATGAACTGGCCATAAAAAAAGGAAAGAAAAGAAAAGAAAACCCCTATGCCCATGGGCACGGCCGTGCCTCCGCTCCTTTGAATATACTCAGCACATCCACATTGGCTGGAGCAGGAAATCTTAAAATGCTGCTGCAGCCCCTTGGTCTCAGGGCATCCTTGGGCTGGCTGTTTGTCTGCCTCAGTGGTTCTTCCAGTGTTTTTGCCCATCAGACTCCATCTTACATCCCACCTGCATTTCCCCACAATTTTGTGTTGTACCAGGCTCTGAATTCACATTCCTTTTGTACAACACTTTGGGGTTTGCCCTTCAGCTCTACTCACCATAAGTAAGAATCTCCTGGTGCAACCCTACCTCTAGGCTTCCCTGGTTCTCCAGGTAGGGCCAGCTACCAGACAGCCTGCTGAAAAAGGTAACAGTCAGTCATCCCTTTAGCGGGTCAAAGGTGCCCCTCACTGCCCCCCAAAATGTCCAGGAAGAGCACAGCACCATTGTGGTAACTCAGAAAAAATGACCCTTAGTCACAACGATGTGTGAAGTTGTGTGTAGGATGTCAAAAGGCAGGGTGGTGTGGGGATATTTCCACCCACAAAAGTAAAAGAGAGAAGAAGTTTTGAATCATCAAGAAATCATTTTTTATTATTCGGCTTCTACTTGGCCATATTTTACTTTACAGAAGGTATTATGATCTCCATTTACAATATTAGAACCTGTAGACTTCTTAAGGGTCTGGGACATGCAAGATGTCACAGAGCTGGTCCTCGTGGCTGGAGCCCAGAGCTGACCCCCAGTCCAGGGAGCCGCACTGCTGAGCAGTGCCGTCCTCTGACCTGTGTCATACTCTGAGTGTGTGTGCACATGTGTGTATGTGAGGTAGCCGGTCTTTGGGAGTCCCAGTGCTGCAGGGTCCTAGGAACCCAAAGGAGCAAGGCCTGGATATCCCAGGAGATGCAACAGAAGATGACAGACTGGGGAGGGGTTGGCAAGAAGTCCTTTACGAGCATCCACCCTAGGGCACAGTCTGGGAGGAGACAAGCTGTAAAATACAGAAGCCCAAGGCTCAGTCATTAACCATATTCAATACCCACTGGCCAAAGGTGAAGTGCATTTTCAGAGAGGTGAACAAGTTCGTCAAAGGAGTGGAGTTTTGCTCTGTTGTATCATAGGGGACACCGTGTCAGTATAAACAGCACTGACTGGAGGAGACGGGCAGAATTACAAAGGTAGGTGAGCCTTCCCAGGGGCCCCACTCCTAGGAAGCCTCCAGGCATTTGCTGCCTGTGCCCTCTTCAGGCACAGATGCTCTGCTTTTCCACTGTGACTGGTATTTGGTATTACCTGTACTCAGCATGTCTCTGTTACTGAAATACCCACAGCCCAGAGCCAGCACACTCATATGAGGGGGAGCTCCAGCTGGGATTGGAGCCCCAGACTTTGTAGCTTTTGAGGGGACCAGTGAAAAATGGATGGATTGAAAGGATTTCCAACTCTTAATTTTGCCAAATTAAGACTTTAAAAAAAGTTGACTATTTCACATTCTTTTCCCATTTAGATTATTACAGAATATTAAGTAGAGTTCCCCGTGCTATACAGTAGGTCCTTATTTGAAAAAGAATAGATATATGTATATGTATAAGTGAATCACTTTGCTGTACACCTGAAACTAACACAACATTGTAACTCAACTATACTCCAATATAAAATAAAATTTAAAAATATTGCCTATTACTAACTATAGCTAATCATTTCTCCAAGGGCGTTTTGGCACTAAGAGAAAGAAAATAATATTTTAAAATAAAGGACAATCTTTTATGTTAACTAAATAGGCTAAATTTATGATATTTTCTTTCTTCCTTTCTTCTCATTTCTCCAAGGGTCAGTGGATAGTTCACCATGAAACAGGACAGCTAAGAGGACTTCAGGCTGTCCCAGATTCAAACCCCTCAGAGAATGTACCTTCACTGGGCACAGTACTTTCACTGTATTTTACTTCTCTGAGTGCGATAGTCAGGATTCTCCAGAGAAACAGAACCAACAGGACGTGTGTGTGTGTGTGTGTGTGTGTGTGTGTGTGTGTGTGTGTGTGTGTGTGTGTGTATTCCAAAGGAAATTGGCTGGCAGTATTCCCTCTTGCTTGGAATTTCATCTTTGCTCTCTTATGCCCTTCAACTGATTCACCTGCATTATGGAGGGCAATCTGTGTTACTCAAAATCCACCAATTAAAATGTTAATCACAACCAAAAAACACCTTCACAGAAACACCTAGAATAATGTTTCACCAAATATCTGTGCACCGTGGCCTAGCTGAGTTGACACATAGCATTAAGCATCACACTGACCTCAGTTTTCCTGAGTTAAAAGTAAAAATAATAACCCTTTCCGTGTAAATTGGTTAAAAGGACTTCATAAAGGCTGTGCCGGAAAGCCTGCCTAGCTTCAGAGGCCTGGCTACACGAGCTGTCCTTCCTCCAGGCTCCGCAGACCCCTGCAGACAGTCAGTGGACCCTAAGCTCCTGAGGATTCTAAGCTCTGAGCTGTTTCTTCCTTCTGATCAACCCTCCAGGGTTTGGCCCCAGGGGCCTCTGCAAGGTCTGTGCTTGACCCTTCACAACTCTCCTGTGTTGCGTGGTTGGCCCACCTCCCTCATCTAATGATGCTTATTTTTGCAGCCAGGGCCCAGCACAGACCCTGACACCCAGTGTGTATGTGTAGAATGATGTAAGACCTGGATGAATGAGGGGATTTTAGGTGGAATTTTGCTCCTCCATCAACTGCTTTTGAAAAGCTAGACTTCCTTTGCACCAGCCTCTTTCTTCCTTCTCCTGCCCTCACAGTGGGACTTGTGTTCTGTGTTCTGAGCAATCACATTTGCCTCTCCCAGGCCCTTTCCCCCTGGGTCCCACGGAAGCCTCTGTCACTTAAAGGCACCAGGTATATTCCCTGTTTACCTTCTGTAGCACCTCTCAACTTCAGGAGTCCTGTCCGACCCTGCAGAGCTGCTAAAGTCCATCTACACTGGGTGCTGCCACTCCTTGGGGCCTCACGGACACACAGCGTCCTGATTCATCTTGGACATCTACCCCCTGCTCCCCAGACCCTCCAGGCACCTCTTCATGATCCAAGATGACCGCTTTGTGTTGGCCAATAACTTGGTTTCCTGCTTTGCTGGGACTTCTGCTTTCTGGCTAGTTTCTCCTGCTGGCACCATAAACTTTCTCACCATCTTCACCAAGTGTTTACAACTCACTGGGAAGATGGAGAGATGATATCACGCCTCTCAATCTCTCTCTTAGGATCCTAAATGTCAGTGAGTGCTTACTGTCTTTTCTCCCACTCCTCCAACTCAGAACAAGCAATTTAAGGCAATCCCCATGCCCTCTCACCCCACCTGAGCCCTTGCTGTCTTGCTGAGCATGATGTGATGAAAAAGAATAGGATAAAGCAAGTTCTCTGGGACTTTGGATGAAATACTTCACCTCTTTGAGCCCCAGAGTCCTTGTCTTCCATCCCTACTATCCAGTGGAATCACTGCTAGGAATACATGAGTCACTGGACATTCAGGTGCCTGGCACAGGGCTTGGCACAGAGAAGAGGTACAAGGAAAGACAGTTTCCATTACTAACCATGCCTCCAAAAATGCATAGTGCCCCTTCCATCCCACCCCCACTGGTGTGGAAATGAACCTTGGTGCCCAGTCCATGTGCATCTTATCCCATACCTGCCATACAGGCTGAGTATGGGACGGAGCTGCCCTCCTTCTCCCAAAGCAGGGCAAGGTTGGGATGGGACTGTGGTGGTGTGAAGAACAAGGGTCTTGTCTTTCTCTTGGAAGTGGTGTTGGTGGAAGGATGCCAGCCCGGCCCCCGGCCCCTCTGCTCACTGCAGCCGCTGCCCACCCTCCTGATTCCTCTAGCATACTGAGGTGGGACGTTGCTCCCTTGGGGTGAATTTAGCCTTTCCATCTCATGACTCACACAAGCAAGCCTTCCCAAAGGTGGCCTGGTTTTACCCTGTAAACCTCCCATCCTGTTCCTGGGGCCCTTCCAAACCAGCTCTGCTCTTCCACACGAGGTTCTGCGCTGCTGGCTGAGGTGCGTATTCGTGATGGCTCTCCTGGTGGCCATCCAGCTCTGACCTCGTGGCCCAGCAGCAGCTGGCCACTGGAGGGTAGAGGACTGCACAGAGGACCGCCGCATCCCTGCCCGCCCCCAATGTTCCCATCATGCACTTTTATTGAACTGTTAAGACTACATTATGAAAGACAACTAATTAGAGGAGAGACAGCCTTGAACATGGAAAGAATAGAGACAGCCAGAGAGGCAGAGCCGACTTAATTTTGATTATTTATTCAGTGGTGGAAGAAAGAAGTGTGCGGTTAAGCACTTACTGGACATTAGGGGCTCGCCATTAGAGCTTCTGCTTCAAGCGGAGAGTGTGTTTTAGGCTTTGGGGTATATTAATGCCATCTGCAGAGAAGGCCTGGGGTGCTGGTGGAGAATGCCTACTAGGCCCTCAGAGCCAACAGCCCAAGTCCACCTCATTTCCATGGATGGGAAAATGAGGTCCAGAAGGGGGCAGACCCAATGCCTCTGCCTCTAGGGAACCCCACCTTGTCACTGTAGTTTTTGTGTACAGCATTTGTAGAGCGTATCACATGCAGTTGCATTACTTGTCTGCAAGTCCGTGACAGCTTGTGTCCTGGTCGCCCAGCACTGGGCCTGCCATGTAGTAGACCCCCGCTCAGTAGTCATCTTTTAGTTGACAAAGACCATCTTGAGATGGCTGATTGACTTTTGTATCTCCATTTCCTGACTGGCAGCTCTCGGAGGCAGGGACTGAATCATATTCACCGCAATGTTCCCAGCCTGGCACATGGCTGATATCCAAGAAGTTGCTCTTATTATAATGTCTCCATAGCTCTTGTGGGGAGAGAAGACTGAATCCCACCAGCTATGGAGCAGACAACCCACAGGTGTGAACTGTTCACGTGGAGGCTGGAGGAGCCCAAGGCTCCCTGGGCATCAAGGAGCAGACTGAGCTGCAGCTTTTCTGGCAAAACATATGGCAGTTCCCATCTGGGATTGGGGTGTGCACGCTGACACCTGCTAGGGTGGGATGGAGCTCTCATGATTTTTATGTTTGTTTGTGGTTTTTTTTGCAGTACGCGGGCCTCTCACTGTTGTGGCCTCTCCCGTTACGGAGCACAGGCTTCGGACGCGCAGGCTAAGTGACCATGGCTCACGGGCCCAGCCTGCTCTGCGGCATGTGGGATCTTCCCGGACTGGGGCATGCACGAACCTGCATCCCCCGCATCGGCAGGCGGACTCTCAACCACTGCGCCACCAGGGAAGCCCATGTTTTTGTTTTTTAATGGAAGTAAAGTTGATTTACAATATTATATTAGTTTCAGGTATACAACACAGTGATTCAATATTTTTATAGATTATACTCAATTTGTAGCTATTATAAAATACTGGTTATGTTTCTTATGCTCTACATTATCTCCTTGTATCTTATTTACTTTATATCTAGTAGTTTTTACCTCTTAATCCCCTTTATCTATCCTGCTTCTCCCCTCACAGCTCTCCCTGCTGGTAACCACTAGGTTGTTCTCTGTTTCTGTTTTATTTGTTCATTTGTTTTAGTTTTTAGTTCCACAGACAGGTGAAAACATACAGTATTTGTCCTTCCTTGTATGACTCACTTCACTAGGCATAATACCCTCCAGGTCCATCCATGTTGCTGCAGGTGGCATTACTTCATTCTTCTTCTTCTTTTTTTAAATCGAGGAGTAATATTCCATTGTACACATATACCACATCTTCTTTATCCATTCATCTGTTGATGGACCTTAGATTGCTTCCATATCTTGGTTATTGTAAATAGTGCTGCTAAAAATACTGGGGTACATGTATATTTTCAAAAATAGGGTTTCTAGGGCTTCCCTGGTGATGCAGTGGTTGAGAGTCCATCTGCCGATGCAGGGGACACGGGTTCGTGCCCCGGTCTGGGAGGATCCCATGTACCGCGGAGCAGCTGGACCCGTGAGCCATGGCCGCTGAGCCTGCGGGTCCGGAGCCTGTGCTCCACAATGGGAGAGGCCACAGCAGTGAGAGGCCCACGTACCACACACACACAAAAAAAAAGTGTGTGGGGGGGTTCTGTTTTCTTCAGATATATACCCAGAAGTGGAATTGCTAAATCATACAGTAATTCTATTTTTAGTTTTTTGAGGAACCTCCATACTCCTTTCATAGTGGCTGTACCAGTTTGCATTCCCACCAACAGTGCACTAGTGTTCTCTTTTCTCCACATCCTCACCAACATTTGTTATTTGTTGTCTTTCTGACAAGACCATTTTGACAGGTGTGAGGTAATATTTCATTGTGGTTTTGATTTGCATTTCCTCATGGTTGGTGATGTTGAGTATCTATTCCTGCACTTGTTTTCTATCTGTATGTCTGCTTTGGAAAAATGTCTTCTACCCATGTTTGATTGGGTTGTTTTTTTTATATTGAGCTGTATGAACTCTTTCTATATTTTGGATATTAACCTTTTATCAGACATACCATTTGCAAATATTTTCTCCCATTCAGTAGGTTTTTTCGGTTTGTCAATGATTTCCTTCACTGTGCAAAAGCTTTTAATTTTACCTAGGTCCCATTTGTTTATTTTTTCTTTTATTTTCCTTGCCTGAGGAGACAGATCCCCCAAAAATATCACTAAGACTTATCTCAAAGGTCGTACTGCCTATGTTTTCTTCTGGGAGTTCTATGGTTTCCAGTCTTACATTTAGGTCTTTAATCCTTTTTGAGGTTACTTTTGTATGTGGTGTGAGATAATTTTCGAATTCACTCTTTTACGTGTAGCTGTCCAGTTTTCCTAGCACCAATTATTGAAGAGATTACCTTTTCCCCACTGCATATTTCTGCCTCCTTTTTCATAGATTAATTGACCATATGTGCCATGGGTTTATTTCTGGGTTCTCTGTTCTGTTCCACTTATCTATGTGTCTGTTTTTGTGCCAGTTACCATACTGTTTTGATAACTCTAGCAACCTTGTGACAATTTTGGAGCAACTATAACATCTACAAGGCCATAAAAAACGTTGACTTTGCTTGGCGTGACTTTATGGCTGTCACCATGAATGGGCTTTGGAAGAACTTTTTTGTTTTGTTTTGTTTTTGTTTTTGTTTTGCGGTACGCGGGTCTCTCACCGTTGTGGCCTCTCCCGTTGTGGAGCACAGGCTCTGGACGCGCAGGCTCAGCGGCCATGGCTCACGGGCCCAGCCGCTCCGCGGCATGTGGGATCTTCCTGGACTGGGGTATGAACCCGTGTCCCCTGCATCGGCAGGCGGACTCTCAACCCCTGAGCCACCAGGGAAGCCCTGGAAGAACTTTTGCGTGCAGTTTGTTCATAATTTTTGTGGATTTGAGAAGGTGGATGAGGAGTCCAAAGAGGCTTCAGCAACTTCAGTGACCCTCAGCAAGAAGCTGGATCTAGATCTGCAAGAAGACAATTTCATTGAACTCCTTGCTGTGCAACACAAGGCGCTTACTAATGAAGACCTGATGGAATTGGAGGCCCAGAGAAAGGACGAAGAGTGACAAAAGGAAGAAGAAGTAACTGAAGAACCAAAGAGATTCACAACACAGGAAATGGCACGGGGGTTTTCTTGACTTGAGGAGGCACTGTTAGTTTTTGAGGCACAGGACCCAAACGTAGAACGATACACAAAGGTTACAGCAGCTGTTCAGAGTGCAATCCAGTGCTACTGTGTCATCTATGATGAGAAAAGTAGAGCTACTACCCAGACATCACTGGATCATTTCTTCAAGAGGGTAGGTAGAATTGAATCCAGCAAGGAACCAGAACCTGTGCCATCAGCATCAGGTATGGGTGACATTGCAGCTTGCCCTCTGTCTCCTATTGCTGAGGATCCTTCAGCTCTACCATCTCCCACCTCCTCTCCCTCCTCCAGTCAGTAACTCTTCCTGCCTGTTCATTTGATTCCAGCCCCTGTATGCCAGCAGTTGTACTGCACCACCACACTTTCCAAGGTACTGTGCTGTAAGATTAAAAATGTTCTCTTTATTATTACTTTGTGTTTATTTCTTACACATTATTTGTGTGAAAAGTATTATAAACCTATTACTTTACAGTACTATATAGCTGATTGTGTTAGTTGGGTACCTAGGCTAACTTTGTTGGATTTACGAACAAATTGGACTTAAGGACGGGCTCTCAGAATGGAACTTGTTCGTATGTAGGAGACTTACTGTAGAGTAGTCTTGGTTGTAGGTGTTTCCCTTTCAGGACTTGAATCTATCATGCCACTCCTTTCTGGCCTGCAATATTTCTGCAGAAAATCAACTGATAGCCTTATGGGCTTGTATATGACTCTGTTTTTCTCTTGCTGCCTTTAGAATTCTCCCTTTAACGTTTGCCATTTGAATTATGATATGTCTTGCTGTGGGACTCTTGGGTTCATCTTGTTTGGGATCTTTTGTGTTTTCTGTACCTGCAAATCTGTTTCCTTCTTCAGGCTTAGGAAAAATTTTCAGCCATGATTTCATCAAATACATTTTTACCCCTTTCTCTCTCTCTCCACCTTCTGGGACCCCTATAATGTGAATATTAGTACATCTGATGTTGTCCCAGTGGTCCCTTAAACTATCCTTATTTTTTTTAATTTGGTTTTGTTTTCATTTTTCTAAATGGGCAATTTCCATTATTCTATCTTCCAGATCACTTATGCATTTTTCTGTACCACTTAATCTGGTGTTAATTCCTTCTTGTGTATATTTCGTTTTAGTTATTTTATTCTTCATCTCTGTTTCTTAAATTATTCTCTAGTGGTTTATTAAAATTGTCACTGTGTTCATCTATTCTTTTCCCCAGTTCAGTTAGCATTCTTCTTCTTCTTATCACTTTGAGCTCTTTATCAGGTTAATTTTTTATCTCTGTTTCACTAGGGATTTTTTTTTCAGGTTTGTTTTCTTGTTATTTCATTTGAAACATATTCTTCTATCTTATTTTGTTTACTTCTCCCTGTCTCTATGAAATTAGGTGAAACAGTCACCTATCCTGGTCTTGCACATGTATCGTTGTGTGGGAGCATCCCTGTGTGGTCTGCACGTGACCAGCGGCTTTGAAGGGAGAGCTGGGTCTGAAGTGGGCACAGCATGTATCTTCCCTTGGGGTGTGCTGGTAGTCACTACCTTGGTGGGAGGTGGGGCTGGACTTAGAGGGGCTAGAGCCAGATGCAGGTGTGAGCTGGGCTTCTGCTATGCTCAGTGGCTGTGATTACCCTATCGGGGGTGGGGTCAGGGCCCAAGGCATTGCAGCAGGAGCCCTGAGGGAGCTGATTTTCTGCTGAGTGTGATGGCAGTCTCTGCCTTGGTTTGGGTTGTGGCCAGGGCCTGAGGGCTTGGGGCTGCACTTCTGCGTTGGTTTCACTTTTTTAGTTGGTGTGCATGCCTTGGTTAGAGGCTGGGTCAGGGCTGGAGAGGTTGGGGCCACACTATTGAGCTGGTTTCACTCCTGCCAGTGATGTCAGTCTCTGCGCTGGAGCTAGTTTCCTTCCTGCCAGAGGTGGGCAGGGACATGTGTACTGGCGATGGCTGTCTCCACGCTGGTCAGAGGCTGGGGTCCAAGCTGGCTCTGTTCCCTCCAAATGGGCACACTCTCATTGGCAATGGTAGCCTTTGCCCTAGCGGAGAACAGCTCTGGAGCTAGAGGGACTGGAACAGGAGGCTGGTATGGACTGGGGGGTGCACTGGGGTGATCCTGGCAAGCCAGCCAGAGCCCCAGGCAGTTTTCCATCTGCTGCCTCCATGCTGTGACTGGGAGTGAGCAAGTCTATGTGTGTGCTCTCCAAGAGCTGAGTCTCCGTTTCTTACAGGTTTTTTTCAAACCAGCTAAGGAGCTTATCTTGCCAGTGTTAAACCCGGGGCTGGGGTGCCTTATATGTGGCTCAGACCCCTCACTCCCCAGGGAGGATCCCAGCACCAGTGTTATCCTCTCCTCTTCTGGGTCCCTCACCAGGAGTATGCTTCTCCTCCCTTCCTACCAGCTTTCATGTGGATCCTTTTTTTTTTTTTTTTTTTGCGGTACGTGGGCCTCTCACTGTTGTGGCCTCTCCCATTGCGGAGCACAGCCTCCGGACACGCAGGCCCAGCGGCCACGGCTCACGGGCCCAGCCTGCTCCGCGGCATGTAGGATCCTCCCGGACCGGGGCACGAACCTGCGTCCCCTGCATCGGCAGGCAGACTCTCAACCACTGCGCCACCAGGGAAGCCCCATGTGGATCTTTATATATAGGCTTGGTTGTAGAAGAGCTGTCTTGCTAAGTTTCATGTTGATTTCAGTGAGAGTTATTTTACATGTAGTTGTACTTTTGATGTGTTTGTGACGGGGAGGTGAGCGCATCCTCCTCTCCCGCCACCCTGGTTTCTCTGGAGCGCTCCTATTTCAAGCCCACAACCCAGCGTGCCACCGCCACTGTGATGCTCATTTGAAAACTCAATACAGTAAGTCCCCTCCACATGAACGTGTTCTACTCCGAGAGTGCATTCATAAATTCAACAAAGTTAGCCTAGGTACCCAACTAACACAACCGGCTATATAGTACTGTACTGTCATAGTACATATCACACAAATGATATGTAAGAAACAAACACAAAAAATAAAGAAAATATTTTTAATCTTACAGTATCTTTAAAAGTACAGCAGTATGGTACAGCAGCTGGCATACAGGGCCTGGCATTGGGTAAACAGGCAAGAAGGCGTTACTGACTGGAGGAGGGAGAGGAGGTGGGAGATGGTAGCGCTGAAAGATCGTCAGCCAGAGGAGATGGAGGGCAAGCTGCCATGTCACCCCCGCCTGACGTGGATGGAATGCACATTCGCACCTTTGAAAGTTCGCAACTTGAAGGTTCATATACAGGGGACTTACTATAGTGTCTTTTTCTAGATGCAGTGGCCGCTGATGGCTAAGCAGGCCCTATGTGTTTTATGATGTTATCCCTGGTAACACTCTCTGCTAGCCCCCCCTCCTGCAGAGAAGCGATCTCCCCAAGGGCAATGAGGGAGAGTCAGGGCTGGATCCCAGAAACCGCCCGCCCAAGCCAGATCTCAGTTCAGCTGATGTCCACTCATCCCTCCTGTTCTAGTCCAGCCACCAGGAAGGAACACTGAGCCTGAGTGGGTGTGCCACATGCCCTAACATCACTCAGTCCTGTCATTTCTTCCTGCCTTCCCACCCTCTCATCTCTGAGCCTGCATATTTGGTCCCTGTGCATCTAGGGAAGCTCTCAGGCCTTCTAGCCTTGAGCCTGGGTCTTTAGATTCCTGTGTTGTTGGGTTTTTCTGCTCTGGCCATGAGCACTTCCCTAGTGTGCTAGTTCATCTCTAGTGGGTTTCAAACTGGAGCTGCCTCAAAATTACCCAGAGGTTCTGATTCAAGAGGTCTGGAGAGGGTCCTTGTACTTTACCATGGCTGCTGGTGCTGGTGAGGCAGGAGTGGGGGAGGGGGAGAGCCAGGGCCTGGCTCCACTGTTCCCTAACTGTGTGATCTTGCATAAGAGCCAGAAGCTCTCTGGGCTCATTCTCCGCGTGTGTAAAGTGGGGATGCCCACACCTGTCTCATGCCATTGTTTCTAGAGAAGGCAGTGGTGATGGGGACTTCCCTTTGGTCCTCAGGCAGGTGCACCCTCTCTGTCTGGGTCTTCAGGTGTCTGCGGTGTCCACGTCCCCAAGATGGGCTATAAATGCCCCTGGCGCTCCTCACGGGGTCACACTGTCTTCAGGAAAAGGGGAGGAAAAGAGACGTGAGGGTAAGAAAATTCTTCCACCCATTGCCTGACTTTCCTATGATGAGAAAATGTATCACCAAACCTAACCAACAGGCAAATCATACAAATAACAGCAGCTACCGATCCATCTCACCTAGCAGGAGGCACTGCTGTAAGTCTATGTTTCGTCACTAATCCTCACAGCTCTATGATTTGTGTATGTTTATCTCCTCCAGCTTTCCAGAGCGCCGTTCTGAGCCCAAGGCCATGTGGTGAAGTCAGAAATGGCAGCCAGATGGCCTCTTTCGGGGCCTGGGGTTGACCACACCCCTCACTGCCTCAAGCTGGGGCTCCTAGACGTGCTCAGGGCTACTGTCCTCCCTGTCCTTCCTCCTGAGATGGTCCTCCTGGGAGGACTCAGCACACAGCAGCACCACCCCCCCGTTCCGGCCCAGCCCACTCCCTTCCCTGTGACCTCAGACACCCTGCTTGTTCCATGTGTGTCTGTATTAGGTATTTCCCCCCAGAGATGTCAGTTTTAAATTCTATTTGACCAAACTGAGTCCCCTGGCATGCTGGCTTGGTGGCATCCCCAGCCGTTTTTCACCTTTCTTCTCCCAGGAAGGGTCAGTCTAGGACCCATTTTTGGACCCAGCTTCTCCTAGAATCCGTAATGGATGGCTCATAGGAAGAGAATGAGGCAGCTCACAGGAGCTCCTAGATTATAACTTCTCCTGCCCCTTGACTCTGAAATTGCGATAATGGCTACCTAGAGGCTGTGCTTATATTCATATACCTAAATCTGTTATTTTACAAGTGAAGAAACCCAGGAACAGAGATGTTGTGTAACTTACCCAAGGTCACACAGCTAGTAAGTGGCAGTACTGGGTCTGGCTTGAGAGACCAGAGTCTCAACCAGCATCTGTCCTGCCCCATGCTTGGCCCCTGCTGGCAAAATGCCTTGTCAGTCTTCCATTTTTCTTGGGAGGGAAAGTTTAGAAGGCAAGCCCTTCCTGGGGTGGGCTGTCCGACTCTTCCTTCCCGGCTCCTCCATCACCCTCCCAGCTCTCATAGTGCAAGGCACTGTGTCCAGGTCCCCCAGCTTCTCTGCTAAGGGGCTCTGTGTGAGTTTCTGCTCACCCTGGGGTTGGAGTTGGGGTTGGGGTGGAGGGTTTGGAGCAGCAGTCGAAGATACAGGCATGATTTTGAACATTGCGAGTTCTACGAAAGGTCTCCCCATTGACAGTCTCTGTACTTTTCACAGATGTCCTGCGGTTCCCCTCTCTGGCTCCACTTCATCCTGTTGAATCCCATGGCTCTCAAGGGAAAGAAAACCCTTTACTCAAGAAACTCACTTTAGATCCTTTGTAGAACAAAGCTTTTCTGACCCTAATGGAAAAAGGGAAGTAAAACCAGCACCCAGAGCAAGGGTTTCTTATTAGCCATGCACTTAATGGGACCTGTTTAGAATCACACATTGTTTCCAATGTCTGCATTTTTGGAAGTGCCCCCCTCCAGATGGCAGTGCATGCTGGGCTTCTAGAACTGGTCCATGCTGGCCACTTTCACTGAGGGTCTGGGCCATGTGTGTCTTCTGGGCTTCTCAGATGGGTGGGGCTCTGGGGCAGGAGAGTAAACCCTGCTTTGCAGAAGAAAAGATGAGGCAGGAAGGGTAGCTGAGACCAGAGTTGGGCCAGGATGGGAGGAACTGGTGACATCTGAGGACCCCTCAGCTCCTAGCTCTCTAAGACATGACCTCATCCAACTCTGACATCACCCTGTTCTGGAAGTGAGGAAAATATGCCTCAGAGAGGTTTAGCAGCTCTCCCAAGGTGGTTTGGCCAGTGAGGAACAGTCTTTCTGACTCCATGGCCAGATGTTCAGGGCTTTGCACGCCAGCCATCTCCAGGTGGGTGTCGGCTTTCTCTCCCTGGAGAGTTTTGCTTTTCTCTTCACTGGTGAAAGGCTTTGTATGTGAATTCAAAGAACAAAGTGAGCATCAGAGGAAGAGGATATTTTCTCTGGAAAAGGCAGAAAACCCCAGCTTGGAGTCAGCAGCCAAGAGCTGTCAGTTCTGACAAGACAGTGGCCAAGATTTCCCCTCCGTAGTCTCAGGACCCAGGAGAACCTTGGCAACTTTATAAGAATAAATGATGGAGAGAACCAATGGCTCTCTCCACCTCTGCTGCTCTTTCCTGCCCCTCAGCCTCACGCCTGCTTTGGGAAACAAAACGGCACCAGCAGTGACAATCGAGGCACACACACACACACACATGCACGCATGCATACACACATGCACACGTGTGCACACATGTACACACGCAGTCGCACACATATGTACACACATTCTTGCACACACATGCCCACACAGACGTGTACACACATACTTTACATGACATGGAGGGTCTTGTGGTTTGGAAACAAAAGAGGAGGAACTGGGAAAATCTCAGTGGAGAGGACCCTGAATGCTCGACCTCCAGGAGTTGGTCACCCTTGGTTCCCATCAGATGTTGCTTCTTCCGTAAGCTCATCTTGTGCCCCTAAATATAAGATCCATGACAGCAGAGACCACTATTCACTGCTGCATCCATGAGGCCCAGGAGAGGGCTTGACGTCATGTGGCATTTTTAGAAAACAAATGTTTTTTTCACTGACCATAGCTGTCTGCAGGGACCTTGTGTGGGAACCAGGACCTGGGGACCGGGTGTCGGAGCTACAGCTTTCTCCTGAGATGAGCTGGCAGAGAGCTGAGATGAGCTGTTCAGGTGCACAGAGGCTGCCTCAAGCTCAGAAGCACAAGGGTGGGCAGAACAGTACGGGGTGGCTGCCCGTGGGCCCGGCGGGTTGATGCCCAGGAGGATGGAGAGATTGGAGCAGGGCATGAGGTGTCGGGAGGTGGGGGTGAGGTGGGTGTTACCCTCCTGCTGCCCGCCCAGCCCCCGCTCCTCTCCTCATGCATGCCCCCACCCTTGTTGAATGTACCCAAGGCTTGCAACCCCTTCCTCTTTCTCCTGAACTCTTTGGGCTGCTGGTGGGATGCCCTGCCCCCATTAGAGGTAGGAGAAGCCTGGGAGGTGACCCAGTTCAGCCCCCCTTGAGTCCACGGCACTGTAGAGACACTGCCTCCTACCTCCCAACCTCTTCAGCTTTACTTGTTTGCTGGATTTTTTTTTGCACCTTATAGTGGAAAATTTTTAAACATTTACAAAAATAGAGAGAAAGTATAATGAACACCCTATGCCCATCAACGTTTTTTTCATGATTCTTGATATTTGCCAACCCTGTTTCATGTCTTTCACATTTTTCCTGGATGGTTGTGAAGCAGACCCCAGACATTAAGTCATTTCACTTGTAAACATGTGAATATGCATATTTTGTTGATAAGGACATTTTCTTTTTTAAACATAAGGTCAGTCACGCTACCCTCATCTGGCTGCGAATGTCTCTTCAAAGCTGGCCACCAACAATCCCTCCCGTTTCTACCCCATTCCTCAGGAGTGTGAAGGCTGGGCCCCATCCCTCGAATCTTGGCCAGGCTTGTGACCTGCTTTAACCAATATAATGTGATGGAAGGAACACCACGTAATGTACAAACCCAGGTTAACAGGCCTTGCAGTCTCTGCGTTTTCCTTCTTGGGACCCAGTTGCCATGTAGTGAATCTTGGTCTGGAGTATAAATGCTGAGATTCCATGAACAGAGGGAGCCAGATGGCTACAAGAGCCCCAGTCACCTCCGCAGAGGCATCAGACATGTGGATGAAGTCTTCTAGAATGTTCCTGTCCACCTGGGATCCCAGCTGAGTGGAGCCACATGAATGACCCCAGCCAGGACCACACTCGGTGAAGAACCCCTCAGGTAAGCCAAGCTTCACTTTGCAGAATAAATGGTTATCCTGCTTGAACCTTGACAGTTAAGGTGCGTGGCCCAGCCCATGATGTGAGCTGTTCACAGCAGCCCCTTCTTTGCTAAGGGAGGGATTCTAAGCTGTGGGGAGGCCGTGGTGAGGAGGTAGCTCTTCAACCAGGCAGGAAAGGGTCTGGAGAGTGTGAATCTCCCTCCCAGGGAGTCCTGACTGGGCCAGGCAGGCTCTGGCTCCTGCAGAGTAGGTGCAGGGTCCTTCCTCTGCCAGCATGGGCTGAGTGCTCTTGGGCCGGCCACTTCACTACTGTTAATCACAGTTACCTCATCTCCAAAACTGAGGAAACACGTCTTGAGTCCTGGGGCTGCAATGAAGATGAGACAAGGACACAGATGAGGGAGCGGCAGTTCCTACCCTGAGTAACCTTTCCATGTTGTGACCTTCTAGGGAGCTGGGATCCAGGAGCCCAGCAAACCAGCTGAGATGTGACTTGGGCTCTTACTGAGTCCAAGCTCACTCTGCTTGCTGCACGACATGTCAATAAATTGGGAGATGAGGTGTTGAGGCAAGGAATAATGATTTTATTCGGAAAGATGGCAGATGGAGAAGATGGCAGACTAGTGTCCCCAAAAACCATCTGATTGGAGGCTGGATGCCAGTTTCTCTTATAGAACAGAGAGGGAGAAGTGGTGAGGAAATAAAGTGAAAGGCCATTAGTCTTGTAAGATATCTCCTTTCTTGGCCCTCATCAGGGAGGGGATGTGCTAATTTCTTCTTTTCTGCAGCCATTCATAGCTGGGCAGGGTTCCCTGTGACAGGTCATTATGTATGCTTACAGCTATAGACAGCATCCTTTTAGTGATTATAATAACAAAAGCAACAGAAAGCAAAGGTTAAAGTAAAAGAAACAGATCCAACATGGAGTCAGATTTCCCTCTTCCCTGTCTCAATTCCCCACTGTCAATGTCCATTCCACAATCTTGTGGGGAAAAGGGACGATGACCACTCTTGGCTACTTCCTGCTGTGTAGGGGTAATGAAGGGTGATTGTAGAATGCAACTGATCAGCCTTGGGCAGGGGATAATTCTTAGAATTGTTAATGCAAGTTCATGTGCTGGACACACAGTGAGGCCAAACAAACTGAAACATCAGAGTTTGGAGCAGAGAAAGGTTTATTGCAAGACCATGCAAGGATACAAAGTGGCTCATGCCTTAAAAAGCCTTGAGCTCCCCGAAGGGTTTCAGCAAAGCATTTTTAAAAGCCAGGTTGAGGGGGTGATCAGACCGTGAACAGTTCTCTGATTGGCTGATGGTAAGGCAGCAGGGTGGTGTCAAAGGGGTTAACTTTATCAGTCTTTAGGCTCCAGGAAGCCTGGGGTTATGTGCTTCTGGTCATCAAGTAGTTAATATCTTCCATTTGGTGAGGGATTTTCACATCTGCAAAACAACTCAGGAAATTTGCATCAAATACTATTATCTATGTACTTCAGAGAGCAGCTAAAGCAGGGGACATGGGGGAAGGTCTGTCCCAGGAAGGCCCTATAGGGTCCTGCTCAGTTACAGAATTTTTAGTAAATAGTACAACTCTCAATTATTTGAACCTGATGCTCTGTTGTTTAGTAGAACAGGATTAAACAAGTAGATTGACCCACCCTTCTCAAGGTGTAAAGAAATTGCAGTCTCAACACCTATCCTTTTTGAAGAGCAACCTTAGGTCTTCTAAAGGTTCACAAACCCACTGCTCTCCAAGCCTCTCAGGAGTTGTGTCATTTTAGATGATGGTGGTGCAGGTTTAATGCAAGTGTGAAGAATCCAAGGCTTTATCCCAGCCAATTTGACAGATGAATGCATGGTGAGTAATACCACATGTGGTCCTGTCTACCTTGCAGTCAGCTGGTGCCCAGGTCTTTGTTCTCTCCAGGTTTTAAGGAGGACTTGATCTCCGGATCGGAAATGATGTAGGGTACTTCAGTTGGATAGGCAGATCTGCTGGAAGCAAACTCATGAACAGAGGTTAGCATAGTGCCTGAAGCTTTAACATAATTAGAAACAGCTAGGTCTTTCAGAGCATTTACAGATTCCCCTGTCCAGGCAGACACCTGGAATGGCCTGCCATACAATATTTCAAAGGGGCTTAATTTAAGCCTGCTTCTGGGAGCCACTCAGATCCACAGCAGGGCAACTGGCAACGCCTTATCCCAAGTTAAATTAGCTTCTTGCCATGTTTTAGCAATGCTCCTTTTCAATGTATGATACATTTTCTCACTATTTCCTGTTGATTGTGGTCTCCAGGGTGAATGTGACTTCTAATCAATTTGCAGCACTTTACACACTTTTGGGGTTATGCTAGAGAAAAGAGCAGGTCCATTATCACTCTGAAGGGTGTTAGGCAGTCCAAACCGGGGAATAATTTCCTTAAGGAGGACTTTAACCAGTTTGGAGGCTTTTTCTGTTTGTGTGGGATATGCTTCCACCCATCCTGAAAAAGTGTCCACACACCAGCAGGTATCTGAAGTTTCCTGCAACTCGAGGCATTTGAGTAAAGTCTATTTGCCAGTCCTCGGTGGGGCAGGTCCCTTTGGGCTGGCTCCCCATTTGGGAAGGTCTGACAGCAGTTTGGGGGTTATTTTTAGCACAAATCATGCAATTCCGTGTGACTCACTGGATGGTCTTTTGTAGGTGAGGTCCAAGTATATCCTTTTGAATCCATTGCAGGCATCTCTCCCGTGACGTGTACTGTCATGAATGTGCTTCAGCAGTGTCCAAGAGGGCCTCAGGAATCAAAACAGTTCCTTGTGCATTACATTTCCAGCCAGGTGAGTTATGGTCAAAGTGAAACCCCACTCTTTGGTCCTCTCCTTGTCCTTTTCTGAATACACTGGCTGATATTTTGACAAGTCGATCTGTGGGAGAAGTGACCCAATCATGGCTTGATAATCACCTTCCTTTGCTGCTTTCTTTGCAGCTTGGTCAGCTAATCAATTGCCTTTTATTATATGAGTCTCGCCCTTCTGGTGGCCTGGGCAGTGCATTACAGCCATTTGTGAGGGCTCATGGACCACTTCTAATAGTGACAGGATTTCAGAAGCATGTTTTATGTCTTTATTGTTTGAAGTGAGAAGCCCCAGTTCTTTCCAGATCACCCCCTGAGCATGCACCAATGAGAATGCATAGCGGGAATCTGTGTATATATTTACTCACTTCCCTTTAGCAAGGAGCAGGACTCCTGTCAGAGCAATGATTTCTGCCTTCTGAGCTGAGCTTCCTGGGGGCAGGGCTTTTGCTTCAACGATCCTTTTAAGTGTTACCACTGCGTACCCGGCACGTTGCCTACCTTGGTCCACGAAGCTGCTTCCATCGGTGAACAATTCCATATCTGGCTCAGCCAAGGGTTGGTCCATTGTGTCTGGTCTGCTAGAATACAGTAGCTTGATGACGTATAGGAGTCAGGCTCTGGGGATTGTACAGCATCCATCGGGAGCAATGTGTCTGGGTTTAGGGCTGAAGTGACTTGAAGTCTTATGTTGGGATTGTCCAGGAGAATGGCCTGGTACTTTCCCATTCTCCAGGAAGTCAGCTGATAGCCGGCTTTCTGTTCCAGCAAAGAAAGGACACGGTGAGGAACATACACAGTGTTCACAGTGGTGGTTTGCCCCGGGGTAAACTTCTCACCTTCCTGAAGTATATCCCAAGTGGCTGCTACAGCTTGAAGGAAAGGAGGCCACCCCTTAACAGTCTGTTATAGTTGTTTTGAGAAGTAGGCAGTGGGTGGAAGGATATTCCCCAGAGTTTCAATTAACACCCCAAGGCTTATGCCTTGTCTCTCATGGACATACACTTTGAAAGGTGTCTTTAAGTCCGGTAGTCCCAAAGCCGGTGATGAGACTACCTTCTTTTTTATTGTTTCAAAGGCTGTTTGGCACTCTAGCCTGCAATTACCTGCTTTCTGTCAGGCAAAAGATCCCGCTATCCTTGGGAGAGGACAAAGCCCAGATAAGAGATTTGCTGTTTGCATATCTGGGTCTTTTTCTGGGGACATTATATCCACAATTAGCTAAATAATTCAGGGTTCTGATGGTATTTTGTAGACATTTATCATATGTAGGGCTCGCTATGAGCAAGTCATCCACATAGTGGAGCAAGAGTCCTTCGTCCAATATTAAGTTTCTAAGGTCTTTAGCCAACATCTCCCCAAACAAGGTGCAGGAATACTTTTTTATTTAAGATCTTTACTGGAGTATAATTGTTTTACAATATTGTGTTACTTTCTGCTGTATATAAAAGTTAATAAACTATATGTATATATATATATATATATATATATATATCCCCATATCCCCTCCCTCTTGTGTCTCCCTCCCACTCTTCCTATCCCACCCCTCTAGGTGGTCACAAAGCACCAAGCTGATCTCTCTGTGCTATGCGGCTGCTTCCCACTAGCTATCTATTTTACATTTGGTAGGGTATATATGTCCATGCCACTCTCTCACTTCATCCCAGCTTACACTTCCCCCTCCCTGTGCCCTCAGGTCCATTCTCTACAACTGCGTATTTATTCCTGTCCTGCCCCATGTTCATTAGAACCATTCTTTTTTTTTTTAATATTCCATATATATGTGTTAGCATACGGTATTTGTTTTTCTCTTTCTGACTTACTTCACTCTGTATAACAGACTCTAGGTCCATCCACCTCACTACAAATAACTCAATTTCATTTCTTTTTATGGCTGAGTAATATTCCATTGTATATATGTGCCACATCTTCTTTATCCATTCATCTGAAGATGAACACTTAGGTTGTTTCCATGTCCTGGCTATTGTAAATAGAGCTGCAATGAGTACTGTGGTACATGACTCTTTTTGAATTATGGTTTTCTCAGTGTATATGACCAGTAGTAGGATTGCTGGGTCATATGGTAGTTCTATTTTTGGTTTTTTAAGGAACTTCCATACTGTTCTCTAGAGTAGCTGTATCAGGTTACATTCCCACCAACAGTGAAAGACGGTTCCCTTTTCTCCACACCCTCTCCAGCATTTACTGTTTGTAGATTTCTTGATGATGGCCATTCTGATCAGTGTGAGGTGATACCTCATTGTAGTTTTGACTTGCATTTCCCTAATGATTAGTGATGTTGACCATCCTTTCATGTGGTTGTTGGCAATCCGTATATCTTCTTTCGAGAAATGTCCATTTAGGTCTTCTGCCCATTTTTGGATTGGTTTTTTTGTGTTTTTGATATTGAATTGAATGAGCTGCTTGTGTATTTTAGAGATTAATCTGTTGTCAGCTGCTTCATTTGCAAATATTTTCTCCCAGTCTGAGGGTTGTCTTTTCATCTTGTTTATGGTTTCCTTTGCTGTGCAAAAGCTTTTAAGTTTAATTAGATCCCATTTGTTTACTTTTGATTTTATTTCCATTTCTGTAGGAGGTGGGTCAAACAGGATCTTGCTGTGATTTATGTCAAAGAGCGTTCTTCCCATGTTTTCCTCTAAGAGTTTTAGAATATCTGGCCTTACAATTAGGTCTTTAATCCATTTTGAGTGTATTTTTGTGTATGGTGTTAAGAAGTGTGTTCATTCTATTACATGTAGCTGTCCAGTTTTCCCAGCACCACTTATTGAAGAGGCTGTCTTTTCTCCATTGTATATTCTTGCCTCCTTTATCAAAGGTAAAGTGACCATATGTGCATGGGATTATCTCTGGGCTCTCTATCCTGTTCCATTGATTTATATTTCTGTTTTTCTGCCAGTACCATACTGCCTTGATTACTGTAGCTTTGTATTATAGTCTGAAGTCCAGGAGCCTGATTCCTCCAGCTCCGTTTTTCTTTCTCAAGATTGCTGTAGCTATTCAGGGTCTTTTGTGTTTCCATACAAATTGTGAAATTTGTTGTTCTAGTTCTGTGAAAAATGCCATTGGTAGTTTGATAGGGCTTGCACTGAATCTGTAGATTGCTTTGTGTAGTATAGTCATTTTCACAATGTTGATTCTTCCAGTCCAAGAACATGGTATATCTCTCCATCTGTTTGTATCATATTTAATTTCTTCCATCAGTGTCTTATAGTTTTCTGCATACAGGTCTTTTGTCTCCTTAGGTAGGTTTATTCCTAAGTATTTTATTCTTTTTGTTGCAGTGGTAAATGGGAGTGTCTCCTTAATTTCTCTTTCAGATTATTCATCATTAGTGCATAAGAATGGAAGAGATTTCTGTGCATTAATTTTGTATCCTGCTACTTTACCAAATCATTCATTAGCTCTAGTAGTTTTCTGGTAGCATCTTTAGGATTCTCTATGTATAGTATCATATCATTTGCAAACAGTGACAACTTTACTTCTTCTTTTTCGATTTGGATTACTTTTATTTCCTTTACTTCTCTGATTGCTGTGGCTAAAACTTCCAAAACTATGTTGAATAATATTGGTGAGAGTGGGCAACCTTGTCTTTTTCCTGATCTTAGTGGAAATGTTTTCAGTTTTTCACCCTTGAGGACAATGTTGGCTGTGGGTTTGTCATATGTGGCCTTTATTATGTTGAGGAAAGTTCCCTCTATGCCTACTTTCTGCAGGGTTTTTATCATAAATTGGTGTTGAATTTTGTCAAAAGCTTTCTCTGCATCTATTGAGATGATCATATGGTTTTTTCTCCTTCAATTTGTTAATATGGTGTACCACATTGATTGATTTTTATATATTGAAGAATCCTTGCATTCCTGGGATAATCCCCACTTGATCACAGTGTATAATCCTTTTAATGTGCTGTTGGATTCTGTTTGCTAGTATTTTGTTGAGGATTTTTGCATCTATGTTCTTCAGTGATATTGGCCTGTAGTTTTCTTTTTGTGTGACATCTTTTTCTGGTTTTGGTATCAGGTTGATGGTGGCCTCATAGAACGAGTTTGGGAGTGTGCCTTCCTCTGCTATATTTTGGAAGAGTTTGAGAAGGATAGATGTTAGCTCTTCTCTAAATGTTTGATAGAATTCGCCTGTGAAGCCATCTGGTCCTGGGCTTTAGTTTGTTGGAAAATTTTTAATCGCAGTTTCAATTTCAGTGCTTATGATTGGTCTGCTCATATTTTCTATTTCTTCCTGGTTCAACCTCAGAAGATTGTGCATTTCTAAGAATTTGTCCATTTCTTTCAAGTTGTCCATTTTATTGGCATATAGTTGCTTGTAGTAATCTCTCATGGTCCTTTGTATTTCTGCAGTGTCAGTTGTTACTTCCCCTTTTTCATTTCTAATTCTATTGATTTGAGTCTTCTCCCTTTTTTTCTTGATGAGTCTGGCTAATGGTTTATCAATTTTGTTTATCTTCTCAAAGAAGCAGCTTTTAGCTTTAGTGAGCTTTGCTATCGTTTCCTTCATTTCTTTTTGTTTTATTTCTGATCTGATCTTTATGATTCTTTCCTTCTGCTAACTTTGGGTTTTTTGTTCTTCTTTCTCTAATTGCTTTAGATATAAGGTTAGTTTGTTTATTTGGGATGTTTCTTGTTTCTTAAGGTAGGATTGTATTGCTATAAACTTCCCTCTTAGAACTGCTTTGCTGCATCCCATAGGTTTTGGGTCACCGTGTTTTCATTGTCATTCATTTCTAGGTGTTTTTTGATTTCCTCTTTGATTTCTACAGTGATCTCTTCGTTATTAAGTAGTGTATTGTTTAGCCTCCATGTGTTGTATTTTTTACAGATTTTTTCCTGTAATTGATATCTAGTCTCATAACATTGTGGTCAGAAAAGATATTGATACAGTTTCAATTTTCTTAAATTTACCCAGGCTTGATTTGTGACCCAAAAAATGATCTATCCTGGAGAATACTCCATGAGCACTTGAGAAGAAAGTGTATGCTGTTGTTTTTGGACAGAATGTCCTATAAATACCAGTTAAGTCCATCTTGTCTAATGTGTCATTTAAAGCTCGTGTTTCTTTATTTTGTTTCATTTTGGATGAGCTGTCCATTTGTAAACGTGGGTATTAAATTCCCCTACTATTATTGTGTTACTGTCCATTTCCCTTTTATGGCTGTTAGCATTTGCCTTATGTATTGAGGAGCTCCTATATTTGGTGCATAAATATTTACAATTGTTATGTCTTTTTGGATTGATCCTTTGATCATTATGTAGTGTCCTTTGTGTCTCTTAACATTCTTTATTTTAAAGTTTATTTTATCTGATGTGAGTATTGCTACTCCAGCTTTCTTTTGATTTCCATTTGCATGTAATATCTTTTTCCATCCCCTCACTTTGAGTCTGTATATGTCTGTATTTCTGAAGTGGGTCTCTTGTAGACAGCATATATATGGGTCTTGTTTTTGGATCCATTCAGCCAGTCTATGTCTTACATTTGGGGCATTTAATCCATCTACATTTTAGGTAATTTTCAATATGTATGTTCCTACTACCATTTTCTTAATTGTTTAGGGTTTGTTATTGTAGGTCTGTTCTTTCTCCTGTGTTTCCTGCCTAGAGAATTTCCTTTAGCATTTGTTGTAAAGCTGGTTTGGTGGTGCTGAATTCTCTTAACTTTTGCTTGCCTGTAATGGTTTTAATTTCTCTGTCGAATTTGCATGAGATCCTTGCAAGGTAGAGTAATCTTGTTTGTAGGTTTTTCCCTTTCATCACTTTAAATATGTCTTGCCACTTGCTTCTGGCTTGCAGAGTTTCTGCTGAAAGATCAACTGTTAACCTTATGGGGTTTCCCTTGTATTATATTTGTTGTTTTTCCATTGTTGCTTTTAATATCTTTTCTTTGTATCTAATTTTTGATAGTGTGATTAATATGTGTCTTGGCGTGTTTCTCCTTGGATTTATCCTGCATGGGACTGTCTGTGCTTACTGGTCTTGATTGACTATTGCCTTTCCCATGTTAGGGATTTTTTCAACTATAATCTCTTCAAATATTTTCTCAGATCCTTTCTTTTTCTTTTCTTCTTCTAGGATCCCTATAATTCAAATGTTGGTGGGTTTAATGTTGTCCGAGATGTCTCTGAGGCTGTCCTAATTTTTTTCATTCTTTTTCCTTTATTCTGCCGTGTGGTCGTTATTTCCACCATTTTATCTTCCAGGTCACTTATCCATTCTTCACCTCAGTTGTTCTGCCATTGATTCCTTTTAATGAATTTTAAATTTCATTTAGTGCTTTGTTCATCATTGTTTTTTTGCTCTTTAGTTCTTCTAGGTCCTTGTTAAATGTTTCTTGTATTTTCTCCATTCTATTTCCAAGACTTAGGATCATTTTTACTATCATTACACTGAATTCTTTTTCAGGTAGAATGCCTATTTCCTCTTCATTTGTTTGGTTTGTTGGGTTTGTACCTTGCTCCTTCATCTGCTGCTTATTTCTCTGTCTTCAAATTTTGCTTAACTTACTGTGTTTGGGGTCTCCTTTTCACAGGCTACAGGTTCATAGTTCCTGTTTCTTTTTTTGGCGTCTGCCCCCAGTGGGTAAGTTTGGTTCATTAGCTTTTGTAGGCTTCCTGGTGGAGGGGCTGGTGCCTGGGTTCTGGTGGGTGGGGCTGAATATTGTCTTTCTGGGGGGCAGGGCCATGTCCAGTAATGTGTTTTGGGGTGTTTGTGAACTTATTATGATTTTAGGCAGCCTCTCTGCTAATGGATGGGGCTGTGTTCCTGTCTTGCTAGTTTTTTGACATGGGTCATACAGCACTGGAGCTTGCTGGCCGTTGGGTGGAGCTGGGTCTTATTGTTGAGACAGAGATCTCTGGGAGAGCTCTCGCTGATTGATATTACCTGGAACCAGGAGGTCTCTGCTTGTCTAATGTCGTGAACTTGGCTCTCTCACCTCAGAGACTCAGGCCTTACACCAGGCCAGAGCATCAAGACCCTGTCAGCCACATGGCTCCGAAGAAAAGGGAGAAAAAAATAAAGAAATAAAAAAATAATAATAAATTTAAAAAATTATAAAAAAATAATAATAAAAAAGAGAGCAACGAAACCCATAAACAAATCCACAAATGGTCACAAGCTCTAAAAACTATACAAAGATAAGCATAAAAAGTAGAAACAAATCAGTTGCAGGAGGCAAACCCCAAGTCCACCGTGTCAATTTTGGGATGATTCGTTGTCTATTCAGGTATTCCACAGATGCAGGGTACACCAAGTTGATTGTGGGGAATTAATCCACTGCTCCTGAGGCTGCTGGGAGAGATTTCCCTTTCTCTCCTTTGTTCGCACAGCTCCTGGGGTCCAGCTTTGGTTTTGGCCCCACCTCTGCGTGTAGGTCACCCTTGGGCATCTTTTCCTGCCCAGAGAGGACAGGGTTAAAGCATCAGCTTATTAGCTGGCTCTGGCTCACTTATGCAGGTGGGTGAGAGGGGAGCGGTAGTTATAACTGGAATTCAGGCAAGTGTGTGGCGGCAGAGCCTGGCATGATGTCGCAACAGCCTGAGGAGCACCATGTGTTCTCCCAGGGAATTTGTCCCTGGGTCATGGGACCCTGGCAGTGGTGGGTTGCACAGGCTCCTGTGGGGTGTGGATAATGACCTGTGCTTGCACACAGGATTATTGGTGGCTGCATCAGCATCGTTAGGTTTCATGCCCGTCTCTGGGATCCAAGCTGATAGCCGTGGCTCGTGCCTGTCTTTGGAGATGTTTAGGTGTGCTCTGCTTTCTGTGGGCAGACAAGGAAGGAATACTCTCCCCTTGTGTATCCCGAAACAATGGTCTCTTGCCTCTTAGGCAGGTCCAGACTTTTTCCTGGACTCCCTCCCAGCTAGCTGTGGTGCACTAGCCCCCCTTCAGGCTGTGTTCATGCAGCTAACCCCAGTTCTCTCCTGGGATCTGACCTCTGAAGCCCGAGCCTCAGCTCCCAGACCCCACCTGCCCCAGTGGGTGAGCAGACAAGCCTCTCAAGCTGGTGAGTGCTGGTTGATACTGATCCTTTGTGCGAGAATCTCCCTGCTTTGCCCTCTGCACCCCTGTGGCTGCACTATCCTCGGTAGCTCTGAAGCTTCCCCCCGCCACCCCCTGTCTCCACCAGTGAAGGGGCTTCCTAGTGTTTGGAAACTTTTCCTCCTTCACAGCTCCTTCCCAGAGGTGCAGGTCCCTTCCCTATTCTTTTGTTTCTGTGTTTCCTTTTTTCTTTTGCCCTACCCAAGTACGTGGATAGTTTCTTGCCTTTGGGGAAGTCTGACGTCTTATGCCAGCGTTCATTAGGTGTTCCGTAGGAATTGTTCCACATGTAGATGTATTTTTGATGTATTTGTGGGGAGGAAGGCGATCTCCACATCTTACTCCTCCGCCATCTTGAAGGTCCCCGCTCAAAGTAGGGGAATCCTTAAATCCTTGAGGCAGGACCGTCTAACAATACTGTTGGGCTACCTGTGTTTTTGGGTCCTGTCATTCAAAAGCAAAAGGTTGCTGTGATTAGTCTGAAGTAGGAATGTAGAAAATAGCATCTTTCAAGTCCAGGACTAAGAACCAGCCATATGTTCCCAGAATAGTTGTGAGCAGTGTGTGGATTAGGCACCACAGGGTGTAAGTCTTGGATTACTACATTAATAGCCCTCAGATGTTGGACAAAGTGATACTCTGCTGAGTTTGACATTTTGGCAGGGAGGATCGGGTTTTTATATGAGGACCTGCAAGGTTTAATCAGTCCTGTTTTCAAAAACTTCTACAGAATTGTCTGAATTCCCTTGCGGGTCTCTTGTCTCAGGGGATATGGTTTTAGATTAGGTGTCCCATGGGATTTGTAGTGGTCTTGCGTTTTTGGCCTTCCCTGGAGTGCCATCAGCCCCCACTTCTTGCCTTACCTTTTGTAGACCTCAGGGGGAAAGAGCTCTGTCTCCTTTTCTAGGGTTTCCATGAGTGCCATTTGTAGGTTTAAAGCATGCTCCAGTGGGACCCTGATATTAAGCTGTTCTGGTGAAAATGTTACTTGAACATTTAATTTACAAAGGAGATCTTAACCCAAAAGGCGGATTGGACACTCTGGCATATATAAGAAGCTATGTTTCAGGGTGAGGTCCTAGTTGGCATTCTAGAGATTTTAAGAATGAATGGTTTTGTACTTCTCCAGAAACTCTGGTGACCAGACTGAGATGTTTTCTGTGCCGCCTTGTTTTTTACCAGAGAACATCCCCACCAGAGCCCTACCCGGTTATGGCCCCTCTAGTTCAGTGGCAGCCTTTCTGCCCTCAGGGTAAGAAGCAGTTAATCTGACCTAGTCCTGCTGCAGCCCTGAGCCAGAAGGACATGGAGGGGTTTCCATGGGCACTCCCAGGGCCCATGCAAGCTGCACTTGCCTCCTTACCCAGGCTTCCTCCTAGCAGCTAGGAACTTGACTGCAGTGGCTGCCCCTTGTCATCAAGAAAGAAAAAATGCAACACTTAGTTTTGCTAAGGTGTGAAGGTTTTGACATGTTAATACCTGGCCAAAAAGGTCTCAAATTCGTAAAAGTGAAACCCCACAACCCAGATTGGGACTTGAACCCACTGTCTTTTAATTGAGATCACACACCTGGTCTCAGGACTTAATGAAGCGCAGGTTCTTTTGTGTCTGTACACAGAAAGAATTCAGTGAGAGACAAAGTGATAGAAGTAGATTTATTTAGAGAGATACACGTTCCATAGACAGAGTGTGGACCATCTCAGAAGGCGAGAGGCACCGAAATATGGGGTGGTTAGTTTTTATGAGTTGGGTAACTTTATAAGCTAATGAGTGGCAGGATTATTCCAACTATTTCAGGGAAGGGGCAGGGATTTCCAGGAATGGGTCACCATCCCACTTTTTGACCTTTTATGGTCTGCCTCGGAACTGTCATGGCAACTGTGAGTATGTCATTTAGATGCTGATGTATTACAATAAGCATATAATGAGGCTCAAGGTCGACTAGAAGTTGAATCTTTCACCATCTTGGACCTAGTTTTTCCTAACCAGTTTATGCCATATCCTCAAGGGCTATGTCATTCTTTTAAAGGTTGTGCCCTGCTCCCTCCCCTCCTGTTTCAAAAGGGCTAGGAGACCAGTCAACTGGAGCCAGAGTGTGGGCCTGTCCTCCTCCCTTCCCTCCCCCACTCCTTTCTTCCTCTCTTTCCACTCAAACATAGCATGTCAAGTCTCCAGCAGCCTCTGTATTAATCTCTGGGGACTTTAAAGTGAATAAAAACATGTCCCTGCCCTTACATTGTGGGAGACAGACATTTATCTGAACAATAGTCTTCTGAATAATAACACAGAATGCCTATAGTGGTAGAGAAATCCTCAGTCCTCTGACAGCATAAAGGCAGGAGTGAGGTGGTTTGGGTGGGCCAAGGAGGTTTTCAGGGTGGGAAGGAGCTCCTGTGGGTGTCATAGGAAGAGCAGGTGTCAGGCATGTGGGCCCAGAGAAGTGTGATTCCTGGTACAGGATCCAGCCACACAAAGGCAGCCCCGGGCTCATATCTGTGGTATCAGGCGTTATTATGGTTGGCTTGGAAACCCTCATCCTTCACGACTCATCCCCAGGCTGCCTTTGTGTGAAGTTTCCTGTGATTTCCCTCGAGGCCCCAGAGTACCAGTGCACACATCATGCACAGAATGGAACAAAACCGGAGCTCCCGGGGGAGGTGGCCACTTCCTGTTGGCCTCTGAGTTCTCAGCCCACACAGAATGCATTTCCACATGTGGTAGGTTTGCCCTGTGGGGTCAGATTACAGTGAGATCCAATAAGGAGCTCAAGTTTGGGCTTTTTCTTGTGGGAAATAGGAAGTTGCTACAGGAGATTATGTGCAAAACGGATGTAAGCAGACAGGTTAGGGGGTCCCTGGAGAGAGAGAACCAGGCATGGCTTCCTTGACATAAGAGAAGCCATTTTGGCCTGAGCCATTTGGGGATCTAAGCCTGGAAACAACATTTGTCCTTGAACAGGTCTCAGTAATCAGTGGTCTTAAGGAAAGTGAGGGAATGCAGGAACAAAGGAAAAGCAGTCAAGAAACAAATAGTTCAATCCCTCCTTGAGGGATATGCCTCATAATCTGATACAGTCTTTGAGTTCTGCAGGAACCAAGGTCCCCACCCAGGTGGAGGATGGAAAGATGACGTTGACCCTCCTGACTTCAGTCAACTAAAGCTTAGACTCTGTCGACCTTTGCCCCAGTTCTATGCTGAATTCTCCTCTGCTCAAGCCCCTTCATGAACACGCACGTACCCTTAGCTTAAAAGGTCCCCAATTTTGCTGTTTGGGGAGACACTGCTTTGGGAAAGATCCCTTGTGCTCTCCTTACTTGCTGCAAGTAATAAATGCTTCCTTCTGATCTTTGGCTTTGTTGTGTCTTTTGGCTCAACACCCACCAGAAGGTTACCCAGTTTTTGGGTTAACAGGGACATTGTCAGGTTTTATGTTACAGTGATTTTTTGTGGGGGGGGGCACGTTACGCTGGAGACTTGGATCGCTGGGCTGGCTCTTACCTCCTGCTCTGATCTGACACTTTGTGTCCTGAGCCTTTGTGACAGGCAGGAAGGGACAAGTGAGGGATTGGGCCTCATCTCAGGGAGGGAGGAGCAGGGAACGAAGGCCAGGAGGAAGGATCTGAAGACACATATTAAAAAAAAATCTCTCAGGATGCTTTGGGCTGAAAGCAAGAAGCTCCGGCTGCAAATGGATTTAAGAAGAAGGAATTATACCATATGCTGAGGCAGAAGCAGAGCCACGAGTGGTCTCAGAGTTTGTGCACTGGCTCCAGACATCCTCGGAGACCCAGGCATATTCCATCATTCCCCTCAGTCATCCTCTCCCCACCAGGGATGTTTCCCCAGTGGTTGTGTTAGGGGAACCACTGACTGAAACCGCCCATCCTGGCCAGTCCCGATAGCAACCACTTGCATGAGTTCTCTTACAACAGGAGGTCCTGGTAAGGAATGTGGAACTAACAAGCTACCGCCAACCACAAGAATTCGGCAAAGGTCAAAAGGAGAGAGGAGATGCCAGTCCATACATCCTACCAACCTCCCAGAATCCTCCTGGCTGGAATCCATCTCAGCTGAATGATGCGTGTGCCACCAGGAAGGAGGCTGAGTCAGAATGATTGGCCAGAGACAACCCGGAAACTAACCCCATCACCATAAAACCTGAGACTGTGAGTCACGTGGCAGAGCAGTTCTCCTGGGTTCCCTTACCCTGCTGCTCTCCACCTGGGCTTCCTTTCCCAATAAAGTCTCTTACTTGGTCAGCACATGTGTCTCCTCAGACAATTCATTTCTGAGTGTTAGACAAGAGCTCACTCTTGGACCCTGAAAGGGATCCGCCTTCCTGCAACAGTTGAGGGAAGACAGCAGAAGAGAGGGCACCTTCTCAGCCACTCTTTATAGTAGAGAAAGCCTCCTTCCCCAGGAGGCCCCAGCAGAAGTCCCAACATGTTGTCATTGGCCAAGTCTGGCTCCAGCGCCCAGAACTCCTCAGGCAGCATGGGAAGGTGGGGTGTGCCATTCTCCGCCACTGGAGCCAAGTGGGCTGTGCACGTGGAGAGCAAGGCGGGGAGGGGTGGCCCTCAGTCACATTCCACACACCAGCAATCCTGCAGGGTTCGTTTCTGTGTCTCCCCATTGGGATTCACAATGGAATTCTCACAACAATGGGGAGAATCCTTTTAAAGGAATAGGGGTGCCGGGGAGTCAGCATCCTCCATCACAGCTAGACTCCGTGGGTCTCAGGAACAAACTACTGAGTGTCTGGTCCACGGTCCACTGAGATGGAGAAGGCTGCTGATCCTATGGGAGGAAGAAAGGGGGCCCCCAGGTGCTTCCCTGGGATCGTGAGTGAATCAGGGGCTTAATCAGCCACGAGGCAACATTCTCAAGTGGCAGTGCTGAGCCATTAGGCGCAACTAATAGCTGTCTGTTTTTGAAAGATGCTAGGAGCCAGACAGTGAGGGAGTTCTTTGCATGCATTACCGCTAATCCTGATTGTGCACACGTTACCCCTACACCTGATTTGCCAAAAAGGACTAAAGGTTTCCTGTCACCTGTTGACCCTCAGCCCCTTCTCTGTTCTCTCTAGCCGCCACCCCCAGTTTCTCCGTGTGACTGAATTTGCATAGGTGCCTGATTTCTCAGGAGGGAGTTGCTCTTAATTTAGGCTCTCCCTGGTCTAGGAGCTCAGCCTGGAGCTGCACAGGTATCCTTGCTGGTGTTTTGTTTTGTTTTTCACTATTGTTGGTGTTTTCTGTGAGCGTTCAGGTGGTCTTTAGCAGCCGGCCCAGGGCCCATGGAGTACGGGGACCCTTATGTGAGGAAGTGGGGGGTGCTAGAACTGTGCTAGAACTGCAGTCACTCTGTGGGGTGCTGTTGAGAATCCCCAGAGACCAACCTGGCCACCTCTTGTCCCCTTTCTCTGGCGTGTGGTCTTGTCTGTTGGTCACCTTTGCTGCTCTCTGGGCACTCTGACCACCGCCCTGACCCTTCCCTCCCTGAGCATGGACACAGGCCCTTCCCTTGTGTCCCCAAAGCACAACTAATACCATGCTGGAGCAGCTTACAAGACTCCTCTGAGGCTTGGGCGTGGCCTGGGAGATGACACACAGAGGAGAGGAGGGCCACGCTGAGTCTCAGGCACATGCGTAGAATATCTAAGGAAGAACGTTGTTGGGTCCCGTGTGGACTAACAGGGCATGAGGTTGAACGTGAGAGTTGCTTTTTGGTGTAAACTTTCTAAATTTTGCACTTAAAATTTTTAACCATGCATATCTATTCCTTTTTCCAGCTCACTCAATCAGTTAAACAACCAATAAACAGGCACTACTGTGTCCAGAAGCCCTTCCCAGGGGTCTTCTTCTACGTCAGCCTGCGACCCTGAGATCCCCTGCTGAGTCTCCAGGGCCCCAACACAATGTCAGGAAGAAAAGCCACAGCACCCTGTCCTGACCTCCTGCCCTGGCTCCTCTCATACATGTCCTTGGTGTCCCCTAAGATGTTCTTGATCCCTGGGCAGATGGCCTCTTACACAACTATGCAGTATACCTCTCGTTGGTTCATCTCTTCTTTTCTAGGTGACGATTTAGGCTTTATGGCAAAACTAAAAGTTCCACTGAAAAGTCTGCCTCTGTTTGGAGAGGCCCAGTGGCCAAAAGACAACTGAGAAAGTGCTGGCAGCCCCAAGACTGCAGTTTTTTACATTTCACATGGGGTCCTGGAGCTGAGGGACCCGGGAGGTCTCAGAGTGCAGCCAGCCACTGTACTGATGAAGACATTGTGAGTCACAGGGAAGATAGGGCTGGAACTTGAATTACACCCTGCCCCACCGCACCCCCCCCAAAAAAAACCCTGGTGGCCCTGTCATGCGCGGGGCTCTGGGCCCTGACATCCCTTGTGCTCTGGTTCCACCTCCAGGGTCCCCCGGGGGCCGCGTAACTGAGCCTGGAGTGGGATCCAGGGTGGAGTATTTCCGGGGTGGGTGGGAAGGGATGAGAGATCCAAGTCTGACCTGGGCAGAGGTTTGACAACTGGAAGGTACTGCATGTAGCCCTGCAGACCTTCCCCACAGGGAAGCTGCGGCGGCGTTTTCGGTGGGTGCCAGCTCTGAGGGGGCAGAAGCAGGAGCTCTTTGAGGTGGGAGCTGGCCGGCCCTACAGGCTCGTCCGCAGCAGCTCTCAGACGGAGGCTGCACGTCTGCAAGAAATCAGGTTCAGCCAGGGAGTGTGGAAGGCACCCCAGCGGTGCTTGCTGAGGCTGAAACAGCGCACAGTCAGGCATGGGTCCAGGTGACGCTCTGAGAGTCAAGAGTGGTAAGCACCGGAACTGCATCCTGCCATGTCCTCCATCTGCTTCCTTTTCGGCCTTTCCATGTTTCTTCAGGGCAGTGCTTCTTAATTATGGGTGATGTCAGAATCACTAGCGGGGTTATTGTCCCCAAAATTGACCTACCAAAGCCCACTTCAGGGATTCTGATGCTAGAGTCTGAGGTGACAATTTTGAAATTCCCCCTGGGTAATTCAGGTGAATGAGCCCATTGTTCTCAAACTCTGCCTCTTTCACACAAGGAGGGGGCGGGGGGTAGGGGAAGGGGGCAGGCCTGAGTGGGCAGAGCACCGGCTCAGGGCTCAGGACGTGAATCTCCACCTTTGTCCCCTTATCTCTGCCTGGAGCGCCAGCTGCTCTCAAGGTCCTACCTGAGCCCGTGCAGTTCACCTGGAACACACTCTGCTCTTTTCCGTGTTCACCCCTTTGCTGCCAACATTCTTTCAGCTGCAAAGTCTGATGCTCTTCCTCCTTAGGAAACCTCCCTGCTAACTGCCCTCCAACCCCCTGACTTCTTACTACATTCACAAACGACACCCCTGGGGGGATATTCGCTACGCCCACTTCACAGTTTAAAGTCAGGGGGCTCTTGCCTCTTATTAAGTTCTGTTTCCATTTCCTAGAACATCTAGCTAAGGGTTATACTTATTGAGCAAATGAAATAAGAAGAAATGAATGGCCATGGGAATGAAATGTAGGTAGAAAGAGCAAATGAATCAAGAATGAATAAGTGATTGCAGACTCTCCCCAACCTCTGCTGAAAATAGACCAAACCTGGTCACTCTCTCATATTCTTTCCCAAACCTCTTCCCTCTTCGTAAGGTGGTTGAGGTTGGGGGTGACAATTTTTTAAAAAATTTTATCTTAAGTATAGTTGATTTACAATGTTGTGTTAGTTTCTGTCATACAGCAAAGTGATTCAGATATATATATATATATATATATATATATATATATTCTTTTCATGTTCTTTTCCATTATAAGTTATTACAAGATACTGAATATATTTCCCTCTACTATACAGTAGGTCCTTGATGTTTATCTATTTTATATATGGTAGTGTGCATCTGTTAGTCCCAAACTCCTAATTTGTCCCTTCCCCCACCTTTCCCTTTTGGTAACTATGAATTTGTTTTCTATGTCTGTGAGTCTCTTTCTGTTTTGTTAATAAGTTCATTTGTATCATTTTTTAGATTCCACATACAAGTGATATCATACGATATTTGTCTTTCTCTGTCTGACTTACTTAACTTATTATGATAATCTCTAGGTCCATCCATGTTGCTGCAAATGACATTATTTCATTCTTTTTTACGACATTTAGTTTGCTTCCATGTCTTGGCTGTTGTAAATAGTGCTGCTATGAACCTTGGGATGCTTTTCGAATTAGAGTTTTTTCTGGATATATGCCTAGGAGTGGGATTGCTGGATCATATGGTAGCTCTAATTTTAGTATTTTAAGGAACCTCCATACTGTTTTCCATAGTGGTGGCTCCAGTTTACATTCCCACCAACAGTGTAGGAGGGTTTCCATTTCTTCACACCCATTTCACCATTTGTTATTAGTAGACTTTTTAATGATGATTATTTTGACTGGTGTGAAGTGGTACCTCACTGTAGTTTTAATTTGAATTTCTCTGACAATTAGCAATGCTGAGCATCTCTTCACGTACCTATCGGCCATCTGTATGTCTTCTTTGGAGAAATGTCTATTTAGGTGGTCTGCCCATTTTTTTTTTTAATTGGGTTGTTTGTTTTCCCTTATTGAGTTGTATGAGCTCTTTGTATATTTTGGAAATTAATCCCTTGTCTGTTGCATCATTTACAAATATTTTCTCCCAGTACGTAAGTCGTCTTTCTCTTTTGTTTATGGTTTCTTTTGTTGTGCAAACTTATAAGTGTGATTAGGTCCCATTTGCTTATTTTCATTTTTATTTCTGTCGCCTTGGGAGACAGACCTAAGAAAACATCGCTACGATTTATGTCAGAGAACGTTTTACCTATGTTCTCTTCTAGGAGCTTTATAGTGTCATGTCTTATATTCAAGTTTTTAAGCCATTTGAGTTTATTGTTGGGTATGGTGTGAGGGTGTGTTCTAACTTTACTGATTTACATGTGACTGTTCAACTTTCCCAACACCACTTGCCAAAAAGACTGTCTTTTCTCCATTGCATATTCTGGTGTTCTTTGTCAAAGATTAATTGACCGTAGGTGTGGGGGCTGGCTTAATGTGATTTGATTTGATCTGTTTAGTACTTACTGACTGAATCTAACCAGCTCAGATAGGCCCCTTGAAGCCCCCCATTTGATCATGTGTGCCCCCTTCTGTTGCTCAGCAGTTGGTCTCGTTATATATCTGGGCATTGTCTGCTCTTAGGTCATTTGGGGTGACATTCTCAGGCCTGAGATTCCACCAGCAGATTACCAAACTCTTCTGCTTGCTTATTCCGACTGGCTGAGCTATTTATACTTTGTTGGTCAGCTGCCTTGGAACAATGCACAGTGAGCAGTTTTATCCCTTGGCTGACTTCTCTATACTCTGTGTGATGGAAGGAAGCTTGAGAGGAGGTGGGGTTGATGGAGCCCCCGAGTTGGCACCCAGATCTGTAATGCTGCAGATTGTCCAGCACCTCACTATCTGATAGGTTTTTCACACCTAAATGCTGTGTATTCCTTGACCAATACATCCCGAGTCTTTTCAAGTGTACTAAAGGATTGAAGTGGTCACCAAAGGCCTTGGAATTGGGGAGACTGCTAGGTTATCTCAACGGGGTAGTGACAGGTAGAAACCTGTGGGAGAGAACCAGGTGGCTCTTTCAGCTCAAAGACCTGAGGTTAGATGCAAGAGTCTAAATGTGATGCCGTCACCTTTATCCTTCCATCCCCATCCCCACTGCCTCTCTGCTGCCATCAGACACCACGATCACCACTATCAGAACCCATCCTAACCCCAAGACTCTCACCATCACCAGTGCCACCACCATCATGAATAGCCCCTCCCAACCCCAAGACTTCCACCATCACCACTGCCACCAACACCATCAATACCCCCTCCCAACCCCAATACTCCCTCCAACACCACTGCCACCACCACCAACACTCCATCGCAATCCCAAGACTCCCACCATCACCAGTGCCACCACCATCATGAATACCCCCTCCCACCCCCAAGACTTCCACCATCACCACTGTCACCACCACCATCAGCACCCCATCCCAACCCCAAGACTCCCGCCATCACCACTGCCACCACCATCATCAATACCACCTCCCAACCCCAAGCTGGGCAAGTCACCACCCTGCCATCATCGGCAGCAGCAGCACCCACCCCAATACCAAGGCTATTGCCACTACCATAGCCATCAGCAGCCCTGCCCCCACCTCAACCCCAAGACTACATCATCACCACCACTCCCATTTCCATGGTCACCTCCACTGTCTTTACCATAATGCCTGTGGCCGAAGAGCTGGAGGGCCTTTCCCATACCACATACCTTCCTAGGCTTCATTTTCCTTTCTGCATTTTCCTGGAGGTGTTTGTAAAGCCAACTGCATTTGTACAGTGGGGGTGTGTGGGCTCATGAGGTAGATGGGGCTGGATGATAACACTGGTAGTTCCTACTGGCCCTAGACAGCACAGTACCTTGAATTCTGTACTCGTCAGTGTGAACTTGATGTCCAGGTTAGCTTTTTGAATTCAGAGAGCTTCCTGAGCAGAAAGTTACATTAAAATCCCAAGAACCACAGGAGATTGAAAGTCAAGAGTTGTTCAACCAATGGACACTCACTGGACAACTGTAAAGGAGTGATCTGAGGGAGGTGGGCAGGGGGAGGCGGGCACAATGAGCAGGGCAGACTGTGAGGAGGTGACCTTTGAGTAGGAAGGAACCAGTCATTTGTAGATTGTGGGAAGAGTGTTCCCAAAAGAAGTGTTAACAGGTGCAAAGGCCCTGAAGTGGCTCAGAGCTTAGCTTTCTTGAGGAATAGAGAGGCACTGATGGCCACCGTGGGCTTGTGCCTTCTCATTGACTAAAGAGTGACATAAGACGTTGCAAGGGTTAAATAAGTAATATGTCCTCAGCACCTACTATCTTACTGAGCACACACTTTGTACATGGAAACACCGAGACCCGCTGTTATTACACTTCTTTGCCTTTTAGAGACCTTTACCTCTCTTCCTCCTCTGCCTTCTTCTGGCAGTTCATGATGGTTTGGGGGGTGGTAGTGACTCTTATGAAGAAGTTGAGTGGGACTGGGAAGGCACAGGATAGCAGGTGAAAAGCAAATTAGTACATTCCATTCGTTTAGAAATGGTGAGAAGTCATATTGAGGTGGGCAGGCCAACACTGCTCGATAAATAAGACGTACGAATCTGTATTCATGTCCTACCAGATCCTACTAGTGAAAACATACTTCTGGGATATTTACTAACTGTTTCCTGAGATATTATGGCTCTACCTCTTCGAGACTTTTTTCCTGTGTTCTCAGAACAGGGAATTAGACATTCCTGGCCACACACCTCCAAGGCACACAAAGCAGGATACTTACCTGTCATAAAAAAAAAATCCTTGTGTTTTAATTCTCTGTATGTAAAATATAGATCCCAGAGTCCACCTTCTGTAAAAAATACAGAATTCCCTGCTTTGGGTACTAACTGCTGACCTTGAGTTTGAATTATTGGTGGCCAGGATAATGGACATCCTAGAACAGCTCTTGCAGGACCAAACACTCAGCAGGGCCAAGCCAGCATCACATTTAGTGACCTGGGTAGAATATAAGAGTTGACAACTATTCACTTCACAATGACATCTTCACCTATATTCTTTTGGCACAGATTTTTTTGCTTGTTAATCATGGAGGATCAGTCTTTCCTTCCACAAAGTGGCATGCTCTCTCCCAAACTTCTTGAAACGCACGGACCTCCTGGTCTAGCTCTTTATCTTCCACAAGAAGCAGTGGAGAGGCAGTGATAAATGGTAGGTGACAAGGGTGTCAGGGAGGGAAGTGATGGGGAGAGGGAAAGCTGGGGTCAGACAGGAGAATGAACCACCTAAAGCGGGCAGCTGTCGCTTGCTTCTGGCAAGTCAGGAGAGACAAACGGCCAGAGTTTCTGACTGTTCTAATTTTCCAAGGGAATCCAAAAATCCAGATATTTTCTGGTATGTCTCCTGAGTTTTAAATATGGGCAAGTAATTCGAAGTTTTAAGAAACCCTGTGCAGGGCTGAATCGAGAGGTCCACAGTGGAATGTGGAACTCTGTTCTGGAGGATGAGAGGGGAAGGATTGCCAAGTGCCTCTCATCACTTTTCCATGTGCTATCCACAAGGACAGAGCCTGTGCCACCTATATTTGTGGGTCAGCTTACCCCGGTCCTCCACAGAATTTCACTTATAAAACAGATTCCATGAACTTGGTGGAGGGTCCCATGTGAATCATAGAGGAGGTGGGCGGGGCCTATCCTTGAAGAAGGGGTTGGGTGCTGGGCTGGGAGGGCCTGGAAAATCCTTGATGGCAAGAAACAGAGGGACTCTGCCTGTCATGATCTGAGTGTTGCGTCCTTCCAAAATTCATATGTTGAAGCCGTAACAGCCTGTGTGGTGGTATTTGGAAAGGGGGCTACTGGGAGGTAATTAGGGTTAGATGAAGCTCTAGGGGAAGAAGGATTTTGCCTCTGTTCTCCTGGGTTTGATAGCTGGGTCTACAAAATAAACTTACGACAGTCAGAAAAGGTATGCACAGTTATTAATTTTTAATGTCATGTGCCTAGAACATCACATGAAAAAAAGTGAATACTCAAAAGAATGGTGAGATTTGAGAGCTTATATAGTATTTTAATAGGGGAAGGGGAGGAGGGGTGGAAGCCACTTGGAGGAGAGTAAGTGATTTTCAGGAAAGAAGAATGGGGCCCTAGAAGCATTGATGGGAGGTGTGATGGTTTGTGACCATCCGTCTCGATGTGGTGTAACTTCCGGTCAATTCCCCTATAAGGAGTCAATTCTCCCTGGTTGATAAACACCCAAGGAGGAGATCTGTGACAATTGCGTTCCTTTTGGAGGAGGCTTGGTCTTTAGACAGATTAAGGGAATTCAGAGAAAGCCTCTCTCTGCATTTGCTATTTTTCAAATGTCTTCAGCTCAAAATATTCAATATGCCAAAGGGGCATCTTTTGGGGTGGCACGTTCTGAACACTCCTTCAGGGACATAAGAGTGAGGCCCTCATAATAGGATGAGCACCCTTATAGGACACCCTCACCCTCTCTAGCTCTCTTGCTGTCCCCCCACTGGGGGAGTAATGCCAGAGATCTGGGGTTTGGGTTCTATAACTGGCAGCACTGACCATCGAAACTGACATCTTCTGCTTGCTTTGCTAACTCAGTGCTGCTTTGGAGCAAACGTGGTATTATTGGCTGTTGTGCTAATGATCCCTTTGTGGAGATGACATCAGCAGCTTCCAAGAATACAGGACTTGGAGGAACCGTATCTGACAGTGATGAGTGCTTTGATTGACCAGCCTCTGGTGAGGTCTTTTCTACCTTTGCTGGAGCAAAGCCCAGGCTTTCATTCAATCCCAGTTTCCTGGGGTCAATCTCAACATTGAATGGGAAGAGATGCTGTTTCTTGGTCACACATCAAGACTGCAGCTCCTCACCCAGACCTCTGGGTTCTGGTAATGTGCCCCCAGCAGGTTGGTGTCCCAGGGCCTTCCACGTGCCTGGAAAAGGCATAGGCTGAGGGAGGTGGTGAGTGCTGGGAGCCGAGCTCCCCAGTTTCTGGGGGAAGAATTCCATGCAGGTTCAGGTCACCCTGGGGAGGGGTAACCTCGTGAGGCTGAGGTTGGGACTCTGCAAACCGCATTTCTGCTTAGCCAGCTACTCCTTTTTAGGATCTGTCCATCTTGGGCACTGCAGGGCAACTGCGTGGCTGGAGGGGGAGAAGGGGCTGCCTCCTTATCTCCTGTGGTCTCCCTGTTCCTGGGAGCATCACTTGGCAATGCTTCTTTGCCAGAGTGGCGACAGTTCCCTCCTGTGGCAGCAGCCACAGCCAGTTTGCAGTTTCCACTCCCTTCAGAACCACCCTAGTCTTGCCTTCAGATTCTACAGCACCATGGAGAGCGGCACCTGCTTAGGTCCCAGATGGCAGGAGCCCTCCGGTGGGCTCAGAGACCCCAGCACCAATGGCCAAGATTAGGAAGTCCCGATAAAGATCAAGATGTATGGAAAATGCATTTTTTATTTCCTCAAAAGTCCAGCTTTTCTCAAACAAGCGCAATGTTAGTTCTGTCATAAATTAGGTTTCTTGTATGTGTGGGTCTCTTACTTGGTTCCCTCTCCTTTCCATTTGTCTTTTCCCCTCCCCCTGTACCAATACCTCATGGCCTAATTACTGGAGATAAAGAATAATTCTTAGTATCTTATGATCAGTTAAGTCTTCTCGCCTCATTTTGCTTCTTCAGGACTATCTTGGTTATTCTTACTCTTTCGGCTTCTATGCAAATATTATTGATAGAAACATATATTAGAAACAGATCAAGTTACACAACCACAAATCCAACAGAACACAACAACAACAAAACACACATCTCAACCACTTCTGTGTTTTGATTGGAGTGCGTCAAAGACATACATCACTGAGGTTTTTTAATGTCTTTTAATTAAGTTTCTAATTTTGTCCCTAGAGGTCATCTACTTCCTCTCTTAGATTTATTCCTATGGACTTCACATTCTCAGGACAATTTTCAATGATACTTGTAAAAGTAAACTTTTTAAACATTTGTTGTTAGTATAAAGAAATGCAATTTTAGAAACTGACCGTTAATTCAGTAATCTTGCTAAACTCTCTTATTAATACAATGATTCATCTGTAATTTCTTTGGTTTTTCTGTATTATCAGTCATGTTGTCTGCAAGTAGTGACTGTTTTGGTTCTTCTTGTCCAATGCTGACATTTTCCCCCTTGCCTTTCTCTGCCCTCTGGTACCTCCAGTACGATGTTCAGTGTAGGTGATGATAGTGAGCCTTTCACTATTCCTAATCTTAAGGAAACACTGTTATAAGTTTGCATTATCAGGTTGAGTAAATTTCCTTCTATTTCTACCTTGCTAAGAGTTTTTATAATGAATACATGCTAAATTTTATGAAATGCTTTTTCTGCACCTTATAGATAAGCCTATGACTTTTTTTCCTTTGATCTGTTAATGGATGGCTTTCATCTGTTGATTTTTTAAAGTGTTAAATGAACCTCACACTCCTAGAATAAACTCAATGTGGTCAAGATAGATAAGCTTTCATATGTTTTGCTGAATTTAGTTTGCTAATATATTTTTAGGAATTTCTTTTTTTTTTTCTGTAGTAGTGATCTTGGGGTCTTCTTATTTATTTATTTTTATTTTATTTTTATTTTTGGCTGCATTGGGTCTTCGTTTCTGTGTGAGGGCTTTCTCTAGTTGTGGTAAGCGGGGGCCACTCTTCATCGCGGTGCGCGGGCCTCTCACTTTCGCGGCCTCTCTTGTTGCGGAGCACAGGCTCCAGACGCGCAGGCTCAGTAGTTGTGGCTCATGGGCCTAGCTGCTCCACGGCATGTGGGATCCTCCCAGACCAGGGCTTGAACCCGTGTCCCCTGCATTAGCAGGAAGATTCTCAACCACTGCGCCATGAGGGAAGCCCTTTAAGAATTTCTTACATCTACATTCATGAAAAAAAGATTGTCTGTAATTTAATTTTCATATACTTCTGTGGTTGGATTCTGGTATCTGGTTTACACCAGCCTCATAAAATGAGTCTACTGCCTTTTCTTTGGAAGAGTCAATAAATTTAGGATTGTGTTTCTCTTGGATACTTGGTATAGCTCTGATGGTGTCTCTGTGGGAAGGTTTTAACTGTTGGTTCGGTTTCTATAATGGTTATAAGACCACTCAGATTTTCTGTTTTCCCTTTTTCCTTGGTATTGGTAAGTTACATTTTTAAGATTTTGCACATTTCATATAAATTTTTAACTTTATTGGTATAATGTTGCTCATAATGTCCTTGTATTGCCTTTTTAATATCTGCAGCATTTAAAGTTATGTTTTCTATTTTACTCCTAAATTACTTATTCATGTCTTTTCTCATGTGTTTCTTGATTACTTTTGCCTGAAGTTTTAAAATTGACCTTTTCAAAAGAACCAGTTTTTGACATTACTTTTCTCTCTATTGTATGTGCTTATTTTTCATTAATTTTTGCTTTTGCCTTTGTATATTCTTCTTTCCACCCTCTTTGGGTATATTTTATTGTTCTTTCAAGTCTGGTGCTCGGTTCATTAAATTATACTTTCTTGTTCCTAATATTAATATTTACTATTTTATCTCTATGTCAAATTAACATTTCATTACATTTTGATATATAGCCTTTTATTATCTTTCAGTTTTAAATGTTTTCTAATATTCATATGATTTCTTATTTGACAGGTGTTATTCAAAAGTACGTTGTTGAATTTACATGTTTGTTATTGATTTCTAACTTAATTACATTGTGGCCAGAGAATGTAGTTTGTAAGATACCAGGATACCAATCATTTAAAAGCAGTTGAGACTTTTCTCTCTCTCTTTTTTTTTTGTCTCTTAATATGTGGACAATTTTTGTTAATATACCATGTGCACTTGAAGAAAATGTGCATTTCTCAACTGTTGAATGGTATGAATATTAATTGATTATCTACCTGTCAACTATCTATCATCTCCCTCCACCTACCTACCTAGTTACCTATAACTATCCATCTATCTGTCTATCTATCTCTTATCTATCTATCTATCTATCATCTATATTTATCATCTTCTATCTAATCTCTGTTATATCAAGATTGGTGTGTTTTTCAAATCTTTTATATCTCTGTTTTATTAAAAATTTTGTTGCTTATTTAATCTTGCTAGTCCCCAAACAGTGTGTCAATATCTCCTAAAATATTGGGTTAGCCAAAAAGTTCGTTTGGGTTTTTCTGTAAGAATGAACATTTTGGCCAACCCAATAATTCTGGATTTGTCTATTTCTCCTCGCAGTTCTATTATTGCTTTATATATTTTGAAACTGTATTTTCATATGCATTCAAGTTTATAAGTGCTGTAGTAGTTTTGGGGGGAATCAATATTTGCATGATTTATTTTTTACTGTTTTATCCTCTCTGTGTCAATATGTTTTAGACTTATTTCTTGTAAATAACATCTATTTACTTTTCTATTTTGACAATATGTTCTTTTAAATAGAGAATGTAATAAATTACATTTATTGTAGTTCTGATATAGGGTTGTGTTTTTGTTTTTTTTTTTTAACATGTGGCTTGTGGGATCTTAGTACCCTGACCAAGGATCAAATCTGTGCCCTCAGCAGTCCTAACCACTGGACCACCAGGGAAGTCCCTATATTTCTGATACAATTGAATTGGTTTCCAATAACCTACTTTGTACTTTCTGTCTGATCTTCTCTATGTTTATTTTTCTTGCTTTCTTTTGAATTGATTGAATATTTTCTCACTTCATTTTTGCCTCTAATGTAGAATTTATACATTTTTTTCTGTTATTTTACTACTATTTGTGTTTAATTTACCAAAATCAAAAGTTAATTAATATTATTGTCATTTTCCTAAACAATACAAAACCCAAGTATATTTTAATTTTAACTCTCCTTTCTAAATATGGTGTTGATGTCCATTATTTCAGTTTTACTCTACTTCTAAGCACATAAGAGATTATTATTATTGTTTTGTAAATTTAGCTTTTGTTTAGATTTACTTATATATTTACCACATTTTTTGCTTATCATTTCATCTTGCATCTTACACTTCCCATTTGGATTCTTTCCTCTACCTGATGTATTTTAAAATTTCCTTTAGTGAGAGTTTCCTGTTTGTCTGAAAATGTCTTTCTTTCTTTATATTCTTGAAAGATAGTTTTGATAAGTATGTAACTCCAGGTTGACAGTTTTTTCTTTCTCATTTAAAATATTATTTCTTTTTTCAAATGGTTTCCTTCTTTTTTCTGTTGAGGAGGGTTTTTTTGTCAAAATAATTCTTCATACTTTTCAATTTAATCTATGTTTTCTCTGTCATTGCTTCTGATTGTCTTCACTGTTAGCAAGTTGACTACAATGTGCCTAGGTGTGGGTTCTTTGTATTTATCCTCCTTGGGAATCCTTGGTATTCCTGTACTCTGAAGATCCGTGTCTTTTACTGATCCTGGAAAATTCCCACCTACCTATTGCCTCTTTCCATTTCTCTTCTCCCCTTTTAGAAATCTGATGAAATGTACATTAGCTCTCCTTACTCAATCCTCCATTTATCTTCTGTCTCTTGACTTCTCTTTCTATCTTTTTGTTTCTATTTGTCACTTCCTGGATAATTTTTGCTCAGCAAATTGTAGATAATTCATTGCCTTCTGACTTCCTTTGCTGCTCTTAAGAAGTCAACCACTAGCCCAGTTGTTATCCGTTTGGAGGCAATCTCTCTTTTCTCTGATTTTTCTGTGGCTTTGCTAGGATATGTCAAAATGTGAACTTAATTTTGCTTGTGCTTCATGGTGCTCAGAGGGCCGGTGTTCTCCAAAGGTCTTGCTTTCTGAACTATGGGTCTCCCTTCCCAGGTGAATACCTTTACTTTCTCTTACCCAGCCAGAGCTATTTCCTAGCAAACAAGCCAGTCCCTCTCTGAATCTCTGATTTTTTTCTGACGCCACAGAAATGTTTTCCTTGCTTTCTCCCTTTTGTGCTTTATCTCTTATTACCATATGTTTAGAATAGTTTATGCATCTAAAGAGGGAAATTGTACCATCTCAACTGGAGCATTACTTCTAAAATTATCTATCTAAAAGCATATAAAAATGATACTAAAAATAAAATAAGGGGCTTCCCTGGTGGCATAGTGGTTGAGAATCTGCCTGCTAATGCAGGAGACACGGGTTCGAGCCCTAGTCTGGGAGGATCCCACATGCTGCGGAGCAACTAGGCCCGTGAGCCACAACTACTGAGCCTGCGCGTCTGGAACCCGTGCTCGGCAATAAGAGGCCGCGATAGTGAGAGGCCCGCGCACCGCGATGAAGAGTGGCCCCCGCTTGCTGCAACTGGAGAAAGCCCTTGCACAGAAACGAAGACCCAACACAGCCAAAAATAAATAAATAAACTCCTACCCCCAACATCTAAAAAAAATAAATAAATAAAAAATAAAATAAAATAAAATAAATGACCTTTCCTATGCTTTGTGAGCTTGGGGCCAGGATTTTCCTTGTCACCTAATCTGAGAAAGGGATGCAGGCTCATGTGCTGTAGGTGTTTTTGTGTTGGTGGGAGCTAAAGTATTAGGACGTGAGTGTTAAGGAATTACTCAGGGAGATAAGGTGATATACCCAGGGAAGGTATTTGCATGCTGTTAACTCCTTTTCCAGAGATAGTGTATTCTTCTCAGTTAGAGACTTTATAAAGTGGTGGGGATTTCCATCACTTTGGCCTGAGGAGGGGGATGATTCTATCTAGTCCATCTCCCCAAATCAGATTAGGCCCGTCCCTGCTCAGAATTCTCAAGCAAGTCCCATTGGTGGCAGAGTGAAAAGCACCCTTCATAGCTTGATACTCAAGGCTATTAGTGAGGTTTCTCCTTGCATTCTCCAGGACCCTGGGCATGCCAGACCCATTTATGTCTAGTCACCCATCTCTATCTGAAATTTCTTTTTCTTAATTCAATTAAACAGTAACTCAGTAATTCCTACTTACCTTTTCAGACTGACAAGCAGAATTCTTCCTCCAAGAAGCTTTACTTGACCAACCCCTCTCTTCCTTTCTGCCCACCCCACGCTTTCTTTCCCTTTCCTTCTATTTTCTCCTCCTCATCCCGCTGAACATGTAAGGAAACATCCTGTGGTCCCCTCTCTCTATTTAGCAATATGTGTTGCTTTTGGGTTCCTTTCTATCAATGTCTCTGTCTGTGTGATCTGCTTGAGAGCAGACCTTTGTCTCTGTAGACCCAGTGCACACACAGGGCCAGGCACATAGGAGGTTCTCTGCACATGCTCTGTTACTCCTACCATGGTGGCAGGTGGCACTCTGCCCTCTCAGAACCCCACAGGTCCTGCTTTGCCAAGGCCAATGAACAAAGATCTCTGACTTGCCTCCTGGGCAACACCATCCCTCAGGGTTTCCCACTACCCTGAGAACTGAGTGTCTGCATCTAGGTAGGATGTTTCTGGAAGGCAGTGCCTTCCCCTCCTCCTTTGCCTCCTCCCATACAAACACCCCTGGGAAAGCAGGGAAACTGTAAAGGAAAAGATGTCTTATGGTAGCTGAGAATGTACTTGCCTGGCCTCTGAGAGTTTACTTGGGAAGGCACTTACATCAGTCAGAATAAATACCAGCTCAGCAGATAGGAAGCCAGCTCAGCAGATAGGAAGGATGACGTGGCTGCCTTGGGGTGCCGATGAGCTCACTCACCTCATGTTAGACAGGGAAGGTCTCTGGGTACTCTTAGAGCAATTCTCCTGCAAGCCCACAAACCCCAGCTTCCCAGAAACTCACTGGAGCTCTTCCATATCAGATCATCAGTTTCTAAAAAACCAGGCAGTGCATGGGCTGAAGCCTGGGTTCCCATCCTGGCTCTGCCACATTATGTTATGCAATCTGGATGAGGTTCTTCATGTGTCTCTGTCTCAGTTTCCTCATCTATAAAGTGGAGAGAAAATAATAACACTTACCTCAAAGGATCGTTGTGAGCATTCAGTGAGTGAATAGGTAATACCTAGTATGTAGGTATGTCGTCACTCACCTTCAGTGCATCGTGTTGTATCAGACAAGCCTTTATCCCATCTCTCTCGGTCTCCCCACCGAGGCCTAGATCACTTTCGCCTGGTCTTGATTATAGTTTGGGTGACTCACGTACTGTTTCTCTGCTTGGTTCTAAAGACCCCTCCTGGGTAGACAATCTTCACTGGGAGGGATTCACACAGGGATTCACAGGGAGGACTCAGCGGGAGGGGTGGGCTGTAAAATACTCTGCATCTATGAAAATGTCACTTCTTGGATGAAGTTCATTTAACTTATGCTGCTTTTTTTCCTGATTATATATTTTTGGTAGAAGACTTAGAAAGTTTATGTGATGATAGGAGGGAAATATCCAAAAACAGTGATTCCTACTTATTACTGTTTGTGAAGAAGCTCTGCTTCAGAAGCCGAGGTCCTTGCAGAGCTCCGGGATGGAGGGAGATGCCTGGTGTGCAGACTCCCAGGGACCGTATGGGCCTTGAAGTACTGCATGTGACCCCTTTGACAGCAGGTAGACAGCAAGTGGAGGGGTCCATCCTGAGGGCAAAGAGACAAGGGGTCACAGTGAAGATCCGCATTCCAAAGGGAGAGGTGTCTCAGGAGAGCTTCCTTGGGTCCTTTGGAAACTTCTCTCATTGGTCTTAACCCTGAGCAGTTACTGTTATGTGCAGGTGAGTTTTCCCATCTTTTCTGTGCCTTTTTAGCGTGCTTGTGTTTGCACTGGGTATGTTGTGTATTTTAATGTTTTTCACGTAATGTTACAGCACGAACATTTCCCCAACTTATTAAGCATTCTCTGCAACACCATATCATCACTGCAGAATATCTAATTGCAACTCTGCCTCATAATTATCTTAACATTCCCCTAATGATAAACACTTAAACTGTTCTATTTTTTCCTTACTGTACATAGAGCTATTATGGACCTTTTTAAACTGAAATCTTGGCCTGTATTTCAGGGTATTTTCTCAGAACAGACTTTTAGAGGTAGAGTTTCTGGGACAAAGAATGTGAACGTTTACAAGATTCTTGGTGCACTGCCAAAGGCATTGCCAGAGAAGTGATGGGCAGGTCTGCACTCACCAGCGTGAGCCCATTGGATGCTTAGTGGCTTTGGGTAAGCTTCTTTTAGATAATCTCTGTCTTAATTAATAAGACAAAATGTGATATATATGCGTATATATGTAAACGTGTGTGTATATTATATATATATCTTTGATTAGTAATGCAGCCGCACATTTTTTTTCCCCCTTACAATCATTTTTTAATGGCAGGTGATTAATAGTGGGTAGAATAAACAAGTTAGAGAGCTTACTTCTCCTTCCCTGGGGGGTAGCTGCTGTTAGCTGCCAAGAATTCCAACTCAGCTTGGCTGTTTAAACTCTCCAGCTTGTTTTTTTTTTTTTTTAGTCAAACTTGTCTGTAGGGGCAAAATCCCTCTGTATAAGCAACCAAAAATAACTTTGTGATGGCACATTTCAACAGGCTGTTGACAGGGGTGAAAAGACCTTCTCTTCATCCTGAGCATCTCCATGTCCCAGGGCACTGGCTCATTCTAACAGTTTCATGAAGAAGGGATGGTAGGACTCTTCATCCCCTTTTAACTAATGAGGAAATCAAGGCTCCAAAAGGGGGGCCTCCTGAATCTGCCCCATGTCATCTCCCAGGAACCAGCTCCTCTTCTTCAGTTAGTAACAATCAACTGAAAGACCCAAAGGGTCCCTTCCATTGTCAGACCATGGCTGGATGTAGAGTGCGGGGCAGGGTGGGGAAGCCCAGTCTGGCTTCAGTGGGAGAGTGTCATCCTCAGCTGGCAATGCCTGCCAGGAACACAGGTGTGGGAGGACTTTCACGAGTACCCAGTGCCTCCTAGATGCTCAGTACCGCCCAGGTGCCCAGTAGCTGCCCAGGTGCCCAGGGCCGCCCAGGTGCTGGTATTTACAACATAGGTGGAGCCTGCCCCTCTGGTGTCTCTAGGATCCCATTTTTTCTTCTAGCAGAGAAATTAGAAGGTTGGATCTAAGTACCCCTATTGGTTTCTGTGACCTTATCTGGACCATGTCCGGTCATTTTACCTGACTTCAGGCACAGCCTCTCTTCTGTATCCTAGTCCTATGTGGCCAGGATGGCGTTCTGAACTGAGAAGGGTGTAAGAGCTGAGCCTTTGCAAGTTAATGAAATGAGAGACATCTCTCCCTTCTGTGCCCTCTTGTCTCCACCGTGCCCTCCACAAATTTACCTCATCACCTTGTGCTGCTCTCCTGCCTCCAGGCTCTGGTGCCCTGAGTCCCCCACACAGAGAAGAGGGGATGTGTACAGCCTCGCTTTCCCCTGTTTCCCCCATGCCAGCAAGGATATGTGTGGCAGAGAGATTTGCAATGTTTCTTCCTAAAGGATAAAACTTGAATTATGGCATTTCTGACTTCCTTGGGGTTGAAAGTTTGGGTAGAAAGCCTTCTGTGGGCATCTCCAATGCTGTATAGACAGGCTTTAAGAGGTAGCCCTTCTGAATCCTTTGTTTTTATTTCCCCTCTGGGGTTCTAGCCAGGTATCTTTTGTCCCAGCAGAATTGCAAACATGTCTTTAGGGAGCTGAAGACCTTGGTTCTTTCTGTGCAGATTTTAGTGACAAAGGTGGATGAAGAGTCTTCATCCATAAACCCAATGCATATCTTTTGAATTTTTGTTCTGGGGTCCATAGTGTTCTGTACACGTGGCAACCTACAAAGCAATGCAGAGACAGGTAGATTCATAGTTGTGTCCAAAGAGGATTTTGCTTCCATCCTGAGGGATCTGTTATAATGTGCTTCTCCTTATTCAAGCCTCAACAATTTCTAGGCCATCTTTCTCCTCACAGTACACCTCTAATTCACCTCAACATTGGCCACCAAAGTGTTTTGCAAACCAGACCATATCCACACCCTGTTCCCTCCCGTAAGTACCTCCGAGGGCTTTCCACCACCTTTGGGGCAATAACCAGACTCCATAGTACGGCAGCCAGGCCCCTCATTACCTGGTTCTTTGCAGTCTCTGGGTCCAGCTTCATCCCTGGTCACTTCCACACATGCCTCAGGCTCCAAAAATAACAGCTCACTTGAAGTTTCTGGAACTCACCTCTATTTCTCTGTAACTTTCATCTCTGCATTTGGCTGACTCCTTCAGAAGCAGGCTCAGAAGTCCTCCTTCAAGAATCCTTCTCTCAGGGAATTCCCTGGTGGTCCAGTGGTTAGGACTCTGAGCTTCCACTGCAGGGGGCATGGGTTTGATCCCTTTCTGGGAAGTAAGATCACACAAGCTGCGTGGTGAGCCAAAAATAAAAAAGAATCCTTCTCTGACCTCCCACAGGCCTTTTATTTTCTAATTGAAGTATAGTTGATTTACAATGTTTTGTTAGTTTCAGGTGTATAGCGAAGTGATTTAGTTCTCTGTCTCTGTCTCTGCCTCTCTGTCTCTCTCTCTCTCTCTCTCTATATATATATATATATATATATATTCTTTTTCAGATATTTTTCCCTTATAGGTTATTAAAAGATACTGAATATAGTTCCCTGTGCTATACAGTAGTTCCTTGTTGTTTATCTATTTTATATATAGTAGTGTGTATATGTTAATCCCAATCTCCTAATTTATCCCATCCCCCCTTTCCCCTTTGGTAACCATAAATTTGTTTTCTAGGTCTGTGGGTCTATTTCTTTTGGTAGCCTTCCACTGTGGGCCCTTCACAACTTGAGCCGATTCAACACGTTTCCTGTGATGGTAGGTGTCCTCCAGAGCAGTGGAGTCCTGATAGCCTCAAAATCTCTGGCATTGTACCTGCAGCGTAGTATAAACTCAGAGAACATTTGTGGAATGAATGAAGGTGTTTCACTCCCTGGATGGTGGGGTCTGGGTGCTCACCATCATTTTGTCCTAACATCTCTACTTGTCACCCTCAGAAAACAATATCTGATGAACAATAGCCGTGGACTAAATGGTCCTTCCCTAGATCGCAGTGTATTTGCCTCTGAGGCATCGAAAGGGCCCACAGGGTGAATTATCTTGACAGGGTGAACGCAGAACTCTTCCCTAAGTCCTTTTGAGAGAAAAAGAAGAATTCCAGCTAGTTGAAAAATAAGAGTTGGCTGAAGTGTTTGGCTCGAAGTTAGAGACGGGAAGGTCTGTATATCTTAAGCATCCTTGGAGATCTATCATGTTGGCAAGAGAGACCTCTCCATCACAGGACGACCTCAGAAATAGAAGCTGGCAAATTTCATCCAAGCTCATTGTCGGGGCTCTGGATTTATGAATTCAACCATGAACTAAGACTTCCCACCGTGTCTGCCTCTATTTGTGATAGCAAAGCAGCAAAAACAATCACACCCTCAGCCATCTCCCTCATACACTAACAAAGAGGGGCAGAAAAGTCTTCTACTTTAAACTCCCTCATGTGTCTCAAGAAGCAGAAGATGCTTTCTGGGAATCCCCTGGTGGTCTGCTGGTTGGGACTCCATCATGCTTTCACTGCTGTGACCCGGGTTTGATCCCTGGTTGGGGAACTAAGATCCCACCAGCCACACAGCACAGCTGGGGGGGAAAGAAAAAGAAGCGGAAGTTGCTTTCTGATTTTTTGCTGAGAAGGCAGCGGTCCAGCAGTTATTTAGCTTGTTGCTAGGGGGTCATGGATGTGCACACCTATTCAACAGGTGTTTACTGAGCACCCTCAGTCCCAGGCACGGGGTTAGGCAGTGCTTACCACGTTGAGAGACAGTTCTCCATGGGTCTCTCTCATTCCTCACATCGTGTCAGTGAGGCACAGGCTATCCTTTGTTCTGGACCATCTTTGCAAGGATGTTTGTGGGACAAGTGGTCTTGGAGGATGGAGACAGTGATTCCCTCCAGAGCGGAGGGTGGGCATGCTTACTTCCCATTATAATGGACTCAACTTCTCCTAGCCCAGCACTTGCTTCCAGAACTTAACCCACTCATGTGGACACGCAGCCATCTGGGACCATTCACATTGCCATGTGGGATTTGGGGACAAAGAGAACTGATGAAAAGATGCTGGTATTCATGTCCCGGTTGTGCCATGAGTGATGAAGCCCTCGGTCTCTGAACAAGGACTCCTGTGCCTTCTGTCCACATCCCTGGAAGTGTTACAGAATGACCTGTTAGCTCGAAAGCAGGTAAAATCTCAGCGCCTTCACCGTTCCCGACAAGCTTATTGCCATATTGAATTTTATATTCAAAACACTGTAAAATTAAAATATTTTTATCTTCACTTTGTTCTTTCGAACTGAAACAGAGAAGTTAAGTAACTCTTCCTGGGTCGCAGAGCTAGTTTGTGTCACAGGGGAGATTTCTGTTCAACTCTCTCTGATTCCAGAACCACTCTCTCTCCATAACATGAGGAGCTGTTAACACTGAAAACACTAAAGTGCCTGTGGGTTCATTGTGGCCCTGGGCCAGTTAAAATCCTCTTGGTTCCTTAAAGCATCCCTGTTGCCATGATGATAAAAAATACTCAGCGAGGAACGGCAAACAGTTGAGCAGCCTCTCCTCCAAAGGAACATAAACAAGATACAATCATCATGAGTTCCTTCCATCGCAGAAAAAGCTCTCCTCTAATATTTACATACAATTGGCTCGAAGCCCTGACCTACTGCCCTTTCTTCTGGTGAGAGGATGAGATCCATTTCCCACCCAGCGGGATGGGTTCAGTCATGTGAAATTCAGACTAAACAACAGCGTAGCTGGAGTGAAGGGTGTGCTCAGCGTGACGGACGTCTCGGACCCTGGGCCGCGTCTAGACCTTGATATGCCCTTAGAACCCTTGTACGTTTCCACGGTGCATTGCCACATCCTTATGATGGAGACTGACCTGTTCCTTCAGTGGCTCCTTGTTGCCCATGGGACAAAGGCCACGGTCCATCTCTGGTCTACAGTGCAACTTACTCAAGCCTTGCTTTCCCTCTGAAGCCTTTCCTAAGTCCATGCCATCCCCCAAGTGGAACTGGCCCCTCCCCACTTGGTGTCCACGTTATCTATATCATTTCTCATACAGCATCAGTAACACTTTTCCATGTACACTTATGTGCTTATCACCTCCACAAAGCCACGCACCCTTAGAGTCAGGGCCTGGTATATTCAGCTATGTCGCCCTCACACTTAGATAGGTACCTGTTTGTGGGTTGCAGCTATACACTCTGACACATACAGACATGTATGATCCATCTGTTTCTGGGTCTGAAATGTCATCATGAAATATGCTTATTTTTGAATTGAATACTTTTTAAAAGCGCAGATCACCCAATAAGGGCGTGTATGAATGACATGATGTCATCTAGTTGGTCATTTTCCTCTTGATAAGAGTGACCTGGGTGGCAAACTTCGGGGGTGCTTGAGGTGTGGGTGAGGTATGATGGACCTGAAAACACTTACTGTCTCTGTCTTGCTAATCGTCCTGCCCAGGGCCAGCTCCCATGGCTCTGAGCTGCTTCTGTCCTTGGCCAGTCCTCAGTGGGAATGGGGATGCTGGCACGGGATCCCAGGCCGTGGCTGGCCGGGCCTGCTGGACGGCAGAGAGCCAGCCTGGGTGCCCTGGCCGCGTGGCATCCCTGAGTCCTGCTGCCGCCTGCTCTGCTCCCAGGAAGAACTCCCGCTGATTCACCTCAGCCTGTGGAGGGCAGGAGGCTCCCTTCCCCAGTCTACTGGCAAGACAGGCCTGCGTTCAGATGCTCCCTTGGCCTTTAGAAGCTGTGTGACCTCCAGCACGTCCTTCCATCTTTCTGAGCCTCAGCTTCTACAGGTCTAAAAGGAGGATGAGGCGGTCCTCCTGTGAGGTTATGGTGAGGATGACGGAGGACCATGTGCAAAGAAGCTGGGGTTCACATAAGAGTGTCCCCTCTTCTTCCAGCCCTCCCCCCTTCTATCCCCCGTCTCTTCTTTCCCCCTCCACTTCCCTCCTTCTTCCTGAACAGCCCTTGGAGACTCGGGTTGTGCATTCTTGCTCTTATTGTCCTGATTACCATCTGTTGCAGGCCCGCTGCATGGAAGCTCCAGTGCATTGTTGGGGATGGATCAGAGATAAAGTAAGCATTCTCCCTGCCCAGTGGGAACATTATTTATTTGCACACCCGTGTGTACTGGTTGCTACGTGCACGTGTCCGTGTCCATGCTCTCACTAAGTTGCTCTGCTCCTTGGTATGGCAGCCTCACCTAGGCAGTCAGCCTGTGACCTCTTCCTCCTGGGTGGCGTCTGCACTGAGCCTCCTCGGCCAACCCAGCCTTGCAGCTTCCATGTCACTGAAACAGGAGGGAAGGGGGCGGGGCACAACCTCTAAAAGAATGACATAGCCCTTGAGGACACGACATAAACTGGTTAGAACCAATTAGGTCCAAGATGGCTGAAGATTTGACTTCCAGTGGACCTTGAGACTCATTTTATGCTCATTGTAATACATCAGCTAAATGACACACCCACAGGAGCCATGACAGTTCTGATGCCAACCATAAAGGGCCAAAAAATGGGTGGTGGCCCATTTCCTGAAAATCTCCGCCCCTTCTCCAAAATAGTTGGAATAATCCTCCCACTCATTAGCCTATGAAATTACCCAGCCCATAAAAACTAACCCCCCCATATTTGGGGGCCTCTCGCCTTCTGAGACAGACTGCACTCTGTCTGTGGAGTGTGTTTCTTCCAAGGCTGTTCTCGCCCTTTGAGATGAATCACATTCTGTATGCGGAATGTATTTCTCTCTAAATAAATCTACGTCTTACTTATCATTTTGTCTCTCACTGAATTCTTTCTGTGATGAGACATAAAGAACCTGAGCTTCATGAAGTCCTGAGACCGGGTGTGTGATTTCAATTAAAAGACAGTGGGTGTAAGTCCCAATCTGAGCCGTGCAGTTTCATCACTGCTGCATCTTATTCTGGCTGGGCCTGGGACCCGGTGGGCTGGGGAGCAGGCTGTGCTTCCATAAAGTTTTCCAGGACACTGGGTAGGCCAGGGGGATGAGGCTGAGGGGAGGGGAGGGAAGAAGTGAGGTGCCAGGGAGCCCAGCTCCTGTGGGCCAGTTCTCAGTACAGTCAGTACAGTCGGACCTGGGGCTGCGGAGGGAGGGAGGGAGGGAGGGGTGACCAGTATTCCTCTTCCCACACAGGTACCAGCCCTCAGGGAGGCCCAGGGGCTCATCCTCTCCCTGGAGTCTTTTTAAAGGAAGGCACTTCTGAAACTGAGCAGGACCCTGTGGGGCTCCTGGGCATGAAAGCCTTTCTGTGTCCCCCATTTCTTGTTGGTAGGGAATAGACTCCAGCTTCCATGACCTTCCCTGAATTCCAAAGGGCATTTTCAAACAGTTGCTAATCAGGGAAGGGAGGGGATGCAGAGACAAGGGAGGAGCAGGCAAGAAACAACAGTGCAGCCTTGGGGCAGGGTCCTGGTTCTCTCATGGGATACATACAACAATATCTTTGAGCTGTTCTGCAGAACTAAAACCCCCAACAAATGGAAGATGCTAACAACTTGATGAAGCATTCTTCATTCCAGAGAGAAGGTCACAGTTTGATATCCTCGAGAACCACAGAAGCTCATCAGGAGAACACCTGAGGCCAGATTAAAGGAGCGCAGGCCCTGCACACACCCTGATCCTGATCAGCAACCCTGGCCTTGAACCATTGCTGTAAAACTCCTCACCAAATCCTGCCCACCCCCCACCCCCCAGGTTGGGGCACACGATTTTTGAGGGCATGAGCCCTCTGTGTCCCGCTCTGCCTGGCAAAGCAATACAGCTATTCTTTTCTACTTCACCCAAAACTCTGTCTCCGAGATTTGATATGGCACTGGTGTACAGAGGCTGAGTTTCCAGCATCACTTCTGTGTGTGGGCTCTGTGTGCTCCCTCTGTGCCCACTGGACAGTAATCTGTGTTCAAACTCCTTGCAGATGAGGCCATGTGCCCACGTATTCTCAAAAACCTAAAGTGACGTCACAACAGAAAGGAATGTTACAAGTCATTTAGTGTTTCCTAAATGTGGGGAACTCTTGGCTCACAGCTTGCAACAGGTATTCTGGGAAGAAATGGAGTCTTGGCCAAATACGTTTCGGTAGCGCTGTCTGACTCTCCCTGCCTTGCCATACACACACTAGGATACCGGAGATGCTGAGGAGACTTGGCATTAGTTTAACTTCCGTTAATAGGCCATTTTCCAAACTTATTTGCACGTGGAACACCCTTTTGGTTTGGGCTGTTTATCGCCACTTTGCCAAGCTGGTGTTCTATAGCATTTTGGGACATGGATACAGCCAAACCTTTTATTTTATAGATGAGAAAGCGGAGGGCCAGTGAGCTTGGTCCTCTCACCACCACCCCAGGGAAAGGCTTCAGCTTCTGAACATGTCTCTTCCATCTCTGCTTCTTTCCTTCCCTCTGCTTCTCTCCCTGTGACTTCCAGCTCCCTTAGTTAGCAGCCATCCCTGCCTGAGCTTGGATCCCATTAGTTCTCTAAGGAGAGTCATAGGAGATCTTTTTGCTGACTCCTTGTATAGATGGCTCCGCCTCAAGAAACCTGAGCCCTGAGAAGTTCCTGGCCACCTGGGCTGCAGTCTTTCATCTTGGAACTGCTGGTCTCCAGGTGAGGGATCGCTGAGCTGCTGGGAGTCTTAGAAAGACTCTCATGCAAGAGGATGGTTAGTAAGTTCACTTTAACTCACGGTTACTCCTGAGGAAGTGTTTAAATATGACGCACTGAGGAAATTTCATTGACTGATAACATACCCACTATACATCCAACACCAGTTATTGACAACCGAAGACAATTAGTGCGGAGCACACGACACGTTTTTTCCTGCCATCAACACTGGGAGTTGGCCAGGGAGGTCAAGCGAGTTGCCCAAGATTCCAGGACCAGGACAGGGGGAGCCAGGGCCCAAGCCCAGGGAGCAGGGCCCTGCAGTCTGCACTCCAGCCTCTGGGAGCCATTATCACTAATGTTAGCATGGGAAGGACGGGGTGATGCTGTGATTCATAAGAAATATATATTTGCTCATTCAGATGACCAAAATATATTTCTCATATATATTTATTTGGTCTTTGTACACTGTTTCTGGCTCATAGCTTCCAAAACCCTTGGGATTTCCTAAGGGCTGAGAGTGATAAATGTGTCTTTTGTTATTTGAATGAGGTGATTTTTGGAAGCCCCTAAGGGTGGGGGGCTGGTTGTCAGGGGAACCAACCACCTGACTAGAGGTTTGTAACTTTCAGTCTCGCCCCCTTGACTTCCAGGCGGGAGTAGGGCTGGAGGTTGATGGTCAATCATCATTGACCAGTGATTTAGTTAATTATGATTATGTAATGAAGCCTCCATAAAAACCCAGAAGGACAGCTTTTTGGCCCTTTTTCAGAGAGCTTCTTGTTGGGGGAGCCAGAATGTTTCTGTGCCACTGTGCTGGGGCCCTGTTCGGGACCTCACCCTACGCTATTGCTTTACCTGGTTGTAGATTCATAACCTTTAATAACCTTACATATATATATATATATATATATATATATATAAAAGTTGATTTAAAATGTTGTGTTAATTTCTGTTGTACAGCAAAGTGACTCAGTTACACACATATATTCTTTTCCTCAGTTACACACACATGCTTTTTTGTATGCTTTTATGTTATGGTTTATTGCAGGATACTGAATATAGTTCCCTGTGCTATACAGTAGGACCTTGTTTACGCATTGTATACGTAATAGTTTGCAGTTTGGGGTTCAATAACTTTTGATAATAAATCGGTAATCTGTGAGTAAACGGGTTCTTCTGAGTTCTGCAAGCCCTTCTAGCAAATCAATCGAACCTCTGGAGGGGGTCATTGGAACCTCCAGTTTGTAGCTGGTGGGTCTGCCACTGACATCTGTGGTGAGGGTGATCCTGTAGGACTGAGGCCTCTACCTGTGGAATCTGATTCTGTCTCCAGGGAGACAGTGTCAGCATTGAGTTGAACTGCTTGTTGCTGTAGGGAAGCCTCCTCTGCACGTTAGAACTGGGCTTGGGAACCCTTTTCCGATGGGGTTCACTTGTATTTTTAGCAGGTCCATTCTTTCTAATACCAGGCATTCGGGAACCAGTGCTTCAGCTAGTGCCCTGGGGGCTGGGGCAACCTATTTCTAGAGGGACGCTGCACTCGTGCATCTGTTTCCTGAAGCTGTGCCCAGGTGGGGAAGACACATGCTGGTCACTGGGCCCTCCCTCTCTCCCTCCCTGGTGGGGGCCAGGAGCCATCTGTACAGACTGTGTTCTCTGACAATCGCCCCGTGGAGCCTGAAGTGGCCGTCCCAATATCAGCGGGCAGAGTCGATCAGAGAACACAAAACTGCATGGATAACAGGTAAGCCCTGGGCAGCCTTTATCTTTCCCTAAACAATCACAGTCATGTCATTTGACTCTGAATGCTCCATTACGTTTCAGGTTTATTTCCAATCATTGAGAGCTGCATCCATGGGAGACAAAGGTGCCTTTGAGCTCCGGCACCTGCTGTTCCCCCCAGATGTCAAGGGCTGACGTTTGATGTCTTTATCCGCAGTCTGCGTGATGATGACTCACTCCTTGCTTCCCACTCCTAGGCCCACAGCCCCATTCACACCCAGCAAGGACTTCCATGCCCCACACGCAGGTGGCAACGTGCACGGCCCAGGGGGAGCCGACCTCCTCCCTCTCTTCCCTCTGGCAGAGCCTGCCTGGGTCCCTGGGAGAGGCCTCTGCAGCTGGGTTCCTCCTTCGCTCCCTCCCCCACTGGGCGGCACCCAGTGTCCCAGGCGAGGTGCGTGTCTTGGGGTGCGGGGGGCGCTCGCGGGCTGCCTGGTGCTGCAGGTAGGGGGGTGGGCTTTCTCTCCTGGACGGGGAGGCGTTGGCGGGAGGTGAGTACTGGTAAAGTCCTTCAGATGAAGTACTCCTTTCTGCTGCTGTCACCGTTGTCCTGGAGGGACGGGTCGTCCTGCAGGGCCGCATCGGCGCTCTCGGCAAACTCCGTGCCCTTGGCCTCGTTGGTGTGGTACGTGCCCTTGTGCCGGTACATGTAGTGCAGCATGAGAAAGAGGAGGCAGACCAGCACGAAGGCCACGGCCGCGATCACGCCTGCAGGAGCGGAAGCACAGGGCTCTGTGTCGGGGGGAGAGGCCGGGCTGGGATGGGGGAGGACGCGGGCGGGACCCACAGGATTGTGCTGGGACAGACATGCTGTCGGCCAGACACCAAGCCCAGACAGGCTGGCTCCTTCCTGCCTCTCTCTTGCCCTGCCCAGGGCACTTGCCCCTCCCCTGTGCCCATCTAAGCTACCCCTGACCTCCCCTCTCCCTCCGTGCAGCATCCTCAGACCGAGGCTGGAATCTTATCCCAGAACTGACCCTGCTCCGAGGCCCTCCCCGTCTGCTGAGGGAGGCAGACCGAAGCGCACCATCCGCGTAACGCAGCTCGCGGGTTTGCCTAAAACTGATAGGTTCACGGGACTTGGAACTTTCAGGGATTTTTTTTTTTTTTTAGAGATAAGTTTAATTCAAAGAATTAGGTATTTTATATATAGCTATTAAAAAGGTGGAAAAATTATTTTATAAAGACACGATCATTTTTTAAAACCTGACAAATACAGAGAAACACAAATGGACGTTAACATGTCCTTAATCCTTCGGCTCAGAAATCACCGCAGTTAACAATTTGATATCTTTCCCTCCAAAGAAGCATTCATGTTTAATCGAAGTTCTCCTTCAATCTTCAAATGAATGGCCCTCTCTAAACCTTTGTAACACTTTAGTATTTAGAACTTGTAATCATTTTCAAACTCTTCTTACTGGAGTCCCTCTGGCCGATTTACGATTCTCCAAACACTTTTTATTTGACCAATTTTCCATGTCTTTGCACATGTTCTCTCTGCTGAAAATATTTTCCCCTCCCCTTGTCTTCCTGGTAAACTTGGATGCTGCCTTCAGAATCCAGCCTCTCCCACCTCCTCTAAGAAGATGCCTTTGCCTTACTCTACTGGCCCTGCAGAGCAAATCACTCCAACCCTTAGCATTTCTGCTGTACTTTGTAAATCTGATAACTCTGAGTTTTAGAAGCAGGACAATCCCAGCTGAGGGGTTTCCTGGGCATGGGATTGAAGTGCGAAAACCAGGAAAGTGCCAGGAGCGGGCGGGGGCGAGGGCTGCCCCTGGAGAAGTGTGGTGTGTGTGCCGCTTAGCCCACAGCTCCCCTGTGCTCCTGGGAGGTGGGGTCTGCAGGAGGGGCTGGGAGGTGTGGCTAGAGGGCTGGTCAGAAGGAAGCGGTCACTCAGGTCTTTGGAGTGAGTGAGATGGGGTGAGAGGGCAGGACCAAAGAGTTTGGGTAGGACTAACGGGTGGCGCTCTCACGTGGGGAGGTTCAAGTGCAGGTGTTTGCTTTGAAACCCCAGAAAAAACCCTCTGCCTTGACTTAGAAGGTGGGTTTACTGGGGGAGGGCCCTTTGGAGAATATGTAGAGGCTACAACCGTTCCCAAGTCCCAGCTTTGTGGGACAATTTCCTCAGCTCCCCACGGCCTTTAGGGGACACTTCTGTCTGCATGATGTTAACGGCATTGTCTAAGAAAAAGAAGGTCCAGCCATTCAGTGAGTAGGAGAACATCAGGGTGATTGCCTGCTTTTATTTATTTATGTCGAAACGTGAAGTTCCCTGAGCTAGGAATGAGCTAGGGAGAAGTGTGACGCTCAGAAGAACACCGCAAGCTATAGCTCACAGACTTAGTCTGTCCTGAAACACAGTTTGGGGTCACAGCTGTGACCAGTGGGGGCCAGTATGGGTTTCAGAGCAAGGCTAGGGCAGGGTTAGGATGGAGAGACAGGGGCGTGAGACCTACGACAAGAAGCAGTGTGGCTTGAGGGAGACGGGAGAGAAGTCAGGGAACCCTGGTCAGCCCCCAACCCTACCCCTCCCTCACCAGAGCGGCTCTCCCTCTAGCCCCCCTTCCCTGTGCATCTAGGGTCCTGACAGGCCCTGATGCAGGTGCCTTGGCACCTCACCCACCAGGATGCTGTGTTGTACATTTTCTTACAGAGCCAGAGTCCCCCGGTCCACCTTCAAACCACCTTCGAGGGAAGGAAAGCAGGGCCATGGCAGGTCCTGCCCTTAGGGTTTCCTCTGACCCCCCTGGCTGTTTGAGGGGCCCCTGGACAGCGTACCTGCAATGACGGCGATGTCCATCTCCCTCGAGGCCATTCCGGGGTCGGGCTCTGTGGACAGAACGGAAGAGCCTGAGGTAAGAAAGGACGGCTGCCCATGCCCTGCAGTGTGTCAGCCGAGCTTGCACCCTCTGCTCACAGGTGCACTGGCCCAGGGTGCATGGGAAGCTCTGTGGCATGCAGACAGGCCTCTGGCCAGGGGCGCACAGGGCCGGGCCCAGGCTCTCCATGTCCACTGATGGTTACTGGAGAGCATCGTGTCACTCCCAGGGCTATCAGACACCATTATGGCATCTCCAGGACTGAGCCAGCCATATGTGAGGGACCTCTGCTGCATCCCTGCTGCATCCCTGACCCAGAGCCCTGCCTGCACCTGCAGGTGCTCACCAGACACCTGCGGGGGTGTGAGGGCAGGCACGACTGTGTTTAGTGCAGTGTCACCTGCCTCTTCAGGCCTCAGCTTTTCTCATGATGATGGTAAAAACAGACCACCTGTGGGGTGTCTACACATGTCAGGTGTTGGTTTAGTTGCCATCCATCTAGTATACCAGGTACATGGTGTTATTAACCCATTTCACAGGTGGGACACTGAGGCTCAGAGACTGATGTGCCCACCGTCACACAGCTGGTCTGGTGGGCGAGCTTGAGGCCGGGACTTAAGGCTGTGCTCTCTGGGGGGCACTTTCTCTCTTCTCACTTGAAGACGCCCCTCCCAGGAGGGCTCCTATCCAGAGATCTCTCCCTAAGACCCTCCACAGGCCTCTGCATCCTTCTTCTGAGGGTAGGGACACTCGGTGGTGCTATCCAAGTTACTAAGTGCATTTTTCAGAAGCTCAGTGGTCTAGCCAGAAGGCTACGATGTCCAGGAGAGCAGGAACCTCTCCTCTGGGATATGTGTGAGAGGAAGGATTTATTAGAGCACGGAAATATCAGTGTTCACATGGAAATCCCATGTTCCCATTACAAGGGCTCCACATATTAAAACAGAGAAGGCTGCTTCATAATAGTCATTTCCGCTCAGATAATCACTTTAATTATAGCGTGATGAGGTCATTCTCCCCAGCGCAGCTGCCAGATGCCCCTTTCTGATAAGAATCTGGCTGGTGGTGGAGGGAAGTGGGGGCTCCAGGCTTGAGACCCGGAGGAGGAGAGCCAGGCTGGGGGCTCTGAGGCCAGCACAGAGCCTAGAGGTGGCGGAGAGGAGAAAACAAGGCCTCAAGTCAGCAAAGAGACAGAGCAGGTATCAGGGCAGGGGGAGGGAAGTACAGACAGGAGAAGGTCAAATGGATGCTGGACTTTGCAATCCAGGGTGGTCAAGTGCAGCCTGGGACTTAGTATCTAGCACACAGTAGGTACTCTAAACATTTACTGAATGCAGGATCGAGGGGATAAATGCACACAATACATGAATGCATGCAGAGGCCAGAGTTCTAGAGCTTACTCCATCACTATGCACCTCCCATTTCAGCAAGAAAGAATAGCCCCTTCCTTAAGTTGGCATGGATGGTTGTAGAAGCTCAAATACCCAGGATTGCTGTTAGGAATTTTCCAGGTGAAAGCAAGCCTTTCTTAAGTCGGTTTGTCCAAGGCAGCCAGGATTAGAAAGGACTGCTATTTCTTCTTCTTTTTTTTTTTTTTTTTTTTGCGGTATGTGGGCCTCTCACTGTTGTGGCCTCTCCCGTTGTGGAGCACAGGCTCCGGACGCTCAGGCTCAGCGGCCATGGCTCACGGGCCCAGCCGCTCCGCAGCACGTGGGATCTTCCTGGACCGGGGCACGAACCCGCGTCCCCTGCATCGGCAGGCGGACTCTCAACCACTGCGCCACCAGGGGAGCCCTGCTATTTCTTCTTTTAAAAACAATTAGCAATTGCTTACCATGTGCCAGGTACTGTTCTTAGCACTTAATGTGTTTTAACTCAAATAGTCCCTATGACAATGCCATTCAGTAGCAGTTACTATTGTCCCCTTTTTACAGATTTGGAAGCTGAGTTCCAGAAAAGTGTAATTGATTTCCCTGGGTCAGAATCTCTCCTGTTTGAGCCTGAGCAGCCTCAAGATGACATGCCTAACCCTGCAGGGCCCTGCTCAGTGGTGAGCCTGGGTGAGCTGGGTGAGGACCAGAGGTATTTGGCTTGGATCACTTGGGGTGAATTTCTTGGCTTGGGCGTAGGGACCAGAGCTGAATTTGTTCAAGTTGCACCATGTGACTGGACTCCAGGGTAGTGACACTTCAGCCTAGCCAGACCTGCCACCTAGGTCAGAACTGGCACAGAGGAGGAAGCTTGGGAATGTCTGGGAAGGTGGGGATGGTATAAGACAGTTGTTGTCAAAGTGTGGTCTCTGGAACAGCAGCATTTCCTGGGAGCCTGTTAGAAATGCACATTCCTGGGCTCCACCCCAGACCTACTGTACCAGAAGTGCTGGGGCTGGGGCCCAGTAATCTGTGGTAACAGGCCTGCAGGTGATTCTGACGCACGCTCAGGGTTGAGAACTGCTGGTGTAAGAGAAGGCTTTATCAGGATGGGTAAGAGAGGGTTTATCAGGATGGGCCCTTGAAGGATGAATAGGAGTTTGTGGCACAAACAAGAGTATAAGCATTGGGCTTCCCCGGTTGTGCAGTGGTTGAGAGTCCGCCTGCCGATGCAGGGGACACAGGTTCGTGCCCCGGTCCGGGAAGATCCCACATGCCACAGAGTGGCTGGGCCCTTGAGCCATGGCCTCTGAGCCTGCGCATCCAGAGCCTGTGCTTCGCAGTGGGAGAGGCCACAACAGTGAGAGGCCTGCGTACCGCAAAAAAAAAAAAAAAAAAGAGTATAAGCACTTCAGGCAGAGAGCTTAGCCCCTACAACAGTCCCTCACCTCGCTCTAGTTCTCAGTTTTCTCCCCAAATGACTGCTCGCCATCCATGGCACCTAGGGTCCTGAAACTTGGGCTTTGATCTCTTGCTTCTGGAGATGCTGCAGTGAGAATCCTCACTGGCTACACCACCTCATGCTGTTTCAGCCAGCATCAATGATATGGGATACTTGCAGAAGGCTAGTTAGAGTGAGCTCGAATCCCTCCCAGAAAGTTGATGGGTTACTGTGCGATTGGATTACGAGCCTGGAACGAGAGTCCACCCCTTGCTGAGTTTCAAGGGTAAGTAGGAGCTTGGGATTAGAATCACTCCGAGCTCAGGAACTGGGATGGGGGCCGATGAGCAGCTTGAGGCGGGTGGGTTTTATGGCAAAGAAAGGTGTTATTTATGGCCAAGTGTGCATCTGAGATGAGAACAGACAGCGGTCTACTCCTGAGATTGGACAAGCATGAATGGCCTCCACCCTTTTTGTAGAGACCCAAAGTGCCCTGCACGTTTCCGTCCTAGCTCTCCTCAAGATCGCAACGCCCCCGCCAGAGAGAAAGCTCTTCGAGTCCCAGGACCGTATCTGTCTTACTCACAGTCCTGCGTGGCTGGCACGGAGTAACAGTTGTTGAGAGTTATTTGAAAGCCTAGTCCTATCTGGGGAACAGAGGATGAAACTGCGCCCTGCACTGTCCACATCACTCTGATGACCCTTGGGTTCAAATCCTGGCTTGACTGACTTAATGGCAGCATATTCGGTAAAATGCTTAATACAGACTGGCTTTAGTTCCTGTGCGTGTAAACAGGGATAACAAACCCACTTTGTGGTAAGTGTTAGAAATGATACACACACATGTGATAAATACTGTATATATGTTATATAGACAGTTACTATGTGGTACGTAGCTCAGAATAGGTGTTTTTCAGTTGTAGCCACTGTTTTGATTGTGAGTCTTATTATTACTCTGGTTTGCATGGAATTCAATGCCGTTCACCTAAGGGACCAGTTCCCAGATGCCGTGGGTCCAGGCAGACGCTGGATGCTGGTCGTGAATTCCCAGCATCGTCCGGCGGACAGTCAGACAGCACCGGATGCTCAGTGTCTCTCTTTCCCGTATCACTGCAGGGACCAGGAGAGCTTCCAAGAAACAAAAGGTGACTCTCTGACCTCAGGGTGCTTACAGTTTCCCTGGGTGGTGTGATTGTGATGGAGGAATTATTTAGGGCAGTGTCTGTCACACGGGAAGCCCCAAGTCACTGGGGGGTGACAACCAGCTAGAGAGAGAAAGAGGCAAAGAGAGAAAAAGGGAAGGAGAAGTAAAGAAAGAAACCAAAACAGGAAAAGAGAGAGGAGACAGAGAAAATAGCTTAGAAACCACCAGGTCCCTCATCGGCAGTCGGGATACTGTTTAGGGAGCTCTGATTTCCTTTTGTGCACACACACCACAAGCATGTGGATCTGAGTCACAGTGTAAAGGGGGTTTCTTACTGAGGGCGGCATTTACCACGGTTTTTGGAGACTGTGATTTAGACAACAACACGACAAGAGGGAATCCACAAAACCCTTTGTGTCCTACAGTGTCGGGTTCAAGGGTAGCCCGTCTACGAGATCAAGCAAGGAGCAGGCAGATGGAGAACAAAGCACGGCCTCATACCAGTGAAAGCTGACGTAGGTGATGGCGGCCGAATGGCCAAACAGCCTGATACCTCTGGGCTTCTGAACACCCCCGTGTGGCCACCCAGCTGCAGGCCTTGCCACAAGGCCAGGGCCAAGGGCAGGGACAACAGATGTTTCCCGTAGCTGTGGATCCAGAGAGGGAGAGGAAGGGAAGGGCTGTTCCTGCCCCCAACTCACATGCAGGGAAGTCACCACCTCCCATGGAGGCATGGTGGGGAGTGAGGGCAGGGATCAGGGGGGAAGGCTGATGCTTTCCTAGAGGCCTTGGGAAATTTCAGGGGTGGGAAGAATGTTCCAGGACTAGGGAAGTTCTGACACAAGTCCTGGGGGCTCAGCCTCAGGGGGGGAAGCAGGGGGAGGACTTCCTAGGCAGCAGGCTCTGGATGAAGTAAGTTGCCACTTACATTCCTCACAGCAAGCGAGCCAGAGGGAAGTGTTTATCTCCAAAGAGCTTGAGCAAGTGGTCGACATCTCACAGCCCAAAGAGGCAGAGTCTGTGTTGTAACCTGGGATCCCCGGCTCTAAAATGTGTGCTCTCTCCAGAGTGCAAGCTGCCATGGCTGGGAATGGCTTCTCTCCTGTGCCATCTGCAACGCGGCAGCAGCCAGAGCCCTGCTGACTCTCTAGGTCTGCAGGGTGGTCCGCTGCGTGTTTCCTGGTCAAAGGCAGCACCCCTGGGAGGTAGCAGGGTGCAGAGGTGCTGCCCCTCCATGCAGGCGACAACCTCCGCTCCAGCTGGCAGCTTGGGCACCACTAACAGGATGCAGTGCTTTAGCAGCAGCTGGATCCTCGGGGCTCCGGCGGTGCTTCTCAGATGTCAACAGAGAGCAGTGCTCAGGCACTGGCTCCAGGGACACAAGTCGACCCTCCTGTTGCCGCCAAGAGCCTTGCTTCTCTTGTGTTTTCTGATGAAGCTGTGCGGGGAACTTCTTTTTCCTGCAAGGGTTTGTCTTCAGCACCTCCTGACCCACCTCTAATGGTTTTTCCTATTGCCTCAGGGGTCCTGGAGGAAGCACCCCATTCCTGTCTCCCATCTCCCACCTGGTCCAGCCAAGAGGAAGAATTCAGGCACGGGGCAGAAGACTCTGGGAAGAGTAAGATTATTTAAGCCTTAGTAGCACAAAGGGAAACGCTTGTTGGCCAAAAGGTTTGTCATCAAGTCCTTGAAGAATTCATGCCATGACAACGGTGTCAATGCCAGCAATTAGCAGACGTGGCAACCACATCTCTTGCTTGATGGTTTGCTCTGTGCTACTTACACTGAGAGCCTTCTTTTTCAGGGGGCTTAGTGGGTGATGGCTTTGCGTGAGGCTGACTTGGGTTCAGAGGAAGGACAGGAACGTTTGTGGCCCTAGATAGTTCTCCTTGGCTCACACTGGAGTTTCTCCTTCCTTTTCTAGATTCTGGCCTCAAAGGCCTGATGCAAGTGAAATAGAAATCAGCTGACGATTGACGTTTACTAACCGACTTTCCTTTGTGGTAAGAAAAAGGTCAAAGACATTTACTTTTCTCTGATGGTCTGTTGTTATCTCACACTGAAAGGGTGTAGCATTCAAGCTACAACAGGGGAAGAATGGGTCTCAGAATATAAGAGCCCCAAGGAAAGAAACGGATAGCTCAGTATCCACTGTCCATCTCTCTTGCAAGACAGCCAAGGTTGGCTGAGCAGTTAGCATTTGCCCAGCCCCAGGCTTCACCGGATGCAGAGAGGATGAGGTCTGTCCCCAGAAGGTTTAGGACTTGGTTGAGGAGACACGACACATTTACATGAAAAGTTAGACTCTGTGTGTTTTAAGTGTCAAAATGAGCAATAAAGACGTGCCCGGGAAACAGAGTCACAGATGGAGAAACCAAATTTATGGTTACCAAGGGGGAACAGGGGGAGGGATAAATGGGAGATTGGGATTGACATATACACACCACTATATGTAAAATGGATAACTAATAAGGACCTACTGTGTAGCACAGGGAACTCTACTCAATACTCTGTAATGGTGTATATGGGAAAAGAATCTAAAAAAGAGAGTGGATACATGTATATGCATAACAGACTCACTTTGCCATACACATGAAACTAACACAACACTGTAACTCAACTATACTCCAATAAAAATTAACTGAAAATAAACTTTCTTTAGCACCTAGTACATCCCAGCAACGTGGTGGATAGTAAAGGCAAGGCCCCTGCCTTCAAGGAGCAGACCGTACAGCAGAGACAAGGACGTCTGTGGGTAACTTTGGAAAGGGTAGGTTTCTGGGTTCTCCCGAAGGCTTCCTGGAGGGGGTGGTCCCCAAGGCTGGCCTGCTGAGATGCTGAGTGGGTGATGCCAGCAGCAGTGGTAAGAGAAGGACGTGGAGGGAAAGCTCACGGCGGGTCATCGGGTGTCGGGGTCTGGGCTCCCGGCAGCTGCAGGTTGTATGCTGGGAAGGGGCGTTACCTGCCTGCAGCTTCCAGCAGGTCACCCTTCCTATCTGTGCAGAGAGCCTGTGTCGCCTTCCCCGGGCTTGCAGACCAAATTCTCCAGACGAAGTACCCGGCCAGGCGAGGCCAATGTGAATTTGACCTGCCTTTTATCAGAATGTGCCTGCCATTCTCAAGGTCAAAACTATTGCCCTCATGGTCCCTGTGTGTCACCTTATAAACAGTCTCCCCGGCCCCAGGGCTTCCAAAGTGCTGTGCAATGTTATTACACTGCTCTGAAACCCCATCCAACGATCCAGCCACGCTTTCCTCCTCCTGGCTGTGATGCTACCTTCCCTGTTGCCCTGGTGCCTGATGCTGCTATACAAAAACAGGCACAGGTGTCTGGCGGGTACCAGAGCCTTGCAGGCTGCAACATGCCAGCCACATCAAAACACTGGTGGGTGAAGTACTGGGGCCTGCGAGGGGGCAAGGAGAGGTAGACTCCCTGCTCTGGAGATCAGAGCCATTCCCGGCATCAGTAAACTGGGGAAGATGCCGCCTGGGGGCAGAGGCAGGAGAGGGGGTCTTCCTGCCTCTGGATCCTTTGCTCAGGGAGTTTTCATACTCAGGCATTGTCGTTTGGGGGGTGTGCTCAGGGGAGGGGAGCTGAAAGCTGAGGATGCTGTAACTCACAACCCAGAGTGTCCAGGCTTTCCTCCACCTATATTTCCCTGCTATTACCCCTGAGCTTTTTGTTTTTTTTAAATAGAGCCTTATTCCAATACAACGACCAGTCTGCCTCAGTTGAGCTACAGGGTCTAAGTAAAAGGAAACGCTGCTTTGTCTCTGTTCCTGGGGCCAGAGTATAAAAAATGGAGCCCCTGTCTCCCCAGCCCAGGATGGTGACAGCAGTGGGAGTCAGCAAGAAGCCCTAACGGGGTGGGGGGAGGGCGCATCTTGGGAGACAAGGGTCTGCTGAGCAAGATGAAGTCGCCACTGTCCACATGCGGATGCTCCTCTGAGAGAGGGAACCTTGTCAGCTTGGGCTGTGTGGGGTTTGGGGCTTGTTCAAGAGGCAGCAAATATCCCCACGGCACAGAGTGAGGAAAGGGAACCACCGCTCCCTCCCCACACGCTGTGCCCACCGCCTCCTGAGGACCTGAGGGTTTCTAAGAGAATGGAATTCAAAAGAGACAGGAAGAAGGGGAGGAGAAGATCCAGTCCGGCTGCTGTGTCTGGTCCTGGGGAGGATGCTGGTGCTTGGTATCCGTCCGCTTCTCAGGCTGGGGTAGCGGAGGTTCTGGAGAGGTGTCTGGTTCAGCAGGCGTCAACAGAATCTCAGACTTGAGACAACGCCAAGACCACGGAAAGGAGCTCAGCAGGTTTGCCCTTCCCTGGAGGAGGAAAAAGCCTGCCCTGGAAACAGCTGGTGTGGCTTCAGCTCACAGGGAGAGGAGACCCAACTATTTAACTTCTGATTTGCACCTGTCCCTTTATCATGCCCACTGATCTTCACGTTGAAAGGAGAACAAGTTTAAGAGGAAACGGAAGCTGAGGAGGAGAGGAGGCGGGTGTCACCCGAGAGTGAGATAGCGTCCCTGCTCTGACCAAGGTCAGGGTCCAGTCTCCGGAGGCCCTCACACCCCACCGGGAGAGGGACGGACTGGAGCCCTCCTATCCGTGTGTGCACAGGACTGAGCTCAGCCTCTGGGGTTTGTGTGATGTCCGGGTCAGTGTGTGGAGCTGGTATCAAGGCCTTTTATGCTGTGGCCGTTCCCAGCTGATGGCCCTCTCCTTCGTCTTACTCTGTCCAGCTAGGTCGAGCGGCACCTCGGAGGTGGGATTTGTCCTCATGGGCAGTTCTGCAGCTCTGTCCCTGATCCTTACCCAGATCCAGCCCATATTCTAAGCCTCAGGCTCCCCAGGATTGGCTGGGCTCAGAGGTCCCCAGACACAGTCCATTCCCAAGGCCCCATGTTTCTCCATCCTCCCGAGGGGGGCTCCTTGACTCCCCTCTGGACTCTTCCATGTGCTTCAGCAGCTCACACAGGGGTGACTCTCTGACCTCTGATCCCTAGAGGAAAAGAATGCCTGATTCCCAGGGCGGACCCACAGGGCAAGCCTGGCACGGAACGAGGGTTCAGTATGGCGGGTCCTCCAGGGAAACAACATCCTTCACGTCTCTGTTTCTTTTTCAGGGCTAAAGGGAGACTGGGAGCCTGGCAGCATTTGGGAGGAATTTGCTGAATTATGGATAAAGAGGGAACAGATCAATTACTCACCATCCACTGAGTACAAGACGCAAGGCCCTAAGGAGGGAAGGAATTAAACACCCTTAGGAGTCTTACTAGTCTTCTCAAATGGCACGTTACCCATGCTTCCCATCTCGAGGTAGGATGACACCTATGGCATAGGGCAGACTTTCACAGGCAAGTTACCCCACATCTTGGAGCCTCCTTTCCTGTCTCTGTTACACAGAGATAGTAAACCCCCAGCCTAAGAGGACTGACAGCTGAGGCCCTGGTCCTCAAACTCGACTGTGCATTAGAAGTGCCTGGGGCATGGGATCTGTTATATCCCAGCTCCCTGGGTCACTGCCCCTGCTGCCCAGGTTCTGAGTCAGCAGGTCAGGGCTGCACCCGAGATTCTGCATTTCTCACATGTTCCCAGGCAATGCTGCTGGTGCAGGAGCCTCCCTTTGAGAACTGCTGAGCTCATGACCTAAGTGCTGCTTACAGAGCAGGAGGCTCCATTCAAACACTGTTACACACCTCCCTTTGCAAGGGTGTGATATTAGGCTTCAGCAACTAGAACTGGGGGGGCCTGGTACCCCCTCAGCAATGCAAACGAGCAGCCACCGTCACAGCTGATCTGGTCACGGCCTGAGCTCAGCACCCTTTCTTTCAGGACCAGATGATGTAGCTGGAGACCTGGCACAGTAACACACTCTGAGAATTTGTCACCTCTGCTGGCTCCCCTGCCTGGCTGGGCGAGGGGACAGGGACACTGTGGCAGGGTCTGGTAGCTGCCCGCACCCTCTGACCAATGACCTGTCAGGAGACTGCAGCCTTGCTCTCTGGAAATTCTGAAAGGGCCCTCAGCTGCCCTGGATGCCCATGTGTGCACTGACTGCGCTGAGACCCAGGGAAGGAAAAAGAGCCACTGCTGATTCAGTGAAGTACACCTGGGCTCCCATGATGCGGCAGGAAAGCGCTTCTCCAAAGGAAGGTGTCTGGGGCACCAAAATGGCAAAGGAAGGAAGTGGATTCTTGGAGATATGGGGCTGGCCAAAAAGTTTGTTCCGGGTTTCCCATAAGATGGTATGGGAAAAACCCAAACAAACTTTTTGGCCAACCCGATATGTTGAGGCACCAGAAAAGGCACTGTGTATCTCAGTCAGCATCGCTTGGCTTCCCAGATCCCAGCTCCACCAGAACCGGCTGAAGCTCAGAAGGCTCTGGACATGCTTTTTCCAGCCCCAGCTCCATCTAGACGTGGGAAGACCGAGAGTACACAGAAAGCCCCCTGCCTACTGGTGAGCTGAGCACGGCGGGGTGGACGGGGGCAGCACGAGGGGCCGTCCTGCAGGGCGACTGAATCCCCGCCCCACACCTAGACCACCTTGGGAAGTGCCAACCCCAGTCTCCTCATGTGTCCAATGTGATGGCGCTCCTCTGTAGGGTCCTTGTGAGCTAGTATGTGGTGAGCACCTAGGACAGCGCCTGGCGTAGACTGGCCGTTTGACTGTCACTTACTATCCTTGTCCACGGTGTTGACACAGCTTCGGTCAAAGTGGGATTCTCACAAATGGGCAACTTTCATTCTCTCATACGCTCTATGGCCAATGTATCACCCTGAGCATCAAACACTCCATTTCTAGTCATTGATCCAGAGAAATCATCTGAAACAGGAACAAAAATTCATTCTTGGCAAAGTGTATTGCCATTGGGTTTAAACTGGAAAATAAAAGAGGACAGTCTAAATGCTCCACGTTGAGAAACTCGTTCTGTCAATTACGATACACACACAGGACAGAATGTTCTGCAGTTACTGAAGGCATGGGTGGGAATTCTGAGCGACAGGAGGAAATGCTTACAGTATGATTTAATGGAAAGGAACAGGACTCTAAATATAAACTATGTTAAATATACAAAAAAAAGGCTTAGTAAGAGGAACGAAAGGATGGTGACTTTTGGGTGGTTATGGGTGGGGACTAGGTTATGGGAGTATTGTTTTCTTCTGATATACAGTTTTCACACACATCCACACCCACATATACATTCACGCACACACATGGCCTCCCGTGACCCGCAGCCCTGCCAGTGACGCCCCTGGGCTGACGCAGGGGCTCCTCTAAGGCACGGTCCCCAGCCTTCACTGGCGGGCCTGTGAGCATCTCTGGTTCATGACAGTCATGTCCCAGCCAGGGCCAAGTATGTGGCTGGTGGGTAGGATCCAGGTATGATGGAGAAGACAGTTCTGTAAGGAGAAGCTGTGCCTCCCAGTGAGACTTGGAAGCCCAGGAAATGGGCCAGCAATGCTCTTTTCAGTCCTCATTTCAGGCTGGGGGACCAGCGTGGGGACCAAGAACTTGACCTCTCCAGCTTAGGGAACAGCAGAGGCCAGGGTTACACAGCCTCTCCCTGGGAGCACCCTGGACAGCTGGCTGCTATGACGCTTTATCTGAAGAGAATGTCACCTCCTCCACAGCCCTGTGAAAGCAGGACCAGCCCCCTGCTAGATCTGTGTTTGTGCCTTTGTTTGTTCTCCCATTCACACCCCAAGGCTCTGCGGCTCCCCTGGCCTCCGCTTCTCCAGGGACCATATTGCCTGGGGCTCTCTTCCCACTGGAAACCCTCCTTTCTGGATATGGGTAATGATGTAATTGCCACCATTTGGGGGCTTGCTTTATAAGTACATGTATTGGTGCGATTTCTTACAAGAACCTCCGAGGTGGTTGCTATAATGCCTATCGCTTTACAGTGGAGGAAACTGGAACTTGCCCAAGGTCACACAATGGTGACAGGAGAGACTGGGATGGGGTCTGACCCAGAGAGAAGATGGCCGGCTATGAACCAGCAGGTGGGCCCCCCACCAGACACCACGTCTGCTGGTGCTTTGATCTTGGACTTCCCAGCCTCCAGAACTGTGAGAAATACACATCTGTTGTTTTAGCCCCCAGTCTGTGGTATTCATTATATCATCCAGAAAGGACTACTAAGGGCTGAAATAAGGGAGCCCTGCAGACATCGGAATGAGGAGTGTCCCAAGCAGACACCAGCCAGGCGATGTGTTCCTGGGTGACCCAGGGACCGTGTGGTTGCTGCAGAGTGAGTGAGGGGAAGAGTGTAGAAGCAGGGGTGATGGCACGACAGGCTGGACCCTATGGGCCTCTGCGAGGGATGGGAGGCCAGGGCGGGGGTCCAGCGGGAACTGTATGAACTGTGTGTGCTTGAGGCCCGTCACTCTGGCTGCTGTGCTGCCAGAGGACAGACCCTGGGTGAGGATGGGAGAGGTTACGACCATGTTCCAGGCAAGTGCTTGGACCAGAACCATGGTGGTACAGGTGATGAGGGACAGGGAGATTTTGGATATATCGGGACTGTGGGGCAACTTGGGCTTGCCGATGGATTAGATGTGGAGTGTGCAAATAAATTAAAAAAAAATTAGAAGAGTCAAAGTTTGGGCCTGAGCAGGAAGGATGGAGTTGTGGTTCACTAGGAAGGGGGCCCGGGGGCAAGGTCTGGTGGGGGGCGACATCAGTGCTGGCTGAGGGTGTGTTATGCTCAGGGAGCCCATTAGATGAGAAATGCACAAAGGTTTGTTTCAAAGACTAGTTAATAAATCTATTTTCTTTTTCTTTGCACAGAAGCTGGTAATCTAGGACCTACGTGGGAACAACTTTATATATGAATATTTTTTGTGCTTGGTTTACTTGGGTTGGTATGATACATTATAGTTAAGTTCCTTGAACACTGTGGATTCCCCTAATGTGTATGAATGACTGAGGCTTTGTAGATCAAGGGACGTTTCCTCCCTTGCTTGGGGAGAGTTCGGGGAGAGGGGAGGGCTGAGGGAGGGGTTGGGCGGAGGCAGTCTCCAGCATCTTGATGGTATTCACAGACCCCCGCGAGTGTGAATGAAGGAGAGGACCCAGAGCTGAGCCCTGGAGCTTGGACATGTGGAGCCCAGGATGAAGCAGGCAGCGAGCCAGGAGGAGCCCAGGGGGAGTGGTACCTGGGAAACAGGGCCACTCACCCCTGCGGCGGCTGGGCGGCCCCATCACAGCTTTCCTCCTGCTCTGTCTACAGCTGCCCGGTTCTCCCCGGGGCCTGTGTATGTACTAGACTCCACCTCGTCACACACTATATACATCACTGCTGAGACCTCGCCCCTCTCTCCTGCGTCATCAAATCGGCCCCCCCAGCAGATACCCCCTGAGCACACTGTTCTCCAAACTGAAGAAAAGACAAACCTCCCTTCTTCGCACCCTGTCTCTCTCCCACTCCTGGCCCCTTTCTCTGCCCCCTGTACAGCAAAGCTCCTCAAAAGGATTTCTATACCTTCTTTCCATGTTTCAGGTACTTATTTTTTCAGTGAAATAAGCTGCCTTGATAATGTTGGTGCTTGGAGGGGTGAGTAGGGGAAGCAATTGGACAGAGAATTCAGGTTTGGGATCACACCAACAGGTGGGACCAGTCAGTATGAGGATGTGTGTGTGTGTGTGAGAGAGAGAGTGGGGTGTGCTCCCAGCCATGGTCAGCTGTTTGAATTCAGGTACACAAGAAGGGGAACAGCTGTATTTTTTGATCCAAGCCTGGGCCAGTAGGAGAAAAGGAGAAAAGGAGAAAAGGTTAAGAGAGTTCATTGGACATTCAACAGAAACCATCTGGGGATACAGCAGTAAACAAAATAGCTGAAAGTTCTTGTCTCTCTGGAGTTTACATTCAAGGAGAAGGATACAGACAAGAAAAAGGAGAAATAAACAAGCTATGCAGTATACTAGATAGTGCAAAGACAGAAAACAAAGCAGAAGAGAGGAGGGGGCTGTGAACGGGAGTCGCAAATTTAAATACTGTGGCCAGGGAAGGTGGCATTTGACTTAGCCCTGAAGGGGGTGAGGGAGGGAATATCTGGAGAAGAGTGTCCCCCACGGCGGGAACAGCAGGTGCAAAGGCCCTGGGGTGGGAGCAGCCCCAGTGTATTTAAGGACCAGCCAGCAGGCCAGTGTGGCTGGAATGAAGTGAGCCCGGGGTGAGCTGTAGAAGATGCAGTCAGAGACTTAAATGCAGCTGGATCACGGGCCTTGAGAGCACTGGACGAGCTTTAGCTCTTATTCTAAAATAGACGGGGGCCATGGAAGGATTCTGAGCAGAAGAGTGACATGAACTGACCGTCATGCTGTCAGGTGCTCTGGCCGCTGTGCAGGGGAAGGGGACCAGCTGGGGGCCACGGTACCATCCAGAGGAGAGAGGATGGTGGCTCGGACTTCAGTGGGAGAGACGAGAGGTGGTGGGTTTGGAATGTCTTTTCTAGGGACTCTGATGAGGGGCTGTGGAGTCTAAGATGCTCAGGGGAAGAAGTGAGGCGATGGAGGGTGGTGGACGGCAGGAAGCGGTCAGGTACTGGACTCGCGGTGCCCACGCGGCTGAGGAATTGCCAGAGTGGAGATGTGAAGTCAGCAGGGGCCCGAGCTAGAAGTGCCAGGAGCTTTCGGGGAGCAGGGTGGTTGAAGTGAAGACGTTGGAAGTCTCCGGACATGTCTCGTTCTGCTTACGACTGCAGGAGCAAGAGCTGATGCCCAAAGCGGGGAATTGAGGTAAGTGGTGTGTGTAGGGGTGACGGGATGCTGGAGGTGGTATCTGAGAGAGATGGAAGATGATTGCCTGGCGGTGGAGAGCATGATATGTGCATCAGGGAGAAAGGAATAACAGTTGTCTCCAAGTGGCCCATCTCCACGCTGCGCCTGGTGGCAAAGAGCGGGAGGGAAATGGTCACCACCTAAGAGGGCCAGCAGTGTCCTGAGAAGCCAGGCGTCTGCTGCAGGAGAGGGAAGGTGTGCTCAGTGGGGCTGGGGTGGGAGGCTGGGTGGTGCGGCCTGTGGTCCCCGTGGGCTGAGATGGCAGGGAGATGGCAGGTCTGGGGATGGGGGTGACCTAAAGGCCTGGGGGTCCAGGCGTCCTTGGCATCTGTGTGCCCTTCTCCCTTCCCTGTAGCTTTTCTCTTCCGTATCATTCAGTCCCCAGGACGGACCCTCTGGGGATTCAAGGGCTAATAGCACTGGCGTCAAGTCCACGGGGCCTGAGAATCTGGGCTGTCTGCCCCTTCCCATTGCCTCGGTGTGTTGGGGACCAGCCAGCCACATCGAGTGCACGTCCCACTGCCCAACATTTCAGAATCTCTGGACTCTCCCAGCCCTCATTTCAGGTAAAAATCCTCTAAATTTGTCTTTTATTGTTGTTTCTTGTGTGTAGTGAGCCAGCTGGCCAGAAGGAAGCTCCTGAGAGGTGGAGGTGCTGCACCATGCTATAGATGCTCCTGCTTTGTCATGGCGTTCAGGTCACGTCACCTCCTCTGAGAAGCCTTCCCGGATTTCTGCATGGGGCTTGTGTGCTCCTTCCTCTATTCCTGCAGGGGCAGCAATCTTTTTCATATATATTTTAGGCTTTGCAGCCCACATATGGTCTCTGTTCCACATCCTTCTCTGTTTTATCAGTTCGTTAGTTTGTCTGGTTTTTTTTACAACCCTTTAAAAATGTACAAACCCTTCTTAGCTGGTTGACTGTACTGAAATAGGCCACAGGCTGGGTTTAGCCCACAGGCTGTAGTTTGCCGAACAACCCGTTCAAATCATCATTAAAGTGCTTTGCTGTCGTCTGTCTTTGCACTAATTTTTGAGCTACTAGAGGGCGAGGATTGTATCTGACCCCTCACCACCTGACACAATGCTAGGTGAATGAATAAGTGATGTTACGCAAAATATCCTGACATTTCCCAACTGACTCTTTTATCATTATTTTTTCTACATACCTGCCTCTCACATGTTAAATAAATAACCTCCTTAAGAGTCTCCAAGTCAGCTATTAAACAGTCACTCCACAGATGTACACAAAGTTCCCAGTGATATAAATGGCTGTCATTTATAAAGTTCTTTGCTGGCGGCAGGCTGTTGTAGAGGTGAAGCCAACATTGTGTGTGTGCGTGTGTGTGCACGCGTGCGAGCGTGCGTGCCTGTACATGTGTGCGTACACGCACGTGCTCACCCGTGTGATTCAAGTACAGACCACTGGGCCTCTGTGCATCCCACGGTCACGCTGACGTGCCCTCCACGGTCCCAGCTCTTCAGCTGGATCAAGTACGCTAATCCTTACCACTTCTCCAAGGACTTAATTCACTTAAAAAATCATATAATTGCATTTTCAGCATAATTAGGTGCCTAATTACATGACTAAATGTCCTCAGTCAGGCTGCATGTGTAAAGAATGAGGATGTAGTTAGCCACGTTTTGTTATTAGGTTTCCAGGAGGTTCATCAGTTGGTAAATAGGAGGTAGAAAATGTGTTTCTCTTCCCTTCATGGGGTTTGACAGGCAGGAAAACGAGCAGGACAGTGAGAGTGGTGGGAGGTGGCTGGGGACTTGGGCTGCCCTGGGATCTCGGTTAAAGCCTCGGGAGAGCCTGTCAGATGAAGGCACGGAGTACTCGCAGTCAACAGACAGACACTAGCACTCCCCTCCCCTCCAGCATGTGCTAACGGGAGGCCACAGTGACCTAGAGACACAGGACCTTCAGTTCATGGGCCCAAAAGGTGAAGATGGAGCAAAGGATCCTCAGTGGAAGGAAAGTGTGTTCCTCCTCCACTCCCTGGAATGCTTCTCCTCCCCTCAAGCCAGGGTAGGGGCTGCACTAAGAGTTGCTGCGTTCTCCCCACTCTGGGTGGAAGGATCCTGAGCCTCAGCATTCCTATGGGTGCCATGAGGCCATGAGTGAGCCTGCCGCTGGGGGCGGTTGTGGGGATGACATGAGATGATGTGTATGATGGTGTGGGATGAATCTGTGTGCCATACACACGAGCTGATACTGAGTGATACCACTGTGATTTGTTTTTTCTGCTGAGATAGTGTTTGACAAGGGTGCTAGGAAAGGGAGGGTGCATTCTGATCTAAATACTGGGAGCGTGTTGCTTGGGGTGGTGGTAAAGAGAAGGGCGAATGTACATCAGCAAACTGCTCTTTACAAAAATTGTCTGAAAGTGCTTCAAGGGGGCATCTTGTTGTAGGTGAAGGGAGCATGGGTTGCAGTGCCAGAGAGATATGGCTGTGAGTCCAGGCTCCTCCACTATGATGTGCAACCCTGTTGCATGTGACCCTCTCCAGCCCTCAGCTCACTGATCTGTAGAGTAGGACGCACCTGCCTGGCTCCCAGGGGGGTGGTACCCAACACATGACAGCTCTTCTTATTATCCACATTTATTTGAGAATAGCTCCTTCTCACACACACTCACACAAATACACATACACACACACTTGGCCTCTGGATGCAGGGTCCCTAGCGGGGGAAGCACAGGGGACCAGTTCCTGTGGCTTGGGGGTCAGGGAGTGCTTGTTTATCTCCTGGAAGAGTTGGGCTTCCTGAGTACTTCCTCTGTGCTATTAGCCCTCTTCTGTCCTCTGGCTATCAGGGCAGGAAATGGGCTTCAGGAAGTCACCAGTTCACCTCCTCATTTTGCATCAGGCAATGGAGCTAGGAAGTTGCTCACCCCTGGCTCAAGCCCCTGTGCTGTCTCAGTGCTCAGGGAGGAAAAGCCATTTCTCTTCACTGCTCCTGCCCCACCACCCCTCTGTCCCATCCTCCCACTGTTTTCCTGGCTGATGAAGATACTCTATAATATGTCTCAATCCATCACCCTGGAACACTCCTGCTCCATTTTCCCAGCATCTCTCTCCCCTAAAGGTCTTGTGATTTATGTTTCGCCTACATTAATCTTTTAAAAGCAAAGAAGCCATAAACACACACATAACTCTTCCTCCTGTCAGTTGAAATCCCATGACACAAACGCAATGCCATCTAAATTAAATGTTTCTTTCACAGAAAGTGATAAATGCCCTGGAGACTAATCAAAGAAAGCCAACAAACTTAGAGTTTGTTTCATTTCAGAATTTTGTAGGTGGTTTGTTTAAAGTCGAACAACTGGTTAACATCTAATGACTGATGGGAATGGTGAGTTTCACCCTCCTACTGTTTTAATGCAGCCAATATAAACAGGATTCATTACCTATCTTGCCCCATCAGGGATCTTGGCACCTCAAAATTAGGTTTGAAATCTAACACGTATTATGGGAAGAAGCGTAAATACAAACACAATTTATTATTCTATTGGACTGGTGTACTAATTTCCTAAACAAACCAAATAAGAGAGCAAAAACAGTTACCCGAAAAGACATTAGCCAGTTACAGGGTTGGATCTATTTGAGTGATCAGGACTCCAAGATAAGCCAGATGGTCTAAGACAATATAGATTTCAAATAACTTTATCCTTATTACTATGGATGATTTTACATTGAAACAAATGTGATTTTTAATTTTACACCTTTCAAGTAACTATTTGGAATAGAAGAAGGAAGGAAAAATATGAATGACTAAATGCAGTACATGTCTTGAGTTTATGTTCCTCTCCTCCTTTTCCTTGTCTTATTACTTCTTCTAACATCACTATCCCATTAATAAACTTTATCATTCATCTGCTTGGTGAGTAATGAGCAATGAACAGTCTTAAAGGTCAGGTTAGAGAAGCTGAGTCTTCTCTTGTAGGCAATGAACAGGTGAGAGATTATAGAAAAAGGGAATCTCTAGAAATTTTGTAGCACAGGGATGGAGAGGAGGAGAACTTTCTCTCTTCTAAGTTTAGAAGAGTCATTGGGAGCTATCAAGAGAGGATCAGCATGACACAATGAGCAATCAACAGGGCTGAGAGTAGTGGACATGGAGAAGGTGGTATGGGTGTGAGGTGGGGGCTCCGGGAAGGCACACCTGACAAGGCTGGGAGTCTTGAGGGTTAGAGAGTTTGAGGTTCTGGAAGGAGTGTGGTTAGCAGTTAATGAAGGAGACATCAGTGTGTTGGAGCATTATGAATAAGGATTTATTGTTTTGTATTTAAATATATCCAATTATTGAATCGTTTCTACAATTACATCATTTAAAACATTAAAAAATTAAGATGGGTTTCAGATTTTCACATTTACACAAAAAATAAGTTTTTCACTACTGTGGGTGGCATCCATGAGATAGATGGAAAGGATAAATAATGGGGAAGTCTCAAAAGGTTCCCCAAAGATGTTTTTAGGACTGGAAATGCCCCATCTACTAGAAATCTTTGTAGTTAGGGACCTGGCCAGGGGCTCGAGATGGTGGGCTTGCTCACAGCAGTAGAAGCCTCTGACTCACGGTCCTCAGCTCTGGCTGGACATTAGCATCTCATGGGACCCTTTAAAAAACACCCATGTCCAGGTCCTGTCCTCCTGGGGTTGCCAGAAAAAACACAGGATGCCAGTTAAATTTGAGTTTTGGATAAATAACAACGCAATTTTTAGTGTAAGTATGTCCCAAATATTGCATGCTACCTCCACAGACTATTCAGTTCTTCTGGCAACTTAGCAGATGCACTGTAAGTTTCCTAATAGGGATTCGCCCAGAGGAGAGCACTGGGAACTCCCGGGCCTGAGCCCAGAGCCATAGCCTCAAGCAGTCGGAATTCCCACATTGTCATCTCACACATTCACAGCCTGCCTGTCCCTTGTCAGCCCCTTGGAGGTCACACGGACTCCAATTCTATTTTACACCCCCAGGTACTGGCTCATGCTGTGCCTTCTGCCTGGAATGTCCACTCCACCTGGCTTATCTGGTGAATGTCCACACGTCAATCCACTCTGGTCCAACACCACCCATGGAGGGTGTCTGTTCTGACCTTCCAGGAGGAAGTGTCCTCCTGTTTCTATGGACAAGCTCATCAAACACATCAGAATAACTGTGGGGTACCGGGAGGGCTGTGGCATCTTCCTGTTGGTGTCTGGCATTTTGCAGGGTGACCGGCACATAGAAGGCGGTCATCAAAAGCTTACTAAGTAAAAGCTCCTCCCAGCAGTCCAGTGAAATGCAGCAGGAAAAATCATCCAGACGAGTAGTTACAAAAGCAGGAGTGTGCAGAGATTGCTAAACCAACCAAACTGAAGTGAGCACCTACTAGGTGTCAGGTGCTTGCTTTTATCTCCCCACACTGCAGAGAACATTTACACATGCTGGTCCTCTGGTTCTCATAATTACCCATGGATGCTTTGACTGATTTCAGGAGAGAGATTTGAGGGGCCCCACTGCTTCTTCCCCAGACACCAGCTCACGTGAGCAGCCAACCTGGCTGGTCCTCCTGGCCTGCTCCTCAACCTGCCCTTTCTCTGGCCTTCAGCGTTTGTCAGCCTTGCTGTCTGGGAAGGCTAGTTTTTCGATATTTCAGCTCTAATCTCAGGCCTCTCAGGCCCTGTCCATCTCAGGGCCGACCACCCGCATGGTCCTGCTTTAGGGACTAAAAAGGCAGGAGCTGCTCCGCCCAGCTATGCCGCCAATCCTTTCCATGACGTTTGCTTTGACAGCACTCCTGCAAATCATCTGAAGGCAGCTGCACCCCTCTGCACCCATCCTGCGGGCCCCCTCGGTGGCTGCACCTCCAGTCACTGGCTCATGGTGCCAGGTGGCCCCGCCTGACCACCCTGCACGGAAGGCTACTGTCTCCACCGGGTCTTGGAGGGACCTTTAACCCTGTATGCGTCCATGTGCACAACGGCCTGGGGCAGAGGGCAGCCAGGAGATCGGCTGGGCTCCTGCCGCTGCTTTTTATGGGTCTGCTCTGTGCTGGGGCTTCACTCACATCATCTCACGCTCAAGATGCTTCTCACTCAAAACCCGCTCTCATGGGACAACCACAGATCACAAGTACCTCTCATGAGCTGAACTCCCCCGAAAATCTTGCTAGCCAGGCATTTCCATCCTTGCTTTAAATATGAAAAGACTGAAGCTCAGAGACAGTAACCAAGGACAGAGCCAGGATTCAAACCCAGACTAAGGCTCTACTGCAGAGCCTGCTGCCAGGCCCTGGCCCTACCTTCCAATGTAGGGCGGACCCTGGTGGCCATTTGTGGCGAGATGCCCTCCACCTGTGAAATCCTGGGTGCTCCCAGCAGGGCACTGGACACAGGGATGACCAGCCCATTTTATAGATGGGACAACTAAGGTCAGAAAGGCCAAGTCACTTTTCACAAAACAGTCAGCTAGCCCAGTCTGTCCTACTCTAAGGACAAGGAAGTTTAACAGTGACCCAAGCTTAAAGGAAAAGAAGTTAACGTTTGAAGGTAGAATTTCTGTCTTCCAGTGGTGTGTGTGGAGGGTCGGAGGAGGGATGAGCTCCTTGATCTCCTTCAAATCAGAGTTTCCAGGAGCAGGGTGGGCAACCTGGGCTTTGGGGGCTGCAAACCTGCTTCAAACCCGATCACACCACATTAGACCAAATGCCTTAACCTCCCCACCCCCACCCCCACCCCTTTCCTAGTCTCAGTGTCTTATTGGGAGCAGTAGTGCCTCACAGGGAAGGGCTCAAACCACACACTTGATCCCAATACGCCCCTGGAAGGAGCCGGCTCCCACTGCCATGTCCGGAGCCCTAAGGCCTCCTGAGGCCCTTTCCCCCCATCAGCCTCCACGCCAAAACTTTGTCCCCATCAGGTCCCGTGGCCTGTGGTCACTGGAAGTCGGCTCTCATGTCTAAGAAAGCAAAGAAGCTTCCTGGGTCTCACTGCCCACACTTCTGACGGGTTGGGCCCGGGGGGCAGGTTGAGAAAGCATCTGGTGAGCGCTGGGCCCAGGACCATTTTATCAGCACCAGGCCAGCCCAGTGCTGGCACCAGATCCCCTGCTGCTGCCTGATAAGAAGCTCAGCTCTGCTTTGTTGAAACCGCTGGAGCCTTATCAGAGGCAGACCTTGGGTGAAGGAGCCATTTCCATCAGCGTGAATAAAGGGAAGGAAAAAAAAAAGCCGGAAGAAATACAACGCCTTTGCACGCAGACACAGCCAAGCTATGTGCACTGCTGCTACAGGGCAGCACCACGGGCGACCCCGCTCAGGAGCGAGGCGGGACCTGAGCTGAAAGCAAAGAGGTGGGCTCCCTGAGGGTGCTGCCGGCCAGGTCTCCCCACCTGTGTGTGTTGGGGGGGCAGGTCCTGCTTAAGCATGAAGCATTTATCCCCTTAGATTTTATATTTTTATAGAAGCAGAGTTGATTTACAATGTTGTGTTGGTTTCAGGTGTATAGAACAGCGATTCAGCTATTATATGTATATATGTGTGTGTGTGTGTGTATATGTATATATATAAATTCTTTTCCAGATTTTCCCTTATAGGTTATTACAAAATGTTGAGTAGAGTTCCCTGTGCTATACAGTAGGTCCTTATTGATTATCTATTTTATATATAGGAGTGTGTACATGTTAATCCCAGACTCCTAATTTATCCCTCCTCCCTTTCCCATTTGGTGACCATAAGTTTGTTTTCTGTCTGTGGGTCTATTTCTGTTTTGTAAATAAGTTCACTTGCATCTTTTTTTTTTTTTTTTAGATTCCACATATAAGCAATACCATATGATATTTGTCTTTCTCTGTCTGACTTCACTTAGTGTGATAATCTCTAGGTCCGTCCGTGTTGCTGCAAATGGCAGTGTTTCATTCCCTTTTAGGGCTGGGTACAAAAGCCCCTTAGGTTTGTAGCACATAAAGTGCATGGCATCATGGGGGGAGGCTACTGCCTGCCTGTAGGTGAGCCTGTCAGGTGCAGTTTGGAATCGAATGACTACTGGATGTGGGCCTGCCTCTGCCATTTGCTGTTGGTGCGGCCTTGGGACAGTCACTTTATCCCCTTTCCAGGAACACTCAGGGGTTGTGTGATGCCCCGACCCCTCTTTTAAGCGGTGTATAAGAGCACTCCCCTCCCCAGTGGGCACATGGACAGCCTGCCCTGGCACCTTGGCTTAGAGAGACTCAGGAGATGCTGACGCCCTCTCCACGCCCTCCGGCCTGTATCAGGCTGCAGTGAGGACATGGCGAGATAAGAAATGTGCTCCTGCCTTGGTATGTGTGAGCAGTTCCGAGTACAAACGGGTGCCCGGTGGCCCGACTTCCAGCAGGGCTGTTCGTGGAGGTGAGAAGCCAGTCACTTGAGTGGCACCTGGATTCTCGTGCTGGGATCACGTTATCCGAGGACAGGAGGTGCCCAGGATGAGCTCCTGGGTCGTGTTTACGAGGCCCTGGTCACTTAGCTGGACGGCTCCTGGGGCTGCTCAGGAAACTAAACACAACAGTGTGTAAATATGAAGCAGATGAGAAAGATCTCTCAACCTCCGTTCCTGCCGTATGAACCTGGCTGCTGGAGGGACCTGCCTTTGCAGAGAATTGTATTCATTTGTGCCTCTGACATAGGGGTTGCAGAGAGACTGAGGCGGTAGAGTCCCGGCTTCCAACCTGAGCTGTAGGAGCCTCTCCAATCTCAGGGAGAAAGAGCCTGTGTTTCTAGGCTGTTCTTTCATCCCGCTGGGGATGCAGGCACACGTGTGCACACACGGACAGAGGCCAGCTCTCAGAAGCCTTTCTGGGATTGCCGGTTGTGTCTTCTGGGTGAGGCTGAGGTGTCTGTGGGGACCTCCTTCCCCAGGCAGGTGGCAGCATGGGCCCCAGGAGCCTGGGGCTCTAGACCACCCTTGTCCATACCCTTTCCTGGTTCTCTTCTCCACCCCTGCTGGGCCAGACCCTCCACCCCTGGGGGCTGCTCCGTGCCCTCTGCTGGGCTGCGTCCCCGGGGCTTCCGTGGACTCAAAGCTGCAGGGGAGGGACCAACGCACGCCCCCTCCAGCCCTGGGTGGGGGTCTGTCCCATCTCTTCACGCTCCCAGCTGGTCCCCAAGGGTCCAGAGTGCCTGTGACGGCAGGTACTGGGGACCCCACATCCACACTCATTCTCTGTAGAGCCCGGCCCGGTCCTGTGGAAAAGCTCTACATGAAAGATGCAACTAGCAGTTTCAGAGAGGCTCTGAAAGCCGGCCTCTGTTGTGTCTGTATGTGCGTGTGTGCACACGTGTGCCTGCACCTGAGGCGTCTTTCAGGGCAACTGAGAGCAAACAGGGCACTTGGTGAAGTCCTCCCATCTCCCCCTGCATCTCAGGCACCCCTTGGGAGTTCTCCGCCATCCTCTTCCCTCCCTCTCAGCTCCTACCCCGTGTCACGGCTCACTCAGGGACTTGCTAGAGGGGAGATGCTGAAGGGCTCCTCTCTCGGGGTTAGAAGCCTTCTGGCAGGGGAGACTCAGGAAGGTGCTACAGCAGGTACTGGGACACAGTCCCATTGTCCCTCTGCCGCCTTATCTGTCTGACTTCATCTCCTAGTTACCACTTTCCACTCTCCTCTCCTCAGGGCACTGGCCTCTGTCAGTTCCTTGATCAGGCCAAGCCTGCTCCTACTGAAGGGCCTTTGCACGTGTTGTGCTCTCTGCCTCTTGCCTCCTCTCAGATATTGCTGCGTCTGGCTCCCTGGCTTCCTTTAGGTCTTTCCTAAACATCACCTTACCCAGTGGAGATTCTCTTTAAAATGGCAGCCCCTCTCGTCCCTCCACCCTCTGTCCTTTCCTGGCTTGATCATCCTCCCTGCACTTAGCACTATCTCACCTACTGAGCATTCTACCCACTTGTCTTGTGTCCATCTGTCTATCCACACTAGAACATAAGCTCCCTTTTGGGATGACTGTTGGTTTGTCCACTGTCACATCCCCAGGGCCTGACACACAGTTGGTGCTCAAAACAGGCTCATGGACTGTGACGTCTGAGCTAAAAGCTTGCTGGTGCCGGTGGTAGAGGCAAAGAGCATGGGTGTAGACTCAGGGAGACTATGGTTGAACTCGGGAGCCACTGTTTTATAACTGGTGAGGTGTGGACACACTTTTCCCCCCTGAGACTCCATATACAATCTGAAAAGAGGGGATAATAACCTCCTGAGATGTGGAAAGATGTCAATAAGTTTGATAAAGAAGATGTGGTACATATATACAATGGAATATTAGCCATAAAAAAAGAATGAAATAACGCCATTTACAGCAATCCCACTCCTGGGCATATACCCAGAAAAGACAAAATCTATAATTTGAAAAGATACATGCACCCCAATGTTCACAGCAGCACTCTGCACGATAGCCAAGACATGGAAACAACCTAAATGTCCATCGACAGATGATGGATAAAGAAGATGTGATACACACACACACACACACACACACACACACACACACAATTGAATACTACTCAGCCATAGAAAGAATGAAATAATGCCATTTGCAGCAACGTGGATGGACATGGAGATTATTATACTGAGCGAAGTAAGTCAGAGAAAGACAAATATCATATGATATCGCCTATACGAGGAATCTAAAAAAACGAATGATACAAATGAACTTATTTTCAAAGCAGAAACAGACTCACAGACTTAGAGAATGAACTTACGGTTACCAGGAGGGAAGGGTAAGGGGGAGGGATCGATTGGGAGTTTGGGGTTGACATGTACACACTGCTGTATTTAAAATGGATAAACAACAGGGACCTACTGTGTAGCACAGCGAACTTTGCTCAATATTATGCAACAACTTAAATGGGAAAAGAATTTGAAAAAGAAGAGATACATGTATAACTGAAGCACACTGCTGTACACCTAAAACTAACATAACATTGTTAATCAACTCTACTCCAATATTAAGTACAAAGTTAAAAAAAAAAGAAATTTCGGGACAAAGCTCCTGGCCCAATACCAGTCTGGGTCCTAGTGAGAAGCCCTGTTTTCTGGATGAAGGGGGAGAGATGGCTGGTCCTGGGAAAGCCTGTCTTGTGTGGGGCCCTTTTTCCTACACCTGCCTAGTTGGAGTGAGGATTTTCTGCAGGGCAGCAGGAGAGCTCCGGCTGCCTGTGTCTACAGAGGGGGTGACAAGAGGTCCAGAGAAGGTGAAGGCCAGGAAAGGGATCCTCGCTTTGGCAGCCTGGGTGGATCAGGTCAGGGGAATGAGACACTCCGTCTGCACCCAGGTGAGAGCTGGGCCTGGCCTGATGGGCTTCCCTGGCTGCTGCCTGGTCCCTGGCCTCAGCTACAGGTCTTTCTTCCGTGGCTTCTCATCCACCCATGAGGCTATGGTTTCCCCAGAGAGAGGTGCAATGGGGCCAGGTAGGCTCTAGGCCTAGAAGTCAAGCCATTGGAGATGTTCCTGTTGGTTCAAGACAGAGGTCAGAAAACTTTTTAAATAAAGGGCCACATAGTAAATAGTTTAGGCTTTGTGGGCCATGTGGTCTCTGCTACAACTCTGCCATTGTCCCATGAAAGCAGTCATGGACACATGCAAACAAATGGGTGCAGCTGTGTTGCAAACCAACTTTACTTATAAAAACAGGTGGCAAGTGGATTTGGCCTGTGGGCCTTTGTTTGCAGACCCCTGGCTTAAGTCCCTGTGTCACTGAGTCTCTCTCTTCCCTCTCAGGCTAACAATTGCATTGTGCTTGCCCCTGCTAGGCCTGGGCCATTACCTACATCTTTTCATTTAAGGTGCCCACGGGGATGGAGCCATTGAGTGGCCGACCTGCAACTTGAACCCAGGTCTGTCACGCTCGCAGCCTACACTTTCAACCTGTGTGACGATTAGCTGTTAGAACGCAGGCCACCGTCCACTACTGTGGCCACTTTCTATAGATTCCAGAGTCTGGCCACACTCAGGGCTCACTGCATCTTCAACACCCCACGCGTTTGAGACGATGCAGGCACCAGGGTAGTGGAAGCCAAAGAGGGTGACGTCACCATCCCAAGTTCACCTGCACTGGTTAGCGGTGGGGTTAAGACAGTGGTTGGAGAGGTGGCATGGGCTTTAAACCTTGCACGGGGTTGAGGCCATCTCTGCTGGTGAGGGATGTGGCCCAGGCCTCTCCGACTGGGCCCTGGGTACCTCCCCTGGCTGACTCCACTGACTGGCAAGGCCCCGTCATAGACAGTCTCACCAGGGAATCCTGACCCCTGAGATGTCAGGTCCCAGAACAAGATAAATGGCCTTTCCCAGTGGTCACAGCCTGGCTACACCAAGGGCTTGCTCCAGGGAGTCCAGAGGAGGTCTGGGCAGCGTCCTGCTGTGGTACAAGGGTCCCTGAGTGGAGCTAGTTGGCTCAGGAGACGTCAGAAGCCGAGTCAGAGGAGAACTCCCACCCTCTGCTCGTTTCTCCTCAGGGAGGGCCCCACTCAAGGGAGCTCAAAGGGGAACCATGGGGCCCCTGGGCAGGAGGCAGGGCAGTGAGAGGTCAGCCTTTTATCTGTGTAGACAGTCAGGCCTCTGTTCCCAGAGCCCCAGGGCAAGGAGGGCAGGAACTCAGATAATTGTGCCTTCAGGGCAGTGTGACCCCATGGCTTTTACCAAAAGCACAGAGGATGGTGAAGATTTGGCCATAGGCCAGAGCCTCAGGAAATAAACAGCCCTGAAGTGTCCTTGTGTGGGAAACACAGCCTTCCAGGGTGTCTGAACTTGGAAGGGAAACCATGGATTTCATCTGCCTTTGACTGCATTGTCCTCAAAGATGTATTCTGACTTTCTCTAGCATTGTTTGCTTTTTCAGTGAGTGACAAACATCATTTCGCTCAATTGAGTTCTTTAAAAATAGCATGTTCCAAAAGATCTTTCCAGAAGCTCCAAGATTCTTAAATAGGAAATGACCTAGGGGTGGTGACCAAAGCCTGATATAAATAAGTGTAGTTTAAAAGTGCATTGGAACCAACTTTCTTTCACTCCTGTGAAAGAGAATTTTGTTCCCCTTTGAGACTCCCCATTTCCTACACATACAAATGGTGGCGGTGAGCAGGGCTTAAAAGACACCCTCAGGGTTGGAGCATCTGGGTTCAAATAACAGCCCTGCCACTCCCAGCCTGTCCTGCATCTGGAAGATGGAGGCTCCATCCACAGACCCAACTCACAGTGAGGGATGAGGGTGACGAGGAACGAACACTTCGAACCAACATTTGCTCAGCGTGTATGACACACCAGACCATCCATGCTCACAGCAGGTACCCCGTATACTTGCAGTACTTTTTGTATTTTTACATCCTTGCAACTTGTCTTGACTTAAGTTATTTCCCAGAGTTGGAAAGTTCTCAACAATCAGCATTGGTCTGTGAACTATTGCCTGTTTTATCAGTAAACAGAGGACGCTGCAGCCATGAAGTGATCACATTACAGACGGTGAGCCCTGAGAGAACTCAGGATGGAACAGGATGCCCGCCATCCAGCAGTCAGCCACTGCAGCCACCCGCAACGATGCACCCGGAGGAGACTCGGGATGAGAAAGCACAGGACACTGGCCCCAGGGAGCAGAGGTGCCTATCAAAGGAATGATTTCAGTGAGCCCAGACTCTTGCATCTTCCTATACATAGAAAAGTGCTAAATCCATTAACATGAGATGTCTGGTTTTCTTTGATTAACAGTAATCTTTTGATGTTCTGACTACCTGGTCTTTTGTTGCAAAAACTCCTATATATCCTGGCTCCCCACCTTGCCTCTTTGGAAAAGTTTCTCAGAATTATCTGAATGCTGTGTCCTGGGCTTAAGTCCTCAGATTTGTCCACTGAATAAAACATAACTCTCAACTTTCAGGCTGTGCATTTTTTTAAATTTTATTTTTTTAATAAATTTATTGATTTTATTTAATCTATTTTTTTGGCTGCATTGGGTCTTCGTTGCTATGCATGGGCTTTCTCTAGTTATGGCGAGCAGGGGTTACTCTTTGTTGTGGTACATGGGCTTCTCATCATGGTGGCCTCTCTTGTTGCGGAGCACGGGCTCTAGGCGTGCAGGCTTCAGTAGTTGTGGCATGCGGGGTCAGTAGTTGTGGCTCACAGGCTGTAGAGCACAGGCTCAGTAGTTGTGGTGCACGGGCTTAGTTGCTCCATGGCATGTGGGATCTTCCCGGACCAGGGCTCGAACCCATGTCCCCTGCATTAGCAGGCGGATTCTTAACCATTGTGCTGCCAGGGAAGTCCCGGTTGTGCATTCTTTTCAGTTGACAGGTCACTGACAACTTCTTCAAGTACAAAGTCTTAATTCAACAAGATAAACCTATATCTGGTTAAGGAGAAATTCACCATAATTTAATATCAGCTGTCAATATTAGCTAGCTTTAGATGGCAATTTATATGAGAAGTTATCTTACTTTAAGTTATTCTTTAAATATCTAGATATCTTCTTTAAATATCAAAAAGACACAGGCAATTCGATCTGAAACCTGAATTCCTGTGATAAGAAATTTCTCACTAGGAGAATGGGATGCTTTTTATTCCTGTCATGATGTGTGCCTTGCTGCCCCAAGAAGCCAATGACGCTTTGAGGGCAAGGATCTTGTCTTAGACTTTCTTTGTCTCCTCCTGCATCTCTAGGGCAGGTGACAAGATGGACACATTGTAAGCCTATTAATTTCTGTTGATAAACCACGGATGTACACAGTGGTTAGTAAATATTTGTGGATAAATTGTTTCCCTAATGGAATTATCCATCTAGTTTCTAACTTTTCAGATTTTCTTCATGGACTCCTGAAGTTTGATAAGAACCTCTCTCAGGGAATTAATTGGTAAAGTGATTGACAGCTGGGCGTACACTGCAGTCTGGCTGTAGGCAAATAATTGAACCACAGTAAAGGCATTTTATGGCTTCATGTGATGGAAATGTCTAATTCGGAAGGATCCTCTGAGATGCAAGCCCCAAAGCATCATCACTGACGATGAATAGTGCCCGGACATCAGTCGGCTGTCCTGGGAGGCACCAGCTAGGAGGCTGCAAACTGGGTTACGTGAAGCCCTCAATGTCCAGCGATGACTTGAGGGTGACCATCACAAGGGAGCCCTGGAGTGGGGTCACCAGGCCTCTTCTCCCCCACTCCACTATAACAGATGGGTTTTTATTGCTTTCATATTTCCAGACTTCATCTAAGAATTTATTTTGTAGAAATGTCATTTCTCCTGAAAAGAACTGCAGTGGAGATTTGTAGCTGTGACATCGTTTTTTAACGTGTGTGTTTTTCGGGGTGGGGACCCCAGGTGGGAAGCCACTGATTTGGGAGATTGAGGGATGTGTGGCTTTCATTCCTTTTGGTGACTCTGCAGTCCCAGCATTAGCTCCTCTGCACCACCCCATCCTGTCCCCACTTAAGAACCTGCTGAGTGAGTTTCCATGGCAGAAACAGTGCACCCCCAAGGGAAGCAGAGACCCGCACTCCATGCACTACAGCTGGCTGTGTAAACTCTCCTAACTTCTCTGAGCTTTGCTTTATTCACCTATCAGAGAAGGCGAGTGGTGCCTCTTTCTTTTTCATTTTATTTTTTATTGAAGTATAGTTGATTTATAAGGTTGTGTTAATTACTGCTATATAGCAAAGTGAATTAGTTATACATATATATGTATTCCTTTTCTAATATTCTTTTCCATTATGGTTTACCATAGGATACTGAATACAGTTCTCTGTGGTATACAGTGGGAGAACAGACTGGTGGTTGCCAAGGGGGAGGGGATTGGGGGAGGGATGGACTGGGAGGTTGGGGTGAGCCGATGTAAGCTTGTACATAGAGAATGCATAAACGGCCGGTAGTGAGTCTTGAATGAAGAAAGGAACTAGATCTGAAAGTGCCTAGCAGAGGAGAACATACAGTGCAGGAATGGTCCCATGACTGGTGATACTCCAACAGAAGACAATGCCGCCAGCCCGGGGGTGGGTCTGTGGTGGAGGCGTTCCAGAAATTGGCCAGGAATTGGTGGAGGCGTTATTCTCTCCTGGTGCCCTGGCAGTGACCCTGAGAGGCAGCTGCCTGCTGCCTCCCTCGGGAAGAGTGGGAACTGTACGTGGGTTGGCCTCAGCTGGTTGCACTTGCCCGGTCACAGCCCAGCCCTCGTAAGCCTTTCATCAGCAGCTGCTGGGCCGCCAGGTGGGGGCCAGAAGAGCAGAAGGGAGCCGGCACAAGTGGCCCAGGGTGGGGTGGATAAAGAATGGCCTTTTCTACTGAGGCAGGAGAGTGACCTGAGGGCCGCATGGAGCTGCACAGAGGGGCAGGGGGTCGTGGGCAAACCCATCCCAGCACGGTGGGCAGCCACATCCCAGAGGCAGAAGGACACACCTGGCTCGAGGCTGGACAGTGCAAGTGATGCCCAGTGAGGCCCTGGGGGAATAACCTCTTTGAACCCCAGTTTTCATATTTCCATGGAGCTCATAATATCTATTTCTGGAGTAATAATAGCTACATCCAGGTAACATCTTCCGGTTGAACAAGGTACCATGTGTGTCCTCCCCAGATGTGGCCAAGAGGACTCCCCACACCGCCTCTGCACCTGTGCTGAGATCCACCATCCAGAGAGATCAGTGCGACCTCAGCAGGCTCTTTGTGGCTCCCCCCGGGCCCCTCGCTGTGTGGCCTCTGTACACTGAGGTTCTCCGTCTTTATCTCTGCCTGGGTCTCTTTCTGAACTGCTTTCCAGCTGTCACCTGGCTATCCCACGGGTACCTGAAAGTCACCTCTGCTCTACAGAGAATCTTCCTATATCCCTCTTCTTGGTCTTGTATATATAATTGTACAGTGGACAGGAACTGCTTCTTTCATAATGAAACAGGGCAAAGGAAACTTACTTTTAAACTTTGAAGCGAAGAATAGCCTAACTTCCTCACTTAAGAAAGCAAGAGGATAAGAGAAATACAGAGATAGACATAGAGATAGAGACAGAGATAGATAGAGATAGAGATAGGAATTCCCTGGTGGTCCAGTGGTTAAGACTCTGCGCTTCCACTGCAGGGGGCACAGGTTCGATCCCTGGTTGGGGAGCTAAGATCCTGCATGCTGCGTGGCCAAGAAAAAGAGAGAGAGAGAGAGAGAGAGAGAGAGAGAGAGAGAGAGAGAGTCAGTCCTGGGTAGCCTCACGCATTTCCTTTGGATTCTCCCGATCTCCTGAGGGTAAAGGCAAAGAGCAGGCATGGGGCAGACACTGCAGCTGCCCAGCCCAGGGGCCTTGCCGTGGTTGGGCTGGGCAGCACTGCTGGGGGTGGGGAAGTGTGCGGATTCGAGATGGAAGCCACGCAGAGGAGGGTCAGGGCTGGGCAGGGAGAGCGGCCAGGCTGTGCAGGGACCAGTGGGCACCCAGCCCCGGGGCCTGGATGGGCTGAGCCAGGGCCACAGGATGGCCTTCTTGGGCCTAGGTTGTCTGCCTTCCTGGTCTCTTCTCCCCCCAAATATTAACAATTTTATTTTAGAGGTGCATTGATATAAAGACAAATGCAAGGTTTAGTCTTAAAAGCTCATTTTTCCCGTTTGATTTTAAAAGAACCGAAACTTTGTTGTGGTTCTCTGAAAGCTCTAAGTGTTGTGCCTGATGTGTGAGGTGGCCCTGGCTAAGCCCCTCCTAGAAACACCTGCTGCGCACGAGTGAGGGGTCTCGGCTGTCGGCAACGCACGTTGCCTCTTGAGTTTCTGTATCATCACATGCAAAATGGAGATAAAAATACTTGCCGTAGGGCTGCTAGAGGGTGAAATGAGATAACTTAAGCAGAGCGCAGCCGACTTTCTACACTTTGAGTCAGGGAGACAGTCGGTCAGGATACTTTACAGAATTTGTAGAAAAGAAAAAAAAAAAGAGACTGTAAAGTTTTTAAAAAATGACAGCTTGGGATTTCCAGCTAAAGCTGAAATGAATTCATTAAAATGAGAACTTAGGCAGAAGCTGAAGGAGGGCCATTCAAATGACAAGTCAGTCCCACGGCACGATCAAAGGAGAGAAGGCCCAGCTTCCTCGCAGGAGTTCGAGCACAGGGAAGAGGCTGGAAAGGGAGAGAAGGGGCCCCTCCCAGGAGAGAGGGGAGGCCCAGCTCTGCAGCCATCCAATGGCAGCATCAAGGGAAAGAGAAAAACACTGGTGGGAGAAGACACTGAAAGATGGAGCGTCTGCGGGCCAGATGGGAGGGAACGGGCCCCATGTGCACATAGGTTGGGGTGCACAAGGCATGCCAGGTGGGGAAAGGTCAGTGGGCTGAGCCAGAGGCCACTGTGGGCCACCGAGGGAGCACGGCTTACACAGGATTGGGAGAGGACGCAGGTGAATATGGGACCGACAGCACTGTCTGTGTAGACCAGGCTTGTCTACACTGGTTGGAACTCCACATCCCTCCATCCCTCCCTCCATCCATCCATCCATCCATCCATTCCTCCATCTATCCATCCATTCATTCATGTTTTTTTTTTAACATCTTTATTGGCGTATAATTGCTTTACAATGTTGTATTAGTTTCTGCCGTATAACAAAGTGAATCAGCTATACATATACATATATCTCCATATCCCCTCCCTCTTGCAATTCTCTCCCACCCTCCTTATCCCACCCCTCTAGGTGGTCACAAAGCACCGAGCTGATCTATGAGTGTTTTTAAGGAGGCTACTCTTCCCCAAGACAGCCGAGACCCCTACGGTTAAGGGGCTGGTGTTCAGGTGCGGCTGAGGAGGTGGGGCTGGTAAGGAGACTGAACTGCAAAGGGTAAAAGGTTTGCTCAAAGTCACATAGCTGGTGGGAGAGGATACATGCTCTCTGCTGCTCTCCGACCACCTTGCCCACTCTGATAAATGCAGGAAAGAACAGATGCCTCGGAGGCAGCCATCTTAGCTCAGAAGGGAACAGCATCCCAGGGTTATTGCAAAGGCAGCTCCCCTGCTGGGTCTGAGGGCCTTGCCCATCTGGAACCCAAGAACCAGGGCAGACTGTGCCTCCTGTCCTTGGTATTATTTTCAGTGGCAAATGAGCAAACAGGGACAGGAGCAGGGCATGCGGAGGGAGCTGGGCAGTGGGGAGTGAGCCCGAACTCACTGAGGACACCCTCAAGCACTCAGGCAGGGGCAGTGGTGAACTTGGACCAGGCACTATACTAGGAGTTTTATCTATGAGCTGAGACGCCAAGGGGCTGGCGCCATGTTCAAAGCCATGGCCAGGTCAGAGCTGGTCCACATTCAAGACCAAATCCTGAGCTCTAAAGCTGGTATTGTAACCTCCTCATCACTAGCCAATTGAGGCCAAGTATATTTGTTCTAAATGTCTTCAAAAAGTACAGCAGAGGGAACTGAGCTTGAAGCCTCTCCTTGCTAAAGGCTGTGTGTATTGTGTACGGTTCCAGCGAGAGTGCCTGGGGAGCATCTCAAGCGAAAGGGCCTTTCATAGCCAGTGGACTTTGCTGCCTAGTGAACACAGAGGTCACAGACCGGAACCCAACACAGAAGGCAGGCAGGCAGGACTGTTTACCTGGTTTTGATCTGACAAACCACAATTCCCTTCACCTTAAGACACTGCTGAGAATACGTGTGCCCATAGCTATGGGTAAAATAGGACGACTCTCCATTCCAGGGTCCAAGGGGGGAGTGCTGGGGCCCAGGGTCAGCTGGCAGCCACATACGTGAACCCTCATAAAAGTGGGCGTTGTATGAAGGAGAAGGAGGGTAGGAGGTCCCAGCTGTGCTCCCTGCAAGTGGCATGCCAGTCTGTCCATCACAGTGGAGCTAAAATGCCTCCATCAGGTGTGGTGGGTGCAGTGAGATGATGGGGTAAACTTGCTGAGAGCTTGTCCCTTCCAAGGGCCCCCAAATGCAAACCTCCTACCCTAAGAGACCTGGCAGGGGTCAGAGGTATATCCACTGAGCCCCAGAGAGTATGCTGACTGCAGTGTTTTGGCAATAAGAGAAGGGATATGTGGCAGATTCAAGACAGGGACTATAATAAAAGCATCATAAAAAGTTATTCATCCCAGTTGTTTTAAATTCCCAGTCTAATAATTCCCACATCTCTGCCATGTCTGGTTCTGGTTCTGACTCTGTCTCTTCAAACTGTGTGTTTTGCCTTCTAGTACGTCTTGTAATTTTTCTTGGCAGCCAGATGTCATATACTGGATAAAAGGACCTAGTGTAACGGGGCGGCGAGGTGTGGGGGAGGGGAAGCACCCTATGGTCCTAGGATGAGATCTGTAGCCCATCCCTCTGGAGTGTGAACTTTACAAGTGTTCCTCCGTGTTTTTCTCTCCTTGCAGGTGGGCCCAGATGGCTACAGTGAGCTGGAGTTGGGTATTTTCCTTCCCCCAGGTCAGTTCTGCTCTGATAGTGTCCCGTCGGGTTCGGCTCTGGTTAACTAGCTTCCCTGAGGCCAGGCTTTGTTAAGAACAGGTGCACTGGTCCCCTCCTTCCTGCCGGAAACTCAAGAAGACTTTACTCTGATATTTACCGTGGGCACCTGCTCAAACTCCAGGAGGTGGATCTCACAGTATTGCGGGGGGGCCCCCCAGTGACTAGGTCCCCCTGCAGTTTTTCACTCTCAGAGGAGTCCACGCTGAGTCTCCAGCAATTCGTCAGTCCTACAGAGCCATGAATGAGAGGTGCAGAAGGAGTTGGGCCAGGAGGAAGGGCAGGGCTGCAGAGTCAGGCAGGTGGGCAGCCAATGATGCTCTGACACCCATCACCAGGCGAGGCAGGTGGGTGGCTGTCTGTGAGCGCAGGGAAGCAGAACACGGGCTCTCCGGTGGCTAGAGGGAGGGCTGGGGGCAGCTGTGTGAGGCTGGGTCTGTGAAGGAACCTAGCATCTTGGGCTCAGGCTCTTGCTGGGGTGAGCGAGAACTGGCCCTTGACAGTATCTGCCATTGGCTAAGATGCCGCACACGAATGTTTGTTCTGAAAGGATGTACCCAAATTAAAATTTATGATGACTAAGGGCAGGAAGTGGCGCTTCTGCAGGGGTTCAGATTACATAATGATCTGAAGGAAGCCCTAAGCAAAGATGGGGGGGGCGGGAGGGGGAGGGGAGGAGGGAAGGAGGGAGAAGATGAAATACCCAATCAGTGCTGAGCGGGAAGGAGAGCTAGGCGGTGATGGCTGGGGCCCATCAGCGTGTTCTGAGAATCTGTTTTGGTTTGATTCTTTGTCCATTTCAATTCATTTTCTACTGCCCTCCAAGTTCTGGAATAGGAGCTATTGAGCAGATGATTTTTAAATGGGGCCTTTGGGCTTCCCTGGTTGCTCAGTGGTTGGGAGTCTGCCTGCCGATGCAGGGGACGTGGGTTCGTGCCCCGGTCCAGGAAGATTCCACATGCCGCGGAGCGGCTGGGCCCGTGAGCCATGGCCGCTGAGCCTGCGCGTCCGGAGCCTGCGCTCCGCAACGGGAGAGGCCACAACAGTGAGAGGCCCGCGTACCACAAAAAAAATAAAATTAAATTAAAAAAAAATAAATAAATAAAAGGGGCCTTTGGCCTTTGGAGCGGACATGGGCCTGGAAGTGTTGGCCTTTGGGTTGTCTGTGCAGCCATATGTTCGTGTCCAAGTTGCTGGCTGAGCACCTCTCTGAGCTAGGCCCCAGTGGCGGGGGGACAGGTGGGGTCACAGAGCTTCTTGGAAGTCAGAATTCCTGGAAGGCGACAGACTCAGAAATCTGTCGGGGCTGCAAAGTGTCCCCAGGGCCAGAGTGGGTGGTTTTCTAGTGTCAGGAGGGCCCAGGGAGGCCTTAACTGACCAGTAGGTGTATGTGTGCAGGGGGCGGTACCCAGAGAGCCCAGGGGCCTGAAGCGGGCAGGCGTGAGGGTGAAGCTGGAGGGACAGGGTGATCCAGGCACAGAGAGGGGCCCTAGGGGATGTCAACCTGAGCGAGCTGTGGAAAGCAGGGTAGAGGGCAGCAGGTGGCCCAGTGTGGGTCAGGCCCAACCACAGAGATGAGAGTGATGGCGGGCAGCCACAGGCCAAGGTTAGACCACAGGCCTGGCTGAAAAACTGTGGAGTCATTAGCGGGCTCTGAGTGTCTGTGCAAAGCCATAGCCATGCTTTCCTGGGCACAGTTCTCACAGTACGTGGGCAGAAGAAGGCCCCGCCTGGCACACAGGGCCAGCAGGTCCACATGCACCCTAACACCCCCCTTAGTTTGGCCTCTGTTGGCTCTGGGGTCTCACAGCCTGTGTTCACAGCCTGGCTGTGCCCTCGGGACCTGGGAGCCCTGGGGAAGGTCATCAGCCTCCAGCCTCCAGGGCTTCATCTGCAAAACAGGGGAGAATATGCCTGTGAGACCAGGCTGTAGAGGAGTGACCCATGCAAGGTTGGACCACAGGCCTTGGCATAGAGGTACTGACGTTGTTCTTACATTATCCAAAGCCAACCCAGCTGCCCTCTGCTAGGGAGACTCTGGAGATGACTAGCACCTGCAGACTAGGTTTGCTTTGATCAGTTCTGTTAACAACAGTCGCAAATAACACTATCACTGGGCGCGGTGCCAGGTCCTTAGTCTCTCGTTCATCACGTGACTCCTGCCAAGTCGCTGTTATCCTTCCCACTTACAGATGAGAAAACTGAGGCTCTGAGGTATTGTGTACCTCCCCAAAGCCAGTAAGTGTCGGGGATGAGATCACATCTGGTCTGACTCCACAGCACAGCCCGGTGTGGGGCTCTGGTCTACTCTCTTACTCATCATGAGAGAAAGGACACATCATGTAACTTCTGGGGTGTGTTTCCTCACTGGTTAGGGACCTGGTAGGAAGTGGGCAAAGGCCATACAAGGTATTTCCCAGCAAAACAAATACAATATCGTACAGAGGTGCAAAAACACGTGTAATTACAGAGGCGCACTCAAAGGTGACAACATGGTTTACTCATCAGATTGGCCAAGATAAAAACCACACAGTGTGAATGAGGATGTGGGGAAATAACGATTTTCATTGGCTACCGGTAAGTGTTAGAAATTCATGTGACCTTTTGGAGGGTAATTTTTCAATATCTACTAACATTGTAAATGTACATACTCTTGGTCCCAGAAGTTAAATCCTGGGGGAATTTATCCTAAAGGTATACAAACACATGCATGCAAAACCCTACTTACAAGGGTTGTCATGACACAGTGGTTAAAAAGAGAAATCAAAGACTGTACACAACCCAGATGTCCATTTGTGGAGGAACTGGTTAAATAGAATAACCAATTCATTTATAATATCCATGCTGTGCAGCCCCAGAAGGATGAGTCTATATATGGTGATAAGGTATAATCTGTAGGATATGGTCTTATGAACAAAAAAGATGAAGTCGAATATGTGTTTCATTTTGCCAACGAAAAATTAATTGTATTACATATAATACTTCTAGAAGGAGTCTCATAAATAAATAAAGTTACTGCCCTGGAGGTGGGAAGAAAATTATTCTTTTCTATTATGAACTCTTCACGCATTGTTTAACTTTGGTCTGTACCTTGTGCTTACTGGGCCTGTTGTGTTTGCTCACTCTTTGAAAGGTGTTTTGGTTGGGGTCTCCAAAGGGCATTTGATGGACTATATATCTGCCACCCAAAGAGGCACACTGACTTTACTTGCCAGCCTCTCTGTGCTAGTGAAGGGCCTCTCTCTCTCTCCCCATAGTGAATGGGCGGATGCGCTCCCACCAAACACAGAACACCTCTTACCCCTCACTCCTGTTTCCCGGAGGGCACTGCAAGTCCCCAGAAATAACTGCGCAACTCTGGGCACCCTTGGAAGGTCCAGCTGCTGGCTGTGCCGAGGCCATGTGACTCCCAAAGCCACGGATATCTGAAGGGGTTGCGCAATGGCTGTGATGGAATGTCATCTGGCACTGAACGAAACCCTCCCTGCTTTTCCCAGAGGTGGCACATTCTATATAAAGCTGCCAGACCTGGCCATCTCCTTGCTGAGCCTGACCCCTTCCCTCCAAGGGCAAGGCAGTGGATTTCTGCACAGGACTCCTCCGCAATAACTGTGGCCTTTGGGCTTATGGGAGTTGGCTGAACCCATAAGCCCAAAGGCTAGGCTAGGGGAGGCCTGGCCGGGAGGGAGCAGAGGGTCCTCTCTGTTCTAACGTCTGGTTCTGAGGGGCAGTGATGTAAACTGAGACAGGATATAGACACATCCTGCCTGAGTCAGCAGCACGAAATAGGGCCCCGTGGTTCTCCCATGGCGGAGATCCTGCCACAAAGTAAATCCTAAGGGTAATCTGGAATGGTATGCAAGTAAGTGCTGCATCCCCATCAGTTCCGCAAGGGAAGTATTTGCAGTCATTGGTCAAGGTCTGAAACTTGAATCCTGGAGAATTGCTGTAGGGGGAGGACGGGGCAGTGGGGGGCTGCGGTCGGGGGCAGGGCAAGGCTCCCTGAGCAAGCCTGTCCTCTCCAGACAGGAATGGCTGTAGGCCTGCACTTCCTCGGTGCCTGAACTGGAGTAATTACAGTGTCTTGTCCCCTTAACCCTGGTCCTGACCACACACACACACACACACGCACACATACACTCACTAGTGTCTGACTCACCCTCACACACACGCGTAAACACTAACTCACACAAACTCATGGATCCACGGTATGATGTAAAACGAAAATAAGGATGCCCGACATTTATCAAGCACTTAACGTGTGCATCTGTGCGCTGAGCCACTGACATGCACTTAATTCTCACCACCCAAAGAGACACACTATCCTGTTATTTCCACTTTGCGGATGATGAAACTGTAGCTAAGAGAGGTGGGCTTGTCTCCTTGTAACAAGAGGTCCCGATGCAGGCAGCAAGGCCCTGACTCCACAAGGAGCTCTGTGCACACCCAGATGGCGCCGAGCACCTCAGCCACCCGTACACACGTGGCCGTTTACACACAGAGGGGCAGAGCGTGCAGATACAGACCCAGCCACGCTCACCCAGGCTCAAGTTTGCCGCCTAAAGCCACACAACCTTGTTTTTTTTTTTTTTTAAAGACGTATAAACCCATACCATGATCACATTAATTACGTAACGTGATTACATTATAGACTCAGAATGTCTCCTCTCTGACAGTTCCATATGATCAGACCTAACCAGGGTGGAAACAGGAGAGATCATAATTCTTTTTTTTTATTTTTAAATAAAATTTTACTTCTTTACTGCAAAAGCCCTGTGACGGGGGAGGCCCAGCAGTGTTTCCGAACGTTGCTTTTGAGATTCACAGAGAATCTCACGGCGATTTCCTTTCCACAAGAAAGCATGTGCTGGTTTTAGAAAGAAAGAAAACAGCCTCTAAAGAATTGCAACCGCTCAAATGGTCACGGCGAGCGGATCCCTGCAACATGGGCGTGGGCGTGTGGCTGGTTCCCGCTCGGCCCGGGGAGAGAGTCGGGAAGTTGGCGGACGGAGTTAACTCAGAGTTTCTGCGTACGCGCCTCCACCGTCCTGCCCGGGCAGCTCCGGCAAACAACTTGTGCTTTCTCTCTGCGCTGCTTGCCGATCTGTCTCTCTCCCTTTATTCTCTTAGGGGAAAAGTTCTGGCCACAGGCACATCCCCAACAGCACACAAAGAAACAGAAAGCCAGCGGATGGCCGCGGGGTCGGTGGTGGCCTCTCCAGGCCCAGGGCGCGCGGAACCCGCGCACCAGGCTCGGGGGTCCGGACCGGGACTCCGCGATGCCCGGGGCGCTGTGATGTCCCGGGCCCCGCGATGCCCGGGGACGCGGCCGGGCGGGCCCCTAGTCCCCCAGGAGGCCGGGCGCGGCCGGAACCCCGGGGCTTCTTGCCTCCCCCCTCCCCGGCTCGGCCCCCGCGGACCCGTCCCCGGGCGAGTACTCACCTTGGCGGGGCGGGGGCGGCGGTGTGACCTGGGGGCTGCTCATCGCCGACCAGTGCGGGGCGCGGCCCGGGGGACGGTGGTTGACCCTCAGCAGCCGGGAGGAAGCGGCACCTGTGTCACACTCCTCGGCGCGGCCCGAGGGGAGGGGCTCCGGCCCCGAGATAGGCAGACTTCATTTAGTTTTTTCTGCAGACTTGGCTGGTGGGGTTTCCACCCCCTTTTTTTTTTTTTTTTTTTTTTAACACAGACACCCGCCCACTTCTGAACTCTTCTGTGCTCCGACTTCCCTGCGCAAGAATCACATTTTTCTAACTAGTTTCTCTTTCCATCTGAAGCTACCACATACAGAGGTTGTGGTTGAGATTTACCCCACGTGTGCGCTGAAAAACTCCCAGATGTGACATAATGCCTGCCCCGCCACCATCCGGGACGGTGACCAAATACAGCCAGACCTGCGTTTCAGTCTTGGCTGGTCCTTATGAGGCCTCTCAGATCCGCGGAGCCTTTGTGGCCTGGGAAGAGTTCCTGGCTTGCTGGCCCCTTCTGGCGCGCTGTCCCAATTCATGGGCTAATGTCTGAGAAAGAGTCTTAGGAAAAAAGGACTGCTGGACAAAGGCCTGTGACTTATTTGGATCACCTTTGTTTGAGGCTTCCAGACAGTGTGGAGTTTGTGGAGAATTCACTTTATTAGGCAATTAAAAACTCGACCTGGATTTTGACACTGGTTAGTTAAATGCAGTCTACCCATCTCAGCCAAAAAGAATGGTATGTGATATGCAGCATTAAGCTCTCCTCGCCCTGCAGAGAGAAAGGCAGGGAGCTTGAGAACATGTCAACCTTGTTTTAAATCCCAGTCCCAGGCGACACCCTGTCCTTCTCCTGTCTCATGTCTGATCTTTTCCGTGGTGCTTTTCATTGCTGTTTACCTGAGAGTCCTCATCTCTGCTGTAATCCCAGGGCACCATTCCAACTGTCTGTACAATGTGTGTGCTGTTGGGAGTACCCTCTGGATTGAACACAACTCAAGGCTGCCCCCTGGAGGTGTGCGATGCAGGTGCTCTGCCCACTGCCTCCCAGGCTGAACCACTCCAGGCATCTTTATTAGAGCTGCCTGTTTGACACAGTGGGAAACTGTTCCTAATTCTCTTAAGTTAGATATTGCTTATATATCTTTAATCAGACTTCCATGCTCAACATGTCCATGTTGATGTGAAGTGAACTATTCACAGAATGTCTTTGGCCAGGTGTGGACATTTTGAGTCTCAGTTTCCTCATCTGTAAAATGGAGACAAGAACACCTACATTCCAGAGTTTTAGAGAGACAATGTCTATAAAATAACAGTGGGGCAGAAAAGGCATTTAGTAGAAGCTGGCAGTGATTACTGTAACCATGTAACATTTTGTTTTGTAATAGATATAAGTCCATGTTGGATAATAGTATCCGCTGTGTTCAGAGTTCATAAATAAAACAACTTCAATTATCTGAAACGCAGCTGGGGAGCTGAAAGGAAGCCAAAGACCGGCCAGGTAACTGAAGAATGAGTCTCTAGGTCATCCCACCTCACTTATGGGAGAACTTCTCAGAGGCTCACTTACAGTTGACTGGCCTTTAGACATAAGCATAAGAGGTTTGTTTAATTAATTTCTTGGGGGTAGGACACGTTAAAAGCACCAAAAAGTAACAAGAATTCCTTATAGACAGGAAGCCAAAAACTAAGTAACTAACTAAACGACTGAACAGCAAAGGTAGAAATCCAGACAAACTATAGAGCTCAGATACAAGAACAAAGTAGCATTTGTTATACAACTAAAAACATCTTTGCTCCATCCTTAAGTGGAGGATGTGACTTCACCGTGGGGTACCGAGGAGCTAAGGCTTTGGGACTCCATCTGGGTTTGAGTCTTTATTGCCTTCTAGCTGAGTAGCCATCAGTATTTTACTTAACTTCTCTGAGCCTCACTTTTCTCGTCTATGAAACTGAAGCAATCTGCAAAGTTGTTGAGTGATACATTAGACAATTAATCATTAATGGGATAGTGCGATGTCTCACTCAGCACATAGAAGTTAAAAATATCGGTCCCTGCCCCCTTCACAGGAGCACTTGGTTTATGTTAAGGACCCCAGGCCATTCTGAAAAGAAGGTAAGTAGTATTTAATAGTGAGTAGCTCAGCTAGCAGGGACACACTTGGTATATTTTAGAAGATTTAACCGTGGAAGTGTCTAATTTTAAAGAAATGAGGGCTATTTTAAAAACGTAAAATAATTATATGAAACATTAGATTATATGGCAAGAGTCTGACATTGAATCGCAGAAACACACTACTAGTGTGTCTTCATGTGTAGGATGTTTATTAATGGAGTAAAGAACTCAGCTACATCTTGTAACAATAAAACAGTTCTTATCTCACTTAATTCCCATAAATACCTTTAAAGAGGATATTGCCAAGAACCCAATTTTAAGGTGAGAAAACTGAGGTTGGGAGCAGTGACAAGAACTTGTCCAGGGCAGTGGAGCCAGGATTGAGACAGTACAGTACCTTGAAAAGTACAGCAGTGTAGTACAACTACTGGCATCCAGGGGCTGGCATCGCGTGAACAGGCAGGAAGAGTTACTGACTGGAGGAGGGAGAGGAGGTGGGAGATGGTAGAGCTGAAGGATCGTCAGCAATAGGAGACAGAGGGCAAGCTGCCATGTCACTCACGCCTGACTTTGATGGCACAGATTCTGGTTCCTTGCTGGATTCAATTCTAACTACCCTCTTGAAAAAATGATCCACTGATGTCTGGGTAGTAGCTCTTTTCTTCTCATCATAGATGACACGGGAGCACTGGATTGCCTTTTGAACAGCTGCCGCAAACTTTGTGTACCATTCTAGGTTCGGGTCCTGTGTCTGAAAAAACTAACAGTGCCTCCTCAAGTCAAGAAAATCCCCTGCCATTTCCTGTGTCATGAATCTCTTTGGTTCTTCAGTTACTTCTTCCTCTTGTCTCTTTTCATCCTTTCTCTGGGCACGTTTGCATCTTTGAAAGTTTGCAACTTGAAGGTTCCTATGTAGGGGACTTACTGTATTGCAGATACAGTATTTTTTCCCTTTGGGTCTTTTTCTGGTTCTTTCTCACCGGCACAGAAATAGTTTGACTTATCTGATTGGCGAGTTGGCAGCTTTTAAGAAAACTAGACTGCGGCTCTGTATATTTTAAGAAGAGTGGAGAGAAGAAACAGGGGTTTGATTCCGTCACAAACTGTGAGTAATGTGTGTGGGGAACGGAGTGGAGAAGGTGGGGTGCAGAGAAGCACAGAGAGACCTAGGGTGGCAGGATCTGCAGCCCCCCAGGAAACTCTCAGCAGCACACAGGTCTTTCTGAGGAAAATCCTTCAGTGAGACAGTGTGAAGGCTGAGAGGGAGGACACCTAATGTTGGTCGCTAACACTGAGCTGCTAGCCCCCTTTGGTCTAGACTTTGCTAAAGGCTGGCTCTCAGTTTGCCAGGCAGAGAGGAGTGCGCCCCATGTTCAAAGTCGGTGAGGCTGCAAGACCCTGAGCTACAGCCCATGCCCCTAACTTACAGCGCGCCTCATCCAAAGGCAGATCTTTACGCATCCATAATGGCCTGTCTCTGGAAGTTTCCAAACCATACCTAGAGAAGAGGGGTAGCACAGAAACCCAGCAGGAATACCAGGTGGTCTGGGATAGTTTGAAGTTGACCCTAGGCAAAATCTCATCCATCGGGGACATATCTAAAGGCAACCTGTTATGGTCTAGGATTGAGATGCTAGGAAGCTTCAGGCTGGGAACAAAAGCAAACAAACAAACAAAAAAAACCGACAGAAAGAAAGAGCACAGAGAAATGTGGGAGTGAGGGGTTGGCTTGAATCTTAGAAGAGTCCATGAAAAGGGCCCAGCCTGGAGGTCAGCCTGGGTGATTCCCACACTGTAGGGAATGTGTGAATTTCCAGGGAAACGTATCCCAGCGGGCACAGGGACAGATAGGGACAATTTCCTGAGCACCTAGAAAGTGCCAGTCCTGATGCTACGTGAGGACCTCTCACATGTGAGTATCGCTCATGTCACAGCGTCCTTACAGGGCAGGTGGCGCTTTGCTTTTGTTTGTTTTTCCTTTTCCATCTTCTTCATTTTACAGGAGAGGAAACCGGAGACCAGAGAGGTGAAGAAACTGTTCATGCTTACACAGCTACTCAGGGACGGCTCTGCTGTGGTGGAAGGGCTGCCAGGTCACCCTCCTCAGCACCCCTCCTGCTCAGCCCTGTGTCCTGGTGACTCCCTGGTTTCCTGCTCAGCTTGATGGGGCTCTTCGTATCGGAGGCCCCAAGACACAAGGAAAGAGGAAGAGAGTTGCTGGACAACTTTCCAGTGGGTCCCATCAGAACATAGGGAAATAGAATCTTCCAGCACTTAGTGAATTACAAACTTCCAGGGAGTCCTGTTTGGGTCACAGCCCCTTCCCTCCAGATATAAGTTGTTGGTATGAAACTGAACTAAAAAATGGTTTCTCCAGTTGCTCCCAATTGAGCTCTTGGACCCAATAAGGGAAGAGACAGCTTCCTCCTTTGACTTTTTGTTGTGGCTTTTATTGTCTTGGGCCAAGAGGAGGGAGGAATTCTGGGCATGGAGCTCTGTGACTGGGAAGAGGGAACTGGAGTGGTGACGCTACTTGGCAAACGTTTGCTGTGAGCTCTGTGTAGTTTACCTCATTTCATCCCCAGAGCAATCTCACGAGCAAGGAAGGACCAGGACTGGAAAGGTGGCGACATGACTTCTCATTTGTGGCTCACCACTTGCCACTTTGCTAAGTGTCTGTGCCTCCAAATTTTCTCATGTGCAAAATGGGGCTAGTGACGCTTACATCTGGTGTGCTTCTAGGGAGTTGGTGCAGGTCCCCTTTGGAATCTCACACATTCATTAAGATAATAAAGAAAGGGCTTCCCTGGTGGTGCAGTGGTTGAGAGTCCGCCTGCCGATGCAGGGGACACGGGTTCGTGCCCCGGTCCGGGAAGATCCCACATGCCGCAGAGCCCGTGAGCCATGGCCGCTGAGCCTGTGTATCCGGAGCCTGTGCTCCGCAACGGGAGAGGCCACAGCAGTGAGAGGCCCGCGTACCGAAAAAAAAAAAAAAAAAAAACGTGTAAGTGAACCAAGGCTGTTAGTGTGGGAAGGAGTTTTTTTCAGTAAAACCCTCCTCTTTCTGGGATTTTGGGGACCCATAGCCTGTCAGGAAGCTCCTTTTCCACACACCCTAAAACAGAGACCACATAATTCAGAATCACAGATCTCACAGCCAGATTTTTCCTCCCCAAAGAAAAGCTGATCAGGAAGCAGATAGATTCAGCAATAGAAGAGGAAGTTCTTAACAACCCTTTGGAATAATCAGCCTGGTCTTTCATTTTTAAATGTTGATAGACTACTGTATATGACAACCAAGTCACATATAAGAGCCAGAACGTGGAAGAAAAAGGCCAAGTTGAAAAAAAGAAAAAAACTAGGCTCAGCTAAAGAAACAGAAATAAATAAGAAAATAATTTACAACAAAGGAACAAGGCAGAATCTTAATATGTTCAGAGATTTGGGGAAATATTAAAACCATAAGATAAGAGTAGTGTGCTATGAAAAGGAAAAACAAATAATAAGCAAGAATTCTCAAAAATTAACAGTATAATGGCCAAAGTGAAAATTCAGCTAAAGAATTGAAAGTTAAAGCTAACGAAATTCTCCTAGACTCAGGGCAAAACAAGAGAGAAAAGATGAGCCATGACTTAGGAGGTCCAACTAGTGTGAATTTCTCAAAGACAGAACAGGGAAGATGGAAGGGAGAAAATTACACGTAAATTACATGAAGGAGATAAAGAAAGAGGAAACAGTCCAGAGCTAAAAAAGGAATATAGGCCTTCAGGCTGGAAGGGCTGAATTTAAAAAATGCATATATCTCTATTTTATATAATTTCAGAGCAACAATGATGAAGAGAACATTTTTAAAAGCTTTCAGAGACCAGTGGGTGTGGGGTGAGCCATAGGGGCACCTTCTACAGAAGAGTAAAATCAGAAAGGCATCAGAACTCACATCAATAGTACAGGATGCTAAAACACAACAAAGCAGTGCTTTCAAAGTTCAGGGGGTGGAGATGCCCTTGAACCTTTAGTCTTACTCCTGGCTGAAAGAGCAATTGACTATGAGAGAAGAATAAAGACATCTCTGGATATGTACAGACTCAAAACATTGAGTTCTTAAAAACAGAAGAAAGTTCTTGGAAGATAAAATTTGCCAGAAAAAGGAGAACGCCATGACAGAGGAGCCCTAGGATCCAGGCGATGGTGGGTGTGGCTGGAGGGCAGGGAGGTTCCAGGCTTTCTTTTCCTTCTGGGGGTTCATGAACTTCAGGAGGGGTAACGCAGTAGGAGAAAAGACACCTGAATAGCTGGATACACCTTAAAATGTCATGAAAATGCATACATAGCTTCTCCACAAGGAAAAAAAAAATGTTGGCTGAAACCCCAGGGAAACAAACAAAGATCTGTACAAATAAGTCATGGTCCAAATATGAAGCCAACTAAAATATGGCATCATTTGGGGTCATTTATGGAAGATGAGAAAAGATCATTCATTTTGCCACAAGTCTGGGGACATTCTCTTTTGAAAAATGCTGGGACCAAGATGTTGGACCCCAAGCACAAGAGGCATAGATCATCCACACCATAGGGCTCTGCAGTGGAAATGATTCTGTGGCTACCACATGAAGGCATTGTTAATTGGTATTCAGGTTCAGAGTAAGCCTATAGGAAAAAAATAACACAGAAAACAATTGGGGTCAGGGCACAGACTGCAGTTTTTGATAACATTTTGCAAGTGCATGTCAATCGGTGATGGAGGTAGAGGGGAAGGATGCTGGTATTTTTGATTGACACAGAGGGCGTGGGGGCGTGGATGGCATTTGATGACACAGGAGAGCACCCTACACATTTCCTTAAAAGTTGCAAAGGCAATCAACCAAGAGAAAACCAAACATAATGATACAACTATTCGATTTTTGGAGAAAGAGGGGAAAGGAAATGGGGGTGGTGCCACAGTGCTAACCTACCATTGTTCTCAGGACCCTGGAGTGACAATGATGAAAGGCATGGGCTCACAGAGAATTTTGAGCATGGACTGGGTTAAGGGCCTCACTCCACCTGCCTCATGTGGGTGCCTTCTTTGGCTGAACTTAAATGTACACTCTGCTGATAAGCCTTCACAGGCAGTGCCCTTCCTCTGGGCATGAGTAAGGGGAGGATGGATCTGGGGTGGGCGTAAATAAAGAGTAACTGGCATGAAAAGTCAATATGCATTGTCTGAAGTTGGCGAGTGAAAAACTGAGATAATTAATGTTTTATCTAGGAAAATGAACTCACCCACTGCAGACCTCCTATTAGTGATGGTGAAAGAGCCTTTTGAGAGCAGGCCTGTGCGTGGGGGAGTATGTGGTGGGAGAGGGCTGCTTTTCAAACAAAAGCCCTCTGTAGTAGTATTTGAATTATTATTATTATTTTAATTTTTGAAGAACACTTGGGAAAACCTAAAATATCAAAAAAACTTCGGCTGGCTGAGAAAATGGGCTTGACTTAGCAAGATGAAATTTAGCAGCAATTAATCTGAGTCTCTGAACTTGTTTCAGTAAAATGCACAAGGAGGCATAACTTAGCTCAGTCTCCCAGCTTCTCCTCGGCATGATTTAAGGGGAGGGGTCACCGGGGGGGGGGTTCACTGTTGGGGAGGGGAGTGCCATGGGGGTGGGTCTCAATCTCTGTGATCTCCTTGAAGGACTGGTCCTGAGCCTCCCCACCCCCCAAGCAATTCCAGGTGAGGCTCTAAGTAGAAATGGTAACCCACCTTCTCCCAATGGACCATCCAGATGAATACCATTGTGCGTTCCTGCTTTACTTGAGTCATCACCCAAAGTTCAAGCTTCCCAGTGTCTTCATCCCATCCAGCTCTTAATGTGACTCTGTTGCCCATTCCTTGTGATTCTCCAAAGTCTTCCACCAGTGCTCCAAAACTCACAGTCCTACCAGCCAACTTCCCTGTATTCTGTAAATTTTTGTTAAATGTTATCTTTATTTTCTTGCTTCTTCAGGATCCAGCCTTTCTTTAAGGACATTTCTCCCTCTTTAGTCCTCTCAAGTCAAGATTTTTTTTTTAATATTGTTTGCTTATATATCTACGTGTGTGTCTATGCCTATATCTGTATCTATATCATCTACATCTATATCTCTATAGATCACATCTATACTTGGGAAGATGACTTTCCAAAGTGCCCATTTCCATTGTCACTAGCAGTGTATGGAGTTCTTGACACTCTACATCTTGACCACTTGGTATTTTGAATCTTTTAAATTTAGTTTTCCAGTTTCGTGTGTAAGACTATTCCATTGTGGTCTTCATTGGCATCAGTCAATCAATCAATCAGATAAGATGGTCAATAAAACTGAGCACCCTAAGAAGCTGGAAAGGGCTCATGGGCAATTAGATGGGCTGCTGGAGCTGGGCTTGCCATCTATTTCTGGCATGGACTTAGTGACATTGAATTAGATACTTCCTCTCTTTGATCTGTAGCTTTCTCATATGTAATGTGGGCATAACAACTCCTACCTGACATATCTGTAGTGAGCATTAAAAGCAATACATACATATATAAAGTGGCAGGGAAATACTAAGTACTCAATAAATAAGGATGCTTTTTCTTATTATCTTTACTCATTGGGTGGTAAAAGCCACCAAAACATAAAAAATCAGGAAGAGCTCCAGGGGACTGTGAGAAGGCAGCAGGGGCCTTGAGAGTTAAGTTTTGAATGACCCCCTGTGATAGCTTGTACTATTATCCAACAAATATTTACTTTTCCCTTCCCCAGCGTGAACCCAGTGTACTGCCCTGCCCTATGGGTATTGGGCTGGCTGTGAGATTTGTTTTGGCCAATGGAATGTAAGTGGACATGACCTCAGCCACATCCCAGCAGAGGCTTGGAATGTGTGCGCATAGTTTGACTTGGCCTCTGGTCCTCCAGCCCTCCACCATGAATGAGCGTGCCCCAGGCAGCTGCTGCTTCTTCAGTCTGAGCCGCTCTTCTGGAAGCCTCACTGGCTCTTCCTATGCAGTTTTGATGCCTTGATTCAGCTGTGTACGACAGTTGAGAATTGCTGGCTGTGATGGCAGTCTGAAATGTATCAGGATTTCATTGTCTATGGCAATAATAATAATAAAAAATAAACAGAATAGATTTTCCTTACAGATAGAAATTAATATGACAGTGGACAGATCATGTTCCTTGATAAGTATATTTATCCTCGAAGCTGTTAGTGCTTGTTTTCTCAGAAACACAAAACAATAGATAAAAACGATCTGTCTGTTTTGAGAAGAGAAAAAGCAGCTAAAGTCAATGGCACCGTTTTAGTTGTAGTTTTCTCTGTACTGGTGAAGCTTAAAGAGTAGAAATAAATTCCACAAAACTGGAATTTTAAAGGGTGGAAATAAGCAAGATGAGAATATAGAAATATTTGTAAAACAGTAAAGTTTAGACATCATCTAGTGACACCTTCTCATATACATATAATAAGGAAAGGGTTAATAGTAGACCCTGCCATCCACCCATCTACTTGCCTATTCATCTATCCATCTATGGGTCCAACAATTCATGTATTCAGCAGCCATTCACTGACTGTCCATTGTGTGCCAGACACTGATAGGTGTGGAGGATACAGAGAGGAATCAGATAAAGAGGGGCCTCGAAGAAAAACAGAGACAAACAGTGGAGAGAAACACTTGACCGGAAATTCCCACATGGTGCTCTAGATTCTGCCTAGATATCTGGGCAGGGATCTTTCTTTGGGAGGCTGGAGCAGAGTGGACAGTGTTTCTACATGATGTCCAGACTCTTTGAGATTAAGTCTTGTGGTTCTTCCCCAAGCCCCACAGCAGTTGGCACTGTGGAGCCCACAGAGATGGAAGGTGATTGAAGATACTTGGTGTGAATGTAGTGGAATCTTCTCCCATAGGTAACAAATTTTACGTGACTAGCACAGCCCTGTTGCTTTAGCCATCTGGTTCCATGTTATGACCCTTGACCCATCCGGGCAACACATTCTGATTTATACCTCGTCTCCTTCATTCAGTCATTCTTTTTTTAAAAAAAATTTTGCCTCTTCTATGTAGCATGTGAGGCAAAACAAGCACTATATTCCTTTTTTTTTTTTAAGCTTTAATTTCCTACTTCAACTATCATTCAGACTGGGATATATCTATTACCTCTATGTCATTTGGAGAATTATATGAGTTAATACACATAAAGCACTAAGAACAGAAACTTAGCTAATATATCTTTGTGTGCTTTTATGAAAATTTCTGAATGACAGAGTCTTAACCATGGGATTGCTGAATCAAAGAATAAATAAATCTGAAACACAGAGAGAGACCTGACTATTAACAATTTTCATTCCCAAGTCCTTAGGATATGAAAGTCCCATTTTTGCCATCATAGATCAATGATGTATTAATTTGTAACTTAATGCAAGGTATAAAAAATAGCATTTTATTGTTATTTTAATTTTGGATTTTCTTGACTAAAAACAAGCCTGCACATCTCCAGATATATTCTTGTATTTGTGGTCTCTTTGTGAATTGTCTTTTAGATCCTTTGTCCATTTTTCCTTGACGGTGATTTTCTCTATTCTTATTGATTTGTTAGAACTCTTTATATATTGTTAATAATGATTATATCTTGATCTGGGGATTACATGAGGGTATACGCATGTAAACACCCATAAGGATGTACTCTTAAGATTTGTGCACTTTACTGTATGTTAGCTATAATCCAGTTAAACACTTTAAAGATAGAAAATCAGACAATAGAAACAGACACACAGAAAATTCAAGTATTGGGCTTATTAGACATGAACTCTATAATTATACGTTCAAGGAATCAGCTAAAGTGGAGATTTTTATCAGGAAACTACAAAGAAGATTATATGAACATTACAGAAATAAAAATACAACAACCTATATTAAAGAACCCAACAGATGAGTTTCACAGCAAACTGGACAAACAACAGAATTAGTAAGCTGGAAATCAGGTCAGTAGAAAATGAAGAGACTGAAGCATGGAGAGAAAAAAAGATGCAAAATACAGAAAAAGAATATGAGCCATGTGGAGCATGGTGAAAATATGGAGCACAGAATTATAATTGGAGTCCCAGAGAGAGAAGAGAATTAAATGGTAAAGAAGATATGCTTGAAAAGTCATGGCTGATAATTTTCCCCAAATGACAAAAGACATCAAGTCACAATTTCAAAAAGTGCTATAAAACTTAAGTAACATAAGTGCAGAAATAAACCTATGTCTAAATCTATCACAGAAAGACTGGTAAGAACAAAAAACAGAGAATCCTAAAGGCAGCTAGAGGAAAAGGACATGTTACCTTCAAAGGAGCAACAATTAGACTGCAAACTGACATTTTTTTTTTCTTTTGGCAGTAGGATTAAACTGGATTTTCTTTTTGTCTGTGTACATTTTAAATATCAGCAGAAAATAATATAAAGCTACTATATAGGGGAAAATCCAGGTATAGAGGCTAGAACTATATTTCAGTGATATGGCTCTTCATGGAAATGATTTTCCAAATCATCTCAACTTTGCAAATTGTCTCTAGATTAATTTATATGCCACATAAGGAAAACCATTAAAAACTCCACAAACAGCAAATGCTGGAAAGGGTGTGGAGAAAAGGGAACCCTCCTATACTGTTGGTGGGGATGTAAGTTGGTGCAGCCACTATGGAAACAGTATGGAGTTTCCTTAAAAAACTAAAAATAGAACTACCACATGACTCAGCAATCCCACTCCTGGGCAATATCCAAAAGAAACCACACATTGAAAAGATGCATGTACTCCTGTGTTCATAGCAGCATTATTCACAAAAACCAAGACATGGAATCAATCTAAATGTCCATCAACAGATGAATGGATAAAGAAGAAGTGGTACCTATATACAATGGAATATTGCTCTGCCATAAAAAAGAATGAAATAATGCCATTTGCAGTAACATGGATGGATTTAGAGGTTGTCATACTAAGTGAAGTAAGGCAGAAAGAGAAAGACAAATACCCTATGATATCACTTATATGTGGAATCTAAAATATGACACAAGAGGACCTTCAAGATGGTAGAGAAGTAAGGTGTGGAAATCACTTTCCTCCACAAAAATACACCAAAAATACATCTACATGTGGAACAACTTCTACAGAACACCTACTGAACGCTGGCAGAAGACCTCAGACTTCCCAAAAGGCAAGAAAATCCCCACGTACCTGGGTAGGGCAAAAAAAAAAAAGAATAAACAGAGACAAAAGGATAGGGATGAGACCTGCACCTCTGGGAGGGAGCTGTGAAAGAGGAAAAGTTTCTACATACTAGGGAGCCCCTTCACTAGCAGAGAAGGGGGGGTGGGTTGGGGGGAAGCTTCAGAGCCACAGAGGAGAGCGCAGCAACGAGGGTGCAGAGGGCAAAGTGGAGAGATTCCTGCACAGAGGATCGGAGCTGACAGGCACTCACCAGACTGAGAGGCTTGTCTGCTAACCTGCCGGGGTAGGTGGGGCTGGGAGCTGAGGCTTGGGCTTTGGAGGTCAGATCCCAGGGAGAGGACTGGGGTTGCCTATGTGAACACAGCCTGAAGGGGGCCAGTGCACCACATCTAGCTGGGACGGAGTCTGGGAAAAAGTCTCGACCTGCCTAAGAGGCAAGAGATCATTGTTTTGGGGGTGCATGAGGAGAGGGGATTCAGAGCACCACCTAAATGAGCTCCAGAGATGGGCGTGAGCTGCAGCTATCAGCTCAGATCATAGAGATGGGCATGAAATGCTAACGCTGCTGCTGCAGCCATCAAGAATCCTGTATGCAAGCACAGGTCACTATCCACACCCTGTGGGAGCCTGTGCAGCCCTCCACTGCCAAGGTCTCATGATCCAGGGACAAGTTCCCTGGGAGAACACACGGTGTGCCTCAGGCTGTTGCAATGTCACGCTGGCCTCTGCCGCTGCATGCTTGCCCTGCATTCCAATTATAACTGCTGTACACGCCCCCCCCCCCCACCATGAATGAGCCAGAGCCCACTAATAAGCTGATGATTTAACCCTGTACTGTCTGGGTAGGAACAGATGCTTGAGGGCGACCTACAAGCAGAGACGGGGCCAAAACCAAAGCTGAAACCCAGGAACTGTGTGAACAAAGAAGAGAAAGGGAAATTTCTCCATGCAGCCTCAGAAGCAACAGATTAAATCCCCACAATCAACTTGATGTACCCTGCATCTGTGGAATACCTGAATATACAATGAATCATCCTAAAATTGACACAGTGGACTTTAGGAGCAACTGTAGACATGGGGTTTGCTGTCTGCGACTGATTTGTTTCTGATTTTTATGTTTAACTTAGTATAGTTTTTAGCACTTGTTATCATTTGTTGATTTGTTTACTGGTTTGGTTGCTCTCTTCTTTTTAAATTATTATTAGTATTTTCTTTTTTTTATTTTAATAACTTTTAAAATTGATTATTGTTCTTTTTTTGCTTTCTGTTTTTCTCCCTCTACTTCTGAGCCATGTGGCTGACAAGTTGGACAGGCCTGGTGTCAGGCCTGAGTCTCTGAGGTGGGAGAGCTGAGTTCAGGACACTGGACCACCAGAGACCTCCCAGCCCCATGTAATATCAAATGCTGAGAGCTCTCCCAGAGATCTCTATCTCAACACTAAGACCCAGCTCCACCCAACAGCCAGCAAGCTTCAGTGCTGGACACCTCACGTCAATCAACTAGCAAGACAGGAACACAACCCCACCCATTAGCAAAGAGGCTACCTAAAATCATACTAAGTTCACAGACACCCCAAAACACACCTCCAGATGTGGCCTTTCCCACCAGAAAGACAATATCCAGCCCAACCTACCAGAATACAGGCACCAGTCCTCTCCACCAGGAAACCTACACAAGTCACTGAACCAACCTCACCCACTGGGGGCAGACACCAAAAACAACAGGAACTATGAACCTGCAGCCTGTGAAAAGGAGACCCCAAACACTGTAAGTTAAGCAAAATGAGAAGACAGAGAAATATGCAGCAGATGAAGGAGCAAAGTAAAAACCCACCAGACCAAACAAATGAAGAGGAAATAGGCATTCTACCTGAAAAAGAATTCAGAGTAATGATAGTAAAGATGATCCAAAATCTTGGAAATAGAAGGGAGAAAACACAAGAAACAATTAACAAGGACCTAGAAAAATTAAAGAGCAAACAAACAAAGATGAGACACAATAAATGAAATTTAAAATTCTCTAGAAGGAATCAATAGCAGAATAACTAAGGCAGAAGAACGGATAAGTGACCTGGAAAATAAAATAGTGGAAATAACTACCACAGATCAGAATAAAGAATCAAAAGAATTGAGGACAGTCTCAGAGACGTGTGGGACAACATTAAATGCACCAACATTCAAATTATGTGGGTCCCAGAAGAAGAAGAGAAAAAGAAAGGGTCTGAGAAAATATTTGAAGAGATGATAGGTGAAATTTCCCTAACAAAGGAAAGGAAATAGTCAATCAATTCCAGGAAGCACAGAGAGTCCCATACAGGATAAATCCAGGAGAAATATGCCAAGACACATATTAATCAAACTATCAAAAATTAAATACAAAAAAATATTAAAAGCAGTGAGGGAAAAACAAGAAATAATATACAAGGGAATCCACATAAGATTAACAGCTGATCTTTCAGCAGAAACTCTGCAAGCCAGAAGGGAGTGGCAGGACATATTTAAAGTGATAAAAGGGAAAAATCTACAATCAAGATTACTCTACCCAGGAGGATCTCATTCAGATTCGACAGAGAAATTAAAACTTTTACAGATAAGCAAAAGCTATGAGATTTCAGCACCACCAAACGAGCTCTACAATAAATGCTAAAGTAACTTCTCTAGGCAGGAGACACAAGAGAAGGAAAAGGCTTACAATAACACACCCAAAACAATTAAGAAAATGGTAATAGGAACATACATATCTTTAACTACCTTAAATGTAAATGGATTATGTGCTCCAACCAAAAGACATAGACTGGCTGAATGGATACAAAAACAAGACCCATACACATGCTATCTACAAGAGACCCACTTCAGACATAGGGACACATACAGACTGAAAGTGAGGGGATGGAAAAATATATTCCATGCAAATGAAAATCAAAAGAAAGCTGGAGTAGCAGTTCTCATAACAGACAAAATAGACTTTAAAATAAAGTCTACTACAAGAGACAAAGAAGGACACTGCATAATGATCAAGTGATCAATCCAAGAAGAAGATATAACAATTGTCAAAATTTATGCTCCCAACATAGAAGTACCTCAATACATAAGGCAATTGTTAACAGCCAAAAAAGGGGAAATTGACAGTAACACAATCATACTAGGGGATTTTAACACCCCACTTTCCCCAATGGACAGACCATCCAAAATGAAAATAAATAAGGAAACACAAGCTTTAAATGATACATTAAAAGAGATGGTTATTGATATTTATAAGACATTCCATACAAAAACAGCAGATTACACTTTCTTCTCAAGTGCTCATGGAATCTTCTCACAGATAGATCATATCTTGGGTCACAAATCAAGCCTTGGTAAATTTAAGAAAATTGAAATTGTATCAAGTATGTTTTCCAACCACAATACTATGAGACTAGATATCAATTACAGAAAGAAAACCTGTAAAAAATACAAACACATGGAGGCTAAACAATACACTACCAAATAACCAAGAGATCACTGAAGAATTCAAAGAGGAAATAAAAAAAAGTATCTAGAAACAAATGACAATGAAAACACGATGACCCAAAACCTATGGGTTTTGGTAGCAAAAGCAGTTCTAAGAGGAAGTTTATAGCAATACAGTTCTACCTCGAGAAACAAGAAACATCTCAAATAAACAACGTAACCTTACATCTAAAGCAATTAGAGAAAGAAGAGAAAAAAACCCCTAAAGTTAGCAGAAGGAAAGAAATCATAAAAATCAGATCAGAAATAAATGAAAAAGAAATGAAGGAAGCAATAGCAAAAATCAATAAAACTAAAAGCTGGCTCTTTGAGAACATAAACAAAATTGATAAACTCATCAGATTCATCAAGAAAAAAAGGGAGAAGACTCAAATCAATAGAATTAGAAATGAAAAAGGAGAAGTAGGAACTGACACAGCAGAAATACAAAGGATCATGAGAGAGTACTACAAGCAACTATATGCCAAATATTGGACAACCTGGAAGAAATGGACAAATTCTTAGAAAAGCACAACCTTCCAAGACTGAATCAGGAAGAAACAGAAAATATAAACAGGCACTGTGATTAAAAAATCTTCCAACAAACAAAAGCCCAGGACCAGATGGCTTCACGGGTGAATTCTATCAAACATTTAGAGAAGAGGTAACACCTATCCTTCTCAAACTCTTCCAAAACATAGCAGAGAGAGGAACACTTCCAACTTATTCTATGAGACCACAATCACCCTTATACCAAAACCTGATAAAGATGCCACAAAAAAGAAAACTACAGGCCAATATCACTGATGAACATAGATGCAAAAATCCTCAACAAAATACTAGCAAACAGAATCCAACAGCACATTAAAAGGGTCATACACCATGATCAAGTGGGATTTATCCCAAAAATGAAAGGATTCTTCAATAAACACAAATCAATAAATGTGATAAACCTTATTAACAAATTGGAGGAGAAAAGCCATATGATCATCTCAACAGATGCAGAAAAAGCTTTTGACAAAATTTAACACCCATTTATGATGAAAACCCTCCAGAAAGTAGGCATAGAGGGAACTTACCTCAACATAATAAAGGTCATATATGACAAACCCAAAGCCAACATTGTTCTCAATGGTGAAAAACTGAAACCATTTCCTCTAAGATCAGGAACAAGACAAGGTTGCCCACTCTCAAAATTATTATTCAACATAATTTTGGAAGTTTTAGCCATAACAATCGAGAGGAAAAAGAAATAAAAGGAATCCAAATTGGAAAAGAAGAAGTAAAACTGTCACTGTTTGCAGGTGACATGATACTATACATAGAGAATCCTAAAGATGCTACCAGAAAACTGCTAGAGCTAATCAATGAATTTGGTAAAGTTGCAGGATACAAAATTAATGCACAGAAATCTCTTGCATTTCTATACACTAATGATGAAAAATCTGAAAGAGAAATTAAGGACACATTCCCGTTTACCACTGCAAGAAAAAGAATAAAATACCTAGGAATAAACCTACTTAAGGAGACAAAATACCTGTATGCAGAAAACTATAAAACACTGATGAAAGAAATTAAATATGATACAAACAGATGGAGATATATACCATGTTCTTGGATTGGAAAAATCAACACTGGGAAAATGACTCTACTACCCAAAGCAATCTACAGATCCAATGCAATCCCTATCAAACTACCACTGGCATTTTTCACAGAACTAGAACAAAAAACCCAAAATTTGTATGGAATCATAAAAGACCCCGAATACACAAAGCAATCTTGAGAAAGAAAAATGGAGCTGGAGCAATCAGGCTCCCTGACTTCAGACTATACTACAAAGCTACAGTAATCAAGACAGTGTTGTACTGGCACAGAAACAGAAAGATAGATCAATGGAACAGTATAGAAAGCCCAGAGATAAACCCACGCACATATGGTCACCTTGTTTTTGTTAAAGGAGGCAAGAATATACAGTGGAGAAATGACAGCCTCTTCATTGAGAGGTGCTGGGAAAACTGGACAGCTACACATAAAAGAAAGAAGTTAGAACACTCCCTAACACCATACACAAATTAAACTGAAATTGGATTAAAGATCTAAATGTAAGTCCAGACACTATAAAACTCTTAGAGGAAAACATAGGCAGAACACACTATGACATAAATCACAGGAAGATCCTGTTTGACCCACCTCCTAGAGAAATGGAAATAAAAACAAAAATAAACAAATAGGACCTAACAAAGCTTAAAAGCTTTTTCACAGCAAAGGAAACCATAAACAAGATGAAAATAAAAACTGTCAGAATGGGAGAAAATATTTGCAAATGAAGCAACTGACAAAGGATTAATCTCCAAAATAAATAACCAGCTCATGCCACTCAATATCAAAAAAACAAACAACCCAATCCAAAAACGGGCAGAAGATCTAAATAGACATTTCTCCAAAGAAGATATACAGATCTCCAGCAAACACATGAAAGAATGACCAACATCACTAATCCTTATAGAAATGCAAGTCAGAACTACAATGAGGTATCACCTCACACCAGTCAGAATGGTCATCATCAAATATCTAGAAACAATAAATGCTGGAGAGGGTGCGGAGAAAAGGGAACCCTCTTGCACTGTTGGTGGGAATGTAAATTGATACAGCCACTATGGATAACAGTATGAAGGTTCCTTAAAAAACTAAAAATAGACCTACCATATGACCCAGCAATCTCACTGCTGGGCATATACCCCCAGAAACCATAATTCAAAATGATAAGTGCACCCCAATGTTCATTGCAGCACTATTTACAATAGCCAGGACATGGAAGTAACCTAAGTGTCCATCAGCAGATGAATGGATAAAGAGGATGTGGCACATATGTACAATGGAATATTACTCAGCCATAGAAAAGAAATGAAGCTGAACTATTGGTAGTGAGATGGATGGACCTAGAGTCTGTCATACAGAGTGAAGTAAGTCAGAAAGAGGAAAACAAATATCATATGCTAACACATATACATGGAATCTGAAAAAAAAAAAAAGTTCTGATGAACCTAGGAGCAGGACAGGGGCAGGACAGTAATAAAGATGCAGAAGTAGAGAATGGACTTGAGGACACAGAGCGGGAGAAGGGTAAGCTGGGACGAAGTGAGAGTGTGGCATGGACATATATACACTACCAAATGTAAAATAGATAGATAGTAGGAAGCAGTGCATAACACAGAGAGATCTGTTTGGTGCTTTGTGACCACCTAGAGGGGTAGGATAGGGTGGGTGGGAGGGAGACACAAGAGGGAGAGGATATGGAGATATAGATATATACGTATAGCTGATTTACTTTGTTATACAGCAGAAACTAATACAACACTGTAAAGCAATTATACTCTAATAAAGATGTTAAAATAAAAATATGACACAAATGAACATATGTACGTAATAGAAACAGACTCACATAGAGAACAGACTTATGGTTGCCAAGCGGGGAGGGTGGTGGTGGAGGCTTGAATTGGGAGTTTAGGATTAGCAGATGCAAACTACTTTATATATAATGGATAAACAACAAGGTCCTACTGTGTAGCACAGGGAACTATATATATATTTTTTGGGGGAACTATATTTAATCTCCAGGAATTAAAGCAGAATGGAAAAGAATATGAAAAAGAATATTTATATATATGTATAACTGAATCACTTTGCTGTACAGCAGAAATTAACACATTATAAATCAACCATACTTCAATAATAAAATTAATTTTTTAAAAAGTTCCAAATGGCCTCCAAGACATTAAATTGAATAGGGACATTCAAAACTTCAAAAAAAAAAAAAAAGAAAATCAGGCCTCCTTTTTGTTTTAAAAAGCATATATATCTAATCAGCCATGCTAGTTTTGATTCAGAGGAACTGGTGGCTGATCCTCTTCCAGGAAGAGTGAAAGACACCTGTAAGTCTGAGAGCAGCTCAAGGGAACACAAGGAGAATAAGTGCTGAGCTTCAAAGGCAACTATTTTGAAGGGAAAAAATAACTTATTTGGACATATATGTTATAACGTGAGATAACTTATTTTAAAAAAACTAATAGACTTTGTTTTTTAGAGCAGTTACACATTTACAGAAAAATTAAGCTGATAGTACAGAGAGTTCTATAAACACTTCCCCCTACACAGAGTTTCCCCTATTATTCACCTCTTACATTAGTGTGGTACATTTATTATAATCAAACGAATATTGATACATTTTTATTAACTAAAGTCCATAGTTTAAGTAAGGGTTCACAATTTGTGTTGTACAGTTCTATGGGTTTTGACAAATGAATAATGTTACTTATCAATCATTACATTATCACACAGAAAAGTTTCACTGCCCTAAAAATCCCCTGTTTTCGACCCATTCATCATCCATGAACCCCTGACAGCTATTCATCTTTTTTGTCTCAGTAGTTTTGCCTTTTACAGAATGTCATGTGCTTGGAATCACACAGCAGGTAGCTTTTCCAGATTGGCTTATTTCTCTTAGCAATATGCATTTAAGCTTCCATCATGTCTTTTCATGGCTTGAGAGATCATATCTTCTTGTTGCTGAATAATATTTTATTGTGTAGATGTGCCAGAATATCCATTCACCTATTGAAGAATATCTTAATTACTTACATTTGTGTGGTTATAAGTTTTTCAGCTCAAATGGCAAATACCTAGCAGAGCTAGATGATATGGTTAGACTGTATTTAGTTCTGTTAGAAACTGCTAAACTGTCTTCCATACTGCCTGTATGATTTTGCATCCCCCGAAACAGAGGTGAGAATGCCTTTGCTCCACTTTTTTTTTTTTTTTTACGTGCAGGCTCAGCGGCCATGGCTCACGGGCCCAGGCGCTCCGCTGCATGTGGGATCTTCCCGGACCGGGGCACGAACCTGTGTTCCCTGCATCGGCAGGCAGAGTCTCAACCACTGCGCCACCAGGGAAGCCCTGCTCCACTTTTTTAACAAGCACTTTTTTTGGTGCTTGTCAATTTTTTTTTCTAATTTTAGTAATCTTGAAAGGTGTGTAGTAATATTCCACTGTTGTTTTAATTTACAATTCACTAATGACACACGATGTCGAGCATCTTTTCATATGCATATTTGCTACCTCTATATTTTCATTGATGAGATGTCATCAGCTTGTTTGCTCAGTTTTTAACTGAGTTGTTTCTTTTATTATTGCTGAGTTTTAAGAGTTCTTTGTATTTTGGATGCAAGTCCTTTATCAAACATGTTTTGCAAAGATTTTTCTCCCAGTCTGTGGCTTATCTTTTTGTTCCTAGTGTCTTTCACGGAGCATAAGGTTTTAATTTTAATAAAGTCCAACTTAGCAATTTTTTCTTTCATGAGTCATGACTTTGCTGTTGTATCTAAAAACTCATTCCAAAACAAGGAAACTGAATTTCTCCTATGTTATCTTCTAGAAGTTTTATGGTTTTTTGTTTTAAATACCTGATATGTTTTAAATAGGTCTATGATCCATTTTGAGGGTTTTTTTTTTTTTTTTTTTTTTTGCATATGGATGCCCAATGGTTCCAGCACCACTTGTTGAATAGACTATCTTTTCTCCACTGAATTGTCTTTGCTCTTTTGACAAAGATCAATGACTATATTTGCGTGGTTCTATTTCTCTGCTCTTTATTCTGTTCCATTGATCAATCTGTCTATTTTTCACCAATGCACACTGTTTTGCTTACCGTATCGCTATTGTAAGTCCTGTGTGTCAGTTCAGTTTGTTCTTTTCCTTCAGTATTGTGTTGGCTATTCTGAGTCTTTTGTCTCTCCTTATAAATTTTAGAATCATTTGGTCAATATCTACAAAATAACTTGCTGGGATTTTTATTGGGACCGCATTGAATTTATAGATCAAGTTGGGAAGAATTAGCATTCTAACAATATCAAGTCTTCTTATCCATGGACATAAAATATCTTTCCGTTTATGTAGATTTTCTTTGATTTCTTTCATCAGAGATTTGTAGTTTTCCTCATAAAGATTGTGTACAGTTTTTTACATGTATACCTAAATATGTTACTTTCAGAGGCTAATATAAATGGTATTGTGTTTTTAATTTCAAATTCCAACTATTCAATACCGATATATAGGAAAGAAATTGACTTTTGTATATTGACCATGTATCTGCAAACTTACTATCTTCCCTTAGTTTTGGGAGTTTTTGGTTGATTTGGGGGATTTTCTACATAAGAAAGATGGAAAAAATTTGGAACCTTGTAGACACCTCTGAGATGGCCAATTAATCCTGAAACTTATCCTATCAATGGACCTCCTGTTTTATAAGCTAATAAGTTTCTTTACTCAATAAGCTATTTTATTGGGTTTTCCCATTACTTAGCAGCAATAGCATAATCACTGATACTAGTCAAAGAGAGTAGTTTTCATTCTATGTGACCATTTTATTTAGTAAAAGCACTTTTTCTTTCATATATTTAGAGGGGAGACTTTATCCTGAGAAACCACTTTGAGCTGTCTTTGAAGAGAAGGCAAGGGCAGGGATTTCAACTGGCCACTTGAGCTTTGAGTCCTGACACCTTGACCCTTATTTGGGCCTTTCCTCATTTCTGCCTTCTCCATCCTGCAAAATTCTCCTCCTTTCTCAGATCCTCAGTCAGGTTCTTCGCCTCGTAAAGTTTTTCCTTATGACTGCAGGGGCCACCAAACTGTTCTTATGAAGTCACTGGCAGAATTATTGTTACAGTAGACAAGATAACCTTGATGAATAAACTTGGACATCATTTTCTTATGATTTCACACATATTTTTCTGTTTTCAGGGCTGGATACACTCCAAATGCTCTTAGCTGCAATTAACATAATACACAACTAAGTCATACAGAGGTTTCCTGTTTATTTAAGAAGGCTGGGGGCAGTCAAGTGACAGTAAACCTCTCAATAATGTTATGAAAGAGCCAAGCCCTTTCTTTTCTTTTTGCTCCACCATCCTTTGCATATTTGCTTTTTGTTTTTTATTTATTTTTTAAATTAACTTTTATTGGAGTATAGTTGATTTACTATGTTGTATTAGTTTCTGCTGTACAGCAAAAATGAAGCCAGTTATCCATATACCTATATCCACTCTTTTTTAGATTCTTTTCCCATATAGGCCATTACAGAGTATTGAGTAGAGTTCTTTGTGCTATACAGTAGCTTCTTATTAGTTATCTATTTTATATATAGTAGTATGTATATGTCAATCCCAATCTCTCAGTTTATGCCTCCCCACCCTTGCTTTTTGTTTTCATGCTTGTTGCCTCATGACAAGCTGACAATGGCTGCTCTGGTTAACCTCTGTACTTCCTTTATTAGAAGTCTAGAAGAAAGGTGGTTCTGGGTTGGGTGATGTCATCACAAACGCAAGTTATGCTCTACTATCTGCTCTGCCCTTTCAGCATGTTGGCCTTTGACCTTAAGCTTGTCCCCTTATGGTTGAAAGATGGCTACAGCAGCTCCAAGTTTCTCAGGTCACATACCAGAAATGTTCAAAAGCCAGAGAAAAGAATGCTCCTCCCAGATATCTCTTTTGGAATATGAAACATTTTCCTAGAAGCCCTATATAAGACATTTCTTGGTATATCTTTGTCTAGAAATTCTTGACTAATCAGAGGAATAGATTTGTAGGGACTGGATAAGAGGAATGAATTTGTTTGGACTGGATGAGATTAATAAAATATCACTCCTTTCTGTTGGAAAGAGACCTCACTTTCCTTGAAGTATATGGTCACCTGTTAGTAAAAGTAATAAGGAGAGGAATAGGCAAAAAAAAAAAAAAATCCGCCATAGAAACCTTTCCTTATCCAAGGAAATATTGAGCAAGGAGGGGCAATGAAGTTGCACAGGCCTGATTTTGTAAAGATTTTAAAAATGAAAATATTCAAACAAATATTGAAATACAGTAAATACCTGCATATTCACCTTATAGAAATCAATCTATCTTTAACATTTTATTATACTTGTATTAGGATTTTCTACATAAGCATGTTGTCTATTAATAAGAGCAGTTTTACTATTTTCTTTCCAACTAAATGGCTCATTTCTTTTTATTGCCTTATAGTACTGGCTAGGATCTTCAGTAAAGTGTTAAATGATATAATGAGAACTAACATCTTTGCTTTCTTCCTGATGTTAGGCAGAAAGCGCTGAGTCTTTTGCAGTTGAGTATGTTGTTAGTTGTTGGTTTTTAGAAGTTCTTAAAGTTAGAAGTTCTCCTTTCGTTAGTCATAGTCTTTTTAGTTTTCCTCAGCAATGAAAGTTGAGTTTGGTCAATTTTTTTCTGCACCTATTGAAATAAGCATATGGATCTTCCCCCTTTATTCCACTATTCTTATGTTCATGGTAATGTGGGTCTCAGGTGTCTCCAGATTCCTGCTCACAGGAAGGCAAACCAATACAGGAGAGGGCGCTTGCAATGAAGTGGCAGCCACCCACTTCTGTTGGTGAGCCCCTGATCATATGCTCACACTCAGCTACAGGGAAGCCTGGGAAAAGTGGTCCCTTGCTAGATAGCCATATTCCCAGCTGTAACTCAATTAGTACACAAGAAGGGAGAGCAGAATCTGGTAGATATGAGGCAAGAAGCCATCTAGCTTCTGTTTAAACCTCTCTAGTGATGGGAAACTTACTAATGAAGAAAGCAACCAACTTCCTCCCAACAAAATTCTGAAAATGAAATTTGCCCTTTGGGTAGGTCCAAATCTGTCTGCTTATAGCCCTCCCTCCCCCCAATTCTTCTACATGTAGCACCACAGATAGAAGAAGGTTTATGTTATTTACACTGAATAGGCTCTATATCATTTCATTTTAAAACAAGTGAAGATACATGCACCCCAATGTTTATAGCAGCACTATTTACAATGGCAAGACATGGAAGCAACCTAAATATCCAGCGACAGATGAATGGATAAAGAAGATGTAGTATATATACACAATGGAATACTACTCAGCCATAAAAACAAATGAAATAATGCCATTTGCAGCAACATGGATGAACCTAGACGTTATCATACTAAGTGAAGTAAGCCAGAAAGAGAAAGACAAATATCATATGATATTGCTTACATGTGGAATCTAAAAAAAAGATACAAATGAACTTATTTACAAAACAGAAATAGACCCACAGACACAGAAAACAAACTTATGGTTACCCAAGGGAAAAGGGGAGAGGGATAAATTAAGAGTTTGGGATTAACATATATACACTACTATATATGAAATAGATAGCCAACAAGGACCTACTTTATAGCACAGGAAACCATACTCAGTATTTTGTAATAACTATAAGGGAAAAGAATCTGAAACAGAATATATATATGTATCACTGTGTTATATACCTGAAACTAACACAACATGGTAAATCAACTATAGTTCAATAAAAAAGAGAAGACAAAATAGCATAAAACAAGTGATGATGTGAGGCCTCCACTCACAAGACCTCAGGAGCCTTCTGTTGCCTGTCTAAATTAGCCCAAACTCTTCGGCCTTGTGGGTGTGGTCTCCATATCAGAAAGAGAAGTATCCACAGAGCAAGACACCCTGTGACACTGTGTTATCATCCCAAGAGCAGGTGTAGCAGTGAACTTGACTACTGACCAGGGTCTAGGTCCTGGGGTTTACACATGTCTTGGGAAATTCTGCCTTCTTCAATCACATCAGCTTAGTCCTCTGGCTGATTTCCACTGGATCCTATGATGGATGCAGCAGTTCCAGGACAAATATACAGGATACCCTCCACTCAGCAATATCCCTTTGCCATTTTGCTATGTTTCCTGAAATGCCAGCCTTCAGCTTTCATTCCTTTGGGTTAAGTTGTGGCTTCTTAACATGCAAATCAAAATTTAGATTGGACTAATACATTTTCATGTTGATTAATAGCTGGAGAAATTAGACAAGCACAGTAATATTAAGTAATTTTCAGTAATTATAACCTCAGTATGATTCATTTTCTTTAAATGAGGAAAGTGTAGTTTAGAGAAGTTAAGTGGTTTGACTAATGCCACTTGGCAATTTGATAACAGAGCTGCGTAATCAGTGCTTCTTAACTTTAAATACTGTGTGTGTACGTGCATATTCGTTCATTTGTATTTTCCTTTAGGTGTGTGTTTAATTTCACAGCTTGAAAAAGTGTTAAAATCAGGCCATGCAAACATATTTTTGTTGGATGCAGGGAATGCCCTGTGGCTAAACAGTGACCTCCTAAAGTTTGCTTCTGAAGCTCTGAGGTCAGATAGACCTCAAGTTTAATCTTGCTTCCTTTATTTACTGATCCTTGAAAAGTGATTTAGTCTCTCTCAGCCTGTTTCCCCATGTGGAAAACACGGATACTTTGTAAGCCAGGTTTCCTCAATCTCGACATTACTGACATTTTGGACTGGATCGTTCTTTGTTGTGGAGGTGGCGGCGGAGGCCGTCCTGTGTATGATGTTTAGCAACATCTCTGGTCTCTATCTATTAAATACTGGTAGCACACAACCCCACAATTTGTCACCCCAAATTGTGACAACCAAATATTGCCAGGCATTGCCAGCTGTCCCCTGGGGTGTAAAATCTCAGTTGAGAAAGACCACAGCAAGCATCAACTAACACATGTTCCAAGTCCTCATGCAGTGCCTGGTTCAGGGCAACTGTTCAATGGTGTCAGCACTGCTACCTTCCTGACCCCCATGCCCTTCACCTTCAGGACCAATTCCATCTACCATCACTCCTTCATGACAAGGAGAGCCTCTGTACTCTTGTCTGTGGAAAGAGAGATTTGCTGGGTTTGGAACAGACAATGAATCAGCTTCCCGATTTTGCTTCTTAGTCACCCAAATGGGTTTAAATTGGAAAGCAAAACTGATGGTATCATTCTCAAAGCTGCCTGAAACACTGCCTTTTCCTTCACATTTTCAGTGGACTTGTTCTCAAGTTGTAGGCTCAGCTAAAAAGTAACATTTATTATGCCTTATAGCTGTGGTTTTATTTGTGGGGGAAGGCACTGAAACTTTTTTAACTCAGAAGCAAATGTATGTTTAAATTGTGGGTTTTGGGTGCAACCAGCAGATTTGGGATATATTGCAGAGCAAATCAGACCAGTAAAGGGCCACTGGTTGCTGCCTGTGGAACAAAAAGGGCCCAGAGAAAATGGGCAGAAGACCTAAATAGACATTTCTCCATAGAAGACTTACAGATGGCCAACAAACACATGAAAAGATGCTCAACATCTCTAATTATTAGAAAAATGCAAATGAAAACTACAATGACGTGTCACCTCACACTGGTCAGAATGGCCATCATCAAAAAATCCACAAGCAATAAATACTAGAGAGGGTGTGGAGAAAAAGGAACCCTCCTACACTGTTGGTGGGAATGTAAATTGATACAGCTGCTATGGAGAACAGTATTGGAGAGTCCTTAAAAAACTAAAAATAAGACTACCATATGACCCAGCAATCCCACTCCTGGGCATATACCTGGAGAAAACCATAACTCAAAACGATACATACACCCCAATGTTCATTGCAGTGCTATTTACAATAGCCAGGACATGGAAGCCAGCTAAATGTCCATCAACAGAAGAATGGATAAAGAAGATGTGGTACACATATACAATGGAATATTACTCAGCCATAAAAAGGAATGAAACTGTGCAATTTGCAAAGACATGGATAGACCTAGAGACTGTCACACAGAGTGAAGTCAGAAAGAGAAAAACAAATATCGTGTAATACCCGCTTATATGTGGAATCTAGAAAAATGATATAGATGAACTTATTTGCAAAGTAGAAATAGAGACACAGACATAGAGAACAGACTTATGAATACCAAGGTGGGAAGGGGGGTGGGATGAATTAGGAGAATGGGATTGACATATATACACTACTATGTATAAAATAAATAACTAATGAGAACCTACTGTATAGCACAGGGAACTCTACCCAGTGCTCTGTGGTGACCTAAATGGGAAGGAAATCCAAAAACGAGGGGATATATGTACACGTACAGCTGATTCACCTTGCTGTACAGCAGAAACTGATACATTGTAAAACAACTATACTCCAATAAAAATTAATTTAAAAAAAAGAAGAAAGAGCCCAGTGTGGAAGGATTTCAGAGCCTCTGCTAGCAATGCAATTCCTGAGAAGTGAGAAAAATGAAAGATAAACCTTCACGTGCAGGCATTGGTTTTGGTTTTTAATGGTGGAGTGGGAAAAGGCCCATCCTCAAGAGTGACTGAATGGATGCACCCCCCCAGAAGTGAGTGGTGCAGGTGGTCAGAGCTATCGTGGTTCAGTGGGGCTCTCAGGGCTTGGGACAACTGGGCCAGCCTGCCTGGAAAATGGGTCCAGGGCCTGGGCAGGCATCTGGCTCTGGTCATCAAAGCAGAGGCATAGTTCCAGGCTCATCCAGCACATTCCACCCAGGCAAAGGCAGATGCTGGGTGTGATTTAGAAACCATGGCTGTGAGGTTAAAACTAGAAGCCATTTGGGAGGAAAAGCCCCACACAGCAGGTGCTCGGTTCCAATGTGGACAGCTGTGTTTTTCTTAAGCTTTCCTGGAGACTCTGATGGGTGCTCTCTTTAGCTGCATGTGAATCTCAGAAGCATCATCAACTTGGGAGGTCTGTGTAGTGAACACATACTGGGCGCTGGATTCAGCCAGCAGAAACCTTTGGTGTCAACTACACCATCATGCTTCAAATATGTAGTTCTAGCCTTTTTTTAAAGGTTAACATTTACAAATTTTATTTTTATTAAAGTATAGATGTGTCAGTTTCAGGTATACAACACAGTGATTTATATATACATTCTTCTTCAGATTCTTTTCTCTTATAGGTTATTACAACATAGTGAGTACAGTTCCCTGTGCTATATACAGTAGGGCCTTGTTGATTATCTATTTTATATATAATCGTATGTATGTGTTAATCCCAGCCTCCTAATTTATGCCATCCCCCCTTTCCCCTTTGGTAACCATAAGTTTGTTTTCTATTTCTGTTGTTCTATTTCTGTTTTGTAATTCCAGCCTTAAAATGCCTAGGAGGTAGATATTTTTGTACTCATATTACAGATAAGAAAACTGAGTCTCACAAAGGTCAATGGTCATAAACTATAAATAGTAGATTCAAACTCAGTTCTGTTTGACTCCGAAATCTATGCTTTTTTCCCTCCACCCTGCAAAGACTGCGATCAGGCTGTCTGTTCTGGTGAGTAAGCCCAGATATAACTAGCTTTCAGGGAGGGAGTGGTCTGTTCCACGTGGGTAACAGAAGTAGGACATAGATACACCCACATCCCCAGTGCCTCTCCATTCTGATCCTGCTCAGAATCCCCTCAGAATCCCCTCTGAGGACCCCCAAAGCCCCAGCTTACACTTTAAGCATCGGCCGTAATAAATTCCCGCAACTCCCAAACCTCAGAGCTGGCTGGCTGCACACAAATTACCTGGCGAGCCTGTTAAAATGGAGATTCTAGGACCCTACCCTGGAGTGTTTGCCCCAGTGTGGGCATGGGGACAGGGCACCTCTGGACAACCGTATCTAGGAAAAGCTCTCGGATAGCGCTGATGTGCCACCAGATCCCACTTGCTACCTTTCGCCTCTGTTCGGGACTCCTTCCAACACTCCCAGCTGATTCCTTCTCATGCTCAGGACAGCTCACCCCTCCAGCTGACTCACCATATTGATCTCAGTGTCCTCACCCTGTGATTTCTCAGGTCACCACCTCAAATTTCAGTTTCCATCTCAGCAGGTGGTGAACTGGACATTGAAATCATCTGTCACCGTGTCAATCTCTGCTACTTTCTAAGACAGCAGTCCTTCATGGGGGTGATTCTGCCCTTCATGGGACATTTGACAATTTCTGGAGACATTTGGTTGTCACATCTGGGAGAGGTGTGCTACTGGCATCCAGTGGGTGGAGGCCAGGGATGCTGCAGAACTTCCCACAATGCACAGGACAGCCCTTCAACAGAGAACGATCTGGACGCAAATGCCAATGGTGCTTAGGTGGAGAAGCTCCGTGATCAAATCTCTCTTCTCTGTTGACTAGCTGTGCATCCCAAGCAAATGTCTTACATTCTTCTCTGTGGCTGGCTTCTTCTTCTGTGACATGGATTCTTAGAGAGCCCCGACTTCATGGCGGTGGGAAGGAAATGAGTTAATACAAGCAAAGTGCTTAGAACAATGCCTGGCAAGCAGGGGTCAGTGACAGTTTGCTGGACCCACAGTGTAGGCCTCAGGTGGAGTTTAAGGCCTTCAAGTCGCTCTGATCATACTCCATGCAGAATCCACTCTGCTGGACTCCAGTCCTGCTGCCTGGCTCTGTATCACCCACCAAGGATCCTCTTTCCTCTGCCCCACAAATTTGCATTTCAAACCCACCTGGCCAGTTGGACTTGGCCTTCTGTGGGTTTAACCTTGACCCACTGGTTAGGTCCCCTCCAGAGGGCCTACCCGATGGGGGCGAGGCAGGAAGGTGCTCCATCCCTTCAGAGCCTCAGCGGGTTATTTAGGTGATCTGGGCACCTCCTCCCCACCACCCCAGGCCTGCTTGGAGGCAGTGTTTCTGAAACCCCCTGGGTGCCGTGGGTACCCTCCAAGCTCTTCAATTATGCCCTGAGGCCTTCCTGCTCAGTCCCTTTGCTATAGTTGTAACCGAGCAGGACCCTAGGAGGTCTTCCCAGAATAGACCCCTTCCATGCCCTCCACCTGCTTTTTGTCTGTAGAAAAACTTTAGTCAAAGAATACGTTTAATCAGAGAAGTGAGAAAATGCAGAAAGAAAGGAAAACAGTCAAGCAAGACAAAATAATAATACTTTAGCCATTAAACAAAGTCAAGGACCTTTAGTTCTTCCTCGAGGACTATGGATAATATTCTGAGCCATGTCCTCTGAGATGTTTTGCAGATACCGAAATCCCCACCAGGTGGGAGAAGTTAACTGCATGCTGCCCACAAGAACGCAGACCCCAGACCAGTTGGAACCAGAAGGTTGATGATGCTGACTCCCAGTTACCTCATCACCAACCAATCAGAAGAATGTTCACGAACTGATCAGGACCCCCTGCTCCTTGAACCATTATTATAAGACTTTCCTGTTCCCTCCAAGGTGGGACACACAGTCTTGAGGGCACTAGCCTGCAGTGGCCCCATTTGCCTGGAAAAGCAATAAAGCTATTTCTTTCTACTTCACCCAAACCTCTGTCTCCGAGATTTAATCCAGTAACGGTGAACAGAGACCAAATTTCGGCAACATACCCTGGAGATACAAGGCAAAAGAAGACATACCTGATGTTTGCCCACAGGAAACTCACAGACAAGGTGAACACATTGGTCAAACAGGAGGCCTCCTCAGCTAGTCAAACATCTAGGATCTGGTCCTGCAATTCTGGGGCCGAAGATTTGGCTGGGCAGGAGGTTGCCATCTCATGGGCACTGCTACAGTAGTGGGCATAGCACCAGCCTTCCCCACAAATACCTCACTCACCACAACCCCGGTGATGGTTACTGTTGCCCTCCTGAGTTTTCCCGCTGGGAAGCTGAGGCTCAGGGAGGTCAAGTCCCTTGCCCAAGGAAGTGGAACCCAGCAGAGCCTGGCTCTTTGTACATGTGACATTAATCAGTGCCCTCCCCGCCCCCCGCCCCACTGCCATACCCTTTCTGGCTCTTGTGCTTGGGCACTGTGGTTCCCTCCCAAGGAGGAACTGATCCTGGTTCTTCCCAGATCCTGCCTGTCCTTCTCTGTGCCTGGTGATAATCTGGAGGCCATCCATGTGTGTATAAGCAAGACATCTGTCCCCAGCCAGCCGGCCTCAACCACGCCAGCCTGCTCGCTTTGCTTGGAAGGAGGTCTGATCCTCATCTCCAGATTGATTCCCTCCACCCACCGATGCTGTTGACTGACTGGTTTATACACTGCTCCCCACCTTGCAAATCATTGCCTGGTATTGTCCTCAGTGCTTTCAAAACTGCTTATCCGACTAGGAAGGCTGGAGGAGCCAGGCCATAACATTAAATGAAATTACCGCAGAAGCTAGGGTGTTTGTGACAATGAGGTGGAATTATAACTGGGAGGATGGCAAGGGAGGTTTATGATGCCCCCCCCATGCCTGCCTGCAAAGTCATTATTCAAAAGGCTCTTGTTTGCCCTGATGTCCAGGCTTCACATCGTCCTTGACAACTTAGGAGGGCTTGCTGGCCTCCATGCTCAGGTTAACAGAATTGGAACATTGGAACGGTCTCTGGTTCAGCTGGTTCAACCCTCTCATTTGTTGGGTGGGGAAATTGAGACTCAGAGAGTTATTGGGGTCTCAGAATACGTTAGTGATGGAACCAGTATTCAAACTCAGATCCTTTGGCTCATAGCCTGGTGCCCCCTTTCCTATAATTTTGGAATACTTTTTGATATAAAATGTTGTATCCATACATCACTGTGAATTAGTATTTAAACACAAAGTTAGGTGTCCAGACACATGGACACCAGCCAACACCTCCAGGCTTTTCTCGTCTCTCCTGTGGAAAGGCACTGGTTAACAAGTGGGCAGTTTTCAGGCAAAGTCACAGTTGGTTTGGAAAATGGTTAGGCCATTCCATTGCAGGAAATAAAAAGGAAACCAAAACCCCAAACGGAAAACCTAATCACTCTCCTAATTTTGAAGGCACACTTGCCTTTGGGACCTGGGATGGACATTCTCATTCCCTTGCCCACCTCTCCTCTGCCTTCAAGAAGCCCCTTTCATGTTCATCGTTTCCCCACCCCCTCCAGGGACTCTACTAGTCATTCTTTGAACCTGCCTTCCAGGGTTCTGTGGTGTCAAGAGGGAGACAGACAAGTGTGATATGAGTTGTGACAGAAGGAGGCACAAGGCAGGGTCACCTCCTCCCTTTCCTTCTATGACTGTACTTCAGAGACAGGCTCAGCACCATTGAAACAACTAGAGAATTACTAAATCATTCATTTGAGCACCTTGGAGATGCCTTTCTGTGACCTTCTGACCCAGTTTTTCAGGCAAAAAATAGTACCACAGACAGGTGGTGACCACATGAGTGAGGATAAACTACATGCCCCAAATATAGCAGCTCCTTTGCCTCAAAGGCTTACAGAACATAGGTGCCCTGGTCTCACAGGACTTGTCTTTACAAGGGGCTTTTTCAGATTTTAGAAAACCTCTAAAATCACCAGGTTTTCATTGCTGCAGTTATGACTATGAATAACTTAAAAAAAAAAAACTTTTAGGAGAGAAAGAGAATCATAGCTTTTCTCTTAAGAATGGTTGTGTTTTGGAGGAGGAATAATTCTTTTTATAATTACATTATGTGAATGGCAGTCCCTATTCTGCCTCCTACTATCTGGGAAAACTAGACATGCTTGAACTTCTCCAGGCTTCACATTCCACATATATGAATGAGGATATTTTCCACTCAGCCATGTATCACAGAGATTTTCCTCTATCAATACATTGGTGGTGGTGGGATGAACTGGGAGATTGGGATTGACATATATATATACACTAATATGTATAAAATAGATAACTAATAATAACCTGCTGTATAAAAAATAAATTTCAAAAAAATACATTATCTACCTTATTCATTTTAATGACAATGTACTATATTTTCAATGATTGATGTACCATAATTTACTTAACTATTCTCATATTGATAATTGTTTCTCATTTTTTCTTATCCAAAACAATTCTGTAATAAAGTAGCTTGTCTATAAATTTATGTAAAGTTTAGAGAGAAGTTTTCTGGAATAGATTTGAAGTCATTGAATTGGGGGTTAAATGGCAGGCACATTTCATATTTTAATAGTTTCTACAAATTGTCCACCACAAATGCTGTATCTAATTTACACTTCCTCTGCTTATTTAATTCCCTCACAGCGTTGCAAGTTATATATTACCAAGTCCATTTTAAAGATGAGGAGCTGGGGTCAGAGAGGGTAATCCCTCTGGGTCCATCAGCCTTCATGACCCATGCAAAGAAGGGTTCACTCATGATGGAAAGAGAGAAAACAGCAGAGATCCTTCAAAAAGCACATTAGGATTGGAAGAGTAACATCATGGGGTACATGGAGGGCCACAACCAGACAAGTCTTTTTCCTTTTATTAAATATTAGATACAAAATAATATTTGTGAAATATGTATAATAAATAAAAAAATAATAAAATAAATGCCAGTAAATCCAAACACAATATAAGAAAGAGAACATCACCAGGATCTTTGAAGCCCAGTGAGTACCCCTCCCTTATCCTACCTTTTCTTCCGCAGAGGTAACCCCTATACAGAATTCATGTTTATCATCGTCTTGCATTTCTTCACAGTTTTAACAACTCTGGCTGAATCTATCACAAGGCTGCCCTATAACACTTCAGAGAATATGCAAGTATATGAGCATGTCTGCAGGCCAGCACCGCTCTGACTCGCAGCCCCAAGAATATAGTGCTAGTGTTGAGAATTTTAAACTTTATTTAATGGAATTGTACCATATGTACTCGTCTGCAACTTGCTTTAGGCTGCTCAACACACTCTTTTGAGAGTGAGTCATCATACACTCCTGGCTGTAGTTCATTTGTGTTCACTGCTGAACAGGATTGTGTGGGACCAGTGGACCAGTCTCTATGCATTTGCCTACCTTCGGGCATTTGGCTTGTTTCTGAAGTTTTGCTATTACAGAATGCTGCTGTGAACATTTTGTAGATATTCCTTGGAGCACATGTGCACAACTGCTTCCATGCAATCCTACGAAAGGAATGTCTGTATCTTGGAAATGTACCACTTCAATTTTACTAGATAATGCCAGATTGTTACTCCACAGCAGTAGATGGATTTTTTGGAAAATGTTTGCCAAAACTTGATTTTGTTAGACTTTAAAAAATTCTACCATTCTGAGTGTAAAATAGCATCTCATCGTAGCTTTAATTTGAATTTTCCTGATTAATGATGGGTTGAACATCTTTTCATGTTTTTAACAGCCATGGATGTTTTCTGGTGAAGTATTCCCTCAAGTCTTTGTACATTTCTCTTTTGAATCACCTTTTTTTCTATTGATTTATAGTAGTTCCTTAAGTAGTTTGTATTCTAATTCTTTGTCAGTTATATATGTTGCAAATATGCTTTCCCAACTTGTGGTTTATGTTCATTTTTTACAATGAATTCTTATGGCAAAGAGAAGTTCCTAGTTTTACTATGTCTACATTGGTTTTTCCTTATGATTTGCCTTTTTTAATCTTAAGAAATTTCTTCGTATCTTGCAGTCATAAAGATATTCTTCCATATGATATTCTAAAATGTTTACAGTTTCATGTTACACATTTAAATCTTTAAAGCATCTGAAATTAATTTTTATGTATTGCATGAAGTAATACTCCAATTTCTTTCTGTTTTTTCTCTTCAGTTGTGTAATTAACTGTCGCAGGACAGATTATTGCAAAGTTCATGCTTTCTCCTTTATACAGCTTATTTCTCTTGTTTAGAAGCCTGTGTGTGGACTCCCTGTTCTGCCTTGTCAGTTCACTAATGCCATACTGTCTTAGTTATTACGGCTTAAAAATTATTTATTTATTTATTTTAATTGAAGTAAAGTTGATTTACAATGTTATATTATTTCAGGTGTACAACACAATTTGATATTTTTATAGATTACACTCCATTTAAATTTATAAAATATTGGCTCTATTCCCTGTGCTGTACAATATATTCTTGTATCTTATTCATTTTATACACAGTAGTTTGTACCTCTTACTCCCCTGCCCCTCTCTTGTCCCTCCCCCGCTTCCCTCTCCCCACTGGTAACCACGAGTATGAGTCTGTTTCTGTTTCATTACGCTTGTTTGTTTCATTTTTTAGATTCCACATATAGTTAATAACATACAGTTTTTGTCTTTCTTTGCTGAGAAGGACTCCCTACCTGGTTTCTTCTTCAGGAGTATCTTGGCTATCTTTGCTCCTTAAGGCTTCCGTATATATTTTAGAAGTTGTTGTCAAGTACCCCATAATAGCTTTGAGGATATGGGTTAGATTTGCACTGAAGTGTGTATCATTCTGAAAATAACTGATATCTTTAAGTTGTTTAGTCTTCTGATCCATAAATATGATATATTTCTACATTTATTTGGATCTTTATATATTTTAGTATAGTTTTAGAATTTTCTTTACAAAAAGCTTAAAATCTCATGCTACATTTATTCCTAGGTACTTTATAATTTCAAGACATTTAAATAGTATCTTTAATTATAATTTAAAAATGTTTGCTGCTGTTTTATATAAATAATTTAAAAATCAGACTACTTTGCTAAATATATTTTTAAATTCTAATAATTCATATGTCTACTTTAACAATCACATTATTTATTTATTTCCTCCTTCTCTCCCTTCTTTCCTTCTTTCTTTCTTGTTTTTATACTTTTTTATTCTATGTTTTTTCTTATTATATGGTAAATCACTGGTAAATGTTGACTAGAAATGGTCATAACGGGCATCCTTCCTTTTCCTATTCATAAAGGAAATGCTGAAAGCATTTTTTAATTTATTATGATGCCTATTTTAAGGTGTTTGTAGATTTTTTTTTACCAGTTTAAGAAAGTCCGCTTCTACTTTTAACTTGGTAAGAATTTTTTAAAGATGAATGGAATTTTCTTTTCATCAAGCAAAAATTCTTTGATTGTTCTCTTTTAAACTGTTAATGTAGAACTTATTTAAAATGATTTCTAATACTCAATTACCTACATCCCTATTGGAAGAATGCATTATCTTTTCCATATATTTTGGATTCAGTTGGCTAACATTTATTTGATTTTGTTTTGCATTTAAGTTCATGAGATGGCCCTATAATTTTGTTTTTTCAGAAAATGAGTTGTAGAGTATTTCCACTGTTTTATCCTCTATACTGTTTGTTTAAGATTGGAAGTATTGTCTCTTAAGAGTTAGAACTAATAGGGAAAACCACCTGAAACATATGTAATATTTTCTTTGTAGAAAGATTTCTAAATGTTTATTTAATTCTTTTAATATTAGTGGGATTATTTACATTTTCTATTTCTTCTGGTGTTGATTTTTATGTTACATTTTAAAGTAATTTGTCCATTTGATGTAAGTTTTCAAATTTATTGGTATAAAGTTATTCATGAAATATTTTTACTTTGTGCAGCATCTGAAATTACATCCATTTATTGTTTCTAATACTAATTATTTCTTTTCATTAGCCTTACAAAGGATTTTTCAGTTTTTATTGGACTACCTTCTGCTCTATATTTCCTTCCTTTCATTTTTGTTGTGACCTCTCAAGTTACATTTTATGCTCATTAAATTTAATCCTTTTAGTTTTCTAACATAAATTGTTAGGCTATGCATTTTCCTCTAAATGCTGCTTTAAGTAAATTCCATAATTTTGTTAAACTGTAGGTTCATTATTGCTCAACACTATGTATTTTAACATAATTATGACTTATTTGATTCTTAAATTATTTAAACTGTGATATCATCTCACACCAGTCAAAATGGCCATCATCAGAAATTCTACAAACAATAAATGCTGGAGAGGATGTAGAGAAAAGGGAACCCTCCTACACTGTTGGTGTGAATGTAAATTGGTACAGCCACTATGGAGAATAGTATGGAGCTTCCTTAAAAAACTAAAAATAGAACTACCATATGATCCAGCAATGACACTCCTGGGCATATATTTGAGAACATCATCATTCAAAAGGGTACATACACCCCAATGTTTGTTACAATGCTGTTTACAATAACCAAGACATGGAAGCAACCTAAATGTCCATTCAGAGAGGAATGGATAACGAAGATGTGGCATATATATACAATAGAATATTACTCAGTCATTAAAAAGAATGAAATGATGCCACTTTCAGCAACATGGATGGAACTGGAGATCATCATACTAAATGAAGTAAGACAGAGAGAGAAAGAGAAATATCATATGATATCATACATAAGTGGAATCTAAAAAGAAATGGTACAAATGAACTTACAAAACAGAAACAGACTCACAGAATTAGAGAACAAAGTTATGGTTACCAGGGAGAAGGGTGGGGGGAAGGGATAGTTAGGGAGTTTGGGACTGACATGTACACACTGCTATATTTAAAATGGATAACCAACAAGGACCTGCTGTATAGCTCAGGGAACTCTGTTCAATATTATGTAACAGCATAAATGTGAAAAAAACTTAAATAAGAATAGATACATGTATATGTATAACTGAATCACTTTGCTGTACACCTGAAACTATCGCAACATTGTTAATCAACTATACTCCAATATAAAATAGAAAGTTAAAAAAAACACTAAAAAAAAAAAAGAAAGAATGAAATAATGCCATTTGCAGTAACATGGATTGACCTGGAGATTATCATACTAAGTAAAATAAGTCAGACAAAGACAAATATCATATGATATAGCTTATATGTGGAATCTAAAAAAAATGATAAAAATGAACTTATTTACAAAACAGAAACAGACTCACAGACTTAGAGAGCAAACTAATGATTACCAGGGGGGAAGTGTAGGGAGCAGGGATAGATTGAGAGTTTGGGATTGACATGTACACACTGCTATATTTAAAATAGATAACCAACAAGGACCTACTGTATAGCACAGGGAACTCTGCTCAATATTCTATGATAACCTAAATGGAAAATAATTTTTAAAAGAATAGGTATTAATACACATATATGTATAACTGAATCACTTTGCTGTATACCTGAAACTAACACATTGTTAATCGACTATATAACTGATTCACTTTGTTATAAAGCAGAAACTAACATACCATCATAAAGCAACTATACTCCAATAAAGATGTTAAAAAAATAAAATAAAATAAACTATACTCCAATATAAAATAAAAATTACAAAAAAAGAACCCATTCTTTGAATATCTTTCTTTAGCTTATAAGACACTTAAAACATTTTAATTTGTTTTCTTGATAAATTCTTAAGTGTATACCTGGTGATAAACTCAAAGATTATCATTATTATTTTTAAACATCTTTATTGGAGTGTAATTGCTTTACAATGGTGTGTTAGTTTCTGCTGTATAACAAAGTGAATCAGCTATGCATATACATATATCCCCATATCTCCTCCCTCTTGCGTCTCCCTCCCACCCTCCCTATCCCACCCCTCTAGTTGATCACAAAGCACCGAGCTGATCTCCCTGTGCTATGCAGCTACTTCCCACTAACTATTTATTTTACATTTGGTAGTGTATATATGTCCATGCCTCTCTCTCACTTTGTCCCAGCTTACCCTTCCCCCTCCCCTTGTCCTCAAGTCCATTCTCTACATCTGTGTCTTTATTCCTGTCCTGCCCCGAGGTTCTTCAGAGCCATATATATATTTGGTATTTGTTTTTCTCTTTCTGACTTCCTTCACTCTGTATGGGATTTTTGTTTTAGAAAAATAAACTATGTTAAAAATGATTTTTGTTTATATTTCTGTTATTTATTCTAATGAATTACATTCTGTTATTCATTTATTTATAATTTATAAGAATATATGAGAAATTCATATTTCTAAGAATATTAAGAATTTTTAAATTTATATTTTGTTTATAATATCTAACCAATTGCATTAGTTTTTTCAAGTTTGAATTATGACCCTATTGATCAACTTTTTAAAGTGCTACATATGTGCCTAAGAAATATTTGTATTTTCTACTGGTTGTGTTAATGTGCTAGCTATGTGTGTTTAATTGTTTGCTAGTTGCATTGCTCAAATTTTATCTGTGAATAGTGATGGTTTTTCCTGATATATCTATCATTAGCTGTGAAAATTGTGTTAAAATCTCCCACTATGATGTTGTTATTGATGACGAAGATGATGATGATTTTTTCCTTTTAGTCCTTTTAATTTCTGCTCATTATGTGCAACAACTTTAAAATTATTATATCTTCCTTGAGAACTATACCTTTGATTGTTTAACAGTAATTCTCTGTTAATGCTTTATGCTTTAAGGTTTATTTTTTCTGTTATTAATATAGTTATTTACTTGAGTTGGTTAGTATTGATACTTGTCTGGTAATGTCCTGTATTTTTTTTACTATTATTCTAATACTATGACTTAGAAATGTTAAATGTTTCTTACAAATAGCATAAGGCTAGCTTTTGTTTATTTGTCTTGTCTGACAATCTTTGTCTGTCAATTCTTGAAATTTGTTCTTTTACATTTTTTTTTTTTTTTTTTTGTGGTACGCGGGCCTCTCACTGTTGTGGCCTCTCCTGTTGTGGAGCACAGGTTCCAGACGCGCAGGCTCAGCAGCCATGGCTCACGGGCCTAGCCGCTCTGCAGCATGTGGGATCTTCCCGGACCGCGGCACGAACCCGGGTCCCCTGCATCGGCAGGCGGACTCTCAACCACTGTACCACCAGGGAAGCCCCAGTTCTTTTACAGTTATTCTAATTATTATTCTAATTCCATTTATTTCTATCATCTTTTTGTGTATTTATACTTTTTGTGTATTATACATTTCTTTTTCTTTTCTTCTCCTTTTCCCTCTTCTTTTTGATTGTTTGAGCATATTTTCTCATTGTACCTTTTCATCTCCACTATTTTGGAACTGATTAATTCTATTTTTGTTCAGTTAATGGTTAATTTAGAAAATTTAAGATGCTTAGTCTTCTCCTGAAAAATATAAGAACTGCATAATAAATTAACTGTAATCTCACTCTTTCCTTCTGATATATTATTGTGGGTGTTTTAGATCTATTTTATTTTCCCCCAAGTGTTGATAAACAATATTATTTTTGTCTTATATAGTCAATATGTGAACAAATCTACCTCCATATTTACCATTTTCTTTGCTCTTCATTTATTCTTGCATCTCAGACATTCTGTGTGATTGCTTTTACTTTGCCTATAAGATAAACTGTACAATATCATAAGTGAAGGTCTTTTGGGTACAGTGCTCAGTTTTTGTTTGTATGTTTTCCTTTGTTCTTTTTTAACTTCATCTCCTTCAGAAAGATATTTTCACTAGGTCAACCGTTATGTTCTCTAGTACATTGAAGATATTATTCCACTGTCTCCTGAGTTTCATTTGTCATTCCTTTATTGATTATCTGTCTTTGTGAAGATTTTTAAGACAGTCTCTCTTTCCCCTTGGCATTGTGAGGTTTTACAATGACTTTTTAGGTGTGGATTTTATTTTTAATTTTCATCCTGCTTTTCATTTGCTTTTATAAATAGTAATGCCTGTTATTAGTTTCAAAGTTTTTCATTCTTTATTTCTTCAAATATCTTATATCCCCATGTTTGACTTCACTCTTTCTGGGCTTCCAAATAGACTTGTATTGGGTTGGCCAAAAAGTTCATTCAGGATTTTCCATAAGATGTTACGGAAAAACCTGAACGAAATTTTTGGCCAACCCAATATTATAATACTCCATGTCTTCTAAGCCTCCTTTGTTATTCCTTGACTTTGTGTTTCTATACTGCATTATAGGATATCTTTAGATCTAGCTTTTGTTTTATTAAGTATCTCTTCAGCTTTGAAAATTTTTCTGTGAAAATCATCCATTGGGTTCTTTACTTAAATTGCTATACAGTTTTGGCATCCTATTTTTGTCAAAATGGTTTGGATATTTTAATAGTCTTATCAGTACCCTGTTTTTATTAAATTAAATCCATTAAAAATACATATTTTGTATTCTTGCTGGTAACTGTGATTAAGAAGTTGATGAGAATGGGTTGCCTCCAGTTATTACTGCTAATTCTCACTTAGGATGTCTATTTTCCTTGTGTGTGTGTGATGTGTATTTTATTTATTTATTTTTTGCATTTGTGAAATCAGAATCCTTGGAAATTCATCTGTGGGGATTCTGTGAAGCTTGTGTTGAATATTGGCTTCTATTGGTTATCTGGGGTTGATACTTTAAACTGAGTTTCAGCTTGAGATTTTTTCAGACCTCCCAGCTCGTGTGAATTTATGCTGCAATTTGAGTGAGAACAGCATTTTCTTAACAATTCCCAGGATAGATATTTACCCCTTTACTCAGTGCCATAATGCAGGACAGATGTGTTTCACTGTTTCCCCCCTAGTGGGTGTGGATGTGTGTCAGTGGGAGTGAGTTAGCATGTAGGTTTATTTCTTGTTCACTCTTACACTGAAGAATGATCGAGTTTCATAAGTTACATATGTGCCTAAGAAAGATTTGCTTTCTCTACTGATTGTGTTATTGTGCTAGCTTTGCGCATTTAGTTGGGTTTGCTAGCTGCACACTCGATGCATCTCTGGCTCCAGCTTCATGGAATTAGACCTACCTCTCACCTGGGCAGACCCTGAGCTTTGCATCTTGATCCCTGAGCCCTGTGGTGTCACAAATGAACACTGAATGTCCTTGAGGAGAAGGGTGTTTTCTATGTTTGACTTAACTCTATAGATTCCAGATTTAATTTGGCTTTTAATTTGAAGTACTCTTACTTCTGTGCCAGGTAGTCAACATATTAAAAAATAAACTTTCAATGCTTTGTCCAGCATTTTTAGTGTCTTTTTTCTCCCCATTTGGAGGGGTCATCAGTGCTCCTGTTCTGTCAGAGTATCTAAGGTGCAAGATACTATAAAAATCATAATGAGTGAACCCAAAGAACATCTGATACCTGATCTCAGAGAGCTTATGGTCTAGCTAATAAATAATGGGAAACATACCTGAAGCAGTTAGAGAACATGATAAGATGGGCTGAAATTAATTTCTGAGCCTGCGCAAGTGAATGTGATCACTATGAGGGTTTGGAGGAGAGGCGGGAATCTCCTCCAGAGACTAAGCTGGAGGAAACGAGCTTAAAGCATGTGGAGGATCTCTATAGACAGAATGGCAAGAAGAGGGAGAATATTCCTTGCATGGGCAAAGGCACTATGGAAGTCAATAGGGTGGAAAATTCATGATACAACATGGCTTTGGTAGTGGGTTGTTCAGCAGTAGGTGCTGGATGTAAGCTGCTGATGGATATAGGCCTAAATAAAAGGCCAGAGTGGGATTGTGGATACAGTTGAAGTCCAGGCAGGAGAGTCTTGGGGTTGTCTTGCAGGCCACTGGGAGGGGTTCTGGAGTAGGAAAGCCACACGAAGGATGGATGAGAGCTGACAGCACACTCTGCTGGCCCATGGGTCAAATCTAGCCAGCAGGTGTCCTGCAAGTGTTGGAACATGTTCTGCTTGAAACATTGGATTGCTTGTCCAATCAACAGGCTTCACATTAAAAATCCAGGTGCTGTCTTTTGTAGAATAGTGGGAGCCAGGACTTGCAGGCTTGTGGGCAGCACCTGACTGGGTAGACCAGCACCTGCCCCTTTGAATGTGGCAGGTGTTCCTCCAGTCCCTCTGGTCCCTACCCTCCTGATTACTGGGCAAGTGTTAGCTTTTCATGACTCTTGTTCTTACCATCAATTTGGAACTGTAAATATTTCTTATGTGCATATCCCTATGATGTAAAGATGAATGGCAGACTGAGAGGGCCAAGTGTTTCAGGAAAAGTGGGAGAGAAGATATTTCCTTACCCAAGTGAAGACTATTCCTATTCATTTAACACACACAAAGAATGTCTAGGTCTAAAGATTTCATCTTCAACAAGGTTCTGGGGAGAAATCAGTGTGACTTGTTACATGCACTCCTTTGCATTGGCTCCTCCTGAGTGAGAAGGTGAGGGCCTGGAAAGGTGAGCAGAAGGGCTGTCAGTCCCTCAGCTGTGGCCTGTCAGCCCATGGAAGAGCGGTGTCTATCCTTGAGGACCAGACAGAAGGACTAGTGGCTGGTAAACACAAAAGATGATTCCCCAGAAGATGGGATGAAACTGTCCTGTGGGAATACCCACCTCACAGGGCCCTCACCTCTGGGTAAGCCAGCAGGCCAGAGAGGGTGAGGGTTGCCCAAGGCCCAGCTGTCCACTCCTGAGTCTCCCTCTACCTCACAGTACTGGACTTCTCAGGAAAGCTGATTAGAAGAAAGGGCTGTCCACTTTTGGAGGTGGGGTACCTGGGGAAGGGGGATTCTGGGAATTGTTGTGTGGACAACTCCCTGAAAGGGTAAAAGAAGACACAGTTGCAGCTGGCTTGTCTCTTGAATGTGCCCCCAGGCTAGATATGGGATTCTTATTAGGAGCATGAGGTTCAGGTGAAGTTTTTCCTCCACTTTGCAAACTTCCTGTGAGATTACTTTGAAATTAACCATTCACAGAGGAGCTTCTCTTAATCCCAACAGGAATGGCAGCAATGACTGCTCTCTGCAAAAGGAAGGTGTTTCTAAAGGGGAGGAGAGGAAGGGAGCACCTGTGCCTTGAGTCCCACATGTTCCATTTAATCTATGAGCAGCCCTGGGGGTGGCTACTGCTGTCATCCCATTGGCCAGACAAGGGATCTTAGAACGGGGCAGGACTCGGCGTGCACAGCTCACCTAGATGGGACCTCTCTGACCCCTGATGCTTCCTCTCTCCCCTTCCCCACCCTGCCTGCCAAGGGATCTGCAGACCAAACTCAGGGTTTGAAAAATTGTTAGACATTTTGGCTTGCTATGATGAGGCACGACTGAGTCAGTTTTTTAAACTGTGGAAGAACTGCCTGAAACTACTGAAGAATTGCCCTTTTCTTTCATTTCCCAAATGCAATTTTTCTTGGAGCTATGTGGTCACACATTGAAATATGGATGTTTACCTTTTAGAACACTGGAGGAGAGGAGAGAGGGAGAGTGAAAGGTATGACTGAAAATGAACTATATTTGATGGAGGACTCATCACTGTCACTGGCCTTTTTTATTTGGAGACTCTTCTGATTTATAAATGTGTTATTCAGCAGCCCAGGAAAAGCCTAATGATCGGGCCACTGCAAGCTTATGCGACACATTTCACAAAGAACAATTGTCTTTAATTGTGAATGCGAATGTCAAAGGAGTTCATACTTAGCTGTTTACAATAGCCACACTCTTTATTAGTGACAGTCTCAGGAAATCCAAAGAAGTGAGATCTCCACCTCCCTGTTTGTTTATTTATTTTGTGGAACGAGAGGTCAATCCCAAAGGAAAATTAATTCTTCCAGAGGCTCAGAAGACTAGGGCAACGGAAATGTCTCCTGTTTGTTTTTTAGTTTCTAATGTCACAGTCTTTCTCTAGTCCATATTCTCAGGTAGAACTGGAAAAACCAGTACCTCCACAATTACTGGGACTGGCTGGCTTTACCTTCCCCAGGGCCAAGAAAACACTCCCTGCCTTAGCTGGCAAGGAATGGGGTGTGGGGGCGGGGAGGAAGGGAGTTTGCATTTATTGCATTTAAGGGACTTCAAATCACTGCCCAGAGCTCTGTACAAAGTTCATCTCTTTCAATTTTTGCAATTTCATTCAAAGTCTGAAGCTTTTGAAAGAGTCTCCCTGTGGTTTAAATTTACATTTCCCTGATGACTGATGATATGTGCTTATTGGATATCAGAATATCTTCTTTTCTTTTTTTAAATTAATTTTTATTGTAGTATTGTTGCTTTACAAAGTTACGTTAGTTTCTGCTGTACAGCAAAGTGAATCAGCTATACGTATACATATAGCCCATCCTGTTTGGATTTCCTTCCCATTTAGGTCACCACAGAGCATTGAGTAAAGTTCCCTGTGCTATACAGCAGGTTCTCATTAGTTATCTATTTTATACAGAGTGGTGTATATATGTCAAAGAATGTCTTACTTTTTTAAGCATCTGTTCAACTCAGATATTTTTGCTCATTTTTATTAGGTTGTTTCTCTTTCTATTATTGTTAAGGGCTTTCATATATTCTATATTCAAGCCCATTGTCAATTATTTGTTTTACAAATACTCCCTCCCAATTTGTGACCTGCCTTTTCATTTTCTTAACTATATCTTCTGAATAACAAAATTTTTAGTTTTAATGAAGTTCAATATATGGATTTTTTCTCTTGTGCATTGTTTTAGTGTCATCTGTTAAAAGTCCTTGTTTGCTCCAAGAAGGTATTCTCCTATGTTTTTTAGATGCTTTAGACTTTTAACATTTGTATTTAGGTCTATGATACTTCTTGAATAAAGTTTTGTGTATAGTGTGAGGTAGGGGTCAAGATTAATCTTCTGTATATGAATATACAGTTGTTCCAGTACTCTGACACCTTTCTTGAAAATTCAATAATCATATGTGTGTGTGTGTGTATGTATGTATGTGTGTTCCAGGCTCTCTCCTATTCCATTGATAGTATTGGCTATCCTTGTATCAATACCACAACTGTCATATTATTGTATTTTTAAAAAAGTTTTGAATTCAAGAAGTGTGTATTCTCCTACTTTGTCCTTTTTTTCGAGATTGTTTGTCTTATAGGTCTTTTAAGTTTTCCTATAAGTTTTGGAATCAGCTTTTCCTTTTCTATAGAATAGCCTATAAGGATTTCAATTGGGATTGCACTGAATCTATTGGTTTGTGGAGAACTGACATCTTCACAACATTCAGTCTTCTAATCCACAGCCATGTTGTGCCTTTCATTTATTTAGGTCTTCTTTAACAGTCCTCACCAATGCTGTATCTTTTTCAGTGTAGAGCTCTGGTACTTCTTTCGGTAAATGTATTCATAAGTATTTTGTGTTTTTGATGCAAGTGTAAATGGCAGATTTTACAATTTCATTTTCCATCATGTAACAGTGTAGAGCAGTCAGGGTTCAATCAAAGGAGCAGAATCACTATATGGAAAGTAATGTAGAAAGAGATGTTAATTAAAGTTATTAGATCTTATACAGTTACAGTAGGTTGTTTAGCAGTCTGTTGAGCTCTGGGCACTGTGTTTGGTACAGGGTTTCTGGTATGTACAAGGTAGTTGGGAAAGGAAGATAGGCATGAATGGGAGAAACTGAGGACAAACCAGAACCTGTAATAACAAAATGGAACTCTGTCTCCCTCTCATCACTTCTGCTATGGACTGAATTTTGTCCTCCCCAAATTCATACATTGAAACCGTCACTCCCATTGTGACTATATTTAGAGAGAGGTCTTTTACAAGATAATTAAGATTAAATGAAGTCATAAATGTGAGGGTCCTAATTCAATATGATGGGTGGCCTTATAAAATCAGGGAGAGAGATGTCTTTCTCCGTGCTATGTAAGAACACAATGAGAAGGCAGCTGTCTACAAACCAGAGAGTCCTCACCAGGAAATGATCATGCTGGCACCCTGATCTTAAACATCTTAGCCTCTGGAACTGTGAGAAATAAATTTCTGTTGGTGAAGCCACCCAGTCTATGGTATTTTGTTACGGCATCCCCAACAGACTAGGACAACCTCCAATCTTTATGATGCAAGTGACTTGCAAGATAACTGATGTCCTTTACCATGCAACTGCTCACCCAATTGGCCCAGGATTTTTAGAAGCTTAATAAATATATTGGGCGAGAGCTGGAGGATTTGCCCACCCAGCTGCTGCTCTCTCCAATGAGTAGGCCAAAAAATAAAGAGCAACATGTGCAAGCTGTAACAACCTTGTCCTATGTTATAATTCTGCCTGTAAAAGTGATAACTCTTTCACTTCCATCTTCAGAATATCAGATAAAATTCTCTCACGGCCACTCTAATTACCTTAGCTAGTTTGACATAGTGTGAAGTCAACACACATTGTTTGCTGCTAGTAGGTAGAAATACAATTTAGATTTTTACGTTGACCCTTTACCCTAAAGCTTTTGTAAGTTGACTTACTTGAGTTTCTAGTTTATGTTGATTCTTTTGGAGTTTTACATGCACAACCACCCTGTCTGTTAATAAGGAAAGTTTCGCTTCTTCTTTTCCATAAGTATGCCCTTTATTTGTTTATCTTACTATATTTCACTAGGTAGGACCCCCAGTACAATATTGGATAGAAGTGGTGGGAACAAATGCCCTTATTTGTTCCTGAACATATAGGAGCATTATTTGGTTTTTACCATCAAGTATAACGTTAGCTGTAGGCTTTGCATTGATGTTCTTTATCAGATTAAGAAAGTTCCCTTTCATTTCTATTGCTTGTAATGGTTATCATGAAAAATTGTTGAATTTTATTAAATAATTTTTCCATTTACTAAAATAATTATATTTTTCTCATTTATTCTGTTAATATAACAAATAGCATTGATTAATTTTAGAATGTTAAATTGACCTAACATTCCTAGGATAACCCCTAATTAATCATATTATGTTATTCTTCTTACATACTGTTGGATATTTTTTGCTGTAATTTTATTAGAGATTTTTGTATTTTTGTGTATGAGTCTCATTGGTAATCACTTTTTATTACTGCTGATGGTGGTGTAATATCTGTGTCAGGTGTTGTGAGTTTATGCTGTTCTTATAGATTTGGGAAGTGTTCCTTTTTCCTTTGTTTTCTGAAAGTGTCAGTGTAAAATTGCTATTATTTCTTCCCTAAATGTTTGATCTAATTTTACCAATGAAACCACCTGGGTCTGGACACTTTCATTACAAATTTAATGTCTCAATACATATGTCTATTTACATTTTGATATATATGTTATATATCTGTACATTTGACCCTTGAACAACATGGGGATTAAAGGCATGCTGACCTCCTGCACAGTTGAAAATCTGCATAGAATTTTTGACTCCCCAACTTGTAACTACTAATAGCCTACCATTGTCTGGAAGCCTTACAAATAACATAAACAGTCGATTAACATATTGTTAATCCACTGTTCTTACAATAAAGAATATGTATTCTTACAATAAAGTAATCTAGAGGAAAGAAACTGTTGTTAGAAAAATCATAAGAAAGAGAAAATATCAATCCATTTACAGTACTGTACAGTATTTACTGATACTGAATAGTTTACACCATCATTTTACCAGATGAATCATCTATCTGTCAGTACCTACATCAGTACTGTCTAATATGATACAAAACACTGTAGATGTTATACGTATTACTAACACTAGACATCAAAAATGAAAATTAATGTGAAAAAGAAATTCATATTTATTTACAGGTATAGTAATTCATGCCATGATAACAAAGAAGCAGCAAAATGATTTCTTCATGGTGGCCTAGCCTATACACTAATGAATGAATCATTACAAAAATTTTATGGCATACAGTACTACAATCATATTCATCGTGTAGTATTGGAAGTATTGTTCAATTTTTTTAAAAAAACACTTACCTGTGATGTTAGGCCAATAAACAGTTTCCCCAATTATTAGGGGGAGAGAGGCATAGAGTACAGTAATGGAATTCTTTGAAACAAAGTTATATAACAGTAAGAAAACTAACAATTTATTAATTTTATATTAAATATCACTCACCTTATGCCTATGTAAGGATAAGCTAGTATCTACATATATTTTATGCATTCTTTTCTTAATTTTTTGATATTTCTAGGCTATGCTGTTTGTCTGCAAGTTTTTTCAAATTGTTGCAAACCTCCAAAAACTTTTCCAATAGATTTATTTAAAAAAATTCTCATATACATGAATCTATGCCATTCAAACCCATGTTGTTCAAGGGTCTACTGTATATAAATGTCATCAAAGTCATATCTGTCTATGTATGTTTATGTTATAGAAGTCCTAAATATGTCTATTTAAATATATTATTTCTTCTTTTGTCAGGTAAGTTTTGCTTTTCAAAAAATGTTAAATGTACTAGAATAGAGTTAACCATAATATTCCTTTATTATGTTTTTAATGTATTTGTCATATGTAGTGAAATCCTTTTTCCCTTCCTGAAATTTATAATTTGTGCTTTTTCTTTTCTTTATTTCTGGATAATTCTTGTAAGGTTTTTATCAATTTTATTAATTATGTAAAGAACCTTTCAAAAGGTTCATTAGTTTTTCTATTATTTGCCTCTTATCTATTTGATTGATTTATTTTGTGTCCTTTATTCAATACTTATTTATTTATTTTTGATAAATAAAAAAATTATATATTTAAGGTGCACAATATATGTATATGTTGTGAAATGATTACCACAATTATACTAATTAATATATCCATGACCTCACCTAATTACCTCTTGAGTGTGTGCTGTGAGAACACTTGAGATCAACTTTGTAGCCAATTTCAAGTACACATTATTATTATGTATAGTCAACATGCTGTACTTTAGGTCACTAGGATTTATTTATATTATAACTGAAACTTTGTACCGTTTGATAACTACTTCTCCTTTCTCTCCAGGCTCCAACCACTATTCTACTCTCTGTCACTATAAGTTCAACGTTAAAGCAATTTTGACTGTCATCTACATACATGTGGGTTTATTTACAGTCATTATGCCTGGCATTTGCAGCATGTGTTAGATCTATAAATTGATGTATTTCACCAAATTTGGACTTAAAAAAAACATATTATTACATCATTTAACTTTCTTTCCCAATCTCTTCTCTCCTTCCAGAACTTAATTGTATGTGTTAGACTACTTGATGCTGTCCCAAAGTCTGTGAGGCTTTGTTCATTTTTGTTCAATTGTTGCTTCTCTCTTTTTAAAAATTTTTTGGCCACACAGCATGCATGTGGGATCTTAGTTCCCCCACCAGGGGTGGAACCTGTGTCCCCTGCAGTGGAAGCTCGGGACCCTAACCACAGGACAACAACGGAATTCCCATCCTACTGTCTTAATGCAGCTTTATATGTAGCCTTCAAGCAGGTACCGAGAGTCCTTCAAACTGGTTTTACTTTTTACAAATTGTTTTCACCACTCTAGTCCCTTTACTTTATCGTATACATTATAGAATAACTTTTTAAAAATTTCTAAAAGAGCATGCTTGAATTTTGATTGGAGTTGGGTTGTATATGCAGCTCACTTTGGATAGATTTAACTTCTTAACAATATTAAGTCTTCTAATCCATGAACAAGATATATATCACCATTTAATTAAGGTAACTGATTTCTTTTATCAGAATTTTGCAGTTTTTACCACAAAGATACTACACTTCTTTTCATATATTTTTAATATTTTTTTAAATTTTATTTTTCCTACATCAGGTTCTTATCTATTTTATACATATAAGTGTATATATGTCAATCACAATCTCCAAATTCATCCCACCACCATCCCCCACCCCCGCAAACACTTTCCCCCCTTGGTGTCCATACATTTGTTCTCTACATCTGTGTCTCTATTTCTGCCTTGCAAACCGGTTTATCTGTACCATTTTTCTAGATTCCACATATATGTGTTAATATACGATATTTGTTTTCCTCTTTCTGACTTACTTCACTATGTATGACAGTCTCTAGGTCAATCCACGTCTCTACAAATGACTAAATTTCATTCTTTCTTATGGCTGTATAATATTCCATTGTATATATGTACCACATCTTCTTTATCCGTTTGCCTATTAATGGGCATTTAGGGTGTTTTCATGACCTAGCTATTGTAAATAGTGCTGCAGTGAATATTGGGGTGCATGTATCTTTTTGAATTATGGTTTTCTCTGTGTATATGCTCAGTAGTGGGATTGATGGGTCACATGGTAATTTTATTTTTAGTTTTTTAAGGAACCTCCATACTGTTCTCCATAGTGGCTGTATCAATTTACATTCCCACCAACAGTGCAAGAGGGTTCCCTTTTCTCCACACCCTCTCCAGCATTTATTGTTTGTAGACTTTCTAATGATGCCCATTCTAACTGGTGTGAGGTGATACCTCATTGTGGTTTTGATTTGCATTTCTCTAATAATTAGTGATGTTGAGCAGCTTTTCATGTGCCACTTGGCCACCTGAATGTCTTCTTTGGAGAAATGTCTATTTAGGTCTTTTGCCTATTTTTTGATTGGGTTGTTTGTTTTTTTTAATATTGAGCTGCATGAGCTCTTTATATATTTTGGAAATTAATCCTTTGTCCATTGATTTGTTTGAAAATATTTTCTCCCATTCTGAGGGCTGTCTTTTCATCTTGTTTATAGTTTCCTTTGCTGTGATAAAGCTTTGAAGTTTCATTAGGTTCCATTTGTTTATTTTTGTTTCCATTACTCTAGGATGTGGATCAAAAAAGATCTTGCTGTGATTTATATCAGTGTTCTTCCTATGTTTTCCTCTAAGAGTTTTATAGTGTCCAGTCTTACATTTAGGTTTCCAATACATTTTTAGTTTATTTTTGTGTATGGTGTTATGGAGTGTTCTAATTTCGTTCTTTTACATGTAGCTGTCCAGTTTTCCCAGCACCACTTATTGAAGAGACTGTCTTTTCTCCATTGTATATCCTTGCCTCCTTTGTCATAGATTGGTTGACCATAGGTGTGTGGGTTTATCTCTGGACTTTCTATCCTGTTCCATTGATCTATATTTCTGTTTTTGTGCCGGTACCATATTGTTTTGATTACTGTAACTTTGTAGTATAGTCTGAAGTCAGAGCGTCTGCTTCCTCCAGCTCCGTTTTCTTCCCTCAAGATTGCTTTGGCTATTTGGGATCTTTTGTGTCTCCATACCAATTTTAAGATTTTTGATCTAGTTCTGTCAAAAATGTCATTGGTAATTTGATCAGGATTGCAGTGAATCTGTAGATTGCTTTGAGTAGTATAGTCATTTTCACAGTATTGTTTCTTCCAATCCAAGAACATGGTATATCTCTCCATCTGTTTGCATAATCTTTGATTTCTTTCATCAGTGTCTTATAGTTTTCAGAGTACAGGTCTTTTACCTCCTTAGGTAGGTTTATTCCTAGGCATTTTATTCTTTTTCTTGCAATGGTGAATGGAATTATTTCCATAACTTCTCTTTCTGATCTTTCATTGTTAGTGTATAGGAATGCAAGAGGTTTCTGTGCATTAATTTTGTATCTTGCTACTTTACCAAATTCATTGATTAGCTCTAGTTCTTTTCTGGTGGTATCTCTAGGATTATCTATGTATAGTATCATGTCATCTGCAAACAGTGACTGTTTTACTTCTTTTCCAATTTGTATTCCTTTTTCTTCTCTGATTGCTGTGGCTAGGACTTCCAAAACTATGTTGAATTATAGTTGCGAGAGTGGACAGCCTTGTCTTGTTCCTGATCTTAGAGGAAATGGTTTCAGTTTTTCACCATTGAGAATGATGCTTGTTGTGGGTTTGTCATATATGACCTTTATTATGTTGAGGTAGTTTCCCTCTATGTCTACTTTCTGGAGAATTTTTATCAAAAATTGGTGTTGAATTTTGTCATAAGCAGTTTCTGCATCTATTGAGATGACCATATGGTCTTTTATTATTTAATTTGTTAATATGGTGTATCACATTGATGAATTTGCATATACTGAAGAATCCTTGCATCACTGGGATAAATCCCACTTGATCATGGTGTATGATGCGTTTGATGTGTTGTTGGATTCTGTTTGCTGGTATTCTGTTGAGGATTTTTGCATCTATATTCATCAGTGACGTTGGTATGTAATTTTTTTTAATATCTTTGTCTGATTTTGGTTTCAGGGTGGTGGTGGCCTTGTAGAATGAGTACGGGAGTGTTCTTTCCTATGCAATTTTTTGGAAGAGTTTGAGAAGGATGGGTGTTAGCTCTTCTCTAAATGTTTGATCGAATTCACCTGTGAAGCCATCTGGTCTTGGACTTTTGTTTGTTGGAATATTTTTAATCACAGTTTCAATTTCATTACTTGTGATTGGTCTATTCATATTTTCTATTTCTTCCTGGTTTAGTCTTAGAAGGTTATACCTTCCTAAAAATTTGTCCACTTCTTCCAGGTTGTCCATTTTGTTGGCATAGAGTTGCTTGTAGTAGTCTCTTATGATGCTTTGTATTTTTGTGGCGTCCATTGTAACTTCTTTTTCACTTTTAATTTTATTTATTTGAGTCCTCTCCCTCTTTTTCTTGATGAGTCTGGCTAAAGGTTTATCAATTTTGTTTACCTTCTCAAAGAACCAACTCTTAGTTTTATTGATCTTTGCTATAGTTTTCTAGTTTCTATTTATTTATTTCTTCTCTAATCTTTATGACTTCTTTCCTCCTAATAACCTTGAGTTTTTGTTTGTTCTTCTTTCTGTAGTTCCTTTAGGTGTACGTTTAGGTTGTTTATTTGAGATTTTTCTTGTTTCTTGAGGTAGAATTGTATTGTTATAAACTTCACTCTTAGAACTGCTTTTGCTGCATCCCATAGGTTTTGGATTGTTGTGTTTTCATTTTCATTTGTCTGTAGGTATTTTTTGATTTCCTCTTTGATTTCTTCAGTGATCTCTTTGTTATTCAGTAAAGTATTGTTTAGCCTCCAAGTGTTTGTGTTTTTTACATTTTTTTGCCTGCAATTTATTTCTAATTTCATAGTGTTGTGGCTGGAAAGATGCTTGATATGATTTCAATTTTCTTAAATTTTCTAACGCTTGATTTGTGACCCATGTGGTGATCTATCCTGGAGAATGTTACATGTGCACTTGAGAAGAAAGTGTAATTTGCTATTTTCTGCTGTAATGTCCTGTAAATATCAATTAAATCTATTTGGTCTATTGTGTCATTTAAAGCTTCTGTTTCTTTATTAATTTTCTTTCTGGGTGATCTGTCCATTGGTGTCAGTAAGGTGTTAAAGTCCCCCACTATTATTGTGTTACTGTCTGTTTCCTCTTTTATAGCTGTTAGCAGTTGCCTTATGTATTGAGTGATCCTATGTAGGGTGCATATATATTTATCATTGTTATATCTTCTTCTTGGGTTGATACCTTGATCATCATGTAGTGTCCTTCCTTGTCTCTTGTAACATTCTTTATTTTAAAGCCTATTTTATCTGGTATGGTATTGTTACTCTATGTTTCATTTGATTTCCATCTGCATGGAATACCTTTTTCCATCCCCTCACTTTCAGTCTGTATGTGTTCCAAGGTCTGAAGTAGGTCTCTTGTAGACAGCGTATATACTGGTCTTGTTTTTGTATGCATTCAGCAAGCCTGTGTTTTCTGGTTGGAACATTTAATACATTCACATTCAAGGTAATTATCAATATGTATGTTCCTATTACCATTTTCTTAATTGTTTTGGGTTTGTTTTTGTAGTTCCTTTTCTTCTCTTGTGTTTCCCACTTAGAGAATTTCCTTTAGCATTTGTTGTAGAGTTGGTTTGGTGGTGCTGAATTCTCTTAGTATTTGTCTGTAAAGCTTTTGATTTCTCTGTTGAATCTGAATGAGATCTTTGCTGGGTACAGTAATCTTGGTTGTAGGTTCTTCCTTTTCATCACTTTAAATATGTACTGCCACTCCCTTCTGGCTTGTAGAGTTTCTGCTGCAAAATCAACTGTTAACCTTATGGGAGTTCCCTTGTATGTTATTTGTCATTTTTCTATTGTTTCTTTTAATAATTTTTCTTTGTCTTTAATTTTTGTCAATATGATAACTATGCGTCTCAGCATGTTTCTCCTTGGGTTTCTCTGGTCTTTGTCTCTCTGCCCTTCCTGGCTTGGGTGGCTATTTCTTTTCCCATGTTAGGGAAGTTTTCAACTACAATTTCTTCAAATATTTTCTTGGGTCTTTTCTCTCTTTCTTCTCCTTATGGGACCTCTATAATGTGAATCTTGGTGCATTTAATGTTGTCCCAGAAGTCTCTTAGGCTGCCTTCATTTCTTTTAATTCTTTTTTCTTTATTCTGTTTTGTGGCAGTGAATTCCACCATTATGTCTTCCAGGTCACTTATCTGTTCTTCTGCCTCAGTTATTCTGCTATTGATTCCTTCTAGTGTATTTTTCATTTCAGTTGTTGTATTGTTTATCTATTTTTGTTTGTTCTTTAATTCTTCTAGATGTTTGTTCTTTAATTCTTCTATGTCTTTGTTAAACATTTCTTGCATCTTCTCCATCTTGGCCTCCATTCTTTTTACAAGGTTCTGGAACATCTTTCCTAAGAATATTCTGAATTCTTTTTCTGGAAGGTTGCCTAACTCCTCTTCATTTAATTGTTTTTCTAGGGTTTTATCTTATTCCTTCACCTGGTATATAGTCCTCTGCCTTTTCATTTTGTCTATCTTTCTGTGAATGTGGGTTTTGTTCCACAGGCTTTAAGACTGTGGTTCTTCTACACTTTTTCATATTTTTGAAAGTGTTATGCTTCAAGCATTTCATACTTTTGGCAGTGTTAAAAATAACTGGTTATTCTAGGAATTACAGTATATATATTCTAATCTTCTCAAGATTAAATAATTTAAAGGTTAAAAAAATTCTGTTTCCAATTTTTCCTGGATAGGACTTAGAAATATAATCAATTTTTGTATATTGACCTTGTTTCCAGAAACTTATCTAAATTCACTTATTACTTCTAGTACTATTTTGAAAATTAGTTGTCATTTTCTATGTGGACAATAATTTGTGATTAATGTTTTAGTTCTTTGTTTACAACTTATGCTGTTTATTTTCTTGTCATATTGTACTTGATAAGCTAGCATTTATGATGTTGAATAGGAGTTATAAGCACAGATATTGTCCTCTTTTTCACGATATTATTGGGAAAGCATTCACTTCATCATGTTTTGTTTCTTCAATGTCAGCAAGGAAGAGAGAGATTCCAGCAAGATGAGTGCTATAGTATTATGTAGTGAAATCACATACATCCTTTTATCATTGCCATATTCTGTTGTGTAGAAGGAAGTCACAGGTCCTGTCCATGCTCAAGAGAAAATTATCCCACAAAGATATGAACAATAAGAGATGGGATCAGGGGGCCAACTTAATAGCATATCTGCTGCAGCAACAGCTGCTTTGGGGTTATAGTTAGCATCTTTTACTTATAACTGCTTACCTATAAGTAATATTATATATGCTACTTCACGTATAGTATAAGAAATTTGTAACAGTATACTTCTGTGTTCCTCTCTAGCTTTTGTGCTGTTGCTGTCATAAATTTTACTTCTACATATTTCATAAATCCCACAATTTGCAATTATTTTTTCTTTAAACAATCAATTATGCTTTAAAGAGATTTTTAAATGAGAAAAAGTCTTTTTTTTTTTTAACCTACATATTTATCATCTCTGGAGCTCTTCATTCTTTTACATAAGTCAAGTATTCCATCTGGTATTATTTTTCTTCTGCCTGAAGGATTTCCTTTAACATTTTTTATAATGCAGGTTAGCTAATGATGAATTCTTTTAGCTTTTGTATATCTTTAAAAGCCTTTACATAACCTTTGTTTTTGAAAGTTATTTCTGCTGAGTTTAGTATAGTAGGTTGATTTTTTGTTCTTTCTATACTTTAAAGATGTTGCTCCACTGTCTACTGGTGTTTGTTTTTACCAATGAGGAGACTTCTGTCATTTTTGTCTTTCTGTATTTAAAGAAACTTTTTTCTCTGGATGCTAAGATATTCCCTCTATCACTGGCTTTTAAAAATTCAATTATGATATACTCTAGTGCAGTTTTTGTTTCATATTTCTTGTGCTGTGTCTACTTGAACTTCTAGGATCTGTGGGAATTTGGGACAATTATATCTTCAAATGTAATTTTTGTCTCTGTCCTCTCTCCTCTTTTTCAGGGATAGATTATACATATATTAGCCTGCTTGAAATTGTTTCACAGTTCACTGATGCACATTTCAGTTCTTTTTTCAGCTTTATTCCCCTGTTTTTTAAAATTTTATATAGTTTCTATATTTATGTTTTCAAGCTCATTAATCTTTCTTCTGTAATGTATAATCTGTTTTTAATCCCATCCATAATTTTTTCTTCACCAATATTTTTCATATCTAGTTTGAGTTGGGTCTTTATAGATGTTCCATATCCTTGCTTAACATATGCACCCTTTCTCTTCCTTCTGAAAATCATATGGAGTATAGCTATAATCAACGATTTAATATCCTTGTCTACTAATTGTATCATCTGTGCCACTTCTTGGTCTTGTCCTACTAATGGAATTTTCTCTTCCTCTTAGCATATGAACATGAAATCGCTTTGTTTCTTTCCAACAGCTGTTCCTCACTGTACTGTTACAGGAAGATTAGATTGTAGTGTTATCAGTGACCTAAAAGAGCAGTGGGAACACAAGAGGAATGAAGGCAGTCCATCAGGAAGATCAAGGAAGATTTCCCAGAGTAACAAAACCCCTGAACTCAGTTACCAACTCAGAGTAAGTATTAGCAAAGGGGAAAAAAGAGGCAAAGGAAGTTCCTGTGGGCAAAGCACATATGCAAGAGCACAGAAATGAGACATGGATGCATTAAAGGGATCTCAGGGAGCTCCCTGTGGCTGAGTTATGGGCAGGGAGTGGAGAGAGGAAACAGTAGATTAGTACCTGGAGCCAGCATGTGGTGGGACCTGTGCGTGGTTGGAGAGCTTGTGCTTTACTGACATAGCAAGACTTTGGAAGACTTTAAAAATTGTGCTAACATACATTAATCATAAAATGCACTATCTTAACCACTTTTAAGTGTACAGTTCAGAGACATTTAGTACATTCACATCATTGTGCAACCATCACCACCATCTATTTTCAGAAAATTTAAATTTCCCAAACTGAAACTCTGTACCCATTAGATATTGACTCCCCATTTCTCCCTTCCCTCAGCCCCCCAGCAGCCACTATTCTAACTTCTGTTTCTTTGAATTTGAGTATTCTAGGTATCTAACATAATTGGATTCACACACTCTTTGCCGTTTTGTGATTGACTTATTTCACTTAATGTAATGTCTTCAAGATTCTTCTACATTGTAGAAGATGTCAGTGCTTCTTTTCTTTTAAGCTGCATTTATTCCACTGTATGTATATCACATGTTGTTTATCATTCATACGTTGATGGATATTGGGTTGCTTTCACCGTTTGGTTATTGTGATTAATGTTGTTATGAACATGGGTGCACAAATGGTGTGGTACAGTCCATGCTTTCAATTGTTTGGGTATATACCCAGAAGTGGAATTGCTGAGTCATATGGTAATTCTGTTTAATTTTTTAAGGAATGCCATTTTTGACAGTAGCCACATCAATTTACATTCCCACCAGCAATGCAAAGGAGTTCTGAGTTCTTCACATACTTGCCAAAACTTATTTTCTGTTTATTTTTTTTTAATCTTAGTTCAATTTTTTGTATAGTAGCTAGCCTAATGTGTGTAAAGTGGTATCTCACTTTGGTTTTGATTTGCATTTCTCTAATGATTAGTGGTGTTAAACATATTTTCATGTGTTTGTTGACCATTTGTATATCTCCTCTCAAGAAATGTCTATTCAAGTCCTTTGCTCATTTTGAAATCAGGTTGGTTGCTTTTGTGATGTTGAGTTGTAGGAGTCCTTTATATATTCTTGATATTAATCCTTTATCAGATATATGATTTGCAAATATTTTCTCCCACTCTATGGGTTGCCTTTTCACTCTGTTGGTAGTTTCCTTTGATGCACAAAAGTTTTAAATTTGAATACAATTTATCTATTTTTTCTTTTGTTGCCTGTGCTTTTGGTGTCATATCCAAGAAACCATTGTCAAATTCAATGACATGAAGCTTTTCCCATTTTCTTCTAAGAGTTTTATCATTTTAGGTATTACATTTAGGTATTTGATCTATTTTGAGTTAACTTTTGTATATGGTGTTAAGTGTTCAATTTCATTCATTTTAATGTGTATATCCAGTTTTCCCAACATCATTTGTTGAAAAGACTGTCCTTTCCCCATTGAATTGTCTCTTTCCTCATTGAATTGTCCCTTCCCCGTAGGATGATTTCAGCACCCTTGTCAAAAGTTATTTGATCATATATGTGAGGGCTTATTTCTTGGCTCTCTGTTCTATTCCACTGGTTTATATGTTTTTCTTTAGCCTGGTACCACACTGTTTTGGTTACTGTAGTTTTGTAATAAGTTTTTAAATCAAGAAGTCTGAGATCTTACATTGTTCTTTTTTGAGATTGTTTTGACTATTGCAGGTCTCTTGAGATTCTATATGAATTTTATGATGGATTTTTCTATTTCTGCAAAAATTGGGGTTTTTAGGGATTGCATTGAATCTGTAGATAGTTGTGGGTAGTACTGACATATTAACAATATTGTCTTGTAATTCATGAACATAGGATATCCTTCTATTTGCTAGTGCCTTCTTTAACTTTTTTCAGCAGTGTTTTGTAGTTTTCACTGTACAAATCTCTTGCCTCCTTAAGTTTATTACTACATATTTTATTCTTTTTGATGCTCTTTTAAATGGAATTATTTTCTTAATTTCCTTTTTGGATTATTTATTGTTAGTGTATAGAAAAAAATGATTTTTGTGTGCTCATTTTGTATCCAACAACTGTGCTGAATTCTTTTATCAGTTCTGACAGTGTGTGTGTTTGTTTATGTGTGTGTGTGTGTAATCTGTAGAGTTTTCTACATATAAGGTCATGCGGTCTGTGAAAAGTGATAGTTTTATTCTTTCCTTAACAATTTGGATGCCTTTTATTTCTTTTTGTTGCCTATTTGCTCTGTCTAGAACGTTTAATACTATGTTGAATAGAAGTGGCAAAAGTGATCATTCTTGTCTTGTTCTAAATTTGGTAAGTTTTAAGCAGGTGATTGGCAAGGTCCTATCCAAGTTGTCTGATGATCACTTTGGCTGCTGAATGGAGGATGGCTGGAAAGGCCAAGACTGGAGGCAAAAACATTAATGAAGGAGCTTTCCTGTAGTCCATGTAAGGGGACAAACTTGCTTAGAGGCAGTGAGGTGAGGCAGCAATAGTGACACCCAGTGCCTAGTGATCCTACACAGATGTGAGAGGCTCTAATGGCCAATGAACCATCCATTGCCAAAGCTAGAGGACAGTTCAGTGTAGGATGATACTCCATTCCTCTCCACATTCTCATTCAGAAGGGGTCAAATTAAAATCAAAACCAAAGACTCTCAGCATGTGTGTTTGGAAGGTGTTTGCTAAGTCAAATATTCTAGCCTATGGTCTCTTCACAAGCAGTGTAGATTACATGGCAGACATGAAAGGCAGTAAGGGAAGCAGACCACTCCATCCAGACTACACCCCTTCCTTTCTCACACTCCCCACGCTAACACCTTCTACAGAAAAGTGTAGAACCTTTCTATCCCAGGGTTACCAGAAGCAAGTGGTGAATAGTCATTCTTCAGTGTCCCAAGCTGGGAATAGGAGTTTCTGGCACTGGTCATGTGTCAGTGGAAGGGAACCATGTAGCATATATGTTGAAAATGAACATCTTGCATCAAGAGCCAGGACCAGCAACAGAATATCTTGGATTCTGGATACTCAAATGATTACTTCTAAAACAGAGCAAGACCGTCAAAAATATATATCACTTTGTGCCATTCTGGATACTGGAATATTTACTGCAATAATCAAGTAGTCCAGGGAATGAGAATTGAATCCAGGTCTTTCAAACTTGAAAGCCCACACTCTATTCTTTGTGGTTCTGGAATCTTCTGATTGTAGTACTTTGTTCTGTTTCCTACTCTGTCTGCATGGTATACAATCAGTAGCAAAATTTCTCAGACTCTGTCTACAGTTGCTCAATGTTCACCTGAAAATTGATATTTCTTTTTAGACATAAGTTTTACACCAGCCAGTATACTTAGAAATGCTCCACACAAATTGCATCTCTTAGGAAAAGCTTTTTTTAAAAATATAATTAATTAATTAATTAATTTGTGGCTGTGTTAAGTCCTCGTTGGCTGCATTGGGTCTTCGTTGCTGTGTGTGGGCTTTCTCTAGTTGTGCCAAGCAAGGGCTACTCTTCGTTGTGGTGCACGGGCTTCTCATTACAGTGGCTTCTTTTGTTGCAGAGCATGGGCTCTAGGCATGTGGGCTTCAGTAGTTGTGGCACGTGGGCTCAGTAGTTGTGGTTTGCGGGCTCTAGAACATAGTTTTAGTAGTTGTGGTGCATGGGCTTTGTTGCTCTGGGGCATGATGTGGGATCTTATTTCCCTGACCAGGGCTCGAACCCATGCCCCTTGCATTGGCAGGTGGATTCTTAACCACTGCACCACCAGGGAAGTCCCAGCAGACGGATTCTTAACCACTGCACCAGGGAAGCCCAGGAAAGGCTTTTTTAAAAATTGTGGGTACTGTAGTCAAATAGGTATTTTCACTCCGAATGCAGTGTGTTTTCTGGCCATCTTCTTTTGTTCTTTCTTCATTACATGGCCATGGGAGAATTAATTTCTTCTCCACTAGATAGAAATAGAATCTCCCCTTTGGGGCCCAGAGTGACTCCTGGGAGTAGTATGGATGTTATGGTGCTGCCTATACAGTACCATCAGACACGGAGCCAGTTGGCTACAGTGGAAGGTGTGACTGCATTTTTCTCCTGCTGTCAAGAGAGCTGCACCAGAGCTGCTCATTCAGAAGCATGTTTTGAAGTCTTAGCTCTCTCAGGGGTAGAGAACTGGAAGGAGGTTGAAGAAATCCAAAAGTCAGAAGACTCAGGAAAACTGAAACCTTGGCCAAAATTGAGAATGGGGATGATGGTAAGAGGAGCTGAATATTCTTACTGTGGGCTCATCCTCAGATCCAGGCTAGCCAAAAATCAAACCCAAGGGAGATGGCATGGACCCTAAAAGTGAGGGTAGTAATGGGTGGCAATTCTCAGAAAGGAGTTACAGTCATGGGGATTTTGTAAGTACCAGTGAGCATGTTCTAACTGTAGTGGAGAATTTATGTGCAAATAATATGCTCCCAAGTGATACTCACTCTGGGAGCTCTGTTGATTATAGCATTTGGCCTTTGAAAAGCTTCATGAGAAGGAAACATGTTTAGAAAAGGTGACTTATTATTCTAATTCAACATTTACATGCCTTTGCCATGCTTATTTTAAAGAAATTAATTCTGATTTATAAGTGTTTATTTGATTGATTTTGGTTTTTAGGGGCTAAAAAGCGAAAAGTAGAAATGGCCTGTGAAGGCCCTGGTGACCACCAGACACCATCAGATTCCTTCTGGCCCTGGTCATTAAGGCATTAAGACCAACAGGGGCTGGGAGGGAACAGTTTCAAGTTAAAAGGAATGATGCAAGGATGGCAGAGGGAGGAAGCCGGGCTCATAAACCCAGGAAGATGAGACAGGTTAGGGTTAGAATCCAGGAGGACAAGCAGGGACCAGGAAACCAGACTAGAAGCCTAGAAACCCAGGAAAATGGATCAGAGGTGAAGGCAGACATGAAGAGTTCATTAGAAAGTTCACTGTCTAGGCTGGTGGTTCTCAATCCTGGCCACACATGACAATCACCTGGGAAGTGATCTGCCCTACATCACCTCTCAGATTTTTTTCAGGTTTTTCCAGTAGGACTTTTATGTCCATACTCCAATGGAGACTTTCCTGCCAAGGGCAATAATGATGTCGATATTCAATTTCCTAAATTTAAAGAATATTTTTTTCATTCAAATTATCTAACTTCCAACAGAATCCTATGCAGTCAATCCTCCTCCTCTAAACTTTTTCTTCTCTTGGTTTCCATAACACCATTCTTGACACTATATATATATATATATATATATATATATATATATATATATATATATATATATATATATATATATATATAGTGGCTCATTTTTGAGCTTCTCTTTTGAACCTCTCAGTATTGGGATGTTCCAGGAGCCCATCTCTGTCCTTCTCCCTTCCTCTCTTCTCTTGTCTTCCCCATCTCACCACCCCTCTCCTCTTCTCCCTTCTCTTTTTCCCCTCTTCTTTTACTTCCCTTCTCTTTATTTTTCTCCTCTTTCTAAATATCTATACTCATATCCTGTGTGACCTATCAATGCCCATGGCTTTAAATACCACCCATACACTTAGGAGATCTGAATCAGTCAGGATAGACTAGATTCTGTAGTATTAACAATTTCCAATTTCATCACTGTAACATACGTAAGGTCTGTTTCTTGCTTGTGCTACAGATCCAACTTATGTCAGCAGGAGTTTTTCCTCATTGTAGTCCTTCTGGTTGGAGTCATTATCTTGATAGAAGCTCCCGTTCTCACGGCAGCTGTGAAAGGGGTGAATTGCTCATTGTCTCTTCTGAAGTGTTCTGCTCTGAAAGTGCGATGGGTATTGTTACTGTTCCATTTTCCAGATGAGAAACTGAGTCATCAAGAGGCTAAAGTGAGAGGTGAATGCGGGCTGTGTATCCAGAGGTTTATTGTGATCACTCATTTATGAATGAGCACTAAGGCTCAGTGAGGTTGGCCACTTGCAGAGGGCCACATAGTTCTCAAGTGCTTATGAGGAACTCTAGTCTGCTGGGCATCATGCCACCTGTCAGTGGAAATCTATTCTCACTTGTGAAGGAATCATTGTCATCTCCTACGAATGTCAAGTTTTACTCGAAGGAATAACTTACTAACAATAGCTAACATGCACTTGTGTCTTACAGGATTTAGCTTACTTGACAACAGCTGTATGTAAACAGCACTGTGGAGTAGTTGTGATTATTCCCATTTTAGAGTGAGGATTGAGAGGTGGAGGAGGGAGGCTTCCTCTAAGGCCACCTAACAAGGGGAGGTGGAGCAGGGGTCTGAGGCTGGATAGGTGACCCCTCACCTTATCACATGACCTCAGATAATTCATTCAAAACGTGCTTTTCCACCAAGACATGGAAATGACCTCAATGTCCATTGACAGATGAATGGATAAAGAAGATATGGTATACGTATACAATGGAATACTACTCAGCCATAGAAAAGAACAAAATAATGCCCTTTGCAGCAACATGGGTACAGCTAGAGATTATCATACTAAGTGAAGTAAGTCAAACAGAGAAATACAAATATCATATGATATCACTTATATGTGAAATCTAAAAAGTGACACAAATATGAAGCAGAAACAGACTCATAGACATAGAGAACAGACTTGTGGTTGCCGAGAGGGAGGGAGTTGGTGGAGATATGGATTGGGAGTTTGGGGTTAGCATATGTAAACTATTATATATGGAATTACTAAACAACAAGGTCCTACTGTAAAGCACAGGGAACTATATTCAATATCCTATGATAAACCATAATGGAAAAGAATATTAAAAAATGAATGTATATATGTGTACAACTGAATCACTTTGCTGTACAGCAGAAATTAATGCAACACTGTAAATCAACTATTCTTCAATACAAAATTTAAAAAATAAATAAGATAAAACAAAAAAAAAGTGTGCTTTTCCAACCAGGTACACATTAGCTGTTGAGATCCACCTCCTGCCTCAACATCAGTGGATACCTTATAGTCAGTGTGTGAGATGGGCCAGTCCTGCAAGTTTGGCAGGTATAGATGTAGAGGCATGGTTCTGGGAGGGAGGTCTGGGCTAGAACCGTCAGTGGTCATTTTTCACAGCCAGGGACCCCTCCCCTTAGAGTAGTACATACTTCATAGGTTCAAGGCAGGGGGATTTTGTATGCTGAGGGAACAGCTGGCAACTGTCCTAATCTGGAGAAATTAGGCCTCCTGGGCTTCCTGTTGCCCGTGGGTTGGTTCACCTCCTGAGTGGCCTCATTCCCTGCAACCCCCCACCCAACATGTGTCCTCTGTGCTTCGTCACTCTGGGACTACCTGGCTCCTCTCCCTCCTTTCCCTAATTTCATCACCAGTCGTTGCCATGGCATCCTGGTTTTGCTCATCCTAAAGTGTAACCCTATTTCCATCTTTTTGACACAGCCATTGTCCCATTTTCTTCCCTCTACGTGGCTTTGCCTTCGAATCTGCACAGCACAGGAAAAGAGGACATGGTTTGGGGTCAGACAGATTTGGGTTGGAACCTTGATTTTGTCACCTAGCAGGTGAGTGACCTTGTATGTGTCACTTCAATTCTCCAGCCCCAGTCTCTGCATCCATACAATCGGGTAGTCACATCTACCCTGCAGAAGGCAAGACTATGTATAAAGGCAACACAGAGTCTCTGGTGCAAGTGGCTGGTTCACAAATGTAGGAATGGCAGTCTTTTAGTCCGCTGTTTATTGAGAAATTACTACGTGGCAAAAACACACTCGCATATGCACATAAATGGATACGTACATACATATTAAATGCATTTAGTAAGGTTGCATATTCACACATGCCACTGCCCAAATGGATGATGCATAATATGTCCCTTCTTTATCTTAGCTAAGTTTCCTTCTTGAGGTCCAAACCTGGCCAACTAGTAAGAAAACAAACTTGCCAATTAAAAAATTACCCAAACTTCTTTTTGGTTTCATGTCCTTTTGGTTTAAGTGTATTGCTTTAGGTCAATGCTAAGACCCTCAGTATCCATTCTTCCCTTTCTCTGTCTCAAGACAGGGGTCAGTGTGTAGGAAGAGCTTACTGTGAGCTCGTGGTGGTGGGAGGGAGCATGCATTTTCTTGGAGCTCTTGCTATGTTCTCTTTGTGCTAACCATTCCTTCCCCTCTGGGTCACTGATCCTATGGTGGGTATTTGCCATTGCTTGGTTGGTGACTTCAGGTAGACCTCAGTGCTCTCAGAGCCACCTATACTCCTGAGACCTGGCCTTGTCTCTCCTTGGGAACCCTTCACCCAGATAAGCTGCCTCGTGACCCACCTTCCACACGCCTGCTCTGGATGGTAACAGAATTACCACCCCATGTGGTAAAGGGGAAAGGGAATAGAAAGTAGAAAGCTTTCTGGAGAACCCTAGTTTCAGGGTGGGATGAGTTAAAAGAGTTTGAGGCCCTTATATATTTTTAAAAAGTTTATTGAGAGAAGCCAGCACAACTCCCTTCAACTAAAGAGATTCTAAAAATAATAAAGGCCTTTTTATCCAATAGGGTCATGTAAATTTTTTATTCCATTTGGAATAAAGCAAGCCTGTGAATTCCCAGCCCTTTTTAATCTGTCACTCGTGTATAATATGTCAAAGGGCTGGCGCCAAAAATGCGGATTACATATGAGTGAGTTGGAAGACTTTTTCTGACATAAGTATGCCTTAAATTGCATATTGTTCATTTGGTTTTTAAAATGTGGAGTTCTATTTTTTTGTGGTTGTCAAATATGTCTTGGAAAGCTGTAAAATTTCTCAGTAAGGATCAGAAGATTTCTGCTGAACAAAGTCGACGCTACTCTTTTGGTGCTCCGTGTGCTGCTGTTTGGAGATCCGTGAGGTTTATTTGTGTTTCATTAATCATTATTGCTTGGGGTTGAGTAATAATCATCACAGAGATAATAAATATCCCGTGCCAGTCTGATTTCTTTGCTTAAGAGTTGCCAAGAGGTGGATGGACATTGCAAACTGAAACCTGACGTCTGGGTACACCGTGCCTGGGGTGGAGGAGGTGGAATCTACACGCTGTGATTTCAGAGGCTCATGGAGATGAGGTATGCTCACACTACAGGGATAATTGAGGTTTGAATTGTCTTTTCATGGGACACACTGAGCAGGAAGTAAGGGAAAGTAAACTCCCTCACACAGGGTTAACACAGAGCAGCATTTATGTTGTATCTACTAAGAACAAGGCAATGGACCGTAGGTTCTGATTCCTGTGTCCTTTTATCCCCACAGGGATGCTGTGAGGCTGCGGTGATACTGTGGGTCCTGGACGACTGAGACTCTGACAGGTGAGCTCAGGGACCCCGGATCAGGCAGAGAGTGAGTGGCTGAGCTGCCCTGGGCACCCAGGTCTCTCTCAGTCCCTTCAGGCAGGGCTCATAGCACCACTCAGGAAAGCCTTACTGTTGCATTTTTACAGTGAGGTTTCCAGAATTGAAAAAAGCTGTCCAATGTCTCCAGGTATATTTCCTTTTTTGGCATTTTCCCAACTCAGTAAGTGACAGGGCTTGGATTTCACCTAGTTCTGCAAAGTAGAGCAAAATTTGTCTTCAGGCAAAATCTGTCCCTGACTGTCGATATGTAAAACAGGGATAAAAACAACATTAGTATATAATCATTTTGTAAATCTGTATTATAACATTTACTAGAAAAATTAATCAATGAGAACAATTAGGGTATCTTGACAATCACAAACATTTAAAAACTGTTTAAAATGTAATAATAGTTTTACATCAACTTCAGCATCCAATTTATTTCTTAGTTTCATGGTATTTGAAAAATCTCAAATTGAAAAATATGACCAGTTGAAAATGCTAAATTCTTTCTACAAGGTCCAGGTCCTCTAGCTGACTCAGGGGAAGGTTGACAGGGGGCTCCAGGTCACAGCCAGGTGAGTTGAGGTGCACATAAGCCCTGGACAGGACCCTGGGTGGTGTCTGGGCAGGAAGCCTTCCCGCTTCACCTCTGGGCCCTGGTTTTGGAGGCCCCTCCCTGGCCACACTCACCTGGAGCCTGTACTGGCCCTCATTGGTGGTGTGGCACACCGGTCCCGCACTCAGGGAGACAGATGGGTGTCCCCATCGACCAGCTCCTCTCTAATCTCCGGGGTGGGGCTCTGCAATGACAGTGACCGGCAGCCAGCCTAGCCTGGAGGTATCAGAGCCCTGCTTGGCCATTATTGTTTCTTCTGCCCACGTGACCTTCTGCTCCCAGATTGGGCTCAGACCTGTGTCTGCTTAGATATACACCTGGGAAGAAAGAGATACACCTGGAGGGATTGGGACAAACCCCGGGCAAAAGGGTACCGCCTCAGCTCTCCACATCCCACCCAGCCAGCTTTGGGGTATGGACATGACTGGCTCACTCGGCTCTGACTCCACATCAACCTGCTCTTGCTTGAAGCAGACCCACCCTACATGACCCCGCCTTCCACACAAACAGAGAGGGGACATAGGGCTACCTGCATGGGATCAGAGTGGTGGCCTGGCCTGTCCTGGCCTGTCCTGGGTTTCCTTGTGTCACCTTTGGGTCCCTCCAGGCAAATGACCAAAGGCGTCTGGGGTGAGAACTGACCCAACATCTGCAGCATCAGAAAAGGCTGTCACCGCGGGCTTTCCTGAGGCCACAGGATATCAAGACATCAGGACACAGAAGAATATGTGCATTCAAGCGTCTCCACCCCAGTGAGCTGGGTAGGGAACTTCTCTAGAATGTGCCTCATGAATGGTTACCTGGGTTCCAAGTTCTGTTGGGCTCTATTGCCAGGCAAGTGAGGTCACTTCCTGGGGTCGCTTTACCCGGCTTCCTCCTCACACAAAGCTCCCCAAGGGCCCCTATGAGCTGCTGACTGCTCAACCCTCACCCTATGCCATGTCCATGCACAGTGACACCAGTGGGGAGTCCTGGGTTCATCTTCCCAACACACAAGAAAAGAATAGGCATGGGCCCACGCCCATCTTATCCTTCTCCACTCGACCAGCCCCATCATGTCAGAAAAATATGTCCCTCTTCCTGTCAGAAGACAAACACCAGGTAAAAGACTTAGGTGTAAAGCAGACCAGAATATTGTTTTGAGCTACAGACACTTAAAAAAAAAATGGCAGAAATGAAGCAAACAAAGCCCCCAAACAACAGGTGCAAGAAGGGTGGGCTCACCCTTCCCCTTTTCCTTCCTGGAAGCAAGAGATGACATATCCATCACCCACTGCCCCCCTGTGGAAGACGTCCTCCCTCCGCAGGAGGGAGAGTAACATTGTTACTGTCAAGGGCAGAGAGTGAAGAACGGGAGGATTCTGTACTGACCTTGCTCAACAACATTTTCATCCTCCTTTGCCCCCCTGCATAGTGTAGCTCCTTTTCCACAACTGCCTCTCTTTGTTCAACCCAACAGAAAAACATTTAGGCTTTGCCACTTCTCTGGGTCTCTCTTCATTTCCTTAGGAGCCCTCCCCATGTCATATAAAACTTAGGGAAAATAAATGTGGATGCTTCTCTCCTGTGAATCTGTCTCGTGTCCATTTAATTCTCATGACCAGTCATCAACTCTAAGAGGGTAAGGTTTTGCCTTGGCAATGTCTTCCTTGCTGTATACTCAATTTCTACTTCCTTCCTTGGCTTGATTCCTCAGTATGCTGACATGTTCTCAGCTACCGGCTTCAGAAGCTCTGTGAACATGGGCTGTGTCTTTCAAAATGAAACACATTCTTTCCATACCATCCAGCCTTCGAACTCCTTGGTATCAGTGGACCCAAATGAGTGGAATGCTATGTCCACAGAAACCTGCACACAGCCGTTTACTGCAGCTTTATTCATAACTGCCAGAAATTGGAAGCAACCAAGATGTCCTTCAGAAGGTGAATGGACACATAGACTGGGCTACATCCATGCAACAGAATATTCTTTGGCACAAAAGAAATGAAGGGGATATGGAGCCATGAGGAGATAGGTGGGCCACCTTAAATGCATATCACTGAAAGAAGCCAATCTGGAAAGGTGGCATAGCTTAGGGTTCCAATGATATATGACGTTCGGAAAAAGGTAAACCGTGGAGAGAGTGAAAAGATCAGTGGGTTGCCAGGGGTTTGCAGTGGAGTTGAGGGGTGTGGGGGGTGATAAATAGGCTGAGCACAGAGGATTTTTAGTGAAACTATTCAGTATGATACATTCATGATGAGATACATTTGTCAAAACCCATAGAATGTACACCACCAGGAGTGAACCCTAACGTAAACTCTGGACTCAGGTGATCATGAGGTGTCTATGTAGATTCATCAGTAGTGACTAGCACACAGAGTGTTGATAGGATAGTTGGAGACTGGGGGGACCTGGGCGCCTGTGTGGTGGGGCTGGGGCTGACAGCAACAGGAGAGCCAGGCGCATGTGGGACCTCTTGGTATTCTGCTCAGTTCTGCTGTGAACTCAAAACTGTTTTAAAAATGGTAAAGCCTATTTAAACCAAGAAACAAAGAGACCTTCCAGTAGCATGCCATGGCTGGTCCTCTTTGAGTCCTCCACGTGTCTGGGCCACTTGAGAGCCAAACTTCAGTGGACAATGTCCTTTCAACATGCACCCTTTCAAAGTTTCATCTGACACCCGCTCTTTATCTCATTTGACACTTTTCTTTTTCTTTTTTTTTCGGTACGCAGGCCTCTCACTGTTGTGGCCTCTCCCATTGTGGAGCACAGGCTCGGGACGCGCAGGCTCAGCAGCCAGGGCTCACGGACCCAGCCACTCCACAGCATGTGGAATCTTCCTGGACCGGGGCACGAACCCGTGTCCCCTGAATCGGCAGGTGGACTCCCAACCACTGCGCCACCAGGGAAGCCCGACACTTTTCTTTTTTAAGATAGTCTTTTTTTTCTTCTTTTTAAAAAATTGAAGTATAATTGACCGGTAATATGATATTGATTTTCTGGTATACCACATAGTGATTCTACATTTTTATACATTACAAAATGACCACCAAGATAAGTCTAGTTACCATGCAACACCATACAAAAGTATTACAGTATTATGGACTCTATTCCCTATGCTGTACATTACATCCCCACAACATCTGTTTTATAACTGGAAGTTTGTACCTCTTAATCTTTCTCACCTATTGCATTCATCTCCCCAACTCCCCCCCCACCTCTGGAAATCAGCAGCTTGATCTCCGAATCTATAAGTCCACTTCTGTTTTGTTGTGTTTGTTCATTTGCTTTGATTTGTAGATTCTACATATAAGTGACATTATAAGATATTTCTCTTTCTCTGTCTGACATGTCTCAGCATAATAGCCACTAGGTCCATCCATGTTGTTGTAAGATTTCTTTTTCCTTTATGGCTGAGTCATATTCCATTATATATATATATATATATATATATATATATATATATATATATATGAAAAATACATCTGAAGATATATATTCATATATATATATATGAAATCTTTATCCATTTTTCTATCTATGGACATCAGGGTGGCTTCCATATCTTGGCTATTGTCAATAAAGTTGCCATGAACATAGGGGTGCACATATCCTTTTTAATTCGTATTTTTGTTTCCTTGAGAAAGATACCTCCAGGTCTTATTCCTGCCTCATATGGTAGCTCTATTTTTATTTTTTTGAGGAACCTCCGTGCTGTTTTCCATAGTGGCTGTACCGATGAACATTTCCAACAAAAGTGCACGTTCCCTTTTCTCCACATCCTTGTCAATACTTATTTGTTGTCTTTTGGATGATACCCATTCTGTCAGGTGTGAGGTGATATCTCATTCTGGTTCTGATGTGAACTTCCCTGATGATAAGTGACATTGAGCATTTTTTTCATGTGCTTGTTGGCCATCTGTATGTATTCTTTGGAAAAAGTCTGTTTAAGTCTTCTGCCCATTTTCTAATTGGGTTTTTTGTTTTTTGGAGGCTGAGTTCTATGAGTTCTTGGTCTATCCTTATCAGATACATTGTTTAGATATGAACCCCTTATCAAATATATTGGTTTCTCTTGTTTGGTAGGCTGCCTTTTTGTTTTGCGGATGTCAGTGATGGGGAGTGGAAAGGAGAGAGTGGAAAAGTGGCATGAGGGCTGGGACTTGAAGGGTGACTAGTGCTTTTTCAAAAATGTATATAGTGACTTTATTCATGTTGCCCCAAATTGGAGAAAACACAAATGCCCTTCAACTGTTGAATAAACAAATTATGGTCTATGTGTACAATGCCATGTTAGTCAGTTAGTTAAGAAGTAAAAGCAATTAATCAATAAAAACAAAGCAACTATTAAGACATGGAACTAAATGATAAATCTCAAATGCGTTTGCTGAGTGAGAGAAGCCAGATTCAAAACTACCCTCTGTGTGACTCAGTCGATATTACATTCTGAAAAAGGCAGAAACATATAGACAAAAATCAGATTAGTGATTACCACTGGGATAAGCATTGACTACAAAGAGGAGAAAGGGAACTTTGGGGGAGATTTTTTTGTCAATGAACCTTTTGGGTACTTATACAGGTATATATGGGAGGACGGGGAGGAGGTTGAGGCAGGGGTGGGCTGGGGGCTCCTTGGGACTCCGTGGATGATGGTGGGACCCCAGCACAGGCTGATGGAACAGAAGGAGCATGTACAGCAACGTTCGTGCCCCCTCCCCCCACACCATCCCTTCTCCCGAGCCTTCTGTGATGCTGACTTAGATTCTTCCTGGGGGTAAGCACAGCCCCAAGTCCGGGGCAGGGTCCTGGGTGGCTGAGTCCCAGTGCAATCTGTTGCCTCAACTGCCCCTGACGGAAGCTCCCTCACCCTGCTAATACCCTGGCAGCAGAAATGGTACAGCGTGTTCTAAACACGATGAGGAAATCCCAAGATAATTTGCGATAATGCATCTGGTGTGATCAGTTGCTCTGCACCTGGAATGGAAATACAGCGGGAGGCTGTTTGCAAATATGTAAAGTCTTATGAAAGGATGCCTTGTGCAGAAGTAACAGAGCAGCTTCTCTGGAAATGCTGCTGTAGCAGTAACAATGATTATTGATTACCTATAACTTCAGACACTTTGTAGCATGTAATTATCACAAGACGTTGGTGGGTATTGTTATTACCTTTTTACATCCCAGATATCTGAGTCCAAAGAAATTAGAGTAAAGCACAAGATCATCACCAGTAATGGACAGAGACCATCTCAGCTCATGCCCGCCTGACTCCACTATTGCTTTTAATGCTCAGTACCACCCCCAGACCAGAGCTTCTGTGTCTTGCTTGCCTATACATACTTTCTCTGTAGCCTTAGGGGTCCTGATACTGGAAAAAGCAGAAGAAATCAGGGTTCAGATGATCGATCTAGTGCTGTAGCAATCAGGGACAGTTTGGTCTGGAAAAACCTCACAGAGGCATATGCAGGGTCCCCTTCAGTGCCACGGAGGGACCTGGAGATGTGCCTGCTGGGAACTGGCTATTGGAGACTCAGAAAACCCCAGTGTGGCCTGTGGCCTTATCGTTGATGTTTAACACAGAGAAGGGAGGCACTGAGTAGGCTGACGTATGAGACACAAAGAGAAAGGGAAGGTGCATTTAAAAGACTGAGAAAGACCCACACTGCTCACCATCGCCAATTAACTTAAGCCTTACTCCTAAAAAAACACACACACATACAGTATCTATGCCTCAATTACATCACACTTCCTACCCTGCGTTGTAGTTAATTCATTAGTGTAAGTAATGTTTATTGAGCATCTACTGTGTGCCAGACACTGTTCCAGGCACTAAGGATATAACAGTGAGCCAAACAAACAAAAATTCCTGAAACTATATTCAACTGAACAATTAGACAGGAATAACCAGTGCCACAAGGAAAGGTAAATATAAGTGACTATATAAAATGCCAAAAAGAGTTTATATTGTAATATTATGAAGAAAGGCAAATACTAACTCACAGACTGAGCAAATACAAATTGCAAACTATATACCAAGGATTTATGTGTGATATACACTTGTCAATTTATTTCACATCACAGCACACATGGAAGTTAATAATATGAATTTAGTATCCTGGGAAAAATGAATGGGGCTGGGTGCAGCCTGAGCAACGAGGCCTGTGGGGATGATGCCTTAGTCCCCACCAGGCTACCCGAGGACCAAAGCGACACACATTTCACCATGCTTCTAATCCATGTGTAGCAAATACTACTGTGTACCATTTGGCAAGCCCTGCATAATGCACCCAAAGCTCCTACAAATTGAACAACCGATATTCCAATAAAATAAGAGGAAAATATGATGAGTAGATAATTTACAGAACTCACAGAGAAGACAGCAAGGCCTCAAAATCATGTACATAGATGCTCAACCTCACTAACAACTAGAAAAATGCAAAAAAGAAAAGAAAGCATCTTTCCTGTTGCCTGTTCCTGTGATGCTGGCGAAATGGGTACCCTTGACCTTCCTGGTGGAAATGTGAGTTTAATATTCCTGGAAAACAGTCTGGTATGTTATATTGAAATGAAAAATATGCCTATTGCAAACATGGACAGTCATTAGAACCTTGTTTGTAATGTCAAAGGACTAGAAAGAACCAAAATACCCATTGATTAAAGACTGGTAGAATAAAGATGCACCCAAGTACTATAGTCCTGTGCAGGTGTGAAATGTCGTGAAGCATCACCCTTCTACTGGAGTGGAGTGTGTGAGGATAGGATGCCAAGAGAAGAAAGCAAAGTTTAGACCCTTCTGTTTGTCCAACAGTTGAGCAGTCTTCACGCTCATGAAAGTGTTTGTAAAATCCTGGACATTGGAGGACCCTACAGAAGCCAAGTAGTTTGTGGTTCCATGTCCCTCGTTAGACCGAGAGCTCCCTGGAAGAAGGACTGGCCCTGATGAATGTCTGTGGAGTGGATGGGTTCATCCCGAGGGAGGGTGGAGTTCTGGGGAAGTTAAATATAAGCAGAGCAAATTCTGTTTTGAAAACTGGTTTGGACCAGAAGGTCAGCACAGCACAAGGGCAATAGATATGCACAAGGACAGCAGAGGAAGGAGCCTGTTTTCCAAACCACCCAGGGAAGCAGGGAGAGGAAGGTCAATGTGGGGCAATGGGGCAGGCTCCTTCCTCGCTCTGCTCAGCATTTCTCAGCATCCCTGAAGCCAGGAGGCCTGCTTCTTGGGAGAGGGTGTCTCTTATCAGGGAGATAGATGAGGGCTATGGATGGGGCAATGGGAGGGTCCTCTTCTCCTCTGCATCTATACACAGTATTTTTTAAAAATTTTATTGGACTAGATTTGATTTACAACGTTGTGTAATATTTAGGTGTATAGCAAAGTGAATCAGTTATACATATATCCACTCTTTTTTAAGATTCTTTCCGCATATAGGCCATTACAGAGTACTGAGTAGAGTTCCCTGTGCTATACAGTAGGTCCTTATTAGTTATCTATTTTACATCTAGTAGTGTGTATATGTCAATCCCAATCTCCCAACTTATTCCTCCCCCCACTTATCCCCTGGTAACCATGTTTGTTTTCTACATCTGTTACGTTATTTCTGTTTTGTAGATAAGTTCATTTGTACCATTTTTTTAGATTCCACATATAAGCGATATCATTTGATATTTATCTTCCTGTGTCTGACTTACTTCACTCAATATGACAATTGCACATATGGTCACCTAATCTGTGACAAAGGAGGCAAGAATATAAAATGGAGAAAAGACAGTATCTTCAGTAAGTGGTGCTGGGAAAGCTGGACAGCTACATGTAAAAGCATGAAATTAGAACACTCCCTAACACCATACACAAAAGTAAACTAGAAATGGATTAAAGACCTAAATTTAAGGCAGGACACTATAAAACTATTAGAGGAAAACATAGGCAGAACACTCTTTGACATAAATTACAAGAAGTTCTTTTTTCATCCACCTCCTAGAGTAATGAAAATAAAAACAAAAATAAACAAATGGGATCTAATTAAACTTAAAAGCTTTGGCACAGTAAAGGAAACAATAAAAAAAAACAAAAAGACAACCCTCCGAATTGGAGAAAATATTTGCAAACAAAGTAACAGACAAGGAATTAATCTCCAAAATATTCAAACAGCTCAATATCAAAAATACAAATAACCCAATCAAAAAATGGGCAGAAGATCTAAATAGACATTTCTCCAAAGAAGACATACAGATGGCCAGTAGGCACGTGAAAAGATGCTGAACATCACTAATTATTAGAGAAATGCAAATCAAAACTACAATGAGGTATCACCTCACACCAGTCAGAATGGCCATCATCAAAAAATCTACAAACAATAAATGCTGGAAAGGATGTGGAGAAAAGGGAACCCTCCTACACTGTGGGTGAGAATGTATATTGGTACAGCCACTATGGATAATAGTATAGAGGTTCCTTAAAAAACTAAAAATAGAACTACCATATGACCCAGCAATCCCACCCCTGGGCATATACCTGGAGAAAACCATAATTCAAAAAGATACATGCACCCCAATGTTCATTGCAGCTCTATTTACAATAGCCTGGACTTGGAAGCAACCTATATGTCCATCCACAGAGGAATAGATAAAGGAGGTGTGGTACACATATGCAGTGGAATATTACTCAGCCATAAAAAAGAACAAAATGATGCCATTTATACATAGTTTTGAATGTTTGCTTTTTAACATAAGGTACATAATGATTATGTTATTACAAATACTCCATAAAAATGGGCTAGTGTTAGGGACTTACATTGCTTATATTATTTTTCTTTACAACAAATCAAACTGAATTGTACATCTTTGAACAAAAGAAACTTTTTATTTTACAGGCTTTCCTTAGGGTGGATTGTAAGAGGTGGAATTAGAGCAATATAGGACAGGTTTATTTTAGGTCTCTTTGTCTATATTTAATGAATATATTATACTGGAGACCTGAAGCCAAATTAAAAGCAACACCAGGCATGTTTTGAAACTATTACCTCAATCTGGGCCATTTCCACAGTCCAACCTAAAGACTGTGCATCAAGTAAGAGGCATGGAAAGAGAGAGGCTAGCTAAACCATGGAGGAGGGTGTGGCCCTGGGGCTGCTCAAGTCCTCACTGGTCCTGGAGACAGTCCTGCACAGCAGAGAGGTGCCCACCCAGGTGAGGATGAGGACAGGAGGACTAAGTGGAGAGGAATGCTGTTGAGGACCGACTGAGGTTGGAGCAGTGGGAGAGATCGAAAGTGATGCTTGGGTGAGCAAAGAAGAAAACTGATAGAAGAGAAGAAGGAAGAATAGGGTAGCGGCCACAGAGAGGAACCAAAGACCCAGATATGGGTCTTCATGTACTTAGCAGAGCTCTGGGATCACCCAGGTTTATGGCGGACATGGTTGAGAGGTCTATCTGGCCTGTGGCTGCTTAGGGGGCTAGAGAGAGTGAGGGTCTCCCTTTTCCATAAGTCATGTGGAAGGGAGTATGTGATTTCGGAATCAGGAGTAATGGGTATAAAATAAAAATCTTTGGGCTTCCCTGGTGGCACAGTGGTTGGGAGTCCGCCTGACAATGCAGGGGACACGGGTTCATGCCCCGGTCTGGGAAGATCCCACATGCCATGGAGCGGCTGGGTCCTTGAGCCATGGCCGCTGAGCCTGCGCATCCGGAGCCTGTGCTCCACAACTGGAGAGGCTACAACAGTGAGAGGCCCGCGTACTGCAAAAAAATAAATAAAAATAAAGTAAATAAAAAATCTTTCAGTTCTCAGGCTCCAAAACTCACTCAGGCCAACCCAAGCATGCTGTCTCTCTTTGAAAGTGTCAGAGTGACCCTCCTTGGTGTTGGAATTTCCACGTGGCAGTCACGTTCTAACCCTGCCCAAGTGCCCAGCATGGTCCCAGCTAAGTAAGGATTAAGACATGGCCTCTGGCCATGAGGAGCTTGCATCCTAGCAAGAGAGGCAAACCCAGGGGCACTGTGGTCCTGCAGGGACCCCTGGGAAGTCTGCACTCCATTGTGCCAGCAAGAACTGAGTCCCAGCGCGGAGGGTCTGCACGTCACCGTCCTTGGCGTGTGTCCTTCTCATTCGGTTCTGCAATTTTATTCACTCACCAAATATCCACAGAACCTCTGTTCCATGACAGATCCTGTCACAGAGTAAAAAGCACACAGAGTGGAAAAAATAGTCGTTCCAAGCATGAACCCTGTTCTCATGAGGTTCACAGTCCAGAGGGGAGGCAAAGAGATAACTACCAACATTGTAAGATAGGCAGTGTTAAGAGAGGTTTGGTATGCGCTTTCTTATTTTCTCGTGTGTCTGGGACTGTCTGGGGGTCAATGTGGAGAGGTGTCAGGGACAGCTTCTCAAAGAAAGGAGTTTACACTGAGTTGTGGGAGTACAATTAGGTTTTGGCGTCTACCAGAAGCATAAGCTAATGTATAGACGAATGAAGTAAGTGTGTTTCTGGCAGAAGGTACCTCCAGAAGAGCACGGCAGGGTGCATTCGGGGAGTGTGTGTGCACCTGTGTGTGGTGGATCCTATGTGAAACATTGAGCTCGCTTGTTTATTTACATTCTTATTTACCAAGAGGAAAGTTGAAAATGTTAGCCTGCTTCATTTCGGTCTGGCTTGGACTGGTCAGATAGATGGGAATCCAGCAAATGAGATGAGACATAAATGTCCACACATTAAAACTCCACAAATGTTCACCTTCAAGGAAGTCTATCAATTCATATTTTTCTTATGGAAATTTTTTCTTATTTATAGTTACTTATGTATTACTTATATTTTCCCCACAGATGGAAAGATAGCAAATTTAACTTTCTTTTAAATAATGTATATATTCTCACAAGTTTGACAGTCACAAAGCATGTTGCATATACATAATCTTTGATCCTCACCTCTTCTTTTGCTTTTCTCCTGATGGATGTGCAAAAAATTTAAAAAATTACTTTTCTCTTTGATCAGTTCTGCCAGTTGATAACTGGGCAGTCAATTCGGTGGTTATGTAAGATACTTCCTTAAACTTTTTCAGTCATTCACGTCATACAAGAATTTCTGACCCAGAATAAATCTTTAACAAATACAATCGATATTCTAAACTAGCAGATGTGGAAATTTACAGCACATTTTGAAACCTAATTGATTTCTAAAACCACATACATGGAGTGCCAAGGACATCGATTCTTATAATTTGTTGGGATATGCGTATGGTCTGGGAATGGGCTGCGGATGACCAGGAGTCTTGTCTGGAGGGAGAAAAATACAAATAAGACCAATATTCTAGACCTGACTCTGCCACTATATGGTCCAGAAATTCAATCCTGATCCCCTGGTGCTCTGCCTGCAAGATGAGAACTTTGGTATGATTACGGGCAGCTTGGTATACATTTAGAAAGCGATTTAAATGTGTTCTAATCACTTGCACATACTTTGGTCCTGTGACGTAGCTGGACCGTGACATAGCATTTATAATAATAAAAAAAGGAAAGGGACGTCCAGAGAAGTGTTGAGGCAGGCTCAGAGTTGCTTGGCCAGAGCAGGGTCTCTTGGCTTCCAGGCATGCACATACACTGCTGCCATCCAGCGCTCTGGAGTCCCCTGATGGTGTTCCAAAGGGAGATCCCACATGCAAGCAGGCACCTGCTCAGTCTCCTGACCTGGCAGTTCTGCCAGCTGTATAGTGCAGACCCTCCTTAGGGCCAAAAGGAGATTGAGGCAGGCCTAGGGGGGGAAAGGAAGCAAATGAGGACTTTAATAAGATGAAAGGTTAACTTAAAAACCACGCTTATGTGATCCAGCAATCCCACTCCTGGGCATCTATCCAGAGAAAACTCTGATTCAGAAAGATACATGCACCCTAATGTTCATAGCAGCACTATTTACAATAACCAAGACATGGAAGCAAACTAAATGTCCATCGACAGATGAATGGATAAAGAAGATGTGGTACATATATACAATGGAGTATTACGTAGCCATAAAAAAGAATGAAATAATGCCATTTGCAGCAACATAGATGGATCTAGAGATTATCATGCGAAGTGAAGTAAGTCAGAAAGAGAAAGACAAATACCATGTGATATCACTTATATGTGGAATCTAAAATATTATACAAATGAACTTATTTACAAAAACAGAAATAGACTGACAGACATTGAAAGCAAACTTATAGTTACCAAAGGGAAAAGGGAGAGAGGTAAGGATAAATTAAGAGTTTGGGATGAGCAGATACAAACTACTGTCTATAAAATACTTAAACAACAAGGTCCTACTGTATAGCACAGGGAACTATATTCAATATCCTGTACTAAATCAAAATGGAAAAGAATATGTATATATATGTATAACTGAATCACTTTGCTGCAAAAAAAATAAAATAAAAACAAAAATAAAATAAAAACAGGGCTCATTTTCTCTAGGTTTCTAATGTTTACAGTTGCCAAAATTTGCAGCCCTCAGATGCACAGTTGCTTCTGGTAGGGGAGGGGCTCTCTCAGTCAAAATCAGAGTCAGACAAACTTCAAAAAATAAAAATTAATTTAGTCAACAACTTGGGCTTTTTGTTGTTTTTCATATTAGTGCATTATTGAGCTATAATTACATACCTTAGCAATTGACTCATTTAAAATGTATAATTTGATAGCTTTTAGTATATTCACAGAGTTGTGTAAATATCACCACAAATCTAGAAAATGTTTTCACCCCAAAATGATATCCTGTAACCATTATCAATCACTCCCATTTCCTTTCAAACTCCCTCCCTCCCACAGCCCCAGGCAATTACTAATATAATTTCTGTCTCTATAGATTTGTATATTATGGACATTTCATATGAATGGAATCATATACTATGTCATCATTTTTATCTGGCTTCTTTCACTTAGTGAAATATTTTCAAGGTTCATCAGTGTTGTAATAGGTATTAGTAATTCATTTTTTTATATTGCCAAATAATATTCCGTTGTTTGGACATACCACGTTTTATTTATCGATTCATCGATTGTTTTCACTTTTTGGCTATTATGAATAATGCTGCTATGAACATATGTTGCACAGGGTTTTTGTGTGGACATATGTTTTCATTTCTCTTGGCTAATGCCTAGAAGTAGATTTGCTGGGTCAAATAATTTTTGTTTAACTTTTTAAGGGACTGCCAAACTTTTTTGTTCTAGAGCAGCTGCACCATTTTATATTCCCACCAGCAATGTCTCAGGGTTCCAATGTCTTCACATCCTTGCCAACATATGTTATTATGTCTTTCTGATTGTAACCATCCTAATGGGTGTGAAGATGTATCTCATCATGGTTTTGATTACCATTTCCCTGATGTTTAATTATGTTGAGCATCTTCTCATGTACTTATTGGGCATTTATGTGTCTTCCTTGGAAAAATGACTATTCAAATCCTTTGCACATTTTTAAATTGGGTTACTTGTCTTTTTATATTAGTTGTAAGAATTATTTGTATATTCTAGATTCAAGTCCCTTATTATATATAGTATTTGCAAATATTTTCTCACATTCTGTATGCTGTCTTTTCAGTTTCTTAATGGTTTCCTCAAAGCACAAGAGCTTTAATTTTTATGAAGTCTAATTTATCTATTTTATCTTTTAACACTTGAGGTTATAGTGTCAAATCTAAGAGGAATTTGCCTAACTCATGGTCATGAAGATCCTGTTTGATAATTTTAGCTCTTACATGTAGGTCTATTACCCATTTTGAGTCAATTTTTGGTTATGGTGTGAAGAAATAGTTCAACTTTATTCTTTTACTTGTAGATACGCAATTATATTAGCACCTTTTGCTGAAAATGCTATTCCTTACCCAGTGAATTGTCTTGATACCTTTGTTGAAAATTAGTTTACTACATGTATGAAGGTTTATTTTTGGACTCTCAATTTTATTCCATTTATCTTTATGTCTATTCATATGCCAGTACTATACTGTTTGGATTATTGTAGCTTTGTAGTTATTTTAAAAATTGGCCAGTTTGAGTCCTTCTCTTCTGTTCTTGTTCAAGATTGCTTTGGCTAGTCTGAGTCCTTGACATTTCTGTATGAACTTTAGGATTAGCTCATCCATTTCTTCAAAGAAGTCAGCTTGGATTTTGACAGAGATTGCACTGAATCTGTAGATAAATTTGGAGAGTACCAACATTTTAACAATATTAAATCTTCCAATCCATGAACATAGGATGTCTTTCCACATATAGAACTTTTTTCATTTATTTCAACAATGTTTCGTAGTTTTAAGTGTACAAGTTGTGCACTTTTGTTCAATTTATTCCTAAATATTTTATTCTGTTTTGAAGCTGTTATATATGGAATTGTTTCCTTATTTAATTTTCAAAATTTTCATTGCCAGTGTATAGAATTATAACTGCTTTATGAATGTTGATTTTGTACCCTGTGAACTTGCTGAATTTGTTATCAGTTCTAATAGTTTTTAAGTGGATTCCTTAGCATTTTCTATATACAGGATGAGGTCATCTGCAAACACAGTTTTATTTCCTCCTTTCCAATCTGGATTCCATATACATATTAGACTAATTTCCCTGACTAGAACCTCTAGTACAATATTGAATATAAGTAGTAAAAGCAAACATCCTTTTCTTGTTCATGATCTTTGGGTGAAAGCATTTGATCTTTCACTATTAAGGATATTACTTGTGAGTTTTCACACATGTCCTTTATTAGTTTGAGGAAGTTCTCTTGTATTCTTAGTTAGTTGAGTGTTTTTATTATAAATTTAATTTTATAAAATGTTTTCTCTTCATGTAGTGAAATGACTCTGTGATTTTGGTTCTTTATTGATATTGTGTATTTCATTAATTGATTTTTAAATGTTAAACCAACTTTGAATTCCTGGGATAAGTCCCACTTGGTCATGATATATAATCCCTTACATATGTTGCTGGATTCAGTTTGCTAGTATTTTATTGAGAATTTTTGTGTCTATATTTATAAGAGATATTAATCTGTAGATTTATTTCTTGTATCATCTTTTTTTAAATTTCCTATCAGAGTCACACTAGTCTCTAAAAATGAGTTGAGACATGTTCCTTTCTAGTCTATTCTTTTGGAAGAGTTTGTGAGAATTGGTAATAATTATTTAATGTTTGGTAGAATTCACCTGAGCCTGGGATTTTTTGTAGATGTTTTAAAAATTGTTAATTTAACCTGTCTTTTACTGAATCTATTCAAATTTTTAATTTTTTCTTGTGGATTTCAGTAGTTTATGTCTTTCTGGGCATTTGTCCATTTAACCTAAGTCATATACACCAGCGGTCCCCAACCTTTTTGACACCAGGGACCAGTTTCATGGAAGAAAATTTTTTCCACAGATTTGGGGAGAGGATGGTTCAGGCAGTAATGCATGTGATGGGGAGCAACAGGGAGTGGCAGATGAAGCTTCGCTCACTTGCCCACCGCTCACCTCCTGCTGTGTGTCCCAGTTCCTAACAGGCCATGGAAAAGTACTGGTCTGTGGTAAAGAGATTGGGGACCCCTGATATACACTGTTACTGTTTTTTTGTTTTTTAATTTTCTAGATAATAAATACTTGGTCTTATTAAACATTTCACTATTAGCTTTAATACTTTCAGTATGGCTCACAGAGGAGTTTACAGTTTCTGGAATGAGACAGACCTAGGTTCAAGGTCTATCCCTGCTCCGCTCTAGTTCTCAGGGGTGAAATTTAAATTCTATGGACCTTGGTTTCCTCATTGAAACAATGAAACTAGTGACAATAAATGGGTTGCCAAATTGATGGTACAAGAGGTTTGGAAGAATTCCAACAGTCCACCATGTGGCAGGCTATATTTTCCAAAGAATTTTATGATAATTTTCTTTCTCCATATGTTTTTATAGAACTTTCCACTCACTCATCAAAAGGTAGAATCTATTTCTCCTCATCTTGAGTTTGGGTATGCTTGTGACTCACTTCTAACCCATAGAATGTGGTAGAATTGATGCTGTATGACATTTGAGGCATTTGCCTTCTTAGTTAGAACATGAGCTAGTGCTTAGAATATTGAGCTTCTATATAAAAACTACTACTACTGCTCTGAGGCCACCTCGATATGAGAAAACAAAGGGTCCATGGAGCAGTCTATTGTAGGTGTTTTATCCCACAGCCCTAACTGAGACCCCCAACCAACATGAAATATCAACTGCAAGATATGTGACTAAAGATGCCACCAGATAATTCAAGTCCCCATCTGCTGAGTGATCCAAGGTAATGCCCTAAATATTGTTGTACAAAACAACATATCTGACTTCTTAATCCACAGATCCATGAGCACAACAAAATTGTTCAAAAAGATGATCAGTTTGTGGAGTAGAGAAACAATCCCTGAATGATCACTTCAAATGATTGCATTGTTGTAATGACTAAAATAACAAATGTGAAGATTAAGATATTTCATGAATTACAGGAAATAGGAGGAAATTATGGGAGGAAAGTCCTGTTCTTTGGCTTTCCTCCCCATGAACAAAGCTGTCCCTGCTGTCGTTCTTGCCTGTCTCTCCAGCCCCTCCCCCACATACTCATACTTATGGACCAGCTTCACCCATATCAACATCTTGGAGGTTCCCAAATGGAGAGGGCTGGTTCTCACCTGGGGCCTTAGGTTCCTGTGTTCCCCTTGTCTGAGATGATTTTATCCTCTTATTCCTCTTTGCTGGTTCCTCTTCACATCTGTGATTTCTGAAAGTTGGTCTGCTTTAGGGCTCAGTGCATAGAGATCCTTTTTTTCTACATTTACCACCCATGTGGATTCCCTTTGTGTTGGAGCTTAAAACCACCCTTCAATGGTCCCCCTGATCTTGCAGAATATCATTCAAAAGCCTTCCCTCAGGCCTTATGGCCTTCAGTGACCCAGACCTGGCTAACCTTCAGGGTTCTTCTCTGGCCCTAGAAGCACACTTTTTTCCTGACTTATGGACCTGTGTATAGTCCCCCAAAGTATCATGCTCCTTCAGATCTACATAATTTTACATGTGCTGCTGCCTCTGCCCAAATTTCTCCTCCACTTCTTTGTTTCATTAGACACTGCTGAGTCTTTGAATTTTTGCTCTTCCTTTAAACCCCATCTGATGTCCTACTTTCTCAGACTCATCTGAGTGGCCCTAATGGGTGCTTCTACATTCTGTGGTTTATATCCCTATTTTTTGTCATGCTGTTAGTGCTGTTGATTTGCCTGCCTTCCCCTCTGGATTTAGAGCTTTTAGAGGTAGACATAAGTGTGTTCTGGGACCTAATATGCTGTGCATTCCAGTGTGGAGGCTTAGTAAGCGTTTTTACTGGATATGGTGTGTACATTAAACAAGACACCTGGATGAGAAAGGTCACTTTTCCCTTGCCTTGGAATCTTAGCAGGCAGATCACTGCAAGTTGCCTTTACTCTCTTATCCAGACACCTGGCTGCAATCCATCAGACACTCTTATCCATTAAGTACAATTATATGCTTTGTTAGAATAGCCAGATGTTAAGCACAGTGAAAAGATGTCATTTCATCCAATGGAAAGATTATAAACCTATTTATACTGGCAACCAACCACAAGAACTTAAATGATGGATGGAGTGGACAGGTCTTTCTGTTGGTAAACCCTGGAATAATGGGTCCTCCCAGGAGAAGGGAGTTGGGGGGTGGAGTTGGACTTCTGAGGAGTAGTCATGACCTGGTTAATTGTTTTACCTGCTTGAGATTTTTTGGATGATACATGAATTTGTTACCCCAGGACAGCCTACCCCAACATTCTAGAGTTTTCAAGGATTTAGATAGGACATTATTTCTTTTTAATTCTTTTCAATTATCATTATTTTTTTTTATTTGGCTGCACCAGGTCCTAGTTGTGGCATGCAGGATCTTCTTTGCCTTGTGCGGGATCTTCTTTGCGACAGGTGGGCTCTTAGTTGCAGCAAGCGGGCTCTTAGTTGTGGCATGGGAGATCTAGTTCCCTGACCAGGGATTGAAGCTGGAGCCCTGCATTGGGAGTGCAGAGTCTTAACTAGTGGATCACCAGGGAAGTCTCCCAGGACATGTTTTGAATGAGATTCCATCCTTGTTTCAGTTGATGGTGCCAGCATCTAACCAGGCACCCAGGCTAGAAATATGGAAGTAACCAGTTATCTAGTCCTGCCTATCTTATCTCCCAAATACTTCTCAAATATTCTCATTTCTGGGCCTGTTACCACTGCCCAAGTATACTTACCCTCATCACCTCTTGGGTGAACTCCCTCCATAATTTAGAGTTTAACAAATTCCTTTTGTAAATCAAAGGAGATATTGATTGAAATGCAATTATGGGGAAGAATTTCAATATGCACAGTAAGGAAATCAAAGAATTGACATTTTAAATTAGGTTTTTCTAATATGGACATTTTAAATTGAAATTATTTCCAAATACTTTCTGGTAGGGTTTGAATACTCAACTTCCCTGATTCTGAGAAAGGGAGAACTAATTTGGTAAGTAGGAAATCAAATTTGAAAAATAGGCAAACACTATAGAGGTAGAAGGAGAAAAAAAACTTTGAGATTAAAATGTGAGAGCTAAGGAGTGGAGCTAAGGGAAAAAAGGAGGGTATTACCAACAAGGAACTTGAAATATTTTCCTAGGAAAATTGATGAAGATGGGAGAAGACCCTTTACTCAGGGAGAGCCTGGTGGTTGGAAGGATCACTGTTAATAACGTTATTCCAAGACTCCTTGTGGTAGCTGAGTTATTACCCACAATCTGCCATCTTTCTTTTGAGTGAGGTCTTCCCATCATTTGTGCTCATGGACTTTGATCATTATTTCTTTCTTCATCTACAACCATCACCTTATCCATGACTACCTGGGGGATATGGGACCTTCTTTTGCTGCCAGATCCAAGACATTTTTATGTGTGTGTGTGTGTCTGCATGTGTATTTTGGGAGATCACAGTCAACTAATTAAGTTTGGGAGAAGTTTCTGAACAACTGCACTTTGGTGTGTTTAAAGACACAAGCTGGGGACCCAATGAGTGAAGAAATTGTTAATGAAATTGCCACTGCCTGCTCTTTGTCATTTACTAAGTATAACCTTAGGAGAATTTCATAAACACTTTGAATTTTCTTGTGTGTAAAATAGGGATAATAATTTCTACTTCTCAGGGTTATCATGGGAGGAATACATGGGATAATACATATAAAGTTTCTTAGTCTGTGTGGAACCTGAGAGATGACCAATAAATTATAGACATTATTATACTCAAAGTTCTTAACGGCCCTGCTTAATCTTCATTAGATTTATCCTGATTTCTCTTTAGGTACTAAAAACATAGACTATTAAATTTATCTTTCTATAAGAATGTTCTTGTGCTTTATGGTTATTGAGGAAATCATCTATTTTTGGGCCAGATTCTCTTGAGTATCCCACCATGATATTTTTATAAACCCAGTGTGTATGTAAATATGTTCTCCAAAACATAGCACCTCAAGATGCACCTCAGAAAAAAATGCTTTCATGGTCAATAAATGTGGACAATGTTTTATGCTGTATTCAACTTTCACCTTTATTCTGCTCTAATAGAGATGCACTGAACATATAAATATAGTAACACTTTGTTTAGGCCACACGTTTTAAAACCGCTTTGAATATAGAACTAATTTTTCCCCATGAAATATCTAGTAACAACCTAAGGAAGGATTGATGGTTCCACAGATCACACTTTGGGAAATGCATCACTAAGCAAAGCCCGTGTTTTCAATATGCTCAATGGCAACATGAGAGTCAAAAAACAAGGTGGGTGCTATTGGGCAGTGGCTGCCACAAGTCAATACTTTCAGCTCCATGGGACGGCCTGCCACTCTTGATCTACACCTGCTTTGATACCTTTCTTTTCAAGATGATTAATGCATGGAATGATTTCACATTACCCTGCATTAGCAAAGATTTGTTCTGACATTTCATTGGGAGTCAATCAGAAATCCAGTTTGAAGTTAAGTCAATAAACTTCAGGTTTCCCATTCTCTCCCTTGTTTATTAATAGTATTAATGGGATCCAAAAGCCTTTCTTGTTCTTTTCAAAGCCTGCCAACATAAAATAACACATCTTAGGTATAGGACCCCACTCTGTTCTAAATATAATGCATCACAAATAATACTCACATAATTCTATTATAGTATCCAACTTACTAGGCAAAGAAACAAAGGCTAAGAGAGTTTTAAAAGCTTGTTTATCATCAAAGAACCAGAATTCCAATATATATATTTCTGATTCAACCACAATATATTATGTTCCACAGCAAATCATACGTCTTCAGAAAGCCTTGCCTGCTCAAGTTTATTGGATAACTACAAATATGCTGTGCAAAAAACTACCCAAACACTAAGTGGTTTAAAGCAAACATTCATCCTCATGGATTTGTAAGGTGGCTAATCTAAGTTGGGCTCTGCTCCATGAGTCTATTATCCTTTTTAGAGACCAGCACGTTTTTCTCATGGTGATGGCAGAGACGCAGAGAGCAAGAAAAGCAGAAACGTGCTTTTCAAGCCTTGGATCACTTCATGTGCACTAACATTCTGTTAGATAAGGCAAGTCACATGGCCCAAACCAAAGTCAGGGGACAAGAAATCATTCTCTGTTTCTCTTGCAGAAATAACTGCAAAGCCACGTGCCCTGTAGTGTGAGATATTCACAGGTTTTAGGGATTAGGATGTGGACATCTTTGGGAGCCATCGTTCTGCTACAGTATATGGTTCTTGGACATTCTAATAGCTATTTAGTGGTATTTCACTGTGGTTTTAGTTTGCATTTTCTCTTTTGTTTGCTTGCTTTTTATTTTGGGGTTTTTTTTTTGGCTGCAACGTGTGGCTTGTGGGATCTTAGTTCTCCAACCTGGGATCAAACCGAGGGTCATGGCAGTGAAAGCGCCGAGTCTTAACCACTGGACCGCCAGGGAATTCACTTAGTTTGCATTTCCTGAATGATTATGTTGACCATCTTTGCATGTGCTATTTGTAATCTGTATATTTATTTTTGGTGAAATGTCTGTTTAAAGTTTTGCCTATTATATATATTGGGTTTATACTTTTCATTTGAATTTTGAGAATTTTTATATAGTGTTGATACCCTACATTATTGATCAGATGGGTGAAATGAAAATATTGTTTGCAAACTGTGGCTTGCTAAGTGTGTCTTTCAAACATCAGAAGTCCTTAATTTTGATGAAATTCAATTTATGATTTCTTACTCAGTATGCTTTTGGCATGGTATCTAACAAAAATTTGCCTAACTCAAGGTCATGAAAATTATCTCCTATGTTTTGTTTTAGAAGTTTTTTAGTTTTAGGTTTTACATTTAGGTCTATGATCCAGTTTGAGATAAGTTTTGTATAGGGCATAAGATATAAATCAAGATTTCATTCTTTTTACTTTTTTGATTTGGATATCCAGTTGTTTCAGGATCATTTGTTCAAAACATTATCCTGTCTTCATTAAATTCTCTTTGTACCTTTGTCAAAAACCATAGAAGTATGAGTCAATTTCTGAGCACTCTGTTCTCTTCTATCTTTTTTCCAGTAATACTGTCTTTATCATTGTAGCTTTATATTATCAGGTAGCATGAATAGCCCAACTTTGTTCATTTTTAGAATAGCGTCTGGTTATTCCAGTTCCTTTGCTTGTCCATATAAATTACAGGTTCAACTTGTCAATCATATACAGTATCATCATAGAATATTGGTACATTGATCCTATTTTCTGTGACCTTTGTAAACTCACTGTTTAGGGTTAGTTTGGTTGTAGTAACTAGATTCTTGGGAAATTTCTATACAGAAAATTATGTAATCTGTGCATAGAAACAGCTTATTTCTTCTTTTGTTTATCTGTATGCCTTTCCTTTCTTTTTCTTGCTTTGTTTCTCTGACCAAGACCATTGGTACAATGTTGAATAAAATTGGTGAGAACATACATCCTTGGGTTGTTCCCAATTTTAGGAGAAAATAATTCAATCCTTCACCATTACGTATGAAGCTAAGTGTAGAGTTAATTTTTGTTTGTTTGTTTGTAGATGTCCTTTATCAGAGGTAATGGTGGGCTAACATGTATCAGTGCCTGTCTTCCATGGGTAGATTGTTTCTTCCTGTTTCCTTCCTCTGCTGTGGTAGGTTTTCTCAGAATACTGCTTTTTTTGCCCTTTCTACTACAGATTAAGGTTTTTGTTCTGTAGGAAGGATTGAAAAATGGATGTGGACAGACCTCAGATAGTGCCTACTGTCTAGCACCCCCCAAACAGCTTCATGGTGGGGCATTCTCAGGATCCTCCCTGATCGAACATGTGAGCAGCTGGTGGGGTCCTGGAAGAAAAGCCTTCGAGAGGTTTGGACCTCTCTATGTCTGTGCTGCAGGGGCTTCACACTCTCACACTAGAGCTCATTCAGATCTTAGTAATTCATCAAAATTTTCTTGCTGAATCTTCTTATTGGCATTCAGTAGTGTCTTATTGGGTCCTGTTTCTTTTCATAGGTGACTCTTTCTCCAAAGTCTCATTTTTTTGCCCTATGACCTCAGTTATCTAATGAGTTCAAGAAAATAAATTAAAGGGCTTTTTTCTTATTATAATGGTGAGAGCAACACTCTTCTAGTTTTATACATTTGAAACTGGGTGTTTCTTCTCATATCTAGAGTTGGGGAGGAGGAAAAAAATAGGAAAAGGTAATGTGTTATTAAGAAACTACTTTGAGCCATGCACGGTGCTAACTTGCCCATCCTATCAAATTTAGACGTTAAACAATTACATAAGGCAGGAACCGTTGTTATTATTATTACCGCACCAGTTGGTGCTCTTAACCACTTTGTGTACTGCTTTTGCTTTATCTCTTGTCATCATCACACTAACCACCTGAGGAAAGGGATCGTGATGATCTTAGTGCTGTTACACGACCAACCCTTAGCAGAATCTTTAGCACATAGTGAATGCAGAAGGAGTCCCTGCTGAATCAATTAGCGCAAATGCAGCCTTCAGGCACATGTGCGATAGTCATTACATTATCTCAGCATTCCTTCCCTTCCCACATCACTGGAAGTTTGGGATGGGCTAAGATCTATGCATTCAGAAAGGTATTCATTCATCTACTGGCTGTGTGAAGCTGAGTGTGGTAGAAAGGCAGTCACAGAGCATGGGGCCTGGGCAGGCGTCCTGACTCTTCCCACCGACTTGTTGGCTCCATGCTAGGAAATTTGTTCCTCCCTTTGTGATGTGGCCTTGGTGTCTGAACTATTTGACATTCTCGTAGCCAAGTCTGTAGAGTTGCATCATTTTAACCACTGCTTCCCCCTCTCCCCATTCACTGCTTCCTTCTTTCTCAACATTCCAAAGTCCTGCTGCCTTACTTAAAGTGAGTTTTATAGTATGAACAGGATCTCCAGGTAAAGGTGTACATTTGTGATCTGCACAACAGAACATGCATGGGGGTGAAATGCAGCCCATGCTCAGCTCACCAAGACAAGCAGTCAGAGCAGTGCCCATGTCTGCTGGGGGAAGAGCATTTTTCACAGTTTCACAAGGGCACTCTGTGGGTTGATGATGACCTTGATCTTGCATGCAACTGTGCCTAGCAGGGGAGCAAATCAGGAGAAGAACCATTTCCCTTTGAACTGCAGAGTTCTAGTGATTTCTCTGCAGTAACCTCCGACCCCTTCTGCTACTGCCCTCTTCTATTTCTTGTGTTTCTTCTCTCATGTGCTTAGATTCCCCTTGGTTTGGCTTCATCTTCCCCTCCCCTCCTACCTCATTCCACTCCACCACACACAAGCGCAAAACACCGGTCCCACTTTCCTTCTCCATTTCCATTTTTTTTTCTGCTGGGATTCTAAAACCAATCCTGCTACTTGCACCTGCTCAGGAAATTAAAATGTTTAAGCTTTTTTGGCTGTCACATCACTGTGAGGCCAAACTGACAATCTGCTAACTACAGACTCAGAGCTAAAATAACAAAACGTTTTGCAAGCTGGGCTAGAATCATAAGGGGTGGATTCTTTTTTAGCTCTCCAAAGCCAACAACGCAAAATAAAATACTCCACACTTCCCTTCTGCCTTTTCCATTAAACAGTGCGGGGAGAGCCTCCCTGGGGTGTGTCTGTGGACCTCTTTGTCGCCTTCCCCACTCTCTCTCCATCTTCCATCTCACACTTACTTCTTGTGGATAATCTCCCTCCCTCCCGAGGCGTGTACCCCAGAAGCGACCCTGAGAGGCTGTGATAACCAGGAGTCCCACCTGGCATGGGGTCTGCCTGCCCACTGCCAGGCGTTGGGCCTGGAGACAGGTTAGTTCTCTGAGAGAAGCCTGCCTCTCTGAAGGAGGCCAATGCTCTGCTTGCAGATAAAGGGGGTGGGTTTGGAATGCATCTCTCCAAGAGGTCTGACGGACACGGCTGATGGAACAGAAGTCATCCTGAAGGAACAGAAGAAGGGGAAGAAGCTCTGACCACAGCTGCTTGGACACACCAAGTACACCCCATCTCAGGATCTTTGCTCTTGGTGTTCTGTTTGCCTCAGATGCTCTTCCTCCAGTTCTGTGCATGGTTCTGTCCCTCATCTTTATTTGGATATTTGCTCAAATTTGATCACTTCCCATCCGTCCTACATAAAAATGCTTACATCACTTTACACCTTTATGACATTTATTGCTCCCTACCTATAACTTATTTGCTTACCTTTTTTTTTTTTCTGTTATCCTCTCTCAAGTATAAGCTTCACGAGGACAGGAATTTTTTTTTTGCTAACTACTACCTTCTTTATACTTAGAACATGGCCTGGTAAATAGTGGGTGAGTGGGTGCTCATTAAATGCATTTTTTTTTTTTTTTGCGGTATGCGGACCTCTCACTGTTGTGGCGTCTCCCATTGCAGAGCACAGGCTCCGGACGCGCAGGCTCAGCGGCCATGGCTCACGGGCCCAGCTGCTCCGCAGCATGTGAGATCTTCCCGGACCGGGGCACGAACCCTCGTCCTCTGCATCGGCAGGTGGACTCTCAACCACTGTGCCACCAGGGAAGCCTTAAATGCTTATTAAATGTATGAACCTTGGGAATATCTCAAGTGGGCCAGGCACCATGCCAGTTGCTTTACATCCTTTATCTCTTTTCATATTCAAATAATCTTGCTGAACAGTTTTAGTCACCCAGACTTCACAGAGAAGGTGGCCGAAGGGTCATGATGTTAGGGATGCCTGGGCTATTTCCACAGTGACTTGACCTCTGGTCTGTCTGACCTCAGAGTCTATGTCCTATACACCAGAGCTTGCTGGCTTGCGAGCACTGGTGACCCCAAGTCTTCCTCCCCATCTTCCTTTCCCAGTCCTCCATCTGTGACAGGAAGGACTTTCAGTTGGGGCCCTTGAACACTTTTGGGGATATATAAGAGTTTCTCGGGCCCTCTTCCTGACTACACCTCCCTGGTCTGAAACTTCTCACATCAGTGTTCCTCCTGACTGGCTTCCTGCTTTTCTCAGAACATCCTGACAGAGGATACCTTTCCCTGTGTACTTCTTCAGCTTCTATCCATAATTTAGCGACGTGTGAAAACAAATTTCACCTAAGGAGTTCCACTAAATTCACAAAGGAATAAAATATCAAAGCTTTTAAACTCTTTCATATTTGCTTTCTCCCTCGGCAGAGTTGCAGCTTTCTGGATCACAGTGTATAAATGGCACAAGTGAGCTCTGAGAAGGTTGAGAAGTTTCTCTATGCATTTGTTCCACCATGGTACCCAGTCCCAGAGGCCTGCATCCCAGTGATGGGAGCCGCATCCTTCTCATGGAAAGGACACTCCAGCCTTGCACCCACATCTGCATGCACGACAATTCTCAGGCTGCAAGCCTGCTATGCCTGTACCACGGTCACCATGCATCAGGGCAGGTCCACCCTGCTAGCTGTCATGGTCTCAGTTCTGAAACCTTGACGATCTCATCCCCCACCTCATATCTTACACTGCTCTCAGCTTGTTAAGCTTCCAGCCTCATTCACTTGACTGTCCTGAAGACTTGAGGCTGTGCACTGCCTTCCTGCTCTTTGCACCTCTTCCTGTACCAGCCCCATTGCCTTGGGCAACCTTGTCCTCAAGTGACCTTGTCGAGAACCCCATCTTTGGCTATGTTCTGTGGGAGGACCCTCCTCTGGGTTTTCACAGGCCCTGAGCAGGGATAATCCCTGCTCTTCAGAAGTTCCTAGATGGCCTTTAATAGATATTTTAGGGACTTGATTTTGAGTGCCCTGGACCCCTTAGAGTGCAGAAAAAGGGAACAGGAGGTTCTAAAGCCAAAACTTTTAACTTGACAAAGGTTTTAATTCAGTTCATTCATTTATTCAGCAAGAACTTACTGATAACCTGATATACACCAGAGACCGTGCCCAGTGCCGGAGATTAAGAGATACAGGAGCCTCACTTTTCCTCTCACGGAGCTCAGAGCTGTGATGCAGGTAAGACAGGGAGTAGAATGAAGCAATGCCGGCCAGTATTTGCTGAGCCTGTGTGCCCATATTCCAGGTCTTATACCAAAGGGTTAACATGCTTCTTCCCGTCTAATCTGTGCTTCAGATTAGATGGAAAGGAGCAAATGTAAATGTGTATGCTGTCAGAAGAGCTCAGGGATTACCTGTAGACCCACTCGATGGTGATTAATGGGAAAGAGTGCAGGGCCGACGTCAGACAGAACAGGCCATGTCGCTCTGCCTGTAAGTGGCATCAGGCTGCTGTTAATTCCTACCCCCTCCCCCAACCAGGTATAGTCCAGCTGCCCTCTTCCTCCCCTTAAAGTCTGTAATGTCTTTCTAACTGATTGCCTTCTAGCCAATTCCCCTGATGTACTTTCCTGTGCAGCAGATTGAGTCATCTTTTCAGACAGGAAATCTGATTATCGTACCCTCAGCCCAAACTCCTTAAATGACTTTCTATTTCTTTAAGGTCAGGTCCAAAATCCATAGCTTGGCTGCTAAGGAATTCACCTGGCTCCTGCCTAACCCTAACCCTAACCCTTACCCTGACCTGGCTTCGGCCTCTGAGCTCACCACTGCCTTCTGGCTCACTTCATTCTGGTCCCACAGGCTGTCTGGAAGTTCCTGGAGTGCCATGTTTTTTCCTCCCCCAGGGCTTTGACCATGCTTTCCCTCTGTGTGAAAGCCCCCTTCTCCCTTCTCAGGCTAATTCCCATTATTTGACAGTTTTCAGCTTGAACTGTTTTCTCTCACTTCCTTTCCCTTCCCTAGAATAGTTCAGGCCTCCTATTATATGCTTCTGTGGTACACCATCTTTATTCTTTTAGCCTTTATCATAGCTGTAGATGTTATATATGAGGTGAAATGGTTGGCCATCCACTAGTCTTTGGTCAGAAGACTACCTATAATTAAAATAGCTGTTGTTGGTGTATCTAATCTTATGCCATAAGGACTTTGGTTGAGCAGGAAAAACTCTCAATGCATCAAACCACAATGGTGGGTCTATTATTCTTAAAAAGGCAGCTCAGTGCTACTAATAAGTGAATGACCCTATCCCCACATGAGTTATACTCTGATGTCTCTAAGTACTTAATAATTACAAAGTAATTACTGCTTGTACCTTGGAGTTGTTACATCACAAATTACAATGTAAAGGGGACCAGTCCATCAAAGATTTTTCATTGAGGAAGTTGGGGAGCAGGTTGGCAGGACAGTAAATTAAAAAGGGAGAATTGGGCTTCCCTGGTGGCACAGTGGTTGAGAGTCTGCCTGCCAATGCAGGGGACACATGTTCGAGCCCTGGTCTGGGAGGATCCCGCATGCCATGGAGTGGCTGGACCCGTGAGCCATGGCCGCTGGGCCTGCGTGTCCGGAGCCTGTGCTCCGCAACGGGAGAGGCAGCAACAGTGAGAGGCCCGTGCACCGCAACTGGAGAGGGTCCTCGCACAGAGGCGAGGACCCAACACAGCCGAAAATGGATAAATGAATAAATAAATAAAATTTAAAAGAGAAATCCTGAATGCTAAAAGTAACTTAAAAAAAGAAAAGAAAAGATAAAAAGGGAGCATTGTCCTCTTTCTTGTTCATGGACAGGGAGCTCTTTGTCTTCAAAATCATGTGAGACTAAGTAGAGGTATGTGTGCCAAACCCTGAAACTTGATCCCCTTTGCAAGATGTAGGTGGTATAAAACATGCTTATATAATTATAAGGAAGGTCGGACACTTTTGGGAACAGGATGGGATGATGAGCCTAAGATCTTTGAAGAAGGCACCCCCTTCTTCCAGCAGTTTAAGGTGTAGAGAACACCATGCAGTCAGGCTTGGGGAAAAACCATCACTGGGACATTTATAGAAAGCAGCAAGTGGACCAGTTTTGAGTGTGTGGTTGGGTGTTTGGCCAGGATTGTCACAGTTTTCAGTTTGTTACGTTACAATCTTCCCTTGGTCTACACTCAAAATTTAGTAAGAACAAGAGTTTCCTTGAGTGAATTAATTCTGTGTTCTTTTCTGACTCCCAAGACTTGATGATAAGCTCTTTGAGGACAAAACCATGTCTTATCTTTGTTGCCCCAATACTCAGTTCAAGGCTTGGTGCAGAGTGGTCACTTCATGTTGTTCAGTTTGGATGAATGGGCATCTGAACATTTTTCAGTGAGAGGAGAGGAAGAGCCACTGAGAAGGAAGAATTAAGAGAGAAAAGTCTTGATATGGGTGGGAGGAGATGGAGTGCATTGCTCAGATGTTTGGCAAAGGGTTAGTTATAGAGAGGAGAGGAAGGCCTGTTCTGATGAGACAGACAAAGTGAAAGAAGCAGGGGCATTCGGGGATAAGAGTAGTGTAGAAAAGGGAGGTGATATGGATAGGATTGTACTTCTCCATAATGTTGCTTCTTAACAAAACTGTAAAGAAGAGATGTGTGTATGTGTGTGTGTGAGTGAGAGAGAGAGAAATAGAGAGAGAATCCTGGTTTAAGGTCATGAGGACTAAGCATCATGGCACAGAAGGAAAACCAGTGACCCTTAGACAGTGGCTCTTCCACTTATCTGTATGACATTGGATAAGAAGATGGTTTATTTCTCAGAGTTCCTTCCTCAGTAAAAGAAGATTAATTTAGCTCACTGATTTAATGTGATGATTTATTTAGCTATCACAAATGAAATCTCTTTGTCAGCTCTACAACATATTGCAAATGTATTTCTTTGAAAGATCTATTTATAGTTTAGTTTAGTTGAGGAAAGAAGTTTAACCCATCTAAACAGTATGATGAACTAAGTATAAAATGTTAAAAAAAAACCCAAAACAACCCTATGAGAGCACAGAAATACAGAATATCAGCTTTGTGGATTTTTGGAAATCATTGACACAATCTCCCATATTGTATAAGAGTATTTTCCTGTTGTAATTATTTCTATATACATCTCTATTTGTCTTTCCCCATCCAGTTTGCTAATTCTCCCCAAAAGAGATAATATCTCTGTATGTCAGCATCTATTAAAATCTTATTTATAAGCTAATTGCTTAATACCTATATATTGAATTGACCTGTTGAAAGCTCTCATTTTACTTTTGGAGAAACAGGCTCAAATATCTCAAGTGACTCTGCAAATCTCACACAACTAGGTCTTCTCACTGCCAGCCTAGTGTTTTTTTACAATCTGATCTCAGGAAAGAGATGGACCTTGAAGCTGCATAACACGGGGAGATCAGCTCAGTGCTCTGTGACCACCTAGAGGGGTGGGATAGGGAGGGTGGGAGGGAGATGCAAGAGGGAGCAGATATGGGGATATATGTATGTGTAGAGCTGATTCACTTTGTCATAAAGCAGAAAGTAACACACCATTTTAAAGCAATTATACTCTAATAAAGGTGTTAAAAACAACAACAACAACATAGGAGCAAACAGAAAACAGGACATTCCTGGCAAACAAAACAGCTTGAGCAAAGGCACTGCATCAGAAATGGGGTTTGAGTGTTCAGGGATCCTTTGGAGGACCAGCCTGGCTGCAGTGGAGGGCACACACATTTTTATGGGGCTTGCTAACCTCTCATGAGTCCTGAGAAAAAGAATCAAGAAATTGTCAAAGAGAATAATAAAAATCTTAATTATCTAGCAATTTGTCCAGTACTAAACTCTAAGGTGGGCAACACTAGTGTCGTATAAAATGAATGCAAAATTGAACACATCAAAACAAATAAATGCTTCCTTCTTGCCAAAATCTCCTTGGAATTACATCACAAACAACCCTCATGATAATAATGAATCAAAGAAGTCTTTAATTTATTTCAAAGGCAAATGCCATTGGATACGTTTGAGGTCACTAGAGGTCCTTCATGGAGTCTGACCAGTCTTAACGGAGCACCCACTTACTCCAGAGGGAAAAGTAGACCAGTGTCTATTAGTCCCTGACTTTCCTGAATCTAATATCCCAGGACCACGCCTTAGCATTGTGTGTCACTAAATTGAATAGAATGCATTTCAGGGCTTATTGAAAAATGTACATAAAATCATGGAGGGCTTTCTGGGGGAAGGATGACTTTGGTAACATCTTTAGAATGGAAAACTACTGTTAGAGCCCTTCATTGTCTCCCTAACGGTGGTGTGCAAAGCCCTCCAAATCCACCCCTCCTTAGCCATTAAGTTTTGTCTCCCAACGTTTCTCTTTCATGTCCATACACCCCAATCATACCAAACTGCTCATAGTTCCTTGAGCTATTTATTGCAATTTCACACCTCTGAGCTCTTAAATATGCTAATTTTTCTACCCGATGCACCATTGCCCTCCTTCTGCCTGGAGAGGATGTCTTCTCTGTGTTCAAGACCCATATGACTATTTCTTCCCCCAACTAAGGTACAGTTGATTACTATTCCTTGTGTCCCACTCTGTATCTTATATCACCTTACTTATGGCACTTATCTCACTATCCTGAATCCTTTTTTATTTTAATAAGAATTTACTGTATTTATCCCTAGACTGTGAGCTTAAAGACTAGGTGCCATGTATTACTGGGGACTCTATTCCCACTAAGTCACTGATGCAAAGTAGGTGATCTGTTTGTCAGATGAATGAATGGATTAATGAATGAATGAACGATGCCAAGCTAACAGTTTAATGCATCCAGGAGCCAGGTGGTTGCATTAGGTAGAATGCAGATGCACTTGGCTGCAAAAAAATAGACAAGCCAACTCTATTAGCATAAATGGAAATTGACTCATGCAAAGTTTCTGCAGGGCTGTGAGGCCCAGGGTTGGGTGATTCACAGCTCAGTGATGTTAGCTGGACCTGACTTCTTTCTTTCCTTCTGCTCTGCCTTCTCCTCGCTCCCCCTGGTGGTTGCAAGTTGGTTGCCAGCAGTTCCCAAGACCTACAGGCATCCAGATCCACGAGAGAGATGATGTGTCTCCTTGGAAAGCTCTTGGAAGAGAAAGGACACATTTTCCCCCAGAAGCCACTAGGTAACATTTTCCCAGTTCTAGTACCCAGTTTGGATTGGGTGGTCACTCCTGAACCAGTAACTGTGGCTGGGAGGTGAGATTGGTTGAGAAGTCACATGTTCTGCCTTAGAGCTGGGGAAAGTTGTTTTTGAGGGGAAAAAAATGAGAGAGATGTGGATACCCAACAAAATAAGACTATTTTAAAGAAAGGAAGACAGGATTAGGGGGAGGTGATCACAGTGACTAGAATGGGATGGAAAGGACATGCCCAAAAGCCATTCCTGTGGTCTGTGTTGACCTTGAACTTTTATTCCTTGTTGGGTTGGAATTTGGGGCTCTCACTCATTGTCTTTTGCCTTATGAAGTGACAGTTTATCAAAAAGGAAAAAGAGTAAAAAAAAAGCTCCCAACAACAGAATGTGTGTGTGTGTGTGTGTGTGTGTGTGTGTGTGTGTGTATCACATATGTACATCTCCAAAGTTTGACCTGACCTTCTGTTCATGATGTGCCAAGGTAGAGGTGAAAGTCATCTTGAGTCTCTGTCAGGCTGAGATGCAGCAGAAAGGACCCTCCTCTCCAGAGAAGCTAGTTTGCTGCTCTTGGAATGTACATAAAGGGAACACATTTCTCACTATCAAATGCCTTCTTCTCCACTCTGCAAAAAATTACAGGTACAAAAATCCTGTCCAATCAAGGGAAGCTTCAGCATCTGAATTCTGGACTCACTTGCTGGGATCAGATCCAGGGAGGTCCCTGTGGAGCCCCACCCTGTGCCAGGGGTTTATTCACATTGCCTTCTTTGATAATATCTGTGGTCACACTAAGGAAAGAAACCTGCAAGGGGATTCACAGGGAAGGCACTTCTCCTGGAAAACAGGCTTGTTCCAGACACATCACTAATCTACCCCCTTCATCTCCCTCCACCTACATGCTGAAGGTTTCTTTTGACACTTTTCTCTTCTGACCATGCATTTCTTTTTCCACTTCATCACAAAAACACAAACAAACCAAAAAACAAGCACGACCAACCAAACAGATAAGTTCCCTCCCACAAAAACAAAGACCAAAAAACAAAAACAAACCAAACTACCACCACCATTGACTCTTACTGGCTTCACAGTAAGAGTATTCAGCATGAATCCAAAGTTTAAATGTTGTCTGGAACAACTTTACATTCATCTCATTGAATTAAAACAAAATTCAAGTCTGTTTAAAAGGCAAGGAAACTTGGACACACCAGGGAAATGTTTCAGTTGACATATGCTCGTCTTAGCCTCCCTGAGTAGAGATGTGTGCTGTCTGGTGGGCCCCTGCTCTGTTCTAGTCTTTGATTTTCTCTCCCATGAAAGGAATAAATTCATTGAGTCAGCAAATACTCATTGTACTTCATGGCAGGTACTAATATTAGCTCTAGCAATATAGCTATGGACAAGATCTTCCTGCACCTGCTCTTCCAGAGCTTAATTCTGGGTGGAAAGATGGACACTAAACCCATGAATCAAGATGTGATCAAGAGAATTTCAGCTGGTGATAATTGCAATGAAGAAAGTAACACAGGGAGTTGTGGTAGGAAGTGTCTGGGGTGGAGGGCTAAGTTAGATGAAGTCAGGGAAGACCCTCTGGAAGAAGAGGACATTTGAGCAGAGGCTTACATGATGGGAAGGACCCAGACATAGGGAGGAATGAAGTAGTGCTTTCCAGGAAGGGAGAAGCTAAGTTGGAGTTTAGAAGTCAACAGTGAGTTTGGCTTGTTTGAAAAAACCAGAGAGAGCAAGGGAAGAGTGGTGGATGGTTTCTGGATTCTGGTCCTTGCTGATGAGAAACAGCCAGGGAAATAAGCATGTAAGGCAGAGACTACAGGGTATGAAATGTGGAGTTTTCAGTTATCCTCCCCAAGGAGTCAAGATGACATTTCCCTCCTGGCACTACCCCATGTGACAATGCACATGGAATATTGCTAATCAGGGAAGCTCACCTGAGCCTTGGTGTCCAGAATCTCTATTAAGGCTCCATCAAGTGGGCGTGGTTGGTTGATTGCCCTCATGACTTCAGTCTCTAGCTCCTCCAGAGGCTGACTGATATTCCATGACCAAAAGCCTCCACCTCAAATCACATTGTTACTATCAGGTGTGGCCAGCCCCACTCTAAATCACATTCTTTTTTTTTTTTTTTTTTATCATTTTTTATTTTTTTGCGGTATGCGGGCCTCTCACTGTTGTGGCCGCTCCCATTGTGGAGCACAGGCTCCGGACCCGCAGGCTCAGTAGCCATGGCTCACGGGCCTAGCCGCTCCGTGGCATGCGGGATCTTCCCGGACCGGGGTACAAACCCGTGTCCCCTGCATCGGCAGATGGACTCTCAACCACTGTACCACCAGGGAAGCCCCTATATCACATTCTTAGGCTAACCAGTATGACCCAAGGGCCCAAGTCAAACAAAGACACCACTACCAGGCATATCCCAAGGGCCTGGAGATCACTTTCTAGTAGCGAGGGCAAAGGCCACAGGTCTTTTTGTGGAAGATTAAATTTTTGATTGCCCACTCTATGAACATCTTCCACAGGACATCATTTCAGTGGTGCTCAGGCTTCCGGCACACACGTTGTTCTTCTCTTGGTCCTCTGCATCCTTTTGGATGCATTGGGTGAGGTGAGGAGGTCCTTCCCTGCATTGGCAGGCACACAGGGCAGGAGCACCTTCCATCCACTGCAGGTGGGACATTCTCTCACCTGCCAGGTGCAGGCTCCAGAGCAGACATTGGTGCGAGGTTACCTGGGAGGCAGCCTGGGAACGTGATGGAAATTACCCTTGACAGGTTGTCCTCACACAGCATTCTGCTCAGAAAGGACAGCCTGGAGGGGAAGGCAACAAATTGGTCCTCTCTTACTGTCTCTATGGCAACCACTGAAGTCCAGTACTCTGGGTCCTTCAGATCCATTCCTAAGCTTTATCCCTCCTCCTGAACAAAAAGTTGTCAGCTATGTTTGAGGGCAGGTGCACTGCTTGTGAATCCCCTCTGGGCCATGACAGTTCAGGCAGGTGCCTTTCCTACTGTGCTGGTAGCTAGCATCTGACAAAGGGAGGGAGGGAGCTGACTTGCCTGTGGACCCACCTGAAATTGGTCCTGTGTCTTATCATGGCTCTGCAGTCCCTATATTAGGACCTCCATCCACCCACCTCACTTTAGACTAAGCTACTTACCTGAATTGGCCCTTCCTTTTCAGCCCTGCTCTCTCCTCCTAGATCTATCCAAGTCTGACAATCTGAACTATCCCTCCAAGTTTCATCAATAGAGAGTCAGTGTGGTGGGCCAATGGGAATGTGAGATCACACAGTGATCATTGGAAAAACCAAGTCTGCCCGTGCTAGCTTAACTCATTTGGAAAATTACTTGGAATCTCTCAGCCTGTTTCCTCCTATCTGAAACATCACAGGCTTCTTATGAAGGAGTCTGTACACACAAGTGCTGAAGGCAGTGATCAATACATTATTAGCTATTATTGTTGTCCTGGTGGCTGTGAGTGTTCAATGAGGGGATACATGTCATTAGTACACAACAGTTGCTCATTGCACACATTTCCTTTCTTGCCAACGTCTTCTTTGTCCTCTTTGTCTGAAACTGTATATAAGCCCATGTTCCTGTCCTCTGAAGTAAAAGACTTTTGCTTTAGTCTCTCATGCCTCCCTTGAGTCTCAAAAGGCTGACTCAGGGGTTAATGATCAGGAATGTGAAGATGTAGAAACAAAGAATAGTTAGGCTGGGAAACTGGTAACAATTTAGCCTATAAATCCACCACATAGCAGAGTCACCAAACTCCCAGTTCCCCGAAAGATATAGTTGAAGGCCTGACACACATTCCTAAGTTGTTTTTATAGGAAGCTGACCCCCACCAGATGAAAACTGCTGACCACAAGAACATAGACCCTAGACTGATTGAAACCAGAAAGTTGATGATGCTTGAAATGTCACCTTGATGCCAACCAATCCAAGAATTGTGCACGAGCTGATCACGTACCCTGCAGCCCCTCCCTCACATGGCCTTTAAAACTCCTTCCCTGAAAACCGTCAGGGAGTATTGGTCTTTTGAGCATAAGCTGCCCATTCTCCTTGCTTGGTGCCCTGCAGTCAATGCTGTGCTTTCCTTCACCACAACCCAGCGTCAGTAGATTGGATTTACTGTGTGTGGGTGAGCACACCCAAGTTTGGTTTGGTAACAAGCCTAGCTCATCATGCACAGCACTTTGGGAGCTGAATGCACACACACACACACACACACACACAATCTTCATTCTCTCATCTCCAACCACAGCACCCTCCTTGCTCTTCCTCAAGTGTCTGAAATGAGCCCATCTCCAGACATTTGTTCTTTTATGTCTTTTGCTTGTAACACTTTTCCCAGGATAGCTGTGTGGATCAACACTTTATTTCAATTGGGCCTGTGCTCAAACACCAGCCCCTGAGTGGTCTTCCCTGACCTCACCACTCTTCCCCTTCCCCTGCTTGTTTTCCCCCATGACATGTATCACTCCTGATGTTATATTATACATCTGATTGTTTATTTTATATCTTCATCAGAACTTATGTTACATCAGAACAGGTTCTTTGCTCAGTACTCTGCCCTCTATTCCTAGAATAGTGCTAGTTACATAGGAGGTACTCATCTGGTATTTGTTGAATAAACTAAAACATATTCTCTTGCATCATATTCTCATGGTTTTCATATTTTGTTTACACATACAGGCCTAGAAGATGGTGTCCAGGACTTATCTGTTTTCTGTCTCCACTTATACACTGAAAAAGCATTGGTTTATATCCCGCACTCAAGGAAGACATCTATAATTTACTTATATTTATCTACCCATCAGTCTCTTTTTACTGAAAGCAGATTTACTGATGTCTGTGTTGCACTTAGTCCTATGCTTGATTTTCTAGGAATTGAAAGATGATTGAAGTGTCATCCTGCCTTCAAAGAGCTCATAGTTCAGTAAATTGAAATAACACCTCAGAAGAAGAAATGTGTTTTCCATGGTACCTCAGTATATTATATATAAACACATGCACACACATGATGAAAACAGATATTTTAGGAAGCAATGCTCTCTGCTGTTGCCTATTCATTCTTTGGCACTTTTCAAAAATGCTGCTGGCAACTCACTATACTGATTTTATGACTCACTAATGAGTATGACCCATAATTTAAAAAACACAACTGTAATACAACTTACTTATTTTCCCGGATTACACAGGAAATTGTGTAATTATTATTTCCCAGATATTCCATGTCTGCCTTCTCCACTATGATAATGATAATGATATATACTACTATCTTACCCTATACCACACACTGTTTTAAGCACATTTCATGGACTATCTTGTTAAATATTAATAACAAGACTTCGAGGCTAGGCCTATTGTTAACCCCATTAAACCAACTGGAAAATAAGCCCAGAGAGATTAGAAAGTCATATTTTTGTTGTTGTTGTTTTTTTTTTGGCCGCACCCTGTGGTATGCGGGATTCCGGACCACACCAGGGATTGAACCCCTGTCCCCTGCAGTAGAAGCATGCAGTCTTAACCACTGGACTGTCAGGGAAGTCCCTAGAAAGTCATCTTATCTAAAATCTTACAACTGGTGAGAGGCAGAGAGCTGGAATCTGTCTTTGGAGCTCTGCTCTTAACCACTACACCACACTGATTCTCTAGAGCCACTGGACTTGGTCAAGGTCCATATCTGTTTTCACCTGTATGCCCAGATTTGAAAGCTCCCAATTCCCCTGGGCTCTTAACCCCTTTTAGTGATGTTATTTCTCCATCTCATAGTGTAGTATGATAAAGTATATATCTGATCTTTGCGCCCAGTTCCTGGCACAGAGCTTCAAATGCCCTTGGAATTTCTTAAGTTATTAGAGTGTTTGTTATGCTAATGAGGTGACTCATGATGTATTCTTAGATGGCTTCAGGATGCTGGGTGCTCATCAGAAAGACCTACTTCATAATTAGAGGGCTGTGGCCACATTGCACCTGGTCTTATGCACCTTGTTCATGAGAAGCTGCCTGCCATCTCCATATGAGACTGGTCTCACTACAGATCACTATTTTTTTTTGTCTGCTGAGTTTTCTGATTTTTAAAGAGTGTTTATATCATTCATCGATGGAGAGTACAGAGGTTAGATTTAGCTCTCAAGTGGGCACTATGTTTTTAAAATCCAGAAAAATTTCCTTAACCTGGATTTGTGTCTTCTCTTGGGACATCAGGTCTGGCAACTCTGGGAGCACACTTCCTCAACTCCAAAAATGGACCAGATCAGAAAGTGCCTCCATACACAGCTCACACTTACTCTCACGTCCCCTGTCCCCACCACCCTTCACTGCCTCACCTCAACTCTACTCATTCACATTAACTGCCCAGCTTCATCCTTTCCCTACATCAATGTTATCTCCCACCTTTTCTGTCCAGAATGTTAAGTGGAAGTGGAATCCAGGAAGTTTCATTCTTTTCTTCCACAGTCATTCATTTGTTTATTCAACAAATAAAGAGTGAGTGCCTGCATGTGCAGAACTATTCTAGATGCATGGATGTATTTTAACATGAGTATTTAAATATGAGAAGCCCGCACGCTGCAACGAAGAGTACCCCCCACTCGCTGCAACTAGAGGAAGCCCACGCACAGCAATGTATACCCAACGCAGCCAAAATAAAAAAAAATAATTAAATTAAAAAAAATTTAAAACTTATGTTTAAAAAATAAATAAATAAATGACCTAACTGCCTCTTTACTGCACTCCTCCTCATTAGGGGGGACGCCCACACCATTTCTCTCTGGGTGTACATCTCTGCCTTGCTTCTATCTTAACTAAACAACCTGTTTCTCTGTGTGCTCTCCCACTTGTTGTTGTGCTGTGTCTCTAATAGTAAACTTTGTACCTGTTTTTACAGTTTTTGCCTCTGTGAGAAATGCGTTTTTCACTGGGGGCAAGAGCCAGGGAAAAATAGCTTCTAGTCTCTAGCCCTTGCCTGTCTGTTGGCTAGGATTCCTGGTTTTCATCTAAGCTACCCAGGTTCAATTCCTGGACAAGGAATTAAGACCTTGCTTCATGCCACCGCTCACGGCTGCCTCTCTGAGATCAACAGTAGAAGACGGGAAGAAAGCCAGGTGATGTGAGCATTGTACCCGGTATCACAGTGATGCAAACTTCTACTGGATTCCAAATCATCCCTGCCTCCTATCAACCCCAGGTTGTATAGTCCCTCTTCCACAATTCATTAGCTTTTGACCTGAAGCACAGATACCTTAGAGAATGAAATTTAGTGAGAATATTTGACATTTTTATAATTCCATGACCAAAGCAGACCTTGCAGGACAAAAGTCAAATTGTTAGTTTTACCCCTGAGGCCCTGAGGATTTCATAAGAATGTGAAAAAATGAATCCCATGACTCATATACTCCTCAGAAGAAACATTTCTCCTCCAAGCTATTTTGTGACGTTCTAGGAGATGGAAGGGGATAAAACAAAACTTCTCTTGAGATGGTCAAAATAAAATTAATTCCTATTCTCAGGATGAGGTTGAGAAAGCACAATGGAAAAATTTCTCACCGAGCCCAGAGGCTGCTTGGTCTCTCTGACGATTTGTAAGAAGTTGTTACCTTCGTACACATTTACTTGCGTCCTCGTGCACAAGGGACTGTGTTTGGTGCTGGTGTTTTGATTCTGACAGCAGTGAGCCTTGGTGGGGAGAGAAGCCTTCCCCAGTACAGCAGGACACAGGCAGCCCAGCTTCTTGGGGGAAGATGACTCCACAGACTGTCTTGAAGAAGATGGCTTTACCAGAGTGGAAAAGAGGTTACATGGCTTTTCTGGAAGAACAGAGAAAAGGAGGGAGACCAGAGCTTCTGCTTTCAGGCCGGGTGTATTTGCGACAGCTCCAACTCTGACAAGAGAACTAGACATTCTATCTACCAGCAAGACATTTTGGTGGCTTCAGAAGCCCACGAGCTACCATCTGTAGCCCTCGTGGCCAATCACAGTCACTTGAGACACAGTATGTGCTCTTGCCTGCCCTCTTCTGTAATGTGAACTTTGTACTCTTTTCTTTTTTTTGTTTTTGTTATCTAGATTTAAGTGTTTTATATATTAAAAAAATACACAGTTCCTGCCTTGCAATTACTTGTGTTGGTGCTTTGTTTGCATATTAGATTGTAAACTACTAGAGGGCAAGGGCCACTGTTTATGCATCCTTGCTTCCCTGTTAGCATCTGAAAGCATTAAACAGAGCACTGCATCTGATGGCATGGGCCAGAATACAAGATTTGAAGCAGGAAGAGCTGGGTGTGCTTCTGGTTTTATCTCCTTCTTGCAGTGTGACCTTGTGCACCTGACCTAACTTTTTTGAATTTCAGTTACGTTATCCCAAAAGTGAAGATACCAAATTCAGCTACTACAGGGCATTATTGTTAGGATGAAACGGCATAAATGATAATAAATGGATAAGTTAATATTTGGAGGTTAAAATTTGATCAAAGTCTTAGGTTTAGGCTATGTTAAACCAAAAGCCATAATTTCCTAGTTGTAGATCATTAAGTTTCACTAGGAATGAGGTGAAATAAGGACTCAACAGGCATTCAGACTGGTGTCCTATTTTGAATCTTTCACTTTTTACTGGTAACTTAGTCAAAATCACAGTATCTGTACTTACCTATCACAATATTATGTACCCAATAATGTACCTAAAGATGTTCCTGTAAAAGAAGAGATCGCATAGGTAATTGCCCACTCTGGTTCCATACTTCTCTTCTGTTTCCACTTCTGTGCAATTTGTCTGCAGAGATCTAGACTTACATTTTAATTGGAATCCTGCAAATATTAATCACATATATATGATTACTGTGACACTGTATATTATATTAGGATGTAAGCTCCTTGAAGGTAGCAATTTTTGCCTGATTGTTTTATTTCTGTGTCCTCATCACTCACAATGGCTTCTGACTTATGTGTTCAATGAATATTGAATGAATGAGTGAATGAATGAGTGTCCTCCCAGTGTTCGGTCAATCATAGTGATTCCTTTCGATGCTAAGGCAGCTTGGATTTGGCATTGTCAAGGGCAGGTAAAATGAATGAAGTTTGGTTGTCCAATGTGCTTGCCTCTTGCAATTGAGTTAAGTTGATACCTGAGATGTCTCCTGGAGATTATGTCAAAATAGCTAGTTTCCTAGGCAGACAGGCAAGGCTCATAAATCTGCTCCATGCATTCTCACTCTCTTTAACAACAACAAAAATTCATTTTGAGATAAAATGTCCTGAAGGGACCTTCAGTAATATGCATCACCAAAATGGAGAGAGTCAAATGCATCACCTCAATCCTGGGAGGCATATTTCATTGCTAGTTAGTGTCAAACATTATCTCATTTGTCAACAAAGCAGTGTGGGGAATAAATATTACCAGGCAGGCAAGTGGAACAGGTTCTCTTTTTAACCAGGAGAGTATGTGTTCAGAAGGAAGATGGGTCTAGCAATGGGTGAGTTTATCACTTCCTATCAATGAAATTCGATAGGACACGTGCTCAGACCTTGACTGAGATACCATGAAGCTGACATCGAATTAGTACACTTTTTCTAGTGATAGTAAACAGTTGCATTTCAATTACTCTGAAAACACCAGAACAAACACAGAAAACGTGTACTTTCAAAGGGGTTATATATTCTTTGTCTCACATATAACTGAAAAACAAAGAAACCAACTGTGAATTATGCTGGGAAATTTGTTGCTGGCTTTATTCAAAGTGTTCAGTGAAGGTCAGAGAGAATCAAGACTGTACTTACAGGATGAACATTTATTTGTAAAGAAGGGGAAATGTGGGTAAAAGACATGAATTGTATTTTTACTACTTGGGAGGGCAAGTTGGTCTACCTTTTATCTTCATTTAAAAGTTTCACGCCATTTCCTAAGCATGTTCTATGTTTGTAAGGATTTTAGGAGTCAACTTCCATGACAAATCTTGTTGAATTTGTAATTACTCTTAAATTATAGACAAAGTTGGATATTATTTTTTAAAATTCTCTCATATTTATTCTAGTAATTTACAATTTCTTTAACTTTGATTCATACAAAAAGTAAAATAGGCATCTATCTTCCATTACTTTCCAGAAGGTCAGCCATTTGACGAAACACCAGGTATCAATCAATCCATCTTTATTTAACTGGTTTGACCTAACATTATGTCTTTTACTAAATTTTATCTTATTTTTGAACTCTCTTTTCCATTTCATTGATGTATGTCTTCTATTTATGTGCCAATATTAAGCTTGTAATTACTATACTTTATAATACTTGTGATCATCTTCTTTAGAATTATTTGGGATATAATTTTATGTTTGCTTTTTCATATAAAGTATTGAATTAGTTTGCTTTTACTAACTCTCCTTCCCTTTTAAAATGTCAAAGTCATATAAATATAAATTTATAGATTTACAGATAGGATGTTGACAGCTTTACAGATTTATATAGATTTATTTATGAATTTATAAAGAGTCTTCATAGCTTTATAATATTGACTTTTTCTCCTCAAAAATAGAGTATGACTTTCCATTCATTAAAATAGTTTTTTTTCTAATTCTCACTAGCATTCACAATTTTTTTTCATACAGTGCTAGCATATTCCTTGTTAACACATATTTTTATTCTTTGTTGTTATTATAACTGCAGTCTTTTTCTCTTTATATTTTCTAAGTGGTTAATCGTTTTAGAGTGGTTCACTATTGAATTTTAAATGTTCATTTTGTAATCAACCACTTTACTGGGTTCTTTTTTAGTTCTTAATAGTGTTCAGCTAACTTTCTTGGGCCTTCTAGACATGCTCTATTATCTTTAGAAAATGACAATAATTTTGAATCCTTTCCAACCTTATGTGTCATATTTCTTTTTCTTGCCAACTTGTACTGGCTAAGACCTCCAGAATAATGATAAAAATAGTGAAGAGAATGGCCAATATTGTTTTACTCCTGATTTTAGTAGGGATGCTTTTAGTGTTTCACCATTAAGCATTATGCTGGCTTTGGCTTAATTATTGGTACTTTATTATAATTTTAAAATCAGGAATAGGTATCAAATTTTATTGAATATTGTTTGTCCAGTAGGTACAGAAATATTTATGCCTTTTCGGTTACTATGATGAATATTGTATAAGGCATTTGGTGGCTATATATTCCTGTATTAATGTCCTGTAGGATTTCTTATTAATATATCATATAGGACATTTACAATCTTTACAATCTATTTACAATAATGCAACTTATTAGTGAATTTTGTCTATGTCATTTTATGTCATCATACTATTTTTGGTCATATTTTCATATCCAGAGTATTATGGTTTTGTAAAACTAATTTGGGAACTTTTGGTGTTTATGCTCTGAAAAAAAATTTGAAAGCACTTGGGCAATCTGTTAGCTGAAACATGGATAGAATTCATCTGGAACCTGTGATGCCTGGTATTATTTATCATGTTCCTTTGCACTCTGTATTTCTGTTCATTTAAGCTTAACTCTAGAGACTTTATTAACTTTACATTTAATTTTACTTTTACAAGACTACTTCTTAAGAGTTGCAGGGTACTTCCATTAGAATGGCCTGATTTTCTCTCTTTTTTTGATATTAGTAGCCATTGATAATCATTGTCTAGACCCATTAATTAATTGGGATTTCAATTATTGATATCATTATTCTATCATTTATTCCTTGTTTATTTGATGGAATAATTTCATAAACAGGCAACTTCTCTTATCAATATTTGGTTATTGTGAGTTATAGTTCATATAGCAAATATAGTAAAGTAAGATTTTTCTTTTTACCAGTTTTCAAAATAATGAACTGTTTCCTTAGCGATGACAGGTGTTTTGTTTGTTTTGTTGTTGCTGCTCTTGTATCTTTATGAACTCCTGGATTTAGACTTGATGTGCACAGTTATTAATGTAACTAACACATTTTGTCACCTCTGAACAATAAAACATTGTGAAACTTGGTCCGTGGATCCTTTTCACAGAGACTTTCTAGTATTTGATATTTTTCTGGCTTTCTGATAGGAAAAACTGTTATATAGCTTCATTTTGTACATTTTCTTTTGCTTTAGATCTGGAATCGAGAGTCATTTTCCCATAGTCCTGGTTTATCTCAGTAAGAAGGTATTTACAGAAAATACTCTGTGCATGAGGTGTGTTACTGTCACTGGACAATTATTGTTTTTAGGACTTTTCAGTGTATAGAGTAACACAATTTTTTAAAACATTATGTTGTAAGTTCATACTGAAACTTCAAGCTATAATTATTATCTGTCATAATTATCAATTTTCCTTATTTCATACCACACACACACCAGTTTCATAATGACAATATTAACACCACTAGCAGAGAGCTACACATGTATGTGGCAATTTGGGGCATCCAGAACTGTGAGAATATAAATTTCTGATTTTAAGCTACCAAGCCCATGATAATTTGTTACAGTAGACACAAGAAACTAGTACAAGTTTTTTTGCACTTTTCAGCTATTATGAATAATGCTGCTATGAACATTTGCTTACACATTTTTGTGTTGACATGTTTTCATTTCTCTCATGTACTCACTTTTGTGTCAACATGCGTTTTCATTTTTCTTCCCATATATCTGGGAGGGTAATTCTTTATTTATCATTTCTTTTAGCTATGTGAATATATTTAAAATAACTGCTTTGAAGTCTCTGTCTACTAAGTCCCAAATCTGGCTCCTCTCAGGAACATTTTCTGTTGGGCACTTTTTTCCCTGAGTATGTGGTATACTTTCCTATTTCTTTGCATTTCTCATAATTTTGTTGTCCTTGTTGTTGAAAACTGGATATTTCAGATAATATATTGTAGTAATTCTGGTCAAATCCTTTCCCCATCCAGTTTTTAGTACTCTTATTTGTGGGTTTATTTTTTCTGTTATTTATTTTCTTGTTGCTGCTTTTCTGTTTAAGAAATTACCTGGACCAATTCTGTAGAGTCTGTATTCTCTGCAGTTGAAGCCACTGAGTTCTCTGCTACTTTTCTTAAGCTTTTGTTCTTATTTTTATGCTTAACTTCCTGGGATTTTCCCCTAAATCAGTATAATGTAGTAGTCAGCCATTTTTAGGTAAGAAGATATCCTTAAATGCCTTTCCTATTGGTCTTCCTCCCTTTGCTAAGGGGAGCTGTGTAAGAGGGCAAACCTTCAAACTTCAGACAGTCTACACGATAGACCTAGCTTTCACTTCCACCATGTGCAGAGCTTCAAGTTCATCCAGAGGAAAGTGCTCTTATTTTTTTACCATGTTTTTCCTGGGCATGTGCACAGCCTCCTGTGTGAGCACCAATTTTGAGATCTGCAGGAATGTCAGAGCTTTTCAAATTCCCTATGTTCATCTTGTTTTCCATAATTCCCTTTTATATTCCTGGCTAGACTGTTGTTTACTACTGACAAAGCAAGTCATAGCCTTAGGCAGATACAATGTTGTCAAGAGATTGATATTGCTTTGGTAGTCCCCTAAGGGTAAGGTTTTTTTTTCTTCTTAATGAGCTGAGCACTGAGTTGAATTGAATAGCCACAGTACCTGGGCATAGAGAGTTCTCTGGTAGTTGGAAGTTCATATAATGTATTTACGGTGCTCTGAAGATGGTGCTTTTAATGGGGTATCAGAAAAGTTCAGTCATCCTGTTTGGCTGCAAGAATATTGGCTTTCCATAGCTACCACACTACTGAGCAGAGCATGACAGGTTATGGGAATAGGCCCAAGTTAAACGGAGGTTGTGTTATGAAGGTTCAGTAGTTTCTTTTAGATAAATGATTTTCAGTTTGCTGTAGCTTTGGTTAATTTCCAGAGTTCTGAAATAGTTATTGGCTAGTTTTGTTAAAGCAGGCGGGTAGTTAGATATGAGCAGAGAAAGGGGGGCAGGGGCTAGGTGACAGGAAACCACACATCTTGTAAACAACGGGGGTCCTTGGGCAGGCAAAGAAAAGCAGGAGCCTCCAGACTGACAGGAAACCACACATGTTGGGGTGATCAGTGTCCTGGAGGAGGACATAGAAAGGTGGGAAAAGGGGGGAATCTCCGGCGTCCAAATGTAATTTTTGCTCATTATGCTGTCATTACAATAAAATTAGCCTTGCAGATTGGAAGTTCCCATCATGCACCAAGGCCATGACACTTCCAATAAAGACTAAATAAAGACAAAAATCCCTCCGCTCTTTGGGAAGGTGAAGCTGGGTTGAAAATCAGAGAATAGAACCCCCAAACCCCCCATCCCCAATGAATATGCCGCCTCTTCATTTCTATGCCCCACATAACCTGCTTGGCAAAGAAACTCAGGGCAGCTACTCACCTGAGACTGCCCGCCCTTCCCTGGAGAGTATACTCTTGCTTCAATAAATCTTCATTTTACTTTCTTGACCTCCCTATCTCCTCTCTGAATTATTTCTGTGATGAGACAAGAACCTACCCACCAGGAACGTCTTTGTTTTGCCAGTATTTTCGTTTTCATTGTTTTTTCAGGAAAGCAGTCCACCGAGGTTATCACTCCACTATCCTGTCAATCACTCCCAGCTAGTTTTGACAGTTAAGCTAAATCCTCAATGTCAAAGCATATATTATCAGTACTAACTTTATTGTATTCTTTATAATAATATTTACTTCCATGGGAAAATACATCTTTCATGTTTACAACATTTCTTGATAATGTAGTTTAAGTCATTTAGGCTGTCTGAAGCTCATTCCTTAGATTCTTCAGGAAAGAATCATGAAAGCAATATTCCCTGTATTTTTGTGTAGAAATAAGACTGTGACTGTGACTTTTGTACTTGAATATCAGTTTGACTGGTTATAAAGTCCCTGGTTTATATTTAATTTTCTTGAATATCTTAAATGTTATGTGACATAAAATGTTGCTATGAAAAATCTGATGGCTCTATTTTTTTCCCTTATAATTTACTTGGTCATTGACAAAAGATGCTTTCTTTTATGTATTATAATAATTTTAGTTTCATATGTCTCAGTGTTGGTTGTTCTGGATAGATTTTCACAGGTATGTGGCATTCTATTTTACTATATAGAGTCAAGTAATATTTGAATTCAAAGAGTTCTCTTGAATTACGTTTTTAGTTTTTGTTTCATTCATTGCTTTTGCTTTCTTCTTTGAGAACTTCAAATCTACATATACTGAATTTCATTTGCCTCTTTTCTGTATCTTTCACTTTCTCTTGAATCCTTTTTGGGTCAACTTAATTTTTAAAAAGAATTTAAATAATGTCCTCTTTCAATCACAAATCATAATCTGTTATGCTTATTTATCTTGTATTCTCTTTGTCAATTATTTATTTCTGAGATATTTTTCTTCTTTAAAAACTTTCCTGAATTCTGTCACCTTGTTTTTTTAAATCATCCTTTACTTAATCACCAAATTTTTGAATATTTTCTAACTGTAATGCTTTTCTTCCAATTTTTTTGGTTCTTGTAGGTGTTTGTGGTTTTTCCTTGCTCCAGTTTTGGGATCTACAGGATACCTGCTTACTGGATGTTGTCATATATGTTTTCTGTATGTTTTTATTTAGCTTATTCTGGTTTCCGTGTGTGTGTGTGTGTGTGTGTGTGTGTGTGTGTGTATTTTAAAAGAATAAGAAAAATTTAAAAAATATATTGCCATTCCCAACATTTTCCTGAAATCCTAATGCTTATATTTTCATAACCTAGTTTATTTCATTTGTTGTTTTATAATTTTTTATCAAATATTTTGTATCTTTTGCTTGAGGTTCTTGCATTATAGAAAGCATATATTATATTTTTCATTTTGTAGAGAAATATTAATCACAATTTTCATCTGTTGATTGTGTAGTATGTCTGGTGTATATTAATCAATTGTCTGGGTAGTCTTTCCCTTTCCTCCTTTTTAAATTTCAATATTTGTAATTGGTATGTTAATATTTCCCTTTCAATTCTCACTTATATCTGAAAGAATAGAGAGGAAGAAGATGGTGGAAATTAAGTCTTAATGGACTTTTTGAAAAAAAAATATAGTCCTAAGAAGATACTGGAAGTATTTATTGCAGAAATTCAGCAATTTGAGGGACACTTTCTTGTCCATAAGAAGTTCCTCAAGCATGACTTACCTGGGGAATAATTATAATTATAGAGTACAGAGTAAAGTGATTGTATTTGTGTGACTTAACCTTTACTTCTCTTGGCTTGACAAAGATCAAATAGCTGCATAGTTTTTTGTCATCCACAATGTTCCTTCCATCACTCCATGTCAACGGTGATTTTTTTCCTTGAATATCTGGTAGCTTCTTGTCTAGCAACACATTAACTGCCATTCTATGGGTGTCAAACAAGGTTCAGGAATACTTTCTAGATTGTTGGACCACTTAATTTTCTTGTTTCAATTAAAAGAGGAATGATTGTTTTTTTCCTTGTGGCATAAACACTTTTTGCAGACTTTCAATTCTTTCATAGACTTGAAGAGACCAATATTTTCATTAGACAGCCCATATCATCCTGGACCAATATTTACAGTATTGGCATGGTTTGTTCATACATTGTACTTTGTGATTTTAGGCATTTCCTATTTTAATTGTTAATATCTGTAATTGTTTTTCTTTCTTCCAAGTGTATTTATAAGAAGATATTTTTATTCTGCTATCTTCAACCAAGGTTATCAGAATATATTCCACAGAATATATTCTTTTGCTATCAGCATTATCATCAGCTTTAGCAGGTGTAGGAATCACTTTGACTTTTGTCCTGCAGTGGATTTCTTTGCCAAGGATAGCATATTGAACATAGAAGAGCTTTATGCCCTTCCTATGAAAATTTTCTTTTCTATTCTTTTAAATAAATCTGATACATCTTTTCTTTTTTATTGCTGGAGAAAATTAGTCATATAGCTTTCATTCAGCTTTTATTTATTTTTTTATTATTATTATTTTTTGGCAGTACGTGGGCCTCTCACTGTTGTGACCTCTCCCGTTGCAGAGCACAGGCTCCGGACGTGCAGGCTCAGCGGCCATGGCTCACGGGCCCAGCCGCTCCGTGGCATGTGGGATCTTCCCGGACCGGGACACGAACCCATGTCCCCTGCATCGGCAGGCGGACTCTCAACCACTGTGCCACCAGGGAAGCCCCAGCTTTTCTTTTATTGACTCCTTACTATGCACAAAGCACTAGTTTAAGTACCAGACAAGAAAACCCTTGTCTTCATGGGCTTTCATTTCAGTGAAGGATGAAAACTAAACAAGTCAGCCTGCATGACTTCCACAGGTTTCCATGGTAAGTGTTTCTTAAACTGCTAACCTTAACTGCCTTCAAATTCTATTATTTTCTTTTTGAACTTTAGTCTTATCAGGGTTTTATTTACTAAGATACTACTTTTCATAATTAATTACAAATACTTTTGAACATTTTATAATGTACCTTTCAGAAACAGATTGAACATGTCGGGGCTCCAAGGTGACATAATTTAAGCTTGTATCAGAATACAGATACAAGTATATGTACTAAATTTAAGACGTTTAAAAAGAGAAAAACTGAAACAAAATGAAGCAGGTTGTGTGATATAGGCCACTTGGCATTTAACTCAAAAGGACATTTTACAAGCTGGTTAAAGGTGAATCCTGTATCTACAGAAATATTGACTGCTTCTCATATCAACCATTCATCAATATGTCCAGAGGTTTCCAACAGAGAGTTTGCAATGAATTTAACTTTCCTTCTGTTCAGATTGCTAGCACAGAATCAATGGAAACCAATTGCTCTTTGTCAGAGTATAAGATAATGAAATAACTGAGACTTATAGTGATCTTCAGTCAACTGGTTAATTATTAGTATTTTGGTTACTTTTTAATTTTGAATTTTCTCTGGAGTGAACGCTTGCTCTGTATTTTCCTCCAGTGAGATGCTCTACCTTAGTGATTTCCAGAAGGTAAGAGTAAATCAAACCAATTATAATGAGTGCTCTTTTGAGCCCAGAAATCATTAAAGACAGCAAAACGGAAACTTTCTCAGGTCTATCCTGAACTCCTATCTGCTCCGTCCACAAGCTCTTGCGTGCCTGTTTTTATAATAGGCTTATTATCAAATCTGGTAAATAGACATTTAGCTTCAATAAATCCCTGTTGTTCACTCAACTGTGTTTATCTAGTAAACTAAAGAACTGAGCTGATTAAAAATTTGCTTAGGTAGGTACGTCATAATTTCCTTACCAACATTTTTTTCCTACTTTGGCTCAAATTGCCCCTAAGCAGGCAGGCCACATATAGGCAGTTGGATGTCATGTGTTTAGGGTTGAAGAGAACATTATAGAAAGAGACATCAAGCTGGTATGGGGACTAGGAAGTGCAGTGGTCACAGATAGTAGCAAACATTAGGTCAATGTCTTAGAGTAAGTTCCCTGAAAAGAGACTATGAGATGGGAATGGCATGCAAAAAGCTTTTTTTGTGGTGTGATCACAGAAGATAAACCTCTAGTGAAGTGAGAAGTCAGAATTAGACAGAGGGAAAAGCTGACTTGCAATGTGGTCTCAACTAAGGCCCCAGTCAAGCCAAGGAAGCTCTTGAGCTGGGACAAGTCTTCACATGGACCAGACCTTTGTTTCCCTATGTCAGGTTCCTTGGTGGTGGTATAATGTTGGACATGTAGTTTCCTTTAGCTAAGAGTAATGCCCAGGAATAGATATAGCTGTGAACTTTCAGTGTCTAGTATTCCCAGCAGCTGGGATGTGTGTATTTGGATTATAGAAGGCATCTGGTTGGAACACCAGAGAATACGTCACAGTCAGTAAATTAGGCAGGCTTAAAGTTAGGGAGTGTACAGTTGTGTTTTTTATGCCACTAGAAGTGCAATGATTAAACAGTAGCACTGATAAGCTCTTACAGCCATAAGGGCAAATTTAATGGCATAATGACATCCATGTTTCTTCAAAATGAGTGTTTTTCAACCCAGACCCCAAATAGGCAATGGTGCTTCCCATAAGAAAGTACGAACTATAATCCTTTGTATCACCCCAAACTGATGATAATGGAAGTCAGAACAACAATCACTTGGGTAAATGGGCAGGGAGAAAAATAACACAGAACCAAGGCACACAGAGAAGGGTGTTTTTGCCTTTCCTGGGTATTAAGTAAAGCAGGAAGCTGACTTTTCACAAAGCATTTGGAGGAATCCAACTACTATCAGAATATTGATCATAAAAATTAGAGTCTATAAGTTATCTTTGGATTTTCCTTCTCCAGTAAGAGCAGAGAGCTGGTTATACGGCAATGTTCCTACTAAGAACAGTTACAGAATATAAACAAAACACAAAACGAATCTCCTTGAAGGTACTAGAGGACTACTAAGGCAGCCAGAACTTAAAAAGCCAGGACCTGAGAGAGAAGGAAAGCACATTGAGATGGATCCACATTCCAGAGAGATTTTCCCATTGAGACATTGGACAGGTCATAAGTGGAGTGGGGCCCAGAGGCTCAGAAGCCAAGGAGAAAGCAATGAATTTTGGTTGGGAAACTGACCAGATTCTTATGTAGTCTCGTGAGTCTGTGAAATTAAACTTGGACTCTGGACTCAGTCAATCATTTGAGGATAAACCAAGATACCAGAGAAAAGGGAAGTACATTGAGATGCACAAAATCATCTGTCTATTCTTCCTCTTAATATATGTGCTTATCTTTAGGTAGAGGGGTTAGGAAGGCAAGAGGACAACACAACAGATAAATAAATAGGGGGATCAGCAGAATTCTTAGCTGTCCCCTGGGCTAAGGTCATAAACAGGAATTCTGGACCCACTAAAGAGATGGAACTCTGGTAAATACCCCACTTTCAGGCATAGGAATAAGGCGGAATTCCAGTAATAGGAGTAGAGATATAAACCAACTCTCAGAAAACTCTGAAGCCCACATTCAAACAAACCCAAACTAGACTAGACCAAGTTTATCTCCCCAAGATTGATCCTTTGTGGGAAGAAGAGAGTATCAGCCAAACCTTTAAGTTATCTGTGTAAATTTTAATGCACACTGTGTGACATTCAATTAAAATTACCAGGAAAACCATGGGTCTGGACTAAGTTGTCTAAAAATGGGGGGAAAATTCCATGTAAACAGACCCATATGATACCTCAGTTATCAAAATGGTCAGAGACAAGCTTTAAAATAACTGTAATTAATATGTTCAACAAAATACATGACAAGTAGGAGAATTTCTACAGAGACTTGGGCTTCATAATATGAGACAAAAAGAAATTAGAGAGATGAAAAATGTAATATATGAAATTAAAAACCCATTATATAAATTAAAGGCAAATTAAAAAATAAACAGCAAAAGAGAAGGTTGAGAAAACTATAAAATAGAAAGTATCTGAATCGAAACATGGAGAGAAAAAAATAATAAAATGCAGAAAAGAATAGAGATGACACATGGGAAACAGTGAAAATGATTAATATACATGTGACTGGAGTCCCAGAGAAGAGGAGAGTGAAAATGGAGCACAAGCAATATTTGAGGAGATACTAGTAAACAATTTGCCCAAACCATTTAAAGACATCAAACCACATATATAATAAGATTTACAAACACTAAGCAGAATAAATGCAAAGGAACTCATAACTAGGCACAGCAGAAATGAACTGCTAAAAATCAAAGTCAGTGAAACAATTTTAAATGAAATAGCAAAAATACAGCATATTACATCCAGAAAGCAAACAGGTGTTTTCTAAATAGAAATTACTGAAGCTAGAGACATGGAACACCATTTTAAAAGTGCTAATATAAAATAAATACCAACATATTTTATATCCAACAAAAATATCCATCTTTAGACAAACAAAAACAGAAAATTCATAACCAGATCTGCGTTAATAGAAATTCTAAAGGGAGTTATTTAGGCAGAAGAAAAATAATTCTACATGGAAGTAAGTAAATACAGAAATGAACAAATAGTATCTGGAATAATACATATGGAGAAAGTAAATCTAAACATATTGATTATAGATAACAATGTCATACATTTATTTAATGTCAATGTACAATTAAATACATAAAAATAATAATGCTAAATTTGTTTAGGGAGTTAAAATTATTTTAAGGTATTGATGGTGCCTAAGATATCTATAAAGGACTCATTTATATTATGCTATAATATGTCAAAGACCATATAGCCACTGAAAGAAGAGCAAAATAATTTGTCTATGCAATAAATTTATGAAATATTTATCTACAAAATGAGAGATAGAAGAAGCAGCAAATAAGAAATATGTTCTAGGGTTTTCATGAAAATTAGATGCTTGCATCACTAAATGATTTTTGCGTAATTCATTCAGCAAATATTTATTACATCCTTACTCTGTGCATTGCTTTTGGTGCTGGGGATACAGAACAGAATAAAATAGACAAAAATCCTTGGTGTTTAGTAGATAATATTCTTCTGAGGAGAGATAGTTAATAAGCCAATAAATAAGTAAATGTTAAATATGAAAATGGTTCATGGCTATTTTACACAGGTTGATCAGGCAAAATCTAATAGGTGGTATTTGACTAGATACTTGAAAAAGGTAACCCTTTTTAAAATTCTAATACCAGACATTTTAAGGCTTGTAGCAAAACAGGCATGTTACCAGGAGAATGCCACATTCACATAATCTGTGAATTATGTGATTGTTCACATAATCAGAGACCACAAAGAATTATGAGTATAAATGCATGCTCAAGCTTAAGAGGTGGCCTTGGGAATGCTACCTCTAAATAAGTCATTGAGATAAGAAGTTGCCTTCCATGTGCTGCTACCAAAACCTGCAGGGAGAATGTGGTGACTGGAGAGACCACTTCAGGTTGTAGTGCTCTTTTAGGTTTTTGAGTATATAATAGACTCTTTACATAGTCTATTGTATTTTGGAGGGGGAGTTGTTTTCCTGGGAAGCTATGATATTTTTGTTCATCTTACAATGTTTTCAAGCAATGTACACTGTTTTTCCACCCTAACTGAGTTCTGGGTTAGACAAGTAGAGACAAACACCTGGTGTCATTCCTTCAGATAACCCCTAGACAAGTTTGAACAAACAAATACAGTAAATTGTGAATAAGATCTGCACTGCTCTCTCTGGAAGCAGAGCTTAGGGTCCCACACTGTGAATGTAGGCTTTCATCTAATAGATTGCCACTGAGCTGGGGAGAGGGTGGGGCAAGGGCAACTAAAATAAAACACGATTTTATACCATTTTTGACTTGCTTTTTTCTTGATTCAGTGTTCATTTGGTGTAAAACTTTCTCTGTTTTCCAGTCTTGACAAACTTGGTTCAGACAATTTCTGCTGGGTTTTTGTGGCGGGTCAGGAATTTGGAGTTGCCTACACTGCAGTTTTTCTGACATGGACATTTTTGAACTAAAAAAACTAACAATTTGTACTTAGATTCTCTTGTATTTTAAATGTAGATTGACTTAGACTCTTACAGTAATATTTTATTCCTTTTTCATATATATAGCTATATATAACTATATGAATATGTTATATATATGATACTATATATTATATTATGGATATACACACACAATAACTAGTTAGTTAGCTCCCTAGTTAATTAGATATCGCACGGTATTGGTTAGAACTTCTAAAATGATGTTATTTATAAACAATGCTAGAATACATGTATTTGATAGATATCTTTAAGGGTGGTCCTTGTATGCCTAATTTGCTGACAGTAATTTGTTTTAACCATGAACACGTTTTAAATTTTATTTAATGAACTTTCTACATATATTCGGACCAACCTCTTATTCAATATTTTTAATCTGTTAAATATATCAATACTTTTTCTAATGGTAAACAACCCCTGCATATTTGGGTTAATGCAACATGGTCATCGTTTTTGTTTGTTTGTTTCTTTGTTTTTACAATAACATGTTGGTTTATGTTTGCTGTCTTTCGCTTAGCAATTTTTATTCATACTAAAAATAAAAATTTATTATAATTATCATTTTTTTCTCTTTTCCAGTTTTATTGAAATATAGTTGACTTACAGTACTGTGTAAGTTCAAAGTGTATAGCATAATGATTTCATTACATACACCATGAAATGATTATCACAATAAGTTTAGTGAACATCCATCATCTCATATAGATAAAAAATCAAAGAAATAGAAAAAAAATTTTTGCCTTGTGATGAAAATTATTAGGATTTACTCTTAACAACTTTCATATATAACACACAACAGTGTTAATTGTATTTTTCATGCTGTGCATTAAATGCCTAGTACTCATTTAATCTTTTTTCTTTTTAACAACTTTATTGGAGTATAACTGCTTTACAATGGTGAGTTAGTTTCTGCTTTATAACAAAGTGAATCAGCTATGCATATACATATATCTGCATACCTCCTCCTTCTTGCATCTCCACCCCCCCCCCCACTATCCCACCCCTCTAGGTGGTCAAAGCACACCAAGCTGACCTCCCTGTGCTTTGTGGCTGCTTCCCACTAGTTATCGATTTTACATTTGAGAGTACATATATGTCCATGCCACTCTCACACTTCGTCTCAGCTTACCCTTCCCCCTCCCTGTGTCCTAAAGTCCATTCTCTACATCTGCCTCTTTCTTCCTCTCCTGCCCCGTGGGTTCTTTAGAAGCTTTTTTTTTTTTGTATTTTTAGATTCTATATATATGTGTTAGCATACAGTATTTGTTTTTCTCTTTCTGACTTACTTCACTCTGTATGACAGACTCTAGGTCCATCCACCTCCCTACAAAATAACTCAATTTCATTTCTTTATATGGCTGAGTAATATTCCATTGTATATATGTGCCACATCTTCTTTATCCATTCATCTTTCGACGGATACTTAGGTTGCTTCCATGTCCTGGCTATTGTAAATAGAGCTGCAATGAACATTGTGGTACATGACTCTTTTTGAATTATGGTTTTCTCAGGGTATATGGCCAGTAGTGGGATTGCTGGGTCGTATGGTAGTTCTATTTTTAGTTTTTTAAGGAACATGCATACTGTTCTCCTTAGTGGCTGTATCAATTTACATTCCCACCAAAAGTGTAAGAGATTTTTTCATGATGGCCATTCTGACCATTATGAGGTTATAAACCTCATTGTAGCTTTGATTTGCGTTTCTCTAATGATTAGTGAGGTTGAGCATCCTTTCATGCGTTCGTTGACAATCTGTATATCTTCTTTGGAGAAATATCTATTTTAGGCCTTCTGCCCATTTTTGGACTGGGTTGTTTGTTTTTTTTAATATTGAGCTGCATGCAAATTTTGGAGATGAGTCCTTTTTCAGTTGCTTCGCTTGCAAATATTTTCTCCCATTCTGAAGGTTGACTTTTCATCTTGTTTATGGTTTCTTTTGCTGTGCAAAAGCTTTTAGGTTTCATTAGGTCCCATTTGTTTATTTTTGTTTTTATTTCCATTTATCTAAGAGGTGGGTTAATAAGGATCTTGCTGAGATTTATGTCATAGAGTGCTCTGCCTATGTTTTCCTCTAAGAGTTTTATAGTGTCTGGCCTTATATTTAGGTCTTTGATCCTAAATGTGAGTTTATTTTTGTGTATTGTGTTAGGAAGTGTTCTAATTTCATTCTTTTACATGTAGCTGTCCAGTTTTCCCAGCACCACTTATTGAAGAGGCTGTCTTTTCTCCATTGTATATTCTTGCTTCCTTTATCAAAGATAAGGTGACCATATGTGCATGGGTTTATCTTTGGGATTTCTATCCTGTTCCATTGATCTATACTTCTGTTTTGCCAGTACAATACTGTCTTGATTACTGTAGCTTTGTAGTATAGTCTGAAGTCCGGAAGCCTTATTCCCCCAGCTCCATTTTTCTTTCCCAAGATTGCTTTGGCTATTTGGGGTCTTTTGTGTTTCCATACAAATTATGAATTTTTTTGTTCTAGTTCTGTGAAAAATGCCAGTGGTATTTTGATAGGGAGTGTGCTGAATCTGTAGATTGCTTTGGGTAGTAGAGTCATTTTCACAATGTTGATTCTTCCATTCCAAGAACATGGTATATCTCTCCATCTATTTGTATCATCTTTAATTTCTTTCATCAGTGTCATAGTTTTCTGCATACAGGTCTTTTGTCTCCTTAGGTAGGTTTATTCCTAGGTATTTTATTCTTTTTGTTGCAATGGTAAATAGGAGTGTTTTCTTAATTTCACTTTCAAATTTTTCATCATTACTGTATAGGAATGCAAGAGATTTCTGTGCATTAATTTTGTATCCTGCTACTTTACCAAATTCATTGATTAGCTCCAGGAGTTTTCTGATAGTGTCTTTAGGATTCTTTATGCATAGTATCATGTCATCTGCAAACCGTGACAGCTGTACTTCTTCTTTTCTGATTTGGAATCATTTTATTTCTTTTTTTTCTCTGATGGCTGTGGCTACAACTTCCAAAACTATGTTGAATAATAGTGGTGAGAGTGGGCAACCTTGTCTTGTTCCTGATCTTGGAGGAAATGGTTTCAGTTTTTCACCATTGAGAATGATGTTTGCTGTGGGTTTGTCATATATGGCCTTTATTATGCTGAGGTAAGTTCCCTGTATGCCTACTTTCTGGAGGGTTTTAATTCATAAATGGGTGTTGAATTTTCTCAAAAGCTTTATCTTCTTCTATTGAGATGATCATATGCTATTTCTGGATGAGGCTGAATCTTGTCTTTCTGGTAGGCGGGACCACGTGCAGTGGTGTGTTTTGGCTATCTGTGACCTTATTATGTTTTTAGGCAGCCTTTCTGCTAATGATTGGGGTTGTGTTCCTGTCTTGCTAGTTGTTTGGCATAGGGTGTCCAGCACTCTAGCTTGCTGGTTGTTGAGTGGAGCTGGGTCTTAGCGTTGAGATGGAGATCTCTTGGAGACCTTTCACCATTTGATATTTTGTGGAGCTGGGAGTTCTCTGGTGGATCAATGTCCTGAACTCGGTTCTCCCACCTCAGAGGCACAGGCCTAACACCCAGCCAGGACATCAAGACCCTGTCAGCTACATGGCTCATAAGAAAAGGGAGAAATAAAGAAGAAAGAAAAAATAAAATAAAAAGTTATTAAAATAAAAAATAATTAAAAATGAAGAAAAAATTTAAAGTAATAAAAAGAATAATAAAAAGAATGAAGAGAGCAACCAAAGCAAAAAGCAATTCCACCAATGATAACAAGTGCTAAAAACTATAGTAAAAAACACCAACAGACAAACTAAAAAAATGGGCAGCCAGAACCCTAGAACAAGTGGTAAAAGCAAAGCTTTGAAGGCAAAATCACACAAAGAAGCATACACATACACACTCACAAAAAGAGAAAAAGGAAAAAAAAAAAAACATATCATTGTTCCCAAAGTGCACCGTTTAAATTGTGGGATGATTCGTTGTCTATTCAGGTATTCCACAGATGCAGGTACATCAAATTCACTGTGGAGATTTAATCTGCTGCTCCTGAAGCTGCTGGGAGAGATTTCCCTTTCTCTTCTTTGTTCACACAGCTCCCGGGGTTCAGCTTTGGGTTTGGCCCCACGTCTGTGTGTAGGTTGCCTGAGGGTGTCTTTTCTTCGCTCAGACAGGACGGGGTTAAAGTAGCAGCTGATTAGGGGGCTCTGGCTCAATCAGGCCATTGCGGGGGAGGTTTACAGAATGCGGGGCAAGCCTGTGGTGGCAGAGGCCTGTGTGACCTTGCAACAGCCTGAGGCATGCTGTGTGTTCTTCCTGGGAAGTTGTCCTTGAATAATAGGACCCTGGCAGTGATGGGCTGCATAGGCTCTTGGGAGGGGAGGTGTGGATAGTGACCTGTGCTTGCACACAGGCTTCTTGGTGGCTGCAGCAGCAGCCTTAAGGTTTCATGCCTGTCTCTGGTGTCTGCGCTGATAGCCGTTGTTTAGATAGTGCTCTGAATCCCCTCTTCTAGCGCATCCTGAAACAATGGTCTCTTGCCTCTTAGGCAGGTCCAGACTTTTTCCTGGACTCCCTCCCAGCTAGCTGTGGCGCACTAGCCCCCTTCAGGCTGTGTTCATGCAGCCACCCCAGTCCCTGGGATGTGACCTCCAAAGCCCGAGCCTCAGCTCCCAGCCCCCACCTGCCCTGGAGGGTGAACAGACAAGCCTCTTGGGCTGGTGAGTGCTGGTCACCACTGATCCTCTGTGTGGGAATCTCTCTGCTTTGCCCTCTGCACCCCTATTGCTGTGCTCTCCTCCACGGCTCTGAAGCTTTCCCCCTCTGCCACCCTCTGTCTCTGCCAGTGAAGGGGCTTCCTAGTGTGTGGAAACTTTTCCTCCTTCACAGCTCCCTCCCACTGGTGCAGTTCCCATCCCTATTCTTTTGTTTCTGTTTTTTTCTTTTTTCTTTTGCCCTACCCAGGTACGTGGGGAGTTTCTTGCCTTTTGGGAAGTCTGAGGTCTTCTGCCAGCATTCAGCAGGTGTCCTGTAGGAGTTGTTCCACATGTAGATGTATTTGTGGGGATGAAGGTGATCTCCATGTCTTACTCTTCCACCATCCTGCAGGTTTCTGTCTCTATATATTTTTAAGTTAAGTCTGTATTTTTGTATGTATAATTTTGTTAAAGGCTGGACCATGTATCTGAAAATGTTTAGAGATAATTTGAAGCTCTTAATAAAGTTATCTTTGCTCATAAAGGATTTAGATTTGCCTTGGCAAGTAGCTAGAGTAGGGACAACATGCCTTATAACTGGGCATTAAGGTGATTAAAAGTTGGGATCCATTTTCTATGAAGTCTTGTCTATTTCCGGTTCTTTCCTACTCTAAAGGTATAACTCTTACAACACCTAATCAGAAGCCTGTTCTATTTACCAGATACTCATCTTTGGCAGTTTAGGTGCCCTCAGCCTAAACTTAGGTTGTGTGATGAATTGGGAGATTGGGATTGACATAAATACACTAATATGTATAAAATGGATAACTAATAAGAACCTGCTGTATAAAAAAAATAAAGTAAAATTCAAAATTTCAAAATAAAATAAAACATAAAAAAAGAATTGTATTTCTAAGACTATTTAGTAGCATAGGAAAATACATAATATAATAAATGGAAAAAGCAAAATATAAAATTACGGATACAGCATGATTTCTAAATTATATCTTAATATATGTATATGTATATATATATATATATATATATTACATATCTATATTTTTTCTATTGGGCTCTCTACCTGTCAGGCTCTATTATTGTATGATAAATAGATGTAAATTATCTATTTTCATATTATATAACTACATAGGGAAAGTAGCCTCCCCAAAATACAGCAAAATGTTACTGAGAGACAGCTTGGAATGGTGGCATGACAGGAAATTTTAATTTTTCATTATTTTATTGTTTGGTATTTAAAAACTTTCTACAAGCAGCATGCCATGATTATAATATTATATACTTATATACATGTATTTATATATCTGTGTGTATGTGTATGTAGAAATAGTAGTGAATACCAAACAAATGTTAGTCTTGTGTGACCTATTAAATAATTTCAAGTGCACATAGCCTCTAGAATGTCACGTGTTGTCCTTGAAGTTCCAACCTATTTGCAGCCCATACTCACTGAAACGTAAGTCACAGCTCTCCACCTTCCTGGACTGCCATCTGCCTGGCATCAGGCAGAAGACCCTTGTGGGGGGCTATCCTTTCCATTTGTTTCCATCTAAATACACAGTTTCTTTCCCCTTCTGCCCTGCCCCTTTCTATACACTTCCTGTTTGCTCTGTCATAGTTTAACAGTTTTGCCACCACTGGTTTACCTTTCTTCACACATTTAGCACACACAGAGGATGCCTGCAGAAAAGTTTCCTGCAACATTTATAAGTAATTGATTTGTTTTCTATTCCCTGAAGCCCTTCTGCTATATATCTTACTGAACATGATGCTTAGATTCTCCTCATAATATCTCAAGTTGAGAATATGTGTATGCATGTGAGAGAGTGTGTGTTAGAACGTGTGTGTGTGTGTGTGTGTGTGTGTGTGTGTGTGTGTGTGTGTGTGTTGCCCCAGATATGAGTAAGCACCCATTTCATGGAACATCCCATCTTAGTTGGTTCCTGATGGAATTCTAGTCTGCCACTAACTAGAGAACCATGTTTTTATTTAAGAGACTAAGAAAGGGAACTAAGAACCTAGGGGAATACACCAGCAAAATATTTTTCTTAGTTGAATTAACAACTTTGATTACCTCCTTTTTCTGGATTGCTAAGCATTTCTGGCAAGTATTAAAAAAAGAAGCCTAGCTCTTTTTGCATTCACATTGAACAGTTAGCTTTTCTATTTTTAATTTTTTAAAATTCATTAATTTATTTTTGGCTGTGTTGGGTCTTTGTTTCGGTGCGAGGGCTTTCTCCAGTTGCAGCGAGCAGGGGCCACTCTTCATTGTGGTGCGCGGGCCTCTCAGTGTCGTGGCCTCTAGTTTTGGAGCATGGCTCCAGACGTGCAGGCTCAGCAGTTGTGGCTCACAGGCCCAGTTGCTCCGCGGCATGTGGGATACTCCCAGACCAGGGCTCGAACTCGCGTCCCCTGCATCGGCAGGCAGACCCTCAACAACTGCGCCACCAGGGAAGCCCAAACAGTTAGCTTTTGAATTTAGTTAATCATTTATTAGAAAATGTTTTTTCCTCTCAGATGTGCATATATCAAGAAGTTGTTTGTATGTGTAAATGTGGTCTCCAGACGAAACGTTTTCCCAGAAGAATGTATCTCTGAATTTGAGTTTAAAATTTGTAGTCATAGAATTTACAGGGGAAAAAGACTTTCATATTTAGATGGTTTTCTTATGCATTCGTCTCTTCTATAGACTGAGATACTGCTCTAGGATTTGCTCTTACCCACAATGTAGCATGAAATCTTACTGAATTAGGGGTGTGCTTCTCAAAACAAGGATGGCATTAATACTAGTGGGCATTAGATGTCCCTGTAATTCCATCCAGCCTGTATCCCAGCAAGTTATTTGACTGGTGGTCACAGAGAATACTCTTAAAGGAATCTGGAACTCAGGTGCCCTCAATGAAAGTTTAGTTGTTCCCAGGAGTTTTCCTTCCAGCATCCCAGAAAAGCACTTTGTGACTTGAAAGTCTTGTCCTAGTGTCCTTTTACCACAGCCCCTTGGAAATGTCAGCTCATATTGAAGATCTGTAGCACACTTGACACCAGGGATCGTCTCTTAAGTGCAAGCCCTGGTGAGAGCCATGTGGGTCGTTTCCTTGTGCTGCCTGCAATGGAGATCAGGATGGACTCTTGGTGTGCAGTATCGTGAGGGGGAAGGGAAACGTAAAGCATGGGGGATGGGTGAGTCAGAAGGTTTGTTCATAAAACAGGTGGAGATTATTTATTCCAAAAATGTTTAGTAAGTTTATCTGGATCCTAACTGGGGGTGGGGGTTAGGATGGAAGGCAGTTTTGGCCTGCCCAGAGCTCACAGAAGCTGGTGCTTGTGAAGAAATGCAGACTCAGAGAGTACATGCTTAAGAGTCCAGATTGGTCAGCGGAAGTGCTGGGGCTAGCATCCAGAGTCCTGTTTCTCATTCCACATTGGCCTTCCAAAGAGTTAGAGGCAAACTGGTCTCCGGACAACAGCAATGTGTAATATCTAATGCCCTTCTCTTTTGAGATTTATTCCTTTCTCATTCACACCGCCTAACCTCCTACTCCAGTCAACACTCATTCATTCATTCATTGACTCACTCAAATTAATATTTATCAAGCATCTATGTGTGACACAAATAATGCTCAGTCCTTTTCAAAAATGTATATTTTATGATTTTCCAGTTTGTATCCTTATAAGCCATCTCCAGTTTTTGAGAGTGAGATATACAGAAGGAAAAGAGCTAAATTAAATACCTACTGATGTTCTATCACCTCACCTCTTAATTAAAACAGTTCTGTGAATTCATGCTTTTCATTTACTTATTTAGAGGACTGGAAAAGCCAGCTTATCTGGGTCCCCAGAAACTTTTTCTACATTTTCCTAGGATACATTTCTACTCCTCACACCTCTGTAAAACTGAGACTTCCTCCTCAGGGGCTGCCTGAAAATGATGAATTGAGCATTATTTTCTTTGCAAATGCTACAGCTTCTTGTTTTCTGGAGCCTGTATCTGAGTAGTGCATCCTCCCCACCTCTTTTGTTGCTCACTGACACTTCAAACTACTACTTATCTCCTGCCCTCTGACATCTGCTGGAAATATTGTAAAATGGAAAGTGCATTGTGAGAGGAGCAGTTTCTGGTGCATCAGAGGAACCCGAAGAAGTAATTTCCTAAAAATAGGATGGTGTTAATACCAGCAGTAAAGTGGGGTTTAGAAAAATATCCACTTTCAAAAGACAAAGAGGGGGGACCTTCAAGAGGGCAGAGGAATAAGACTTGGAGATCACCTTCCTCCCCACAAATACATCAAAAATACAGCTACATGTGGAACATCTCTTACAAGACACCTACTGAACGCTGGCAGAAGACCCCAGCCTTCCCAAAAGGCAAGAAAATCCCCACATACCTGGGTAGGGCAAAAGAACAAAGAAAAAAACAGAGACAAAAGAACAGGGACAGGACCTGCTCCTCTGGGAGGGAGCTGTGAAGGAGGAAACATTTCCACACACTAGGAAGCTCCTTCACTGGCAGAGATAGGGGGTGGCAGGGGGGAAGATTCAGAGCCACGGAGGACAGCGCAGCAACAGGGGTGCAGAGGGCAAAGCGGAGAGATGTGCACAGAGAATCAGTGCCGACCAGCACTCACCAGCCCTAGAGGCTTATCTGCTCAACTGTTGGGGTGGGTGGGTGCTAGGAACTGAGGCTTGGGCTTTGGAGGTCAGATCCCAGGGAGAGGACTGGGGTTGGCTGCGTGAACACAGCCTGAAGGGGGCTAGTGCACCACTGCTAGCCGGGAAGGAGTTCAGGAAAAAGTCTGGACCTGCTTAAGAGTCAAGAGACCATTGTTTTGGGGAGGGGATTCAGAGCACTGCTTAAACGAGCCCCAGAGACGGGTGCGAGCCGTGGCTATCAGCGCAGATACCAGAGACAGGCATGAAATGCTAAGGCTGCTGCTGCTGCTGCTGCCACCAAGAATCCTGTGTGCAAGCACAGGTCACTATCCACACCATCCCTCCCTCCCGGGAGGCTGTGCAGCGTGCCACTGCCAGGGTACTATGATCCAGGAACAACTTCCCCTGGAGAACACATGGCATGCCTGAGGCTGTTGCACTGTCATGCTGGCCTCTGCCGCCACAGGCTCACCCTGCATTCTAATTATGACTACAATTCCCCTCCGTCCCCCCAGCCTGAGTGAGCCAGAGCTCCCTAATCAGCTGCTGCTTTAACCCCCTCCTGTCAGGGTGGAGAATAGACTCCTACATAGAGAAGCAAGGTCAAAACCAAAGCTGAAACCCAGGAGCTGTGTGAACAAAGAAGAGAAAGGGAAATGTCTCTGTGCAGCCTCAGGAGCAGCAGATTAAGTCCCCACAATCAACTCCATGTGCCCTGCATCTGTGGAATACCTGAATAGACAACAAATCATCCCAAAATTAAGGTGATGGACTTTAGAAGCAACAGTAGACTTGGGGTTTGATGTCTGTGACTTATTTGTTTCTGATATTTGTTTATCTTAGTTTAGTTTTTAGCTGTTGTTATAACTGGTGGATTTGTTTATGAGTTTGGTTGCTCTATTCTTTTTTATTAAATAATTATTATTTTTTGAAGTTAATAATTAAAATTTTTTATTCATTTAAAAAAAAATTTATTTATTTATTTTTTTCCTCCCTTTTCTTCAGAGCTGGGTGGCTGACAGGGTCTTTGTGCTCCCGCCTGGTGTCAGGCCTGAGCTTCTGAGGTGGGAGAGAAGAGTTCAGGGCATTGGACCACCAGAGACGTCCCAGCCTCACAAATATCAATTGGTGAGAGCTCTCCCAGTGATCTCCATCTCAATGCTAAGACCCAGCTCCTCCCAACAGCCAGCAAGCTCCAGTGTTGTATGACCCATGCCAAAAAACTAGTAAGACGGGAACACAAACCCATCCATTAGCAGAGAGACTACCTAAAATCATACTAAGTTCACAGACACACCAGAACACACTACCGGATGTGGCCCTACCCACCAGAAAGGCAAGATTCAGGCTCATCCACCAGAACACAGGCACCAGTCCCCTCCACCAAGAAGCCTACACAAGCCACTGAGCAAACCTCACCCACTGGGGACAGACACCAAACACAGTGGGAACTATGAGCCTGCAGCCTGCAAAAAGGAGACCCCAAACACAGAAAGTTAAACAAAGCGAGAAGACAGAGAAATATGCAGCAGATGAAGGAACAAGGTAAAAACCCACCAGAACAATCAAATGAAGAGGAAATAGGCAGTCTACCTGAAAAAGAATTCAGAATAATGATAGTAAAGATGATCCAAAATATTGGAAATAGACTGGAGAAAATGCAAGAAATGTTTCACAAGGACCAAAAAGAACTAAAGAGCAAACAAACAATGATGAACAACACAATAAATGAAATTAAAAATTCTCTAGAGGAATCAATAGCAGAATAACTGAGGCAGAAGAATGGGTAAGTGACCTGCAAGATAAAATACTGGAAATAACTACTGCAGAACAAAATAAAGAAAAAAAAATGAAAAGAATTGAGGACAGTCTCAGAGACCTCTGGGACAACATTTAACGGACAAATATTCAAGTTATAGGGGTCTCAGAAGAAGAAAAGAAAAGAAAGGGTCTGAGAAAATATTTGAAGAGATGATAGATGAAAATTTCCCTAATAACGGAAAGGAAATAGTCAATCAATTCCAGGAAGAACAGAGAGTCCCATACAGGTTAAATCCAGGAGAAATACACCAAGACACATATTCATCAAACTATCAAAAATTAAATACAAAGAAAAATATTAAAAGTAGCAAGGGAAAAACAACGAATAACATACAAGGGAATCCCGATAAGGTTAACATCTGACCTTTCAGCAGAAACTCTGAAAGCCAGAAGGGAGTGACAAGACATATTTAAAGTGATAAAAGGGAAAAACCTACAACTAAGATTACTCTACCCAGCAAGGCTCTCATTCAGATTCAATGGAGAAATTAAAACCTTTACAGACAAGCAAAAGCTAAGTGAATTCGGCAACAGCAAACCAGCTTTACAACAAATGCTAAAGGAACTTTTCTAGGCAGGAAACACAAGAGAAGGAAAAGACTTACAATAACAAACCCAAAACAATTAAGAAAATGGTAATAGGAACATACATATCAATAATTACCTAAAACGTAAATGGATTAAATGCTCCAACCAAAAGATATAGACTGGCTGAATGGATACAAAAACAAACCCGTATATATGCTGTCTACAAGAGATCCACTTCAGACCTAGGGACACATACAGACTGAAAGTGAGGGGATGGAAAATGATATTCCCTGCAAATGGAAATCAAAAGAAAGCTGGAGTAGCAATTCTCATATCAGACAAAATAGACTTTAAAATAAAGACTACTACAAGAGACAAAGAAGGACACTACATAATGATCAAGGGATCAATCCAAGAAGAAGACGTAACAATTGTAAATATTTATGCCCCCAATATAGGAGCACCTCAGTACATAAGCCAAATGTTAACAGCCATAAAAGGGGAAATCGACAGTAACACAATCATAGTAGGGGACTTTAACACACCACTTTCACCAATGGACAGATCATCCAAAGTGAAAATAAATAAGGAAATACAAACTTTAATTGACACATTAAACAAGATGGGCTTAATTCATATTTATAGGACATTCCACCCAAAAACAACAGAATACACCTTCTTCTCAAGTGCTCATGGAACATTCACCAGGATAGATCATATCTTGGCTCACAAATCAAGCCTTGGTAAATTTAAGAAAATTGAAATCATATCAAGTATCTTCTCCTACCACAATGCTATGAGACGAGATATCAATTACAGGAAAAAAAAACTGTAAAAAATACAAACACATAGAGGTTAAACCATACGCTACTAAATAACCAAGAGATCACTGAAGAAATCAAGCAGAAAATCAAAAAATACCTAGAAACAAATGACAATGATAACACGTTTGCAGATGACAAATACTACATATAGAGAACCCTAAATATGCTCCCAGAAAATTACTAGAGCTAATCAATGAATTTGGTAAAGTAACAGATTACAAAATTAATGCACAGAAATCTCTTACATTCCTATACATTAACAATGAAAATTCTGACAGAGAAATTAAGGAAACACTCCCATTAACCATTGCAACAAAAAGAATAAAATACCTAGGGATAAACCTACCTAAGGAGACAAAAGACCTGTATACAGAACACTATAAGGTACTGATGAAAGCAATTAAAGATGATACAAACAGATGGAGAGATATACCATGTTCTTGGATGGGAAGAATCAACATTGTGAAGATGACTATACTACCCAGAGCAATCTACAGATTCAATGCAATCCCTATCAAACTACCTATGGCATTTTTCACAGAACTAGAATAAAAAAAATCGCACAATTTGTATGGAAACACAGAAGACCCTGAATAACCAAAGCAATCTTGAGAAAGAAAAACGCAGCTGGAGGAATTAGGCTCCCTCACTTCAGACTATACCACAAAGCTACAGTAATCAAGACAGTATTGTAATGGCACAAAAACAGAAATATAGACCAATGGCACAGGATAGAAAGCCCAGAGATAAAACCATGCACATATGGTCACCTTATCTTTGATAAAGGAGGCAAGAATATACAATGGTTAAAAGACAGCCCTTCAATAAGTGGTGCTGGGAAAACTGGACAGCTACATGTAAAAGAATGAAATTAAAACACTCCCTAATGCCATACACAAAAATAAGCTCAAAATGGATTAAAGACCTAAATGTAAGGTCAGATGCTATAAAACTCTTAGAGGAAAACATAGGCAGAACACTCTATGACATAAATCACAGCAATCTGTTTTGACCCACCTCCTAGAGAAAAGGACATAAAAACAAAAATAAGCAAATGGGACCTAATGAAACTTAAAAGCTTTTACATAGCAAAGGAAACCATAAACAAGATGAAAAGACAACCCTCAGATTGGGAGAAAATATTTGCAAACAATGCAACTGACAAAGGCTTAGTCTCCAAAATATATAAGCAGCACATGCAGCTCAATATCAAAAAAACAAAAAACCCAATACAAAAATGGGCAGAAGACCTAAACAGACATTTCTCCAAAGAAGATATACAGATTGCCAACAAACACATGAAGGGATGCTCAGCATCATTATCATTAGAGAAATGCAAATCAAGACTACAGTGAGGTATCACCTCACACTGGTCAGAATCACCATCATCAAAATATCTACAAACAATAAATGTTGGAGAGGGTGAGGAGAAAAGGGAATCCTCTTGCACTGCTGGTGGGAATGTAAACTGATACAGCCACTTGGAGGACAGTATGAAGGTTCCTTAAAAAACTAAAAAATAGAACTACCATATGACCCAGCAATTCCACTACTGAGTATATACCCTGAGAAAACCATAATTCGAAAAGAGTCATGTACTACGTTGTTCATTGCAGCACTATATACAATAGCCAGAACATAGGAGCAACCTGAGTGTCATCGACAGATGAATGGGGATAGAGAAGATGTGGCACATATATACAATGCAATATTACTCAGCCATAAAAAGAAATGAAATTGAGTTATTTGTAGTGAGGTGGATGGACCTAGAATCTGTCATACAGAGTGAAGTAAGTCAGAAAAAGAAATACAAATACTGTATGCTAACACATATCTATGGACTAAAAAAAAAAATGGTTATGGTGAACCTAGGGTCAGGACAGGAATAAAGATGCAGATGTAGAGAATGGACCTGAGGACACAGGGTGGTGGAAGAGTAAGCTGGGGTGAAGTGACAGAGTAGCATTGACACATATACACTACCAATTCTAAAATCGATAGCTAATGGGAAGCAGCTGCATAGCACAGGGAGATCAGCTCAGTGTTTTGTTACCACATAGAGGGGTGGGATAGGAAGGGTGGGAGGGTCACTCAAGAGGGAGGGTATATGGGGATATATGTATACATATAGCTGATTCATTTTGTTATACAGTAGAAAGTAACACAACATTGTAAAGCAACTATACTCCAATATTTAACATCCAATAAAGTTGTTAAAAAAAAAGAGACAAAGAAAGGTGAAAAAGCAAATAGCAAGCTTTGGGTACACCCTGTACACAAGACAGGGTGTTCTTCTAAGGAAATTGCTCATTGTGAGTATCTGCAAATAATAGAAACCGGTAATAGCATCATTGATGAAGAAAAAAGAAATTATATGTATAAAAGGACACGGGAAGTTGATAGGAATATTTTGTGAATTTAGGTAGGAAACTGGTGAAGTAGAATGAGCTGGACATCTGAGTCTGAGTCACCTGGTCTGGGGTGTCTGTCTCAGTCACCAGTTATGTGACCACAAGCAAGTCACAATTTTTCTGAGCCTTGGGGTCACCTGCATAATGGCAGAAAAGTATGACAAATTGAGAGAAGTTTAAATAAGATGGTACTCAGAATTGTGCCAAGTAGACTGCCAGAGAAATGTAATTGTCTTTTTCCAAATTCCAGTTCCCCGGGATCCCTCTCCATTGTTGGAATATTTGGAACAGTAAAGACCTTGGACATATGGGCAAGAAATGAGGCAACCTGGGCACTGATAAAAGGTCAACAAAAGGTCTCTTTACAGACACACTTCCAATGATTGGAGCATTTTACCTTGAGTACAGAAAGTTTAGCAGTTTTAATTTTATATAGAGCAGCTGGGCATTCAAAACAGGCTCATTTCAGGACTGAGGTTTGAGGGATTTAGACGGTACAAAAGCACCAGGTATGGCCTTGAGCAAATCCGTGATATTACCAACATTTTCATTGTCCCTGTTCCTGTATCCACTAAAATTGCTTATAGGAATGGTTATTTTGCACCCATAGACATAAGTGTAAGTCACAGACATCCTTCTATAAAGGCAAGTGAGAAAGGTATTTTAGGAATTCAGAAACAGGTAGGGAAAATAATTCTTTTTGAACATGTTTTTCTTTATTACTCAGGATAGCTCTGAAAGGGAAATGGATAGTAGAAGTTGCTTTCAGTTGATTGGAAGGTATTATGATATTATGGAGCAAGACAGTGGAGTTGGGACAATAGTGATTTCTACAGAGTAGGTTGACTCTTGAAGGAGCAGATGTTCACCCAGAAGTTGAGGGAGGTAGGACTATTCCAGGTATAAAGGGTAAGAGAACAGTGTGTACAGGGGCTCAAAGGCAAGATAGACTGGAGCTGAGATGAGGGTGTGCCTGAGGGTGTGCAGGTGGCTCAAGCAAACATGTATGCACACAGGAAGGACAGTGGGTGTTGGGACACAAGAAAGAAGAAAAAAAGCATATCACAAAATTATGTTATAGAGTTTGAACTTCTCAAAGTTAAACCACTGAATCTCAGAGTGAAATAATAGAGTCTGCCTATTAGGAGAATTTTGAGGGGTATGGTTTGGAGATAAACCAGGGGAGTTGAGCCTGGAGGCAGAGAAACCAGTTGAAAGGCTGCTGAAAGATGCTGAGAGTCTGAGGCGGGGCTTGGCAGTGTCACTGGCAAGGAGAGGGCATACTTAAGAGCTATTTAGGAGGAGAGATTGCCATGACTCAGTGACCAATGTTATGTTATGGTGAATGAAATAGAAAGAGCCCCAGCTAGCTCTCAGGGTTCTGACTTACTAGACGGTGGTACAATTAACTCAGCTCTGAAGAGCTCTTTGGGGGGCAGAAGGCAGGGAGTTGAAGGAGATAATGAGTTCAGATTTGATTGTTCAAGTTTGAGATCTCCACAAGATAGCAGCGAACATAATGTTCAGGGTTGAGGACATCGACTTGAGAATGGTTCCTTTGTAGACCACAGGGCTCGCTAAATAAGGTGGTGAACGTGACTGTCCACTGGGTTGTGCCTCCTGAGAAGAGAGGGAAAGGGAGAACATCAAGGTAGGCTGCTGGCATGGGCAGCAGTTACAACCAGGCCAGATGGGTCAATGCAAGGGAAAGTCAGCTAGGGATTCATAAAGTTGTAGGTCCAGAGCTCAGACAGCATTTTGAGCAGAGGTAGTTGATTGCTCTGGTCAGTTTCATAGGAAAGGACAATGCCTACTTTTGTCTGCATGTTACCTTTTTAAGAGTTATAAGTTGTGGCACATTTTGCTTATTTAAAGCATCCATCATCTGTCCATCCATCCATCTGCCCATGCCATTCACTGGTTGCCCAAGAGGTGGCAAACTCAGTGCTAAGAATCAGAGGAGTGGCTATGATTAAACCCATTTCATGTCATCTAGAGCCCAATCTGTGTAACCAGCTGCAGAGGTCTGTCTCTCTGTCTTCCAAGAAAAGGACGCGGGCCCCTCTGAGACCTAGATCCTCACACTTCTCTTGGAAGGCTAAGAGGACGTATGCTACTCACCTACTTAAAATAATTTTGCAGCTCCCCATTGCTATAGGATAAAGTGACTTGTCTTGGTAGACGTGGCACTCCATGACAAACCCTTTCCTCCTTGTATATCTTCTACCCCTGAACCCCGCCCTTCACACTTTTGCAATAATGAACAGGGCACAGGATTCCAACCTAGGAATCCTTTGCATACACTTTTCCTATCTGTAATTCCTCTTATTTTTATATGCCTGGGAGGCTCCTATTTATTTTTAAAAACACTGTGAAAGCATCACCTCCTTTATGAAATCTCTGCTGTCTAAGTACAGGTGACCTTTGAGTATGGCTCAACATATAATCTCACCTTGTTTCAAATCCCAGTGTGACCACTGCAAGGACATGTGGCTTTGAGCAGTTACTTAATTTCTCTGAATCTGAGATCCCACTTTTTAAGACAAAAGTGATGATACCTACTTTGTAAGATGGTTATAATTAGATGTGGTACATATATATACAATGGAAAGTTACTCAGCCATGAAAAGGAATGAAATTGTGTCATTTGCAGAGACGTGGATGGACCTAGAGACTGTCATACAGAGTGAAGTAAGTCAGAAAGAGGAAAACAAATATGTAATATTGTTTATATGTGGAATCTAGAAAAATGATACAGATGAACTTATTTGTAAAGCACAAATGTATGGAAACCAAGGGGGCTGGTGGGATGAACAGAGAGATTGGGAGTGACATATATACACTACTATGTATAAAATAGATAACTAATGAGAACTGACTGTAGAGCACAGGGAACTCGACTCAGTGCTCTGTGGTGACCTCAATGGGAAGGAAATCCAAAAAAGAGGGGATACAGTTATACATATGGCTGATTAACTTTGCTGTACAGCAGAGACTAACACAACATTGTAAAGTAACTATACTCCAATAAAAATTAAAAAAAGAAATGTATCATATTTTAATTATATATACAATATATGAATATGTCAACATCTGTTCCTAATGAGTTGATCCTCAGTCAGCGACAAGTTTTACTTTAATCACTTGAGGACCTCATATGTTCTTCTATTATTGCAGCCTCACTGTCCCTACTCCTTACTATGGTAGCTAGTTTCCATGGTCCCCCAATGAACCAACCTCCCAGATTCATGCCTTTGGGATATAGGGCTGCTCCTCTTAAATCTGAGCTGACCTGGGATTCACTTATAACAACAGAATGAGAGAGAAATATTTTTAGGTGGCTCCCAAGGTGGGAGCTGTGCTTCCTGTGCTCTCTACAATGATATCTTGGAACACTGGTTCTGGAGACAGTCGGACACCATGTAAGATGCTTGAGCATGCCGTACAGAAGGCCAGCCTAGCCACGTGGAGAGATCCCACCAAGGTGGAGATGCTCGGTCAGCCCCAGCTGTCCCACGGTACCAGATGTGAGCAAGGAAGCCATCTCAACATACAGCCTGGTCGAGACCTCAGCCGTCTCCAGCTCTGTCCAGCATCTGCCAGGAACGACTGGAGAAGTCTGAAGTGAGAACCGCCTCCCTGGGCCCAGTGAGTCCACACAGTGGTGGGAGATAATGACCCATTGCTGTTTTAAGCTGCTTAGTTTTGGAGTCTGTAAGAGAAAGCTGGAACACTTACCTTCTGCAGAAACTCTCCTCAGGCGTGGTGGGAGACCCCTGCCCTGAGAAGTCCTCCTACAAAATGTGAGAGGGGCTACCCCCCGCCCCCGTCTTTCCTGTCCCTGCTTATTTGTTGTCCTCCTGCTGACCTGCATGTGCCACAGGGGCAGAGACCACGCCCGTCTTGCCTACTGTTGTTCTCCAGGACCTGGCCGAGTGCTTGTCAACTAAGTGGAACAAAGACATCCTTTTGACTAAATACTATAATATTCACACTATATCGTAGTCTGATGTCTCCTCCTCATTTATGAGTTCCTATAAGGCGGGACTCAGTAAGATAGGATTAATAATTATACTTCTCTCAGAAATGTGTTATAAAAAATGAAGTGATGTGTGTAAAATATCTTGTAAGGTGTGGCATGTAGCCATCCTTCAATAAGTATCAGGTGACATATGACCTAGTCTGCAGTGCTGGACATGGGGCCGGCTGTGGTTGATGGTCATTAAACGTTGTTGAGTGCACCAAAAATGCACGGACCAGAGAGAGAACCACCACCAATGGACCCAGTGATGCCCAGAGAGAGTTGCAAAATACAAGACCCTTTATTCCTTGGCCAGGGCCTAGGAGGTCCGGCTTGATCACTGGGGACTGTCCTTTCACTCATTCCACACCCAGCGATAGAGCACAGGGTTTACTGGACTGAACGTGAGAACAGCATGGACATCAGGGTGAGGGCGGGTCTGCAGACATCCCTTCCTCCCAGAACTGATAGAAGCTCACAAGGGAAAAATGCGGAAAGGGCCAAGAAAGGCACAGTCCACAGCAGAGAGTGACAGATAAACAAATGCAAAACAATGAATGCAAATACCAGAGTGATATATTTGTTTAGGAAAGACCAGTGAGATGCTGAGCTTGCTGGGCTCCTTGCAGGAGCCGGGGTGCTGCTCCGGGGTCACCAGCAGGACTGCAGGGGCTGATACTCACTCATATTATCAGCGACTTCCTTCACCTGGCCTTGCCTTTGGCCTCCCAGATAGTGAGCAGGTGGCGTACTCTCCCATTTCTGTCCTGTTGTCCCCTCTGTCTTGTGACACATAGTATGTCCTTCTTGGCTGTGCTCCTACAAGCACCCCTCAGCAACGGCTCTGCACCTACACTCAGCGGTGTGCTTGTCCCCTGCTCCCTCCTGAGGAGAGGACCAAGCCGTGTTAATAATTTGAAAGCACAGCTCAGGAAAAGCAATGTATACATCATGCAACAGTGGCCAGGCACAGTGAGTTAGTGGGTCACGGATGATGGTTCCCTCTTCCCCACTCACTGTGATCCCAAAGCTGTAGGTCCTGCAGTCACTCCCGTGTTCTGTGCACTCCTTGGGAAGAACAAGACAAAACCACCAGAGGCACCATTGTAACCCAAGAATATCTCTGTTGTTTCTCCTCTATTCCCACCTTCACCCCTGGAAAGAGAAGACCCCATACAGATGCAAGCAACTTTCTAGACCAAATTTCTGCCTTTCCTTCCTTAAGAGCCAAAGTGGATGCCGCTTTGCTTATATCCAGTGTAAACCCTTTGACATTCCCTTGAGTGGATCTGGTCGGCTCACCAATGATGTTTATAGCCCTTATGGCTCCAGCTAGACAGGTTCACCTCTACTAGTGCTCGTGGGTTTGAAGCTAGGTTTTTCCTTGACCACCCCATTCAGCTCATCCATTTTTAGTCTTTAGGACTCTAAGATAAAAGTAACAGGTGCATTCATTTGTGAAGCTTATGTCTTGACTCATCTGACCCCAGATTTTTTTTCACAAATACATTTCTTATTTTTCTTAAACAAACATCTACATAGTACTTATGATGTGTCAGGGGCTGTTCTACTACTTCACAAATATATTAATTCATTTAATCCTCATAACAATCTTATAAAGAGGGCCACTATTTGGGAATATTACTACCACTATTTGGGGATATTATTATCCCCATGAGACAATACAAGCACGGTGAGGTTAGAGTCATACAGCAAATAAATGGTACAATTAAGAGTTGTCAGATCTTGCCATACAATTTTTCCCTTCCAGTTGTATTGAGATACAATTGACATATAGCACTGTATAAGTTTAAGGTGATCAGTATAATGATTTGATTTACATACATCATGAAATGATTATCACAAGAAGTTTAGTGAACATCCATCATCTCATGTAGATACAGAATTAAAGAAAAAATATTTTTTCCTGTGATGAGAACTCTTAGGGCTTGCTCTCTTAACAGCTTTCGTATATAGCACACAGCAGCATTAATGATATTTATCATGCTATACGTCACATCCCTCATACTTATTTATCCTATAACTGGAAGTTTGTACCTTTTGACCACCTTCATCTCCCTCTCCCCGGTAACCACAAATCTGATCTCTTTCTCTATGAGTTTGTTTGTTTTGAAGTATAATTGACCTACAACACTATGTTAGTTCCCGATGCACAACACAATAATTCAATATTTCTATACATTGCAAAATGATCACCATTGTAAGTCTAGTTACCATCTGTCACCATACAAAGATATTACATTATTATTGACTATATCCCCCACACTGTACATTTCATACCTAGGACATTTATTTTGAGACTGGAAGTTTGTACCTCAATCTCCTATATAACTTTTATTTTTTAATTTTCGTTCCCATGCAACTTTTATAACAACATACAACTTTTAGTATACCTCATGTTTATAGACAATAAATAAAGTATATCCATTATTAATCTGAAATTCACATTTAATTGACATCTTGCATTTTATCTGAAATCCTTACAAAAGCAGAATTGAACCCAGGTATTCTGGTTTCCAAGCCACCCCTCTCATAACCCCATCTAACTGTGAGGTGCTGTGGATTTTATATTTTTTAACTCCCATTCAGGGAACTGTCACAGTGCTTTGTCCTGGCCCAAACCAGCCTCACTTCTGGTGCTGCCACAGCATCCCTTGTTCTCACTTGCTCAGCATGTATGCTGTGGTTCGGTGTATGCAGTGCTCTCATTAATGTAGGAGGTACCCTTTAGTATTTCATGAATGGACATTTATAAAGAGAACAGAGCAGCAATTCTGTCCCAAAGCTTTTTCTGATTTGAAGCTTCCTTTCCAGAGGGCAATAGGAACTCACACATAAGAGAATGGGGAAAATATTGCTCTCATCTGAACTGGTCTTTTCAAGCCCTTAGAACAGAAAGGTAAGCATTTCTTCACTGAAGAAGGACAAGTTAGTGACATTTTCTCATTTTGTTGCATGTGATATTCACACTGATTCCAATTACGTGCAGTGCAGCTTCCAGGAGTTCAGCTTTAAAGGGCCACGGGTTTTCTGCTCAATTGGATGGAAGCTTTTTAAATCATTCCCACCTCATGGCAACCAAAGTCATTGTTTTCTTTATAGCTCACTTTCCCTTTTTTCCTCCAAGCACAGCACAAAAGGTGGGAGGTTTCTTTAAAGGAAGGCATTTATTTTTAACAATAAACCAAAATCGGTGGAAAAGGTAGAATTCGAGAGTCCTGCAAAATGAAAAAAAAGACATTACACTAAAAAAAAAAAACAGCTTCTGCAGAGGAATAAAGAGTTGTTGGCTGAAAAATACAAAATAAAACACAACATTGTATAATTCTGAGGTCACCTGACATTTCTAGGCTTTTAGCATTGGATTCAATGTTAAGAAGATGCATATCTCAGCAAGAAGCATTAACCGTAGTTTGAAGAATGTAGGCTCCTCTCTCCCGTTTTACAGCATATGTGAAATTCTTCTTTTCTGAATGCCCCGGCAGTTTGTTACAGAAGGTTTTGGACGTCTTGTGAGACCATTAAGGATAACCCACATGCTTTGTGGTGGCTGGGGAATAACAGTTTGAGTGAAGCTTTTCATAAAGCTAATTGCCTGGGAAGAAATTGAGGGAAAAGGTCAGAAGGTTTAAAGGAGTGTGTGTGTGTGTGTGTGTGTGTGTGTGTGTGTGTGTGTGTGTGTCTGTGGGAGGAGGGGAGGAAAGATTTTCTGGGATAGAGCGTCTCTTTCTTGTGTAAGAAGACAATGAACTTTAGCCCAGGAAATGAGCTAGCTAGAACATCCACTCAGCTATCCCTTTTTCTTCGTTTCTTCTATTCAACCTGCACTTGCCTAGTGCCTGAGCCAAGGATGCCCAGTGCCACCTGCTGCAGGTACCGAGGTAAGTCAGAGTTCCTCTTATGGGGGCTGCAGAGGGAGGCCTTGGTGGCTGATGAGTCTTCAGTATATTTCTGCTAATTAATGCAGCATTTACTTGTTTCCTGCTTTTTCCTAGACTCTGAGATGCCCCTCCAGTCCACTGTGAATGAGAGGGATATTTCAAGAAAAGCCACAGTGCCACTTCCTAATTCAGGAAGACATGTTTAAGTATCCAGAATAGTGTTTCTCAAGACGTAGCTGTACAGCTACCTTTGCCAGGGTGCTTGCTACATTTGCAGATGCCTCGCTGAAGACCTACTTTACCAGAATCTCTGTGGGTGGAGCCCAGGAGTATGTAAAACACACACCTCCATAGAGATTTATAGGCACTTCAGCATTCCCAACCACTGATCTAGACTTATCAGTGTTCTGGGTAGAGGTGATGATCCAGGGCTTGGAGCCCTCGGTCACATCCAGGCTGCTCTCCACGCTCACCTCACCAGCCCCAGAAAGCTCTGCAAAGCATCCCTGGACTCTCGGTGGCTTTTCAAATTGATGGTGAGCTTCTAAGTGTTTGCATGTCTTTGGCATCTCCTGCCTGCCAAGGGCAGAATGTGACAGGCAGCAGGGACTCAGTGAGGACTGTGGATGATTACTAGACTGACAATTTAGGGAGGAACGATTCAGGAAGGCTCTGTTTTGTCTATCCCTCTGACTTGAATCTTTGAAGTGGGTTTCTTTAAGAGTTTATTTAGAAAGCATGTAATTCTAAAGCACCTACAGTGAACAAACTCTGTGCCAGCTGTAAGAAGCAAAGGCAGTAATGGCCACCCTGGGCTCTTGCTTCCTGAACATCTCCTCTTGGTGGGCACAGAGGCACGGACACAGTGGGTGTGGTGCTGAGTTTGCAAACACTCCATTTCTGGCATTGTTTTGGAGTTGCGTTGAGCAGAATGAGTGACATAGAAAGAAGGTGGAGTTTGGGGGGTGGGTCACAGCAACTCTGGTTCAAATCTCAGGATTCTCTGTAAAGAAATGGCAACTTTTTGGAACCTCAGGACTCATATTTCATAGAGAACGATAATACCAGCTTCACATGGCTCTTGTGAGAACTGAAAATTAGATCCATTGTGTGAAAAATGTTCTATGATGATCACAGTTTCTGGCATATGGGATACTCTGGGTTAGTTGGCTACACCCTGGTCTGGAGATGCATAAACCAGTCGCTTGATTGATGTGGGGCTGTGGTAAGTAGAATAATGCCCCCCCCCCACCAAATTGTCTGTGTCCTAATCTCATAAACATGTGACTATGTTACCTTACACAGTAAAAGGGACTTCATGGATGTGACTGGTATGGGAAGATTACCCTGCGTTAGTTGGGTGGGTCCAATGTGATCACACGGGTCCTTATAAGAGGGAAGCAGGAGGTTCAGAGTAAAAGATGGAGAAGTGATGAGAGAAACAGAGGTCAGAGTCAGAGAGATGTGATGATGCTAAACGGCTGGCTTTGGAGGTGGAGGAAAGAACCATGAGCCCAGGAATGCAGGTGGCCCCTAGAAACAGGAAAAGGCAAGGAACAAGTGTCTCCCTCCCACCTCCAGAAAGAATGCGGCCAACTCCTAGATTTTGGCAAAGTAAGACCCTGCCAGACTTCTGACTCCCAGAAACATAGTACTATACATTTGTGTTGTTTTAAGTCACTAAGCAAAGTTTGTGGTAATTTTCTACGTTAGCAACAGGAAACTGGTACAGAGGTATTTTAATTCCTGCTCCAGAGTGTGGTGGCATTTGGAAATCTTTCAATACCTAAGAGACACTGATAGAGCTAGTGTAGTTCTCAGTGGTTCAGACCAAGTTTACACATTGGTCAAACTCAAACTGCCTCCTTTGGGTCACCAAGGAAGAGTTTCACCAAGATTTGGACATGAATGCTCACTCAGGTTGTTCTCTAGGAGCAGTAGGTGGCTTAAAATAGAGGAGTTTTAAGGAAAATAATAAAAAATGCAAGAAAGAAGAAGTTGTGGAATTAGGAAACGTGGGGAGACATTTGAACTTGCCGGATTCTACTTACATCACTTGGGCAGGTCCAGAGACCAGACACAGAGCTGTGGGGAACAATCACAGCAGTAATGACACTCACAGCCATCCCTGTCCGAGCACTGCCGTGGGTAATCCCTTTACACGTATTGACTCTTTTTAAGTCTCCCAGCAACTTCAACAGGGACAATGGATAAGACCATCAATAGTATTTTACAGATGAGGAAAATGAGGCATAGAGAATTTGATTAATTAGCTCAAGCCTAGTTAACAGGGAATGGAGACTGTTTTCAAGTCCAGGCAGCCTGGCTTCAGGGCCCCTGCTCATCACCCTGACTCATGCTGCCTTACTCCTTTCCTCATCCATAACCTCACTTGCATGGGGGGGTGCTTTGACCTGGACCTCAGCCCGCTCTAATAGAGTCAGCTCTCTTGCCACTGAAGATCAACTATCCCTGTGAATACCTGCTCTTCAGCCTCTTTGAGCTCATCTTTCTTGAAGAGAATGAGCCATGCTCCAGCTCCAGCCCCAGAGAAATTTTACCTGCCCTTCTGCTCGGCTGGTCTCTGTTGGGATTGCCCAGACTCCTGATGCAGGGATGGCAGAAAAAGATTGTGAGGGGATGCGTGAGTGAACCCAGAGGTGGATCTAGAAAAGGGATCCAGGCTGGAAAAGGGAGAGCGACTTTTTTAGGTGCTGGCCTCGTGGTGCCGGAGTCTTTGACTTAGGGGGATTCGGGGTAGGGAATGAACGTGCATTTCAGCAAAGTCTGGTGCTGAGCAAGACTGATGGTCCATAGGTTTTAGATGCTTTCCAGAGCACAGATTTCAGTGTGGAGTAGATGGGCAATAGAAACACTGGGCATTGCCTATGCACAAGAGGCTCAGGCAGGGAGGGACCAGAAAGCAAACCATAAGGCCTGATGCACAGGACCTCTTTTCCTTGGGAGTCTGAGATGAGTGTGAGTAAGTTCTCTTTGTTCAGTAAAGAAATCAGTAACTTATTAACACACTAATTGATCACCTACTATGCCATGTACTGACTGGGACAAGTTCCTTAAACCATTTAAGTCTCTTTTTCTCCTATTTCCACAGTACCTAGCTCACTGAGTTATTCTGGACATCAAGCAGGGTGACGTTTAATGCTACTGCATTTTGAGATGGCTTGCTCTGTAGCAGTGTACAATGAACCAGTGCTATACAGGAAGAGATGAATAGTGCCTCTAAGAGGCAGTGGGCAATGGCTTCAGGAAGGAAGGGGTGGATCTAGAGACTCAGACTATGTCATTAGGGTTATGTCTCTCTCTATCTCCAAGAGTTTTTTCCTCCATCTCTTTTCATCATTAGTCAGATTCTCTGTATAAAACAACAAAAGTTTCCACGCATTGTTCAGGTCTATATCCTGCTCACTTTGGGTCCCTTAAGAAAAGAGAAAATTTCCTTCCCAATATCGGCAGAAACTTCCTGGCCTTTACTCTCCTTGGCACGAATTGGGTAACGTGCCCAGGTTTGACCAATCACTGTGGACTGGAGCGACCACTCCCGTGTCCCGTGCCCACGTTGCTGCCTGGGAAAAGGTTAACCTCACCCAATAACAGGAACTGAGACAGGGAAAGGCTGATTCCCTCAAATAATATCAAAGTGTTATTATCAGGAAAACGGATAACAGATGCTGGGAAAGCAAATGAACACACGCTAGCTCCAGTCATTCTTACCAGGGTTAGGTTCTGGGTTTGGTTTTGGCCCAAGAGTTAAATCGCAGGGAAGGATTGAATATCGAAGCATGCACAGCTGCATGGAGGAGACTCACATGAAAACAAATCAGTGTCATTGAGTCTTGTAGGTGCTGTGGTGCGTGTGCAGGAGAAGGGAGGGTTCTGTGTGATCTGGGGCAGGGGCATCCCTCTGCAATAAGATGTTCCAATATAGGGATGGAAAGCTCACTGCACTGCTTTCACTGCAGAGCTCACACTCTGGCTACTGTCTCTCCAGTCTGGGTCCTGGAGGGGTCTTTGCATGGCACAGCTTCCACGGCAATGAGAGTCAGGGTGACAATATTGAGAAGGATGGCTTACAGAATCACCTCCGAGCAGGGGGAAATGAATTGTCCTTTTACAAGCTCCCCCGTAATAAAATATATCAGGTGGATTATTCAGTGATGAACTGCTCTGCTCTCTGGCCAGGGGTTCTCTACAAGTTATTACTGGCTAAAAATAGCTTGTTAACATGCTTGGGCCCAGGAAAATCAAACTGTACAGGTCGTGGGAGAATCTGGTCATATAAAAGAGGGGATTCATTCCAAGCGTGAGCTATTAGTTTTGCTCTGAATATCACTGCTATTAACTGCAGGGCTTTTGTGGAATCTCCAATCTGCCAGCATCTAAATCCTCACCAACTGCCCAAGAAAACGACTGTGACAGGTGCTAATTGGTGATTATAAGAAAGAATAGCTTTGGACTGGAAAAAGCGCTCCAGATGCTAACTAGTCATAATGATATCTCTCCCCTGGGAGGGAAATGATCTCTGAGTGAATGGGCTTGGCTTCTGTAGGGAGAGGTCTGGATCCCTTATGCTTCCTGATCATTCCCTAACCCTAACCCTAATACTTAACCCTAACCCTAACCCTAAACCTAATCCCTAACCCTAAACCTAACCCTAACCCTAACCCCAACCCTAACCCTAAACCTAACCCCTAACCCTAACCCTAACCCCTAACCCTAAAACTAACCCTAACCCTAACCCCTAACCCCTAACCCCTAACCCTAACCCTAACCCAACCCTAACCCTAAACCTAACCCTTAACCCTAACCCTAACCCCTAACCCTAAAACTAACCCTAACCCTAACCCCTAACCCTAAAACTAACCCTAACCCTAACCCCTAACCCCTAACCCCTAACCCCTAACCCCTAACCCTAACCCTAACTCTAACTCCTAACCCCTAACCCTACAAACCAACCCAGAATACGTGGCTTAAACATATAGCCATTTACTTAGCTTACACATTCTGTTGCTTCCTGGGCAGTTTTCTGGTTCTCTCATGCGTCTTTGGTGAGATGGCAGGCTGGTCGGTAGTTGGATGGTCTAGGATGGCCTCATATGTCTGACATTTGGCTGAAACAATGAGAGTGACAGAGTACCACGACCATCATCCTCTGTAGGCTTCCCCAGGCTTCTTCTTGGGGTAGCTGAAGCAATCTCCAAAAAGCAAGAGGACAAACCTCACTAGCAGTTTATTGTTCATGCCTCTACTTAGATCACAATAGCTGGTGATCCATTGGCCAAAGCAAGTCATGTGGCCAACCCATATTCAAATGAAGGAGAAATAGACTTTGCCTCTTGATAGAATGGGAAAACTTGGTAGTTTTTCATTATACAGCAAAACCTTAGTTGATCTGAGTTAACAGTCTAGCATTTAATCACTGCTTGGTGTAGTCTCAAGTTAAACATCTTACTAAAATCCACATAGCCAATGCATCTCCTGAAAAAAAAAAGGAATATATTAAATTTTATCTACTAATATTCATATCCAATAAAAGTAAAATATAATTCTCTATGTTAGATCATTATAATTGCATAATTATATTTTGGGCAACATAAGGAAGTCCTCTCATTACTATAGGGCTACTCTTCCACACTCTGCTCTAAATTGGAAGTCAAGAAAAAAAGAAGGAACTTGGGATGGTGATTGCAAATATCAGTGTGATGGGTAAAAATACAAAGAGTCTTGATTGTTCATCTCTAGGCACATGGAGATAGGTTAAATTCCTTCAAAGTATGAGGAAGGCTCATAAGTTCAAGAACAATGTAGTGAGTTTTCCTGCTTCATTCAATTCCAATTTAGTAAGAATATACTTCACACCTTATTCACACTTGGGAGTTCACACTGCTCCTTCCTTTCATTAATTCACTTCACTTACAAAATGCCTGGGAGTAATGACACATGCTATTATCTCGATTTCAAAGATTGCTGAGACTTGCCCAGGGCCCCAGAAAGTCTGTGTCAGGGCAGGGAGAAGAAGGAGAAGAAAGGTCCTGGAAGGAGGAGATGGGGCAGAAGACCAGAGCATTATCTGGAGGGTGGGCTATTACAGCAATTGGACGCTTGCCTGAGAGAACTTAGCGCTTTGGAAAGTCTAGAACTGTGAGTGTGAGACAAGGCTTTGGAGATCAGAGAGTTATTGATTGTTTCTTTATAAAGAAATTTCCTTGGGGGCAAGAGGAGAAAAGTAGATGAGGCCAGACATGAGAATGCAGGGGGTGAAGGAAGCTGTGTAATTACATGAGCTGTTGGATGCTCATAAGCAAGTTTCCCAACTGTGGCAAATGGTTTCATAGCCAGCATTATGAATTCTTTTAAAAGAGAATGTTATTGCTTAGAGGGCCAGCTTCCAGGATATGTTAAAATAATTTAGGAGATACATTTCATACATGCAAATGAGGTATTTGTATCAGTAAAGAGGTCATTTATGTATAAGCAGAAACAGCCTTTTAGGATTCGAGTGAGAAAATAGGAAAATGCATTTGACATCAGACTTTAAGTGCAGCAAGTATTTATGGATAGGGCTTTACTTATTTTATCCATTCAAGAAATATTTATTAAATGCCTATTATATGACAAGAAATGTGTTAATCATCAAAAATATATAGATAAGTAAGATCCCCACACTCAAACAGCCTGGGAAGTGCTGTCTGATAGAAATACATTGCAAGGCACATGTGTACTTTCTGGTAATTTCCCAGTCACAGCACATCTCAGTTCAAACCAGCCATAGTTCACATGGTTAAGAGTCACATGTAGCTAGTGGCCACCAACTTGGACAGCAAAGGTCTACAGGGAGACGGGGATGCAAATAATTACCATACACTATGAAAACTCTTATGACAAAGATTTTGTAAGGTGAAATAAATGGAGATATGGGCCTTAAATTCTTAGATTATACAGAATGTTTAAGCCGCAGTTTCCTAGATTTCCATTTATATCTGGGTTGGAAAAAAATGAACTAATCCATCTTCTAATGAGCACAAGAAATGTTTCATGCTACTCCCTCTCTTTGGAATTCAAAACACACATGAATATATTAAAAGCTCTAAAAAGTCTTCAGTATGTGTAACCCCCAATTATCTCACAGTTATTGACAATGAAACTCCTCTACATATATTTTTAATAATTATAAATAACTATGAGAAACACTGTGGGAAAAGTCTGCTTAGAGAATATGAGCTCTATTTAATGCAATTATGTTGGTTAACTGACGGTTCTATTTCAGCCCTGACCAATCTTCTTTTCTCCCTAAAATGTCTAGTTTGATTTTCCTGCCACTGGGATGTCTAGTGAACACACTTTTTTCCTTCCAGGAGTCTATGCATAGAACAGGCTTTTTTTTTTTTTCTGTCTGAAATGTCATTCTCTTTCCCCTCTGCTGCTAGAAAAATTCCCTGCTATTTTTCAAGATCCAGTCCAAATACCACATTTCCTCTAATGCTTTCCCTGACTCCACATGCCAGAAATAAAGTCCCCTGTGCACTCAAAGCAGTTGCTATAATCAGCTATGTACAGTTTAACCTCCTTGACACAGGGCAGGGGGCCAATCGTGTTTGTCTCTATATCCCCAGAACCTGGCACAGTTCTAGGCAAATACTAGGTGTTCTCTAAATTTGTTATATTTTGCCCCACTCACGACATGCATGCCATTAATGAGGGATGCTCAGCTAGAATTCCTCCCCCCAATTTTATTGAGATATTATTGATATATAACATATGTAAATTCAAAGTGGACAGTGTGATGATTAGGTACATGTATATATTGCTAAATGATTACCACATGAGGTTAGTCAATGTCTCCATGTTTTCAGATAATTATGATTATGTGTGTGTGTGTGTGTGTGTGTGTGTGTGTGTGTGGTGATAGCATTTAAGATCTATTCTCTTAAAAACTTTCAAGTATATAATACTGTATTGTTCATTAGAGTCACCATGCTATGCATTCGCTCCCCAGATCTTATTTATCTGGGAGTTTGTACTCTTTTACCAACATTTCCCCAGCTCCCCCAGCCCCAGCCCCTGGCAACCACTATTATGCTATTTCCATGAATTTGGCTTTTTAAGATTTAGGTTCCTTTTTTTTTTTATTGGCTAAGCTGTGTGGCATGTGGGATCTTAATTCCCCGACCGGAGATCGAACCCGTGTCCCCTGCATTGGGAGTGTGGAGTCTTAACCACTGGACCACCAGGGAAGTCCCTAGGTTCCTTTTTAATATGAGAAATCACCTTGCTTCTTGCCCTTCCAGTGCCCATTCCAGGCCCTGTGAGGGTACAGCTGAGGTCTCCTCCCTCACCTCCTTGCCTAACTTCAGGTCCTCCTAATAAGCCTCCTGATATACACTGGACTTCCTTAGTTTTGGCCTCCGCTTGCAGGGCTGGCCCTGTTTAAGAATGGTTAAGGCACCGACTCCATGGCTTGCTTTGACCTTTGTCAAGAGTCAAAGGGCTGACCTCACAGCCCACATGCCTGAGACCCCAGTCTGTGGCTGATCTGTACTCCTCTGCCCCCAGGACACACCTTTCCTAGGACTGTCTCCTATTCCCCACACTAACCCCCTGCCTGCTGTGACTTGCCCAGCACAAGTAACTACCTGGAAGTTAATCCCCTTAATGGATTCTCTAGTCCTAACTCTGTTCCCTGTGTCTGTAACTTTCACTTTGTCCTGTCATCCTTTGAACTGTCAACAAGCCATTTTTAGACCTCTCTCCACCTGGTCACTATCAGTCTCTTGCCTTTAATTTGCTGTCTTCCCAGTCTTTGCTAGAGTCTACTGGGTCTCACTTCTCCTGGACCTCTTCATCTCTTTCCATCACGTTCTACTGCATGTATTGTGGTATCCGCTTCTAATCTTTTTGGCATGAGGTGGAAATTACATAGTAAATGTCTTTTTATTTCTTTCATCTTTTTTCATACAGTAAACCTCTCTTAGGGAACAGTGCCTGACAGCCCTGTTCAGTTAGACTCAGATTTTAAGAAAATCAAGAGATAAACAAGTCCAATTATTTTTCTGTTTTGCATGCCTAACTTCATCATAAAGCAGGGACAAGGGGCTTTTGGATCCTGGGCCTTTGGTTAGTTAAATATGCATCATTGCTCCAGGGATGCATCGTAAAGCGATGCCCTTTGGACTGCAATGTTATGGAAATGTGAATCGTTTAATTTAGTTTTTCCTACACAGGCCTTGTAGATCTGAAAAATTAATTACCAAATGTCTTCTTTTATAAAACTAGGTATAGAAAGGGTGGTAAACTAATGCAAGAGCCAGGTGCCCTGTCCACTCAAAGTCCAGAGAGAATGGGCAGACTAGCCGGCTTCTTTCCTGCTGCTGACTCTCACTGCTCTCTCTCCTCGGAGATGAAGCAGGGAGAGGGGAAGATGATCTTTCAAGTCCAGCAGGAAGGCTGGTGAGGTATTCTCACTCTCTCCTTAACTAGCCACACACCATCGGCAAGGCCCTCACCTCTTTTAGGCTCAATCTGCCCATAGGTAGCATATATGAGTATTAGCATTTATTTCATAAAATTCCTGTAGGAATTAAATATGGAGACATGTAAGAAGCTCTTAGCCAAAGGGAGATCCCAAGAGATTTTCAACCATCATTTCTTGTTCCCATCCTGCCATGCTCGTTTCACCCTGGAGCACATTGCTGATCCTAAGGCTCCTCTCCAAGCTCCTCTCTACTGCCCCCTACCACTACCTGTCATGACATTAGCCACCAGGAAACCCCACTATCCACACATCCCAGCCAATCCATGTTTTCTCCACATTTTCCCTGAAGTTTCATGACCTGTGTTGATTCACTTCTTTTGGTTAAGGCCCTTGTCACTGGAAAATGAACCCCTCTGCCTCCAACACACACACACACACACACACACACACACACACACACACACAGGTCAAATGTTCATTTCGGAACTGGAAGAGAGTTTAGAGGTAATTCTATCCACCCGCTCAGACAGATGGGGAAAATGAGGCCTAAGGAGGGGATGTGAGTTGCTAAAGGATTTGCGTATAAAAAAACTCAGGTCCCTGGCTTTCTCTGTATTGTCCTCAGAGTATGGATTTTGTATTCAGAAAGTCCAAGTTCCTAAACCTAGTTCTGACGTTTACTAAGTGTGTGATGGTCACCAAGCTGCGTGTATTCCTCAGCCTGTTTTCTCATCTGTAAAACTGGCATAACCTTCACTGGCTTGAGCACAAAATATAATTATGCTCTTTGGAACACTCAGACAATTCAGGGTTCCCTACCCAGATGATTAGGAGAATGTTGTTCTCTGTCCTTATCATCCTTCCTGCTGGCATAACTTTGGGGCATCAGGTGAATTTACTCAGTCCAAGAAGCCACTTCTGGATATCATCACCTCTCAAGGGGGGAATGTAGTTGGCAGGCCACGTACAGTCCTTTTGCCTATTTTAATGACCACACAATGTCTAACCCAGTGAGTCTGGTTGCCCACACCATCTTGTTTGTCCCTGAATCAACTTTGATGCCTGATGGCCAGGTACCATCTCCATCTCCTACAAATGAGACCTGGGGAGTCTATGGCTGCTGTTGGAGCTTGGATCTGAAGGAAGCATCTCTATTCCACAGTGTTAGGGTATTCACCCAGTGGTGTTCCACCATGGATCTTGGCTCTAAAAGTTACAGCTCTTTAGTGGCCCACTTTTCCTGATTTTTGCTCTCCTATATAATCATCTTCTTAAGGCAAGGCCACAGTCTCAGGATGGCTGGATCTGGAGGGTTTCTAGTCACAGGGACACACAGAGCCCTGAACCATTTCTAACTCCTGACCGCCTAGCCCCAAATATTGAAAGGGTGCCAAATCCATTCTTCTTTCCCATTCCAACATAAATGGCATTTTTCCAGGTGAAGATCCCATTATCTCAGACTGAGATGGCACCTTCCTTCTAGGGATGCTGTGGGGTTAAATGGTGCAGGCATCTGATGAATGTAGGAGTTCTTCTTTCACTTCTGCCCCGCAAGATGAAGGAAAGCTTAGTTAAATAGATTTATTTAGAAGAAACATAGGGAGAATAAATTTTAAAATATCAAGTTTGTGGGCTTCCCTGGTGGCACAGTGGTTGAGAGTCCGCCTGCCGATGCGGGGGATGTGGGTTTGTGCCCCAGTCCGGGAAAATCCCACATGCCATGGAGTGACTGGGCCCGTGAGCCATGGCTGCTGAGCCGAACAGAAAGAAAGAAAGAAAAGAACTTATTCTAATCACTAATTGTGACAGCATCTAACTCTAGGTCCATAATCTGGGGCAGGATGGGATGTGTTTTGGTGTGTGCAGGGGGGGAGGGGACAATATACAATCATTATGAACTTTTGAGTAGGTTGGTTTTAGTTTTATAATCATAATTTTGGAGCTATTTTAGATGTGATATAGGATTGAGCAAATAAGTAAATGTGTTGAGTCTGTTAGGAGCCAAGATACTCCCTATAGGATAAACTAATATAGAATGGGAGGTGGATTAGAACTGAGGTATTGGTGTGAACTTAGGACTTCTAAAATATGTATATGCATGTGCATATGTGTACACATGTGCATGTGTATGCATATGTGTACACATATGCATATTTGTATTGTATGTGCATTCTAATGTGAACAATGTGTAGCTATTTCCTACCTCTGTTTGCCAAAAGAGCCAAGAAGCAATGCCATCTTGATAGCAATGAGCACACCTAATGCTCAGATCTTGGACTCTAATACCATTTCCATTAAAATACACCAGTGCCAGACAGAGAAATGGCTGATTTCAAGGCATAATTATCATACTAAGTGAAGTAAGCCAGACGGAGAAAGACAAATATCATATGACATCACTTATATTGCTTATATGTGGAATCTAAAAAACAAAAGGATACAAATGAACTTATTTACAAAACAGAAATAGAGTCACAGACATAGAAAGCAAACTCATGGTTACCAAAGTGAAGGAGGGGAGAGGGATAAATTAGGGGTTTGGGACTGACATATACACACTACTGTATACAAAATAGGTAACCAACAAGGACCTACTGTAGAGCACAGGGAACTATATTCAATATCTTGTAATAACTTATAATGGAAGAGAATGTAAGTATATATATATATATATATATATATATATATATATATATATATATATATACATATATATCCGAATCATCTTACTGTACACTGGAAACTAATACACATTGTAAATCAACTATATTTTAATAACATTTTTAAAAAAGGAGCTTGGAACCAAAACATGAGCTTGGAACATCTTGCATGCCAGAGAGTAAGAACTGTGAAAAAAATGATAGAAGCTCGTTGCAAACACATAGAAGGGATTTTCAGAGGCCAACTATGGGACAATGTGAGAATCAAATATTTCAATGCAGTAATGAATTATAAACCATTTCAAATAGTAATTTATGAGTCAATATTTATGATAGGCTGACAGACAGATGAATGGTAGAGAGGAATTACAGTAGGGTGCTGAAGGCCATCTATTAAGTGTGGAAGTAGTACTAGGGTTGAAAAAAATGATTTTGCAACCAAGATGGTAAGGATTGCATTAGGGAAGAATCATCAATGGATGCCAAATGTAGGGAAATTATGATGAAGAGCTGGATATTTGCATGGTCTAAAAATGTCTCCCTACAGTCTGCATATTAGTTGCAAAGAGTGGAAAAACAGTAATTCTGTGGTGGAGAAGTTGGGAAGCTCCTTGACTGGGTGATCAACATTAACATCACCTTTGAAGGACAGATGGACACACAGGTACGGTACCCTGAAAGGAGCACAAGGTCAACTCTGCAGTGTTTCAAGAATGCATAACCTTAATCTAATCGAAGAAACATCAGACAAATACAGAATGAGAATCATTGTATTTAATCGAAAAAGGGAGTTTGTATTCCTCAAAAATGACAAAGTCATAAAAGTCAAAGAAAGGCTATGGAAATGTTTGGGATTAAAAGAAGGCAAAGATAATAACAGCTAAATGGAATACTAAATGGAGAAGTGGATCCTGAACTAGAGGGAAACAATGTTGTAGAGGACATTATTGGGTTAACTGATAAAATTAGGACAGAAGAGTAGGTTAAATCAAAATGCAGTACCTGTAAATTTACTAAAGTTTGTCATTGTATGGTGGTTGCATAAAAGCATATCCCTATTATTAGAAAATGCACACTGAGGTACTTAGGGGAAAAGGATTGGTGTATTTAACTTACCCTCAAATTAGGTAGGTAGATAGATAGATTAGATAGATGGTAGATACAAAAACAGATAAATGGATGATAAAGCAAATGAAGTAAAATGTTAACCTCATTCTGGGTAAATTCTACATGGGTAGTTTTCATACTGTTTTTATTTTTGCAATTTTTCTTTTCTTTTTCTTTCTTTTTTTTTTTTTTTTTTTTTTTTTTTTTTGTGGTACGCGGGTCTCTCACTGTTGTGGCCTCTCCTGTCGCGGAGCACAGGCTCCGGATGCGCAGGCTCAGCGGCCATGGCTCACGGGCCCAGCCGCTCCGCGGCATGTGGGATCTTCCCAGACTGGGGCACGAACCCGTGTCCCCTGCATCGGCAGGCGGACTCTCAACCACTGAGCCACCAGGGAAGCCCTGCAATTTTTCTTTATATTCAAAATTCTTTTCAAATAAAAGTAAAATAATGTTTTTGATGTGGTTGTGTGGAGAAAGCTCATGAGGATCTTGGCTCTTATTCAGGGTTCATGCGGAAGTGGAGTAGAGCTGACAGGAACCTCCGAGGGAGGGGACTACAGACAAATTTCCAGTTTGTCACATCTGCCCCAGGTCACATCTCCCTTTCTTATATAAACAACATGCAAAGTGATGAGTCCATATTTTCCAGTTCTGCACTCTGAGTCACACTATAAATGTCAGAAATAATCCCACACTTAATAAATCAAATCTACTCCAGCACTTATTTGTATCCTTTTGTTCTCACAAATCCCTTATGCTCAGAAATAGTTTAGGGGAAGAGCGACCATAAAACAACTGACTGTTTGCTCTTGACATAAATGTAGTGTGTGACTAAATGGGCCTCTCATCAGCTGGGGAGAGTGTGGCCTTGGAGGAAGCTGGAGGTGAGGTATCAAATGTCATGATTCTCAGAATGAGCTTCACAACATAAAGTTGGGGTCTTCTTCTTGCAGTCAAGGTCATTCTTGCCAATAGAATGTTCTTCATGCCCACATGAGTATCTTTTCTTGACTTACAAAAATTTCACTCTCTCTTTCCCTTTCTCTATGTGTGTATACATATCTATATAATACATACACTGTACTTGCATGCATGGCTACATACATGCATGTGTGCATATATGTATATGCAAAGTTCCTTGATACTTTTACAGAAATGAGCCCTCTGGTTCTGCAGGGTCAGCATTTACACCTTAGGTGAAGAGGGGTTTGTAAACTACCATGCAGAGAATCTCATATCAACTGGGGTGAACTGGGGTGAACAAAGGACTCCCCATTTGAGCAAACACAAGAATTTTATTATATCTTTCTGATGATATCTTCTGTCACTCACACTCCATCAACAAATCTCATGGGTAGCTAAGGAGGATTAAACTAACGGTTACTTTATGCTCAATAATTCAAAGGCAAAATTAGACTCTCTCCATATGGAATGATTTCAGTGGTGACTGGGAAAAAGCCTGCTGTCTTCCCAAATCTCCCTCTCTCCTCTGTAGGGTTATCCCTAGAAGTTTTTATTTAACAAAAAGCTAAATTTCTCTCACCACACAACTTGAAGGAAGCAGTGCTGGTTCCCAAAGATTCAACATATAATTAAAGTAAACCTCTCTGCTTCTTCCCTTTAAGCCAGGCATATACATTTTTGTTGAGCTATGCGATGGTAGAGGAACTAGGGCTTCAGTTTAAAAAACCAGCTTTCCAAAATCCAAACCAATCCAACTTCTGAGATTAAGGATGATTTTTGACTTTACTAATAAATCCTATTTTTATCAGAGGACTTTCCTTCGAGTTTAAGTCCTAATGTAAAGTTAAACAGCTTTACCTTAACATGATAATACCCTGGGAAGCTACTTAAATTCATGTGGCTGCTTGCTTCTACATGAAAGGGCTCAAGTCTGCCATGCATTCAACTGATGTTAGGTGTATGCCTATGAAGTCTAACACATATATCAGTCAATGAGGAGCAAGGATGGATAAGACGGTATCTACTTACAGGACTCCCATTTTGGTGGTGGAGATACACCTGTTAACAGATAAATGACATACAGCTTATTAAGTGATACATACAACTGGGATATAATCCAAATTAAATAGAATGTGACAGAAGAGAACATGTGTGTGTACCAAAGAAAGAGGAAATTCAAGCAGGTTTTCTGAAAACCTCCAGATGATTCTGCTAGGTGAAGAATGTGAGGAAAAGAATTCCCAGCACATGAAACAATATGTGAAAAGCCACAGGAGTGGGAAGGGCATGGGTGGCTGGCTGCAGATGGAGGAGAGCTGTGTGGCGGGTACCCGACCTGTGCTCTGGAGTAGCTGGAGAGGGGGCTGGGAAAGTTGTGCAGAGGCAGAGTGTGAATGGCCTCAGAGCCGAAAGTTAAAAAAAAACATTTTATTTTCTGTATTTTATAATGCTTTGGCATCGTGGGACCTTGATGACATGGCAGAGACCGCCCTTCCCAGGGGTAGCTAATTCCTAGAGATAGTAAACTGCTTGCCTGTGGACATGCCTTTGATATGCAGTCAACTCATCTCAAGTTCAAACTCCCACCTGCTTCCTTTTATCAGGCTCCTGCAGCCCAGAACAGTATACCCCTTCCCTCTATCACTCCAGAGTCAGCTATTAGACCAGACAAGTAGGAACTGCCCACAGCCCAGAGCTCCCTGCATTTATTCAAACTATCCAGTTCTATGCCTGCTCAGCTGCTGACCTACCTCACCTGTTTCTCCTATGAAAACCACAATAAAGCCTTTTGCTCATGTTTTCCTCTCATTCCTTCTGCTTTCTGACCAACCCTGGTGCTTCCCCATGTGGCCTTGCATTGGTAGGATGTGACTGTCTTCTTAGGAACTGTAAGTGACAAATGACTTTTTCAATGGCAGCCATTTCCTGATCTGTCACCCTCATCATACCTGAAATAAAAACAAATTTCCGGGTACATTTAAAAACAGTGTCTTGAAGGTAAAAGTAGTGCAACAGAAGCATTAAAGTAAACATAGCTTATGATTTCTTTCATAGGAAGATAACTAAGAACAGTTCTGAGAATCAGTTGGAGTGAAAGAAGATTCAGGCAGGATACCAGTAAGAAGTTGTTGTAATAGAAACAAGGCCGTTTGCAGCAACATGGATGCAACAAGAGATTATCATACTAAGTGAAGTAAGTCAGAAAGAGAAAGACAAATACTGTAGGATATCACTTATATGTGGAATCTAAAATATGGCACAAATGAACCTATCTACAAAACAGAAACAGGCTCATAGACATAGAGAACAGACCTGTGGTTGCCAAGGGGGAAGGGGTGAAGGGAGAGGGAAGGACTGGGAGTTTGGGATTAGCAGATGCAAACTATTACACTTAGAAAGGATAAATAAAAAGGTCCTAATGTATAACACAGGGGACCTTACTCAATATCCTGTGATGAACCATATGGAAAAGAATTTTAAAAAAAGAATGTCTGTATGTGTATAACTGAGTCACTTTGCTGTACAGCAGAGATGGGCACAACATTGTAAATCAACTCTATTTCTATAAAAATTATAAAAGAAAGAAGTTGTTGTAATCATCAAAGAGAATAATGAGGGCAGAAGGAATGGCATTAGGGTTGAAAAAGCTTCTGAACAGAGTCACTGTTGCTACTATGAATTTTGCTTTCTCGTATCTTATTTTTACAGTTATTCTGTTTTCTTACTTTCCTGTTAGCTGCCTAATCTCTAAGAAGATTACTATCCTCTCCAATTTGATATCTCTAAGTGGGCATGGGCTGGGATGCCCAGAGCAGGAGCAGGCTTGCTAACTTCCTGTTCTAGCAATGTTGCAGATTTCTTACTTCCTGTGAAACCACCTGGATTGATCTGCCACATGTGGTGCAGGACCTCATTAAGAGCCTACCAACAGAAGCCCAAGCATAATGATAAAAATTAGCCATGGACAAAAATAATAGCCTACCTGCTGAGTCCAAAGACATTCTAACAACAGTTCCCAGTAGAGAACAGGAGAGAAATGGGAGGTGGAAAAATTAAAAGAGGCATATAAGGTTAACAGGGAGTTAACCTTATAGAATGCAAGCCTGAAGTCTCAGCTCACATATTTCTACCTGCTGCCTGAGCTTCAATTTCCTTCACTAAGGTAAGAATTGGAAGAAGTTCATTGTGATGTCAGATGTAACTTAAGGGTACTTAGGTACTTGCAGTGTGGACTGTCTCCATTGTGAGTGATACCCTCAGGGATGTTCAAGTAGAAGGGTCCTCCTAGTGGTGGTGGGGGGTGGACTGAACCCAACTGGGAAGGAAGACATCAGAGATGGCCCACCTAAAGATCCATTTCCAGAATAAAGAGGAAAACTGCATGAGAAATAGCCAAGAAAAAGACAGAGGTATATGTCAGATCAAGCAGGTGTATAATGAAAATAATAAGCTGTGAGGTGGATGTCTGGGAGAACAGGAGAGTTAGGATAAAATGGGAAATATGCGCTGGACTGTGCCTATGAGGAGCCAGCTTGTAAACAAAGGGTGCATCCATATGCTGATCTTTTAATAAGGATAATAATTGTTACATTTATTTTGTCTTACTATTTAGAAAGCTTGGTACCAGGTCATTTTTGTACATCATGTCTGATTCTGAAAACTATCATTATCCTCCTTCCAACAGAAGAGGATGCTAAATCACACAGGTAACTAAAGGAATGAAGGATTCAAGGCACAGTTGCTTCCTGACTTTGCCCTTGATTTCCATGAATTTTATGTGGTGCTTCTTTTTCGCTGGAGAAATTGTTGTGGCTACTGAAAGATAGTACATTGGCCTAGCATGAAGGAAACAAATGGAAAAATGGCCCCATTGTACTCCTGGAGGAATTTGCATATAGTTTTGTTGGAGAAATCAGACTTCCCACCTTAAAAAAAAAATGATGGAACAGCACAGGATTAAATACACAAAGGAGTTAGGAAAGAGTAAAATGAGATTTGAATGGAGTTGGTGGGACTGGACACAAAGCAAGCAGAACGTAAATTTGGCCATAAAGGAAAGTGAGGTCTACCTTGGAAAAAGAAGGAGGTGAATCTGCAGACAGAGCCCTTCCATAAACAAGGTGGAAAACTTATCTTTAGGGGAAGGGGGTGCTCTTCTCTGTCCTGTGCTAAATCTGGTCTGCATACTTCTAACCATCACTCTGATCCACCTGCTCCCCTCCTGCACACAAAGGGGTGTGAGGTATTTGATTGAGAGAGCTCCAGACTGTATTGGACAACTTTTTGTATCTGGCAAAGCTAACTGTGTCTTTAAAGGTAGAGGTATTCTGTTCCCTCATTCTTCACCCTTCTCCCTTCCACTTCCTCTGCTCTGCACAACTGCATGGGATAGTGGACTTGTGGTCACTCTTAGCAGGCTTACAGATCTCTCTGGCCCCAACTTCTTTCTTACTTGTGGCTGGATAAAATTTAGGACAAACCTAAGATTTAACAGTGCTGATGAGCAGGACTGGGGCCCAGGCCAGAGGCAGAGAGACAGGGCAGTAAAGGTCTTAGCCTTAAACTCTGTTCTCCAATCCCACCCTCACAGATATCTGCAGCAGGGTTTTCTGGTAGTGTCCTACCTCACCCAACCAAAATGATTGCTCTGGCCTCTGACACCATCCTCTCACACTCCAGCCTACCACTAGCCACTAAGATCCATTGGCCAGACTAGAATGTGAACAGTAGCAGGACTTGTTGATCGCTTACCTTTACATTCACTTCCCGCTTTCATTTTCAAACAGGACACAGGCTATATACAGAGACATATCCTCCACCTTAAATCCACATGCTACCAAGGAGGAAAGCCCTGTTTCCAGCTCCAGGGAGTAAAAAATGATTGTTTAAGCTCTGGATGGACTCTATCTGTGTTTTTCAAACTGTGGTGCATAGACCATCTGCATTAGCATTACATGGGATCCAGAAAATTTGGGGCAGAGCCTACAATCCACGTTTCAACAATCTCTTTAGGTGATTCTGATACATGCATGGTTTGAGAACCACTGATCTAAATGGATGATGTTGGCCCCATTGTTCTCACAAGTAATTGGATCAAATCAGTGGTTTTTCAACTGGGGGTGATAAACTCCCCTGACTCCCCAGGGACATCTGACAATGTCTGGACACTTTTGATTCTCATGCCTGAAATTGTTCCCCTATTTCCTGAATAATATCTGTTTTTATCCCCAGGTTGACTGCTTGGCCGCATTATGTTGATCAGTGGTTCTCAGTGTGTGGTTCCTGGACCAGCAATATCAGCGTCACCTGGGACCTTGTCAGAAATGCAAATTTCCCAGCCCTGCCCACACCCACTGAAACTGAAACTCTGGGGTGGGGCCCAGCAGGTAGTGTTTTCACAATTCCTCTGAGAGATTCTGATCAGTCGTTGGGAACCACTTATTTTGGCTGTTCTGTGACATTCTGCTATTTGGCCTCAAAGTAACAAACCTTGATGTTTCTGCATGTTTTCGTTGTTGGAGTCAATGCCACGTTAGCTGTTAAATATTTTCCTTTTCAATTCTATTTACAATGTTGTATTTTCTAACATGGTTGGTGATTTTAGTTGTCTTTTCATAATTATAAATGAAGAGCTGGGTGAATTCATGAAGGCAGCTGAGCCTAGTCATCTTTGGTGTGGTGTAGGTCTGTTTTCCCCAACAGCCAACCGTGAGCTGTTTATCAGGGATTGGGGCAAGTGGACAAACAGGATTCACTTCAGGGTGTGGGCCAGGAGCAGGCAGAGTGGGATTGGGTGAGGAAGGAATGTGGTCGTGAGTGTATTTCCTCCCGGGCAGGACATTCTTTCTTGGTTTCCCCTCTCTGTCCATCATGGAAGGCCACAAATATCATGACACTGTCCTGTTTCTCTCTCAGGTTCCAACCCTATCCAGCCAGGCAGCTCACTCCCCTTGTAGAAAGTGCAGACTTTTAGGCTAGAGGCAGAGGTTGCTCTCTCCCCTTGCTCAAGTATTTGTGAGGGCTGCTGCGAGGTCTGACTTGTTCTGCTCTTTCTGTGGAAGATCTTCAGTGCAATGTTTCCAAACCTTACAGATTTTCAAATTGCCTGGTTAAAATGTAGAGTCTGATTTAGGAAGTAGGGTGGGGCCCATGCTTCTGCATCTTCAACAAGCTCCCAGGTGACGCAGATGCTACTGGGTCACCTGGGAGTCCATGGACCCCACTTTCAGGCAAGGCATTTATTCAGTGCTCTGAACACTGTTCCAGGGCCTCTTCCTGTTCTTTGAATTTATTCATTCTTAGCTTCTAGCTCCTCCAGATCTGCTCTTAATAGCCGAGAATGTAGTTTTCCCTCTGTGTGTGCGTTGAGCTTGGGTTTCCTCTATTCTTGTCAACCCAATGACTTTTCCTTTCTCTTATCAACTGTTCCTATCCATTTCCAATATACTGAGTGAAGAAAACTTTCCTGTTTCCCAGTAATGTTTTTAAACTAGTTTTAAAAGCATACACTTTATAGGATATGAAACAGACGCATATGCTAGATATAATTAATTCTGACTTCTATATAAAAATTACATTTCAATGCTCTCCTTACTTTATGGGTTTGATAGACACTATTGCCTTGCTAGCTAAGGCATGCTGCAAGGCATGCTCTTGTCTTCTCAAGAATTATTCTATCGATCTACCTTAATTAAGTTGCCATTTGACATCTTGGGTTAACTGTATTGGTTCTGCCATAGCCTTCAGGGCTTTGTGATATTGAGTCAGTTCTCTGGTGCTCCCAACATCCTCACCTTGGCCCCTTGAATAACTTGCCACTTCCCACAATATTAATTGAGAGAAAGGTAATCAAATATAGCCAGTCATCCTAATAGTAATCGCTGAGTACCAGCCATACTGCACAGAATCTGCATCCTGTGATATGTCCTAGTTCTATCTGTTGCTGGCCTCCAAGAAAGATCCTGTCCCCAAAGGGCAGCATCGACGTTACAGTTTGATGAAACTAGCAAAGAACGTGGATTTCTTCTTTGCACTGGAACTACTTTGATGTTTTCTTCTTGAGGATATTTATTAATGCATATATGTGAATATTTTTTTTAAAAAAGCAAAGTCTGAAGGCTGATGGTGTAAAATTAACAAGGCTCCAAGGAAGAGAGTGAAGAAAGAATTTTCAAAACTTTGTAGACTGAGCTCTCACTGAGTAGCAAATCCCCTTGAGAAAGAACTTCATCTTCATCTTGAAGCCGTATCTAATTGCCTCTTTGGCATCTTCAGATTAAAACCAGCAGCAATTGCACCATATAGGGGCTCTTTATATAACAAGGTTAGATACTGGCTTGGCATAGCTGCATGGTTTTTCAAAGGCTAATAAGGTTGAACTTGGCATCACTTGTCACTAACTGTGGCTTCATTTTCGGCTCCTGTTTCATGTTCTGCCACATTTAATTTACTGCTCTCTCGCTCCGGATGACACTGATGATGCTGAAAGTCGGCAGGGCAGGTGGGGGAGGGGGAGGGGAGGACTGTGGTTAATAAATGTGGTTCTAGCAGTCTGGTGTGTATCTGACCTTTATTTTTCAAATAACCTGTGTAAATTCAGACCAGTCAATGGAATCAGATAGATGACTGTGTTAAAGGAAACAATTAAATGAGGTGAGCAGCTAGCTAGCTGTTGGCACATGCCTGCTCAAGAAAAATAGATCTGGACTGAAAAGCAGAAGGATTGAGCCCCATCTAGTTCTGGCTCTGCCAGATTATGTAATTTAATACATAATCTCTTCATTTAGTCAACCTCCCCAGACATTGAATTTCATATCAACAATAAACTACAATGTCTGGTCACTAAAGGAAGCTTCTAGTGCTAACAGATTATAAGTTTGTATTAATAATAAAAAAGGAAAGGAAGATTTATAAATAGAAAGAGACCATTTATTTTTAGTTGTTGTTGGTTACTATATTTTTGTCCTATATCTTAAAATTGATCCTGGTTGATACATTGTACCTACCCAAAGCATTTCAAAACCTCCTGTATGTTTCGGGCATTTTTTTTCTGTATCTTTGAGTTCTGTAGAGTCTAAATGCGATTTTAGCTTATTTCAATGTATTCATCTGTTTCTTTCTCATCTTGGTTAAGTTCCTGAGCAACATATGTATAAAAACTGGGAATGTGCTTCAGAATGTGAAGACTCTGTAATCTAAGATGGGGAACACAAATAACTACTTCAGATGGTTCCTGACTTATAATGGTTTGACTTGTGATTTTTTTTTGACTTGGTGATGGTGCAAAAGTGATATACATTCAGTAGAAACTGTACTTCAAATTTTGGATTTTGATCTTTTAATGGGATAGGGATAATATGATACCCTCTCATGATGCTGGGCAACAGCAATGAGCTGTAGCTTCCAGTCAGCCACGAGATCACGAGGGTAAACCACCAATACAGTTACAATCATTCTGCACCCAAACTAGCATCGTTTTTCACTTTCAGCACATTGTTCAATAAGTTACATGAGGTAGTCAACATGAATAGGCTTTGTGTTAGATGATTTTGCCCAACTGTAGGCTAGTGTGTTTTGAGCATGTTTAAGGTAGAATAGGTTAAGCTATGATGTTTAGTAGGTTAGGTGTATTAAATGCATTAAGTCTTAATGACTTAAGACATTTTCAATTTACAGTGGGGTTATTGGGACATAATCTTATCATAAGTCAAGGAGTATTTGTAACTTAAATTATTTATAATGGGGAAGTTCATATTTTCCTCCAAACTGCTATCTCCTGCAACATCAAATGCATATTCTTCTGGAAAAATTTTATAAAATTTAATTCATAAAATGTAGTTACTATTTTCTCACTTCTAACCACTCATTAACACCCAGCAACTTTTTAAATGTACCCATCACTTGACTATGACGGTCCCCACTTCTACTCCTCTGCCCTAAATTCTCTCCATGAAAATAACTCCCCAATATACATCCTGTCCAACTCACTACCATGAGTTGTCAAATATTCAATTGCCTGATGATTATTTTCAAGTGAATATTCTACAAACTTTCACATTCAATAAACTAACCATAAAATTGTTGTAAATTTATTTATAGGTTAATTAATTCCAGAAATCTTCAGTATTGATATAATTTTCTGCTTTGAGCCATGAAGCAGTAAACAGGATCAGACTTACTCTCCAGCCATAAAAAAACACAAAACTGGCAAGTGGTCCATAACTGTGATCCCAGAAAGAAAGGAAACCAGTGAGGTCAGCCAGCCCTCAGAATGCCCCAGCTTTATTTTGAAGGCATTTCTTCTGGACCACAACCCAGGGAGAGAAACCTAAGCAGAACAGAAGAGCCTTGCTGAGTTGAGTGGATAGAGAGCAAAGTCCAGGAAATCTGAGTTGGATGACATTCATGGAGAAGAATACCAAAGAAAAGAGATATAAGCAAGAAAGTCTTCAGAAATTTTCATAGGCGGTAGTCTTGAATATTTGGCCGAATACTAGTATGCACATGCGTATGTAGAACTTCCAGAAAGTCAAAGAAAGAATACTTTATGAGGAGTTACAAAGTAAACAGTGCTTGGAGTACACATAGAGTTGGGAGATGTTTGAATTCTTTCTGTCTAGACAAGACAAACCACATTAAAGATACTGAATAATCAATAGTACTAAAAAACAAGTCACTTATTAACAGTATGGCTAAAATAACATAAACAGTAAAGGCTACACTAGATCTACGCTAACAGAGATTAAGAACAACTCTAGAATGGATCAACCTAATCCACAAATAATTTAACTCCCAGTTAAGCAAACTTCAGCACTCATTTACGTTGATGTGATTAATTCCAAATACTCAACAGTATAACAACACGATGTTCAGCACCCACTCCAAAAAAGATGCAGCAAATGGTGACCCACAACTAGGTAAAATTCAGCCACAAGAAAAATATCCATAAATGAGGGCGGGAGTGGAATTAGCAGAAGAAGAACTTAAAATTTTTATTATAAGTATTTTAATATGTTTATAGATTTTGTAAAACTTTTTGTATTTTTTAGAAAAGTTTAAGGGTCATAGCAAAAGTGAAAGGAAGGTACAGAGATTTTATACTTCCTGCCCCTACACATGTACAGCTTCCTCCATTATCAATATCCCCCACAGAGTGGTACATTTTTTACAATTGATAAACCTATAGTGACACATCATCATTGCTCAGTCTGAGGTTTACATGATGGTCAAGTTGTGCTGTTGTACATTCTATGGGTTTGCACAAATTTATAATGTATTCATCATTATGGTATCATACAGTGTATTTCACTGCCCTGAAAATCCTCTGTTCTCCACTTACTTATGCTTCTCCTGCCCCCCATCTTTTTACTGACTCTACAGTTTTGCCTTTTGCATAATGTCCTACGGTTGAGACTATACAGTATTTAGCCTTTTCACATTGGCTGCTTTCACTTAGTAATATGCAGCTAAGATTCCTCCATGTCTTTCCATGGTTTGATAGCTCATTTCTTTTTACTATTGAATAATATTCCATTATCTGGATGTACCACAGTTTGTTTACCTATTTACCTACTGAAGGACTTCTTATTTTTAAGTTTTAGTGATTATGAACAAAGCTGCTCTAAACATTCATGTGCATTGTTTTGTGTGGACATAAGTGTTCACCTCCTTTGGGTAAATACCATGGAGATTGATTGCTTGATCAAACAGTAATAGCATGTTGTATGTTTATAAGAATTTATCCATTTCTTCTAGTTTATTGAATTTGTTGGCATATATTTATTCATAATTCTCTCTTCTGGTCCTTTGTATTTCTGTGGTATCAACTGTAATATCTCCTCTTACATTTCTGATTTTATTTATTTGAGTCTTCTCTCACTTTTTCCTTGTTAGTCTAGTTAAAGTTTTGTCAATTTTGTCTATCTTTAAAAAAAAAAAAGAAAAAACCTTAGTTATCTCCACTTATCTGTGAATATTCTAGGTTTTCTCCTGTTCTTGATTTCTAATTCAATATTTGGAAGAGGTATTTGATATAATTTCATTATTTTAAAATTTGTTAAGACTTATCTTGTGGCCTAATATATAATCTCTCAGAAAGCCTTCTGTGTGTGATTGATAAATTGTGTATTTTGTTGCTATTGGATGGATTTTCTGTATATGTGTTAGGTCCATTTGTTCTAAAATGGAGTTCACATCTAATGTTTCCTTATTGACTTTCTGTCTGGATGATATATCCATTGTTGAAAGTGGGGTATTGAAATCCTCTACTGTTTTTGTATTGCTATCATTTTTCCTCTTCAGATCTGCCTATATTAATATATTTAGGTGCTCCAATGTTGGGTGCATATACATTTACTATTGTTATTTCCCCTTGATAAATTTATCTCTTTATCATTCTATAGTATGTTTCATTGTGTCTTATTTTAGCTGATTTAAAGTCTATCTTGTCTTATATAAGTGTAACTACTCTTGTTCTCCTTCATTTTCCATTTGTATGAGATATCTTTGTCCATCTCTTAACTTTTGGTCTATGTCTGTCTGAAAGCTGAAGTGAATGTTTTATAGGCAGTATAGAGTTGGGCTTAATTTTTTTTCATTGAGCCCCTCTATGCCTTTTGATTGGGTAATTTAATCCATTTACATTTAAATGTAACGACTTAACGGTAGTCATTTTGCTTACTATTTTCTGAGTATTTCACAGATCCTTTGTTCCTTTCTTCCTTTTTTCCTGTCTTCCTTTGTGATTTGATGATTTTCTATATTGATATGCTTTCAGTTTTTTCTGTTTATCTCTTGTGCGTCTACTATGGATTTTTGCTTTGTGGTTACTGTGACATATGCATGCTAAATAAAACTTCTTGTATCTATAACAGTCTGTTTTAAGCTGATAACACCTTACCTTTGTTTGCATACAAAAGCTCAACTGTTTTACTCTCCCCTACATAAATTTTATGTTTCTGATGTGGTACTTTGCATATTTTATATTGTATATTCATTAACAAATGAATGTACCTCTAGTTATTTTTAATCTTTTGTCTTTTAATCTTTATACTAGTGCTATAAGTGATTTACACACCACCATTACAATATTAGAATATTCTGATTTTGACTATATATTTACCTTTACCTGTGAGTTTTATACTTTTCATAAGATTTCTTGTTACTAGTTAGCATTCTTTCTGTTTGCCTTAAATTATTCCCTTTAGCATTTCTTATAAGGCAATTCTATTTGTGTTGAACCCCTTTAGCTTTTGTTTGCCTGGGAATGTCTTTTTCTCTCCTTCAATTCTGAAGGATAGTTTTGCCAAGTAAAGTGTTTTTTGTTGGTAGTTTTTCTTCTTTCAGCATTTTGAGTACATCATTCCCCTTTCTCCTGGCCTGCAAGGTTTCTGCTGAGAACTCTGCTTATAATCTTGTATGTGATGAGGTTCTTTTCTCTTGCTGGTTTAAAGATTATCTCTTTGTTTCTGACTTTTGACAGCTTCATTATAATGTGTCTTGATGGAGTTTGCTTTAGGATGATCTTGATTGGGGACTTTGGACTTTGTGTACCTGGATGCTCATATCTTTCCTAATATTTAGGAAGTTTTCAGCCATTATTTCTCAAAATAAACTTTCTGTTCTTTCTCTCTCTTCTGGGATTCCTATAAAATGTGTATTATTTTGTTTGATGGTGTCCCAATAGTCTTGTAGGAAAGAAAGCTTCATTCCTTTTAATTTTCTTTTTCTCTCCTTTGGTTGGATAATTTCAAGTGACTTGTTTATGAGTTCACTGATTATTTTCTGCTTGATTGAGTCTGCTGTTGAAACTCCCTATTGCATTTTTTAGTTCAGTCCCTGTATTCTTAGCTCCAAAATTTCTATTATTTTTTTCTGATTCTTCATGGAATGTCTCTTTTTGTTCTTGCATTGTTTTCCTGATTTCGTTAAACTAATAACTGTGTTTTCCTGTAGCTCTCTGAGCTTCTTTAGAGCAAATATTTTGAATTTTTTATCAGGAAATTCATGGATCTTCACTACTTTGGAGTCAGTTTTTAGAAGTGTATTGTGTTTATTTAGGAGTGTTATGTTTTTCTGATTCTTTAAGATCTCTGTTGCCTTGTCTAGGTGACTGCACATTTGAAGATACAGTCACCTCTTCCAGATTTTTTGCACTTTCTTTAGTTAGAAAAAATCTTTACCTTCAGTGGAGACATGAGGGAGAGTGCTGTGACACTAGGTCCAGAGGTACTGGGTACCAAGTGTAGGGTGTGGTATCTTCTGGTCCAGTGGGGGTGTGGTGTCTTGTTGACTTAGGCAGTTAGAGTCCATGACTTGAACAAATGCATAATCTTTGATGACAATAGCTGTAGGGGGTCTGCAGTAGTTTCAAGGGCTGTTGAGGTCCTCATTTGCACCTCCAGGTCCAGTAGGGTGGGAGCAGGGTAGGTGGTAGTGGTGTCTGGAGACCATAGTGTACATATGCTTACCTGTGGTGATGGTTGCAGATGCCTGCATGTTGGCAGGAGCTGGCTGCAGGCCTACCAAGAGTGGCAAGGGCCTGGGTTAGTGGCAGGGCTTGGGGCTGTGGGTGCATGAGCAGCTGTGTGAGTCTAGGCTGTCAACATTCCCTTATGTGGCTGTAGGAACTAGCCACAGGCATATGCATGGCAGCAGGGTATGGTGATGGGAGTCAGGGCCAAATTGGAACTCAAGCAGCTATGGGAGCCTGTGCTGTCAGCAGGCACTTGTGCAGCTGCATGATCTGCCTGCAGTTGCAAATGTGGCATCGGGGGGTCTGTGATAAGATATGGGGCTAGCAGTGTGCAGCTTCCGAGGTTAGCTCTAAGTGTGCACAGCAGGATAGGAGAGGTTAGCTCTAAGTGTACACAGCAGGGTAGGAGAGGTTAGCTCTAAGTGTACACAGCAGGGTAGGAGCGTGGCAAGGGCCAGGACCGACCCCCAATGTATGAGCAGTTGTGGTGGCCCTAGCCATCAGTGTGCACGCATGTGGCTGTAGAGGCTAACGGTGAATGTGTGCCAGTGGAAACCAGTGATAGAAGTCAAGGCAGGCAGCATGGAGGTGCATGGCTGCAGTGGTTAGCTATGTGTCCATACATGGGCAGGCAGCATGGATGTGCATGGCTGCAGTGGTTAGCTATGTGTCCATACATGGGTGTAGGTCAGTGGCAGAAGGTGGCCTGGATCTGGGCCCACAAGGAGCTGTGGGGCTTTGGTGGTTGGCGTGCACATGTGTGGCTGCAGGGTGTAGCTGTAAGCATGCACACAGTATAACAGGCCAGTGACAGGAGTCAGGGCTGCTGATATGTAGGTGCAGCATAGCAAGGGTTAACTGTGAATTTCCAGGACACTGAATGGTGACGGGAGTAGAGGCTGCTCTGAGGCCTAGCAGATGTGGGTGCCTGGGCTGTTGGTGTGCACTTTCGTGGCTGCAGGACCATAGTAGTTGCGGGGGTGGGGGAGCGTCAGCCACAGGGTCCTGTGCTGTCATTATGTACATGCACAGTTATAGAGGTAAGGACAGGCTGCCAGTGTGGATCCTGGGGCTCAAGGAATCTGAAGAAGTGCTAGTGGCTGGGGTGAATTCAGGGTGGGGGTCAGGGACCAGGAGCTACTCAGGAAGCAGGAGTCTGAGATTGAGACAATTTGTGGGGCCCTCAGTGGTGAAATCTGCAGTTTGTGTCAGCAGTGTTGGTTGTTGGTCCCCTCAGTGGCAAACGCTGCTGGGGTTCTCTGCAGAGAAATCTACTGGGGTCTGTGGTGGGGTCCTCAGCGATGCAGGGCTCTGCAGCATCTGAAAAAGCTGTCGAGGTTCTCAGTGAAGGCTGCTGGGATCTTCTACAGAACCGGCTGCTGAGAACCATGGTTGCTCCCACCAGAAGGCTGACTCTGATAGTCCCTGCCCTTCTTCCTTGTTCTTATCTGTCCCTGGATGTCTCAGATGCCAGGCTCAGGGTGGGGAGAAAGCAAAGCAGGTCCTTCATGCAGTGTCCTCCGCCCCAAAGCTGGAGAAGCTGGTCACTCATTCTGCTCTCCTATTGACAGTGAGGGGAACTCTCTCAGGCCAGGAAGTTCCCTCTTGGCTCTAAGCAGAGCTAGCCTGGAAGATGGGATGATGCAGGCAAAATGGAGCTATTCTTCCTATCCTTTATCTACTGTTATTCTGAGGTGTTTTGCTCCACTGTGTTGCTGAAGCTACTTAAATGGATTTCTGAGCACTCCCTGAGCTATTTTCATTCACTGATAGTTGCTTAATTATTGTCCTTTGTGGGTAATAGAGGCTGGGGTCTCCTACTCTGTCATCTTACTGACTTTACTCTCTCCTTCACTTTTGAGGATAATTTGGCATCATACGGAATTCTAGGTTGGTGGTTTTTTTTTTTTCCAATACTTTAATTATTTCATCCCTTTCTCTTCTTGCATGGTTTCTAAGGAGAAATCAGATGTAATTCTTATATTTATTCCTCTATAGGTAAGTTTTTTTGTTTGTTTGTTTGTTTTGTTTTGTTTTTTTAATGTGGTTTCTCTCAGGATTAAAAAAAATCTTTGATCTTCTAGAGTGAAAGTGGTATGCCTAAGTGTAGTTTTGGGGCATTTATTCTACTTGGTGTTCTCTGAATTTCCTTGACTTGTGGTTTGGTGTCTGACATAAATTTGGGTAAATTATCAGTCATTATTGTTTTAAATATTTCTTCTGTTGCTTTCTCTCTTTATTCTCTTTCTGGTATTCCCATTATGCATTTTGGTATTCCCAAAAGTACATTATACTTTTTGTAGTCATCCCACAGTCTTTGGATATTCTGTTCTGTTTTTCTGTTTTTTCCTGTTCTCTTTGCTTTTTGATTTCTATTGATATATACTTAAGCTCAGATATTCTGTACTCAGCTGTACTCAGTCTACTAATAAGCTCATTGAAGGCAGTCTTCATTTCTGTTACAGTGTTTTTGACTCTAACATTTCTCTTTGATTCTTTCTTAGGCTCTCCACGTGTCTGCTTACACTGCCCATGTATTCTGGTATGCTCTCTGCTTCATCCATTAGAACATTTAGCATTTTAATCATAATTGTTTCAAATGCCTAGTCTGATAATTTCAACATCCTTGACATGTCCTTTTCTGATATTTGTTCTGTCTATTCAAATTGTATGTTTTGCATTTTGGTAGGACTTGCAATTTTGTTTTCTTGATAGCCAGGCATGATGTACTAGGTAAAAGAAACTGCTATAAATAGGCCTTTAGTAACGTGGTGTCATTAATACACTACATTGTGAGGTGTCAGGGGAGGGAAGTGTTCTTTGATTAGGTCTCAGTCTTTATTTATTTATTTATTTATTTTGGCTTCACTGGGTCTTAGTTGTGGTACACAGGATCTTCATTGTGGCACACAGGATCTTTTAGTTGCAGCCTGTGAACCCTTAGTTATGGCATGCATGCAGGATCTAGCTCCCTGACAAGGGGTGGAACCCAGGGGCCCCTGCATTGGGAGGATGAAGTCTTATCCACTAGACTACCAGGTAAGTCCCTGATCAGGTCTCAGTCTTTTAGTGAGCTTATGCTTCTGGACTGTGAGCTTCATAGGAGTTTTTTTTATTTTTTATTTTTCCTTCTTTAGGTGGTACAGGAGGGCAAGAGTGGGATGGAGTTGGGTATTTTCCTTTCCCAGGTCAGTTAGGCTCTGATAATACCTCAGGATCTGGTTAATTAGTTTCCTCTGAGTGCTGGACTTATTAAGAAGAACAGAGTTCTCTGGCTTTCCTTTTCCCCTGCCCTTGCTTAGAAGCACAAAGTGATTTTTCTACAATATTTTATGTGAGTACATGGTAGAGCTCCTGGAGGTAAATCTCACAATTTCTGTGGGTCCTCCTGGAGTTTTTAACTATCAGTCTTGTCCACGCTGAGCCTCCAGCAATTTGTCGACTGTAGTTAAGTTTTCTTATCCCAGCACTGGTGTCCATGGTGGATTCCACTCCTGAGTCTCTGCTCCACTAAACTGTAACTCATATTCAACTGTTTGTCTCTCCAATCTTGCGGACAACAGTGTTGCCCTGTGTACTCCCTTCTCCTACAGATCCAACAAGAATTGTTGATCTTTCAGTTAGTTCAGCTTTTTCTTGCTATGGTGATGTGGCAACTTCCAAGTTTCTTACATGCCAAACTGGCTACTTACAGGTTTAAAACAAACATGAACATAATGTGAAGAGAAATAGAAGATAGCTAGAAAAAAGTTTTGCTGAAATTCAAAGTACAAATGATTAAAGAGTACATTATATGCTTAAAATACAAATATTTGTGAATTTGAAGATGTAACAATGCAATTTATATAAAATGTAGCATAAAGTAGAGAAATTAAAAAAAAAATAAAAGCCTCTACAACCATTGGATAATATCAAGCCCTGTTTGACATGTGTAACTGAAATCTGGGAAGAGGATATGGGAAAAAAGAAAAAAAATATGAAGACATAATGGTTGAAAAATTGTTTAAATTTGATGAAAACGACAAACTCAAAAAGCTAAGAATCTTGATAAACATCAACCAAAAATAAATCACATCAAGACACATCATAATCAAATTACCCAAAACCCATGATAAAGAGAAAATCTTACATACATCCAGACAAAAACATATTAGTTCAGAGGAACCAAAGCAATCATAACCACAGATTTCTCAGAAATTTCACAAGCCAGAGCACAATGAAAGAATATCTTTAAAGTTCTGGAAAAAAAAAAAAGAAAACCTATCACTTAGAATTTCACTGAAGTGAAATTATTGTTCAAAAATGAAAGCAAATATAAAATGTTTTTAAAGTTTTCAAAGTAAGACAACTCATCACCAGCAAAGCTTTAATGGAAGAAATGTTAAAGGAACCACTTTGCATGGAAGAAATATTACACCTGGTGGAATCTCGGATATCTACACAGGAGTGAAAAACACTGAAAGTGGAATATTTACTTAAAAAAAAACACAATTGGTTGTTTAAAATAAAAATAATAGCACTGATTTTTCAGTGTTTATAATGTCATAATAAATTGTATGTCAGAAAAAGCACAACAAATGATTTATGCCACACTTGGAGTTGTATAACATTGTTTGAAGGTAAACTCTGAGAAGTTCAACTTGTATATTTTAATTATGAACTAAGAAGGAAGAAAATAATTAAGGAAGGAAGAAAAGAAGAAAGTTACAATTAAACACAGGGAAGAAGAAAAGAAGTATAGCTAATAAGCCAAAGTAGAGTTAAATAGAATCAGAAAAAAATACGAAAAAAATCAAAAGAATATAAAAATGAGCAAAAATGTTATAAAAAAATATGTAACAAAGAAAAACAAATAGCAGCAAGACAGAATATACTCATCCAAAATTATACTTATATTAAATGTAAATGATTTGTTCAGTTCAACTAAATGGCAGAGATTGTCAGACTGGATAAAATAGGCCCCGTTCTATGCTGTCTACACAATAACATTTTAAATATAAAGACAGAGGTAAGTAAAAGTACATGACTGAGAAGAGGTAATATAAAAACTAAAAGCATAAGAAGATTGGAAGGGTTATATTAGTATAAGACTTGAGAAAAAAAGAAGTATTAGAGTTAAAAGAAATACTTCATCATCACAAAAGGGTCAATTCACAGGAAGAAACAAAAATTCTAGATACTATGCTGCTAACTACAAAGCTTCAAAATACATCAAGCAAAATGTTTCAAAATTAGAAAGTAATGGGAAACTCCACAATTATATTTGGATGCTTCATCATCTCTTTCTAAGAAATTGAGAGAACAAATGACAAAAATATTATAAGAAATTAGAAGACTTCAATAACACTATTGACCAACCTGATCTAACTGACATTTATAGAACACTACAACACAAGACCACAGAAAAGACTTTTCAAGTGAATATTTGGAAATTCACTAAGATAGGTAGTATGCTGTTGAACGAAAGAAGTGTAAACAAATTTAAAATGATTGATATTATACAAAATATTACGATTACAGAAAATTGAGAAGTGAAAACTGGAAATACATCTAGAAAATTCCCAAATAAGTGGACATCAAACAATACAATCTTTTTTTTTTTTTTTGGTGTGGTTTGTATTTTATTTTTTTTAACATCTTTATTGGAGTATAATTGCTTTACAATGGTTTGTTAGTTTCTGCTTTATAACAAAGTGAATCAGTCATACATATACATATGTTCCCATATCACTTCCCTCTTGCATCTCCCTCTCTCCCTCCCACCTTCCCTATCCCACCCCTCTAGGTGGTCACAAACCACCGAGCTGATCTCCCTGTGCTCTGTAGCTTCTTCCCACTAGCTGTCTATTTTCCATTTGGTAGTGTATATATGTCCATGCCACTCTCTCACTTTGTCACAGCTTACCCTTCCCTCTCTCCATATCCTCAAGTCCATTCTCTAGTAGGTCTATGTCTTTATTCCCATCTTACCCCTAGGTTCTTCATGACCTTTTATTTTTCTTTCATAGATTCCATATATATGTGTTAGCATACATTATTTGTTCTTCCCTTTCTGACTTACTTCACTCTGTATGACAGACTCTAGGTCCATCCACCTCACTACATATAACTCAATTTCGTTTCTTTTTATGGCTGAGTAATATTCCATTGTATATATGTGCCACATCTTCTTTATCCATTAATCTGTTGATGGGCACTTAGGTTGCTTCCATGTCCTGGCTATTTTAAATAGAGCTGCAATGAATATTTTGGTACATGACTCTTTTTGAATTATGGTTTTCTCAGGGTATATGCCCAGTAGTGGGATTGATGGGTCGTATGAAATCTGCTATATTTTTGAAGAGTTTGAGAAGGGTAGGTGTTAGCTCTTCTCTAAATGTGTGGTAGAATTTGCCTGTGAAGCCATGTGGTCCTAAGCTTTTGTTTGTTGGAAGATTTTTAATCACAGTTTCAATTTCAGTGGCTGTGATTGGTCTGTTCATATTTTCTATTTCTTCCTGGTTCAGTCTCAGAAGGTTGTGCATTTCTAAGAATTTGTCCATTTCTTCCAGGTTTTCCATTTTATTGGCATAAAGTTGCTTGTAGTAATCTCTTAAGATCCTCTGTATTTCTGCAATGTCAGTTGTTACTTCTCTTTTTTCATTTCTAATTCTATCGATTTGAATCTTCTCCCTTTTTTTCTTGATGAGTCTGGCTAATTGTTTATCAATTTTGTTTATCTTCTCAAAAAAACAGCTTTTTGTTTTATTGATCTTTGCTATCATTTCCATCATTTCTGTTTCATTTACTTCTGATCTGATCTTTATGATTTCTTTCCTTCTGCTAACTTTGGGGTTTTTTTGTTCTTCTTTCTCTAATTGCTTTAGGTACAAGGTTAGGTTGTTTATTTGAGATGTTTCCTGTTTTTTAAGGTAGGATTTTATTGCTATAAACTTCCCTGTTAGAACTACTTTTGCTCAACCCATAGGTATTGAGTCATTGTGTCTCCATTGTCATTAGTTTCTAGGTATTTTTTTTTTATTTCCTCTTTGATTTCTTCAGTGATCACTTGGTTATTATGTAGTGTATTGTTTAGCCTCCATGTGTTTGTATTTTTTACAGATCTTTTCCTGTAATTGATATCTAGTCTCATAGTGTTGTCATTGGAAAAGATACATGGTATGATTTCAATTTTCTTAAATTTACCAAGGCTTGATTTGTGACCCAAGATATGATCTATCCTGGAGAATGTTCCATGAGCACTTGAGAAGAATGTGTCTTCTGTTGTTGTTGGATGGAATGTCCTATAAATATCAATTAAGTCCATCTTGCTTAATGTGTCATTTAAAGCTTGTGTTTCCTTATTTATTTTCATTTTGGATGATCTGTCCATTGATGAAAGTGGGGTGTTAAAGTCTCCTACTATGATTGTGTTACTGTTGATTTCCCCTTTTATGGCTCTTAGTATTTGCCTTATGTATTGAGGTGCTCCTATGTTGGATGGATAAATATTTACAATTGTTATATCTTCTTCTTGGATCAATCCCTTGATCACTATGTAGTGTCCTTGTTTGTTTCTTGTAATAGTCATTTTTTAAAATGTATTTATTTTTATTTATTTATTTTTGGCTGTGTTCGGTCTTCGTTTCTGTGTGCAGGCTTTCTCTAGTTGCGGCAAGCAGGGGCCACTTTTCATCGTGGTGCACAGGCCTCTCACTGTCGTGGCCTGTCTTGTGGCGGAGCACAGGTTCCAGATGCGCAGGCTCAGTAGTTGTGGCTCACGGACCCAGTTGCCCCGTGGCATGTGGGATCTTCCCAGACCAGGGTTTGAACCCATGTCCCCTTCATTGTTAAGCAGATTCTCAACCACTGCACCACCAGGGAAGGCCAATAGTCTTTTTTTTAAAGTCTATTTTGTCTGATATGAGAATTGCTACTCCAGCTTTCTTTTGGTTTCCATTTGCATGGAATATATTTTTCCATACCCTCACTTCTAGTCTGTATGTGTCCCTAGTTCTGAAGTGGGTTTCTTGTAGACAGCATATATACGGGTCTTGTTTTTGTATCCATTCAGAGATTCTGTGTCTTTTGGTGGGAGCATTTAATCCATTTACATTTAAGGTAATTAGTGATATGTATGTTTCCATTACCATTTTCTTAATTGTTTTGAGTTTGTTATTGTAGGTCTTTTCCTTCTCTGCTGTTTCCTGCCTAGAGAAGTTCCTTTAGCATTTGTTGTAAAGCTGGTTTGGTGGTGCTGAATTCCCTTAGCTTTTGCTTGTCTGTAAAGGTTTTAATTTCTCCATCAAATCTGAATGAGATCCTTGCTGGGTAGAGTAATCTAGGTTGTAGGTTTTTCTCCTTCATCACTTTAAATATGTCCTGCCACTCCCTTCTGGCTTGCAGAGTTTCTGCTGAAAGATCAGCTATTAACTTTATGGGGATTCCCTTGTGTGTTATTTGTTGTTATTCTCTTGCTGCTTTTAATATGTTTTCTTTGTGTTTAATTTTTGATAGTTTGATTAATATGTGTCTTCACATGTTTCTCCTTGGTTTTATCCTGTATGGGACTGTCTGTGCTTCCTGGACTTGATTAAATATTTTCTTTCCCATATTAGGGAAGTTTTCAACTATAATCTCTTGAAATATTTTCTCATCCCTTTCTTTTTCTCTTCTTCTTCTGGAACCCCTATAATTCGAATGTTGGTGCATTTAATGCTGTTCCAGAGATCTCTGAGACTGTCCTCAGTTCTTTTCATTCTTTTTTCTTTATTCTGATCTGCAGTAGTTATTTCTACTATTTTATCTTCCAAGTCACTTATCTGTTCTTCTGCCTCAGTTATTCTGCTATTGATCCTTTATAAAGAACTTTTAATTTCATTTATTGTGTGTTCATCATTGTTTGTTTGCTCTTTAGTTCTTTTTGGTCCTTGTGAAACATTTCTTGCATTTTCTCCAGTCTATTTCCAAGATTTTGGATCATCTTTACTATCATTATTCTGAATTCTTTTTCAGGTAGACTGCCTATTTCCTCTTCATTTGTTAGGTCTGGTGGGTTTTTACCTTGTTCCTTCATCTGCTGTGTGTTTTTCTGTCTTCTCATTTTGCTTAACTTCCTGTGTTTGGGGTCTCCTTTTCACAGGCTGCAGGTTCGTAGTTCCCATTGTTTTTGGCGTCTGTCCCCAGTGGCTAAGGTTGGTTCAGTGGGTTGTGTAGGCTTCCTGGTGGAGGGGACTAGTGCCTGTGTTCTAGTGGATGAGGCTGGATCTTGTCTTTCTGGTGGGCAGGTCCACGTCTGGTGGTGTGTTTTGGGGTGTCTGTGGCCTTATTATGATTTTAGGCAGCGTCTCTGCTAATGGAGCTGTGTTCTTGTCTTGCTAGTTGTTTGGCGTAGGTTGTCCAACACTGTAACTTGAAGGTCATTGAGTGAAGCTGGGTGCTGGTGCTGAGATGGAGATTTCTGGGAAATTTTTGCTGTTTGATGTTATGTGGAGCTGGGAGGTCTCTTGTGGACCAGTGTCCTGAAGTTGGCCCTCCCACTTCAGAGTTGCAGTGCTGACTCCTGGCTGGGGCGCCAAGAGCCTTTCATCCACACGGCTCAGGATAAAAGGGGAAAAAAATAGAAAGAAAGAAAGGAAGAGGATAAAATAAAATAAAATAAAATAAAATAAAATAAAGTTATTAAGATAAAAAATTATTATTCAGAAAAAAATTTTCTTAATGTATTTCTGGTGTATCTGTGATCTCCGTGTCTTACTCTTCCATCATCTTCCAGTCTCTAGATCCAACCAATACAATCTTATATAATTCAAGGGTGAAAGAAGAAATCACATAAGGAATTCAAATATATTATGAACTGAATGAAAATAAAAACGAAGCATGTACAAATTTGTGGGATGCTGGTAAAGTAGTACTTAGAAATCTATAGCTTTAGATGATTGTATTTAAAAATGGTAAATTTGAAATCAGTGAGTAAAACTTTACTCCAAAATAAATTTAAAAAATAAAATTAAGCCAAAGATAAATAGAAGTAATGAGATACTAAAGATAAAAGAGGAAATTGATGCAATAGAAAGTGACAAAGTATAAAGGATTTCTACACCAAAAGTCCGTTTTGAAAAAAACAAAATCAATGAAAATGATAAACTGTAAGTGAGACTAATGAGGAAAAAAGAGAGAAGTTTTTATTGATATCGGGAATAAAAGAGGAATCTTCACTTTTAATGATGCAAATAAGGGAATTTATGAGCAATTTAATGCAATCAAATACTATGACTTAATTTAATGGAAAAATTTCTTGAAAGACAAAATTACCAATACCAACTCAAGAAGAAATAGAAACAACACAATATCTGCTAAAGAAATTGAATTATAAATAAATGTCTTTACACAAAGAGTATTTATGCTCATTTGGTTTCACTGGTCAAGTTTGTTGGACATGTCAAAAAGAAATGATATGAATACTACAGAGATGAGAAGAAAACTCACAAAGGCATTACATAGGCCAATATTATTTTGATGCTGAAGCCAGACAAAGACATTCAAAGACAGTAGAAGGTAAGTTATGGAAGAGTTATTGTGTAGAAAAATATGTCATATTCTTAGACTGGGAAGGTAAATATTGTTAAGATATCAGTTCTTGTCAAATTGAACTATGTATTCAACAGAATACAAGTCAAAATCTATGTAGGCTCATTTTTTTTTTTTTTGTGAAAATTGACAAGTGATTTCTAAAAAGACACAAAAATTCTTACATATTTTATTAGTTCCTAAGGGTTGTCATAACAAAGGATCACAGACTGTGTTGCTTAAAACAGCACAAAATAATTCTTTCACAGTTCTGAATGCTGGAAGTCTGAGATCAAGATGTTGGGAGGTCCATGTTTTCTCTGATAATCTGCGTAGAATCCTGTCTTGCTTCCTCCTAGCATCTCATGGTGGCCGGAAATCCTTAGTGGTCCTTGGCTTGCAGCTGCATCACTCCAGTCTCTGCCTCCATTGTCACATAGTCATTTTCACATCACCTTCCCTCTGTGTGTGTCTGTGTTTGCGTCCAAATTTTCCCATTTTATAAGGATGACAATTATATTGGCTTAAGACCTACCCAAATGACCTCAGATTAGCTTGATCATCTGTAAAGACCCTATTTCCAAATAAGTTCAAATTTATAGACACTGGAGGCTAGGACTTCAGCACGTCTTTTTCAGAGACACAATTCAACCTATAGCACACATTATTAACAAATAGAACTTGAAAACATAAAAAGCACAATGGATCATAATCATATGTAAGTGTTTAAACTAAGGATTCAAGGTTGGTTTAATATTTAAAAAATAATCATTACAATACACTTCATTCGCAGAATAATGGCAAAAATCAGTATTATCTTCTTAATAGCTGTATCAGAATCATCTGACACAATTAACTACTCAATGTTTGTTTGCCTGTTTTGTTTTGTTTTTTTTAAAAAAAAGTCTCTGAAAATAAGCTTAGGAAACTTTTTCAATCTGATAAAGGGAATGTATCCCCGCTCCCAAATCCAACTACAGTATTAATATACCTGACTGTAAAAGACTAAATTTTTACTAAGATCAAGAACAAAGAAACAATATCTACTCTAATCACTGCCATTCCACGTTTTCTGGAGGCCCTAGAAAAAGAAATTAGGCATGGAAAAGAAACAAAGCCATACATATTAAGGAAGTTAAATGATTTTTATTAGAAAATAACATATTGTTAATGTAATAATCTTATTAAATCTATAAAATGCTACTAGAACTATAAGTTATTTGTCATGATTGCAGAATAAAATGTCAATATATAGAATTAGTTGTATTTCTATATCCTAGCAGCAAAAAATTAGAAATGCAATTAGCAAAATCAAAATAATTTACAAGACCATAAGACATGTAAATATGAAGGATAAATATGAAAAATAAAGTCAAACACTGAAGAAAATTCCAAGAAAAATTATAGAAAACCTAAGTACATGGACAGCTACATCATGTTAATGGTTTGAAAGAGTCACTGTTGTCAGTTTCTTTCCCAAATTGATCTGTAGTTTCAACACAATCCTAATCAAAATTTAACTAGACTGTTTTGCAATAATTAATAAATTAATTCTAAAATACTCATGAAAATTCAAAAGACCTACAGTAACCCAACAATTTTGAAAGAAGAACTTTAGAATATAATCTTGCCAGATTTCAAGATTTATCATAAATCTATAGTAATTAAGACAGTGATGTGGGATTGGCATAAGAATAAGCATGGATAAATGGAACAAATTCCAAGAGTACAGAGATATATATCCACATATATATAGGGTCAATAGTTCTTATAAAAAATTGCCAAGAGAATTCAATAAGAAATAATAGACTTTTTAAAAAATGATGGTGGAACAATTAATATCCATATGCAAAAAAATGAAGAAAAATGAAGTTTGACCTTTTTCTCATAAAATCTGTAATAATTAACTCAAAATGGGTTATAGCTCTAGATGTAAAAGCTAAAATTATAAACTCTCTAAAGAAATCATACAAGAAAGTCTTTGAAAACTTGGACAAGTCAAATATTTCTTTAGAAAGGGACACTAAATCAATAAATTGGACTTCATCAAAATAAAAACCATCTGCTTTTCAATATAACCCAATTATATGTTGTTTGCAATAATGGAACTTCAAATTCAGTAGGTTGAGTGTAAAATAGTGGACAAAAGTAGGCTGAGTGTAAAAGAGTGGACAAAGATATATCATACAAACATTAATCAAAAAAAGCATGGGGCTTCCCTGGTGGTGCCGTGGTTGAGAGTCTGCCTGCTGATACAGGGGGCAGGGGTCCGTGCCCCGGTCCAGGAGGATCCCACGTGCCACAGAGCAGCTGGGCCTGTGAGCCATGGCCACTAGGCCTGCACATCCCGAGCCTATGCTCTGCAACGGGAGAGGCTGTGATGGTGAGAGGCCCACGTACCGCCAAAAAAAAAAAAAAAAAAGCATAAGTGGCTATATTAATATTGATAAAGTGTACTTCAGAGCAAAGAAAATTACTCAAGATAAAGGGGGACATTATATAATGATGAAAGGATTAATCTCCCAAAGATATAACAATTCTAACTATATACACACAAAGCAATGGGGTCTCAAAATATGTGAAACAAAAACTGGTCGAGCTGAAAGAAGACAGGAAAATCCACAATTACAGTCGGGAAATTCAACCCTCTACCTTCCCTCCCTATTGCCCCTGCCCCTTGTACCAACAACTAATATAAATACAAGACAGACAATCAGCAAGAATATAAAAGAACTCAGCAACACAATCAACTCACAGGACCTAATTTATATATATGTAACACTGCACCCATCACACCAGAATGTACGGTTTTCTCAAGTTTCCATGGAACATTCACCAAGATAGATCATATCATAAAACAACCATTATTAATTAAAACTTCTAAATAATCTATGAGTCAAAGAAGTCTCAAAGGAATAAAAAAATAGTACTGAATGAAAATGGAAACAAAATTTATCAGATTTTGTGGGGTGTAGATAAACCAGCACTGAGGGAAAATTTATTGCACTAAATGCTTATATTAGAATATAGGAAATTATTTAATAAATAACTTAATTTCCTACCTCCTGGTCCTAGAAAGTGTAAAGAAAAATAAATCCAAAGCAAGCAGAAGAAAGGAAATAATAACAAAAAGAGCAGAAATCAATAACACTGAAGACAGGAAAGCCATAGAGGTGGAAGAACAGAATTTTCAACAATAAAGAGAATCTACAAAAAAATTAAAATCATACTTAATGGCAAAAGACTGAATGCTTTCTCCTTCAGATCAGACATACACTGAGGATATCTATTCTCACACACTATTTCAACATGGTATCAGAAGTTCTCCTCACTGCAAGAAGGCAAGAAAAAGGAATAAAATGTACAAATTAAAAAAAAAAAAAGATTTCTATTTGCAAATATCACTGTCTTTGTAAAAAAAAAAATCCTAAGAAATTAAAAAAAAATTAAAAACCAAACCAACAATAGTAGTAATAATTTAATTCAGCAAGGTCACAGGATAAAGGTCAACATGTACAAATCAATCATATTTCTAATACAAAAAGTTGGAAACTGAAATCATCAACACAATACCATTTATATTTCCTCCAAAGAAAAGAAAATACTTAGGTATTCATTAAGCAAAATGTATGGGATCTTTATCTTGAAAACTACAAAATGGTGATAAAAGAAATGAAAGGAGACGTATGTACATAGAGAATATACCACATTCATGGATTGGAATACTCAATCTAGTAAAGCTATCAATTCTCTCTAGATTTGTGCTATATGTTTAAGACTAGTTCTATCAAAATCCTAACAAGTTATTGTTAATAGACACAGACATGTTTATTCTAATATTTATATGGAATTGCACAGGCTTTAGAACAGATAAAACAATATGACAAAGAAAATTAAAGTGGGAGCAATTAATCTCCCCAATATTGTGGTTTATAGCATTCGACAAAGTGTGGTATTGGGAGAGGGATAAACACAAAGATCAATGAAACATAAAGTCAGTAAATTAAAAAAAATCCTCTTCTAAAGATAAAATTAAGAAAATAATAAGACATGGCCCAGAATGGGAGGAAATATTCTCAATGCATATATCTGAAAAAAGATTTGTATACAGAATATATAAAGCCCTTTACAATTAAATAATGACACAAACCAACTGAAATAAAATTCATCAAAAGATTTGATGTATGAGTGGCTAATATGCACATAAAAGTTTTGCCACCATAATTAGTCATCAGAGAGATGTAAATTAAAACCATGATAGGATACCACTACACACATTCTAGAATAGCTAAAACTGAAAAGTTTTGTAATAGTAGATGTTGGCAACACTATAGAGCAACTGGAACTCTTGTATATTCCTAGTGGTTAGTAAAATGGTACAATCACTAACTTTGGGAAATCGTTTTGCAGATTTATAACTTATGCAATGTTTTATATATATACATATATATGTGTGTGTATATATATATAATGTTAAATGTATAATTAACATATTACCTAGCAACAATTACAGCCCTAGGTGTTTACCCAAGGGAAATGAAATATATGCCTGTACAAAGACTTGTACTTTAATGTCTTTCACAGCTTAATTTTTAATAGACAAAAACTGGAAGCAATCCAACTGCCCATCAACCAACGAATAGATAAATTGTAGTAATTCCATACAATGAATATTCCTCAGCAATAATACGGAATAAACTCTCAATACACACAACAATGGATGAATCTTACAGACAAACTGAGTGAATGAAGATGATGTAAGGGGATACATACAGCGTAATTCCATTTATATGAGTCCCTAAAAAATCCAAACCTGAATTTTAATGAGAGAATGCAGTTAAGCAGTTGCTTGGGGCTGGGAGAGAGTGAGATTGACTGAAAAATGGCTTATGGATATTTTTTAGGGGTAATGAGAATGTTTTATATCTTGATTATGGTGGTGGTTTCACAGGTGTGTCAAAATTCATCCAACTGCATTATTAAAATTGATGCATCTTATTGTATATAAGTTATGCCTTAATAATGTTGATTGAAAATTAAGGGTAACCATTTCAAAAATAGGAATAAAATGTGCAATTTTCTGTATTACTATAGGGGAAAAGGAAAAATAAATAAAACTAAATCTTTTCAATAGAGGGCAGAAAAAACCCCGATTATTATTAGAATGAAGTTTGGATTTGAAAAGACTTGCTCAAATTCTGTATTTACCACTTCCTAACTCGGATAAGTTACTTAATACTTACAACTCAGTTTCCTCATCTGCTTTTATGAGTTTAATAATTATATATTATTTAAAGGTAATTGCCTATCTTAAGGTTGATTTAAAGATTAAATGAAATTATGACCACAAAATGCTTAACAATGGATGAGATATAAAGTATTCAATCAATCTTAAACATTTTTTATCAGTATTATAATATTGAGAGTGATATTTTGTAAGTCAATCTTCTGATTCTCTCCTAGTACCATATTAATATCCTTTTCTGTATTTAACTCAGGTTGCTACTCTGCATTTATTTGCATGCTAGTTTGCTTAATGTCTCAGTCCCTCATTGGGATGTGAGTTGCCAGGCAGAAACCACGCCTGTTTTGTGCACTTTTGCACCCCCGCACTAGCACTGCCCTGGCCCATGGTAGATACTCATTGTCCCTTTGTGAATGATTAAGCCTTTCTTTGAACTACTCACAGTGTTTATCTCTGCTAAAAACTTAAAAATGTTATAAACAGAAGTTCTTATAGAATTGAATCACTCTATATAACCCTCACTTTTATGGGTAGAGAAACTGTCTTGGAAAGGTTATACTGTTGCCTCACATCCTACAGCTAAATGGGGACAGAGCCACAGTAAGAAGTCAAATTGTTGAACTTATGATATAAAGAACTTATGATATAGAGTGAACTTTCAACTGACCAAGGAAGTATTCTTTTTGGCTCTGACACTTCACCTCCTCCCATTTTAATATCTGAACTGTGGAGGCTGTATGTGCTGGGATAAGTCCAAATTCAATATTTTTATCTCCCAACATTTATGTTGGCCACAATGCTGAGTAAAGTGCCATTTATACAGATGTTATGTGTCTAAAGTTGCTCCTCAATATTGATGAATATATAAAAGAACAATGGCCTTATCTTGCTTATATTGGCAAATGCACTTTGGGGAGCTTTTTGATTTGCTTTTAAAGTTTAGACCTCTACAAAATCATCTTTTGTACCTCTGACAAAGACTTGTTTTAAAAGGATTTAAATTTTGGTTGAGTTTCATTAATCTCGCTTCCAAAAGGAATAGTGGTGGTTGCACACATGTATTTGTGCCTAATTAACTGTTATTTTATCTTCCTCCAAATTCATCACATGCACCTAGCAGCAGTCTTGGCTTCCACAGAAGCCAATGTGATTGTAGGGAATTGGCTTTTATTACACTTGGACCAAACAGAGCATGTTTGAAAGGGTAAAGTCTGTGGAAAGCAGAACTGTGTATTTTTTCCCCTCCTCTCCAGAGATGATCCAGTAAAATAGCTTCTTCTGCACAAAAGCCAGGAATTTGCAGGTCAGCAGACCCTGTCACCGCTGTTCTCTCCTCCTGGTGTAAAGAGCCAGGTCTCCTGAAAGAGTAATAATTAAGATCCTCAGGAAGGCGCAGGGGGGCAGGAGCAACAAGGGAGTTAGGAGCCGTATAATCTGGGGAGGGAGGGAGACATCAAAATAAACAATGATTTTATTTAAATAAGCTGAATTACCCTAACCAGCTGTTTTTCAATGTCAGCAGCACTTGAAATTTTATCTTCTTAACTCTACCCTAGGTATTGTCTTCTGCCCCTGGAATGAAATATTAGCAATAGAAGCACACTTCCAGTTAGTCTCCATTCAACCCCAAACTTTAATAGAAATAACCTGTCGGCTTTGATTGAGTGTGATATCACTAAAGGAGCCTTGAATTGAAACTGGGGGATAAAGAAAATTGCACAGTGTGTGAAGCCAGTTTGACTAAAATGGAAATTTTACTTCAGTCCCATCTGGCTGTCAAAAGGCCACTTCTAATACCTTCACAGAGCAATTTACCTTCACAGCAAAAAATAAAAAATAGAAATTGAAAATGCAAAAGAACCAAGCTAAACCAATAAACAAACAAAAAAACAGACAAACAAAACAAAATAAAGACCCCAAAACCCTCTCTCTCCATTTCAAAGTTTGAAGTCTTGTTCTGCACTGTCTCTCTAGGGGCTGTGAATGAGCACAGTTCACTAAACTTTCCTAGTAGGCTCAGTACTCCTTTGTCATTAAGCACATGCAATTTTCTCAGATTTTAAGTCTTTGAAAAGATGAAAAATCATCCTCAAATAGAAACTCTTAAATAATCTGTCAAATACTTGAATGAAAATGCATTCCACTCTTGCTTCAAGATTATTAGAGAAGGCAAGGTAGTGTTTGCTATGGACACATGCAGCAGAGTTAGTAGAGGACATGGATCCTTTGAAAACTTGTAGGCCATATCCCAGATCTGATGCTGGTCCCCAAAGAGCATTTTACATCCAGGATTAGCAATCTTGCTTCTTTGGGAAAAAATTGGCTAAAATTGATTTGCTAAAGGAAAATAAATTTTTGGTGACAGTCACATATGCATAGGTGAATGTTGAGAACTCTGATGTACATGCAGTGGGGCATGAATGGGAGGGTTGGGGACATTCTGACTGTGCCACAGAAGCAGTTTTTAAAAAGACATTTGCTTTACTGTCTTACTGAACACTCTTTGATGTTCTATCTCAATGTCTGTTAAAAATCTTTGCAGAAATATGATGAAAAATGTAGATGTGATCTTAGAGACACCCTTCAGAAACAGGCTCTGTTTGCCTATTAAATATGAAGTGTTTACCCAGACTAACCAAAGAATCAGAGAAAATGAATCTTATTTGGGAGGGGAAGAGCAAGTTCATGAATTCTATTTGGACAGTTTCTTGGAAGGAGTTCTCTTTGGTCAGTGAAAGGGAGCAGAGTCTGTATCTATATTTAGTCACGTTTGGGTGAACAGACACACACACATAAACCAAAAACGAAAACAACCTTGGGCATCCTTGCCTCTTCTTACCCTCCAGAACAAAATATAGACCCTGAGGAACAAAATAAAGAATCACTGGAGGATTTCTCTCTCAAGTCTTTTCTCACTGTAACCCTATCAAAAATACATCAATAAATAAAAGACTTGAAAGCAGTTATTATTATATATCCATTTTATAGATTTGAAAACTGATATTTTGGTGCTTAGGAACAACTTGTCTAAGATCAACCAGCTGATAAGCGATAATGCTGAAATACAATTCTTGATTCTTTTATTCTGTGGTCCATTCTGTTGGTCTATAGCCATCTAGCCCTCCTTCCCTTGGTCTCTCCTTCCAGTAAGCACCCTGCTATTTTCTCATCGAGTGTCCTCCAGGAGTCGAGATGTTACCCATCAGGGTTCTTGGCCTTCCTTAATCAATAGAAATTGATCAGAATCCAGACAAGAAGTTTAGGCAAGGCTTTATTGGGGCGCCCTCTGCAGCTGGGGGGAGCAAGAACAAGCGACAGGTTCCCTTGCTCACTCTCTATGGGTGGGGGGTTGCACGAGCTGGCTCCTTATATGGGGTGAGGGTAGGGTCAGGCGGGAGGGGTGGCTGAGGTGCTCTGCCCACTCCCTTGGTGGTGCTGTGTGCGGGGAGCATGCAGGGTACCCTGCTTTTGCTCCTGACACCCTGTTTTTGCTCCCAGCTCTTCAGAAGTGGGAGCTGGGTTTTTGGTCACTTTCTATCTTGTTGTCCAGAATTTGCCCCAACTGCACATGCACGCAATTATTTTTAGTTTCTTTGTATTTTGTTGCTTGAGGAGACGTTTGTCCAGGTGCAAGCACTGCAGCAAAAGGTCCCAGGTCCCAGCCTGTCTCAAAGGGCTCTGCATAGAATTATAACAAGCCTATCCTTTCCATTTTCAGGACATTCTCTGGTCACTTTTCACCTGTATGTCCATTACCCCATCATACAAGGCCATGCTTTCTAATGTCAGACATAATTTTTATATTCGCATATTTGAGCTAAAGTACCAATGCTTGATAACAATGTATCACAATTATATCCTAAACTGACTATTCAAAATACCCCTTTAATTACACCAGAATGCTTTAGCCATAGATCTCTCCACTTTCCCCTACTTCATTTGTCCTTAGGATACAATTCATATTTCTGACTTCTCCTCACACCATTGTTTTCCAGCCAACACATAGCCTTTAGCCTTCTTCACTCAACTCTTTTTTCCATGTCACTCCTAGTTTCCATGCCTTGCATGTGAGCTGTACCCTACGTGGAACACTGCACACAAGCACTCACTCTTTTGAAAAGCTTAGCTATCCAAATTAGTTTCATATATATTCTTTCATTTAGTTGTTATAGAACCCAGTACTGTGAGATTTACTATTATGTATTTTACATGTAAGAATATCAAGAATTTGGAGTTCCCTGGCGGTCCAGTAGTTAGGACTTTGAGCTTTCACTGCTTGGCTCTGGTTTCAATCTCTGGTCAGGGAACTAAAATCCCGCAAGCTCCACGGTGTGGCCAAAAAAAAAAAAAAAGAATATCAAGAATTCAAGAGGTTTAAAAAGGCAAATTCCCCAGGCAGTTTAAGTTTTTTAGGTCTTCACTTGTGCAGGGTCCTGCGAATGCTTCTGGGAGTTGTTCCAGATATGGAAACAAAGTCAGGAAGCATCTCTATAAACATTTGTAGTATCTCAAGAGAAAAAAGGGATCAGACTATGCAAGTCTCCAGTAGTATGTTATGATTTCTTTTTTCATTCTTCGTAAATAATCATACTTACACTTCATTCTGTATTTGCATTCTTTTTTTTTTTTGTGCCACATCTTTTTTTTTTTTTATCTTTAGTGAAGTATAATTGCTTTACAATGGTGTGTTAGTTTCTGCTTTATAACAAAGTGAATCAGTTATACATATACATATGTTCCCATATCTCTTCCCTCTTGCATCTCCCTCCCTCCCACCCTCCCTATCTCACTCCTTCAGGAGGTCACAAAGCACTGAGCTGATCTCCCTGTGCTATACAGCTGCTTCCCACTAGCTATCTACCTTACGTTTGGTAGTGTATATATGTCCATGCCTCTCTCCCACTTTGTTACAGCTTACCCTTCCCCCTCCCCATATCCTCAAGTCCATTCTCTAGTAGGTCTGTGTCTTTATTCTTGTCTTATTCCTAGGTTTTTCATGACATTTTTTTCCCCTTATATTCCATATATACGTGTTAGCATACGGTATTTGTCTTTCTTTTTCTGACTTACTTCACTCTGTATTACAGACTCTAGGTCTATCCACTTCATTACAAATAGTTCCATTTTGTTTCTTTTTATGGCTGAGTAGTATTCCATTGTATATATGTGCCACATCTTCTTTTGCATTCTTTTTACTTAAAGATGACACACCAAAATTGTATATACCTTAAGACCACAAAATGTGGATCCAACCCTGAGTTATTGAACTTGCCCAAAACAATGAATTGAGGGTGGGGGGGACTTGAGCTCAGTTCCTCCAATTCCAGGTCCTAGTGTCCTTTCTGTGCACCAGATACTGGCGTTGCAGTTACCTGTGGAGGCCCAGGTGAGTAAGGACTTCCCCCCTGAAGTCTTCTCAAGGCCAAAACAATATCAGCATGTTTCTTTGGATCTTACACAGTACTTTTTAAGGCCCTTGATTTTTTTTATAGCAAACTTGTTCAGTACTTTGTTATGCATTTGTTGTCTCATTTCTCTAGTTAAACTGGAAGAGATCCTGGGTCAAGGAACATGCCCTGTCTCTCTTCACCTTGCTGAAAGCAGTTGTCATGGCATGAACTTAGTGAATAGCAACTAAACTTCTCAGATCATAGAAAGTCTTTCCTATACACCAGGTATCCTGCTGGGGATCTTCCGAGGTTTCTAGTTTTAGACTTGTGTGGAAAGTTTATGATATAAGATGACGGGAGAACCTAAGGACCCTGCAAGATGGTAGAAGACAGATTCATGTGTCTGTGTCCTTGCTTTCAATGTTGACTTCTAATCAGAAGTTGCTTCTAACTCCTACCAGTCACTCATTCATTCATTCAGCAAATATGTCTCAGGCATTGTCCTAGATTCTAGGGACAAAACTGAAAAAGATTCTCTCTCTTCCTTTGAGGAGCAAAGCCAAGCCAAGCCAGAATTTATGAATTCATTATCAAGGATGATATGATTTCTATAAAAAACGTAAGTAGTCTGGATTATTTTATGCTGGTCCATGATATGAGGCTTATGCCAGGTAAATGAGCCAATTATTTTTACTTGGCAATGTATACGTGTTTTAAGGAATATATTTATCCAGAAAATTTGTCTGTAGACTAAATCTTACCTTCTCTTTCTGGTAAGTTTCCATATAAAATATGACACTTTTTATTATAGAAAAAGTCCTTTCAGTTGAAACTTTTATGGGTGTGCAGCGTGAACAGCAAAGGAACGTGGTGAGTTGTGTTTACGTGGTTTGTGCGGTGAAAATGATAGGTTGATTACTTACTTTCTCAGTTAAGAATGTACTTCTTCATGAGAACACTTTTCTACTCTCCTCCACACTCAGTTTTCTGCCTCTGATCAGGAATTTCTAACCCTTCTGACTTGCTCTTTCCCTGATTATCTGTGAGATATAGCACTAGGACTACAAAATCATACTGGCAGTTGACAGGTGTCCTGAAGTAGGTCTAGTATAACATTTTATAAATTGAACACTTTTCATCCTTTTAACTAAGAAACTTTTTGAAACTTGGAACATTAAATACATTTAAAATAATTGCTAGAACAACCCTCACTGATAACTCTTTTGTGGAGAAGGAAGGGATTAACAGAGGCGCCATGTCTTACATTTCTTTAGTGTTTCTCCTAAAACGTGGCCTACGCTAGGCACAGAGTAAGTGATTTTTATTGCTTCCTTGTCAGTGCTCACCACACCTGGCATGAGTTACCTTTCACATTTACTGATGTAGTTGTGATTGGCTCCCACAACTCAGAGTGAGCACATTGAAGATGGGGGCTACTCTACCACATCCCTACCCCTCTCACACTCCACACCGTGCCAGGGGTTTGTGGATGGCCAGTGAATGTCAGAGGAACGAATGCATGAATTACCATTTACCTTGATTTTCATAATGACTAGATATTGACAGTTCTACTGAAACTAGTATCAACGTACACTAGCTTTGTTCTCAAGGAGCAGGTTAAGATGTATGGAATCTAACCTTCTCCTCTGTTCTGTATGACTAGCTCTGACTTGGCCTGAAGAAAAATCTCAGAAGTCACTTTTTCCTGAAAGGTTTCCTGACTCTTTAATAAATGGCGGTCCTTGCCTGTTACACAAACGCTGGTCCAATTTACTACGTTCATTCCCTTCCTGCACACACCTGGGTGTTCTCGGCACTGTGCTGGGTGAACATCTTTGCACTTAGGGAATTGTTTGCTGTTTATCAGCTCACAGTCCCTCATCCCCCACTGGATCTGTGGAGAAGACCAAGCATGGATTCAGGGGACCCTGTTGGAACATTGTCCCCCCCATTCCAGTTTCCAAAACATTCCCCTCGAGCCTATAATATGTGTGGCTCCTGGAAGGGAACTTACTATCATGTGACCTAATTTAGCCCTTTCTTAAGTTAAAAAAAAATAAATTGAATTATGCTTCCATGTAACAACATCACTTGCATAAACTGAACTCCTCTTGCTTAAGGAAGCAAATGTTTCTAAAATAACATTGATTTTTGGAAATCTCTGGCCTGTATTCTCTAGCTGCATAATAAAGATCCCCATTCCATCTTTGACCCCTTGGTTTGTCATAAGAGGCCTGAGCCATGGCTCAGAGGGGGCCTGTGTGTCCACCCTTCCTGAGTTTGGCTGCCAGGATCCTGGCATGGAGAGATGCTTCCTCATCCAGAGGCATTTTCCTGCTCCAGGCGTCACGTGGCTCTATGGTCCCTGCAGACTTCCTCACACCCAGCCCCTGCTGTCTCCTCACAGAATTGGAAAGTTGCTTGTTTCTGTCTTTTTGTGTCACATTTGGTCCCCTGGGCCCTGAAACAGCACTGTGTGTGTTTTGTGTCCCACAGATTTCCTCATGATAAAGACTTCTTGAGTTTTCACTGAAAGCCCTCTATCTCAGAACTCAGACCTTGTGAATGGGGATGAGCTGGTGGGACGGGAGCTTTGGGATCCCCTTCACAGCCCCATCTGTCTCTCAGATGCTCATTCACTCAAGTCATTTCTGCCTTGAGGCCTCTTTCTGTCATGCAAAATGATGTCTGAAGGCCAGAGGTGGCCAATTTTCTGACAGGGCCAGACCCTGAAACTCAGAGTCTCTGAATCTGGGACAAAATTTTTGCATTTCTGCAGTGGTAATCCATCAGGAATGAAGTAAAAAGATTAAAATAAAACATGGTCCACTTACGGAGTGAGCATTAGACTTCAGGTTACTGTTCTATTGTATGACATTGTGGCAGGTGAGTCAACATTATCTGCAGAGAGAGTGAGACTACAGTGTCCAAACAGAAGAACATGGGGCTGGAGACAACCCTGGAGCCAGGTCCCGGCCTCTCTTCTTTCCAGCTCTGTGAACTTGGGCAAGCATTGTAACACTTTCAGCTTCTTATCTCCTATCTAAAAATGACATTTTTCAAAGAACTAAAACAATCTTAAAATTCATATGGAATCACAAAAGACTCCGAATTGCCAAAGCAATCTTGAGAGAAAAGAACAAAGTTGGAGGTATCACCATCCCAGAATTTAGACCATGCTATAAAACAACATGGTACTGACAGAAAAAAAGACACATAGATCAGTGGAAAAGAATAGAGAGCCAAGAAATAAACCCACACACTTATGGTCAATTAATCTGCATTAAAGAAAGTAAGAACATGTAATGGAGAAAAGACAGTCTCTTCAATAAGTGGTGCTGGGAAAACTGGACAGCTACATGTAAAAGAATGAGATTAGAACATTTCCTCACACCATATACAAAAAAATCTCAAACAAACAAACAACCTCAAAATGGATTAAAACCCAAATGTAAGACCTAAAGCCATAAAACTTGCAGAGGAAAACATAGGCAGAACACTCTTTGACATAAATCGTAGTAATATTGTTTTGGATCCATCTCCCAAAACAAAGGAAATAAAACCAAAAATAAACAAATGGGATGTAATTAAACTTAAATGCTTTTGCACAGCAAAGCAAACAATCAACAAAATGAAAAGCCAACTGATGGACTGGGAGAAAATATTTGCAAATGATATGACAGATAAGGTGTTAATATCCAACATATATAAACAGCTCATACAACTCAATATCAAAAAAATAAGCAACCCAATCAAAAAATGTGCAGAAGACCTAAATAGACATTTTTCCAAAAAAAACATACAGATGGCCAACAGGCACATGAGAAGAGGCACAATATCTCTAATTAGGTAAATGTATATCAAAAGAGAAATGAGGTATCACCTCACACCAGTCAGAATGGCTATCATCAAAAAGTCTACAAATAGCAAATGTTGGCAAGAATGTGGAGAAAAGGGAACCCTTATACCCTGTTGGTGAAAATGTAAATTGGTGCAGCCACTATGGAAAATAGAATGGAGGTTCTTTAAAAAAACTAAAAATAGAGCTACCATATGATCCAGAAATCTCACTCTTGTGTCTATATCTGGAAAAAATGAAAAAAACTAATTTGAAAAGATACATTAACCTCAATGTTCATAGCAACATTATTTCCATAGCCAGATGTGGAAGCAACCCAAGTGCCCATCAACAGATGAAGGGATAAAGAAGTTGTGGTATATTTACAACACAATATTACTCAGTCATAAAAAAAGAGTGAAATTCTGCCATTTGCAACAACTTGAATGGATCTACAGAATATTATGCTTAGTGAAATGACAGAGAAAGACAAATACTAAATGATATCACCTATTTGTGGAATCTAAAATATAAAAGAAATGGATGTATATAGCAAAACAAAAACAGACTCACAGATATAGAAAACCAACTAGTGGTTACCAGCTGGGGGGGCAAACAGAGGTAAGGGAAAGAGATACAAACTGCTATATATAAAATAGATAAACAACAATGATATATTTTATAGCACAAGGAATTATATCTATTATGTTGGAACAACTTTTAATGAAGTATAATTTGTAAAGATAATGAATCACTATGCTGTACACCTGAAACCATTGTAATATTGTAACTTAACTATTCTTCAATAAAAATAACTAAATAAATTGGAAACAATAAAATAAAAATGATAATACTCAGCTTCTTGCATTGTGATGATTAGAAATATGAATATACAACGTCTAGCACGTAACAGATATTCAACTAATGTCATGACTCCTTTTTCATTCATTTTGAAGGAATTTATAATCCAATAAATGAGACCAAAACAATGTAATACCTAAATTTTACCAATTAAGATTCAATAAAGTATGAAAAAAGAGTAAACAATCTCTCTGCTTTAAAGACTCAAGTGGAAGGCAGGAGGAAGTTATCCCTCAGTTAGGGAGAGAGAGCTCTAATATCCCAAATATCCCAAATATCTAATATGTTTATTAGTAAAATTTGAGTCAGGAGAGATTTTAGAGAGTTCCTGACATCACTTTTCATCCAAAAACCAATTAGAAAATTATTCTATAGAGAATGAACTTATGGTTACCAGGGGGAAGGGGGGGGATTGTTAGGGAGTTTGGGATTGACATGTACACACTGCTATATTTAAAATGGATAACCAACAAGGACCTACTGTATAGCACAGGGAACTCTGCTCAATATTCTGTAACAACCTAATTGGGAAAAGAATTTGAAAATGAAGAGATATATGTACATGTATAACTGAGTAATTTTGTTGTACACCTGAAACTAACACAACATTGTTAATCAACTGTACTCCAATATAAAATAAAAAGTTAAAAAAAAAAAAAAAGAGGGCTTCCCTGGTGGTGCAGTGGTTAAGAGTCCGCCTGCCGATTCAGGGGACACGGGTTCATGTCCCTGTCCAGGAAGATCCCACATACCGCGGAGCAGCTAGGCCCGTGAGCCATGGCCACTGAGCCTGCGCGTCCGGAGCCTGTGCTCCGCAACGGGAGAGGCCACAACAGTGAGAGGCCCGCGTACCGCAAAAAAAAAAAAAAAAAAGATAAAAGCTAATCAGAAGGCCACATACTGAATGACTGCCTTTATCTAACGTTCTTGAAATGGCAAAATTATAGTGATGGAGAACAAATTAGTGGGTGCCAGGCTGGTGGAGGAGGGTGTTTGGTATGACCATAAAGGAAGGGAGATTTTTGTGGTGATAGAATGGCTCTGTATTGTGATTGAGGTTGTGGTTACACAAATCTACACCCATGATCAAATGACAGAAATATATACAGTGTATTAATGTCAATTTCCTTGGTTTGATATTGTGTTATAGTTATCTTAAATGTAAGTGTTGGGGGAAAATGGGTGAAGAGTTTATGAAACCCTTCTATACTATCTTTGAAAGTTTTTGTGATTCAATAATTATTTCAAAATAAAAAATAAAAAAAAACCTATATCCAATTGTACTAACATGAAAAAAAAAAGTGTTCTAATTGATGTTCAGGCCTTCTATCGCAGCAAGAAGCTGTTTTAGACATTTGTGGCAAAATGTCCAAAAGCAAACAGTGCCATGAGCTATCATTCTACTCCTCATGTCCCAGCCCTGATAAGGATCCACTGAGCCCCTACATGCTATCATGACTCCCTGGGTGCTCATTTATGACTCACGTGGAAAGTAGGAAAAGAGGAGTTTTTCACAGATGTGGTAAAATACCTTGGGAAGCCCCAAGAGGAGGCATCAGAAGGTGCTATTTGCAGGGACTAAGGACTGAGAAAGAGATCCTTTTATATTTTGTGGTACATCATACTATTTTTTATTTTTTTGAGAACCATACAATGACTTTTCCCTTAATGACATCCATCACTTGTTGGATCACTTGCATTCTACTTAACAGGAGAGAAGAATCCTCTAAATGCCCTAAAAGTTGCTCAATTTTGCTAGATTTCCCCTAGACTGATTTATTTCCCTTGTTCTTTTAGCAGGCATTTTTGTTTTAAACTGTCAGTCTCCCATGCACCTCCTTGAGTATCCATGAAAGATAAAATAAGGAAGCTGAGAGGTATCGATTGTTTCTGGCTGTCGCTAGGCTCAATGCCGGACATTGTAGGGAAAAGGATCCATGTCAGGAAGGTTGCAGTGTGATCACTGACAGCAGTGAAGGACCAGCTTCGTCTGTGAGATAATGCTGGGTGTGAGTTTAATAAGGAAGGGAGAAAGACAGAGGGTAAAGAGAGAAAAATAAACTCTCCTTATAACATGTTTTCCTGAAGGTCAAGTTTCTGGTTTGTCTTGAACAAGTCACATAAATTTTCTCTGAATCTCATATAAAATAAGGATGATATTCTATTAGAAATATTTTATGAGTATTAGGAATACTATATGTAGGTTGTTTAAATACCAGGTAAAAAATTTAGGACCCTGAAACTAATCATGACAATGTAAGTTTCACTGGCACACGGTGATGTCAAAAGTACTCCAATGGTGAACAGAGGGCAGGGTTGTTGAACTTGTCTGTATGGCTAGTAGGCCCCATATTATATCGGAACAAATTGAATTTAAAGCCAAAGAACTTTAATCACTTCTTAGCTGGGGATCTTTGGGAGAGGCAATCAACCACAGGCCCTAAGTCTTCCTGAACACTGCTAGCTGAGTAGGCCCCAAATGCAAAGCACTGACTACCCTCTACTGAGCCCTTTCCCTGGGTAATATTTTCAGCCAGCAACTTTGAGGGATAAAGCCAAGTCTCTGTTGGAGACAAAGCAGATTTCCTTGCTTCTTGTTATAAGATGATGGATTTCCCAAGCCCAATATTTTTCAGCTGTGATACACACTTACCACATGCACAGCACTCATATGAGCCCATGATGGGACTTGGGATTAAGGAGAAATCATTTAAATTGTACTGCTTGTTGTGCTGTGAGTCATAAAGTTCTTTGTCTCTGATCCAAGATTCTTGTGGCATCTACCAGCAACCACAACAAAGTAATAAGCTAACTTACTAGCTCGTAAGTTGGACAAAATCAAATCACAGACCTGACAGTGTTCTAGGTCAAATGCTTTTATTTCTCAAATTCTTAGTTTGCTCATCTGTAGACTATAGATAATTGCAATACTATTGAAAGATAGATGTGAACATTTAATAAGTTATTAAATTTTACAGGCTGGCCCGGGTCCTGAGCCACCATTAAATGATTGGACCCACTCCAAGGATGTTGCTGGACCATTGCTATGCATGGTCAGAACCATACCACCTGTCAGAGCATTGATTTCTTCTTTTTTCCCACATGTCAGTTTCACCTTGCCATTGGACACTATGCAGCTTGAGAACAGGTTCTCTAGTGCTCGTGTCTTCTGTAACCCTGCTTGTGCTCAGCACAGTGTCACAAAGATCCTCAACACCTACAAAACAAGTATTCAGGCATACAATGGGCATATACCTCTGCCCTTCATTAAGGTCCTAAGCTTCCTACACTTTATCCATAACACAGAATTGATAGATAAAACCTGTGTCACCTGTCTCATTAGCTTTTGGAGGGAGACAAGGATATTGATATATTTGTAAAATTATGAATCTTTGAAATCATAAAGTAATAAGATAACTCATTTATTGAATGCTCTTTGTGTATAAGCTACTAAGTCCACATATCTCATTTTAGCCTCTCAATAACTTTTAAAATATTTTTCTAATTATTTTACAGATTAGGAAACCAAGGCTCAGCAAGGTTGAGTATGTGTCCCAAAGTTACACAGCTACCAAGTGAGACAGACAGGATTTGAATCCAGGGCACTCAGACTCTACAGTTGTGTTGTCCAATAAGGTAGCTGCTAGTCATATGTGGCTACTTCAATTAAAATTCATTAAAATGAAATAAAAATAATATTATTCCTATTTCATAAACATAGAAACCAAGGCTATGAGAAACAAGAAATTTCTCCCAATTTAGAGTGTTAGCAGTGACAGGACCAGGATTCAAATGATGTAGGGCTGCTGATGCCCAGCTGGCATTATAGATCTTTGTAGGTACACGGTTTCCCTATCCCTGGGATGTTTGGCTGCTTCAGTTTGTTTTTGATACTCAGCCATATTCAGACGAACAGCTGAAGCTCTAGATCCAAGGAAGCCCCAGGGAGTCCCACTCTATGTGAATGGAAAGCGAGAACACACTGTCTTGAAAATAACTGATGGCCAGCAAATGTTGGTTGAGGTGAATTATCATCTTTTTCATTAACTTCTGTTGTTACAGTTCTGAAATAGAGATGTTCCAGAGACGAAAACAAATCTGGAATCTTTGGATGAGAAAGCTCTCTTACGGCTGACACATTTACAAGTAAGGGACCTAAATATTTCCCATAGGCTGGGTCAATGCCCAGTGAAAGGCAGAGATAAGGAATATTACAGAAAATCAGAAAAGCCAGAACTCGTTATGAATAGGGAGCAGACAGGTGAACTTCAGGAAGTGGGGACTGACTTGAGCCTTGAAGTGCATGGAACTAGGCATGTAGGTTTCTTAAAGGCAACACTCTGCTCCCCTTTCTAGCTTGATTTCCTGAAAACTCAGCATTTTGAAAGCCCCACAGTGCTTTAATTTCCTTACACACATTTGGTGCTTCTTGCTTACCTGTGTGTTTTTGCCCCTACGTTTACCCTGCTAATAATACACTTACCACCTGGTTAATGCCTAATTCTTCCTTGACAGTTATCTCTTAAGCCATGCGTAATTTCCATAAGGCTGATTAGTCACTCTCTTTTGTGCTACACAAGAATCCTGGGCTCACTTCTAAAACTGCTCTTATCTAATTTGTTTTTGCTTCTTTCTCCCTGGATCAATTAACTTTCACTGCTTAAGGAACCATCTCAAAACTTAGTGGCTTAAAACCACAATCATTTATTATTGATTGTGATTCTAAGATTCAGCAGAGTAGTTCTGCTCACCTGAGCTAGGTTTGGTTGACCTCAGCTGGGCACATTCCAGTGTCTGTAGTCAGTTTGTGTGCAACCCAGGGTCTAGCTGCCTTAAGGATGGTCTTCCTTATGGGGCTATTGGTTGTGGGAGGAAAGAACTGGGCCACAAGTCTCCCCAAAATTCAGCCTGCTAGCCTGGGCTTATTTACATGGCAGTTTTAAAAGCAAGAACAGAAGCCACCAAGGCCTGTTGAGACCTGAGTTTGGAAATGCCACAGTGCCACTTCTGCCATATTACATTGGTCAAGAAAGACCCAAGACACACCCGACACAAAGGGTGGGAGTTGCTACACATCATCTTGCAAAGGGGTGATAATTGAGGCCATTTTTGTAAAAGATCTACCACATTTCCTTGGTATCTTTTTAAGGATAGAAACTAAGTTTTACTCATCCACAGAACCTATCAGGAGTTAGGGATTTGTGAATATTTTATGATGGAGGCTGATGAGTGGAAAATATTAGAAAAAACAGTCTAGGCAAAGGGAAATAGGGAAGTCGGATAAGCCACATATGTTGGTTGTCACTATGGAAAACAGGTACGCTAGGTGAGGACCTCTGATTCTACCACTGCCAGGTAGGCCAAACTTGCTGTTTTTCCCATGCATTCCATCTTCCCCTCACTGACATCAGCTCTTCCTTAGCCCCTTCCCTGACACACATATAAAGATACTTCTGAGGAGGAATATATGGTTCAAAGAATACTCCTGGTAAGTGCACTCTCTTCCTTACTACATAGATCTTTACTAGTAATTTCTTGTCTGTTCTCTCTAAATGTTACCTGGGTTGGATAGTTGTGAAATTTGAAGGTCATGTCCCCTCATGCAAACTTCTTCTTTTCATATTTCCTCTAAGCCACTTTCTTCTCCACCCTTCTCTCTGCAGCTCTCACCTGAGGTTAGAGTTTTGGGACACATTTCAGGAAGTAGGATGATGGAAACATGGAAACAGAAACAGGTAAGAGACTGGAGTGAAAAATAGGGTAAAAGGCTAGTATGCCTCTGTCAAGGTCAATTCATAATCTGTTAAATTCCCTCACACACAAGACTCACCTCTAGTTGTCTCTGAGGTGAACTCTATTTTATCCTTGCACAGAGTTTACTCACCTTGGGGAGGGAGAGAGGGAGGTTACATTAAAGAATTTCCCAAATGATATTTTATGGAAGTATTAAGACAGAATGTAGGGGGAAAGTTTCCATGGTCTAAAATTTTTGGGAAGCTGAGACATGCTTCAAATTACATCTTCTTAATGGAGATTCATGTTGTGTGAATCAATATTCCCAGTGTTTTGAAAACAAGTGTAAAATCTATGAAACATACTTTAGAAAATGGTGCTCCAGTTTTCAGAGCATGTGAAGAAATGATAGAATTACCACAGATACCTAAATAAAATTACCCTAAAATTTAGTGATTTAATGACTGTGTGTTACACTCACAGATTTTCTAGATCAGGATTTCAGGCAGAGCATAACAGCAATGGCTTGCTTCTGCTTCATGATATCTGGGGTCTCAGGCTGAAAGACGTCAAGCTTGGTGGCTGGAATCATCTTAAAACTCACTCACATGTCTGATCATTAATACTGGCTGTAAACTAAGACTTCAGTTGGGGCTGTTAACTAGGATACTTCCATGTAGTCACTCCATGTAGACTGTGCCTTCTCACCAAGTGATGACTGAGTTCCAAGAGGAACTCAGTAATTAAGCAGGACCTTAGGGGTCTTCCCAGGACAGATCTCCCCCATATCCTCCACTTGCCTCTGGTGTGTAGGAAATTTTAGCTTCTTAGGCCTTCTTCAAGTTCCAAAGAATAAATTTAATCAGAGGAGTGAGAAAATGCAGAAAAAAGGAGAACAGTCAAGCAAGACCAAAGAATAATACTTTAGCCATTAAACAAAGTTAAGGACCTTTAGTTCCTCCTCAAGGGCTATAGATAATATTCTGAGCCATGTCCTTTGAGCTGTTTTGCAGATACTGAAACCCCCACTATTGGGAGAAGTTAACTGAATGATGCCCAAAAGCACACAGACCCCAGACCAGTCTGAACCAGAAGGTTGATGATGTTGACTCCTGATTACATCATTACCAACCAATCAGAATAATGTCCACGAGCTGATCACATACTCACAACCTGCCTCCCTCACACTGTCTTTAAAAACCTTTTCATGAAAGCCTTCTGGGAGTTTGGGTCTTTTGAAAGATAGCTGCCTGGACTCCTTCCTTGGTACCCTGCAACAAATGTTGCACTTTCCTTCACCACAACCTGGTGTCAGAAGATTGGCTTTACTGTGAGTGGGGAAGCAGACTCAAGTTTGGTTCAGTAACAAGGGCATCCTGAGAGAGCCAAGTGTAAGTCATATCACTTTTATGATCTAGTCTTGGAAGTCATGTGGTACCACTTCTGTCACATTCTACTCATCAAAGTGGTCACAAAATCTGCTGTATTTCAAGGGGGAAGGAAATTGATGGAGAACGGCAATGTTCTAGAAGAGCATGTGGGACTAGAAATATTGTTGTAATCTTTTTTTGAAAAATACTGTCTGCTATACTAATTGTGTGTAGAGGACTGTAAGGATATGAGCCTAATAAGTGCCAGAATTTGGGCAAGAAAGAAGTAGGGGAAAATGTTCAGAAAAGAAATTGGAAAACACAACATTCTCATTGGTTCATATAAGTCATCATGGACTACATTACACCCTCAGACTATATGCTGCAATGAAACAACCCAGCCTTTGGAAGTTATAAAATCAGAAAGTGAAAATATCTTTCATGATCTCCACATAAGGATCCTTTCATGCTCACTCTTAGATGTTTTACTGTATTATATTTCACTAGAAATTAAAATAAATGGTACTTGGAGACATTAGTCAGAAACTTAAATTCATCTGATAACTGTGGTATAGCTGGCAAAGAGGGTCTGTGGGACTTCTGCTGAGTTATGAAGAGATTGATAACATATGTACTATATTTAATAGAGTCTATTGAATGTTTACATACAAAAACTTTAGAAATATTACATAATATAAACTTCTCCAGTTTTCAGCAAACTTTAGGAATAAATAGGCATGGTTAACACAGGACCTCCAGCTTTCAAGAACTTCTTTCTTAGGAACATGTTTCATAGGATACTACTCAAAACTTGGATATTACTGGGAAAATCCAGTGCCTGTGGGAGCTTTTATTTTCTACCAACTGATTCTATTTTGGGGCCAGAAGTGCCATATTGGACATCAGGGCTGCCCTGGGCATGAGCTCTTTTGGCCAGAGTCACCAACAATGAGTAGATGCATATTTAGCTTGTTGGCAAAGCTGAGGAGAAAATGCATCTCTTCTCTTTTCTGATGGGCTCTGTTAGTGGGGTGGTCCCAAGATGTGACAGGCTGTTTATGAAACAGCAACTCCCTAGACATTCATCTATGGAGCTGTGTAGGGCAAGTAGTCACCTGAGAGTAAAAATGTTGCACTTAAAAATCCTTCTCAGGAATTCCCTGGCAATCCAGTGGTTAAGACTTCATGCTTCCACTGCAGGGGGAACAGGTTCCATCCCTGGTCGGGGAACTAAGACCCTGCATGCCATGCAGCATGGTCAAAAAAAAAAATTCCTTCTCACAGCCTTCTCCTTCTGCCAAGATGGAGCCACCCCATTCCTCCAAGGCCCTCTACCTTATAACTGAAAAGCCCTAGACATAACACAATAATCCAGCCTAGAAATTCTCTGAAATGTAGAAGGAAGATGGGTTGCTTAGGACCTCCGTTAGGACTTGAGAACAACACAGTGGTGACTTCTCTGGGTTTTCTTCTTGCTTCCAGGTAAGGCGCTGAGGAAGCCTCAGATCCAGACCACCAAAAGAGGCACAAAAAAAGGCACAGAAAGAAATGAAGCTGCATGAAGTCTGTTTCCCAAGGCAAAGAACAAGCAAGGGTGGACTAGCAACAAAAAGCCTTACTTCAGTCAAATATTAATGGAAATAACATTGTCTTCAGCCCTGGTGGACTCAGCAGGGATGAACAAAATGTTGAACTTCCATGCCACAATCTCATGACACTTGGAAGTAAGTTCCCGTTTCTACTCTGCGTATTGTCAGGGAGGTTGAGCTGGGACCTGATCTTCCATCCCTCTTCTACCAAGCAAGGGGCAAGCAGTGAAGTTTCAGTAAAGCTGAGTAGGGGACTCTTCATTCTCTGCCACAACTGGAGCAGGCAGCACTCTGATTGCAACCCAGCAACAGAGTCTTAATGAGATGGAGCAAGGTGGGGCTGGTTATCAATAGGCTTCATCCCCACTGCTCCTGCCCTACCATGTCAAGAGGGCCCTGTAAGCTAAGAATACACAGCCGCCCAGAGGTCATGCCACCTCAACAAGAGGACTGTCTACAAAGAAGGTAAAATAGAGTCCAGAGTTTCATAACATACTATCTAAAATGTCCAGAATATAACTGTAAATAACTCAAACCAAGAACCAGAAAATCATCCACAGTCACAAACACCAAGATGAATTATAGATTGGAATTATCTGACAAGGATTTTAAAGCAGCCATTGTAAAACTGTTTCAACATGCAATTATATATTTTTTGAAACAAAAACATTAGAAAAATCTCAGCAATAAATAAAAGTTATAAAAATCAATCAAGAAATATAAAAAAAAAAACCCTTTCCAAAACAAACAGACAAACAAACAACCTCACTGGATGGGCTCAACAATAGAATGGAGATGACAGATGATAAAATCAGCAATCTTGAAGACACATTAATATAATTTTCCTAATCTGGGCAACACAGAGAAAATAGACTGATAAAAAAATAAACAGAGCCTCAGGGACCTGTGGGAGAATAAAGATCCAACATATGTATCATCGAATTTCCAGGAGAGGGGACAGAAATTGAGACTCAAAAAGTACTCAAAAAATAATGGCAGAAACTTCAAATTTGGGAAAAGACAAAACCGTACAGATTCAAAAAGCTGAACAAATTGAAAAAAATGATCAACTCAAGGAAGTGAAGGCTAAAACATACCATAATTAAACTAGGGCAATCTAAAGCCAAAGAGAAAATCTTGAAAGTACGAAGAGTGAAAAGACACATTACTTATATGAAAATGCCAATTTGAATGATAGTGGATTTCTCACTTGTAACAATGGAGGCCAGAAGGAAATAAAACATTTTCTTCAAGTACAGTTGATCCTTGAACCACGCAGGTCTGAACTGAATAGGTCTACTTATACAGTTTTTTTTTTCATTAAATATGGACTACAGTACACATGATCAATGGTTAATTCACAGTTGCAGAATCACAGACACAGAAGGCCAACGGTAAAGTTACATGTGTTTTTGATGGTGTGAAGTGTTGGCGGCCCTAACCCCCGTGTTGTTCAATGGTCAATTGTACTGAAGGAAAAGAATTGCAAACCATGAATTCTCTGTTTAGCAAAAAATCTTGCAGGAATGAAGGGGAAATAAACACAATCTCAAATGAAGGAGAATAAGTTGTTAGCACACCTGTAAAGCATTGCTAAAGGAAGTTCTCTAGGCAAAAAGAAAATGTTAACAGAAGAAGGCTTGAAATTTCAAAAAGAAAAACTTTGAAGCAGTTGAATACAGGGCTAAATATACTGGACTATCTTTATCATGACTTTATTACATCATATTTGTTGGTTGATTATAAAACCATCTGATGTGGTACTCAATGTATAAAGAGGAAATACTTAAGAGAATTTTACTTTAGTAAAAAAAGAGGGTAAAAATACTTAAAAGGAAGTGAATTTTCTACACTTCACTAAAGGTGGTGAAACATTAATACCTGTGCTGAATTGAGTATATTGTAATATACCTCGAGCAACCACTAGAAAATTATACAAAGTGATATACAAAGTGAGCAACCACTAAAGACACTATAAGTATTTCAAATTGGTTTTTCAAAACAACTTGGTAAAATTGATAAAATTCTGATAAGACTGGCAAAAGTAAAAAAAAAAAAAAAAAAAGGAAGACACAATTCACCAATATCAGAAATTAAATAGGGGATGTAGGGGATAAGAAGGAGATAATTAGGGAATACTGTGAACAACTTTACATTCATAAATGTGACAAGTTAAAAAAGTTGATCAGAAATCAAACAAGATGAAATAGAACACTTGGGTAATATTTTAATAATTAAAGAAATTAAATTTGTTAAAGTCTCCCCCAAAAGAAATCTCTAGGCCCAGGTGGTTTTATTATAGAATTCTAGAATTCCACAATGTAGAACTCTAAAATTATACCAAATATTTAAAGAACTAACACCAATTTCATACCATTTCTTCCAGAAAAAAAGAGAAGAAAAAATTTCCAGCTAATTTTATAAAATATTACCCTGATAGCAAAACCAGACAAAGATATTTTTAAAAAGAAAACTACAGACCAATATCTCTCATGAATGTAAACACAAAAATCATTGGTAAAATATTAGCAAATCTTACCTTACACAAAAGTTAACTCAAAATGGATCAAAACTTAAATATAAAACATAAAGTTCCAAATATTTTACTGAAAACAGATAGAAAGACATCTGCAGGATCTTCAGGATCGGGTTAGGCAAAGAATTCTCAGGATGACACCAAAAGCTTGGAAAGCAAGGAAAATTTGAAAAATATGATATCATCAGAATAAAAATATTTGCCCTGAGAAAAACCTTGTGAAGAAGATGAAGAGAGAAACTATGGACTGGCAGAAAGTATTTGCAACCATATATCTGAAAAAGGCCCTCAGGTATCCCACACTTTTCTTTTCTTTCTCTTTCTTTCTTTCTTTCTTTCTTTCTTTCTTTCTTTCTTTCTTTCTTTCTTTCTTTCTTCTTTTTCTTTCTTTCTTTTTTATTTTATGAAAGTGAATACACACAATAAAAAGAAAACTTTAATTTTTGTCCTAATTAGTATTTGAAATAGCAAACCTGTTTTTTTTTATTGGAGTATAAATGTTTTACAATGTTGTGTTAGTTTCTGCTGTAGAACAAAGTAAATCAGCTATATGTATGCATATATCCCCTCCCTCGTGAGCCTCCCTCCCAACCCCTCTCACACTTTTCAAAAGTTCGCTTTACACAGTACTCTTATGAAAGTTCTATATATATTAGCATCTGTTTTTGCCAAATGAAAGAAGTCCCAAGATAATTTTTGGTTTTACAAAAATGGCTAACAATGAGAACAGTGTTCAGCATTTGTTTTGCAGAGAGCTGTTATAGAGGCAGTTTGCACCCTGAGGAGCAGCAAGAGTGGCACCTCCAAGCTCCTTCTGGAAACTATACTCAGCATCTCAGTATCCAGCTGCCACAGCCTTGAGCTGTGTCTCTGAGCATCTGTGTTTCTCTTAATGTATTCTGTGCATCCCTTAACAAGATGTGTCCTAAAGTAATTGCTTCTTTGCTTTAAGCCATTTTGTCTCTGGGAAGTTTTCATAGGAACACTCTACTTTCATAGGGTAGGGGAAACCTGTAATATCTTGAATATATAATAACTCATGAAAACAAAACAAACAGCAAAAGCAAACCAGTAAGTTTCAACTGGACAAAAGACATGAAGAGATATTTTACTAAAAAGGTTATATAGATATCATATAACGTTAAACATCATTTGTCAGTGACAAAAATGCATATTAAAGCCACAAAGAGTTATCATTATATACCTGTCAGAATGACAGGTATATAAATGAAGAAAAAAAGTGACAACACCAAGTGCTAGCGAGAATGTGGACAAACTGGATCATTCAAAAATTCCTATTGAGAATGTGTAATGGAACAGCCACTCCTGAAGACAGTTTGCCAGTTTCTTATAATACTAACCATGCAACCACCACGTGACGCAGCAGCAACTGAGTTCATCCATCCATTTGTTCATCCATGCCAGAGAAATGAAAACTCATGTTCATACAAATGAATGTTTAGAGTGACCTTATTCATAATAGCTAAAAAACAACCCAGAGGTCTTTAATGGGTGGATGCTTAAACTGTGGAATGTTACTCAGTAATAAAAATAACAAGCTATTAACACATGCAACAGCCTTGATAAATCCCCAGAGAATTTCACTGAGTCACAAAATGTCAACCCCAAAACGTTACATGTTGCCTGATTCTGTTTATACAACATTCTTGAAATGAAAAAAAATTATAGAAATGTAGGCTAGATTAGTGGTTGCCAGGAGTTAAAGGAGGGAATGAGAATCAAAGGTAGGTGGACGTAGTTGTAAAAGGGGGACACAAGGGATTTTTGTGATGAAGAAAATGGTCTATATCTTGACCATAACAATGTTAATATCTTGATTGATTTTGTATTGTAATTTTTCAAGATGTTACCACTAAGGGATAGAGGAAAATGGGCATAATGAATTTTTCTATATTATTTTCTACAGCTACATATGCACTCTAATTATCTCAAAATTCAAAGCTTAGTTAGAGTAACCACTTGATCATGGAGGTTTTGTTACTAGGTCTACTTGGGATATTGGCATCCTCCTTGACTTACTGTGCATTCTTCCTGAAGCCTTGTAACTCCTTTGCATGTACGCCCAGCTCACAATTTGACGTATGCGTTTTCTCCCCAGCAGTGGCACAGTTTCCTCTGCTTTCTGTGAATTGGCTCCTAAGTGACCAAGTCATTTGTGGACCAGACATGCCAACTCAGGACTAAACTCAGCAGCTATGATTGAGACCCCCTTCTTGCACAGAATGTAAGGCTTGGAGAGTGCCTGCAAGGCCATTTCCTGCAGTGACTTAATTTCCTGAAGAGGAGCGTAGGCCCTGAAAGAATCAAGATTAGAATCTGACAGGTCTCATGCAGAGCCCAGCACATTTTTTGACACTTGAGAACTTTTTACAACATGTAAGCCTGTCTCCACTAACAGCTCTGAGTTTTAAAAAGCTATTTAATGGGGTGTGGCCAAGATGATGGAGTAGAAAGACCCTGAGCTCACCTCCTCCAACAGGTACACCAAAATTACAACTAATTACAGAGCAACAATCTATGAAAATGACTTGGAGAGTAGCAAAATAAAGAGTCTCCACAAAAGATATAATGATATAATGAAGAAACCACAACGAGACAAGTAGAGTAAGAGTGGTGGAGACACGGTATGGTCAGGATCCACACCCATGGGTTGGCGACCCACAAATGGGGGGAATATCACAACCACACAGGTCCTCCCCAAGGAGCAGGGGACCAAGCCCCACATGGGGCTTCTCAACCTGGGGTTCCTCCTGCAACTGGAAGATGAACCCCCAGACTTTCTTGTTTTTGAAAACCAGCAAGGCTAACTTATGGGAGAGCCAGAGGACTGTAGAAAATGGAGACTCTGGTCTTAAATGGCATGTTCAAAATCTCACAAACTCTGAGTCCCAGTGCAAAGGCAGTAGATTGAGAGGAGCCTGGGTCAGACTCACTTGCTGATCCTGATGAGCCTTGAAGAGGGAGGAGCCAGGCCCTAAGGACTGACTTGCTGGCTGCAGCCATTCTGGGGAACTTGTTCTATTGCAACTGACACCAGCACTGGCAAGCACCATTTTGGAATTGTGCTTCTTGCCTGTTAGCCCCAGGGGCTTACTACCCTCCAGTGGGCTGCAGCAGCCCCATGTTCCCTGGGCCATGCTACCAGCCACTCAGGGACACAGTCCTGCCTACTGGTGGGCAGGTAGCAGGCCCATGACCTCCCCTAGTCATGTAACCAACTCCACTGGAACACAGTCTTGCCTACCAGTGGGCTGGCAGCAGCCAAGCATCACTAGGCTGTACTGCCAACTGCATGAGAAGCCCACCCCAGTCTTGAGCGGGATCACAACTACCACACAAGGCAGGGCCTCACAGCCAGCCTGGCTGGGAGCCACCCTCAACTACCAGCACTCCCATGGTAGCTGGCCCCACAAGAGAAGGTCACATGCAGCCCACATAGGGGGCACCCCTACCAGAGGGGAGTGTGGTGCTAGGCCTCATACAATGTCTCTTACATAAAGCTACTTCCCCAAGATCAGGAAACAACTGATCTAATTATAGAAATTTAAAAAAAAGAGAATAAGGCAAAATGATTGAGATAGAAGAATGTTCCAAATGAAGGGATAAGCAAAACCTCAGAAAAAGAACTAAATGAAGTGCAGATAAACAGTCAAACTGACAAAGAGTCCTAGGTAATGATAATAAAGTAGCTCACTGAACACAGGAGAAAAATGGATGATCATGGTGAGTTTTTCAACAGGGAGTTAAAAAATATAAAGAAAAACTGAATGGAGCTGAAGAATACCATAACTAAAATAAAAATACACTAGAAGGTATCAGCAGTATATTAGATGATACAAAGGAGTGGATCAGTGAACTGAAAAACAGAGAAGTGAAAATCATACAAACTGAATAGAAAGGAAAAAGAAATGGGACTTCCCTGGTGATGTAGTAGTTAAGGATCCACCTGCCAATGCAGGGAACATGGGTTCGATCCCTGGTCTGGGGAGATCCCACATGCCATGGAGCAACTGAGCCCATGTGCCACAACTACTGAAGCCCATGTGCCTAGAGCCTATGCTCCAAAACAAGAGAAGCCACTGCAATGAGAAGCCCACACACCGCAACAAAGAGTAGCCCCTGCTTGGTGCAGCTAGAGAAAGCCCGTGTGCAGCAACGAAGACACAATGCAGCCAAAAATAAATTAATTAATTAAAGAAAAAGAATTAAGAAAAATGAGAATGATTCAAGAGAGGTCTGGGACAACATCAAGCCTACTAACATTAGCATTGTAGGAGTGTCAGAAGGAGAACAGAGAGAGAAGGTGGCAGAGAATTTTTGGAAGAAATAATAGCTGTAAAAAGACCTAATCTGGGAAAAAAGCAGATGAGGACCAGGAAGCACAGACAATCCTAAACAAAATGAGCCTAAAGAGGTCCACACCAAGACACATTATAATTATACTGGCAAAAATGAAAGGTAAAGAGAGAAGCTTAAAAGCAGCAAGAGAAAAGTCACTATGTACAAGGGAACTCCTGTAAGACTATAAGCTAACTTTTCAGCAGAAACTTTGCAGTCCTGAAGAGAGTGGACTCCCAATGTGATGAAAGGGAAAAACCTACAACCCGGAATACTCTACCTGGCAAGATTATTATTCAAGTTTGAAGGAGAGATAAAGAGATTTACAGACAAGCAAAAGATAAAAGAGTTCAGCACCACAAAACTGGTTTTATAAGAAATGCTAAAGGGATTTCTCTAAGCAGAAAAGGCCACAACTAGAAACATGAAAATCATAAAGAAAAAATCTCATTGGTAAAGGCAAACATACAATAAGTGACCTATAAAGCTAGGAGGAAGCTTAAAAGACAAAAGTAGTAAAATCATCTATATCCACAATAAGTAGGTAAGGGTTACACAAAACAAATATTGTAAAATATGACATGAAAAACATTAAATATGAGATGGCATTGTAAAAATTGTAGAGTGGGGCTTCCCTGGTGGCGCAGTGGTTGACAGTCCGCCTGCCAATGCAGGGGACACGGGTTCGTGCCCCAGTCTGGGAAGATCCCACATGCCGTGGAGCGGCTGGGCCCATAAGCCATGGCCGCTGAGCCTGTGCGTCTGGAGCCTGTGCTCTGCAATGGGAGAGGCCACAACAGTGAGAGGCCCACATACCGCCAAAAAAAAAAAATAAAAATAAAAAATAAAAAAAAAATTGTAGAGTCATTAGAATTCATTCAAACTTGAAGTCATCAACATCATATATATATATATATATATATATATATATATATATATATATTGCTAACCACAAACCAAAAATCGATACACACAAAAAATAAGAGAGATATCCAAACCTAAACATAAAGATGCTCATTAATTTACAAGGGAAGAGAGCAAAAGTAGAAGAAACAGAAAAGAACTACAAAACAATCCCCAAACAATTAACAAAATGGAAAAAACTACATAGCTATCAATATTTGCTTTAAATGTAAATAGACTAAACACTTCAATCAAAAGACACAGTGGCTGAATGAAGAAAAAAAATAAGACCCATGTATATGCTGCCTACAAAAGACTCCCTTCATATCTAAAAGACACACAGACTGTAGGTGTGTGTATAAGACACTGATGAAAGAAAATGAAGACAGCACAAACAGATGGAAACATATACCAGGTTCTTGGATTGGAAGAATTAATATTGTTAAAATGACCCTACTACTCAAGGCAATCTACAGATTCAATGCAATCCCTATCAAAATACCAAGGCATTTTTCATGGAACTAGAGCAAATAATTCTAAAATTTGTATGGAAACACATAACACCCTGAACATCCTAAACATTCTTGAGAAAAAAGAACAAGGCAGGAGATATCACACTCCCTGATTTCAAGCTATTGTACAAAGTTATAGTAATCAAAACAGTATGGTACTGGCACAAACACAGACACATAGATCAATGGAACAGAATAGAGAGCCTAAAAATAAACCCACACACTTATAGTCAATTAATCTATGAAAAAGGAGGCAAGAATACACAATGGAAGAGGCAGTCCTTTCTCCATTGTATATTCTTGCATCCTCTGTCAATAGACGAATGGATAAAGAAAATGTGGTGTGTATATATATATTATATATATATATATATATAATATATTATATATATATAAAATGGAATACTTCTCAGCCATGAAAAAGAATAAAATTTTGCCATTTGCAGCAATATGGATGGACTTGGAGGGCATTATGCTAAGTGAAATAAGTCAGACAGAGTAAGTTAAATATTGTATGATGTCACTTATATGTGGAATCTAAAAAATACAACAAATTAGTGAATAAAACAAAAAATAAGGAGACTCACAGATATAGAAAACAAACTAGTGGTTACCAGTGGGGAGAAGGGGGGAGGGACGGTGCAGGAGTAAGGGATTAAGAGATACACACTATTAGGGAGCAAGAATATATAGTGCAGAAACGACAGCCTCTTGCATAAATGGTTTTGGGAAAACTGGGCAGCTAGATGCAAAAGAATCAAACTAGACTACTTTCTCACAGCATATACCAAAATAAACTAAAAATGGATTAAAAACTTAAATGCAAACCTCAATCCATAAATCTCCTAGAAGAAAATGGAGGAAGTGTGGTCTTTGATATCAGTCTTAGCAATATTTTTTGGATCTGTCTCCTCAGGCAAGGGCAGCAAAAGCAAAAATAAACAAATGGGACTACATCAAACTAAGAAGTTTTGCACAGGGAAAGAATCTATCAACAAAATGGAAAGGCAGCCTACTGAATCAAAGAAAATATTTGCAACCTATAGATCTAATAAGAGGTTAATATCCAAAATATACCAAACACTCATACAACTCAATACCAAAAAAAAAAAAAAAAACAGACAAACCCACAACCAATTAAAAAATGGGCAGAAGATGTCAGTATTCATTTTTCTAAAGAAGACATAGAGGTGCACAACAGGATGTGAAAAGAGGCTCAACATCACTAATCATCAGGGAAATAAGACTAAAAACCATGATGAGCTATCACCTCACACCTGTCAGAATGGCCATTATTAAAAAGACAACAAATAACAAGTGTTGGTGAAGATATTGAGAAAATGGAACACTCAGACATTGTTGGCAGGAAAGTAAATTGGTGCAGCCATTGTGTAAAACAGTACGGAGGTTCCTCAAAAATTAAAAATAGAATTAACATACAATCCAGCAATTACACTCCTGGTTTTTTTCTGAAGAAAACAAAAACTTTAACTTGAAAACATATATGCACCCCATGTTCCTTACAGTATTATTTACAATAGCCAAGATATGGAAGCAACTTAAGTGTCCACTGATAGATGAATGGATAAAGAAGATGTAGTATATATTTACAATGGATTGTTACTTAGCCATAAAAAAAGAAATCTTGCCATTTATGACAACATGGAAGGATCTAGATGGTATTATGCTAAGTGAAATGTCAGACAAAGACAAATACAGTATGGCTTCATTAACATGTTGAATCTAAAAATCAAAACAAACAAAAGATAACAAAATGAAAACACTCATAGATATAGAGAAAAGGAGAGTTTCCAGAGGAGAAGGGTTGGAGGGGTGGTTGAAATAGGTGAAGAGAGTTAAGTGTTATGAACCTCCAGTTATAAAAGAGATTAACCACATAGAGCATAAGGAATATGGTCAATAATATTGTAATAAGTTTGCATGATGACCATTTTATAATACATGCAAGTGTTAAATCACTACGTATTATGCCTGAAACATACATAATATTGTATGTCAACAGTATTTCAACAATAAAAATTTAAAATGCTATTTATTAAACTATTGCCCCCACCCCTCACATTTGTACAAGATTTTTATCCTCCATTTGTCAGAAAGAGAAAAACAAATACCGTATGCTAACACATATATATGGAATCTAAAAAAAAAAAAAAATGGTTCTCATGAACCTAGGGACAGGACAGGAATAAAGACGCAGATGTAGACAATGAACTTGAGGACACGGGGAGGGGGAAGGGGAAGCAGGGATGAAGTGAGAAAGTAGCACTGACCTATAGACTCCCAAATATAAAATAGATATCTAGTGGGAAGCAGCTGCATAGCACATGGAGATCAGCTCCATGCATTGTGACCATCTAGAGGGGTGGGATAGGGAGGGTGGCAGGGAGAGAAAGAGGGAGGGGATATGGGGATATATGTATACATATAGTGGATTCACTTTGTTATACAGCAGAAACTAGCACACCATTGTAAAGCAATTATACTCCAATAAAGATGTTAATAAAAAATCCTCCATATAAAATCCAAATGGTACTAGTTTCTCTACATAGTAGTTTTAACTAGGCTCTGTTAATTAGCTGGATGACATGTTGGTAAATGTTTAAAAACTGGTTTCTGAACAAAAATGAATGTGTATGTGCATGTTTATGTGTGTATGCTCATACACACATACACATATATACATATATATTTACATATGTTGATGATAAATTTTACCTGTATAAAGGATGTATATGGCACACAATTTACAAATAATAAAATATACAGTACTCTTTATCACAAATTCTGTATAGCAAATTGATTCTCACAGAATGCTTTATTGGTTTTCGCTTAACTCATATTCACAGTCAACCCATGGTTGCAACTGATGAACAAATGTAGTTCTTACTTGGTATTGACTGACATTTTTTTGTTTACATTAACAGGCAAGATACAAAAAATGAGACAATAAAGATGTACTGGAACTTCATTCACTCATCAGTGACCTGAGGGAGTTCTTTGCTGATTCAGATAATGATTTTTTAATATTAGAAGAATGTTTCCTAAATTTTTATGCTATTTGCAATGAAACTACTAGAGACACAACATATTTTGAAAGTTAATATGCATTACTAACTTTTCTCCATTATTTTCTCTAGTGTAGCCAAGGGTAAGCAAAGTTTTACTTCTAGTGTCAGAATATAAATATTTTAGGCTTTGCAGGCCATGCAGTCTCTGTTGTAAATATTCAGCTCTGCCATTGTTGCAGGAAAGCAGCCATAGACAAAACATAAATGGTTGGGTCTGGCTGTGTTCCAATTAAACTTATTTACAAAAACAAGTGGCAGGCTGGATTTGGTCAGTGGCATTGTCTATCAAAGTGTTCTATATTGGGGTGAGGAAACTTTCTGTAAAGAGCTAGGTAGTAAATATTTTAAGCTCTGTGGGCCATATAAGGTCTATGTAGCATGTTCTTTGTTTTTTGTTTATAACCCTTTGAAAATGTAAAACTCATTTTTAACTTGCAGGCTAGATTTGACCCACTTGCCTTAATTTGGTGATCTCTTGTATAGACAATCAACGAAACAATCAACAAAGCTTTGATTTGTAGGATTTGTCTATTTCTCTGGTGTAATTATCTCCAGGGCTGATTTTAAACTATTAATGTGATATCATTGAATCCAGATTTGGGAAGAGATATACAATAGGACACCACTATATATGTACTTCTACTATATACATAAATAATCTCAAGAGCATAGAAAAGAGTCAGGGGCACTAAAATCATTATGAAATAATGAACTGTTAAACATTTTCTTGAAATATAGTTGATTTACAATGCTGTGTCTAATTTCTGCTGTACATCAAAGTGACTCAGTTATACATATATACATATAATTTTTTTCATATTCTTTTTCATTAAGGTTTATCACAGGATATTGAATATATTTCCCTGTGCTATATAGGACCTTGTTGTTATGCAATGATGAATTTTTGCACATTTATAGCCTTTGTTTTAAAAATTATGTAATTAGAATTATATTTATAATATATATTAATAAATATAATTAAATAAAATTCCACTTAAATTCATTAATAATAATATAAATTTTATACATTCAGTAGAACTTAAATTCTATTAGAATTATAAGCTGGAGATGACCTCGCTGGTGGATGGATTCTTACTCATAATCATAAGGTCCATTGTCTCAGGACTATGTCAGAGTGTGCTACAACAAAGCAGAGGAAGGGAACAATTAGAGTAGTGGGACCTGAGGTATAGATCTAAAGAAGGATCAGAGAGCCAGGGGAAATCAGAGCAGCAATCACCTTACCTGCACAGGTAGATGGTGAATGGTCTGGGGAAATTTTAGAAGTGGGGAACAAATCCATTGCCAGGCAATGACTCCCCAGCACGTTTCTAGGTACTGGGTGGGTGATTTCACATGGATGTGGTCCTATTAAGGGCTCAGCAAATACTTTATTATTAGTATTATTTTAAATAGGTAGAGAATGGGAGTCTGGGATTGAAGCCCACAGTGCTTGTTCCACTGAATCAGAAAGGAAACTGCAGCTCCTAATGAGGCTCTCAGCTCTGGAATGCCAAAGGGCCAAGCCCACTAGGCTCCTTTGTGGGCATAAACAACCCAGCTACCCAGGGTGCAAATGAAGGATGACTGTGTGCTCATACACAAATTAACAGGCAGGTTCATTCCACTCCAGCTCTAAGCAGAGAGCAGCCACTGTTTGTGGCAGCAGCATACATTATAGCTCCAAGGTTTCCACCCACAATAATGCCTTGTCACAACAGCATCAGGAAACTTGGCTTAGTGAATAGGAGTGAATGCCAGACAAAGCCAAACAGGGTCTATCTCCTATTCCCTGATGTTTCTCTTTGTTCATTCTTGGTCTCTGACAAGCTGCATCTGAAAGAAAAGAATTAATCCCTAGCAAATCCTGCAACACAACTGTGTATGGGGAAGAGGGCTTCTTTACTCAGCAGCCAGCAAGAATGTCATTCCAAGTGTAGGGGTTAAAGGAGAAGTGTCAGGCAACCCCGAGGAGAAAGGGACTGCTCCTGGGAAACAATAATCTATTGCAAATCTTGACCAGGAGGCAGCTTAGTTGTGCAGTAATAGCAAAACCTCTGGCCCAGGAAAAAGAAGTGAGCTGCAAGGGGACAGAAAATGTGATATTAGAGATAAAAAGTAAAGACAGACCAGTGACAGCATGGAAAGAGCTGAGATACTAAATTTAGGGTTGTTGTACATCGTTGATTGGCTTTAGAGAAACTCGTGGACAGGACTGGTCCTACATGTCCCAAGGAGTGGCTAGGGCGTCCTTGAAGACTGGAAGCAGGTTTCCTTCTGTGGACAAAGAATGTCACCTGCCATACCAGTAAACACAGGATGTTGCAACCATCAAGCCATCAGCCACTGCAGTCACCCTGACTGTGCACCCTGAGGGGATTCAGTATGGGAAAGCACAGGATACTGGCCGTAGATAGTTAAGGTGCATATCAAAGGAATGATTTCAATGATCCCAGATTCTTGCATCTTCCCATACATAGAAAAGCTCTAAATTCATTAACTTGAGATGTTCGGTTTTTCTTTAATTAACAGTAATCTTTGCATGTGCCAACTACTTGATATTTGTTACAAAAATTCCTATAGATCCTGGCTCCTCTCTTGCCTCTTTGGAGCAAACCCTCAGAGCTATCTAAGGGTCTGCCTCCCTGGGCTTATGTCCTCAGGAAGTCCATGGAATAAAACAAATAAAATTCTCAACTTTTAGGTTGTACGTTTTTTTTTTTCCAGTGGACACTTGCCTTAAGTAACGCTAGTGCAATTTTAGGAGACTGGAGCTTTCCTAGAAAAAAAAAAATCCAATCTGCATAAGCAATCCAGACATTAAATAGACATTTTCATCTTTTTCTATAGCATTGTAATAGAGGTACTTAGAAGATGGATGGGGCAGAATGTTACTGCTTCAAAGCAAAATTTCATCCAGGTGAACTCTGTAGAATAAGCTAAAAGATAGAGCATCTGTGCCTAAATATATAGGCTTGGCCCTCCGTACCTTCTTCTACAAAACCACTCCAATACTCCCAACCTCCTTCCCCATCTCAGTGCATGATGATTAAGCTGAGAACCTGGAAAAGGTCTCAGCAGTCTCCAGGTTAAACTCCCACAAGTGGTCGGTAACTAAAGCCTGTCCATTCTACCACTTACATTTTATTCCTACTTGTAGCCTTAGAGTCAACCAGATTCCACTTCCCTCTCAAGGACTTGCTTCTCAGCTGAATCACTGCTGACTGCCCTTCTGGAGTCTCACCTACGCTTCATCCTTCCAACTATTGCCAGAGTGATCTCACATGAACCTTTGATCACTTGCTAGTCATCTTTAAGTATAAACTTAAATTCATGGTAGGGTTCACAAGGCACTTTGCTATCTGGTTTCTGCCAAGGTGCCTCCTCAGTTGCATCCACCTTCCCCATTTTCCTTTTTCCCACTCCACCTCCAGGCCAGTTTGCATTTCTTTTTTTTTTTTTTAATTTCATTTTAATTGGAGTATAATTGCTTTACATTGTTGTGTTAGTTTCTGCTGTACAATGAAGTCAGTCAGCTATATGTATACGTATATCCCCTTCCTCTTGGACCTCCTTCCCACCACCCCCATCCCACCCATCTAGGTCATCACAGAACACTGAGCTGAGCTTCCTGTGCTGTATAGCATATTCCCACTAGCTATCTATGTTATGCATGGTAGTGTATATATGTCAATCCGAATCTCCCAGCACGTCCCAACCTCTCCTTCCCACTCTGTGTCCACATGTTCTCTACATCTGCATCTCTATTCCTGCCCTGCAAATGGGTTCATCTGTACCATTTTCCTGGATCCCACATATATCTGTTAATATACGGTATTTGTTTTTCTCTTTCTGGCTTATTTCACTCTGTATGACAGACTCTAGGTCCATCCACATCTCTACAAATGACTCAATTTCGTTTCTTTTTATGGCTGAGTAATATTCTGTTGTCTATATGTATCACTTCATCTTTATCCATTCATCTGTCAGTGGACATTTAAATTGCTTCCATGTCCTGGCTATTTTAAATAGTGCTGCAATGAATATTACAGTGCATGTATCTTTTTGAATTATGGTTTTCTCAGCATATAAGCCCAGGAGGGGGATTGCTGGGTCATATGGTAGCTCTGTTTTTAGTTTTTTAAGGAACATCCATACTGTTCTCTACAGTGGCTGTATCAATTTACTTTTCCACCAACAGTGCAAGAAGTTTCCCTTTTCTCCACACCCTCTCCAGCATTTATTTTTTGTAGAATTTTTGATGATGGCCATTCTGACTCATGTGAGGTGATACCTCACTGTAGTTTTGATTTGAATTTCATTAATAATTAGTGATGTTGAGGATCCTTTCATGTTCTCCATGGCCATCTGTATGTCCTCCTTGGAGAGATGTCTATTTAGGTCTTCTCATTTTTTTTTTATTGGGTTGTTTGTTTTTTTGATATTGAGCTCCATGAACTCTTTGCATATTTTGGAGATTAATCCTTCGTCTGTTGCTTCATTTGCAAATATTTTCTCCCATTCTGAGGGTTGTATTTTTGTTTTGTTTACGGTTTCATTTGCTGTGCAAAAGCTTTTAAATTTCATTAGGTCCAATTTGTTTATTTTTGTTTTTTATTTTCATTACTCCAGGAGGTGTGTCAAAAAGTGTCTTGCTGTAATTTATGTCAAAGAGTTTTTCCTATGTTTTCCTCTAAAAGTTTTATAGTGTCTGGCCTTAAATTTAGGTCTTTAATCCATTTTGAGTTTATTTTTGTCTATGGTGTTAGGGAGTGTTATAATTTCATTTTGTTACATGTAGCTGTCCAGTCTTCCCAGCACCTCTTATTGAAGATGTTGTCTTTTCTGCATTGTAAGTTCTTGCCTCCTTTGTCATAAATTAGTTGAACACATCTGCATGGGTTTATCTCTGGGCTTTCTATCCTGTACTATTGATCTATATTTCTGTTTCTGTGCCACTACTATACTGTCTTGATTACTGTAGCTTTGTAATATAGTTTAAAGTTGGGGAGCCTTATTCCTCCAGCTCTGTTTTCCTTTTTCAAGATTGCTTTGGCTATTCAGAGTCTTTTTTGTTTCCATACAAATTGTAAAATTTTTTGTTTTAATTCTGTGAAGAATGCTATTGGTAATTTGATAGGGATTGCACTGAATCTGTAGATTGCTCTGAGTAGTATAGTCATTTTCACAATTTTGTTTCTTCCAATACAAGAACATGATATATCTCTCCATCTGTTTGTGTCACCTTTGATTTCTTTCATCAGTGTTTTATAGTTTTCTGAGTACAAGTCTTTCACCTCCTTAGGTAGATTTATTCCTAGGTATTTTATTCTTTTTGTTGTGATGGTAAATGGGATAGTTTCCTTAATTTCCCTATCTGATCTTTTGTTGTTAGTGTTTAGGAACGTGAGAGATTTCTCTGCATTAATTTTGTATCCTGCAACTTTACCAGATTCATTGGTTAGCTCTAGTAGTTTTCTGGTGGCATCTTTAGGATTTTCTACATATAGTATCATGTCATCTGAAAACAGTTACAGTTTTACTTCTTCTTTTCCAATTTGGATTCCTTTTATTTCTTTTTCTTCTCTGCCATGGCTAGGACTTCCAACTAAAGTTTGTGAGAGTGGACATCCTTGTCTTGTTCCTGATTTTAGATGGAATGCTTTCAGTTTTTCACCATTGAGAATGATGTTGGCTGTGGGTTTGTCATATATGGCCTTTATTATGTTGAGATAGTTTCCCTCTATACCCATTTCCTGGAGAGTTCTTTTACCACTTTGTTAATATGGTGTATCACATTGATTGATTTGCGTATGTTGAAGAATTCTTGCATTCCTGGGACAAATCCCACTTGATCGTGGTGTATGATCCTTTTAATGTGTTGTTGTATTCTGTTTGCTAATATTTTGTTGAGGATTTTTGCATCTATTTTCATCAGTGATATTGGTCTGTAATTTTCTTTTTTGTGATATCTTTGTCTGGTTTTGGTATCAGTGTGATGGTGGACTCACAGAATGCATTTGGGAGTGTTACTCTCTCTGAAATTTTTTGGAAGAGTTTGAGAATGATAGGTGTTAGTTCTTCTGTAAATGTTTGATAGAATTCACCTGTGAAGCCATCTGGTCCTGGACTTTTGTTTGTTGGAAGATTTTTAATTCAGTTTCAATTTCAATATCTGTAATTGGTCCGTTTATATTTTCTAATTCTTCCTGGTTCAATCTTGGAAGGTTGTACTTTTCCAAGAATTTGTCCATTTCTTTCAGGTTGTCCATTTTATTGTCATATAGTTGCTTGTATTAGCCTCTTATTTTCTTTTGTATTTCTGTGGTGTCAGTTGTAATTTCTCCTTTTTCATTTCTAATTTTATTGATTTGAATCCACTCCCTTTGTTTCTTGATGAGTCTGGCTAAAGGTTTATCAAGTTTGTTTATCTTCTCAAAAAACCAGCTTTCAGTTTTATTGATTTTTGCTATTGTTTTCTTTGTTTCTATTTCATTTATTTCTGCTCCGATTTTATGATTTCTTTCCTTCTACTAATTTTGGGTTTTCTTTGTTCTTCTTTTTCTAGTTGCTTGAGATGTAAGCTTAGATTGTTTATTTGAGATTTTTCTTGTTTCTTGAGGTGAGCTTGAATTGCTATGAACTTCACCTTTAGAACAGTTTTTGCTGAGTCCCATAGGTTTTGGATCCTTGTGTTTTCATTGACATTTGTTTCTCGGTAGTTTCTGATTTCCTCTTTGATTTCTTCAGTGATCTCTTGGTTATTTAGCAGCACACTATTTAGCCTCCATGTTTTTGTCTTTTTTTAAGGTTTTTCCAGTAATTGATTTCTAATCTTATAACACTGTGGTCAGAAAAGATGTTTGATAAAATTTCAATTTTCTTAAATTTTCTGAGGCTTGATTTGTGACCCAAGATGTGATCTACCCTGGAGAATGTTTCATGTGCACTTGAGAAGAAAGTGTAATCTGCCACTTTTCCGTGGACTGTCCTACAAATAGAAATTAAATCTGTCTGGTCTATTGTGTCATTCAAAGCTTGTGTTTCCTTATTTATTTTCTGTTTGGATGATCTGCCCATTGGTGTAAGTGGGGTGTTAAATTCCCCCCTATTATTGTGTTACTGTTGATGTCCCCTTTTATGGTTGTTAGCATTTTCCTTATATATTTAGGTTCAGTCTTGGAAAAATATTTATAATTATTATATCTTCTTCTTGGATTTATCCCTTGATCATTATGTAGTGTCCTTCCTTATCTCATGTAACAGTCTTAATTTATTTATTTTTAATTATTATTATTTTAAAAATACATTTATTTCTTTATTTTTGGCTGCATTGTATCTTTGTCTTGGTTCTTTGTTTCTGTGCATGAGATTTCTCTAGTTGCAGTGAGCAGAGGCTACACTTCATTGCATTCCATGGGCTTCTCACTGTGGTGACTTCTCTTGTTGTGGAACTTGGGCTCTAGGCATGTGGGTTTCAGTAGTTGTGGCCCACGGGCTCAGCTGTTTTGGCACATGGGCTTAGTTTCTCCATGGCATGTGAGATCTTTCCAGACCAAGGATTGAACACATGTCTCCTGCACTGGTAGGAAGATTCTTAACAACTGTGCCACCAGGGAAGTCTTATAACAGTATTTACTTTAAAGTCTATTTTATCTGTTTTGAGTATTGCTACTGATTGCTGAGTATCAGCATTCTTCTGATTTCCATTTGCATGAATATCTTTTTCCATTCCTTCACTTTCAGTCTGTATGTGTCCCTAGGTCTGAAATGAGTCTCTTTGTAGACAGCATATATATGGATATTGTTTCTGTATCCATTCAGCCAGTCTGTGTCTTTTGCTTGGGGCATTTAATCCATTTACATTTAAGGTAATTATTGATATGTATGTGCCTATTCCCATTTTCTTAATATTTTAGGTTTGTTTTTGTGGGGTTTTTTCTTCTCTAGTGTTTCCTTCTCAGAGAAGTTCCTTTAGCATTTGTTGTAAAGCTGGTTTGGTGGTGCTGAATTCTCTTTGCTTTTGCTTGTCTATCAAGCTTTTGATTACTCTGTCGAATCTGAATTAGATCCTTGATGGATAGAGTAATCTTGGTTGCAGGTTCTTTTCTTTCATCACTTTAAATGGATCCTGTCCCTCCCTTCTGTCCTGCAGAATTTCTGCTGAAAGATCAGCTGATAACTTTCTGGGGATTCCCTTGTATATTACTTGTTGCTTTTCCCTTGCTGCTTTTAATATTTTTCTTTGACTTTAATTTTTGTTAGTTTGATTAATATGTGTCTTGGTGTATTTCTCCTAGGGTTTATCCTGTATGGGTCTCTCTGTGCTTTCTGGACTTGGGTGGCTATTTCCTTTCCCATGTTTGGGAAGTTTTTGACTATAATTTCTTTGAATACTTTCTCAGACCCTTTCTCTTTCTCTTCTTCTTCTGGGACCCCTACAATTCGAATGTTGGTGTGTTTAGTGTTGTCCCAGAGGTCTCTGAGATTGTCTCCAGTTCTTTTCATTTTTTTTTTTCTTTATTCTGCCCCTTGGCAGTTATTTCCACCATTCTGTCTTCCAGCTCACTTATTCGTTCTTCTGCCTCAATTATTCTGCTATTGATTCCTTCTAGTGTATTTTTTATTTCAGTTATTGTGTTTTTCAACTCTGTCTGTTTGGTTTTTAGTTCTTCAAGGTCTTTGCTAAACATTTCTTGTATTGTCTCAATCCATGCCTTCATTCAGTTTCTGAGATTTTGGATCATATTTACTGTCATTACTCTGATTCTTTTTCACGTTGGTTTTCTATTTCCTCTTCATTTATTTAATCTTGTAGGTTTTTACCTTGCTTCTTCACCTGTAACATATTTTTTGTTGTCTCATTTTTTTTCTTTTGATGGGTGGAACTATGTTCCGGTCTTACTGGTTGTTTGGTCTGAGGGTTCCAGCACTGGTGTTTGTAGGCTGTTGGGTAGAGCTGGGTCTTGGTGCTGAGATGAGGACCTCTGGAAAGTCTCACTTCAATGAATATTCCCTGGGGTCTGAGGTTCTCTGTTAGTCCAGTGGTTCAGACTCTGTGCTCCCACAACAGGAGCTCAGGCCCAACCCCTGGCCCATGAACCAAGATCCTGCAAGCTGTGAGGGGTGGCAAAAAACAAAACAAAACAAAACACAAAGAGCAGAACAATAACAGAGTAAAAAATAATTAAGATTAGAAAACTAACAGATATGTTAGAAAAAATAACTTATAACTGAAACAATGATGGAAAGTAAAAGAGAAACACAATAGCAAAAAAGAGAAAAAATTTTTAAAAAGGCCAGAAAAGGTCTTGCCTGTGGAGGTTAGGGCTCAGGCAGGGGCAGGATTTCAGTGGGGTTGTGGTCTAGGCTTAGGACCCATGTTGCTGGAAAAGGCCCTAGGGGGGTGTGGGCAGGCCTTAGGCTCAGCAAGACTGGAGGGGCCCTGGAGTGCCTCTGGCTTTGGAGTTTGGATAATCAGGCCCAGAACCTCAGTAGGTTCCCCATTCACCTCTCCTTTTCTTCTCCCCCCCAACCATGCCCCCAGGACTCATGCAGCTGGAGGGAACCCTGAAGAGTGGAGGATCCAGCCTGGGACCCCAGCCGGCTTCCTGGGCCCAAGTGGGCAGAGGAAATGCCAGCCATGTTCCCCCTCAATCATCTGAACCCCTCAGGGTCCCTCAAGGCATGGGAACCCCTCCCTTACCCCATCTACCCCTCAGGGGTGCCAGTCCTGTCCAGCCTCCACTTCTCCTCCCCCCTCATTACCCCCTCACATCCTACCCAGTTGCTTGGGGGTTCCTCCTGTTCCCTTGGGTGTTGAGGTCCCCCACCAGGGTCTGGTAGGTGCCCTAGTTGTGGGGAGACGTGAACTGCACATCCTCCTACTCAACCATTTTGACTCTGTCCCCAACATGCAGTTTGCATTTCAACAATACTGAATTGCTGGTAGATTTAGGTGGCTTGGCACATGCTGTTCTTTTTCTTTGAATGTCCTTCCTTTGTTTTTCTCTCTCATCTTGAAATGGATTCCTGTGCTGTAGAACTCAACAGTAACAATCTTTCACTCTCTAACCCAGGCAGAGATTCTTAAAACAGGTCATGCCTCTTTTCTATAAAAAGAAGTACTACCTCAATACACATAAATCCTAGTCTGGAAAGATACTTAAAATTGATGCTTTGCTAGGGAGAAGTTGGGGAATTTTTTAAGGCAAAACCAATACATTTCTTAAGGAAATGAAAAAAAAGGTATTTTCATTTTTAAAGACATAAAGTCTGAGGCATGAATCACACAAATATCTATTAACTGCCTGTAGATGACTATATCCTGAGAAGTGGCAAAAGATGAAAAAGAACAGGTTGTTTGAAGATTTTATTCAGTATAAAGTGGGAAATTTTAAAAATTCTTGAATAATGGAGTGACATATAGTATATTTTTTATGTTTTATTTATATATTTTTCACATAGTAAAATTGCTTTTTAAAAATTTGGGATTCTTTTTTGATATATTTTGGATTTTATCAATCCGTTATCAGATATATGATTTACCAATATTTCCTCCTATTCCTTAGGCTGCATTCACTCTGTTGACAGTGTCCTTTGATATACAACAGTTTTAATTTTGATGAAGTCCAACATCTATTTTTTCTTTTATTGTCTTTGCCTTTGTTATGAAGATTTTCCCTTACATTTTCTTCTCAGAGTTCTATAGTTTTAACTCTTACATTTAGGTCTTTAACCCACTTGGGGTTAATTTTTCTTTATACTTTAAGATAAGGGTCCAACTTCATTCTTCTGCATGTGAATATCCAGTTTTCCCAACATAGGTAGTAGAAAAGACTGTTCTTCCCCCGTTGAATGGTCTTGGAACCATTGTAGGAAACCATCTGACCATATATACAAGGGTGTACATCTGGGCTCTTTATTCTATTTCATTGGCCTATGTGTTTGTCCTTATGCCAGTACCACATGTTTTGATTACCATCGCTTTGTTCTGTTTTAAAAGGTTTTATTGCTTAAAAGAGGGGTATTTGTGATCTTATCTCTGGGATAACCAACTTGGACAAATCATCTTGGTCAGATATATGAATGCCATTATTCTAAACCCAGAGACTAGAGGTCCAGATAGAGGAAATGGGCGAGTTCACTAAAGGAAATAGTCAGTCTACTGTCATGGAAGGAAGCCAGACTGGAGCTGTGTAGGCTGCTCCTTGGCCTTGCTGCCATTAAATGAATGAGCCCTTTTGTTATCAGCTCTGGATCTGACCATCAGTCAGGAGACTTGTATTTTCTGGGACAACATGTGTGCTGATTTATGTATGGTACACCATAATAAGTCAGAAACATTGAAGACATTGCACCAAACTAAAGCTAGAGATTGATAGTGCTGCCCTGAAGAGGGGAGGTATCAATCACCCAAATAGTCCTTGTCACCAGAGTGACATGGTTTGCCTGGTGAGAGGGGCAGAGATCAAGACCAGCCTGTAACTCAAAGCCAAGCTCCAGGAAACTTCCTCAAGAAGCTAAAGGTGAAGTGATCCTTCATATCAACTTCTCTCAGGGCAAGATTTCCAGGTAAAATTCAGTTCTAAATCCTGATCAGGTCTACAATCCCATCACAACTTTCTTTGGCACATTTGGGATACAGAAGGAAAAATTATTTTTAAAAAAGGGAGCTTATAAGGGACTCTGTCCTATGCTCTCTTATATGTCTTTGTTATAAGAAGATGTTCAGAGTCCTTTGTTGGATAACTTCCTGTCCAGCAATGGTTTGTATCTAGAAATACAACCTGATTCCCTGAGGTGAGGTGTGTGTGGTGGGGTGGGAAATCATTACATGGTTGTTAGAATTTTCAGGGATCTTTTGGTGATCTTTCCTGAAGATCTTCCAAGCAACGTCAATCAATGTAATGTTTTCATATTCTTGACTTTCTAAATGTCTGAGCACATTGTCATAGAGTCTGGAAATGTCAGTAATGGCAGAATCTAATTTGATATATGGATATGTTGTTGATACCAGAAGACCAGTGATCAGAGACAGGAGGCAATTTCCTCCAAGCCTTGGTACATGGGTAATGAAGCCACTTAATTACACTCTTAAATGACTAAGTAACATAATTAAATATGTTGGTGTTATTGAAATTCTACCCCTCTCCTAAGACTCCTATATCCCCTAATAACAGGAAGGATTATATGTGTATGGCCTATACACGGTAGAAGACATAAAAAAATGTAGCTACTGTCTACATATACTGCATACAGTACACATGCAGTGTACATGTAACTGCAACGTAAAGCCACTCTTTTGTTCTTGGATCCTTTGTCCCTTCCATTCTGAACTCTTCTTTCTCAATTCCGTCCTTCTCACCTTTCCTTCCTTATCCCTCCTATCTTCCTTTCAAAGTCAGTGTCCTAGGACATCTTCTGTACCAGCTTTCACAAAGTCACACCCACCTAAGTTTACCGTCTCTGACCCCCACAATTCTGACTGTAGTCCTCCCAGCCTGTCCCAGTTTAGTTAGTCTGGTCTCTGACCTCTGGAACTCTCACTTTCCCTGAAAAACTGTGTCATGAATATGCCTGGATGGTGTATTTGACATTATGAATAAATACCCCAACCCAGTGAAACATAACAAAGCCAACACAGATCTTAGAAAGATCTTGTAATACTTCACTAAACAATGTGCTTGATTAGAGGTATTTGGGTATCTAAGTGGGCTTGGGAGAGGCTGTTCTGGAGAAAAGCCTTAAGGAGCTCTTCAGAGACCATTCTCTGGGTCAACCCTACTCTTCCTGTGCATTGACCACCTAGGATTGTGTTACAAGGGGAAGGTCATTGAGAAGGCTCAGGTGGTCATCATAATTTACAAAGTCTTACATTGATTCTCAACTTTAGCTGCACGTTAGAATTAGCTGGAGGATTTAACCAATACCAAAGCCCAGATCACATTCCAGGCCAATTAAATCAGAAGCTCTGAGGGCAAAACGCAAGTGTCAGTACTTTTAAAGCTTTCCTAGATGACTGCATGTCAACTATAGACAGAAGCTACTGTTTGTAATTCACAATAGCAGAAAAGAAAGAGGAAGAGAATGAGAGAAATACCAATAATGTAATTGCCATGCACTGATCAAATTCTGGCCTATGGGCTAAGCACTTTATAAGACAATAAAACTTTATTTTCTTTAATATTTGTAACAGTGTTATGAGATTGGTAATAATAGCCTCATTTTAGAGGTGAGGAAAGTGAGGATCAAAAAAAAAAAAAAAAGGAAGTTAAATAAGTTAGTGAGGGTCATAAAACTGTCAAGAGGCAGAGCTCAGTAAACAACAACAACCATAACTAATGGGTCTATTTGATTCCAAAGATGATGCAATCTTGGGAATCCCCTGGTAGTCCAGTGGTTAGGACTCTATACTTCCACTGCCGGGAGGCCCTGGTTTGATCCCTGGTTGGGAAACTAAGATCCCACAAGTCATATAATGTGGCCAAAAAAAAAAAAAAAATGAGATACTAAATAATTTTTAAAGAAAGATGATGTAATCTTAACTCCCGTCTCCGTACCTTGTTCCTTCTCTCTTCTTGTCAGTCTGCTGCTCTTGAAGGATGCTGAAGAAATGACCACAGGAGTAGGAATCAGGCTGATAAAACTACCTAGCTGCAGACAATGTGTGACCATTCATAACAAAGAAAGACAACTCAGAGTACAAAACCAAAAGCACACAAGACAGAGCTGAGGACCATGGAGGGTTATTTCAGGTTGGAATCTAATCAAGGATTCCCTCTGATTTTGCCAGGCTGGATTTCAAAACTGCTTGTATTGTCAACTCCTTTAATTTCCCCCTTATTTGGGTTGGAATGTCCATACTTATTTTCCTAACCATTGTATGCTAGGAATATTTAGAGAAGATAACAGGTCTCTTTAGTTTCACAGGCCCACAGATGGAGAGAAATGACATTTAATGGGGTATATTTAGAAGCCTTATCCATACCTAATTTAGGTGATGAGATTTTGGACAGTTGAGCTTATGAGTTTTAGATGAGATTTTGAACTTTGATACTTTAATGGCATGAGATCCTTGGGAAACTTGGGAGGTTGTAAATGTATTTTTCATATTGGGTAGGCAGAAGTTATGAGGACCACAGGGCAGAATGTGGTAGGCAGAATTCTATGATGCTGTCATTATTCTTGTCCCCTGGTGTTTCTCCCATGATTATATCACATGGCAAAGGCAGTTTTCGTATGTAATTAAGGTTACTAATCAGTTAAAATTAAAATAAGGACATTATCTGGGTCAGCCCAACCTAATCACATGAACCCTTTAAAAGAGCAAAGTTCTTTCCAGTGAGAGAGGCTCTCTGTTGCTGAGCTAGAGGGGGCTATTGGGTAAGGACCCAAGGGTGACCTAAAGGAACTGAGAACAGTCCCCAGTCAGACAGATTATGCAATTTTTAACCACAGAAAATGATCATACCTAAATTAATACAGCAGAAAGTACTTTATAGCTTAAAAAATAAGTCACTGTAGTAGCTGTACAGGGAGGCTGACTTGAGGATGGTAAAAGAAAAACCATCTGGCAACTCAACTGCACCTTAAGCACAGGTGACCCTAGAGGAATCTGGAGCTGGTGGTAAATTGAAGATAATAAGAGCAACAACACATCTCAATCTTAGATCAACTGTTAACCAGCTTGATATTCTCCACATTACCAACCAAGTAGAAGAGGCATGCTCATTTCTAGACCTCAGTCCTCTTTAGCTCAGGCCCCTCTGTTCTACATATGATGCTCAGGAAACAGTGAGATATCATCAGACCAACGAAGATCAAGGAAAAATAATTCACTCTCAAGATACAAAGCATTCAACAGACCAGATTCAGAAGTACCCTAAGAAGGAAGCAGAGAAGGAATTTTAAATAACTATGATTAAAATGTTAAAAGCTCATGAACAGGACAGGGAATGTGAATTAAAAGAAACTGTAGATGTTTCCTTCCCTCTTTGTCTCCATGAGGGCCAGCAAAGCAATCTCTAAAAACTCATCCCATTCTCAACTTTTCAGTTGAACTATTTTATACGCTTGAGTGGGATAATGTTCTAATGATAGTTGATTTAGTATTTTAATTTCTTAGAATGTCTTGTATATCTGGCCTATGACCTAGATCACTATTGAAGTTTTACACATTTAAACATCCTGTTACTCAAAGATACCTTGTCTACTCTGTGACAATGATTCTCAAATGTTCATTTGCTAAAGAATCACCCCTTGGTAGATTGAATAATAGCACTGCCCCCTGCAAAGATGTCCATGTCCTTAGCCCTGGAACCTGGGAATGTCACCTTATATCATAAAAGGGACTTTGCAAATGTAATTAAAGTCAGAATCTTGAGATGGGGAGATTATTTTGCATTCTCCAGGTTGGGGCCTTTGTAATCACAGGGTCCTTATAAGAGTGAAACAAGAGATCAGAGAGGAAGTAGGAGATGGGACAAGAGAAGAAAGGGGTTGGAGGGATGGAAGGAAGGGATAATGAATGAGAGAATGGAGGTGGTCTCCAGAAGCTAGGAGAAAATTCATTCTCTGATAGAGCCCACAAAACCTCTGGTACCTTGATTTTAGCCCAGTGAAACTCATTTCCAGAACAGTAAGAGAATACATTCGAGTTGTTTTTAGCACTAAATTTGCAGTAACTTGTGTTACAATAACAATAGGAAACTAATTCATATCCAGAGCTTGGCAAAATAGAAACTGCAAAGTAGCACTTCTAAAGATTCTGAATGAGTTGTTCAGGAATCTGAGTTTTCAGTAAGCACCTTGGTGCTTGTGATGTTGTTGATCTGTAAAATAAGTTTAAGAAACATTACACAGTTCTATACAAATGCCAGGTATGTTTATTATGAGCTAAGAGAATTCAGGCATTTCTTTTTCATTTAGTAATTTCTTTGTACATCAACTTGACACATGGTGAAATAATTTATCTTTTGAGGTGCTATTTTATGTATTCTCCCCCAAAAAAGGAAATTATAGAACTCAAAACTGTTTAGTTCTGCTCTTAACATTAACAAATTTAACAAGGAAAATCTTTTTTCCTTCTAGATGAACATTTTTTAATCTGATAATGTTAACTTTTTAAACAGCCTGATTCATCTTCTCCATCTCATTCAAGAACATGCAGAAGGGGCCAACTATAGACACTTTTAGTGTTTCCTAAGATTAATTTCATGCTAATGTATAGTACCAGGTGCTGTTAAATTTCTATCTGTTTTCCTTGTTTGTTTGTTTGTTTTGTTTTGTTCTGTTTTTCTTCATGAACTTCCCCATATGTTCCTCCAAATGACTGCCTTTTTTACTAGCCTTTTGTCAAATATAGATACATTTTTAAAATTTTCCAGTTCACAGTGACAGCTTGTAGCAACCCTGTGGACCAGTCCAGAACGGCCCAGTGGGTTCAGGCAACTTTCAGAAACTCCTGATGAGCTGGCTGGAGCTCTCCTAGGGCTTCAAAATGCTTTATTCTGAGCAGTAGGACTTCATTAAAATGTTTCACATTTGTGTGGCAAAGACAAAGTACAGAGGAGCAAGGATAAAATAGGCAGTTACATTGGAGCAGGAAGGTTTGAGCCTTCTTAAAAATGTTTTTTTTTTTTTGGTGCTACTTTTATTTCCATGGGCATTGAGACAGACAGTCTCACATATCCACTCAGTGGCCTGTCACCTTGTCCTCTTGGAAAGATTTCCCTTATACACCCTCACCATTCAATGCATAGGTAAAAAAAAAAAATAATAAAGTCAAAATATAGATTATTCCTGAAAAGAGTAAAGTATTGGCTTCCATAGCTTGGATTCTGGACCAGCCTCTCTCACCAGAACCCACATCTATATTTTCCAAAACAACTGCTTTGGAGAAATTTAGCCTGGAGACTTAAAACTGGGCTTCAAGAAATTTTCTATCCTTTATACACAAAGAAAGGGCTAGATAGATGAATAGTCACCACCTGAGGTACAGGAATTACAGAAATCTGATGGCTGTTCTGAATACTCAGATAGGATCTATCTCTCCTGTAGCCTCTTCTCTACTTTGTTCAAATCTCTGATTCACACTATATCACACTTACCTGTGTGTGACTCTCCTTAGACTAAGATCTTGGAAAAGCAAATGAAATTCATTTCCAACTTTGCATCATCAGTACCTAAGGGCCAGAGTGGCCTGCAGTGATTAATTGTTAATGTCCCCTTTACTTTTGGGGGCCTGGGAGATGATGCTAAATGGTGTCACACAGGATGTTGTCACGGTACTCAAGGAGAGTACAGATTAAATTTCTGCTCAGACAGCAACCGGAAGTATGTTTTTCAAAACAAAGGAGTTCTTTGTAATTTGCATCACTAACCTCAAATATTCTTCATTGATGCAGCAATTCAACACACAGACCCAAAACTCAGACTAGAGAGAGAATTAAAGAGCCAAGCAGGCAGTCCGAAGACAGCTCTGGCACCATGAGAAAAATGCAAGCAGTCAACAATTTTTACAGTATGATGAAAGATGCAAGGCCTCGTAAGAATCAATAGATAGAGACTTGATCTGAAAACGAATTTTGAGCATTTGCCTATGCAAAGAACAGGCACTTTCTTTAGCGAGCAGTAACTGCTAATTCACGAATGTCTTTTTTCTAAATTAAATGAGGTGAGGTGAAACAGAAAGGTGCGCTCAGAGGAGAATCAGCAGAACTCACTAACACTTGACACTAATCAATCAAAAAGTAATTCCAGCCAAGAATACTAATATAGTGGGGGGTATGGGGAGAATGTTTGCTTCTCTTTCTCTTGCCAACCTTCCAGACTCTTCATTCCTTGATCAAAGTCTCTCCTGAAAAAAACATTAACTATTCTGATTGGTCAGAATCAAAACCATTCCTAGGACCCCACTGGGGGTCCATGCCCGCATGACAAGCTCTGAACTTTTAATTTTCACATCCAATACTTAGTTATAAAGGGTACTTTTGTGCTTTCTGTTGCTTCTTGAAAAGCACATCTGGGAAAGTTCTCCAAATTGACAAGGGGAGACCCTCCTGCTGTGTCTCTGATCTGTCTGTTATCTGTAGGTAAAGCAAACCAGTAAGGCCCCCTCTGTAGACAGTAACTTGTTAATTTGTAATTGTTCTCACAGTCTGCCTCTTGTGTTCATAAGAATTCTGGCTTCTAGATTTAGATTTGGGGAAGAAGTACAAAGAGCCACATGAACCTAAGACCTATAATATTTGACAGAGATTCTTAGACTACCAAAACCATTTTCCTCTACATTAAATGTATTTTCTGTATTTTCCCCAGCTTTATAGAGATATAATTGATATACAACATTGTGTAAGTTTAAGATATACAAAGTGGCGATTTGATATATGTACATATTACAACATTATTACTTCAATAACACATCCATCACCTCACATTTTTGCAGTGTGTGTCTGTATGCGTGTGGTGAGATCTACTCTTGGCAAATTTCAATTATATAATAAATATTGTTAACTTTAGTCACCATGCTGAATATTAGATTCCCCAGATCTAACATACAAGTTGCAAATGGCAGGATTTCCTTTTTATTAGGCTGAAAATATTCCATTATATGTGCACATATATATCACCTTTTCTTTATCCAGTCATCCATCAATGGACATTTAGCTGGTTTCCATGTAATGGTTACGGTGAATAATATTTCAATGAACATGAGATGCATATATCTTTTCAAGATAGTGATCTTTATTTCCTTTAGATATATACCCAGAAGTGGGATTTTTGGATCATATAGTAGCCATATTTTTCATTTTTTAGAGGAAATTCTATACTGTTTTCCATAATGTTTGACCAATTTACATTTCCACCAAGAATACACAAAGGTTCAGTTTTCTCCACATCCTTTTTATCTCTTCACTTTTTCATAATAGCCATTCTAACAGGTATGAGGTGATATTCCATTGTGGTTTTGATTTGCATTTCTCTGATGATTAGTGATGTTGAGCACCTTTTCATGTACCTGTTGGCCATCTGTATATCTTCTTTAGAAAAATGTCTATGCAGATTCTCTGCCCATTTAAAAAATCATATTATTATTATTATTTTGCTATTGAGTTGTATGAATTCCTTATATATTTTTAATATTAACCCCTTACTGATATATGATTTGCAAATATTTTCCCATTCCATAGGTTGATGTTTCTGTTACTGTACAGAAATTTTTTAGCTTGCTATAGTCTTGTTTGTTTATTTTTGCATTTTTTTCTTCTTGCCAAGACCAATGTCAAGGAACACTTCCTCTGTATTTTCCTTTAGGAACATTATGGTTTCAGGTCTTATATTTAAGTCTTTAATTCATTTTTAATTAATTTTTGTGAGTGACATAAAATGAGGTCTAGTTTCATTCTTTTGCATGTAAACATCCAGTTTTCCCAACACCATTTATTGAAAAGACTATCTTTTCCTCAATGAATATTCTTGACTCCCTTGTCAAATATTAGTTGATGTATATGCATGGACTTATTTCTGGGCTCTCTATTCTATTTCATTGGTTTGTGCATCTGTTTATTTCCTTATGTGTGTTTTGATTACTATAACTTTGTAGTATAGATTGAAATCAGAAAATGTGATGTCTCCAGCTTTATTCTTCTTTCTCAAAAATTGCTTTGGCTATCCAGGATATTTTGTGGTTTCATACTAATTTTAGGATACTTTTTTCTACTCCTGTGAACAATTCCATTGGAGTTTTGGTAGGGACTGCACTGAATATGTAGATATCTTTGGGTAGAATCAACATTTCAACAATATTACTTCCGATCCATGAACACGGAATATCCTCCCATTTATTTGTGTCTTCTTAAATCTCTTTCTTCAAAGTGTTGTAGTTTTCAGTATACAAATCTTTCATTTCTTTGGTTAAATTTATTCCTAAGTATTTTGTTCTTTTTGATGCTATTAATGGGGTATTGTCTTTCAGATATTTCATTGTTAGTGTGTTGAAATGCAACTTATTTTCATGTTGATTTTGTATCCTGTGACTTTACCGAATTCATTTATTAGTTCTAACATTTTTTTGGTGAGGCCTTTAGGGTTTACTATATATTAGGTCATGTTGTCTGCAGAGACAGTTTTACTTTTTCTTTCCAGTTTGGTTGTCTTTTGTTTCTTTTTCTTGCCTAATTGCTCTGGCTGGCACTTATAGTAATATGTTGAATAGGAGTGGTGGGAATGAAAACCTGTGTCTTGTTCTTGATCTTCGAAGAGAAACTTTCAGCTTTTCACCATTGAGTATGATATTACTTGTGGGTTTCTCATATACAGCCTTTATTTTACTGAGATTTTTTCCTTCTATACCCATTAAATTGAGAACTTTTATCATGTAAGAGTGTTGAATTTTGTCAAATACATTTTCTGTATCTATTGAGGGGATCATATGTTTTTTTAATTGAAGTATAGTTGATTTACAATATTGTGTTACTTTCAGGGGTACAGCAAGGTGACATATATACATATATATTTAGATTTTTTTCCATTATAGGTTATTACAAGATACTGAATATAGTTCCCTGTGCTATACAGTCAATCCTTGTTGCTTATCTATTTTATGTAGAGTAGCTTGTATCTGTTAATCCCATACTCCTAATTTATCACTACCAATCTCCCTAGAGGATCACATGATTTTTATCCTTCATTTTATTATTGTGGTGGTGTTTCATATTTATTGATTTGCATATGTTGAAACATGCTTGCATTCCAGGGATATATCCCACTTTAGCATGGTATATAATCCTTTTAATGTGGTGTTGAATTTAATTTGCTAGAATTAACAGATGAATACATCTGAGATATTGGCTTTACTTTTCTTCTCTCATAGTGTCCTCATCTGGCTTGGGTATCAGGGTAATACTACCTTCATAAAATGAGTGTAGACACATTCCTGCCTCTTCAATGTTTTTGAAGAGTTTGAAAATAATTTGTATTAATTTTTCTTTAAATGTTTGGTTGAATTCACCAGTGAAATTATTTGGTCCTTGTCTTTTCTTTGTTGGGAAGTTTTATTTTCTGTATTCTTAATGCTCTGGCATCTGGGGCTTCACTAACTGAAGAGGGACTGCCCCTCACAGGTTAGCTGAATTCCCAAAGATAGCAAGTAATTCATCCAGTAGTGCACTGTTCATATGTAAATTAACCAATCCAAAGCCTATATTTTCTCCCTCCCCACCTGCTTTATTGAGTTCCCACATTCTGGGGCAATATTACCTGGTGCTAATCACTGCAGGACCAAGTATCAGGCAACTAGGGACAGCCTATGTGCCCCAGACCCTGATGAAATTATTCAAACTAGCCAATCCTATGCCTGCTTAACCTGTTTTACCTATTCCATGGAAACCACAGAAAACTTCTTGCTCACATTTTCCTCTTACACCCTATGATTCTTGACCAACCCTGCTTCTTTCCCACATGATCTTAAGTGGTATAGCCTGCCTTCTTCTCTTGGGCACAATGAGTAACAAACTATCTTTTCAATGGCGATCATCTCCTGAGCCATTGGCTTCATCATACCTGAGTGATACCTAAAACCTACATTTTAAAACATCCTCACATTTCTTCTTACTGGCAGAGTCTTCCTCCTATTATAGAAGCTGATAATGCCATTTATTCTCTTTTTCAGTTTCCTTGCAGTTAGTGTAGCCATGTGATCCAGTTCTGATCAATGAAACAAAAGAAGTCTTTTACAAGGCTTATGGAAATTATATTCCTTCTAGATAAAGGTCAAGAGATTCTCGAAGAAAGCTCTTTTCTGCTCTCCTTAGGCTTAGACTTTGGACACAATTGTGTTTGGACGTGATGCTTGGAGGTGAAGCTGTCCCACTGCAACCAGGAAACAACGCATCTCCAGATGAAAGCCAACACATTGAGGATTGTGCCAGAGAGAGGAAGGAAAGAGTGTTGGTCCCAGAAGTCAGTATCAAGTCTTTACACATTTGTACCAAGTACAGCCTAGCTCTAGATGACTTTTATGTAAGACCGTACAGTCCTTACCATTTAAGTCAGTTTTAGTAGTATGTCCTGCAACTTGTACCCAATGACATCCTAAATGGTACCAACTGCTTTCAGGATGATTATAGGGCTTTCCACAAGATTATTAAAGTAGTATTTATTTCTCAGCTGGCTTTTAATCTTTGTGTGTTTTCCCCCATGAAACAGAGCCACGGAATGTCTAGAAGGGAAAAGCTATGAAAAGGACACTGAACACCTAATGCAATATTTAGTCGTTAGGGTAAGCTGTGACAAAGTGAGAAGGTGGAATGGACATATATACACTACCAAACGTAAAATAGATAGCTAGTGGGAAGCAGCCACACAGCACAGGGAGATCAGCTCGGTGCTTTGTGACCACCTAGAGGGATGGGGTACAGAGGGTGGGAGGGAGGGAGACGCAAGAGGGAAGAGATATGGGAACATATGTATATGTATACCTGATTCACTTTATTATAAAGCAGAAACTAACACACCATTGTAAAACACTTATACTCCAATAAAGATGTTAAAAAAAAATTTAGTTGTCCACAGCAAAACTTCTGTACAAGTTCCTTGCTTAGGAAGAATTAGAAATTTTAAGGGAATACAAAGAAAAACATTTATGGTTTATTGTAGATGACTATGTAGTTATCTATATCATATTATATAAAGTTCTCTTTATATCTCATGCTTTAATAAGTATCAATAAATACTTTTCTTGTCTTCATAAGTGTGCAAGTTAAAAATACCTCAAGCCAAAAGTCAACTTAGATGTGTGGAATAGGGAGGTAGCTATTGTATGGTGGTTAAAACCAAGGTCCCTGGAGGCATGCTGTCTCAATTTATAATCGTGATTTAGTATCTTACTATGTATATAATAATGGGAAAGGTGCAACTCAAATTGCCTCAGTTTTCTAATTTTTAAATGGGATGATAACAATAGTATGTGTAGTGTATATATATATATATATATATATATATATATATATATATATATATCTCCTATAGACAATCAGTTATATTTTCACCTGCTATAATTTCATCGGTTTTTTGCCCATTTCATCAAACCAAGATCAGACCCTTCAAGAAATGTCGGTAAAGTTCATATGTTCCAGAAATATAGTTCTATTAGTCTAATCCTTATATTTTGTACATACTAACTTGATCTTTTACCTCACAGCTTAATTTTTTCAAGAAAGAGCCCAGAAGCTCAATAATTTGGGTAGATGTTTTCCCTTTTTGTCTTATTTAATGTCAAAAATATTCTCTGCACTGAATTCCAGCTCAGGGAGAAATAAAAGATGAAAACTTAGTGGACTAGTATGAACACACCAGTCTCCTGGGAATCACTGCTGCACATTTTCAGCAAATTTCCTTACAATAAAGTCAACCTCTAAATCACTGTCTTTTTACCTATTATATCACCTTAGAGAATCCATGACTATGTGGCCATTACTATTACTAAACACCTACTATACATCAAATACTCTACAAGGTGTTGGATCTGCATTAGCTGATCCTACAGAAAGCTCATGTGGTACATGAGGTACAGGGGAATCAAGCCAGTTGTCCAAGGTCATATAGCTAGTAAGTGGTAGAGCTAGGATTAGAACTAGAGACTATTTTTGTCCCCAGTCATTTTCCATCCATGAAACCCTGCTAACTTCCAGAGGATAAAATAGTCCTAAAATGATTTTTTTGTGATTTTTTTTGGTGATAAAATACATATAACATAAAATTTACCATTAGTGACATTTAGTACATTTACTATGCTGTACAACTATAATCACATCTAATTCAAGAATGTTTTCATTACCCCAAAAGGAAGCCTGATACTCATTAAGCAGCCTCTCCCCATTTCCCCTTCCCCTCTGCCTCTGATAACCACTAATCTTCCTTCTGTTACTAAGAGTGTTCCTATTTTAGATATTCCATATAAATGGAATCATACAATTATTTAATTGCCTTTAAATTTTTTAAATATAGAAAGTATATAAAACCAAATTATTGAAACTTTATCTTATAATGGGAAAGTTTATAGATTAATTAATACAATAATTTTGATCTTAATAAAATAATTTTGATCTTGGGATCTTTGCTTCATTTATATCATGGGAACTATTGGCAAAAGAGTCCAGGGTTTAGAGTAAAGAGGGTTGGATCTATGGCCTATCTCAGTGATTTGCTGACTTTGTGATGCTAGGGAATTAATTCAAGATAACATTCTGGCTCTACAGTGGTCAGTCTACACCATCTTGAGTTCCAGTCTTAGAATGTTCCTCCCTTGCAGGCTGTGTTTTAGGAACAAGTCTTAACACAGGTAGCAGCAGCTGGGTAGCACAATCCCTATTGTCCTAAGAATCAGGTCTATTTCTATAAATAATATTCAAAGTAAAAATAAAGAGGTGACTAATTACATCATACGATTTTAAAGTCATCATCACACCTAGCTCCACCCTCAATATAGTGTCAGTCAGATTTTCCATTTGACCATTAAACTCATCTTTTGAATAAATGTGTTGTTTCCAGGAGGTCACAGCTGAACTGCACACATCTCGTCTAGTTGCTAAGATGCTCTTCCACTTTGTGTGCTGTGAAAACACCATTTTGAGCTGAGTGTTTGTATCACAGCACCATGTTCTGCTTTTCCCAGGAGGAATCAGCGTGATTTTCCTACCTGACTTGCCAAGCATCTCTAGTAAACATTCCGGCCGCTACTGGATCAAGTCAGTTTGTGATGTCCATTAGACCTGGTTTGCATTGCTCTTCTTCACGGTGACCAGTTACAAAGCCAGGGTCTCAGCTTCTCACAACTCTGGTGTTACCCATTCTGGTTTCCTTTCTTTGCCTACTGGTGGCTGATACTAGAGAAACTGTAGCAAGACATTTAAGTGTCGAGGCTGCGGCACCTGTGGCTGCTCTAATCCCTGACCCTCCACATACAAGCTGGGGGAGCGTGGACAAGTTTCCTGACCTCACTTCTCTAAACTTCTGTTTCTTTACTTGCACACTGTAAAAAGAAGAATGTTTGTTGTCATGCGGATCTGGAAATATGCAGCTCACCCCATGAAGATGTGCATCAAAATGGCCAATGTTACATGGGTTTTGGTGTTTAAACTGACATCCAGGGTAGATTGGGCTGGAAAAAGTTTTGTACATTGTATTCTACAAGGAATGTTTAAGAATATGAAAAAGAAATAGGATGCAGTAATAGCTAACATTCACAGCACATGGAAGAGACAGGAATTATCATCCACATTTAATGATGAGAAAACCAAAGGATAGCAAGGTTAACCAGTCCAAGTTCACAGAGCAAGTCAATGATAGGGCTGGGATTTGGTCTGAGGCAGCTTATCTCCAAAGTCAGCGAAACATATCTCTATATTTCCTGAACAATTCATCCAGAAATGAATTTCAATAAAGTTTATTTTATTGTCAATGGTAAAACTAGGTCCGATGACAGTCAATAAGGAGGTAAATTTCTGCATGTTCTAGCAATATTAGCAATGAAACTGTGATACCCCATGAAGAAATAAATTTTGAAACAATACACATGTTCAAGCAGAGGTTGCAGCATAATCTTTGGGGACTTACAGTTAAAAGGTTTCTGCACTGAAAATGGCTGGTGAGGTCTGATGAATCCTGGGTTTCTTCCTAAGATTCCATGAATATAGACCTCAGCATTCTAGAATAGATCTGCCACTTTCTGCATGACTCCAGCTTGTCCAGCACATGGCTGGATCACTCATAAACATCAATTCTAATCTTCAACATAGTCCTGAAAATAGCTTCTCTTATCCCCATTTTACAGAGGGAGACATTGGTCTCAGACACATACTCAATTAGTAAAGGATTGGTATTTTCGCAGGCCTTCTAATTCCAAACCTTCTGTTCTTTAAAAGCCACTTTTGTGTAATAGTGAATCCCACAACACTAGCCAAAAAATGAGGTATCGGTGCAGGAGTACTTACCTGATTCATTCCTTACTGTGTTCTCTTTAATTGTTATAATATTAATGTAGACCAGGGTGGTGACAGCATTCATAATTATAATCTGAATGCCACCTTAATTGGCTTTTATTGCTGCTTGGGAATGGGTCAGGGCTGTAAATGGAATATTTAAGTTGAAATGTCGTTTTCAATACTTAATAGAATCCAATTAGGATTTTATTGATTAATTAGTGTCTACATGAAGCATTTTATTTTTCTAAAGGCCAGTAATGCTCCTGACTGTTCCTTAAATGTTAACATATTCAGATAATTATAACTGCATCATACTTGCTGCTTAGACTGTTTGAATTATTTGCTGTTATCAAGGTTTCAGATTCAAGTAAAGCAATCTTTTAAAATAAAAATGATCTTTAAATAAAGTAATCGTCATAGAAAATCTCTCTTAAACACCTATTAATTTATGACTATAAACATGCTAGCACCCTTCTACACAGAAGTTCATTTGCAAATGCTTTAGAGGTAACAGAGAGGGGCTGGATAAAAAGGGAGACCCTACAGCCAATGGAGATCCCTGAAACATAGCAGTGTTTTAAGATCAAATGTATTGCTTAAGGAATTTGAAATCCAGGTTCTCATTCTATGAATGAGAATCTCATTCCATGAATGAGAAACCCAGGTTTAAAACTCTGTCCAAGTATATCCAACAAGTGGTGCTTGATCAAATCCTGTTTCAAGTGTCACTTAACTGCTATCACCTCCTATTTCTCTGAAACAAGCTGACCTGAGATTTGAAGATACTCAGACACTTGGTGCCTGAAGAAATGTGATTAAATGGAAGAAATTAGGAACAGGCAAAAATGTGTTCAGCAATTTCTGTTTGTTGGGCCGATGCCTATCTGTACTAGGTCGATGATTTTATCATGAATGGAAAGACCAGCAAAAAATAGGTATGTATTTTTATCAAGCGAATTAAAAAATCATGTATCTGAGACACACATATAAGTCTCAAATTATATTCTGAAGGGACTTAAATTACTGATGATTTGGAAATATTTTCCAGTTGCATTAAAAATAAACACTGAGCATTTATCTATGGAAAAATATTTTGCTGATTTCACACATATTTGTGAAAATGAATATCTCCCTGTTATCTATATGCCAGGGACTGTACCACATGCTATTCAGATTTCACAAATTACTGCATAAAGTAGTGTAATTATCCTCATTTTACATACCAAGATGATAACTAACTTAGACAAGGTTAAGTAACTTGCTTGAAATTATTCAGTTTTGTCTAAAGAGCCAAGTCTGGTCTTATTAGAACTACCTAGTAATAATAATAATAATAATACTAATAATAGCAAATGTCCTGGGCCATGCCTTTCCAGTTGAAACTGAGTCTTTGAGAGTGGGACCAAGGCATCTACAGTGTATTAGTCAGAACCATGCACCTGATTTGGTCTCAGCCCCAAAGATTCCGATATAAGTATAAAAGATTCTGGTATAAATATAAAAGACACCTGTATAATATATATATATATATATATATATATATATATATATATATATATATATATATATATATATACATACACACACACCTATATATGAGTCATATATATTCCTGCATATGCATAAAAATTCTGCCTATATATATAAAAAGATTTCTGTACGTACATAAAAGATTCTGATCTCCTTAAAAGGAATAGCCAAAGCAGTCTTGAGGGAATAAAACGGAGCTGGAGGAATCAGACTACCTGACTTCAGACTACACTACAAAGCTACAGTAATCTACACAATATGGTACTGGCACAAAAACAGAAATGTAGATCAATGGAACAGGATAGAAAGCCCAGAGATAAACTCACACACCTATGGTCAACTAATCTATGACAAAGAAGGCAAGGATATACAATGGAGAAAAGACAGTCTCTTTGATAAGTGGTGCTGGGAAAACTGGACAGCTACATGTAAAAGAATGAAATTATAACACTCCCTAACACCATACAAAAGTAAACTCAAAAAGAATTAGAGACCTAAATGTAAGACCAGACACTATAAAACTCTTATAGGAAAACATAGGAAGAACATTCTTTGACATAAATCACAGTGAGATTTTTTTGATCTACCTCCTAGAGTAATGGAAATAAAAACCATAATAAACAAATGGGACCTAATGAGACAAAAACTTTTGCACAGCAAAGGAAACCATAAAAAAGACAAAAAGACAACCCTCAGAATGGGAGTAAGTATTTGCAAATGAATCAACAGACAAAGGATTAAGCTCCAAAATATATAAACACCTCATGCAGCTCAATATTAAAAAAACAAACAACCCAATCAAAAAATGGGTACAAGACCTAAATAGACATTTCTCCAAAGAAGGCACACAGATGGCCAGGAAGCACCTGAAAAGCTGCTCTACATCACTAAGTATTAGAGAAATGCAAATCAAAAGTACAATGAGATATCACCTCACATCAGTTAGAATGGGCATCGTCAGAAAATCTACAAACAACAAATGCTGGAGAGGGTGTGGGTAAAGGGAACCCTGTTGCACTGTTTGTGGGAATGTAAATTGATACAGCCACTATGAAGAACAGTATGGAGGTTCCTTAAAAAACTAAAAATAGAACTGCCATGTGACCCCACAATCCCACTACTGGGCGTATACCCTGAGAAAACCATAATTCAAAAAGACACATGCACCCCAATATTCATTGCAGCACATTTACAATAGCCAGGTTGTGGAAGCAACCTAAATGTCCACTGACAGATGAATGGATAAAGAAGGTGTGGTACATATATACAATGGGATATTACTCAGCCATAAAAGGGAATGAAATTGAGTCATTTGTAGAGAGATGGATGGATCTAGAGACTGTTATACAGAGTGAAGTGAATCAGAAAGAGAAAACCAAATAACGCATAGTAACGCTTATATTTAGATCCTAGAAAAATGGTACAGATGAACCGGTTTGCAGGGCAAAATAGAGACACAGTTGTAGAGAACAAATGTATGGACACTAAGGGAGGAAAGCGGTGGGGGGTGGTGGTGGTGGTGGAATGAATTGGGAGATTGGGATTGACATGTATACACTAATATGTGTAAAATGGATAACTAATAAGAACCTGTTGTATAAAAATAAAATTAAATTAAATTTAAAAAAAGAGTTCCTTTAGGATCTCAAGAACTACAATGCAGGAAACACAGATTTAGTTAAACCAAAAGAGTGTTCTGAGAAAAAGGGAGAGTCAGGGGCTTATAAAGACAAAAGGCCACAAGGTTGTTAAAGTTGCCTGTCAAGAATTGTGGTTGACTCTGATGCAAGCCAGGAAATATCTGTCCTTAAGGAATCATGAGTTGTTTTAGGGTAGGGGCCTGATCAGCAGATAGGCTGCCACAAGTTGTTTAGGGTAAGGATCTGATAAGTATTTTGAGTTTCTGGCAGATGTTCTGAATGACTTCATTATGACAATAAGTGGTCAAAACGTCAGATTCTATCGAGGCTGAGACATGCATAAGTCACACTTCCTTAATGGCCTCCCTGTTGCGTTTTAGAGGCTCTCTTAGTGATATCAACTCCATTCTGATTTTCCTTTCACACATGTGAACACTTAAGTGACAGCATCAACTGGTCAGGGGAGACTTACAGACTCAATTTTTCTCCAGTTTCTGCTCAGTCAAGCAGCCTAGCCAAATAAATCTCAGTGATTTATGAGAAGACCAGTGTTTCAGCAGCTCAACTACCCCTACCTCCACTGGCCAGTGTGGTTACTCAAGTTTCATGTTTTTTAGTCTTCCCTAAATGTGGAATTCTAAGGAAAATCCTGTCCTCATTATGGCTTACGACCCAAGCAAAGACTGGCCTCTGAGCATGTGCTACCTTCATTCTCCACCCTGAACAAGCACATAGAGGAGGAAAGGTTGAGCAGGAGAGAATTAGTCTTTACTGACTTCTACAGCATGCCAGGCTCTGTACTTAATGCTGAACAATCTATCTATCAGTCTATCTAACATCTAACTAGCTAGCTATCATCTGTCTATCTATCATCTATCTACCTATCTATATATCTATCTACCTATCTATCTATCTATCATCTATCTATCTATCTATCTATCATCTATCTACTTACCTAACTAGTCTAACTACCCATCCATTACACTGAACAATTGGAACACTGCTGCAGGTTGTAAGAAGAAAAAAATATTTTTTTCTCTGCTACATATTTAAAGATATTAAATGTACTCTCTTTTTCTCCTCCCTTGAATAACATTTTTGACAGTTCTTATAATTTAGGTTAATCTTATTAAAGAAACACATTGTGAGATGGCTTCATAACTAATTAAAATATTCAATCCAATATAAAATCAGAATTATGAACTTCATTTAAATTTGAACCTCATTCCTTCCTCAGTTCAGGTCTTCTGGGAACTGGCACTCTGTAATAAAGAAGAGTGTCAGTCTCTTTGTTTCTCAGCTCCTCCAGGGTTTAGAAGGAAGGATTTGAGGGTAGGAGGGAGAAGGAAGCAAGAGACAGAGGGTGAGTTTGACCATGAATTTCCAAAACTGGTGTTGTCTGGTTTACGTGGGAATTTACCCCTGATTCCTGCTCTTATGTGGTGCTTCAGGGGTTCTTCAGAGATTTCTCAGTTTCACATACATTTTGCCTGCAGTTCTCTTAAATCAAGCAATACCTCCCTCATCTTCCCACCCATCATTTTCTTCTCAGTCTTTGTTCCTGGTGGCCCATCCCATTCATGGACTCACCTCATCTTCTCCAACTGCTCACTCAAGACTCCATATCAGCCCTTTTCTGCTGGAATTCTCATAAGGACCCAATGGGCACAGTACTATTTTTATTCCCATTTTCTAGATGAGGAAGCTGAAGTTGCAGAAGTTCAAGTAGCTTGCCCTAGTTCACACAGATGAACGACAGTATGATTCTTAATCTCCAATCTGTATGTATACAGTTTCCATTCTTACCTATGTGCTTCCTTTCCTCCTGTTCACAGCCATCGTACTTTCCTAAACATCTCAGCAATTATACAATAAAGCTTAAGGGTTAATAAATAGTTGAAAGATGTCAGAGAAGAACATCTTAAGATAGGAGCCACAACTCTAGAAAAGGTAACCCAACCAGAAAAAGACAACAAAAATGAAATTCCTGGAATAAATTGATCACATCATTGCAACCAGAAGGACTGTGAATAATAACACATCCCAACCACATTTCTGGGCCTTTTTCCTCTAGTCTTCAATATGTTGATACTGATTGGATGCAAGGCATGCTTTATACTTTCATTAATATCACAGGCACTCAAGTGTTATACTTTCCCTAAAGCTTTGAAAGTTTCTTTCCTCCCTCCCTCCCAACCTCCCTCCCTCCCTCCTTCCTTCCTTCCTTCCTTCCTTCTTTCCTTCCTTCCAACAGCTTAATTTTTATATATATATATATATATATATATATATATATATATATATATATATATATATTTCACATACTACACAATTTATCCCTTTAAAGTGTTCAATTTAGTGGTTTTTAGTGTATTCACTGAGTTATTGAGCCATCACTACAATCAATTTTAGAACATTTTTATCACCCAAAAATGAAAACCAATAATCATTAGTATTTATTGCCCATTACTTCTTTCCCCCAGCCCCTGGCAACAACTAGTTTACTTTCTTTTTATGGATTTGTCTACTTAGGACATTATATATAAATGGAATCATAAAATATGTGGCCTTTTGTGTCTGACATCCTTCACTTAGCATAATTATTTCCAGGTTAATCCAAATTATAGCATGTATAAGTATTTATTGCTTTTTATTGCCTAGTAATATTTCATTGGATGGATATATTACATTTATTCATCCATTCAATTGACTGACATACGGCTTTTAGCCAGTTTTTGTCTACTATAAATAATGATATGAACATTTATGTACTAGTTTTAATATAGATACATCATTTCTTTTGTCTTGGGTACAAACCTAGGAGTGGAATTGCTGAGTCATGTGGTAATTCTACGTTTATACTTTTGAGACATTTCCAGATTGTTTTCCAAGGTTGTTGCACTGTTATACATTTCCACAGTGTATGAGGATTCCAGTTTCTCTTTATGTTTGTCAACACTTGCTATTTTCTGTCTTTTTGCCTATAGCTATCCTAGTAGGTATGAAGTGATATCTCAAGGGTTTTTATTTGCAATTTTCTATTGTCTAGATGTTGAAAATCTTTTCATGTGCTTTATGAGACATTTGTATATCTTCTTCAAAGAAATGTCTTTGTAGATCCTTTGCCTATTTTTCACTGGATTCTTTGTCATTGGCTTATAAAATTAATTTATATATTCTGGATAGAAGTCCCTTGTCAGATACTGATTTCAAAATATTTTCTCCCAACTTGTAGGTTGTCTTTCACTTTCTTGATGGTATCTTTGGAAGAACAAATGTTTTAAATTTTGATTATGTACAATTTATCTACTTTTTTTTCTTTTTCTGCTTGTGCTTTTGGTGCCATATCTAATAAATTATTGCTTAATATAAGATCTGAAGATTTACAGCTATGTTTTCTTCTAAGAGTTTCATAATTTTAGTTCTTATATTTAGGATCTTGTATTTACCTCTTAGATCCATTTTGAGTTAATTTTTGTATATGGTGTGAAGGAGTGCAACTTTTCTTTTGCATGAAGATATCCAGCTGTCCTAGCACCATTCGTTGAAAAGACTAGTCTTTTCTCATTGAATTGTCTTGTGATCTTTGTCAAAAATTGTGTCCATATATGTGAGTATTTTTTAAATGGATTTTCAGTTCTAATCTGATCTATATGTCTATCCTTATGTCAGTACCATACTGTTATTTTTAACTGAATGAAAAATTCTTTAAATTCTATAGTGCATTACAATTTTCAAAAGTTTCACACACATGATTTCATATAATACCATAAAAAAACTCTTTGTTTTCCCCTACCCTTATGTTGCTCCTCCCCCTTACCTCTCTCCACTGGTAATCACTAGTTTGTTCTCTATATCTGTGAGTCTGATTCTTTTTTGTTTTGTTCACTAGTTTGTTATATTTTTTAGATTCCACATATAAGTGATATAATTGAGTATTTGCCTTTCTCTGTCTGACTTATTTCACCAAGCATAATGCCCTCCAAGTACATTCATGTTGCTGCAAATGGTAAAATTTCATTCTTTTTTATGGCTGAGTAGTGTCCCATTGTGTGTGTGTGTACGTACCACATCTTCTTTGTCCATTTATCTGTTGATGGACACTTAGATTGCTTCCATACCTTGGCAATTGTAAATAATGCTGCTATGAACATTGGGGTGCATGTATCTTTTCAAATTAGTGGGTTTTTAAATTTTTTTGGGTTATATACCCAGGAGTGGAATTGTGAAATTGCTGGGTCATATGGTAGTACTATTTAGTTTTGTGAGAAACTTCCATGTGTTTTCCACAGTGGCTTCACCAACTTACGTTCCCACCAACAGTGTAGGAGGGTTCCCTTTTCTCCACATCCTCACCAACCTTTGTTATCTGTATTCTTTTTGATGAAAGCCAGTCTGACATGTGTGAGGTGATATCTCACTGGGCTTTTTTGTTTTCCTGATGATTAGGCACCTCTCTTCATGTGCCTGTTGGCCATCTGCATTTCCTCTTTGGAAAAATGTCTAGTCATGTCTTCTGCCCATTTTAAAATCTGATTGTTTTTTTTTTTTTTGAGGTTGAATTGTACGAGCTGTTTATGTATGTTGCATATTAACCCCTTATTGGTCACATTATTTGTAAATATTTTCTCCCATTCAGTAGGTTGTCTTTTCATTTTGTCGACAGTTTCCTTTGCTGTGCAAAAGCTTTTAATTATGTCCCATTTATTTATTTTTGCTTTTGTTTCTTTTGCTGTAGGAGACAGAGCCAAAAAATATTGCTGCAATTTATGTCAAAGAGTGTTCTGCCTATGTTCTCTTATAGGAATTTTATAGTATATGGTCTTACATTTACATTTTAATCCATTTTTAGTTTATTTTTTGTATATGGTGTTATCAGAGAATGTTCTAATTTCATTCTTTGCATGTAGCTGTATGTTTTCCCAGCACCACTTATTGAAGAGACTGTCTTTTCTCCACTGTATATTCTTGCCACCAATTGCTGTAGTTTTGCAATAAGTTTTGAAATCTGTGAGTCCACCAATTTTACTCTTATATTTTTGCTCCTCTGGGCCCCTTGAATGTCCATGTAAATTTTACATGAGCTTGTCAATTTCTGTAAAGAAACTAGCTTGGATTTTTACAGGTATTGCATTGAGTCTGTAGAATAACTTGGGGAATACCGCCATGTTAACAACATGAAATCTTGTTGCTTGTATATGTGAAGTCTTTCCATTAATTTAAGTGTGCTTTAACATATTTCAATGAAGTTTTATACTTTTCATTGTTTAAATCTTGTATTTCTTTGGTAAATTTATTCATAATAGCTTATTATTTTTATATTATTAAATTAATAGTTTTATTAATTTATTTTTTTTGTTTTTTTATTGCTTGATTTTACACTAGTTTTACAATAAATTTTTGCATACTAATCTTGTATCCTATAATTATCATTAAGTCATTTATTTGTTTTAACAATTTTTTAGCGGGTTTCTTAGAATTTTCTGTATACAAGTATTATAGGTTAAATTGTGTACCCTTCCTTCCATATTTATATATTGAAATCCTAAATTCCAGAATATGACTAAGAATGTTCCAGAATCCTAAGCCTCAGAATATGACTTTATTTGGAGAAAGGGTCTTTACAGAGGTAATCTTGTTAAATGAGGTCATTAGGGTGGGATCTAATCCAACATGACTAGTGTTTTTACCTAAAGGGGGAAATTTAGATACAGAGACACACATAGAGGCAAGATATGTAAAGGAATATAGGGAAAAAACTGCCAGGTCAAGGAGAGAGGCCTGGGATGGATTTTTCCCTCACAGCCCTCAGAAAGAATCAACAATGCTGACATCTTGATTTTGGACTTCTAGCCTCCAGAACTGAGAGACAATACATTTCTGTTTTTAAATCCATCTAGTTTGTGGTACTTTGTTATGGCAGTCCTAGAAAACTAATATAACAAGATCATGTCATCTACAAATAGTTATAATTCTTAATTTAGAATATGAATGCCTTTTATTTATTTTTCTTTTCTAATTGCCATGGCTAAAACCCCCAGTGCAATGTGAAATAGAGAGACATCCTTGTCCTTTTCTTCATGTTTGATTAAAGCTTTCAGTCTTTCATCATTATGTATGATGTTAGCTGTGTGTTTTTCACCCGACCCTTTACCAGGATGAGTAGCTTCCCTTCTTTCCTAATGTGTTGAGTATTTTTTTAATCATGAAAGACTGTTGGATTTTGTCAGATTGTTTTCTGTATCTGTGGAGATGATCATGTAGTTTTTGTCTATTATTCTGTGAATATAACGTATTACATTGTTTGAATTTTACCTCTTGAAATAATCTTGTATTCCTGGAATGAGTCCCACTTGGTCATGGTATATAATCCTTTCATAAGTTGTAGTATTTAGGGTAGTATTTTTAAGGGTTTTTCCATGTGTAATGATAAGGTAAATTGGTCTATAGTTTTATTTTTTTGTGATTTCTTTGTCTGGCTTTGATATGAGGGTAATACTGACTTTGTAAACAATTGAAATATGTTTACTCTTTTATTTTTCAATAGAAAGTGTTTGGAACTTGTATTAATTCTTCTCTAAATGTTTGGCAGAATTTACCAATTGAAGTGGTCTGGTCTTTGTCTTTTCTTTGTGGGAAGTTTTTGATTAATAATATACTCATTTAGACCTATTCAGATTTTCTAAATCAATTTTAGTCTTAAGTCAATTTTGGAAATTTGTGTGTTTCTGAGATTTTTTCTATTTCATCTAGGTTATATAATTTGTTGCAGTCCAATTGTTCATAGTATTCTCTTATAATCCTTTTTATTTCTGTAAATTGGGTAGGAATGCCCCCTCTTTTTCTGGATTCTAGTAATTTGAGTCTTCTCTTTTTTAATTTGGTGGGCCTAGATAGAGTTTTGTCAGTTTCACTGATGTTTTCAAATAACAGGCTTTGAGTTTTGTTGATCTTCTCTGTTGTGATTCTATCCACTAACTTATTTCTGATCTAATTCTGCTTGGGTTTACTTTGCTTTTCTTTCTCTAGTTTCTTAGGGTGCAAAGTGATTTGACTGATTTCAGATTTTCATTTTATTTTAGCATACATACTCACAGCTATAAATTTTCCCATAGGCACTGCTTAAGCTGCATCCCATTTGTTTGAATATATTGTGCTTTATTTTTCCTTTCTATCAAATTATTTTCTTTTGTTTTCAGCTTTATCAAGGTATAATTGACCAATAAATTTGTAAGACATTTGAAGTGTACATCACAATGATTTGAAATGTGTATACATTGTGAAAGGATTCCTTCCAACTAATTAATTAACACATCCATCATCTCACATACTTATCTTTTTCTCTGTGTGAAAATATTTGACTTCTCCTCTCTTAGCAAGTTTCATTTATAGAGTACAGTGTTATCAGCTGCAGTCACCATGTTCTACATTAGATCCTCGTATATTATTTATCTTGTAGCTGAAAGTTTGAACCCTTTTACCAAACTCTCCTATTTCCCCCACCTCCTAGACCCTGGCAACCACTTTTCTACTCTCTGTTTCTGTGAGTTTGACTTTTCTTTAGATTCCATAGATAAATGATGCCATGCAGTATTGGTCTTTCTCTGGTTTATTTCACCTAGCACAATGCCCTTAAGGTCCATCCATATTGTAGCAAACAGCAGGATTTTACTTTTTATGGCTGAATTATATTCCTGTGTGTGTGAGTGTGTGTGTGTTTGTGTATGTGTGTGTGTGAGAGATATTTTCTTTAACCATTCATCCATTAATAAGCACTTAGGTTATTCTATTTCTTGCCTATTGTGAATAATGCTGCAATTAACACAGGGCAGATATCTCTTCAATGTCCTATTTTTATTTCCTTTGGATATATACTCAGAAATGGGATTGTTGGATCATAAGAATCATATAGAGCTCTATTTTTAATTTTTTGAGGAAACTCCATATTACTTTGCATAATGGCTGTGCCAGTTTACATTCTCACCCACAGTGGACAGTATTCTCTTTTCTTCACTTCCTTGCTAGCAATTATTATCTATCAACTTTTTGATAACAGCCATTGTAATAGGTGTGAGGTGATATCTCATTGTGGTTTTGTTTGCATTTCCCTGGTGATTAGAGATTTTGAACACCTTTTCATGTATCTGTTGGTCATTTGTATGTCTCCTTTGAAAAAATGTCTATGTAGGTCCTTTCCCCACTTTAAAATCAGATTATTTGTTTTTTTGCTATCAAGATATATAAGTTCCTTACACATTTTGTATATTAACTCTTTATCTGAAATGTGATTTGCAAATATTTTCTTTTATTCCATGGGTTGCCATTTCATTCTGTTCATTATTTCACTGTGAAGTAGCTATTTAGTTTGATGTTGTCCCATTTGTTTACTTTTCTATTGGCTTTGTTTTGGCATCAAATTAAAAAAAAATCATTGCCAAAACCAATGTCAAGGATCTTACCTCCTATTTTCTTCTAGGAGCTTTGTAATTTCAGGTCTTAAATATGTCTTTAATCCACTGTAGAGTATGGTATAAGGTAGGATCCATTTTCAAATCTTGCATGTGGATATCTATTTTTCTCAGAACAATTCATTGAAGAAATTTTATTTTTCCCATCGCCCATTCTTGGCTCCTTTGTCATAAATTAAATAACCTTATATGCATGGGCTTATTTTGTCTCCCTTTGTTTAGTTCCATTGGTCTGTGTGATTATTTTTATGTTGATACTGTACTAATTTGACTATTATAGCTTTGTAATATAGTTTGAAATCAGCAAGTGTGATACCTCCAGAATTTTTTTCTTTCTCAGGGATGCTTTGACTAGTTAGGTATTTTACAGTTCCTTAAAAATTTTAGGATTTTTTTCTATTTCTGTAAGAATGTCATGAGAATTTTGATAAGAATTACATTCAACTTATTTGGGTATATGTACATTTCAACAATATTAACTGCTTCAATCCATGAGAACAAAATATTTTTCTATTTATCTGTGTCTTCAGTTTCTTTCATCAATGTTTCACAGTTTTCAGTGTACAGATCTTTCATCTCTTTGTTTCAATTTATTCCAAGTATTTATCTTTTTTAATACAACTGTAAATAGGATTGTTTTCTAATTTTCTCTTCTGATAGATCATTGTGAGTGTATAGAAACACAACTTATTTTTGTATACTGATGTTGTACTCTACTATTTACTGAATGTATTTATTTTAATAGATTTTTTGTGGGGTTGTTAGGATTTTCTATATTTAACATTATGCTATCTGCAAATAGAGACAACTTTACTTCTTTCTCTCTGTTTTGGATGACTTATATTACTTTTTCTTGCTTAACTGCCCAGGCTATGACTTCCAGTACTATGTGTAATAAAAGTGGAGACAGCATGCATCCTTGTCTTGTTCTTAATTTTGGAAGAAAAGCTTCCAGCTTTTCACCGAGGTGAATGATGTTAACAATGGACTGGTAATATATGGCCTTTATTCCCTTAAGATATTTCCCTCTACTCCCAATATGTTGAAAATTTTTGTCCTGATTGGATGTTGAATTTTGTTAAATATTTTTCTGCATCAGTTGAGATGACCATATGATTGTCATCCTTTACTTTGTGAATGTGGTATTTCACATTTAATGGTTTTTGCATGTTGAACAATCCTTGAAGCTCTGGAATAAATCCCATTTTGTTATGGTGTGTGACCCTTTTCATGTATTGCTGAGTTTGGTTTGCTAATATTTTGTTGAAATTTTTGTTCCTATGTTCATAGGGGACATTGGCCTATACTTTTCTCCTTAGCTGGTTTAGGTATCAGGGTAATGCTGCCTCTTATAATGAGTTTGGAAGTCTTCTCTTCTCTTTTTAATATTTTGGAAGAGTTTGAGAAGGATTGATATATATTTTTTTAATGTTTGGTAGGATTCACCAGTGAAGCAGTCTAGTTCTGGACTTTTCTTTGTTGGACAGTTTTTGATTACTGACTCTATCTCCTTTTAAGTATTGGTCTGTCAGATTTTCCATTTCTTCATGATTCAGTTTTAGTAGATTGTATGTTTTTTAAGAATTTATCCTTTCTTCTTGGTTATCTAATTTGTTGGCATATAATTTTTCAGAGTAGTCACTTAGTGACCTTTGTATTTTTGTAGTATCAGTTATTATATCTCCTCATTATTTCTAATTTACATATTTGAGTCCCTATCTTTTTTCCTGTTAAGTCTAGCTACTTAAAAAATAGCTCGTAGTTTTATTAATATTTCCAACTGTCTTTTTAGTCTGTATTTTATTTATTTATGCTCTAATCTTTGTTATTTTGTTTCTTTTACTAACTATGAGCTTAGTTTATTCTTTTTCTAGTTCTTTTATGTGTACATTACATTGCTTGAGCTCTTTTTTTTTTCTTAATGTAGGTTTTTATTGTTATGAGCTTCCATTTTAAAACTGCTTTTGCTGCATTCCATATATTTTGATATGTTGTATTTCCATTTTTACTTGTCTCAAAATATTTTTTGATTTCTCTTTTGATTTCTTCTTTGACCCATTGGTTGTTCAGTAGCATGTTGTCAATCTCCACGTATCTGTGAATTTTTCTTTTTGTTATTGATTTTTACTTTCATGTAATTATGGTCAGAAAAATGTTTGATATGATTTCAATCTTCTTAAATTTGTTAATATTTGTTTTGTTTCATAGCATGTGGTCTATCCTTTCTTTAACAGGAGGAAGTCTCTTTAAAATTTCTTATAAGGTGTTCTGATGGTGATGAACTCCTTCAGCTTTTGCTTGTTTGGAGAATTCTTTATATGTACTTTAATTCTGAAGAACAACTTTGCTGAGTAGAGTGTTATTGGTTGGCAGTTTTTCTTTTTTTTTTTTTTCTTTCAGCACTCTATCATTCTATTCCTTCTGGTCTTTAAAGTTTCAGATAAAAAATATGCTCATAGAAGTTCCCTTGTATGTAACAAGTTATTTTTCTCTTTCTGCTTTTGAAATTCTCTCTTATTTTTAACTTTTTACAGTTTAATTATAATATGTCTTTGTGTAGATCTCTTTAGTTCATCTAATTTGGTACTCTCTGGGCTTCCTTGATCTAAAAGTCTGTTTCTTTCCCCAGGTTAGGGAAGTTTTCAGCCATTATTTCTCCAAATAAGTTTGTTCCTCCCTTCTCTCTGTCTTCTATTTCTGGGACCCCTAAAATACCTATTATCATCTGCTTAATGGTGTCCCATAAATCCCTTAGTCTATATTCTCCATTTTTCAATCTTTTTTTTCTTTTTGCTCCTTTGATAGGATAAATCCTACTGCCATGTATTCTAGTTTGCTGATTTTTTTCCTTCTGCTTGATCTAGTCTGCTGTTGAATCCCTTTATTAAAATTTTCAGTTCAGTTATTGTATTCATGGCTTGTGACTTCTGTTTGGTACCTTCTTATAATTTCTATCTCTGTTGAACTTCTCACTTTGCTCATATTGTTCCCCTGACCTCTGTGAGCATTTTTATGAGCATTGTTTTTAACTTTTTATTGTGTAAATCACTTATTATCTCCATTTCATTTTGGTCTGATTCTGGAGTTTTATTTTATTATTTGTTTGAAACATAGCCCCCTATTTCTTCATCTTTCTTGACTCTCTGTGTTGGTTTTTGCACATTAGTTAAAACAATCACCTCTCCTAGTATTGATGGAGTGGTCTCATGTAGGAGTAGAATCTTATTTTTCAGCCTGTCCTCAGCTCTTGGTTGTCTCTCAAATATTTGTGATTGTCCAAATTACCTTCTTTGTTTTTAGCAACTCCCAGTCATTCGGGGTGTGCCAAGATCAGTCAGTGTCCCAAAGGGGAGGATTTGAGTCAGCACCTGGGAGAGGGACTATTTTGCCTTCTCCCTCTGCACTGGGTCCATGTGTATAGTCATGGGATGGGGAAGGGGTTCCTCCTGCATCTGTTAATAACTGCTTTTTGTTTGTTACTGTCCTGTAGTACTTGTGCAGGCAAACTCCATTGGCTATTAGAGCCTAGTTATCTACAGGCCTGTTTCTTGGGCAGCAGCTGCAAATTAGGCAGCACCAGATGTATATACAAATTTCTTCCAGGGAGATAGTGGCAATTTGGTAGCAAGTTTGAGTGAGTGGGCATTAGTGGTGTAACTGGCTTTCCCAGACTCTGTGGAGAATTACAGTCAGCCTCTACATACATGATAAAATATAAGGCTGGCTCTCTGGTAGCAGTTTTTAAAGTGTGCTAATAGACTCTTTCATGGGACAGTTTGGGAGATGGGTATTTCTGTCTGCTTCCTTTGTTCTGAGACTTAGGGGGATAGACACGGTGAGTTCTCACAGCTTGTTAAAGACTGTTTCTTTGTTTGCTGTAGTTTTGTGTGCCTCATGAACACAAGCCCTCTCGGCTTTCAGAGCTAGGTATTTAAGATGTCCATCCCTCATATGGGAGTCTTAAAAGTTGGGGCTCTGGGGGCTTCCCTGGTGGCGCAGTGGTTGAGAGTCTGCCTGACGATGCAGGGGACATGGGTTCATGCCCCAGTCCGGGAAGATCCCACATGCCACAGAGTGGCTGGGCCCGTGAGCCATGGCCACTGAGCCTGCATGTCCGGAGCCTGTCCTCCACAATGGGAGAGGACACAACAGTGAGAGGCCTGCATACCATAAAAAAAAAAAAAAAAGTTGGGGCTCTGGATGTCCATCCAAACTCTCAACCCTTGGAGAGAAGGTGGATGTTGGGAGTTCCCTTCTGAATGTATGGCACTATGCCAGTGGTGGGATTCATGGTGAGAGTTTGTCCCAGCTATTTCTACCATTTCTATGTGAGCATTGTGGATATTTTCTCACTTGCCAAATGTATAGGTATCACTTGGCTAGTTTTGGCTTTCTTTCAGAGGGAATTACTTCTTGTGTAGCAGTAGATTCTGTGTATCCATTGGAGGAGGTGAGTTCAGGAGGCTTTTATGTTGCCATCTTGGATTAAAATCACTGTATCAAATTATTTTCTAAATTTCTGCATGATTTCTTCTTTGACCCAATGGTTATTAGAATGTGTGTAGTGAAATTTCCATATATTTACAAATTTCCCAAATTTGCTCCTTTGAGTTTTAATTTTATTTCTTGTGTATAACAAGCATGCTTTGTATTATTTAAAATCTTTAAAATTTATTAAAACATGGTTTATAGCCTAGCATGTGACCTATATGGAGAATTCTCCAGTGCACTTAAGAAGAATACATATTCTGCTGCTATTTGGTGGAATGTTCTGTAGATATCTGTGAGGTCTACTTGTTTTGTTCAATGCTAGTTCTTCTTTTATTTTATATTTAATTTTTTTTAGCCATTGTTAAATGTTGTATACCAAAGTCTTAAACTACTATTGTTTAATTGTCTATTTCTCTCTTCAATTCTGTCAGTTTTTGCTTCTTGTATGTATGGATGTTTATAATCACCACTTTTATCATTATAAAATGTCTCTAATAACAATCTTTTATCCTTAGTTTGTATTAGTATTCTATTATTGTTGTAAAAAATTACTGCAAACTTAATTGTTTAAAACAATATAAAGTTATTATATTTCAATTCTGGAAGTCAGAAGTCCTATATGAGTCTCATGGGCTACATTTAAGGTACAAGCTGAGGTGCAGTCATTTTGGATGTTTTAAGGGAGAATCCCTTTTATTGACTTTTTCAATTTCTAGGAACTTGGCTCATGGTCACTTCCTCCATCTTGAATGCACATCATTCCAATCATTGCTTCTTTCATCACATCTCTTCTTTCTGACCTTGTATTTTTTTTTGCTCTCCCTCCAGATCCCTAACATAATCATTCTTGCAAAGTCCCTTTTGCCACACTATGTAACATATTCAAAAAGTTCTGTGGATTAGGATGTGGACATCTTTGGGGGAGGGCCCTCATTTTATCTATCTCAGCATCTATTTTATCTGATCTTAATATGGCTAACTAGCTCTTTTTAAGTTGCTGTTTGTATCTATTTATTTTTCTATGTTTTTATAATCAAACTAAACTATTTGATCTTTAAATCTAAAGTATGTGTCTCATAGACAACATATAGTTGGATGTTGTTTTTATTTTAAATCTTTCTGCCATTCTCTGCCTTTTAAGGATGTTTAATTTACCTATAATGTAATAATTGACAATGTAAAATTTGTCTGCCACTTTCCTAGTTGTTTTATATATATATATATCTTTTTTTTTCCTTCTCATCCTTCCATCACTGTCTTTTATGTGTTAAATAGATATTTTCTAGAGTAGCATTTTACTTCTCTTGCCATTTCTTTTAATAGATATTTTTTGAGTTATTTTCTTGGTGGTTTACTTGGGCATTACAATGCATATCTTATTTAATAGCTGTGTAATTTAGATTAATACTAACCTAATTTTATAGTATATAATAAACTTTTCTCATATTTAACTTTATTCCAACTTCTTTCCTCTGTGCTGTTATTGTTATTTATATTACATCTATATCCACTGTATGACCATCAACAAAGATTTATAACCATTGTTTTTAATAGATGATAGGACAAAAAGTTACATACAAAAATACATTTATTCTCTGTTCTATGTTTACCTATGTAGTTACCTTTACCAGGGCTTTTTATTCTATAAGTGGATTTGAGTTGCAGTCTAGTATTCTTTCATTTCAGCCTGCAAGACTCCCTTTGAAATTTCTTGTAGTGCAGTTCTACTGGCAACAAAGTCTCCCAGTTGTTGTTTGTCTAAAAATGGCTTAATTTCTTTTTTATTTTTTGAATGATAATTTTGCAGGCTGTAAAATTATGCCATTCAACTGCCTCTTGGCTTCCATGGTTTCTGATTAAAATTCTTTTGCTAATCTTATTGAGGATGCCTTGCATATGATGATTAATTTCTCTTCTTGTTTTTAAGATTTTCTTTATCTTTGGCTTTAAATAGTTTAATTATGATGTCTAGGTGTGGATCTCTTTGAATTGATCCTATGTGCATTTGTTGAACTTCTTGGCTCTATAAATTAATATTTTTCATCAAATTTGGGAAGATTTTAGTAATTATATCTTCACATATTTTCTTCCCCTTTCTTCCTCTTTTCTTGCTCTGTGACTCTCATTGTGCATATATGCTTATACTTAGTTGTATTCTACTGGTCTATGAGGCTCTGTTCATTTCTCTCTTTTCTTTCTGTTCCTCAGATTGGATAATCTCATTTCATCTATCTTCAACTTCACAGATTCTTTCTCCTCACTGCTCAAATATGCTGTCAAACCCTGCTAGTGAAGTTTTCATTCCAATTATTATAATTTTTGATACCAGTTTCTTTTGATTCTTTTTACAACTTTGCTCTGTTTATTGATATTCTCTGTTTTGTGAGACATATTTCTCATACTTTCTTTTAGTCTCTTGAACATACTCATAATACCTGACTTAAAGTCTTTGTCTACTAAGTCCAGTTGTAAGGGCTTCCTCAGGGATAGCTTCTATTGGTTATTAAGTTTTGCTGCCTATGAGCTAACATTTTCAGTTTCTTTGAATGTCTTGTATTGCCTTTTGTTAAAAATTGGATATTTTAAATGATATAATTTGGCACTCTGGAAATCAGATTTCCTTCTTTTCCTCAGGGCTTGCTGTTGCTACTGTTTATTTTTATTATTGTTATTTGTTTGTCTATGCTCTTTGGTGTGTGTGTTCACTGAAGTCTATATCAGCTTTGTGGTTGGTTAATAATTATATAGATATTCATAAGTGCGTGGAACTAATAATTTTGAAATTATTTAAAAAATATTTTAAAAGTATTTTCCAAGGAACTCTGTGTACATGTTGAAGCATTGTTCAACACTCAGCCTGGCATTTGAGAACACTGATTTAACCTTCAAGTTTGCACAGAGCCTCAAGGTTAGTCCAAGGTCAGAGTTTAGAGCATTTCAAGTCTTTTCTTAGTATGTGCACAGCCCTGGGCATGCACACAACCCTATTTGTTGGTGCTGGCCTAGTGGGGTTTTGAAGCAACACAGTGTGATATGAATTGAACATCAAAACATAAGATTAATACTGGTTTTAATTTTTACCAGCTGTCTCATCTGGAGTAAGTAAGTTAGCCTCTCAGTGTCAGGAAACTTCTGTATTCCCAGAAATATGTCAGAGCTTTTCAAAGTCCCTATGGACATCACATTCCCCAGATTTTCCTTTTGACCTTTTTCAATTAGCTTATTGTTTGCCCCAAATGTTATCCGCTACCCTCATGGTAGGTACTCAGTAAATGTTACCTTCATTCCTCTCCATGTTTACAGACTCTTATCACCCATATTTTCTTTTATAATACTTGGAAATGGAATTTTTCTATTCCTGATAACATGGAATATTAATCTTTCTCCATGCAAGCAGCTATTGTTAATGCAGCAAAGTTAAATTTCCTCTGACTGCTTTTGATAAATGCCCTTGGGAAAGTTTTATACACTGGGCAAGCTCAGAGTCAGGTCAAATAAAGACAGCCTTGCAAGAGGGATCTTCTAGTGACCTACCAGACAGGATAATTAATGACAGTTCTCTGGGAATTAGGTTTTGAAGGAGCTTTTACACCATTCTGCTTCCTAGGGTGCCTGCCAGGCTGCTTATTTTCACTGTGATTTCAAGCTATAGATTTTCAAGGCTTCTGTGGAGCTGGTGAGGTATTGGTAGAAATAGGACAAGTGAAAACACCACAAAGCTCACTGTTCTTACTGAGATTCAGCTGTTTTCTTGAATAAATTGCATTGCTGAAAATCCTTGGTTAATTCTAGAGTTCTGAACAAGTTGACTCTCACAATTTTTGCTTGTTACCTTATCGTTTTTATGGAAGAGATAATTTTCAGGGGTCTTTATTTCACTGTTTGTGCTGAGGTCTAAAGATTGTATTTTGAAAAATAAACAGGATTTGGGGAGAAACAGTGATGACAGACTGAGGAGGAAAATGTGAGTTTAAAGAAAATTCTTTACAATTTTCACTAAGGAAAAACTGTGTTGCACTCCCATTGAGTAGCAGTAGCATAGACCTTAGCAGTCCCATAGAGTAGCCACTAGACAATTTTGTCTATTTAAATTTAAAGTAATCAAAATTAAATGAAATTTAATATTCATTTTCTCATTCACAGTAGCAAACTATCAAGGGTTTAATAGCCACATGAGGTTAGTTTCTACCATTTAAAACAGTACAGATATAAAATATTTCCATCATAGTAAAATGCTCCATTGGAGAGGCTGGTCTAGTGCACATGTGAAGTATCATGGTGTGATGCGATTGGAACGTCAATATATAAGATTGAGATTGGTTTTAATATTTATCAGCTATCTCATCTAAAGCAAGTGACCTAATTTATCAGTACTAAGATTCTTTAAACAGTAGAGAGTATGATCGTTTAGTCAAGAAAACACATATGAAAGCATCTTAGCCTGCATTTCAGCATATGTTAGGTACTCAGTAAATGTTACCTTCATTCCTCTCCATGTTTACACGTTCTTTCCAGGCTTATTTTCTTTCAGAATACTTGCAAATGGAAGTTTTCTATTCCTGATAATATGGAATGTTAATCTCTCTCCATGCAAGCAGGTATTTTTATTTTGTTTTTTATTAATAATTTTTAACACCTTTATTGGAGTATAATTGCTTTACAATGGTGTTTTAGTTTCTGCTGTATAACAAAGTGAATCAGCTTTACTTATACATATATCCCCACATTCCCTCCCTCTTGCCTTTCCCTCCCACCCTCCCTACCCCACCACTCTAGGTGGTCACAAAACACTGAGCCTTTCTCCCTGTGCTATGGGGCTGCTTCCCACTAGCTATCTATTTTACATTTAGTAGAATATATATGTCCATGCCACTCTTTTGCTTCATCCCAGCTTAACCTTCCTCCTCCCTGTGTCCTCAAGTTCATTCTCTACATCTGCGTCTTTATTCCTTTCTTGCCCCTAGATTCTTCAGAACATTTTTTTTTAGATTCCATATATATGTGTTAGCATACAGTATTTGATTTCTCTCTCTGACTTACTTCACTCTCTATGACAGACACTAGGTCCATCCACCTCACTACAAATAACTCAATTTCATTTCTATTTATGGCTGAGTAATATTCCATTGTATATGTGTGCCACATCTTCTTTATCCATTCATCTGTAGATGGACATTTAGGTTGCTTCCACATCCTGGCTAGTGAGATTGCAGGGTCATATGGTAGTTCTATTTTTAGTTTTTTAAGGAACCTCCATACTGTTCTCCATAGTGGCTATATCAATTCACATTCCCACCAGCAGTGCAAGAGGGTTCCCTTTTCTCCACACCCTCTCCAGCATTTATTTTTTCTAGATTTTTTGATGATAGCCATTCTGACTGGTGTGAGGTGATACCTCATTGTAGTTTTGATTTGCATTTCTCTAATGATTAGTGATGTTGAGCATCTTTTCATGTGTTTGTTGGCAATCTGTATATCTTCTTTGGAGAAATATCTATTTAGGTCTTCTGCCCAATTTTGGATTGCTTTTTTTTTTTTTTTTTTTTTGATATTGAGCTGTATGAGCTAGCTGTTTATATATTTTGAAGGTTAATCCTTTGTCAGTTGCTTTGTTTGCAAATATTTTCTCCCATTCTCAGGGTTGTCTTTTCATCTGGATTATGGTTTCCTTTGCTGTGCAAAAGCTTTGAAGTTTCATTAGGTCCCATTTGTTTATTTTTGTTTTTATTTCCATTTCTCTAGGTGGTGGGTCAAAAAGGATCTTCTTGTGATTTATGTCATAAAGGGTTCTGCCTATGTCTTCCTCTAAGAATTTGATAGTGTCTGGCCTTATATTTAGGTCTTTAATCCAATTTGAGTTAATTTTTGTGTCTGGTGTTAGGGACTGTTCTAATTTCATTCTTTTACATGTAGCTGTCCAGTTTTCCCAGCACCACATATTGAAGAGTTTGTCTTTTCTCCACTGTATATTCTTGCCTCTTTTATCAAAGAAAATGTGACCACATCTGCATGGGTTTATCTCTGGGCTTTCTATCCTGTTCCATTGATCTATATTTCTGGTTTTGTGCCAGTACCATATTGTCTGAATTACTGTAGCTTTGTATATAGTCTGAAACCAGGTTGCCTGATTCCACCAGCTCCGTTTTCTTTTTCAGGATTGCTGTGGCTAATCAGGGTCTTTTGTATTTCCAGACAAATTGTGAATTTTTTGTTCTAGTTCTCTGAAAAATGCTTTGGTAGTCTGATAGCGACTGTACTGGATCCATAGATCCATAGATCCATCATTTTCACAGTGTTGACTCTTCCAACCAAAGAACATGGTATATCTCTCAATCTATTTGTATCATCTTTAATTTTTTTCATCAGTGTCTTATAGTTTTCTGCATACAGGTCTTTAGTCTCCTTCAGTAGGTTTATACCTAGGTATTTTATTCTTTTTATTGTAATGGTAAATGGGAGTGTTTCCTTAATTTTTTTTCAGATTTTTAATCATTACTGTATAGGAATGCAAAAGATTTCTGTGCATTAATTTTGTATCCTGCTACTTTACCAAATTCATTGATTAGCTCTAGTAGTTTTCTGGTGGCATCTTTAGGATTCTCTATGTATAGTATCATGTCATCTGCAAACAGTGACAGCTTTACTTCTTCTTTTCTGATATGGATTCTTTTACTTCTTTTTATTCTCTGATTGTTAAGGCTAAACTTTCCAAAGCTATGTAGAATAATAGGGGTGAGAGTGGACCACCTTGTCTTGTTCCTAATCTTAGTGGAAATGGTAAAACTATGTTGAATAATAGGTGTAAGACTGGACAACCTTGTCTTCTTCCTGATCTTAGTGGAAATGGTTTTAGTTTTTCATCATTGAGAATGATGTTGGCTGTGGATTTGTCAAATATGGGCTTTATTATGTTGAGGTAAGTTCCGTCTGTGCCTACTGTCTGGAGGGTTTTTATCATTAATGGATGTTGAATTTTGTCAAAAGCTTTTTCTGCATCTATTGAGATGCTCATATGGTTTTTATCCTTCAATTTTTAATATGGTGTATCACATTTATTAATTTACATATATTGATGAATACTTGCATTCCTGGAATAAACCCTACTTGATCATGGTGTATGATCCTTTTAATGTGCTGTTGGATTCTGTTTGCTAGTATTTTGTTGAGGATTTTTACATCTATGTTCAGCAGCGATATTGGCCTGTAGTTTTCTTTTTTTGTGACATCTTTGTCTGGTTTTGGTATCAGGGTGATGGTAGCCTCATAGAATGAGTTGGGGAGTGTTCCTCTCCCTGCTAGATTTTGGAAGAGTTTGAGAAGGAAAGCTGTAAGCTCTTCTCTAAATGTTTGATAGAATTTGCCTGTGAAGCCATCTGGTCCTGGGATTTTTTTGTTGGAAGATTTTCAATCACACTTTCAGTTTCAGTGTTTGTTATTGGTCTGTTTATATTTTCTATTTCTTCTTGTGTTGTAGTAATCTCTCATGATCCTTTGTATCTCTGCAGTGTCAGTTTTACTTGTCTTTTTCATTTCTAATTCTGTTGATCTGAGTCTTCTCCCTTTTTTTCTTGATGAGTCTGGCTGGTGGTTACCATTTTTTTTATCTCCTCAAAGAACCAGCTTTTCATTTTATTGATCTTTGCTATTGTTTCCTTCATTTCCTTTTCATTTATTTCTTATCTGATCTATATGATTTCTTTCCTTCTGCTAACTTTGGGCTTTTTTTGTTGTTCTTCTTCTTTCTCTAATTGCTTTATGTGTAAAGTTAGGTTTTTTATTTGAGATTTTGCTTGTTTCTTGTTGTAGGGTTGTATTGCTATAAATTTCCCTCTTAGAACTGCTTTTGCTGCATCCCATAGGTTGTGCATCCTCATGCTTTCATTATCATTTGTTTCTAGTATTTTTTTTTAAATTTCCTCATTGACTTCTTCAGTGATCTCTTGGTTATTTAGTAGCACATTGTTTAACCTCCATGTGTTTGTATTTTTTACAGTGTTTTTTCCTGTAATTGATATCTAGTCTCCTAGCATTGTGGTTGGAAAAGATACTTGAAACAATTTCAATTTTCTTAAATTTAGCAAGGCTTGATTTGTTTCTCAAGGTATGTTCTATCCTGGTGAATGTTCCATGAGCACTTGTGACAAAAGTGTATTCTGTTTTTTTTTCATGGAATGTCCTATAAATATCAAATAAGACCATCTTGTTTAATGTGTCATTTAAAGCTTGTGCTTCCTTATTTATTTTCTGTTTGGATGATCTGTCCATTGGTGAAATTTAGTTGTTAAAGTCCCCTAAGATTATTGTGTTAATGTTGATCTTCCCTTTTATGGCTGTTAGCATTTGCCTTATGTATTGAGGTGTTCTTTGTTGGGTGCATAAATATTTACAATTATTATATCTTCTTCTTACATTGATCTCTTGATCATTATGTAGTGTCTTTCTTTGTCCTTGTAACAGTCTTTATTTTAAAGTCTATTTTGTCTGATATGAGAATTGCTACTCCAGATTTCTTTTGATTTCCATTTTCATAGAATAATTTTTTCCATCCCCTCACTCAGTCTGTATGTGTCCCTAGGTCTGAAGTGGATCTCTTGTAGACAGCATATATATGGGTCTTATTTTTGTATCCATTCAGCCAGTCTATATCTGGGTTGGAGCACTTAATCCATTTATATTTAATGTAATTTTCTATATGTATGTTCCTATTACCATTTTCTTAATTGTTTGGTGTTTGTTTTGGTACATCTTTTCCTTCTCTTGTGTTTCTTACCTAGAGAAGTTCCTTTAACATTTGTTGTAAAACTGGCCTTGTGGTGTTGATTTCTCTTAGCTTTTGCTTGGCTGTAAAGGTTTTAATTTCTCTGTCAAACCTGAATGAGATGCGAGCTGGGTAGAGTAATCTTGTTGTAGGTTTTTCACTTTTGTTACTTTAAATATTTCCTGCTACTCCCTTCTGGTTTGCAGAGTTTCTGGTGAAAGATCATCTGTTAACCTTATGGGGATTCCATTGTATGTTATTTGTTGCTTTTCCCTTGTTGCTTTTAATATTTTTTCTTTGTATTTAATTTTTGATAGTTTGATTAGTATGTGTCTTGGCATGTTTCTCCTTGGATTTATCCTATATGAGACTCTCTGTGCTTCCTGGACTTGGTTGACTATTTCCTTTCACATATTAGGGAAGTTTTCAACTATAATCTCTTCAAATATTTTCTCAGTCCCTTTCTTTTTCTCTTCTTTTTCTGCAACTCCTATCATTCAAATATTGGTGAGTTTAATATTGTCCCAGAGGTCTCTGAGACTGTTTTCAATTCTTTTCATCGTTATTTCCACTGTTTTATCTTCCAGGTCACTGGAAGATATTTTCTGTTCTTCTACCTCAGTTATTCTGCAATTGATTCCTTCTAGAGCATTTTTAATTTCATTTATTGTGTTGTTTATCATTGTTTGCTTTTTAATTCCTCTAGGTCCTTGTTAAACATTTCCTGTATTTTCTCTATTCTCTTTCTAAGATTTTGGATCATCTTTACTCTCATTACTCTGAATTCTTTTTCAGGTAGACTACTTATTTCCTCTTCATTTGTTTGGTCTGGTGGGTTTTTACTTTGCTTCTTCATCTTCTGTGTATTTCTCTCTCTTCTCATTTTGCTTAACTTCCTGTGTTTGGGATCTCCATTTTTCAGGCTGCTGGTACGTAATTCCTGTTGTTTTTGGTGTCTACCCCCAGTAAGGTTTGTTCAGTAGGTTATGTAGTCTTCCTGGTCGAGGGGACTGGTGCCTCTGTTCTGGTGGATTAGGCTGGATCTTGTCTTTCTGGTGGGGACGACTGCATCCTGTGGTGTGTTTTGGGGTGTCTGTGAACTTAGTGTAATTTTACACAGTCCCTCTGTTAATAGGTGGGGTTGTGTTTCTGTCTTGGTAGTTGTTTGGCATGGGGTGTCCAGCACTGAAGCTTGCTGGTAGTTGAGTGGAGCTGTGTCTTAGCCATGAGAGAGTGATCTCTGGGAGAGCTCTCACCAACTGATATTACATGGGACCAGGAAGTCTCTGGTTGTCCAGTGTCCTGAACTCAGCTCTTCCACTTCAGAAGCTCAGGCCTGACACTCAGCAGGAGCACCAAGACCCTGTGAGGCACACAGACAGGTACTTGGGGAGTTTCTTGCCTTTTGGGAAGTCTGAGTTCTTCTACCAGTGTTCAGTAGTTGTTCTGTAGGAGTTGTTCCATATGTAGATGTATTTTTGATGAATTTGTGGGGAGGAAGGTCATCTCCACATCTTACTCTTCTGCCATCTTGAAGGTCCTCCACAGGTATTGTTAAGATAGCAAAGAGAAAATATTATGGACAGTCAACAACCTTCAGAGACAGAGAGGGATGTCACTTTCCTAAGTGATCAATTTCTTTACTTGAGGAGGGTAAGATTTGACCTCACTGTGGGCCCCCTCTGTGGTTACTTCAGCTATTATGTATCTAGGAAGAACCATAGAATCAGACAAAACAGCTCCTCCTTTGGACTGAACCATTCACCATTTTGTGGCATTACTCTCTGCTTATAAGAAAATCCCATCACTCCCAAGCCATCTTGGATGACAATCTGCAAACCTGTTGCCATTTACAGAGACATTTTTCTATAAATAAATAATGTTTATCTTTTATACTTAAACATTCATCATTTATTTAAAGTTTCAATTTAACAAAATAACTAATCCTGGCTATTTGAACAGTTTTTACACCTTCCATTTGTTAAGAAATGAGAAATGTATCTGCCTTGTTGATAATAAAAATATACCCTTTTATTTTAATAGTTCTTCCTTAAAATCCTTAAAGTAGAAGAAATAGAGCCAGACACTAAAAGCAATGGATTCTTTACTAGTGGTTCTTAATGGTCATTTCATGTCTGAAGGAAAAGGAATGTTTCTTATAGGAGGATTTGCTGGATTTATTAAGAAAGGAAAAGGCTGTCAACAGTGATATAACTTCCCTATTAATCTAGAATTGCATAGTGTAGATGGACATCAGCTTTTCTAGAAACTAAACTCTCAGAGGATGTAGCAATAATGTGGAACCCTCTCTCAACTCTCTTCTGAAAAAATAAAAGAGGCCATACTTATTATAGTTTCATGTAAAGCTGAGAGCTCTTGAGTGAAGTGTTTTTTAAAAAAGTTTGGGACTAAGAGATTACAAAGAGTAATGAAATCTATACGTTTTTCTTGAAGGAAAAATTGTATAGAAAGTTTTTTCAGTGAATCAAAACTACAGTTATCAATATGTTGGGAAACTGGTATATTTTTGTTCAATTACATAATAAAGTATGACTTTATTCTACATTAATTCAAGATTCTCAACACTTAAAATGACTTTTTTGACCATCATCTCTCTTCTTCATCATGCTTTGAAAGAGGATTAAAATTTCTACTTGTTATGTCAATTTAACAAATATAGAGATTGCAAAACAATAGCCATGTACTTGAGCTGAGGAAAAAAGGCAGTTTCCCTGGGAAAGGAAAGGGGAGTTAGCATCATAATTAAGATTCTGAAAAGTCACATAGGGATTGCTGGTCATCTAACTGACTCTGTATGGTGTACTGGTTGCTCTTTCACAAATAAAAAGCAAGAGGGGATAACAGAGAAAGGGGAAGGAGAAAGCAGATTAAAAAGCAAACGGTAACTCAGAAGAAGTGTAATAGGGTCCGTTGGGTCTGTCACAAGGGGAGAGTCACATTTTGAATCTGTGCTAGTGCATATGGACCTCACCATCTCTTTGTCTTTGTAGAATTCAAAGTGAGGAGAGAAAAAAAAATGATTAGAGATAATGGTGGAAAGAAGGTCCAGCAGGGATTTTGTTGAGCTAACTCCAATTAGAATTAGGGTAGCCATTAGGGATTCCCCATTGAATTGATGAGACTCTGGAGTTAAAGATTACTGGTTGGTATTTTGCTCTTTGCTCTCTAGAATTAGGTACAAGTATAACCCTATATGATTGTGCATTATCTTAGCTTTAAAAAAAAGGCCATTAAAGATAACTTAACACTCTTTGTTTTGAAACTTTTGATTTCTCTTTTTACCCAGGTACTTTGCCATATTTATGGACTTTTGGTATTTCTCTAATTCACTGATGGTGGATTTAGGGTGTAATTCAATGATTACCTTGTCCAGAATGCAACCTGGCCCTAATGTAGAACATATATTTATGGTGGGTAGTATAGCTGTAGGTTACTGAGAGCTCACGTAAAAATATATATGTTGCAACCTTGGTGGCTAAACTGAGACAGAAGTTAGACTTCTTCCTTTATAATATATCCACTACTTTTTTAAAGAGTCATATACTACTATGGAGAAAGAAATAAGACCCAAGGTAGGAGGATTATTATGAAACTTTGTAATAAAAGGAGTTTTGAAATTTCTGAAAGTCTTGGATAAAATATATGCTTTTGAATTGAGGTGCAGACATCTCTACCCTCTACCCTGATTTAGTAGATATTGTAACATCAAAAATATAAATTTCTGTCATCCAGATTAATATCTGTATTCTCTACATCCTTGCTACTCAAAATGTGGTCTTAAAAATCTACATCATTGTCATCACCCAAGAGTTTATGAGAAATTCAGTCTTCACTCTAGATCTACTGTATTAGAAACTGCATTTTAAAATGATCTCCAGGTCATTTGAATACATGTTTGGCAATACTGGTCTATATTAATATAGCCCTCTGAGGGACCATAGTTAGTTAGTAAGGAGTTAGTCCTGGTATCCAGGCATGAATACATTGGAGAAAGGTTTCATCAGCAAAGGAGAAATGATGGTTAAGCTAGATGACTTTGAGAAGGTTTTCCTGCCCATATCCCAGACAGTGTGAATGATGAAATGAGGAACAGACTTGGGGAAGAACAGAACTTCCTGCTTCAGTGAAGATACATTTAGAGCAGGTGTTATATGAGAATTAAATTCATCAGCATTCATGAAGGTCTGATATAGTTGTAGGGTCCTACGGTTAGTACGGACAAGAACTATGCTATTTAAGATTTTCCACATGGCCCAGAAAAAGCCCCTGGGATAACAACTATTCATGTGCCAAGTGGCCTGAGAATTATTCATGTCTGTACATGCACGGTGTTTGAAGAAAATAACCCATTTTCCACCTTTTGAGCATCTGGTTATATTTCAGATATGATCAGCTACTGAAAAATATACAACAGCGATTTTGCTTGGTACTGCTAACATAGCCCCCTATATTTCTATGTCATACATTTTGTATGCTTCTAATGATTGAATTATGACTGGTAAGTCTCCCTGCCTCTTTTGACTTTAAGCTCCATGAGGTCAAGGACTCTCTTGGTTGTGTTAACCATTACATTTCCAGTGGAGTTTTTGGAACCTGGTTGTAATTGAAATTTGTGATGTGCAGGAGATAAGTGATTGTTATGTATGATGGAAGAAGAGAGGAGACTTGAAAACACATAGAGAGGAGGACATCTGAAGGATGAGCAGGACAAGTGAGGGAACACAAAAGCACTTGAAGAGAAGGCTGCAGTGGAAGTGTTAGAGTAGAGTAAAAAGACAGTAATGGGAAGGAAATCAGTAGAAGACTGGGATGGGTTTGCATGCTGGGGAGTAGAGAGAAGAGGGATGTTTCTCCTGCTGTCACTACTTAAGGGGAAAAAATTTTAATTTTGCAAACCAAGGATAGCTTAAAAAAAAGAGGCATGTCCTGCCTCACTCACTAGTCATACCGTATATACAATGTGTTTAATTATTTCACTGACTCACATGAAAATTTGATGGTCTTTCACTGGACTTACTAAATGTGATTTGCAGTAGTCTGGGTTATCATTTGATTATATTTTGTTTAAAATATTATTGAACAAAATCAATAACAGTATGATAAGGAAAAAAAAATCCTTAAGCAGAATGAAGAAATTACCAGGCAGATGAATTAATTAACACCAATTTCAAGCAAAGAAATGCAGCATTAATTATTCTATATCATTACAGATTGCTTGGGAAATGGTACATTTATTTACCATTATTAACAGTTTTCATTACTAAAAGAGCAACACAATGAATTCTTAAAAATGTTCAGCATTAGATACTACTCTTTGCTGTATTTAAAACCCTTGATCTGTACGAAGTTCTCTGCACTCAGTCTGTAAACAAATTACTTGGTTTACAGGGTGGAGAAGTGAACGCATGGAGGGACATTAGAAGAAGTCCCAGAGGCATTTGCTCAAGAATGAGGATCTGAGCTCCACTTGTATATACATATATATGTTTGTAAAAACTTTATTCTGAACTTCACACTGTAAGTCAACATCAGAAGTTTGATTTGATAGAAAGATAACACATGGGTTGGAATTAGGGGGCCTAGATTTTGGGCTTCTCTCTGCCACAAAGAGGCTGTGAAGCCTTGGACAGGTAAGTCCCCAATCTGGGCATGAGTCTCCCCATTTGTAAAATTTTTGCACTTAACAAGGAAATTTCTCAAATCTCTTTTTGCTCTGATTTATTATGTTACCAATTATGGAAAAGATATAGATTCCTAATGCTTTTTTCATAATTATATGGCACTCTGCATTTATAGATATTGTGAGATGTTGCCCCATTTAGTTTTCATGTCAATGTTTTCTTTAGGATGGTGGGTTGAGAGAACTGGTTCTAGTACATTTTGTTTTTGAAAATAAGGACACACACAAACATATATAGTACTGCTAAATTTTAGAGAACTAGAATGCATTTAATCCTCATCATTTTCTAATTATAATTGTAGGTAATAACTCTATTGACTTGGACATACATTGTTAGAAAAGCATTTGATTTGTGATTCAAAATGCTTTGGGCACCTTGAAACATAGTTGCTAGGAAGCATCACAAGGATGAAAATATGGTTGTGCAATGAATGTTCATTTCTGCAAGTTTTCAACCCTTTAGTGATCAAAGTTCTGGCTATCACGCTCTTCTCTGGAGCAACTGACTTTCAAAAGACATCAGAAAGAACTCTTGTGAGTTTTAAACTTCTTGTAAAACTCACCTGCTCCAGATATATGTCATCTTTCTGTATTACATACAAAGCCCAAATTTCCTCCACCACTATATTTCTGATTATCGTGCACTATAATATTGTTGTTGCCATTATAAGCTTGATATTGCTATACCTAGCTTAGCATAAGCATCTCATAAATGTAAATTTCCATTACCCAAGGTTTTGATATGCTCTTATTCCACATAATATTACAACATCAATCCCTGTTTTAATAATCAGCGTTCATGATGTTAATTAACATGCAATTACCCTTGCAATTAGATAACTCTTTGATTTAAAGGGCGATTTCCTTTTATCTTAATATTAAGAAAAACATATTGATAATTGTGATTATCCAGCATTTACGTGCTATTAGTTTCTATACAATCGGGTTTTTTTGAAGGGCTATTTAACATAAGAAATAATCTGACATTTAACTAGTAAATTATTTTCTGGTGTATGTGAAAGTTTTACAAAAAACTACAGTTATGCATATGGCAATGGTAGCTAACTTAAGACAAAATATTTTTAGGCTATAAATCCTGCCTCCCAAAATATCTCCCTTCTGTTTAAAGTCTTCTTTTATTGTATCCAATGTAAGTTGATTACTGACCTTCTTGCTGTAACTCTTCTGTCACTAAATTCTACCTATAAATGCTTATATTCTCTTCTGTCACTAAATGTCATTATTTGATATGTGTATCTTCACTTTTATTGTTATTTTACAAAATTCTCCCCAACTTGACTGTAAGACTCAAGAGGATAGGGACTGCATTACATATGGAATTTTACTGCTGTCACAGACCCTAAAAAAAAGAAAATACACAGAGATAGGCTATTAATTAAACTTTGTTAGTGATGATCATCATTCTTGCATTTAGATCTCATCTACACATGAGCTCTGAGGCAAAACAGACTTTTAAGGGAAAGACTATAAGATATGAAGCCAGAAAGATAGGGTTATTTCTTTTAGTTAAGGTTTTAATGATGTATAGCATGCACATTATAATGCACACAATCACAAGTGTTCAATTCAATGCAGTTTCACAAACTGAACATAACTGTGTACCCATGTTCTGGGCCAAAAAATAGAATTTTACTTCTTCAGAAGCCTGCCTTGAACCCCTCCCCGTCACTAAACTCTCCTCCCCAAATGTAACCACTATGCTCTTTTCTATCAACACTGAGTAGTTTTCTTGTGAACTTGGTATACACTGAGTCATAAAGTATAGATGCTTTTACTTTTTTTTCACTTAATATTATGTTTGTGAGATGTATTCATGTTTGTATGTGTTGTTGCATATAACAAAAGTACCTTATTTTTATAAGTAGACCACAATTTATTTATCTAATCTACAGTTGATAAAAACGTAGATATTTTCCAACCTTTAACATTTACCGGTGCTGTTAATAAACATTTCAGTATATGTTTTTGTTGAACATATTTACACATTTAGGTCAGATGTATATTTTGAGATAGATTTGCAGGATCAGGGAGTATGTATATTTTCAAACTCAGGAGGTAATGCCAAGTTTTAAGAGTGGTTGTAACAATTTGCACTCCACTAGCAATGCATGACAGACCTATATGCTCACCAGCACTAAACCTTAACAGATATTTTTATTTTAGCTATGTTAGTTGGGGGGCTGTAGTCAGAGCACATCTAGTTTTAATTTATATTTCCCTCATGGCTGATAAAAGTGAATACATTTTCATGTTTACTGGATATTTGGTTATCCTGGTTTGTGTAGTATTTTGCTCACTTTTTTTTATTGAGATTTTTACTTCCCATAGATCTGTATTACCTCTTCATATATTTTAATACAAAACCTTCATTTGTTGTATATTTTGAAAATACACCCTCAAACTGAGTTATTTATAAGTGTATTGTTTAATTTCCAAATAGTTGGGAATTTTCTACTCATCCATTTTGAATATTTATTTTTAGCTCAGTTCCACTATTAACACAAAAAACACTGTATGGTTTCAATGCTTTGAAATTTGTTGGGAATTTCTTTATAGATCAATATGTGATCAATTTTGGTGAATATTCTAAGAGTAAATATAAATTCTGATGCTTTTGTGTGCACTGCTGTAAATCAATTTTTAATCATATATGTATATACATATTAAACCTATCATAGTATATGTATATTAATGTCCTAATATACAGATATTAACCAAATATATACCTATATACAGAAACATATAAATGTATATGTGTGTATACACATGCTTACTGTTTTTGTTTATATTTGCAGTTCTTTTCATTTAGAATTTTATTTAATATATTTCATTGTTCTGGCTTCCATCATTTCTGTTGGGAAGTCTTATTTTAGTTTTATTATTGTTCCTTTGAATGTAATATGTCTTTTTTTCTCTTTTTTAAGACTTTTTCTCATCTTGTTTTTTGCTAGTGTTACTCTGATGTACATACATTTTATTTTATTTGATTCATCCTACTTAGTTTGTAATATTTTTTGAATGTGGCTTGACTGATTTTTTTCAATTGCACAGAATTTTCAGCCACTATCTCTTTTAAACCCAATCTCTCTCTTTCTACTCTTTCAGTGTTGCAATTATAAATAATTCAATTATTAATCATTAGTTAATTGATAATTAATTAATTTGCTTATGTTAAAACTTTTTATCATATATCATAGGTTTCTTACTCTTTTTTAAATTTTTCATCCTTTTATTATTCATGCCTCCATTTATTTTCTTCTGACATCTTTTAACTAATGGTATTTTCTTCTATGACTGAGTTTAAACCCATCTATTGTTTTATTTTCAGTTGTCATACCTTTTAATTCCATAGCTTCCTTCTTAAATTTAGTTTTAAATCTCTATTGAGAGATAGTTGACATAAAATAATTTGCACATATTTAAAGTGTATAATTTGGTGTTTTGCTCTATGTGTAACTTGTAGCATTGCCAAAATCAAGACAATGAACATATTCTTTACACTCTAACTTTCTTGTGCATCTTTATAACCACTTTCTTGTTTTCTCCATCATCAAGCAACCACCTGCTTTACGTCACAATAGAACAATTTTCAATTTCTAGATTTTTTTTTTTTTTTTTTTTTGCGGTACGCGGGCCTCTCACTGCTGTGGCCTCTCCCATTGTGGAGCACAGGCTCCAGACGCACAGGCTCAGTGGCCATGGCTCACGGGCCCAGCCACTCCGTGGCATGTAGGATTCTCCCAGACCGGGGCACAAACCTGTGTCCCCTGCATTGGTAGGCAGACTCTCAACCACTGCGCCACCAGGGAGTCCCCTAGATTTTTTTTTTTTAAATTAGCTATATGATACGTACTTTTTTGTCTTTTAACTATTTTTGTTGTGGTTAAAAAAGCTTAGCATAAAACTTACCCTTTTAACTATTTTTAAGTGTCCAGTTCTCTGACATTAAGTACATTCACATTCCTGTACAACCATCACCACCATCCATCCCCAGAACTTTTTCATCATCCTAAACTAAAAACTCTGTACCTCTTAAATAGTAACTCCCTAATCCCTGGCGACCACTATTCTACTCTCTGTCTCTATGAGTTTGACTATTCTAGGTAACTCATATACGATACTTTGTATATTTGTCCTTTTTTGTCTGGCTTATTTTACTTAGTATAATGTTCTCGAGGTTAATCTGGATTGTAACATGAATCAGAACTCCATTACTTTCCTTTCCTTCCAGTTTTATTGAGATGTAACTGACATATAGCACTGTATATTTTTAAGTTGTACAGCCTTATGATTTGACTTACATACATCATGAAATGATTATCACAATAAGTTTGGTGAATATACATCATCTCAGAGAGATACAAAATTAAAGAAATAGAAAAAAAAATTTCCTTATGATGAGAACTCTTAGGGTTTACTCTCTTACCTTTCATATATAGCACATAGCTCTGTTAATTATATTCATCATGTTGTACACTGCATCCCTAGTACTTGTTTATCTTATAAGTGAGAGTTTGTGCATTTTGACAGTCTTCACCCAATTCCTCATCCCTCCACCCCACTGCTACCTCTGGTAACCACATATCTGATCTCATTTTCTATGAGTTTGCTTTTAAAGTATAAATAACTTACAACACTATGTTAGTTCCTAATATACAACATAGTGATTCAATATTTCTATACATTTCTAAATGATCACCACGGTAAGTCTAGTAAACATGTGTCATCATAAAAAGACATTACATAATTATTGGCTATATTCCCATACTATGCATTTCATACTTGTGACTCCTTTATTTTGAAACTGGAAGTTTGTACTTCTTAATCTCCCTCATGTATTTCTCTTCTCCCAACCCCCTCTCTTGAATTGAAGTGAGTAAGAGCAGACATTTTTGCTTCACCCTGGTTTTAGGAAGAACTCATTTGTCTTTCACTACTAAGTAAGATGTTGGTTGTAAGGGCTTTGTTGTTGTTGTTTTTATAGATGTTATTTATCAGGTTAAAGTTGTTATCTTCTATTCCTACTTTGTTGACTTTTTATGAGGAATAGCTGTTGGATTTTTTTCAAGTGATTTTTCGCTCTATTGAGATTATCAGGTTTCTTCCCCTTTGGTTTTTTGATATAGTGAATTTTATGCACTGATTTTTAAATGTTAAAACAATTTTCTATTCCTAGAATAAATCCCACTTGGTCATGATATGTTATGTTTATTATGTATTGAAGAATTTCTTTGTTATACTTCTGTTACGAATTTTTGCTCTGATGACCATGAGGGACATTGGTCAGTGATTTTATTTTTGTGTAATGTCTTTGTATATTTCTGTTGTTAGAGTACTGCTTATATCATATGAGTTGAGAAGTATTCCATTCTCTTCAGATTTTTGAAAGAGTTTGTATAGAATTGGTTATTATTTTTAAATCCTTGGTATATTTTATCTATGAAAATCTCTGTGTATTCCACTGCTATTACATATATTTTTCTATAATAGTCAATTCTAACAAATTCATGGATAGTGCTCTTCAAGTCTTCTATCTTTACTGATTTTGTCTACTTTTGTTGATGTCTCCAATTAAAATTTAGATTTGTGCATTTCAACTTTCAGTTTTATCACTTTATGCCTTATGTATTTTGAAGTTCTGTTATTAGGTCCATAAACACTTAGGTTTGTTTTAAGGAATTGATTTCTCTATCATTATGAGATGACCTTCTTTACCTCTGATAAGATTCTTTGCAGTGAAATCTACTTCTGATATTAATAAAGCCATTCCAGCTTTATTTTAATTAGTGTTAGGATAATATATCTTCTTTCTCATTCCTTTACTTTTAAACTGTTCATTTCTTTATATTTAAAATGGGCTTATTGCAGTCATCATGTAGTTAGATGTTCCTCTTCCATTCAATCCGACAATTTCTCTTTTCTGTTTGGGGCTTTGATACCATGTGAAGATTAATACAGTTAATTTTAAGTGAACCATTTCAGTATATGTTTTACTATTGCTCCATTAGTCTTTTATATCTTTTTAATCACTTTTTCTGTATTACTTAGGATTAATTGAGTGATTTGTATGATTTATTTTCTTCACTAATTTTTAGATATGAATTTTTGTTTTGTTATTTTAGTGATTTCTTTGGAGTTTATAGTATCTCTTTAATTTCACCTTCAAGTGATATTATAGAACTTGATATACTGTTTAAGAATTTTACAACTGTATACTTCCAATTCTCTCATTCCAGCCTTTGTTATTATTGTTCCAAGTTTTGCTTTTGCATGTGTTATAAATGTCGCATTATGATGCTATTATCTTTGTTTGAACAGTAAAATATCTTTTAAAGATATTTAAATGTTATGAAAAAATCATATATACATACCCACATAGTTGCCAATTGTAATGCTTTTAATTCCATTTACTATAGTCAATTTTCATCCCACATTATTTTTTTTTTCCTGCCTGACAAGTTTTCAAAAAATTACTTTGTAGGGCTTCTCTGGTGGCGCAGTGGTTGAGAGTCTGCCTGCCGATGCAGGGGACATGGGTTTGTGCCTTGGTCCAGGAAGATCCCATATGCTGTGGAGTGGCTAGGCCCGTGAGCCATGGCCACTGAACCTGCGCCTCCAGAGCCTGTGTTCCGCAATGGGAGAGGCCACAACAGTGAGAGGCCCAAGTACCGCAAAAAAAAAAAAAAAAAAAAATTTTGTGGTATATGTCTGCTGATGAAGATTCTGATTTTTAACAATTTTATTATGTCTCAGTGTAGTTTTCTTCATGCTTATTGTGATTGGGGTGTGTTAGGATTCTTAGATCTGTGGGTTAACAATTTTCATTAAATTTGGAAAAAAAGTTGGCCATTAGTTTTTCAAATATTTTCCCTTCTTTTCAGACACTCCAGTTATACATAATGTAGGATGATTGAAGTTGTATTCTTGACTACTTAGGTTGATGCTATCCTTATTTTGGTTTGTTGTTTGAAATCTTTTACTCTTTGTGTTTCATTTAGAAAGTATCTCTTGCTTTGTCTTCAAACCACTGTTTCTTCTCAATATCTAAGCTGTCATTAATCTCATCCAGGGTACTATATTTTATATCAGACATTATATTTTTAATTTCTATGCATACACTTGGATTTTAGTATCTTGTTCTCCATTTAACATGTTCTATCTGACTTCCAGCTTCTTGATATATGGAGCACAGTTGTAATAACTATTGGGGATTTTTTTTTCTCTGCTAACTCTAACATCTGTGTTAATTCTAGATATGTCTGCATTGGCTGAATTTATTCCTCATTTTGGATCACAGTTTCTTGTTTCTTTGTGTGCTAATGTTTTTAGTTGAGTGCCAAACACTGTGAATTTTATCTTGTTCAGGTGCTGTATATTTTATGTTCCTAAAAATACTCTTGATCTTCTTCTGGGATAGTTACAATATTTGGAGATAGTTTGATTCTCTGTAAATTGCTTTAAATATTTGTTAAAAGTATCATAACTTTGTACCCTAAATATCCTCTGTGATCTGCCTATCCATCCCTTCATTCCCACTTAATCCTTGGTAACCATTGATGTTTTTACTGTCTCTGTAGTTTTGCCTATTTCAGGATATCATGTAGTTGGAATCATACAGTATGTAGCATTTTCAGGTTGTTTTCTTAAGCTTAGTAACATTTATTTATAGTTCCTCCATGTCTTTTTACAGTTTGATAACTCATTTCTTTTAGTACTGAATAATATTGTATTGTCTGGATATACCAGTTATTTTTACACATTCATCTACTGAAGGATATGTTAGTTATTTTCAAGTTTTGGCAGTTATAAATAAAACTGCTATGAACATTCACATGCAGGTTTTGTGCAGACATAAGTTTTAAACTCCTTTGTGAAAATATCCAGAAGCACAATATCTGGAAAATATCCAGAAGCACAAAATATCCAGAAGCACAAATATCCAGAAGCACAATATCCAGAAATACTGGATCATATGGTAAGAGTATGTTTAGTTTTATGTGAAACTGGCAAACTTTTTTCCAAAGTGGCTGTACCATATTGAATTCCCACCAGCAATAAATAAGAATTCTTATTGCTTTATATTCTCACCAGCATTTGGTGTTGTCAGTGTTCCAGATGTTGGCCATTCTAGTAGGTGTGTAGTGGAAACTCACTGTTGTATCTCATTTGCATTTTTCTGATGACATATGATGTTGAGCATCTTTTCATGTATTTATTTGCCATCTGTATGTCTTTCTTGGTAAGGTATCAGTTCAGGTCTTTGTCCTATTTGAAACTGGGTCATTTGTTTTCTTATTTTTGAATAAGAATGGTTCTTTTTACATTTTGAATAAGACTCTTAACAATTGTGCCTTTTTAATTGTATTCAAGACAGTGTCTTCTTTTCTATTCACAGAGAAGAAAATTTTAATTTTAATGAAGCCCAGCTTATCAATTCTTTCTTTCATAAATTGTTGCTTTGTTGTTGTATCTAAAAAGTCTTAGCCAAACTCAAGGTCATAGAGAATTTCTTTACTGCTATCTTCTAAAATCTTTATAGTTTTTTGCTTTACATTTGGATCTGTGATCCATTTTGGGTTAATTTTTGTATAGCTGTAAGTTCTGTGTCTAGATTACTTTTTCTACATGTCAACATTCAGTTGTTCTAGCATCATTTTTCTGAAAAGACTATCTTTTCTCCATTGTATTGCCTTTGCCACTTTGTTAAAGATTAGATGATTATATTTACATATGTCTATTTATGGGCTCATTTCTGTTCTGTTAACTTATTTATCTGTTCTTTGGTCAAAACCATGCTTCTTTGATTACTGTAGCCTTATAGTAAGTCTTGAAATTGGGTAGTATCTGTACTCCAACTTTGTTCTTCTCTTTCAACAATATTGTTTTCGCTATTCTATGTCTTTTGTATCTCCAAAAACTTTAAAATCATTTTGTCAATATTCACAAAATAACTTTCTGGGGTTTTGATTTGGATTGAATTGAATTTATAGACCAAGTGGAAAAGACTGACATCTTGATAATGTTGAGCCTTTCTACCCATGTACCTGGATTATCTCCCCATTTATCTCTTTGGTATCTTTCATCAGTGCTTTGAATTTTTCCTCATATAGATCTTGCACTTATGTTGTTAGATTTATACATAAGTATGTTATTTTGGGAGGTGCTACTGTAGATGTTATTGTGCTTTTAATTTCAAATTGTGCATTGCTTGTATATAGAAAAGCAATTGACTTTTGTAAGTTAATCTTGTCTCCTGTAACCTTGGTATAATCACTTGTTAATTACAGGTTATTTTGTTGTTGTTGCTGTTGTTGACTTTTCAGATTTTCATTTCTCTTTTAGATGATCATATCTTCCATGAAAAAAGAAGTTTTATGTCTTTCTTCCTGTTCTGTATACCTTTTATCATCTTATTATATTAGGTAAGATAGTGTGATGGAAAATTCAATGTGAAAGCTAACATTCTTGCCTTGTTCCAGATGTTAACGAGAAATCTTTGTGTTTCTCATCATTAATTAGGATGTTTTCTTTTTTTTTTTTTTTTTTTTTGGTAGGATAGTCTTTATCACCTTGACAAAGTTTCCCTCTATTTGCAGATTACTGAGAATGTTTGTCATTAGTGGGTGTTGGGTTTTGCCAAATGCCTTTTCTACATCCATTGTTATGACCAGGTGTTTTTTTTTGTTTGTTTGTTTTTTCCTTAACCTGTTGATGTGATCAATTACATTAGCTGATTTTGAACATTGAACCAGCTTTGTATACCTGGGGTAAATCCCACTTGATTGTGGTGTATAATTATTTTTAACATTGTAAGATTTGATTTGCAATATTTTATTGAGTATTTTTACATCTATGTTCATGAGAGATATTGGTCTGTAGTTTTCTTTCCTTCTGATTTCTTTGTCTGGTTTTAGTATTAGGGTAACACTCACCTCACAAAATGAGTTAGAAAGTATTCCTTCCACTTCTATAGTTTCTTCCTTAAATGTTTGGTACGATTCATCAGTGAACTTATTTGGGCCTGATGCTTTCTGTTTTGGAAGGTTATTAATTATTGATTCAGTTTCCTTAATAGATATATTTATTCAGATTTTCTATTTCCTCTTGTGTGAATTTTGGCAAATTGTGTCATTCAAGGAATTGGTCCATTTTACTTAGGTTCCCAACTCTGTGGGCATAGAGTTGTTCATAGTATTCCTTGATTATCCTTTTAATATTCATGGGCTCTCAAGTGATGTCCCTTCTTTCATTTTTGATAGTAATGATTTGTGTCCTCTCTTTTTTTCTTAGCCTGTCTAGAGGCTTATCAAATTTATTGTTCTTTTCAATGAACCATTTTTTTGTTTCATTGAGTTTCTCTATTGATTTCCTGTTTTCAGTTTCATTTAATTCTGCTCTAATTCTTATTGTTTCTTTTCCTGCTTATTTTGATTTTAATATTTCTACTTTAATTTAATTAAAGTTTTATGGCAGACATAGTATAAATCTGTTAAGGTGTGTTTTATGGTCTAGAATGATGTGCACCTGGGTGAATGTTTCATGTGAGCCTGAGAAGAATTTGTATTCAGTTGGTGGATGAATTTTAGTCTATAGATGCCCATTAAGTTCAGTTATTGATGCTGTTGTTAAATTCAATTATGTCTTTACTGATTTTATGTCTGCTGGATCTGACATTTCTGATAAGAGGGGTTTTGAAGTAGCCAGTTATAATAATGAATTCATCTATTTCTCCTTGTAGTTTTTGCCTCATGTATTTCTATACTCTCTTGCTAGGTACATAGATATTGAGGATTATTATATCTTGGAGAATTGACTCCTTTATCATTATACAATGCTCCTCTTTATCTCTGATAACTTTCCTGCCTCTCAAGTCTACTCTACCTGAAATTAATATAGGTTTCCTGATTACTGTTAGAATGGTATATTTTTCAATCCATTGACTTTAATTTTTATTTTTTCATAAGCATTATTTTTTTTCTAATTCTTTCAGGTTATTTCTTCTTAGACGTTGGGCAGTTTTCTTACAAGCATGTATTGACCAGTACACTGTTGAATACTCAAGGGGAGCTGGGCTTCTGTAGACACCTAGAGTCCCATGTATAATCCTCTCTCTGTGTAGCTCTATCTTTTCTAGTACTCTGCCCTGAAAACACTTGTCTCCTTGGCCTCCCCTGACTTTCAGCCCTAAATGCAGTGTGTCTCCTAGTTTCTTCCCAGGCTCCTCTTTCTTGTGCTGCAGCCTAGAATCTCTGTCAAAGAAGCAATATGGGCAATTATAGGCCTTCCCTTGTTTTATTCCTGACTCTTAGGAATCACTGTCCTTCATTATTGATGTCCAGTGTCTTAAACATCATGTTTTCTCTGATATTTTGTTCCTTTATAAAATTGTTTCCAGTGCGATGTCATATGTGATTCATGTTTCTTCAATTTGGTCTGAAGTAGAAGCCATGAGTTCTTTAATTGTTATTCACTTCTTTTTAATTTCCCCTTTCTGGTAGATTTTTACATATTGTCATCTTCTTTCTTTAACACATAAATCATAGTAATTTTTCATTTCAGTTCTAGTAACTCACTATCTGGATCATCTATGAGTTTATGTTTATTGATATTTTCTCTTCCTCTCTTTTTTTTCTCTCAGTAATATTTCAGTGTTGGAATGATAATGTATAATTGAATTCTAGAATTGTGTATAGGTAAACAATAGAGATGCTGCATGATGCTATATACCTTCACAAAAGATTTACTGTTTGTCAGGCAAACATTATAAAGATATAAACATATCTGCAACCCAGCTGCATAGAGACTGGGTTTCTATGTTTTAATGTATTGTCTATTTCTGATTTGCTCCTCTTCTCAGTGTGAAGTTCTTCAAAGTCCAAATTGTGAGCCTAGGTGCTTATGTCAGGTCTTTACTTCATGTTTGGGTGGTATTTCTTAGTATACATGTAGTGTGAGGCTCTCAAAAGCTCTGTTTAGCTCCACAGTTTCTTAGAAGCTGCTTCATTCTTGTTGTTCAGTCTCTTGTTAGGCTATGCTTAAAAGTCTAGCAAATGCCTTCAGGGAGTAGTGTATTGAGCTCACTTCTATGCTCTTCACTGATGTGATGAAACAGTTGTATTTGTGTGTGCTTCTGTGTGTATGCATGCATGTGTGTGTGTGTGTTACACAGTTGTCCTATATGCTCTTGGTGGGAGGATTGGCTTGATAAAAACTGTTGAACTGCAAGTGGAGAACCATGATACTGTTTTAAATTTTATTTTTATTGTCCACTAAGTCTATGATTTTTTAAGGTACTAAACCTGAAGACATTTTTGTTTCCTTATCTTTAAAGTAGAGGAAGCTTATTTTGTTAAGCTGGTGTAAATATAATATAAGATAATTTTTTGAAACCACCAAGAAAGCTAAAAAATTCTATAAAACAGCATCACGAGTTATGTATAATATTATTTTAATAATAATAAACTACTATTAAAAACAATGACTACAACATGTTAAATATAAATTAAACTATATGTCAAGTATGTTTTTTATTTGTTTTATTAATGCACTCACTATGTATATTAATATATACAGTTATTATGTGTTTATTATAAACACCATTGAATGTAACCTTTTAATTTTAATTTTTTTTTTTTTCGGTATGCGGGTCTCTCACTGTTGTGGCCTCTCCCGTTGCGGAGCACAGGCTCCAGACGCGCAGGCTCAGCAGCCATGGCTCATGGGCCCAGCCGCTCCGCGGCATGTGGGATCTTCCCGGACCGGGGCATGAACCCGTGTCCCCTGCATTGGCAGGCAGACTCTCAACCACTGCGCCACCAGGGAAGCCCCTTAAATTTATTTTGAATTGAACATTTCTCAGAATTCTTAGCTTATTATTTTAAAAATAAGACTGAGAGTAGAAAAAAATATAGATGTTTCCACTTTCTACTTTTAAAAATTGTTATTGTTTTTTTTAATTCTTAAGAGGTGCAACCTTAAGTACTTTATCTCTCAGCCTAAGTTATCTCACCTGAAGAATAAGGATGATATTGCTTTCCTTAGAGGATTATTGAATAAAATAATATATATGTAAATACCCCTAACATCATACCTAAATATAGATGTCATTCAAAATTGTTACCTATGCTTAGTGTTTGATTATTTTTATTTTTATTTTTTTTGCGGTATGCAGGCCTCTCACTGTTGTGGCCTCTCCCGTTGCGGAGTACAGGCTCCAGACGCCCAGGCTCAGCGGCCATGGCTCACGGGCCCAGCCGCTCCGCGGCATGTGGGATCTTTCCGGACTGGGGCACAAACCTGTGTCCCCTGCATTGGCAGGCGGACTCTCAACCACTGCTCCACCAGGGAAGCCCAGTGTTTGTTTTTATATAAAGGTTTTCATAGACATTTTTGAATTCATGTAGAATAGCAGGTATTTTATTTTTAGAATTCTGTACAACTTTTTAATATAAGTAATACGAATGATATACTAATACTTTGTTTTTAATTTGTGTGACATGACTTTTGAACATGAATTGGTACTCCTTGTAGTATCTCAATAAAATATGGTACTTTTGTCCTCTGAATTCATTTCCTCTACTGAAAATAACCTTTAGGTCTTTCTGAATAATTCCTGTGAGTCTTTCAGGATAATTTTACTCTAACCTGCTCAAGAAAGCTCTCTATAATCCAGTAGTATGGGTTTAAAAACTTACCACTCATTGCACAAACTTATATCAAGCATTACATTTGGATTGTTTTTCTAAATGTCTTTAGCCTGGCCCAGTCCCCACTAGCAATTACTCAAAGTGGAAGACTGCATCCTTTTCATTTATGAATTCCTAAGGCTTAGCTCAATGCTTGACACATGATGAGGGCTTTGGAAATGTTTGTTTCAGGAATAAACTTTTGAAGAAATGAATAAAGAATAAATGAATCAACAAATGCTACAGTCTTATCAGCTATTACATACTTTAAGAGAAGCTAATCTATGTATAAATGAAGCCAATTGCACTAAACCAGTGGTTTGTAATCCTAACTTCACTTTAAGATCTTTTGGTGAGACTTTAAAATATAAAATGTCTAGAGCCTTTCCCCAGAGATTTTGATTTACTTGGCTTGATAGGAGAGAGTTCTGGGATTTGTGTTTTTGAAAAGCTTCCTAGGAGACTTAGAAGTGCTTCTATGTTTCAGAAGCATCGATCTAAACTGTTCTCTGCCAGTAAGGAACACTAGACAATAATGGCTGATTAACACATGCATTGATTTATTTTGTTATCTCTACAGGAAATCACAACTAGGAAAAGAAAAGTAAAAGTAAGCATAGAATTGGTTGAAAATATAAATATTGGGTTCTACATATGAATGATGGCTATTATATTTTCTGAAGCAAATTTTCAAACACCTGGAATTAAAAGAGCTTTATCTCATTTGAAAATGCATTTCAGTCTAAATGCTTACAAGTATGAAAGCATAAAATATCAGGTAGTTATTGCAGAAATCCAATTATATTAAAGCAAAACTGTCTTGGAAGACCTAGAATATTCTCCATGAACATTGAAATGAGTGTGGGGCTTACAGTTAGTCAATAGCAGTTTGAACAATGGATTTACTACTTTCTGCTTTATCATAGGGGAAAGCCTCCTCTCATTTTTAAACCCCAATTTTTTCTTGTGTGAAAATGGGAGTACTGTAAAAGATGTACTTTTCCCCTTCCTTGGAAAATCCATCTTCATTAGATCCAGGTGACAAGTTGCTCTAGGTTGGTTTTTCTGAGAAGCTGATTCTGAGATGGAGTTTACAGAATATTTATTAGGAAATATCCTTGGAGAGGGGGAGAAAAGCAAGATTTGGTAGAGGCCAAAGTCAAGGTGCAATGCCTTATGACAGCCCCAGCCAACTCCAAGGGGAGCTCTCTAGTTAAAATGACCATCATTGTTATCGCCATGTTGAATTGAAATAGCCTGTCTGTCTTTACACTCATGGCTAGACCACACACATACACACACACACACACACACACACACACACACACATGCATGCACACACACAATCTCTTTATTTTATGTGCCTGTCACAGGGCCTGGCATATTAAAAGAAGTCAAGATATAATTAATAAATGAGTACACTGGTACTTAAATTCTCATCTCAAATACTGCCATTTTAGGAATGGTCTTTTTAGCATACCTTTTCTCCATCCTGGAGGTAATAATATGTCTCATATGACTTCTTTTTATTACTGCTCTTAAACGATAAATAACATTTACATAGACTGTGCTATATGCCCAAAATTCTTCTTAGAATATGCTCTTTTATTCTTTATAATAATCATATATATAATAAAATATCATTATTACCCCCATTTCATACGTGGGGAAATTGAACTGGCTAAAATTACACAGCTAGATTGTCGTAAATTTGAATCCATGTAGTGTAACTGCAAGAGCTGTGCCTTTAACCACTGTGTTATCCTGCCACCTAACAGCAGATGCAACCATTGGAGATAGTCTAATCTCCTAGGCAAGGTAGTAAGTTCCTGGAGGAAAGGACGAATATTGTGTATTATTCTCTTTGTACTCACATAATATAGTGGATATATAATATATAATCAATCATTATAATATATAATTAACCTTTAAGGTTAATTATATAATACTACAACTTTTAGGGTTGTATAGAGAGAAGGAGAAAAAGAAAGAGGGAGAGGAAGAAAGGATTAAAATATAATATATAGAGAGAAAGAGAAGGTTCTGGAAAGGAAATGTTTTCTCAAAATCTACAAGGTTAAGCATGTAATCAAGATGAGGGCAATTTTATTGAGACCAAAAGATCAATAGGTCCATTTGAATAACTAGAAACTAGAGTATGTAATTTAAATATCTAAATGGCTTTTCTTAGTGATAATGTCATACGTCTATTGCTTCTCCAGCATCCATTGTTAATTTCCTCTGCTTATATGTTTCCAGACCAGAGTACAGCTTTGCTGAGATAAAGTTTCTCACTTAGCCGTGGGGTGGGCATTCCATCCTGTTTGAATGGCCTTCTGCTGACCACAAGCACCTTGGGAAGAAGCAGTATCACTGAATTCACCAGGACATATTAACTGATAAGCTAAATGCAAGTTGTGGCAATTAATACAATCACTCATTTAGAGAAATCATTTATCTAAAATTCCTTTGAGTCCTTTAATTCTAAGATACGATTATCAAACCTATGCTTATTTTATTACCTACCAAGTTATGGGTTCCTAGCCAAATAGCTTTTGACATTTTGCCGGGGGAAATGAAGAAGTTTTAAAAAATGCACTGGGAATAACTCATTTTTACTGCAAAGACTCTTTCTCCCTAAGGGACCACTTTGGGGAGATGTGTGGGTATTGAGCAATGAAAACTATGACGTTTATCCTCCTTTTGGTACTAGTAATTTACCCTTATAAGAATTGTAAGAAAATAGGCTCGGTTGAAAATAAATTGTAAGACTGATTATGAGAAATGAAGGGCAAAGTAGAAAAATGACAATCAAGAGAGACATGAATCATGTTTATTCAATCAGCACATATTGAATGCCTTCTATGTTCCAAGCACTGTCCTAGGAGCTTGGAGTATAACAGGGAAAAGAGACTCGTTAAGTCACTAACCTTCATGACTATGATTATCCTTGAGAGGACTGGATAAATTGTAGGGAAGGGATGTGTTTTTCAAGGTTCATTGACTATTTATGACTCTTGGCTGAGGAACCTCCAAAGCATTTTCAAGGAAGCTGTGTAGAAATGAATTGTCACCAGATTTCAAATGTGTTCATACATTAGATTCACCCTGGAGTCTTGTTAAATAAAACACCAGTTGCTGAGTCCAGTACTAGCATTTCTGACTCAGTAGGACTGAGATGGGTCTGGAGAAGTTGCACTTCTAACAAATTCACCAGTGATGATGATGTTGCTGGTCTGAGGTCCACTGTATAAGAATCACTGAATCGTATAGTACAATTTGAGGAAAGAAACCCAGTTAGAAGACCATTGCATAAAGACACAATGTAGGATATTATTTCAGAAGAGTCAAGACTTTTAATTAAGACAGAACTAGATTTAAACTAGGCTCCAGTTTTTATTAAGATTTTGCTTTTATACAAATCCCTTAAACTGAGAAACCTCTTCAAAACAAACATGATATTATTAAGGGTGATAGATGTATTAGTTAAGTAGGAAAATAGTGACAATTCTTAATGTCTGGGGCTGATGACCTAGTTAAGAATTCTGGAAACCAGAGTTGAAGCACAGGGTTTCAGATCAGTCCTAAAATAGGTCTTTCTCTTCTCCTTTCTGTTACTCTCAGATTCTTCTAATTTTTTCCCCATCTGTTCTGCCACCACCTCACTCACAGGATTGATGTCATTGCAACCTATTTCATGTATTGTATGCTTTCTTGCTTTACCCCAATCTACTTTTTTATGATGGGGTCAGAATGACCTATCTCAAAACACAAAGATGATCACACCAACCCCTTTGGAATGATTTATTGGCTTCTCATAACACTTGGATTCTGGCTTCCTGTTCTCAGCGTGAGCTGTATATTCATACATCGTTTGGGTCCTGCCTGTCTCTCTGGCCTCATCCAGTCCACACACCCAGTTTGACTCTTTGTGTCAACTACTCTGATCCCCTTTCAGGTCCCTAAGTGCACTGTTTTCTTTCTACCATTGGATACTTGTAGTTGTGGCTTACTCCTTTGGGAAGTTTCTTTTCTCTCTCTCCACTCTCTGCTCATGTTTACTTAGTTAACGCCTACTTTTTCTTTATATCTCAGTTTTGCAAAAGAATCTTTCCTGTCCACACCCTCTTGCCCAGCATATGTCCAGAGCTCCAATCCCTTTAATTTATGCTCCTTTAGCTCCATGTACCTTCCCTCCGTTGTTTTTATGTCAGTTGTAATTGCATTTACTTGTGTAAATATTTTTTGTCTTTTCTCTCTCCAGCTATATTCTAAGCTCTACCTGGGAGAAATGGTCAGTGTTGTTCATCACCTAGCAGTTGGCACAGTACCTGGCACAGTAATTGCTCAACAATTAGCCACTGAATGAGTGAATGGATGAACGAACCCAAAGCAATGGCCACAATGCATGAGTCTGTGTATAGGGAAAGGAACATACACCTATAAAAAGTGGAAGGGAGAATCACACATCAATACATTTCTTTTAAGCACCTGGTGAGTGAGTTCTGACTTAGAAACACAGTCCAATCAATATTCTAGTCCAGTGATTTCCCAACAGAGACACAGTTGTTTGTTTGTTTGTTTGTTTGAGGCAGTTCTTCATTGTATGGGACTATTTTGTGTGTTATAGGGATTTTAATACTGTCTACAGCACACAAAATTTTAACACCTTTGACCAAAAATCCCAGTAGTGCTCTTCCCCTAATTATTTCTAAATGTCCCAAAACATTTACCTTTGTTTACTAAGAGTAATGCTGTTGCTTTTTGAGAACTACCATCTAAATTATATTAGCAGTGACTTTTGCCTTGCAGAGGGGCAGAAAAGGAATGAACAGAGAAGCAAGCAAATGGTCATTTTCCTCCTCCCACAAATATAATGTCTAGGGTTGGCATAAAGTTTACTTGAGAAAACATATATTAAGTTCTTACTAGAGGTCTGGCACATAAACGCTTAGTAAATAGTGGTTATAAGTAACGGGAAGTAATGTGGAGTACCTGAATATGAGGTGAAATTGGAGAAAATAAGAAAGATTAAGAAATATTTAGGAGATAAACTGAATTTGTCCTGGTAACATTGTTTGGAGTCAGAAGGAGAAAAATTATTCTGCAACTTATGCTTGGACAATGGGTACCATTAACTGAGATATAGAACATATGAAGAAGGATAAACTTTCAAAGGGAGAGGTAATGAATTTGGTATTGGACACCCTAGATTTGAGATGTTGGTAAAATTATTTGCAGGAGCTGCTCAGTAGCCATTGAGCATTAGGAAATGGGTCATTTGGGAATTCATGTTGTAAGAGGTGAAAATTGAAACTGCAGAACTGATGAAAACTGTCCAGAAGAGGGTGTAGAGTGGAAGCCGGGGGGGAAACCAATCCATAAACAAAGGATGAAGAGAAGAGAAGAAGACATTCAGGGGCAACTGAAAAGGGCTGTAGGACCATAAGTCATATACACATTTCTTTGAACACAAAGGAAAAGTGTGTTTTAGTACTAACGGAGTATCATCTGAATTTGTTTGTAGAGAGGTTTATCCACATCTTAAGAGTATATAGCTCAAAGCAATAATTTAGTAATTGTTTAGTATACTGTGTTTGGAAGTCTGTGCCTATAGAATGGACTATTTTATTCTGTCTTGCCTCTTTTCCCCCTTTATTTCAGTAAAAACACATTTTTGGGGGAAACTGTGGCTTCTCTACTTCATGTGATTCTGATGGATCTGCTAATATCAGGATCTTACTCCTTCCCCACTGGTGGGCATAGGACCTATATTTGATCATTGTCCTACTTAATGCTCTATTTCTTTAGCCACAGAGTTTATTTCAGAATGAATATATGCACTAAGCTGAGCTAATCAGAGTTCTTTTATGAAATTTGTATAGGGACCCCAGGATATGGGGCCCACGGTTCCTACAGATGTCTCCAATATGAGATGATGTAAGCTTGGGGTTGCAGACAGCCAGCCAAAACTATCCACCATCATTCTCCCCAACTCCCACCACTGCAAAGATAAAACATACTTATAGTAGGAGAACATGGGACCAGAAAGAGCGGGAGAAGCTGAGACAGTGTCAAAACAAGCGATGGAGAGAGAATGATGACACTCCATAAAGATTGAAAACAGCTGTATTCTTAGCCTTTCAGTTACATGAGTCAATCATTTCCTCTTTTCACTAATGCTAGTTTTAGTAGCATATTTATCACTTTCAACTGAAGTATACAGACTCACAGTATACTTTGCTTCCTTAGGAAAAGCTTCTTTGACCCCCAAGCCAGATCTAGGTACTCTGATTATTTTTTCTTATCTTCCATGGACACTTTCCAAGCACTGTCTCATTTTCCACTTCATTCATAAAGTGGATTCCTCACACTGAAGATCTTTTCTGGAGTTTCCTGACAGAAAACTGGCCTTGGACTTGGCTCTCCACTCTAACCCCCAATGGTGTGTACCTCCATAGGCACCCCTCTTGAGGAAACCCTCTGTCCCAACTCCTTCCACCTATTCATCCCCCACTCAGTCTTTTTACACCTGAACATCACAGTGGTGCCTGCTAGCTCCTCGTGACTGCTTCACATGAGCCTAGGAGGGGCTTTTCATGTCTGCCCAGGTCCCCATCCCTATGAGCCATCGCCATTCCTACTTCAGCCCAATAGGTCTTAACATAATTAGGGAAGGTATATTTCTCTCCACATTATATATGAAGTAAATAAAACTGTGGAAATGTTCTGACTTACTAAATATTATACAATATTAAATAGAACATACATTTTCTTACAGACCAGTGCACTTTTTCTCTCATTTTTACTTAATTTACTTTCTCTTCCTGTTCCTTTCATTATATTTACTCAGAACCTACAATTAGTTCATTAAAGTAGAAAGACCATTGGATAATATAGAAACTCTATCCTCAATTCCTGCCCTTAAGAGTCTTCTGGTGTCCAGACTTACAGAGAACTGATGTGTGTTGCCAAGGGAAGGGGGAGGGAAGGGTTGGGAGTTTTGCATTAGCAAATGCAAACTTTACGTAGGATGGATAAACAAGGTCCTACTGTAGAGCACAGGGAACTATATTTAGTATCCTGTGATAAACCATAGTGGAAAAGAATATGAAAAAGAATATAAAAAAAAAAAAAACTTCTGGTGTCATTGATGGAACACAGCTAACACTACATGTAATAACAGTGAACACTATTACATGATTATATTTTGTGGCACAAATAATGTGTTACTTTTTATGTAGAACTGGCTAATGAATGAGAATCATGTCAGTCATGGAAGGCTTCTTGGAGGAGGCCGTGCTTGAGTAAGATCCTTACGAAATGTCCAAAAAGAAAAGGAGACGTTGTAGTAGTAATGGGAAAAATATCTTACAGATGAGCCTAAATGGACCAAGTTGGAAAGCTCACCATCAAGTTGAGATAATTCCCTTCTATTCCTAAGCTGTTGAGAGTTTTCAACATGAATGGGAGTTGGAGTTTTTCAAATAGTATTTTGTGCCAATTGATAAGATGATATGACTTTTCTTCCTTAGCTTGAGATTACATTGATTGACTATCAAATTTTGAGGCCTTGTATATGTGGAAAAAATTCCACTTAGTTCTAGTGTATAATTATTTTTTATACATTGACAGGTTCATTTGTTCATATTTTGTTGAGGATTTTGGGGGTTTAAGTTCATTAGAGATGTTGGTCTGTAATTTCCCTTTGTTTATTGTCTTTTTAGACTTTTGGTGTCATGAGACCAAAAGTACTGGGAAGTATTTTGCTCTAATATTTTTCTAGAAGTGGTTGTGTGTAAATTTTCTTTAAATGTTTGGTAGAATTTTCAAATGAAACCATATATGCTTGAACATTTCTTTTCTGGCCCTTTTAATTTATGGACTCATTTTTCTTAATGGCTATATGACTATTTAGATTGTCATCTTGGTTAAGTTTTTCAAGGAATTCATTCATTTCTCCTAAATTTGTCAAATTTATGAGCATGAAGTTGTGTGTGGTATTCCCTATTGTCCTTATTGCTGAAGAGTCTGCAGTGTTATTCTGTTTCATTCCTAATATTGCTCATTCAGATCTTCATCTTTTGTTTTTGTCAGTCTTGCTAGTGTTTTATCAATTTTATTAATGTTTTAAAAACTAATCAGCTTCTTGTTTCATCGACTTTTTCCATTGTTTTCCAAGTTTTAATTTTACTGATTTCTACTCTTCAAATAAAGAGTTGTCATTTCCAATAAGATACCTTTCAAAAAAGAAAAAAATTCCTTCACTCTCCGTTTGATCCAGGTTTTACTCTTCTTTTCCTAGTTTTCTTTCAGGTAAGGACTTAGATTATTTATTTAAGACCACATTGATCAGCTTTTTCTTATTGGACCAACCTTGCATTCTTGTGATAAATCTCACTTAACTTTATTATATTATCCTTATTTTTCATTGCTGGAGTCCATTTGCTAACTGCTTGTTCAGGATGCTTATGTTTATGTTTATAAGTGTATTAATCTCTACTTTTCATTTCTTATACTGTTTTTGTCTCATATTGATATTAGTATGATGCTGGCATCATAAAATAAATTGGGATGTCTTTCCACTTATTCCATTTTTTTCTGGAATAATTTTTATAATTTTATATAACTTTCTTCTTAAATAATAGGTAGATTTCACCAGGGAACTTATGTATGCCTGGATTTTTCTTTGTGGAAATGTTGTTGAATAGGAATTCAACGTCTTGCATAGATCTAGGACTGTTTTTTATGTTAATTCTTCTTGATTGAGTTTTGATAGTCAGTGGCTTCCAAGAATTTGTCCATTTCTTTTATGTTATCAAATTTATCAGCATGGTATTGTTCTTAACATTTCCTTGTTATCCTTGTATAGCCTGTAGTATGTGTATGATGTCCCCAACTCTTATTTCTGCTTTTTCTTTATCCACTTGGCTATCAATTTTACTGAATTTCAAGAACCAGCTTTTTGTCTCATTTACTTTCTTTACTGGTTTTTCTGTTTCTTATTCTATTGATTTCTTCCTTAAACTTTATTATTTCCTTCCCTTTGCTTGCTTTATGTTTAATTTATTCTTTAAATTTTAAATTTACTTAAATTTTTTCCTTAATTCTGAAGACTAAATAACTGATTCAAGACATTTCCTCTTTTCTAATACAACCATTCATAATATAAATTTCCTTCTAAGCACTGATTTAGTTGTACTCCAGAAATTTTGATATTCTGTATTTTCATTTTAATTTAACATAAAATATTTATTATACAAGGTCCAATGTGATTTCCTCTTCGATCCTTGGGTTATTTAGAAGTATGCTGTTTAATTTATAAATATTTGAGAGTTTTCTGAATATTATATTGTTATTGATCTCCAGTTTAATTCCATTTTGGTCCAAGAACATACTTTGCATGATATCAATCCTTTCAAATCAAAGTTTCTTTTCTAACTAAGGGTATGGTCTATCATAGTGAATGTTCCCTGTATGCTTGAAAACAATGTTAATTCATGACTGAATTAACATTTATATAACTCTTCACCCAACAGAATTCTGTATATTCTGTTGGGTGAAGAGTTATATAAATGTTAATTCAGTCATGTTGATTGACAGTGTTGTTCAGGTATTAATGTCTTTAATAATTTTCAGTGCATTTGTTTTATCAATTGCTTTGAAGAGATTATTGATGTTTCTAACTATAATTGTGAATTCACCGTTTTTCTGTTTAGTTTGATCAGTTTCTGCATCACGTATTTTGAACTCTGCTTAAGAGGTGTATGAATTTGCAATTGATATGTCTCCTGGAAGATTTTACCTCTTATTATGTAACATCTCTGTTTATCCCTTATACAGTATATCTCTTGTCCTGAATTTTACTTTGTCTGATAGATTTAGATTTGATCTAAATCTCTCTCTTTAGATTTGATCTTTGTATAACTTTCCATCCTTTTATCTTAATCTATCTTAAACTTTATATTTGATATGTTGGATTACATTCATTGATTTTTGAATGTTAAATCAGTCTTGCATTTCTGGAATAAATACATGTTGGTCATGGAGTATAATTCTTTTTATACACTGATAGATTCATTTGCTAATATTTTGTTGAGGACATTTCTGTCTATATTCATAAGAGTTGATGTTTTGTAGTTTCCGTTTTTGTAATATAATTTTGTTTTGTTTTGGTATCAGGACAATACTAGTCTCATAATAAAGTGAGAAATGTTTGTTCTCTTGTATTTTTTGGAAGAGATTGTGTAAAATTAATCTTAATTCTTCTTGTTGGTTCTTCCCACTTGATCTGGAGTCTCCTAGAAGGGGAAGGATTCCAGGCATGTGGACAAACAAAGAGACTTTCTGGACAGAGTGCTGTCATGGTTGGGTCCCTCTCACTGATTCAGCCTGCCCACCTTTGTATATGTTAGAGAGGGATGGACCTCTCAGGCTTGGTGAGAAGGAGAGGGACTTCCTATGATCAGTTACTCTTGATGAGGCTCCCAATTGACCACCCTTGCTTATGATGTAGGGCTCTTCTGATGTTGTCAGAGGGACCTTACTTGGATTCCTGGGAGGAATGAGTATACCTGGGCTGCCTTCTGTTGCTGGGCTGGAAGTCAGAAAGCACAGGATGCCTTCTTCCTGTGAGGGAAACTAAGGCAACCTGCTCCTGTGCTGTTCCTCTAGTCCTGGGGTCTCAAACTGGTTTGCCTTCCTCTTCCACATCTTCCAGTTCTCCCCTTGGTTGTTTCTTTTGCTATTTTCATGGATTGTCTTTGTTCTTAGTGGGAAGGAGCAGAGAGGAATGGGTCTACCTTATCTCATCCTGTCACACCTTTATGCACATTTTAATTTACTCATATGTTTTCCCCATTTTACTGTGAGCTCCTTAGGGAAGGTAAGGGGATTTTTTTATCTGTATGTCTGCAGAGCCTTGAATTACAACTGACTGTAGTAGGCACTCAACAAATGTTGAATTAGTAAACTGACAATTTTATGTTTGGATAGATAAGAGGGAAAAGAGAAGATTATTTTGCTCATTAAATCATGCAAGTGGGTTTTACTTTTGGACATACAAAAACCTGCTTGGAATAAAGAAAAAGAGAGCATTGATAAGATATCTTTCCATAACTGAATTCAAGTAGTCTGTAATCAAGATACTCCAACCCTCACCAAAACTGCCAGTCATAAGTAAAACAAACAAACAAACAAACAAACAAACAAACAACTGATATAATTCACCAGGAAATACACCTATGTCTCGTTCATGTAAGCCTTGACAGACTTGGACTTCATGGATGGCTCCATCTCTGTGGTGTTTTTCTTTTGTTTTATTTTGTTTATCATCTCTACATTTAATTAAGTGGCTACCAGAGATGGGAAATTTTAAGTATGGAGTAAGGAAGAGAAACGTAGTCTCAAGTGAGAAGAAATGCATTGTTGTACATTTAATCACACAATAACATCAACAAGAATGCATAATGAAACCAAATTCCAGAGGTGATGGCATGTGCCTAATAGGAATTAATAAAAGATGGAGAATCAACAAAAATTAGAATGCTGCACTTCAGTTTCAGTGTTCATTTTGTGTCTCTTTCTTTGTAGTTCCCTGAACGACTCAGAATGGAAAGGTAAGTGCTAATGTTCATTTGCACGTAATATGGATCAATGCTTTGTGACCAGAGGATAGAAAACACTGGCAAAAGCTACTTCAATGTTCTCCTAGGACTATGCTTACCATGCAGTTGTAACCCTAACTGCAGCAAAAAGGAAATCATTTTTTTTTTTTTTCAGGGGTGGGCTGTGGTCATGGGTTAACATTTCTCAGATGTGATTTTCAGGGCACCACCTGTCTCATCTCACATCCCAACTTCACTCCAAAACGTGTGTCTTAAGAGTCTGTGGCTGGTTTGAAATCTCATGGGTGAAACATTTATTTGGGGTTAAATTATTGTTCTCATAAGTACAATTTTTCAAAATAACTCTAGAAGCAAACAACCTTAACTAAATCATCAATTCAGTGTTAATTTTTATTTTAAACTGTTCTGTATTCTTTTGCCTCTTTAGTATCCTTGGCTATGAAACACTTCTCTGAGGTCTGAGGGCAGGGTTTTGAGGAAATGAGCATATTTTTATAGGGCAGGTGTTAGGTGGGTCAGTCTGGAATGTGAAATTGTACGAAGGGAAGACAGATGTATGTGAGAGGCTCCAGAAGGCAAGGAGTGGAGGTTCTGTGGAACCAGGGGATGGATGCAATGAAGGTAATGAGAGCACACAGGGACTTGGGGGAGGTGCACACAATAGTGGGCTGAGAAGCAGAAGGGAGAGCAAGGTCAGGGAAGGAGAAACAATTATTTAGCAGCTGTCCCCAATCTGTGTGTGTTTGCTGGTTTGCCATCTCTTGTCCAAGGCTTCATGACTCTTGACAAAAGTCATGATTGGTTCCAATGTGGCTTAAGAATTTGCATCCTGTCTTCTGTGACAAATGTCTTTCTCTCTGTTGTGTCTGTGTTTTATTCCTTCCTTTCTTCAGTATTTTTGAGCACCTTCTATGTTCAGGCACTGACTGTACAAGGAATATAGAATGAATAACCTAGACAAAATCCCTGCCCTCATTATGCTAACATTCCAAAGGCGGGGGAGGTAAAGAAATAAGCAGAGTTTATAATGTGTTAGCATGTTTTATGTCAAGAATCCTCTTTCTGCTCTAATATTGCTTCTATGGTTCTATGATTCAAAGGGATCCACCTTATTGTTTTAGCAGGACGCCTGGATATCCCCTTCTTTGCTAGGTAGCCCCCAGAAAAATAACACCCACCGTCCAGCACATCCCAACCTTTCCCTGACCCAAATGTCTAGTTCAGCAACCTGCTTGTGATCCTGTGTATCTGGGAAGGGGAATTTGATATGAGGTGCTTTTGCTACTGTGTGTATGTTGGGTGCCAGGGATGAGTCCAAACATAATAATAGCTGGTTCCGGTGGTGCAGGTATTATATGGGGACTTTGCTGGTGGTGGTGGGGGGGGGTAGGTTTACATTCTCTGCCTTCCTTTTAGTGAAGAAAAAATGTAATACACTTACAAGAAGCAATAGATTGGGCTTGATTCCACACTCACCAGTCTGAAAGCCCATTGACCTGCCCAGAGGTCCACTCTGATCCAGCTTCATTTCCATTCTTCTATCCAAGAGTCTCAGCTCTCCAACTTCCTTCCCCAGCTCCATGGCCCCCAAACAACTTGCTTCTGATTCTCTTCTCCATGCAAGAGAATTGCCGGTCCTTCAGTGTTGTCTCTATTTGTGGCTTGCCCAATATTCTATAATATTAATTTGTGTAACAGACACTTTCTAGGTGGCAAGAATATGACTCATAGAAAGACACATATTCTCTGTCTTTGTGGAACTCACATTCTAGATGAGATCTTCTCCAACTGTAGCATGCATAAGAACCCTGAAGGGTAAGTTGAAAAGTAGATTCCTAGGCCTGAGTAGGTCTGTGGTTGGGCCTGGGAATTAGATTTCTAATAAGCTCCCAGGTGGTGCTGATGCTGTCAGTCTGCTCACCACACTCTGAGGGACACAAAGATAAATGACCAGGAATATTAGTCAGAACCCTATATTGCAAGAGATAAAGATCCTCTAATTAACATAAGCAAAAAAGGAAATTGCTAGTTCTAGGACCTGTAAGGATCAAGGGAGAAATGCTGGAAGCAGAACCTTGGGGTTTGAAATCAAGTACTTAAAGCCTTCCAGAAACCTCTCTGTGCTTCTCTCACTTCTGCTTGGTTCTGTGTGCCAGTGCTCTGAAGAGAAGACTTTTCCATCAGCAGGTTAATATGACCTCTGGTAAGTCTGGATTTTCATCTTCTCATTTAAAGGCTCTTACACTGTAGGTGGGAATGTAGATTGGTGCAGTCACTATGGAGAACAATATAAAGATTCCTTAAAAAACTAAAAATAGAGCTACCATATGATCCTGCAATCCGACTCCTAGACATATATCTAGAGAAAACCATAATTCAAAAGGATACATTCATCCCAGTATTCATATCAGCACTATGTACAATAGCCAAGACATGGAAGTAACATAAATGTCCATCAACAGAGGAATGGATAAAAATGATGTGCTTTTTATACAATGGAATATTACTCAGCCATAAAAAATGAAACAATGTCATTTGCAGTAACATGGATGAACCTAGAGATTATCATACTAAGTGAGGTAAATCAGAAAGAGAAAGACAAATACTATATATCATTTATATGTGGAATCTAAAAAATGATACAAATGAACTTATTTACAAAATAGAAATAGACTCACAGACATAGAAAATAAACTTATGGTTACCAAAGGGGGTGAGGGTGGTCAGAGGGGAACAGATAAATTAAGAGTTTGGGATTAACATATACACACTACTATATATAAAATAGATAAACAAAAATGACCTACTGTATAGGACAGGGAACTATACCCAAGATCTTTTAATAACCCTATAATGGAAAATAATATGAAAAAGAATATATATTTATGTATTTTATATATATATATATATATATATATATATATATATATATATATATATATATAGTTGAATCACTTTGGTGTACACCTGAAACTAACACATTGTAAATTAACTCTACTTCAATAAAAAGTGGTTTAAAATTTTTTTAATTTTTAAAAAAAATGGTTACAAAATTCTTTTAAACCATTTAAAAAAATGGTTTAAAATTTTTTTCAAAAATTTTTAAAAATTAAAAAAAAGAATTCTCTATTGATGTCTCAATAGAGACATCTGTATATCAACCCCACAGTATGGCTGTAACAGATGCTCCTGAGCACCATGCTCATGATTTAAAGTCATTGTGGGGGGCGGAGTCAAGATGGCAGACTAGGAGGACACGGAATTAGCATCTCCTCACAACTAAGGCACCTACCAGGCACTGGTGTGGGACCAAGGACACCTAAAGGGACGGAAGGAGCCCCCAGTGACCAGGTAGGACGTGAGGCATGGGGGTGAGTGTAGGCGGAGGAGAAATGGAGTCAGGATGAGATTGGTGAGCTTGAGGGGTGGCTGGGGGAAGGGAATGGATCCCACACTTGAAGGGGGAAATTGCAGAACCATTGGGAGGGCAGAGGATCAAAAAGGAGCATGGCCAGGTTTCCCCTGCCCATTTGGGCCCCCGAGAGCCTGCTGAGATCCCGGGCCTGATCCTCTGCTCACCGAGACCCCTTCCAGCTGTGTGGGTCCTGAGGGAGAGGGAGGGAAGGAGGGAAGGGGGAGCAAAAAGTAAAGGCTGGACCTCTCGGACTGGCATCCCTGAGGGCTGGCTGGGGGAGAGGAAGGGTTCCTACACACAGTGGGACCCACCCACGGTTAGGGGTCCAGCAGCAACAGGAGAGACCCTGGGGGAGGGGCGTGAAGGATCTGAAGGGAACGGGGCCAGTACTTTCCCTGTCCACTTAGGCACCAGGAAGCCTGTTGGGCTCCTGGGCCTAATACTCTGTCCTCAGAACCTCCCTCCTGCCACACAGAGCCCAAGCCCCACCCCTACACCCCCACCCAGGGCCCTACCTCTACATTCAGAGACCCCCTCCAATGTGCTGGACCTAAACCCTATTCACACACCCTCACCCACGGCCTTATCTTCAAACTCCAGAGCTCCACACTCCAGAGGCCCTCCTTTCCATGTGCTGCTGCTCCCCTCCCCGCCAAGTCCTAAGCAGAGGTCTGCCCCTCGCTTGAATATTGCCCCACCTAGGTCCTGCCCCCAAGGCCTTTTTTGGCTGCCTGCGTCCTGAGCTTAGGCCTTGCCCCATGCTCAAACGTCACCACCCCACCAGCCTAGGTCCCAACCCACCCTAAACTTCGCTCCTACCAAAGTTCCACCCGGCCTAAACTTTTCTTTCTCTTTTAGATTGGGGTTCTGTTTTACCTTGTTGATTCATTGTTGTTGATTCATTTATATTTTTATTTTTTCTAATAAACCTTTTATTTTTCTAATTTTATTTTATTCTTTACTTTGCTATTGTTCTTCTCCTTTTGACTTGTTCCCCCTTTTATATTTTTTCTGTTGTGGTTTTATTGTACCTTGTTGCAATTGATTCAATTACATTTTTATTTTTCCTAATATATTTTTTATCTTTCTAATTTTATTTTGTTTTTTATTCTTTGTTATTGTACTGCTCCATTTTTTCTTTCTTCCTTTCTTTCTTTTTTGCCATGCCACGCACATTGTGGGATCTTGGTTCCCAGGCCAAAGGTCGGACCTGAGCTCCAGTGGTGGGAGCTCCAAGTCCAAACTGCTGGACTAACATAGAACCTCAGACTCCAGGGAATATTAATCAGAGTGAGGCCTCCTTGAGGTCCTGATCTCACCACCAAAACCTGACTCTATCCAACAGCCTGCATACTTCAGTGCTGGATGCCTCACGCCAAACAACAAATAAGACAGGAATGCAAGCACACCCATCAAAAAAAAAAAAAAAATTAACCGACAAAAAAATATGTTAGAGATGAAGGAGCAAGGTAAAAACCTACAAGACCAAATAAATAAAGATGAAATAAGTAACCTACCAGAAAAAGAATTCAGAAAATGATAGTAAAGATGATACAAAATCTCAGAAAGAGAATGGAGAAAATACAAGAAACAATTAACAAGGATCTAGAAGAACTAAAGAGCAAACAAACAGTGATGATCAACACAATAACTGAAATTAAAAATACTCCAGAAGGAATCAATAGCAGAATAAATGAGGCAGAAGAAAGAAGTGAGCTAGAAAATAAAATGGTGGAAATAACTGCCAGGGGGCAGAATAAAGAAAAAAGAATGAAAAGAATTGAGGACAGTCTCACCGACCTCTGGGACAACATCAAATGCACCAACATTCAAATTATAGGATTCCCAGGAGAGGAAGAGAAAATGAAAGGGTCTGAGAAAATATTTGAAGAGATTATAGTCGAAAACTTCCATAACATGGGAAAGGAAATAGTAAATCAAGTCCAGGAGGCACAGAGAGTCCCATACAGTATAAACCCAAAGAGAAACATGCTGAGACACATATTAATCAAACTATCAAAACTTAAATACAAATAAAAAATAATAAAAGCAGCAAGGGAAAAGCAACAAATAACGTACAAGGGAATCCCCATAAGGTTAATAGCTGACCTTTCAGCAGAAACTCTGCAAGCCAGAAGAGAGTAGCAGGAAATATTTAAAGTGATGAAAGGGAAAAAAAACTACAACAAGATTACTCTACCCAGCAAGGATCTCATTCAGATTCAATGGAGAAATCAAAGCTTTGCAGACAAGCAGAACTATGAGAATTCAGCACCACCAAACGAGTTTTACAACAAATGCTAAAGGAACTTCTCTAAGAAGGAAACATAAAAGAAGAAAAAGACCCACAAAAAACAAATCCAAATCAATTAAGAAAATGGTAATAGGAACATACATATTGATAATCACCTTGAAAGTAAATGGATTAAGTGCTCCAACCAAAAAACACACTGGCTGAATGGATATAAAAACAAGATGCTTATATATGCTGTCTACACGAAACCCACTTCAGACCTAAGGACACATACAGACTGAAAGTGAGGGAATGGAAAAAGATATTCCATGCAAATGGAAGTCAAAAGAACGCTGGAGTAGCAATACTCATATCAGATAAAATAGACTTTAAAATGAGGTCTGTTACAAGAGATAAGGACACTACATAATGATCAAGGGAGCAATCCATGAAGAAAACATAACAATTATAAATGTTTCTTAACCCATCATAGGAGTACCTCAGTACATAAGGCAGATGCTAACAGCCATGAAAGGAGAAATAGACAATAACACAATAATAGTGGGGGACGTTAACACCCCACTTACACCAATAGGCAGATCATCCAGACAGAAAATAAATAAGGAGACACAAGCTTTAAATGACACAATGGACCAGATAGAGTTAATTGATATTTATAGGACATTCTATCAGAAAACAGCAAATTACACTTTCTTCTCAAGTGCACACGGAACATTCTCCAGGATAGATCACCACTTGGGTCACAAATCAAGCCTTGGGAAATTTAAGAAAATTGAAATCATATCAAGAATCTTTTCCAACCACAACACTATGAAATTAGAAATAAATTGCAGGGAAAAAAATGTAAAAAACACAAACACATGGAGGCTAAACAATACTAAATAATAAAGAGATCACTGAAGAAATCAAAAAATACCTAGAAACAAATGACAATGAAAACACAAAAATCCGAAGCCTATGGGACTCAGCAAAAGCAGTTCTAAGAGCGAAGTTCATAGCAATTCAAGCTCACCTCAAGAAACAAGAAAAATCTCAAATAAACAATCTAACCATACACCTAAAGCAACTAGAAAAAGAAGAACAAAGAAAACCCAAAATTAGTAGAAGGAAAGAAATCATAAAATCGGAGCAGAAATAAATGAAATAGAAACAAAAAAAAAATAGCAAAAATCAATAAAACTGAAACCTGTTTTTATAAGAAGATAAACAAAATTGATAAACCTTTAGCCAGACTCATCAAGAAACAAAGGGAATGGACTCAAATCAATAAAACTAGAAATGAAAAAGGAGAGATTACAACTGACACTGCAGAAATACAAAAGATCATAAGAGACTCATACAAGCAATATGCCAATAAAATGGAGAACCTGAAAGAAATAGACAAATTCTTGGAAAAGTACAACCTTCAAAGATTGAACCAGGAAGATTTAGAAAATAAAACTGGACCAATCACAGGTAATGAAATTGAAACTGTAATTAAAAATCTTCCAACAAACAAAAGTCTAGGACCAGATGGCTTCATAAGTGAATTCTATCAAACATTTAGAGAAGAGCTAATATCTACACTTCTCAAACACTTCCAAAAAATTGGGGAGGGAGGAACATTCCCAAACTCGTTCTATGAGGGCATCACCACCCTGATACCAAAACCAGACAAAGATATAACACACACACACACACACACACACACACACACACAAATTATAGACCAATATCACTGATGAACATAGACACAAAATTCCTCAACAAAATACTAGCAAACCAAATCCAACAGCACATTAAAAGGATCATACACCATGATCAAGTGGGATTTATCCCAGGGATGCAAGGATTCTTCAATATATGCATATTAATCAATGTGATACACCATATTAACAAATTAAAGAATAAAAACCATATGATCATCTCAATAGATGCAGAAAAAGCTTTCGACAAAATTCAACACCTATTTATGATAAAAAAAAAAAAAAAACCTCTCCAGAAAGGGCATAGAGGGAACCTACCTCAACATAATAAAGGCCATATACGACAAACCCACAGCAAACATCACTTTCAATGGTGAAAAACTGAAAGCATTTCCTCTAAGATCAGGAACATGACAAGGATGTCCACTCACGCCACTATTAATCAACATAGTATTGGAAGTCCTAGCCACAGCAATCAGAGAAGAAAAATAAACAAAAGGAATACAAATTGGAAAAGAAGTAAAGCTCTCACTGTTTGCTGATGACATGATATACGTAGAAAATCCTAAAAATGTCACCAGAAAATTACTAGAACTAATCAATGAATTTGGTAAGGTTGCAGGATACAAAATTAATGCACAAAAATCTCTTGCATTCCTATACACTAATGATGAAAAGTCTGAAAGAGAAATTAAAGAAACACTCCCACTTACCATTACAACAAAAATAATAAAACACCTAGGAATAAACCTACCTAAGGAGGCAAAAACCCTTTACTCAGAAAGCTATAAAACACTGATGAAAGAGATCGAAGACAACATAAACAGGTGAGATATACCATGCTCCTTGATTGGAAGAATCAATATTGTGAGAATGACTATACTACCCAAAGCCATCTACAGGCTCAATGAAATCCTTATCAAATTACCAATGGCATTTTTCACAGAACTAGAGCAATAAATTTTACAATTTGTATGGAAACACAAAGGACCCCGAATAGCCAAAGCAGTCTTCAGAAAGAAAAACGGAGCTGGTGGAATCAGCCTCCCTGACTTCAGACTATTCTACAAAGCTACAGTAATCCAGACAGTATGGTAGTGGCACAAAAACAGAAATATAGCTCAATGGAACAAGATAGAAAGCCCAGAGATAAATCCACACACATATAGTCACCTTATCTTTGACAAAGGGGGCAAGAATATACAATGGAGAAAAGACAGCCTCTTCAGTAAGTGGTGCTGGGAAAAATGGACAGCTACATGTTAAAGAATGAAACTAGAGCACACCCTAACATCGTACACAAATTAAACTGAAATTGGATTAAAGACCTAAATGTAAGGCCAGACACTGGAAAACTCTTAGAAGAAAACATAGTCAGAACACTCTATGATATAAATCACAGCAAGATCCTTTTTGACCCACCTCCTAGAGTAAGGGATATAAAACCCAAAAATAAACAAATGGGGCCTAATGAAACTTAACAGCTTTTGCACAGCAAAGGAAACCATAAACAAGACGAAATGACAACCCTGAGAATGGGAGAAAATATTTGCAAACGAAGCAACAGACAAAGGATTAATCTCCACAATATACAAGTAGCTCATGCAGCTCAGTATCACAAAAACAAAAAACTCAATCCATAAATTGGCAGAAGACCTAAATAGACATTTTTCCAAAGAAGACATACAGATGGCTAAGAAATGCATGAAAAGTTGCTCAGCATCACTAATCATTAGAGAAATGCAAATCAAAACCCCAATGAGGTATCGGCTCACACTGATCAGAATGACCATCAGCAAAATATCTACAAACAATAAATTCTGGACAGGATGTGGAGAAAAGGGAAACCACTGCACTGTTGGTGGGAATGTGAATTGATACAGCCACTATGGAGAACAGTATGGAGGTTCCTTAAAAAACTAAATATAGAACTACCATATGACCCAGCAATCCCACTACTGGGCATAAACCCTGAGAAAACCATAATTCAAAAAGAATCACGTACCACAATGTTCACTGCAGCACTATTTACAATAGCCATGACATGGAAACAACCTAAATGTCCATCAAGACATGATTGGATAAAGAAGATGAGGCACATATATACAATGGAATATTACTCAGCCATAAAAAGAAACGAAATTGAGTTATTTGTAATGAGGTAGATGGACCTAGAATCTGTCAAACAGAGTGAAGTAAGCCAGAAAGAGAGAAACAAATACCATATGCTAATGCATATGTAGGAATTTAAAATAGAGGTACTGATTAACCTAGTGACACAGCAAGAATAAAGACGCACACCTAGAGAATTGACTTGAGGGCATGGAGGGTAAGGGTAAGCTGGAACGAAGTGAGAGTATCATTGACATATATACACTACCAAATATAAAATGGATGGCTAGTGGGAAGTGGCAGCATAGCCCAGGGAGATCAGCTCGGTGCTTTGTGACGACCTAGAGGGATGGGATAGGGAGGGTGGGAGGGAGAAGCAAGAGGGAGGAAATATGAGGATATATGTATGTGTATTGCTGATTCACTTTGTTGTACAGCAGAAACTAATACAACATTGTAAAGCATTTATACTCCAATGAAAATGTGAAAAATGAAAAAGTCATTTTTGTTCCCAGGTACAGGGGCCATGCCAAGCATCAGAGGGGACGGGTCTAACATCAGAAATGGAAGGGACAATGCTCTCAGACAGATTTAAAGCAGTTGCTCCCATAGAGCCTCAGAATAGTTACTCATAATTGACAGTTGCTCCCCTGGGACACATACAGGGTGCTTAGAGAGTACTTGTCAGGACCACTGACTAGACAGAGAAGCTTCCTGAGGAAAATGACATTTAGAACTGAGACCGTACAGATGAGTATGTGTTGTATATGTGAAGAAAGGTAAGATGCTCCTGACAAAGACAGAGGGATCAAGTGCTTGGGGTCCATCTGCCAGAGGAGAGAGGATGTAAACAGAGAATAAGGCAGAGAATGAGCATGAGAGACAGAGACAAAAAGAGACAGAGAGACAGAGGGAGAGAGAGCAAACGAGCCTGTTTGACTCAGGCTGGAATTCACTAGGTTCATTTGATTGACCATTTCTGTGCTCGATGAGGCATTTTGAGAGCAGCTACACTGGAACAAATAGGAGACATCCAAATTTATGGAGGAAAGAGATTCATTGAAGACAGAGACATGATGATTGGAGGAAAAGTGGATATACTGGCGATGGTGGAGAGTTGGCTGGATTTTCATTATGCCTTTCCTTTTGTAATTTTTATCTGGTCTTTAGTGAAATTTCAAAGACCTGACTAGTCCAAAATCCCTTACCTTGGCCGAAGAATTTCTCTAGGCTGGCATAGGTTTATTTTATGCAGTATTTGCCTTCCAATTTTGGAGAATGTAAAAATAATTCAGGCTAAAGGAAACATCTTCCCATGTGTTGTAACGTGTTGAAGACCAACTTTTAACTGTGGTTCAAACCTGAATCAGCAGCGTGGTGAGAAATGTAGAGGCCTGGGTGGAACATTTACAAGATACTGTTAGTACCAGTAGAAAGGCAGAATGAAATCTCATCTCATTCCACAATGCAAATATTGTACACCAGGATTAAAGACCTAATTATGAAGAGTACACACACACACACACACACACATACACACACACACACACACTTTTTCTTCTTTAATGGGAAAAATATACAGGAGAACATCACTTTGAATGAAGGGGGAGATACTTTTTAGAGAAAACTTGAAAAGCACAAAGTGCTGGTAAAACAATTATGAATTCAGATACATTGAAATTAAAAATTTTGGTTAAGGAATGTACTAGCAATGGATACACATGCACAGCTATACACAAAAACATTTTGGATTTCAGCTGTAAAAGTTCAAATAAATATTATTTTTCAACTCACTATAAATTATCTTATTGGTCAATTCAAGGTCCCTTTATTTTATTCATGTATGTATTTGTTTGTTTGCTTGTCTTCTACGCTTTTTCCTCACTTTGTACTCCTATATCACTTTCCCCCATCTTCAAAAACAACAATTCTAAAGTGTTGTTGGGTATATTTTTGCATATAACTGTCCATGATTTGATACAATTTTCTATAAATTATTAAAATTTTATATAAATGGTATAATATTATACATTCTTTTTTGTTCACCTTACTTTTTTTTCCTTTCAGCTATGTGGCTTCAAGTTTCATCTGTGTTTCTTTGTGTAGAATGAATCTCTTTCTTTTTATGATGTTCCATCATGGTCTATATTCCAGCTTATTCATTCCACTAAACTCTGATTCAGGAAATCCAATGAATAACAAACAGGAAAATAAAATTAAAAACATTACTCCTCAGACATATCATGGTAAAGTTACAGAACACCAAAGAAGCTGAAAACTGAAAAGCGTCTATAGAGAAAGATGAATCAACCACAAAAGAACATTAATCTGATTTATTAAAATAAGCTATTAAAACTGGAGAATATTGAAATATTATCTCTAATGTGCTGAAATTAAATACATCTTTCCCCAGAATTCTATATTCTGCATAGTTTTCAAGAATGAGGATGAAAGAAAATAATTTGGTGGTGGAGGGAAACTTTCAACAGATTTTGTATGAGAATTCTAAAAGATATATATTAGGCAGAAATAAAAGAATTCCATGTAAAATTTATGAAATGGAATTTGAAAGGAATTATGAATTTTTATATTAGTTAATATACATTAATATATAGCTAATAGATAATCTAAGCATTTATTGGTTATTAAAATAGTAATGCCTAATTTGTGTGTGTATCGGTGTGGGGTGAAGCTGGGTAAAAAAAAAAAAATCCTGGGAAACCATATAACTTCGGGTGAAAAGGGATAATGAAAGTTAAAATATTTTATGATTCTCTTGGGAAAAGAATAAGGATTTGATTAATTTTATATTGTATTATATATGTAGTTTTGAAAATTCAGGCTATATGTTTAAAGAATAAGTAAAGATCATGTAACTTCCAAACCAGTAGAGAAAAAAAAATAATGAGAATAAGGTGGAAGAAAAAGAAGCTTGTAATAACCAGGTGGATATAAAGCATTTAAGATGTTAGAGGTAAGTACAAATACATCTGTAAATGTAAAAAAGTTTAAAACAAGACTTCAGGTTAAAAAAACAAAACAAGATATTTGTCATTTCCAAGAGACAAAGCAAAAACAAAAATAAAGGGTTAAAGAATAGGAAAACCTATCCTAGGAAATACTAATCAGAAGAAAACCGGTGCAGCTAGATAAAATAGATTTGAAAATATTAATACCATTAAAAAGAAGAATTTTATAATGGTCCATATTCAATTTATCAGGAAAATATAACAGTTCTAACCTTGATATAGCTAAGAGAAAGGATCGGGATATAAAGAATAATAAGTAGTTGAACTAGAAGAAATATATATATATATATATATATTTTTTTTTTTTTTTTTTTTTACGGTTCACGGGCCTCTCACTGTTGTGGCCTCTCCCATTGTGGAGCAACAGGCTCTGGACGCACAGGCTCAGCGACCATGGCTCACGGGCCTAGCCGCTCCGCGGCATGTGGGATCTTCCTGGTTCCCGGACCGGGGCATGAACCCGTGTGCCCTGCATCGGCAGGCGGACTCTCAACCACTGTGCCACCAGGGAAGCCCTACAAGAAATAATTTTAAAATTTACAAACTCAGCAGGAAAATTTTAAACACATCCATCAGTAAGTTACTCTTCAAGGAGACCCAAAAAAAAAGTAAAAGAAAAAAAATGGACCAAAATAATTTGAGGTTTTTTAATAGGACAATAACCTTGATAAAACATATATAAAAATTGCACACAGCAACTGGAAAATGAACTTTTTTATAAATAAATACATTTTTGAAAATTTTCCATATGCTAGATAGAATTTACTGACTTTCAATACATTTCAAAGATTGGTATAATATGAGCCACATTCTCTGACTCTAACACAATAAATTATAAATAAATGACTGAAAAAAGGATAAGCCATATATTTGGAAATTTAAATGCAAACTTCTAAAAACTTACAGACCAAAAGGGAAATTAGAAACTATTCTGAACTAAATGAAAATGAAAATGCTGTAATCAAAACTTGCAAAAAAAGTGAGAAGCTCTGCTTAGAGGGAATTAATAGCTTTCATTATAAAATGGGAAATGTTGAAAATTGAAAGCTAAGACAAACCAACTCTAACAAAATAGGAAGAAGCAAATATTAAAGATGAGAGTGAAATTAGTATGGGAAAAATTACAAGGAGATAATTAACAAAGGTAAAAATTGACCTTTAGAAAAGACTAATGAATGGTATAAATTCATGGCAAGATTGAACAAGGAAGAAAAGATTGAAGGCACAAACAGCCAGTATTAAGAATGAAAAGAGGGACATTACTACAGATCACTTATTACAAAGAGTATCAGGGGATATTGCAATAAATCTGAAAATTTCATGCAATAAATTCCAAGAAATACAATCTATCAGAAGTAACACTAAAATAATAGGAAATATATTTTTAAAACTATTTAAAAGTTGAATCCATAAGTTAAAACCTTCTCACAAAGGAATTCTAGGACCAGAATTTTATAATTTACTGGTAAGTTCTATAAAACATTTAAGAAGGAATGATATCAAGCTTACATAAATTCCTCTGAAGGATGGGAAAAGAGAAAACATTTCCAACTCATTTATAGGGTGTGCACTATGTTGATCTCAAAACCAGGAAGAAAATGAAAACTGATCCACTTAGGAATATATATGCAAAAAAAAAAAAAATCACATAGAATATGAGCAGATGGCTAAGCCAAGCTGGATGTATCCAGAAAATCTCAGATTACTATTAGAAAAGTAATTGTTATGTGAACTAAAAGTGCTGCCTGCCATATCAGTAAACAAAGGATGTTGCAGCCATCAAGCCATCACATTACAGCCATCCCGAAGGTACACCTTGAGGAGTCTCAGGATGAGAAAGCACAGGACACTGGCACCAGAGAGCAGAGGTGCACATCAAATGAATGATTTCAGTGAGCCCAGACTCTTGCATCTTCCCATACATAGACAAGCGTTAAATTCCTTAACTTGAGATGTCTGTTTTTCTTTGATTCGCAGTAATCTTTTGATGTTCTTACTACCTGTTCTTTGTTGCAAAAATTCCTATATATCCTGCCTCCCCTCCTTGCCTCTTTGGGGGCAAAGAGTTATCTGAGGGGTTGTATCCCCAGGCTTAAGTCCTCAGTTTTGTCTGCTGAATAAAGCACAACTTTCAGGTTGTGAATTTTTTTTCAGTTAACAGTTATAATTTAACATATTAACTGGTAAAGGAGAAAACTATATGTTCATTTCGACAAATACAGAAAATATGTTTTATGAAACATAATTATTATTCATGATTTTCAAAAAATAATCCTCTAACAAACTAGGAATAGAAAAAAAAACTTCCTTAAATAGTTACTTATCAACAGTACTAAACAAACAAAAACTTACAGCAAGTGATGTACGTAACAGTGAAATGTGGACACATTTTCCTAATGATCAAGGGTATTATCACTTTTATTTGTTCTTTTTAACTTGACTGGGTCTTAGGGTGCCGAAACATTTGGTTACACATTGTTTTGGTTGTGTGTGTTGGAAAACCCAGAGCTGGTGTGTTAAGAACATACAGATGATGACCTGCTGAATGAAGAGGCACAAGCTTCTCACACGAGCTGGGCAGGGAGCTCCCTCAGCATCCTAGTTCCAGCTTTGGGGGAGTGAAAACCCCAGGGACCATTCTGATTGAAGGTACAGAAGGTGCATTTTTAGTACACCCACACAAAGGAAGTCCCAAAGTTTACTACTAAGGGATCCCAGAAGAGGGGTGCATAGTGAGCAGAGGGAGGGCAGTCCTCTGTCCCAGGTCACCAGGAGCATAGTCACCAGCATCTATTACTCATCAGCTGGTTTTGGGGGGGAGGTCACTACCTTTTCTCAGGCTCAACTCTAAGTGGTTATTTTAAAAGCTTCCCTGGGCAAAACAAGGTGGGAACTTGTGTTGGAAATCCTAATTCCTAGAATCCTAAACTCGGTCCTTATCTAAGCATCCAGACTTGGGTGTGAGCAGGATTGTCATACTGTTCAATGCCTAGGCAGCCACTCAAAATGCCTATTTTCTCCTCACAGCATGTCTGTGAGGGTGGTTTTGAATGATAGTAAAGACTGAATCAGTAGACTGAGTAAAACAGAATATCCTCTCTAACGTGGGTTGGCCTCAGCCAATCAACTAAAGATCTGAATAGAACAAAGAGGCCAATAAGACGGAACTCCTGCCGGATTGCTTGAGATGGGACATGGATTTCTCCTGCTCTTGGGCTGGAATTTATACCCTCAGTTCACCTGGTTCTCGGGTCTTCAGACTGAAACTGGAACCATGCAACCATTGCGATCTCTGGTCCTCCAGCATGCTGACTACAGATCTTGGGACTTCTCAGCCTCCAAAGTTGTGTGAGCCAGTTCCTTATGGTAAATCTCTTTATATACACATTATATATATGATCTCTCTATATACCTACTTTTAAATTTTTATTTATTTTTTAGATGCTCAATAAATTATAATTTGCCTATTTCTCCAGCGCTTCCTCTCTCCTGTGCTCCAGATCACGATATGCAGCGTCTGCTCGGCGGAGGCTTCAACATGTCCAAAGTTCATGTTCTTCCCCAAACATATTCTTGCCTCCTGTAGTTGCAATTGTGACAAATGGTGATGCCACGTTTTCAGTTATTAAAGCTAGAAGCTCCTTCTTTTCCTTTCTTTGAAAAAATGTTTTAAAAACAGCTTTATTGAGATTGAATACACATACCATAGAGTTCACTCATTTAAAGGATACAATTCAGAGAAAAACAAATATTATATGATATCACTTCTATGTGGAATCAGAAAAATAATACAAATGAACTTATCCACAAAATGGAAGCACATCCATAAAAACAGAAAACAGACTTATGGTTATCAAAGTTCCCTGTGCTATACAGTAAATCTTTGTTGTTTGTCTATTTTGTATATACATATTTTTTAATTAAATTAGAATTTTAAATTTAAATTAAACTTTAAAAGTATGTACCTATACTATTATTTCTGTTTCTTTGGAGAACTTCTATTAACACAGGAAGAAACAGAATTTTTATTATTTGTAGAAGATAACAGTTTCTATGTATAAAACCTTAAAGAATCTATTAATAAATGATTAGCATTTATAAGGAAATTTATCTAGGTTACTGAATTTAAAATCAATATGCAGAACCACTTGCATTCTATATACCAGTGAAAAAGCTGTTAGAAAAATGTGACAAAACAACAAAGACACTGCTATGAGTTGAATTGTGTCCCCCGCCCCCAGAACATATGTGAAAATCCTAATTCCTGGCAACAGTGAATGCCACATTATTCGGACACAGGGTCTTTACAGATGTAATCAAGTAAGATGAGGTCATTAGGATGTACTCTAATCCAAGAAGAAGAGAAGAAACACAGGGACAGACACAGGGAGAACCCCGTGTGATGACAAACACAGAGAATAGAGCCATGTAGCTCCAAGTCAAAGACTGCAAAGGGTCTATGGCCATCACTGAAAGTAGGAAGAGGCAAGAAATTTTCTGCCCAGAGTCTCAGAGGAAGCGTGGCCTTGCTCACAGCTTGTATTTGGACTTCTAGCCTCCAAGACTGTGAGCGAATAAATTTCTGTTACACTTTGTTATGGCAACTTAGGAAATGAACACAGACACCATTAACAGTAATCATTAAAAAATTACTTCAGAGAATCTAGCAAATGTTATGCATAATCTCTATGCAGAAAATATAATATGATATTGAAAGACATTAAAGGAGGCACAAATAAATGGAAATAATACTATCATAAAAATATCACTTCTAAATTGACTCAGATTGAGTGGAATTCAATCAAATTTCCAATGTACATTTCCTTAGAACTTTATAAGGTAATTCTAAAATGTATTAGAATGAGCAAAACAAGTGTGGGAGTAAGTCTGTGACAGCTTTTAAATAATAATAAAATAAATAAACACAATCCCCCAATGTCTTTCAACAGTAGAAAGAACACATGAATTGTGGTTTATTCCAACAGAGGACTGCTATGAAAGAGTAAACGTGAGTGACAAGGTCACATGCATAATGTGAGTGAATCTCAAAAAAAAAAAAAATTTTGAAACAAAGGAGAAACTCGTTGAAGACAAATAATATTGATCACGTTTACAAAACACTAGAAAACACAAAACTTAAAGCAACACATTCTTTTTTTAATTTTATTATAGTAGAGTTGATTTACAATGTTGTGTTAGTTTCAGGTGTACAGCAAAGTGATTTAGTTATACATATACATATATCTATTCTTTTTCAGATTCTTTTCCCATATTGGTTTTTACAGAGTATTGAGTATCTATTCCCTATGCTATACAGTGGTCCTTGTTGATTATCTATTTTATATACAGATATATATGTGTATATGTAAATCCCAAACTCCTAATTTATCCCTCAGTATATTCTTAATGGATCCATCTACAAGTGATCAAATATAATGAAAATAAAGGGAATTATTATCACAAAAATATGACTTGGATTTACATCCAAGAGTGAGGGAAGGGGCTTTAGTGGAGACCAGGCACAGGGAGAGAGGGGGTGGATGCTTTGAGATACTGGAAATATTCCATTTCTTAAGTTGGTGGAAGGTAAATAGATGTTCAGGTCTATTCTCTAAAATTTACATATGTGCTCTGTATGGCCTTTTATTATATATTTTGCAACTGGATTGGGAGCACTTCTATGAGGAAACATTATGTTCTATTCACAAAAATTTAGCATTCTGTCTGGTCCAGCTGGAAATGAACTTTATTAAGAAAATTATTTGAACCTGATACTTGCAGCTAATGCTCATTGCCTGTAGAACTCCAGGTCAAGTTTTAACTTTCCAAGGCCGCTTCTTGATCAATATCTCCCCAACCCTATTGCCGCTGACCGCCTATTCATCATTTACTTTAAAGTCAGGCCCCACTGTAATGATCGCTGATTACAGGAGGCCGCCTCGCCCACAACTTCATTATCACCCAGTTCACAGGGGGAGCGTTTGGTCCGGCAATGAACTGAAAGCCAGCCAAGCAAATTTATGACATTGCATACTGTATCGATCTGGATGGGAACAAAAGCAGAGGAGGTCAGTAGGATGGCAACCAAAGTCATTACTGGGCAGAAGAGAAGACTACATCAAGATAAGCGATTAATATTTTATTTTTTTTTAGCCATTTTATGCTATCCTGCAGCCCCATAAATGATCCCCTATCTTGGTGTCAGAACTTTATCATAAAATGGCAATGGGACTATGATGGAAAATTCAGATCTGAGCACAAGAACAAAGGAATTAATTCTTAAATGTTTTCTTCTCTGAGAATGATTCAGAGAGTTATAGTTTAACAGTCATCTTGTTTGAAAGATGTTTTATTTGTGGTCCAAATCTGGCTTTCATTGCCTAAATGCCCTACCTCCTCTGCCTGGCTGTCATGTGTGCACCACTATGGACCTAAAGCTTGTGCCTTAAAGCTGTAGGACAGTGGCTTGTTAAACTAACCACAGAGAAGTGTTGACACCGCCATAGCTATAGCTTCTGGATATTTCTCCAGGCTGACAGCAGTGTACTAAAAATACTGCTGCTTCCTGGAGGACACTCCTGAACTGCTGGGTCGCATACCTCTCAGCTTCTAGGTGACTGAGGTCACCCCGGGGACTTCTAGCACGTGTGACTATAAATGGCAGCTGGCAGCTGGGAGAGAGCGCGGGCCTGTGTTCTCATTCTAGACTCTGTTACTTGAGGTTACTGGATACTGATGATCAGACTCAGAAATCCTCCTTTGAGAGGTCCCCTTGCATCGAGGACTACAAATCCTACAACTGGACAAAAAACATCTTTGCTTTCTGGCTGTGGAATTACCCCAGGAAACACCGTCCCTTGCTCGCTCCTTACAGCTTTGCTAGCACCAGCAGCCTCCATCTCTAATCAATCTCCTTTGTAGCTAGCCTTTGACTTTTGCTTTTCCTTTACATTTAGTGATGTGTGACTCTCTTGAAACCCTGCTTCTCAGATTGTTGTTGCTTTGGTCCTAACCCTGAGGCCTATGCACCGTGATGTCACATACCCCATCAGGACCTGGTCTGGAATGAGGCTCCATAGCACACTTTCCCTCTCCTTGCCTGTGTGTGTGTGTGTGTGTGTATGTGTGTGTGCTTATGTGTGTGTGTGCAGAATCAGCGGTCCTCCCTGCATTCCTTTCTCAGCATCCACCACATGGGATTGGTGAGGAGACAATTGCAGGACACACTTCTGAGCAGGAAGTCTTAGTCATAACTTGGTTGTTGGGGTCCCAGCTTTCTCTGAGCACAGCTCTGTGCTATCACTTTCCCTTCAACTATTCCTTATGTCTTATCTCCTATTTTTCCTCTGCTGGGAAGCCTTCCTGCTCACCCTGACTTCCAGCAGAATCTTCCTTCAGAATCTTCAAAGCTGGTATCCTGTATTCTCATTTTACACTTCATATGAGCCAGACACCATGCAAAGCAGTCTGTACATACAGGGCACCATTCCTTTCAATATCCCTCTAAGGAATTCCCTCCAATTTTCATTTTATAGATAAAGAAAATTAAGGATTTAAGTAATTTGCCTAAGGCCCCACAGATCCTAGTGGTGAGTTGAATAAGAATGCTGACTTCGAACATGGAGAAGCAGAGGTCTTTCCCCTCCCAAGGGGTTTGTAAACCCAGGGGTACTTCAGAATAATGATGGATGCTCAAAGAGCACAGATCCCTGGGATCCAGCAAAGCTGGATGATCAGCATCCCTGAGGGCAGAGCCAGCCCCTCCGTGTGATCAGAATGGAGATTTGGCCCCTCCCTCACCCTGCATTAAGAACCACTGCTGATTCTATCATAGCCCCTTCCTCATTCTTTTTTTTTTTTTTTTTTCTTGGTACGCGGGCCTCTCACTGTTGTGGCCTCTCCCGTTGAGGAGCACAGGCTCCGGACGTGCAGGCTCAGCGGCCATGGCTCACGGGCCCAGCCGCTCCGCGGCATGTGGGATCTTCCCGGACCGGGGCACGAACCTGTGTCCCCTGCATCTGCAGGCGGACTCTCAACCACGGCGCCACCAGGGAAGCCCAGTCCTCATTCTTATACTCACTGGATCGTTCTCAATATGTTGTTTTCTATTCACAGTGGTAGGGCGGTAACCTCTGTTTATATCTACACACACATCATATATATCCGGGGGTGTAATCTGAGAAGTTGCAGAACTCACGGGGGCTAAATGAGGTTAATAAGGTTATATATGCCTGTGAACACACACACACTCACACACACACACACACACATACACACGGATATATGACTTTATTTGGCTCTTTGAGTTTCCACAAACTCTCAAAGTCTCAGTTTTATTATATGTAAATTGGGACTGGAAATTGGCATTGCATTTTATGTAAACCCTTCCACTTCGTACTCTGCAGGAGTTATTCAAGAGTTTTCTTAAAACTTGGTTCCTCCTCACAAGCCAACAACAGCTTTATGTGCAGTAACCTCAACCCTTTGCAATGCTGGAGGAAAAACCTGGCTTTTTCAGATTCATGAAAAGATAGTGAATACAAAATCATATACATTCTGCATTATTGGTGAAATATATCTGATTTTGACCCTACAATCTGACTTTAGAAAGGACCTACTAGGTAAGAGGTAATAATGACTCAGCTGTAGAAATTACACAATATGCAATGCTAAATACAGGTGCATGACATGTGCATTAAAAATTTCCAGGTCATTTATACCTGAGGTGACTTAACACTTCAGAAGAAAATATTCATATATAAAGATGGACATACACATACATGCATACTCATGCAGAAGAATTACCTTCTACGTATGTTTAGAGAAACAAAACAAACAAAAACATTAAAAGAAATTATAGTGGTGCAATAAATCTCCTAACCTCCCTCTTTGATCCTTTCTTCTCTATCAAAAAGAAAAATCTTTGGACTGAAAATGGCAGAGTGAGCATTTCTTAGAATGAACTAAATAATCTCATGATGGGTAAAACGATTATAAGAGTGTACCAATTTGCTTTACATGAGTTCAAACCTCCTGACCCATCTAAATTACACAACAGTGTCTCAAGGGAATCTCTAAATGACATAACTGTCATTGATCTTTCACATTCCTGTAAGGCCAAAAGAGCTTCTAAAAGACTGGAGATGGGAAATTCTATCAATATTTAAAAAGAGGAATAAGGTTTATTTCATAAACCACTCACAAGTAAGCTTCCATTGTGACCTGGAAAAAACATAAAAATCCCTTTAGACTAAAATTTCCACAGTCTTAGATGTAAGTGTTTTACCATGGTAAGGTTTCTCCCCTTCTCCTTCCCTCCCTCCCTCCCTTCTTTCTTTCTAATAAAACCTTCCTTTTAGAACAGTTTTTGCAAAGATACTACAGATTAGATAGTAAAAAAAGATAGTACAGAGTTTCCATATACCTTACAACAGGTTTCCTTTATTAGTAATATTTTATATTAATAGGGCATATTTATTATGACTAATGAACCATTACTGGTATATTATTATTAACTAAAGTCCATATTACATTCAAATTTCTTTAGTTTTACCTAATGTCTCTTTTCTGTTGCAGGATCCTCATAGAGGATAGCACATCACAATTAGTTGTCATGGCTCCTTACACTGGGACAGTTTCTCAGACCATCCTTGTTTTTGATGATTTGGACCATTTTGAGGAGTTATGGTAAGATTAAAGAATTTGTAGAATGTCTCCCAATTGCAGTTTGTCTGATTAGACTGGGATTATGAATTTGTGGGGGGAAGACCAGAGAAGTAGAGTGACATTTTCATGACATCATAGCAGGAGTTCATACTATCTATATGACTTACCAATGTTGACTTTGACTTTGACCACCTGGCTGAGGTGGTGCTTATCAGGTTCCTCCATTGTAAAGTAATTCTTTTATCCCCTTCTGTACTGCACTCCTTGGAAGGAAGTCACCACATGCAGTCCACAGTGAGGAGTTGGGGGTTATGCTCCTCTTTCTTTATTTTATTTCTTTTCTTTTTGCGGTACATGGACCTCTCACTATTGTGGACTCTCCCGTTGCGGAGCACAGGCTCCAGACGCGCAGGCTCAGCGGCCATGGCTCACGGGCCTAGCTGCTCCGCGGCATGTGGGATCTTCCCGGACCGGGGCACGAACCTGTGTCCCCTGCATCGGCAGGTGGACTCTCAACCATTAAGCCACAAGGGAAGCCCTATGCTCCTCTTTCTTAAAACAGAGGATATGTACATAAATTATCTGAAAGTTTTCAACAGGGGAGATTTGTCTCTTCTTTCCTGCTACTTCTTATCCCATCATTTATTTGTAATATCATAGACCCTTAGGTATTTATTTATACCTGGAGTTATAATCCAATAATACTTTATTATTTTGTTGCTCAAATTGTTCCAGCTTGGCCAGTGAGAGTTCTTTCATTGGCTTTCTGTGTTTCCATGATATAGCTCCACTGTGGGGAGTGAGGGGTATGTGTGCGTGTATGTGTGTATGTGTGTTTCTTTGTTTGTTTTGAGTATTTCCTTGCTTTCTGGTATTTCAAGATTCTACAGGCTTATCTTGCATACTTCCTGCCCCAAACCTAAGATCATTTCTCCAAAGAACCTTGTTCCCTTTACTGAAGAATAGTCTTAGAAGCCAAGGTCTGTGTTCTAGGTACTTCTTGATACTTGGGTATAGATTTTTCCAGGATTTTTTCAGCCCTCAAAGCAAAGGAATATATGCATGTATACTAACACATATCCTGCATGCAACCAATTGTGTTTATATTAAAATATATATATACATATATGTTCACACGTATATATAAAGTTTATGTATATATATATATATATATATATATATATATATATATATATATATATAGCTAAACATGAGTCCATAGAGTCCCCGACTATATTCCATTAGCACATGGATCTTTCTAGCTTTATTACCTTGTTTATCTATGGTCTCCCACTCCAACAGTGAGAAACCTGGCTCCTGGTTTCACCACCATTCATTTACTTAATTATTCAATTTCAGCATATGTGTAGAGCGGTATCAGAATTATTAACCCGAACCTTCATGGTAAACAACTTTATCAACTAGAGTATTGTGTTCTTATAGATCATTTTGCTTTTAGACTTACAGGCTGTACTCATTTCAAAAATTACTTATACAGGCATCTTTCATCCAGCTCCCTTTAGCCAGGTTGCTTTGTACGTTAGTAATATGTTTAGATACTTATGTCATATTCTACATTCCATCCTGGAATCCTCTGACTTCTTAAATGATTTTTTTTTGATTTACATGCATTAACGTTCACTGTTTCTGCTATAAAGTTTTACTGGTTTTGCAAAATGCAGTGTGTCATTTGTTCACCATTACAGTACTATACAGAATAGGTTCAATGTCTTAAAAATTCTCCCATTCTGGGCCTTCCCTGGTGGTGCAGTGGTTGGGAGTCCGCCTGCTGATGCAGGGGACACGGGTTCGTGTCCCGGTCCTGGAGGATCCCACATGCCACGGAGCGGCTGGGCCCGTGAGCCATGGCTGCTGAGCCTGCACGTACAGAGCCTGTGCTCCGCCACGGGAGAGGCCACAGCAGTGAAAGGCCCGCGTACCGGAAAAAAAAAAAAAAATCCCCCCATTCTGAAATATGCTTCACCTATTTCATTGTGAAATGTGCTCCACCTATTCAACCCTTTTTCCCTACCTCCAAGCCCCTGCAAGCTACTGATCATTTTACCCTCCTAAGTTTCTATCATTTTTCCTTTCCCAGGGTGTCATACTAATTAGAATCATAGGACTCACACAGTGTGTAGTGTTTGCAGATTGACCCTTTTTGCTTAGCAGTATGCATTTAAGATCCATCCATGTATCTTTGTGAGTTCATAGCTCATTTATTGTTATTACTAAATGATAGTCCACTGCATGGATGTGCCACAGTTTGCTTATCCATATATCTATGAAAGGATTTTTGGGTTTGCTTCCAGCTTTTGCTGATTATGAATAAGTGTGCTGTTAGCATTTGTGTTAAGTTTTCCCGTGGACAGAACTTTGCAAATTCGTAGGGTAAAGACCTAGGAATATGAATGCTGAATCATATGGTAAGAAGATGTTTTGTGTTACAAGAAACTAATAGGCTATATTTCAAAGTGGCTGTGTCATTTTACATTCCCATGGGCAAAAGAAATAGCTTTTGTTTCATGATAGTTCATATTAATTTTCTGGTTTCCAACTTTATTGACTTCTGCTCTAATTTTTATTATTTATTTTCTTCTGATTGATTTAGGCTAAACTCACTTTTTTTCCCCCAGCTTCCTAAAGTAGAGGCTTAGATTATTGATATTAGATCTTTCTTCTCTATTTTTGTAACTTTATTGAGATACAATCTCATGCCATACAATCTACCCAGTGCACAATTCAATATTTTTTAATATATTCACAGAGTTTTGCAACTACCATCGCAATCAACTTTAGAACCTTTTTCTTACCTGAAAAAGAAATCCCATGCCCTTGAGCAATCTTCCACCAAGATCCCCATATTCTCCAACCCTAAAAAAACACTAATATTCTTTCTGTCTCTGTACATTTGCCTATTTTGGACATTACGTATAAAATGAGTCATAAGACACGTGGTCTTTTGTGACTGCCTTCATCTGCTGAGTGTAATATTTTCAAGGTTCATACATGTTGTAATATGTGTCAGTACTCCATTACTTTTATGGACAAATAATATTTCACTGTATGGATATACCACATTTTGTTTATCTGTTCATCAGTTAATGGGCATTTGAATTTTTTCAATCTTTTGGCTATTATGACTAATGCTTCTGTAAAGATTTGTGTTCAAGTTTTTATGCATATGTATTTTTTTTTCTCTTGATTATATACCTAGGAGTTGAATTGTTGGGTCGAATGGTAACTCTACAATTCACTTGTTGAGGAGGCACAGTGCTTGCTTATATGAGTGGGTTTCAGTTCTATGTCAGCTCACAGAATTATTCAAACAAGCCAAACAAGCCAATCACATCTTCCCATGGGAACCAAACAAGCCAATCACATCTTCCCATGGGAACCACCCAGACTTTTTTTTTTTTTTTGCGGTACGCGGGCCTCTCACTGCTGTGGCCTCTCCCGTCGTGGAGCACAGGCTCCGGATGTACAGGCTCAGCGACCATGGCTCACGGGCCCAGCCACTCCGTGGCATGTGGGATCTTCCCGGACTGGGGCACACACGAACCCATGTCCCCTGCATCGGCAGGCAGACTCTCAACCACTGCACCACCAGGGAAGCCCTACACCCGCACTTTTGATACTATAAAGCCTGTCTTCCACACACCCTGATTATTCACTCTGTACCTGACTTTACTCTGGCACTGTATATAGCATTCAACATGTCATCTCAACTTCTTCTCTCTCATGTGTGGAACTAATAAACCAATGTTGATATTACTCATACAGTGTTGGGTGTCATCTGTTTGGTTATCTTCTTAACCCTAAAGTGGGAGTCCTCCCTCACTAACACAGTGAAAAGGAAGTGATTAAAACAGAGTATTCTATAATCTCATGATTGACTCTCAGTATTTTAGTTGGCCTGTGTCTGTGGACTTCACACACTGTTTTTCTCGCAGTGGTATTGTGACCTACCTTAGATGAGACAAGCAAGCCAGAAGGGACTGGAGTGGGCAGAATTACTTTCTACCAGCTGGAATAAGGCTCTGGAAAAAAGTCTTTTTCCCCCAAAGTATAGGCTTTTATTATATAGACCACTCTGGGCATATTTTACAATTATTACACTTTTCCATCCTCTGTGAGAGACACGAGTGACTCTTTATCTGCTCGGATTACTGGAGGTAAGAGCCACACAATTATAGAGACACCATAGAACTGAGGCCTGCCGGAGTTTCTCTCTTTAACATTATGTGTCAAAATTACCATTTAAGTGTTCCTACCAGTTTATAGCTCCAGAATCTTCTACTCCCGGTAAGAATATCTCAGCTGTGACTTTGGATTTACCTGTCTCTCCCGGTTGCAGTTGGTACTCAAATTTTTGTTCTCTGATGGGTCCAAGAATAGACATTGATTTTTCAGTTTGTTCAGCTTTTTCTCTTTGTAAGAATGTGAGTGACTTGTAAGGGGGACTTCTAGACTCTGTATGTCATAACTGAAACCAGAAGTGCTGTACTTTTTCTTTTTTAACTTTCTGACTCATATACTCTTTAATTACTCAAATGCAAATGTGCATGTGATCAGTGTCATTTAAGCAAGAGCAGATCTGTAATCTGTCTGTATTTTCCTTCTTCTCTTTGAACAAGCTGTGGAGTCTTAATTTAAGTTACCATAAATTCATGCATAATTCAGCCTCTGATGATACAGAGATGGCAACTAATTCAAGAGATTAATTTAGCTTTATACACATCCTCTGAGAAAGCCATTTATATAGTAGTATCATGAGGTGAACCTCCTGCTTGTTTTAGAGAAACAGAAATCCTAACTTGCAAACTTGCTTATTTGCTCTACAACAAACTCTTCAAGAGACAATTTTCATGCCTTTCTAGGAAAGTACACATGGAAGTTTGTTGGTCTGTCTAGGAAAACACACATGGAAGTTTGTTATTGTTTTATTTTGTTTTTTTTTTTTTTTTTTTTTGCGGTACGCGGGCCTCTCACTGCTGTGGCCTCTCCCGTTGCGGAGCACAGGCTCCGGACGCGCAGGCTCAGCGGCCACGGCTCACAGGCTTAGTTGCTCCGCGGCATGTGGGATCCTCCCGGACCGGGGCACGAACCCGCGTCCCCTGCATCGGCAGGCGGACTCTCAACCACTGCGCCACCAGGGAAGCCCTATTTTGTTTTTTTAAAAAAAAAAATTTTAATAGAGATACTCCCTAGAGGCTGTGGCTCGAGATGTTCTAAACACTTTCATTCTTCTTAAAAAATATTTATTTATATTATTTTAATTGAAGTATAGTTGATTTACAGTGTTGTGTTAGTTTCTGGTGTACAGCAAAGTGATTCAGTTATATATGTATATATATATTATTTTTCATATTCTTTTCTATTATGGTTTATTACAGGATATTGAATATATTTCCTTGTGCTCTACAATAGGACTTTTTCATTCTTAATTCCTCTTTTTGATATTCAAATATATAGACAAGTATACAAAACACAAATATTCCACTCAATGAATCAACACAAAGCTAAGCCCTTTTTAATTATGATTATGACCCAGATTAAAAATAAAATTAAATAATCACGCAAAAATCCCCTTCACACCCCAAATTCCCATTACCCCCAAAATGTCCATTGCAGATATTGTTTCTTTAACAATTTAATGATTGTCTCAAGATTCAATTCAAGACAATACTTCCATGAACTCTCCACCAAAAAGTAAGCCCAAAGGAGGAAGAGCTTCCCAGAATGTAAATGATTGGATGTCAAAGACTCATGCTTGTCTTTCTCTGAGTAGTGCCAAAGTTCAGTTCTTATATGAAAGTTTTGCTCTTATTTTCTAAAAATCATGATAACCCTTTTCTTAAGGAAAAAAGACACAGATTACCTCAATATTCTGAATGAAAGAGCATTACCATCAACTCTTGCAGAAGACTCCTTAGTAACAGAGAAGTGCCTATTTCAGGCTGAATTCACAGTCCATTCTCAAAAGGGACATCTGAAGTTGATCTACTGAGGTGCTGAAAGAAAATGGTAAAACTTCCATTTATATAAAACTTTATACTGTTCTATTTGTGTATATAATATACACTCCATATTGTGCATTAACTCTACTGTGTGTAAGACTTATGGATCACAGCATCAATATATGAAGGACACAGAATATTCATGTAATAAAACTTTGGAGAACACTAATGCCTATTATTTGGGGCAGTTGTTTTCTTTTGAATTTCATATAATTTAAGATCCCTCCTATTAAAGAATACAGAGGTCCTGGGGGGCTGTGGGCTCAGGGGCTTTTAAGGCATCAGGCCTGCTGGTCCATGAGGCTCTGTCTCTGTTGCCCTAGTTCGTCGGACTAATGTGTGTCCCAGTACTGGTGTTGACAACCTGGTGGGTGGGTACAGGTCCCAGGGTTAATGAGCTAGAGGGAGGGTTCCACAATGGCACTTGCCAGCGCAGTGCCCACGTGATAGATCCAGCTTCCACAAATGGCTGCTGCCAGTGTCTCTGTCCTCAGGGTGAGCCCCAGCTGCCTTCTTCTTCTCCAGGAAACTCTCCCAGATCTGCAGGTGGGTCTGACCCAGCCTCCTTTTAAACTACCGCTTCTGCACTGGGTCCCAGAGCATGTGAGATTTTGTGTGTGCCCTTTAGGAATGGAGTCTCTATTTCCCACAGCCTTCTGGCTCCTCTGAGAATAAGCCCCACTGGCCTTCAAAGCCAAATGTTCTGAGAGCTCATTTTCCTGGTGCAGGACCCTTTGGCCAGGGAGCCTGGTGTGGGGCTTAGACCACTCACTCCTTGGGGAGAACCTCTGCAATTGTAATTATTGCTGGTGGGTCACCCACCTGGGGGTGTGGATCTTGACTGTACAGCATCTTTGCCCTTCCTACCCATCCTGTTGTGGTTCCTTCTTTGTATCTTTAGTTGTAGAAGATATTTTCTTCTATTCTTCTGTTTTTTTGTCATCAATAGTTTCTCTGTAAATAGTTGTAATTTTGAGTTGCCTGTAGAGCATGTGAGCTCAGGGTCTTCCTACTCTGCCAGCTTGGCCACTTCCATGGTTTTTATATATATTTTAAATTGGTGTATCAAATATACAGACAAGTGCACAACACATATATGTTCCACTCAATGAATTTTCAGAAAGCAGCCCTCTTTTTAATAATCACCAATTTAATTAATTAAATTATCACTTATATCTCTCATTAACCCCCTCAAATGGCCAGCTCACATCCATTCCCTCTCACTGTTTCCATCTGTCTCTCTAAGGCAATGATTATTTAGTGTTCTAGTAATACAATAATTTGGCCAGTTTTGACTTGTACAAGTATCATATAATATGCATTTGTATTTGCCTTCTTTGGCTTAACATTGTCTGTGATATTATTCATGCTATTAATTTTAGATATCAATTGTTATTTTTCATTGTTCTATGATATTCCATTGATAGATGAATATACCACAGTTTATTTATTTACTCATTCTGCTATGGGCGGACATATGTATTATCTCCAGTTTGGGACTCTTATGAATACTGCTGTTCTGAATTATCTACACATGAACATGAACAAGGATTTCTTTTTTAAACATGTCAAAGTCTGGAATGGCTAAGTCATAGGGTATATGAACAATCATCTTTTCTGGATAATGTCAAACTGATTTCCAGAGTGGATGTACTGAGTTAAACTTCCCCAACAATGCAAACAAAGAAAACATAGACATAATTATGAGAAGAATAAGACCTACACAATATAAGTGGAGATATTTTAATATAATTTTCTCAGTAACTAATATAATAAGTAAACAAAATTAATGAAGATATAGACAATCTTATAAAACACCCAGCTGACTGGCTCCAATTGAAAAGAAAGACAATATCAAGTGCTGACAACAATGAAGAATTTCATAAAAAAATACAACTTCAAATTTCTATTCATTTCTTCCATGAAGACTTTTCTGTGCCTTCCTTCCTCGGCAGAATGAGCACTTTCTCCTTTGTGCCCTAACTGTATCTTACAAAACGTTTTAACTGACATGCATGCTTCGTCCACTTTTCTGAGCTTCATGAGGGCAGATATCTCAAATATTTAGTAAAGCCCTAAACAAGTAATAGGAATGCAATAAATGATTAGTGAGGCAAAAGAAAACTTTTCAGCCATATATTATCAGCTTAGAATCAATGGACTGACACTGCACTGCGTGAGTGGATTGAAACCCGTACACAGTATCAACAGTTGTTTAAGAGAAGAAAGATTAAAAAACTGGGTGAATTGTTGTCCTTCCAATAGAAATTGGCTAACTGTGCAAAGGATTTCAGTCCTTTGGTACAAAATCTCAATCTTCTTAGGTACCAGGCTTATGTCGGTTGATTGATTCTCATTTCTCATGTATTACTCTTTCTGGGCATCAGACAGTAAGGACTTGTTAGTATATATATGAGGAAGTTACATCACAGGTCTGCTTGGATACATTCATTATTAAGTTTTCTGCCATAAAATGAAAGAAAGGAAGAAAGAAAAGCTCAAAGCAATGCAATTACAGTGTAAAGCAATCAAAAGAAATTTGTGGGAGAAAGAAGTTTGTGGTACATACTACAATGGAGAGGTCCCTTTATTTTATAAATTACATATCTGAAAGGTATTTGAAAGAGAACTGTGTGTTCCAGGAAGTCCTTCTGATCACATTGACTACAATGTGAGAAATTAACAAACAGCCCGGAATTCTAGAGGCTGATGAATGATCTAATTCAGTCTGGATATTTATGCGACAGATTGCTTTTATCTCACCCCATGAGCAGAGGAGCTTCAGATAAGCAAAGAACACTTTTAAAGAGAGAAAATTAAAGAACCAGGTGACTATATAATCAATGCCTCATTTTGATTCATTAGTTAAGAGATGTCTTGCATAGAGCAGACTAGTCAAGGTGCATCCTTCTGAGTCGCTGCATCTTTCTGAGGGATATGACCACTCCCACCAACCCTGCTCTGATGAGGCATCCCATGTCTGCCTTTCAGTACAACACCAGTTCTTGCCCTTGGGGGCCACAGCCAATTGGTTGAAAAACCAACATCAAATTCACGAATCACTAATCTATGCAAAATGATTGATGACATGTGAGGGGCTTTTCTTTGAAAGTTTAATGCAGGCAAAGGCAATGGTAATCAACTGAATAATTATTTTCCTGAGAAATTTGAACCAGAGATATTAGGCTTGTTAATTAATTGGGGAAAATTAAAAGCTAAAGAACACATAGAGAAGTCAGTAAGTGGGGACAATGAGTAAAGTGGAGTCTAGAGCTGTGACTATATCAGAATCTCCAAAGATGACATCTTCAATCCTTCCTTCCTTGTAAATATATGCCTCTCTTACCCATTAGGAAATGGCGTTTATTCCTGGCTTTCCTCTTGTATCTAGGTTTGCCTCATGACTTTCTTTGATGAATAGAATGAAATGAAGCCTGGAAGTCTCTGTTTTTGCTCTTTAAGTGATTTGCCAAGCAAGAAGTCTGAGTACTCAGAGACGCCATGATGTGAGGAAGCCACAAAGGTACAAGAGGTCATATGGAGGAGTGCTGTGATACAAACATGTGAGTGAAAACTTCTTAGACCTCACAACATAACCCAGGTGAGGGCAGCCTCAGGCAACTCCACGTGGAGCAGAGGAGTCATGTGTCAGCATTCGGTCAGCCCAAAGAATCATGAAAAATAATAAATGGTGGTTGTTTTATGTTACTGAGTTTTGGGGTTGTTACTTAGCATTAGATAAATGTGAGCAATGAGTAAGAAGACATGATTAAGCAGGAACAAAAACCAGAGAAAATATGTCCTCAGGAGAGATTGATTGACATGGGTAGAGGCAGAAACAGTACAGGATGAGATAGAGATGGCCCAAGCATATTAAATGGCTGAGCCCTCACAGGGACACAAGGTCTTTGCTAGATAAGGATGTCAGCAGTAGGTGCAAAGACCTCCAGTCTTCATCTGTTAGTTATTTTAAAGGTTTCTGTTTAAAATAATCATTTTTCTCTCCTCCCTCCTTACCTTCATTCTCCACCTAAATAAAATAGAGATGGTTTGACATCACTGTTTCATGACCGGTAAATGCAAAATTAACTTTCTCAACACTGTTGCAAAAATTAATTTGAGGGAAGGACATTGTTAAATTAAGACTGCAGTTGAAGTGGTTTAGATGGTCTAGTGGGGTCTGGACACTCCTTTTCCTGCTGTGCTGGATTTTGGGCTTCATGGAGGGTCACCTCCCCTAACCCTCCATTGTTCAAGGGACAAATGTATTTAATTTTTCATCAAACAGCTTTCATTCTTTTGACCTCATTATGACTGAAAACTATTACAAGATAAGAAAAAAGGTGTTACCAAACCATAAACAAATAGTTGTTTATGCACCGTATAACAAATGACCAAACCTCTGCAGCAAGACTTCTTGGAGTCACCTCTGTACATCTACCTCTAAACCAGGATGCTCAGTCCTGTATTTTCCCCACCACATTCTATCTATAACTAATAAACTCCCATCATTTCCCACTGACACCACTTACTGCAGGCTTGGTGGCTTTGTGCATCTTGCAGATTTTGACAGGGGCCATGGCAGCACACCAAGTGGCCATCAGGGACAACTAAAAAGAATACTTCCTCTCCTACATCCTGAGAAGCTGACCATAGCCAGCTGCTCCTGCCTGAGGGCACATTGTCTTAAGATTGTCCCCTGAATGTGCCCTTGTGCCTGGAGAGGATATGGCAAAGAAAGATGTATTATGTCTGATAATCTTTCACATTAAATCACACATAAGGTCAGAACTATTTTCTGCAAGTATCTTGTACCTTATTAGAAAAGACCATGAAAGAAGCTTAAAGTACAAAGCAGAGATGTAACAAACTTCTCCTGGCTGATTTTCATGTAACTTTAACAATAATACTTGGTTATGACTCCATTAACATCAAGTTCAAAATCAAGCAAAACTAATCTATAGTGTTAGAGGTCAGAATATTGATTTCTTCCGGGGAGACTTCAACCAAATGTGCCTGGAGAGTCTAGGTTGCTGGAAATGTTTTCTGTGTCTTGATTTTGTCAGCAGTTACACAGGTGTGTACATATGCAAAAGGCATTAAGCTGTACGTTTAAGACTTTTAGACTTTCCTATATGTGAGCTATACCTTAATTTTAAAATATAATAAAATGAAAAAATAATACTGGACTAAATATGGAAAGTCAATGGAGAATTGCAAAGCCATATGGAAACCCAGCATAACAGGCACGAATCCAGACTATTTCAAATAAAGACTAAACTAAGATTTATAATCATCTTTCCTATAATCCGAGTCAGAGAGCTCCAAAAATTGCTTTTTCTCAATGATTTTTTTCAAGTCTTCAGTACCCTCTCCCAAAAATGAAATTTCTCCAATCTCACTTTCAAAAATAAATAAATAAAAAATAAATGTCATTCTAACCAAACACACAGTAATAAAACTTTATGTATACAGGTGTGTTTCATGTTAGAAACCCTGGAATTGCCAAAAATAAAGTAACAAATTTACAAAGCAAGAATGTCGGTAATAATGAGGGATGTACCTGTAGCATTATGTGAGCATAGGAATCCACAGCCAAGATCCTTGGTCTTTAAAACAGTATTTAATGGTTAATAATGAACTTATACATAAAATTTCCACTATATATATGTATTTTTTATTGAAGAACTATAGTTGATTTACAATGTTGTGTTAGTTTCAGGTGTACAGCAAAGTAATTCAGTTATACATATAAATATATCTATTTTTTTCAGATTCTTTTCCCTTTTAGGTTATTACAAATTATTGAGTGTAGTTCCCTGTGCTATACAGTAGGTCCTTGTTGGTTATCAATTTTACATACAGTATTATGTATACGTTAATCGCAACAATCTCAATATGCTGTCCATTATATATTTAATGCCTAAAGTAAGATACACGTACATGTCCAATTTGAAGTATCACTTACTAATTCCAAAGACTTGTATATTCTAATTCCATAGTTGTTGGAAAACAATGAAAGGAATTTAACATTGCCCTGTGGTCTCACTCAGTCATCTTGCCTCTCCAAGATGTGATATGGTGACAGGAGCAGGGAAGAGTGACTAGCAAACTTAGTAATGAGTATTTCATTTACATTTCTGTTTTAAAAGAAAATAATTTATGAGTAAAAGTATTATGTCATCTGCATTGAACTTTGATAAAACCATGATCAGTTAATTTTGGCGTGAGCACATGAAAGCTATGATACCCATGGGACAGAAATCTAATGTTAGATGGAAATTAACACAACCAGGTATTACCAAATAATATTTAGATTGATCTAGCTCTTTACACTTCTCAAACTGTCTGAATTTCACACTCACTCATTGATCCTCAAAATAACTTTGTGATAAATAGGAGAACACTTTCATCTCTACTTGTTGGAGGAAAACCTGAAGTAAACAACAAAGGTTGAGCCTGGAAGGACCTTAAGGAGCTTCACATCCAGGTGACCTCTATCTTATCACTTATACTATACCACTGCCTTTATTGCTATTGGCTTTAAAAATTACAAATTAAAAAGAATGTCTTAAAGGAGACAAGAATTATCAGATTTGACAGCAAAGGCATAAATAGACTCTTGCAAATTTATGTTCCCAAGTTGGTATAGCACACAAGATTAAGATGAAAGTCACAAACTATTTTGGCTTTAAAGGAATTTGTATATTTTCTATGACTAGAAGGTAATCTTGATTCAAGTTTTATCTGCACTGTTTAACCTCAATCCTGATTCACTCTTTTGCTGGCATCCCATCAACTTGAAAATTTACCCCCACTATTCATAGTGAAGATGGTCTATCTGCTAATTGCCCAAACTCCAGAAACAAAGAATTCTGGGCCTTGTGTGATGTCTTTTGAAATCTATGGGAATCAAAGCTTCTTGATTCCCCTTAAACTATCACAGGTCAATGAACAAACAAGAAACATGGTACAGCGTTAATAACTCTGGAAACATGTATTCAATTAGGAGTGCAATAAAGAGGTAAAAGAGGGAGATTTAAGATGAAGGCTGGACTCCAAAGTCCAGAGGCTGAGGTTTGAATTCTGATTCCATCTGGGGAGACCCCATGGGTTATCAGTCTCTCTCAGCCATCTGTAAAATGAAGAATATTAATAATTACTTATATTATTATATTATTCCCAGAATAACTGGGAAGATTAAGTGTGGAAAATATATGCAAAATGCCTAGAACACTCTAGAAATGACATCTATTATAACAGGTGGAATAGAAGCATTAACCATAGGAGGTATAAAATAAAAGTATGTCAGGTAGTAAAGAGCAGAAACTGTTGTTCAAGGGCAAAAGGGAGATAGACCACTTCCCTGGCCTCTCTCTTGCTACCCCGTAATGACTGAATAATCTTTGTTTTCATAATGCCATGTTTGAATAGCTCTCTGATTGCCAGCACAACATAATTACAAAATGACTCTGTTAATGGAAGTTTTAGATCATTTTTCACATTTTGCATCCAAATTCATTGATTATGCATAAAGAAGTCAGGAAAGCCTTGTGGCTTTACTAAATTGATTGACATCTAATAACTTCATTATCTACAGAAACAGATGTTACCTCAACTGAAAACAAATTATCTTATACACAGGGAAGAAAATTAAAGCATCAAACACTATGGAGATCTTTAGAATGACCATATTGAGGCTAAGAGGAGAGAGAAAAACAACAAAACATCAGGACTCCTGATTTGGGCTCAATTCGTTAATGTTTTCCAAATGGTTTTCTTCGTGGATATTTTTTTACATCTCATTTGACTCCAGTTTAGGGGTCTGTGCAAACACACACACACACACACACACACACACACACACACACACACACAGAATTTGGTGATGTTCAAATCCAGAAGGTGATATTGAGGTATTTCCTTCTTTCTGATCACAGTGAACTGTGATCTTATTTGTCCTGAAAAAGGAAATGGCATTGCCCACCTTCGTTCAGTCCTCTGAAAATAAAATCTCTGCCAGAGTAACTACTAACACAAAGAGTCCCCAGAGTTTTTTGATTTGTTTTGTTTTGTTTTGTTTTTCTTTCCTGGTGTTCCCAGCCTTTTTCTTAGAACACTTGCTTCCAGGTTATTTCTTCTGTTGACTATCCTAGCCTCTGGTTCATTGTTAACTTTTAACTTCCAAAAAGAGGATCAGGTCAAGTGGCCAATTTCCTCAGTATATCCTTGGCTTTCCTTTGACACTGAGTAAGTTTTATCCCTTGCTAGTAACACATCAGTTTTCCAGGGATAAACACCTATTCCATTATGACCTGTATCCAGAGCTCTTTACCTTGATAATACTGAACCCCACTTCCATCTTGGGGAACATCTATTGTGTCTCTTAAATCCATAAGGTGGAACTGGATTATATTTTTAATAACCCACAGCATGTAGTCATGAAATCACAGAAAATTAAAGTAGAAAATGACTTCAGAGGTAATGTATTCCTAGATCTTATATCATGGATGGAGAACTGAGGCCAAATTTTGTTAAAGAATGTGTCTGATTTTATAGACAGGAAAGGAGGCATTATCACCTGAAGATGCTGCATCTAAGTGGATTGAGGGGTGGGGGCTGGGTTTGAGAAGACTGCTCAAGATGAGATACTGAGGAGATGCTGAGGAGGAGATACTGAGGAGCATGTGATGCAGGACACAAAGACAACTACAGCACACATGTAATGCAAGGTCATTGATGATGGCAAAGATTGACAGGCGCACAAAATGACACACCTGAGGAGGGAGGCATTTGGGGGCTCTGGGCAGGAGGGTGGTGTCTGGAGTTCTGCTGGAAGTTAGAGGGAGCAGAATAGAATGACTGTGTCTATCCTTCTCTTCGTTAATAGTTATAATAGCGACCACTTATTGGGAAGTTACTGAAGCATTGTTCTAAACCCCTCATTTGTATTAACTCATTTATCCTTACAACATTTATCCTTACAACAATCCTGTGGGCAAGTATTCTTAACTTCATCTTACAGGTGAAGAACCTGGGGCCCAGAGCAGGAGGTGGTGGCCCAAGCCTTACAGTGTGCTCCTCCCCAGGGAGACTGGCTCCAGAATCCCAGTCTTAACCAAACCATTGCACTGCCTCTCTATGCCCCATTGCCAGGACTGGTGTCTGGCACTACATATATATTTAGGATCAGTTGTATCTGACATCAGAGTGAGCCAGAATTTAGCTGCTGTGAACCTGGAAATTTTACTAACAACTCAAGGCTCATTTCAAATTCCTCTCCATACATTCTCTTTTCCTCCCCCAAATCTCTGTGCTGTAAAGTCTTCCATCTAGATTGCTGACCTGGGAGCCAATTGCTAAAGGCAGAGGAGACAGGCTCATCTACAGCTCCTGGATTATCTGAGTTGTTCATCATCCATCATCGTTCTAATGGGTTGATGTGGCTGAAAAGAATCAAGTGCCAGAGGGAGAGTCTTTTTATTACTCCTTTACTTTTGATTTGTCTTCTGATTGACACTGGTACCCATGGCATGGCAGGATAGCACGTACATTATTCCATGTGTGTTTTTTACAGATGCATTGGAAAGATTTCCTGTACTCCATACATAGCCCATGGAAGCTAAGGGAGCCCAGATGTCTCACAACTTGGGGCTCAGCGATGATGGAGAAACCCTATCTCTCTAGAAGTTTGGAGATTAGTTCTGGGCTTCTGAGTTGTTGCTGTTGTTCCCTTCATACCCATAGATCAATACTCAGAGGGAAACCACAAAGATTCAAGACACGTAAGTCAGTCTGTTTTCAAGAGGAAAATATTTCTTAAATGCAAGTGATTGCAGCTGGGGACAGTCCTCCAACCACCCCTGCCCATCTTAGGAAGGAGTGCTGTCATGTGGATAATGCATGCTCTGCAAGAGTTTAAACTTACCAAGGCCAGGAGCACTAATCTAAATATGAGTGGTCGTATAACAGAGCTGTTCCTGGGCAGGATTAGAAAGTAAGTAAAGTTGTCTTCTACCATCTGCCATTAGACAGATAGAAGGCATTCAATGATGGTCATATTGCCTGTGCCCACAATCCTAAACATATTTCCAACCCTCACCACAGAGGATAAAAAACATTCATCATATTCCTAGGAATTAAGTATCATTATCCTCATTTTCACATGAGCATAACAAGCCTCAGAGCTCAATTGCCTAACCCTAGAGTGAAGCTCCTTCTCCTTTGTCCACTTCTGTTCCTGAATTGTCATCTCTAACCCATTGCATTGATGTTCTCCCCCTTTCTTTGGCTTTATGACCAGCTTCTGAGCATATGCTCACCTTCTGAACCTACCCATACCAGTCATTTCTTGGGTATTGCTCCCCATTGTTTTCTCAAACTCAAGAGCATCTTGATACCGAACTTGTATAGGACGTGAAATTTGAATGATTCTTTGAATGAACTAATTTTAGCACCCGTCCAGGGAGAAGGTTACATACACACTGCCACTATAAGTGTATCTGTGGGGACAGTAGTTTTACTTGTGGACACATGTTTTTGATCACCCTGCAGACAAAAATAGCACATGGTTATCGTCTTCCTCCTTTCTTGGGACTTGGGCTGCAAGATTATTGGACAGGCAGATATACAGAAAACTAGTCCAGCTCCTCTTGGTTTGGAATTATGTCAAAGAGTTTTCACTTCTCAAACACTAATGGTAACAGTAGGGGAAAAATCTAGAAAGGTGACTAATCTGACACTCTGAAAAAAGCATCATTTATTCATTAATTCACTTGCTCACTCATCCACTCTTTCCACAAATGATTCTGAATGCTTAACAAACCCAGGACCCTGTGCTAGGAATTGCGCTATGGAGATGAGTGTGCCTTTCCCTGTCAGCCCCATCCCCATTATGAGTTTACCGACGAATGGGAAATATACCTAAAAATGTACAGTCTATCATAGCACAGTTGTTACATGCAAGAGGAAGCCCAGAGTGCCAAGGAATACCATACACAAACTAAGGGACCCAAGAAGATTTCTCAGGGAAGCTGAAGAGAGAACTAAATCTTCAAGGAGACAGAGGAATTATGGCATTTTGAGGGAAGAGGACATGTCCCATAGAACAAAGAAATGTGAGAGAATATTGGAGGTGCCCTAAGTTGTTCCATGCTTATGTTGTTGGTGACAGTGGATGTGTGGGAGAGAGTGTTTGGGGAATGGAGAACTATAAGGCCGGGGCATTTTGCAGTGATATTAGCTTAAAGGATCTTATCAGAGGAGCAACAGAGGATAATTCAGAAAGAGGGATGATCAGAGAACCAGGAAGGCTGGGTTTTCTGTCCTTGGAGGAAGAGATAAAGACTCAATGATAAGATTAGTGTGTAACAAGCTCCTTGCAGGTTTTATTCTCTGGCATCAGGTGGTGAGGTAGAATTTGGCAGCAGGGTACAATTCAGGGATCAACATCAGTGGAAGAGAGGGTGAGAATCTAATACTGGGCACAAGGAAAACCTGAAAGGACAATCAGAGATTTATTGCTTTGGATTGAAACTGATTGACAGTCATTAGAAGCGGGCTGCTCTGGGACAGATGTGTCCTTGGGCAGACAGTTCTTTGCAGCTGAGGCAAACCCTACAGTGGCTGGGGAATGTCTGCTGACCACATTCTCAGTATCTGAGGAAACAAGGCCTTCCTTGAAGGGCTCTGGTCTGCATAGCTCTATGTCACCCTAAACACCTTGTATAGGGAACACCAAGGTTTCTTATTTCTTCCTTACAACAACTCCATGGAACTTTACAGATTAAGAGATTGTGATTCAGAGAATCCATTTCTCATGGCCACACAGGCTGTTCCTGATGCCTCTGTGTCTCCCAATTCTTCCACACGTTCCCCTGTTTTCTGCACTGTGCAACATGAAAAGTGTTGGAGACCTGTAAGGTTTTACTGAAAATTGAGATCTAGTTGGGAGGAAAAGATTGAAAAATATGAAACTGTGCAAAAGAGTCCTTAGTCTTGACGTCTAGAGTGGTTAAAATTCTAACTATTTCCAAGAAAGAGTGAACTCAGAGTGGGTTGAGATGATTTGGGAGTTTTAAATAAGGCCAGAGTTTCATTGGGCTGGGATGATTGTATTTGGATTGCTATAAACAAAATGATTCCAAAAGTAGTAATGTCATATTATGGGATAAAAATCATTTAGTTACTCCTTTGGGATCAGTATCAGAGCTTGGTAATTCCTACCAGGGTCAGAAATTTAGAAACCCCAGAGAATCATGCTCAAAGGAACTTTAAATTTGTTGTTAAATTCATTTTTAAAATCACATCTTAAAATTGCAAGAATAAATCCAAAATGCTATCTGTTTATATTTTACTCTGAATGGTTAAAACTGCAGTGAAATGTAGTCTACAATGACATTTGCTTTTTAGCATACAATTTCCACATAGCTATTTTCCCTCACATTTATCTGCACACATTTTTTTTTTAACAACTTATATGTTACACCACAGAAGACAGGGTCAAATGGATCACGGATTCACTGTAAGAAAAACAGGAACCCCCCAGAGAATAGAATGATTTGTTCCAGTGAGACAGAGTGGAGCAGGGAGAGGGAAGAGGTGTTATGGTGTATTATCTAATGCTGCTCAATAATTTACCAATCAATTAAAATGCCATTATTATTCTCCTTTGCCACTTAGCGTCTGTGGTATTTAAAGGTCACATGGGTGCTGTTGGGGAGGACAGCTATTAGCAAATACATGAAAATAGCATTTCTAATCTCTCTACTAGGGTGTCAAGGTAATTTGTGTCCTAGCTCAACTTACACTCATCGGCACACAAGGGCAGATGTTTGACAAATCTAGTCTACTAAGAGAAATGAGAAGGAGAGAATGTACTCAAAGGCCTGACAAGGGTGTAGATAATCAGAGAGGCAAATGGAATTTGATACTCCATGATCTTTTGGATCATTCCAACTGGGGTCAGAAGATTTCTGCCCGGGAGGAATTTTGAGGATCCTCTGCCTAAATTGATTTCCACATTTACATTGACTAGACTCTAACCAAAGATGAACGACTTGTTTGAAATCATAAACAATTTAGTTGTAATTATAATTTATTAATTACTAAATAATAATTAGCTTTTATTGAGCATTTAATGTTTGTCAAGGGCTGTGTTTCACACTTTGCATGCATGTCATTTATCATAATAACAACACAGGCAATAAATCATATTATCTCCATTTTCTTTTATTATCTCCATTTTACAGACAAGAAAACTGAGACAGATGCTAAGTAACATGTTTGAAGTCTCAAGGCTAGTAAGTGGTAAAGCCCTTTTCTATTATTCTTGAAATTTCACATCTCCCTTAATTACTTACTTTGAATGGGTCTGTTATTTCTTATGTGCTGAATAATGCTAACTGGTTATGTTATAAATGAATTGTAGAGGTGAGCTGGACCTTGGATGTATTTATTTCACAAAATAATCTAATTCACAGCTGAATATGCAACATATGTTGAGGAAATGTTCATAGAGAGCACAAATGGCTATTTCAATTTCTATTTTGAAAGACTGAACCTTGAAAGAAATGGTGTCATGTCCCCACATTCATGTACTTCTCCCCTACTGCCACACTGTGGATAGAAACGCATACTAAACTATTACTGAAGTGATGGTTCAGTTTGAAAGTCTGGCGCTGCCTGTGCGTGCATATCCATCTCAACTCTGGTTTGCAATAGAGACCAGAGTTGTCTATTATTATTAGGCAATAATAATAATTGCCTAACATTCATCAATTATTCATTAAATAGCAAGTCAGCATAGCATAGTCACCAGTCATTGACTGGAATCTCCTTTTGCCTAAAGAGTTCATTTGCTGGGATTATCCATCTTTACAGAAACACAACCTGAAATTTCCCTTTTAGCTCAGCAAGGTTTCACAAGAATGGCTTCTGTAAGTCAGGCAAAGTGGTCTTGGGCATAGTTATTGGGGACGAATGAGATGCATATCCCTTCAGTGCCCCTTTTTTTCAAGTTTCTATTCATTTTCCACCTCACTTGACCCTACACCATTTTCTCCACAACAGTAACACTGAGGAAGGCAGCTGGGATAAAGGCAAAAACTTACAGAAGAATTACAAAAATGAGTTTGAGGCTCAGCTCTGCTTTTTCAGGACTTGGTGAGTTGATGCAAGACCCTTAACAGAGGTTGAGTCATAATTTCCTCCTGTGTATAGCACTAACTTTACAGGTTTGTTTTTAGAGGACTAAATGAGATAAATGAAAAGGTTCTTGTTGCGTTTCCTTATATGCCATGGATTCCAACGATCTTAAACCAATCGAGTTCTCTGAAGGTAACATACTTGCCTTCCTTGTCCTCTGCCCTCTCACACGTATTGTTCCTATGGGACCTCAAAGTCCTTTCCTGCTCACCTGCTAATGACATAGGGTCCAAGCAGATTATAAATGAATTAACAGCTCTTGAAGCATAGAAGGAGATGACCAAAACCTTTAAGGGATTTTTAAAAGACTCTATTCTGCTTCTTCTACACATTAATGAAATGCTAAAAATGTTTAATGGAGATTTTCAAGAAATAATTAGATATTTATCATCTTATATTTCATTAATGAATTTGGTTTTCTTATCACAATACTTTAGATGACATTTAAACATATCATCATTACACAATATTTTAAAATATAATTGAAATAATCTTTGTGGAGTGTCTCTGTCACTTAAAGGTGAAGATAGAAACTTTAAAAATCATTTGAATTTCTAATTGAAAAATAATTGGGTTTAAAAGAAGGGAATTATGATAATCATTACGTGTGATAAAATAAGGATTTATGCTGAATTTTCAATTAATGTAAAATCTCATGAATATGCTTGAGGACAACATTTATGTTCAATGCTTGTGTTTTACAGACCCCAAAAATGACTTGGGGAGTAATGTGAGAGAATACCTAAAAAGGGGGCCATGTGGATTACTGTAGAATTTTATAATCTATAAAAATCTAAAGGGTGAGTATATAGATGTTTAACTGATCAAAATCTTTTTTTTTTTTTTTTTTTGCGGTACACGGGCCTCTCACTGTTGTGGCCTCTCCCGTTGCGGAGTACAGGCTCCAGACGCCCAGGCTCAGCGGCCATGGCTCACGGGCCCAGCCGCTTTGCGGCATGTGGGATCTTCCCGGACCAGGGCACGAACCCATGTCCCCTACATCGGCAGGCAGACTCTCAACCACTGCACCACCAGGGAAGCCTACTTTTTCTTTATGGATTTACCAAGTCTGGCCATTTAACACAAATGGAAGCATACAATACATGGTCTTTTGTATCTGGCTTCTTTCTTTTTGCAAAATGTTTTCAAAGTTCAGCTGCATTGTAGCATGTGTCATTTTTCATTCCTTTTTATTACCAAATCATATCACACTGTATGAATAGAACATATTTTGTTTATCTATTGATCAGTTGATGGATATTTTGGTCGTTTCCACTTTGGGCTATTATGAAGAATACTACCAGGAGTATTTGTACACAGGGCTTTGTGTAGACATATATTTTCAATTATCTTAGGTAAACTCCTAGGAGATAAATTGCTGGGTCATATGATAACTCTAAGTGTAACATCTACAGAAATTGTGAAACTGTTTTCCAAAGTGTCTGTATAATTTTACAATTTCAAAAAGAGTGTATGAGAATTTAATTTTTCCACATCTTCAATGTGATATGGCGTTGCCTGTCTTTTTGTCTTTAGTGACTGTGAAGAAATATCTTATTGCGATTTAGATCTACATTTCCCTAAAGACTGATATTAAGCATTTTTCTTGAGATTATTGATCATTCGTATATCCTCTTTTGAAAAATATTTATTAAGTCCTTTGCCCATTTAAAAATTAGATTATTTGCAAAAGCTCTTCAGTCTGGATGTCATCCTTTACTAGCTATGTGATTTGCAAACATTTTCTCCCATTATGTAGATTGACTTTTCAATTTGAGTTTTTAGATGGCACATCACAGAAATGTTTAATTTTAATAAAGTTCAATCTATATATATTTTATTTGGTAACTACGCTTTTGGTGTTTTATCTTAAGAGCCCATAGCCTAATCCAATGTCACACTTTTTTTCTAAAAGATTTTTAGTTTTACACTTACATTTATGTCTATGAACAATGTTGCATTATTTTTGTGTATAAGATGAGGTAGAAATCTAGCTTTATTCATTTACACACAGATATCCAGTTGTCCCAGTACCATTTCTTAAAAAGGCATTTGTCTTGAGACCTTTAGTGAAAGTCATTTGCCATAAACTTGAGTTTACTTATTTTTGGCCTCTCAATCATATTTTATTGATCTATGTATCTAGTCTTATGCCAGTACCACACAGCTTTTGTTACTGCAGCTTTGCAAGTTTTAAAATTGGGAGGTGTACAGTATGCATCATCTAAATTTTGTCCTTCTTTTTCAAGATTGTTCTGACTATTTGGGATCCATTGCGTTTTCATATGAATTTTTGTATGAATATGTTACTCTCTGCAAAAACATCAGCCAAGACTTTGATAAGGAATATGTTGAATCTGTTTTGGAGAACTGACATCTTAATGTTAATTCTTCTCATCCAGAAAACATGGATGTCTTTCCATTTATTTAGGTTCTTTTAAAGGTATTTCAACTATACCTTGTAGTTTTCATTGTACAAGTCTTATACTTTTTTTGTTCAATGTATTCCTTAGTATTTTACCCTTTTGTATATCTTGTAAATGTAACTGTCACCTTAATTTATTTTTGGATTGTTCCTTGCTTGAGTATAGAAACACAATTGAGTTTTGCATTTCATCTTTTATTCTGCAATCTCGCCCCACTCATATATTTGTTCTAAAAGTTTGTTTTGAGGATTCATATATATTTTCTGTATACAAAATCATGTCTTTACATAGACATATCTACAGGTAAGGATAGTTTTAGAACTCTTTTACAATTTGTATTCCTTTTATTGTTACTTGTTTATTTAACCTAATTGTTCTGCCTAGAATTTCCAGTATAATGTTGAATAGAAATAGTGAGAGTTGGCAACCTGGTTGTGCCTGGCATTAGTATTAGTTGATGGGCCAACATTTCCTATTTATTTGCATGTCTCATAATTTTGTTGACAAATAGACATTTAAACAATATAATTTGGCAAGTCCAGAAGTCACATTTTCTTCCTTCCTCCAGAGTTTGTTGTTGTTGCTGCTGTTTTTTCTTTAGTGACTTTTGAATTAATCCTGTAAAGTTTGTATTTTATTTGCATGTGTGGCCACTCTAGTATCTGTTCAGTTAACTTAGGGTCAGTAAATTGTTGCACAGAGATTTCATTAAATGCCTTGGACCAACAAATCTCCCAGTCTTTGCTGAGGACCTTTGTGCATATATTAAGGCACATCTTCAACTGTCTGGTGGTTTACAACTCTGCCTTAGTTTTCACTTCCTGCTTACATAGAACCTCACCATCACTCAACGGTGAGAGCTGGGGCCTCTCCCATGCATGTCACAGCCCTGGGCATGCATCCAGTCCTATGAAAGTGCCTGGCCTTCTAGATTTTCAGGAATATTTCAGAGCTTTTCAAAGTCTACTATGGACATCTCATTCCCCATCTTTCCTTTTAAGTTTTTTCTTGTCATTCTTTTGTCTGCCCCAAGTTTTATCATCACTCATGCAGTTCTAATGTTAAACAATTGCAGCTTGCATTTTCCAAAAATTGTCCTGGGGAAATAGCTGTTCTCACTGAGCAAGTTCTGAGTCATGTCAGATGAAGACAAACCTTGTGAATGGGGAGTATCCAGGGAGCTGCCAGATGGGTAATATAATGACAGTTCTCTGGGAAATGAACTTTTTTGGAGCTCTGAATCCTCTCTGCCTATTCCAGTTGCTCCTAGGCTGATAGCTTTCAAAACTACTGTGACTGGGAGGCTGTTGGTTTTCCAGGTGATGATGGAGCTGGGAATAGGATGGGTTAAAGCATCACAAAGATTGCTGTTCTGATATTCAGTCACTTTCCATAGATTGTTTTAAACCATTTTTTTAATTTCCAAAGTTCTGAAAAAATTGATTTTGACAATATTTTCTTTTCGCTCTTATGAATGATCAGAACGTTGGAGGTTCTCACTCCACCATTCTGGAACTGCATCTCTCCCAACATGGTTTTTAACATAATATTATCTACATTATCCTTTTGCTTTTCTTTGCCTTCCATCTCCCTCCAGTGGGGATTTATGTGAGATTGAGTTTTTGTGTAAAATGCTGTATATGAGAGAATAAGTATGCATGGACCTAATACTGGGAGACTAAAACTATATGTGGGAAGGCTGAAGAACCGGTTTTGAAGACAGTCTTGAAAAGTCACATATCTTAATGAAAGTGTTCAGTTTTGAACAGAACTTTTAAAATGCAATCATAAAAATACTTACTCTCTGTCTCTTTTGATAATAATACCAGGTATTCACCATAGGATAGGACTTGCAATGTTGATATAGACTTAATGTTGAGAATATTTTGGGGAATATTGTAATGATATTCACAAAAATCTTACTGAAAGATTTTCTCTTTACTTATTATTTGATTCTTTGTGAAGTCACCTTTCAGATACTAAGGTTGTCAAGAGATCAATAAAAACTGCTAAGATCTGAAAGGCAAAGTTTTATCTTAAGGGTTTCATGGGGTTACTGAAGGGTTATGTCATGAATGGGGAGGGGAAACCTGCTGGTCATTGAAGTTGCATGACAGAGGTAAGCATAAGCTTCTGCTTTTCACCAACCATGTGATCCTGAAGCTCATGCTTGCGCCTTCCCAGACCTCAGTTTCCTTATTTGCTCAATGACTGGCCAAGTCTCCAAAACTTTTCATTATATTTCTGGGTTTTTTAATTGAATTATAGCTGATTTACAATATTGTGTTAGTTTCAGGTGTACAACAAAGCAGCTCAGCTTTATATATTGTTTTCAGATTTTTCCCATTATAGGTTATTATAAGGTAGTGAATATAATTCCCTGTGCTATACAGTAAATCCTTGTTGTTTATCTATTTTATGTATAGTATTTTCTATCTGTCATCCCATACGCCTACTTTATCCCAACCCCCTTCCCTCTCTGCTTAGGTAACCATAAGTTTGTTTTCTATGTCTGTGAGTCTATATATAGATTCATTTGTATTACTTTTTTAGGTTCCACCTATAAGTGATATCATATGATATTTGTCTTTCTCTGATTTACTTCTCTAAGTATTCTAAGTATTCTACTTCTCTAAATATTCTCTAGGTACATCCACTTTGCCACAAATGGCATTATTTCATCATTTTTTATGGCTGAGTGATATTCCATTGTATATATGTACCACATCTTCTTAAGCCAATGGTCTGTTGATAAGCACTTGGGTTGTTTCCAAGTTTTGACTATTGTAAATAGTGCTGCTATGAACATTGTGGGTGCATGTATCTTTTTGAATTAGAGTTTTTGTCTTCTATGGATATATGCCCAGGAGTGGGATTGCTGGATCATATGGTAATTCTATTTCTAATTTTTTAAGGAACCTCCATACTGTTCTCCATAGTGGCTGCACCAATTTATATTCCCACCAATAGTATAGGAGGGTTCCTTTTTCACCACACCCTCTCCAGAATTTATTATTTGTAGACTTTTATGGTGGCCATTCTGACTGGTATGAAGTGATACATATTGCTGTTTTCATCATAACAATCTTGTTATAACGCAAGTATATATCAACAAGATAACAATTAGAGCTTCTGATAACCATAAGACAACTACTAAAGAAAAAATATTCAGTGACACTTGTTAAAGATGGTAAGGCAGCTTTCTTTAGTATAGAGACCAGGGCAATGGAATTTTACAGTGGGAGAGAGAGGTTGGGAAAGTGGGAATTTGTAGCCAAGAAGCAGAATGGGGGTCAATTGGTGGAAAATCACTGAGAGGAAACATCAGGAATGAGGGAGGTTCTGGCTAAACTGACTGAACAGGATTCTTGCTGTGGACAAGCCAAGGTGATCAGACATTACCCGTGGATGGTGGAGGTTGAAGAATCTGATCAGATATTGAAGTGGGGGGTGGTTCTGGTTACACTGATTTAGCGAGGTTCTTGAAAACTATTCTCAGCAGTATATTCCTGATCTGAGGATTACATTGCATTGTTTCAATGAATCATTCTTCTCCCTGAGTTACTGTTTGCCCCTGATCTTAATCCTTCTTGAAAATCCTTTAATAGCCTTGGCAACAGGCACTTTGGAGGTCCTTGAGCCTTTTTCCTGTCTTTATCTCTGTTACTGGCCAGTTTTCTATTCTCTAGCTTTGTCTTAATGCTCACATTTTTTTTTGGTCGAGTTCTGAATCACCATGATGTAAACAACACTACACGTTGTGTTGATGGCTTTCACATGTCTATATCCAACCTTCACACCCCAGTTGGATGCTTTGCAGGAATTCAGACTCAGCTTGTTTTGGACGGAATTGTCCTTCCTCCTGCTTCCATCCATCCTAATCTACATCATCTCTTCTTGTGTCAACACCTCACAACTTACCGGGCCAGTCACCCAGCCAGAAACCCACAGGGTGCCCCAGGCTCTTTCCTTTCCCTTTATACATATCAAGCCAATCATCCCATCTTAATCACAAATTTTACTTCTAAATGTTCGTAAAATCAATGATATTTTATCAACTATTTTGCTGACAGTGTTATTCATTTAAAACATAACCTGATATGTTACCCATACATCCCTACCCATGGTGAAAATCACTAACAAGTGATAAAATTCTGTGAGTTCAAAGCTCTCCTAGTCATTCTATTTCCACCCCGCCTCATGATCTGATGAATAACTGTGTGTGGCTGAGACAAGCACTGTGTTTGGAGAGATTTTAGTGCTGTGGGCAAAATAATGATGGACAGAAAGGAAGGGTTTCCTGAAAACATCACATTTGAGCTTAAATCTGTGGGCTGAGTAGAAGTTAATTAAGGAAAGTGTAGAAAATGCCATGCAAAGCTGGAGTCGCATTCTGAGTAAAGGAACAAAGGCCCTATGGCAGGAGGGAATTTGGCTTTTTCAAAGAACCATGGGAAGACTGGTGTGACTTGCATAAAAAACAAAAAGCAAAAAAAAAAAAAATGAAAAAAGAAAATGCCATCAGAGAATGTTGCTTAAAAACTCAGGAGCTTATTATTGTTGCTATACATTCCAGCCCATGAAAAAAAAGAAAACACTACACAAACACTGGAATTCAATCCAGTTCTTCTAGTTCAAGCTGAAGACAGTGCAATAATATCCCAACTCTCATACACATATATATATTTTTCTATATTCTGTCATTTATGTGGATAATATGTCACATGCAGTCCTTATAAGAGCATAGATACATCAATTACACATGAGAGAAGAGAAAAATAATTGCAATTTAAGTGCTTAGGAAAACATTGGGTTTTGGCAAACACACGTATACAAATAAAAATAATTAATCAATGCAATGTACCTTAGTAGCCAACTGATTCAGACCTCCACACCAAAGTCATACTAGATGATTCTAGAAAAGCTATTATACTTCCATTTAAGGTGCTTTTCAAAGTGGAGAGAACATTGATTCACATGCTACAGTATGGTCTTCAGTCAAAGCTTGAACAGAGTGGGGCAATCCCAATCTACATTTGTTTTCATAAAAACGTCAACAGAAAATAAGCATAAGTGATAAAACTGGGTTCATGTCCTGTTATAAGTGGAAAACAGCCAGTTTCACATATTGTACAAAGACTTTCAATCACCTTTTATGGCCATAGAGCTGCCGTGTTTGGCAATTAAAAAATAAAAACATGTAGATTTCGATACCAATACGTAAGTATTGGCGTCAAGATTGTCTGTAATGCCGTATTTCATTCAGGGCTGAGACAAGAAAGGTGGCTGTGGTTTAAAGGTCATGGAAAGCTGCATCTCTATAAGAGCCACTTTAAAGACATTACTGAAAATGCATTCTATTTAAACAGCTTTTTGGATAATTAGGTATGTCCAATCAGTGGGAGAAAGCCGTAAAAACAATCATTAGATGAGAAAATGTTTACATTTAAAATGCACTGGTGTCAGAAAGAAAGGAAATGATTTTATTTTCGAAGCAACCAGAGTTTGGGGAAAAGTGCTGAAAAATCAATTTATGTTCAAAGGAATGGCTAGACTGATTATGCATTTGTTAGTTCCATCAGCGCGGTTGGAATACAATATAGGTGCACTTATTTTCTTGCATATGCGATATGTCTTTTTCCTACAAAGAAAATATGGTGTTCACAAAAATAAGATGAGATTTTTGGTGGTTAAAATAATAAATTCAACTTTCTATTTTCATCTTCTTCTTTTCCTTCTGAGCTTAATAAATTATTTGTGATTTATTATGGAGAATATTTGCCCAAGAAAATTAATTCCAGCAGAGGGTCACATCTTAAAACCCTCATTTTACAACTTCATCTTTAGAGGCACTTTTGGAAATGGAAGCAAGGAAAACCAGAGTCACAGACAGGGTCTCCCTTTAGTGATGGACAGACCAGTAGATGTTGAACATTATGATTCTACATGGCAGGGGAAGATGCTTTTGGTCCTTTCCATATTCTCTCTTGAGGGATCCCAATAAGACCCCAATGTCCTCCTTCTACTTACCTCCAGATCTCTACATACCTGAGTGTCATCCCCACCCACAGCAACACTCAAACTGTCTTGTGTCATGTGGGGGACCCTAAAGTTGGCTTGGTTAATCACTCCCAAGTGTGCCTGGGAATTAGTTTTAAATAAGATCTCACTGCAACATTCAATATCTAACAAGTCAGAATCTCATAGAAGTAGGGGAGCAGAAAAGGTACCAAGTGGGGTCTCAGAAATTGCTTTTTGAAAACATCCTGTTGATTATGACAGAATTTGCCTCTGGCTTACAGGATATGAGTGGGTTGATTAGATTTTAAAAGGTCACTAAAATAAACTTACCTTTGCTAAAATCTTTTATAGTCATTATAGTATCTTAGTCCAGTTTAATATCTATTTAAAAGGGCCCTAAGAAGTGGGATAAATTATGCTCTTTTGATTCAATGCAGGCTTTATTTTTCTTTTGTTATGTTGATTTATCCCCTCCTCAAACACTACCACATATGCATATAAATTTGAAGATAACAACGTCTTTTTGGAGATTCTTATATATTAAGAAATGTTTTTGTTTGGTTACCATTTAGAGAATCTGAAAGATCATGGTTTCCAGTCACACAGGAAAGGTCCCCACTTTCTTGTGTCCTGCAGTGGAGAATGTAGGGGATTGAGAATTTGCAAATTCATGGCTGGCCACAACCACTAACAGCTGTTGAAGAATTTATAATGTGCAAAGAGCTCTCGTATACTTTTTGTCATTCACAGTAAGTAACTCTGTAAGGTGGACTTCTTTTTTATTTCTATTTTTAAAGTGTCAGGATTTTTAAAATACTATTTAAATATCAAACTGACTATAGATAACTCTGCCTATTTGAGATGGAAATGTTCTATGTATGTGATGCAATATGCATCAGTGGAAAAATAAATCTGGACTACTCTCCTCCATGGACAGGGATTAATGAGATGGAGTTTTTGAAAGTTTCTGCCAGTTCATACCTGCTGCTCATGTGTGAGCATAGGGAAGGAAGCACAGATTGAAATCTGGAGTATGAATAGATAGACCTGCGTGTGAGAAAGAGGTAGAAAACATAGTTTTCTCAGCAATCACCCTATTTGCAGCTGATATGATTGTCTATGTAGAAAATCCCAAAGAATCTACAGAAAGCTCTTGGAACTAATAAATGAGTTCAGCAAAATCACAGGATACAAGATCAACAGAAAATAATAAATTTTACTTCTATATAGTACTAACAATGAACATGGGGGAACCAAAGTTAAAAATCTGTTGGAGTATTTTCAGTGGCTCCAATGAAGATGAAACACCTAGGTATATACTTACCAAAACATATGTATAATCAGTATACTGAAAATGACAAAATGCTGTTGAAAAAATCAAAGAAGATTTAAATAAATGGAGAGTCATACTTGTTTATGGGTTGGGAGACTTAACATAGTAAAAGTGTCAATTCTTTCTAAATTGATCTGTATGTTTACTCTAATTCCTATTAAAATCCAGAAGGTTTTTTGTAGACATAGAGAAGTTTATCCTAAAATTTATATGGAAACACAAAAACCTTAGATAACTTAAAAAAAAAATTTTGTAAACCAATAATAAAGTGGAAGGAATTACTCCACCCAATAATAAGGCTCACCCTACAGCTGCAATGATCAATAGTATGGTATTGGTGGAGAGAGAGACCTAGATCAATGGAACAGAACAAAGAACAGGAAACAGGCCCACACAAATATACCCAACTAATTTTTGAAAAAGGTGCAACAGTAACATAATCGTTCTGCAACAATTGGCTCTCTGTAGGTCAAAAGTAAACCTCAACTTAAATATCACATTTTATTCAAGAATTAAACATATGGATTTAAACATAAAATGAAATACAATGTAACTTTTAGACAAAACAAAGGGGGAAATCTTCAGTATTCAGGCTTAAGCAAAGAGTTCTTAGATTTGACACCAAATACACAATAATACCTAAAAGAAAAATTAATAAATTGGAAAACGTGAAACTAAAACCTTTTGCTCTGTGAAAGACCCTGATACGAAGATGAAAAGACAAGCTTCAGACTGGAGGGAAATTTTTGCGAATGATGCATCTAACTCAGGACCGATATAGAATTTAGAATATAAATCTCAAACTAAGCAGTAAAAATACACTTAGAAAATGGGTGAAAGACATGAACAGACATTTTGCCAAAGAGACTATAGATATGGCAAATACGCAAATAAAATAGTGTTCAACCTTTGTAGCCATTAGGAAAAATGCATGATAAAACCAAAATGAGGTATTACACCTTTACCAGAATGGTCCATGACTTAGCAGCACTGAGTCACTTACCCAAGGTTACAGAATGGTAAATGCCATACGGCCAATAAGCCCTGGTCTGTCTGACTCTGAGACACGTCACCTGATCCTTCTAGGTCAGCCTGACCTCAGAGCCAGCACAGATGTGGGATCAGTGCTCTCATGCTAGACCACTCATCCCCTTACAGGCATCAGCCATGTGGCCTATTAGGAAGACGCTGGCGTGACTTTCAAGGTAGATGAACTCATAAAGCATCGGCATGACAGGCTGGAGTTTCCGCCTTGTTTGGAAAGAATTAGATAAATTTTAGCAGTCCACGGTTTGTTTGAGGATGCTGGGAATAATTTAATCTGCTATTTCAAATATAAATTAGATTTAAGAGGTGTCTTACTGTTCTATTTCTAGAGTGCCTGAGGATCCAGCTGAGTGTATTTCACGTCACGTTAGATTAAGGTCAATTAACAATATTGCAAGGGACTTTTTCTCCTTTGTAATGACACATAGAGCTGCAAATTTGTGATTAAAATCCTATATGTTAGTACAGATGAATGGAGGGATCTTACACAATCTCCAATTACGATTAAGGCTGCGGCAAGGGGTCCGGTGGGTCATGCCATGTCATAATGCCTGGAACTTTCTAATTGGCATTTATTGAACAGAGGTGACGGTTGTGCTGAGTGGCACATATTTTGATTTGGGGCTTTGGACTTAAATGTGTGGAAACCAGGAGAGTTCACATGGAAGAGAAGGCTTTGTCCACAGTGCTGTATGTTGTGCCCTTGAACTACAGTCAGGGGGGAAGGAGGTAGCTGTAAGGGTGTGCTCAGGGGTGAGGGCTGACAGAAGACAAGGGATGAGGGAGGGTATGTCATCAAGAAGGGTGAGTGTAGAGTCACCACTGGGCAGAACTGGGGTGAATATTGACTCTGTCACCTATACGTTGTATGGATTTGGGCAAGTCTTTTCACCTGTCTGGTCTTCTCTTTCTCAGCTGTGTGGTGAGGATGAGACTTGGTTTCTTTTAAGATTCTCCTGCAGATGAAGTAATATGAAATACCTAAAATAGATTATACTTGAGGAAATTCTCTGGCATTTCAGGGGTTAAGACTCACTACCCACGGGCTTTCACTGCCAGAGTGGGAATCAATTCCTAGTTGGGGAACTAAGATCCCTCAAGCCGCAAGGTGTGGCCAAATAAATAAATAAATAAAATAGCTGGTACATGGAAGGGGCTTAATAAATGACAGGCATTATAAGAATTTACACTTTCAACATTAAAAGGAGCAGTAATTAGGGCTTCCCTGGTGGCGCAATAGTTGAGAGTCTGCCTGTCGATGCAGGGGACACGGGTTTGTGCCCCAGTGTGGGAAAATCCCACATGCTGCGGAGCCGCTAGGCCCGTGAGTCACGGCCGCTGAGCCTGCGCGTCCAAAGCCTGTGCTCCGCAACGGGAGAGGCCACAACAGTGAGAGGCCCACGTACAGCAAAAAAAAAAAAAAAAAAAAAAAAAAAAGGAGCAGTAATTAGCCAAGACATGGAAGCAAGTTGTGTCCATCAACAGATGAATGGATAAAGAAGATGTGGTACATTTATACAATGGAATATTACTCAGCCATAAAAAGAATGAAATAATGCCATTTACAGCAACATGGATGCAACTAGAGATGATCATACTAAGTGAAGTAAGTCAGAAAGAGAAAGACAAATACCATATAATATCACTTATATGTGGAATCTAAAAAGTGACACAGATGAGCCTATCTATGAAACAGAAACAGACTCATAGACATAGAGAACAGACTTGTGGTTGCCGAGAGGGAGGGAGTTGGTGCAGATATGGATTGGGAGTTTGGGGTTAGCATATGTAAACTATTATATATTTACAAAACAGAAATATACTCACAGACATAGACAACAAACGTATGGTTCCCAAAGGGGAAAGGTGGTGGGGGAAGCGATAAATTAGGAGTTTAGGATTAACAGATACACACTACTATATTTAGATAACCAACAAGGTCCTTCTGTATAGGACAAGGAACTATAGTCAATACCTTGTAATAAACTATAATGGAAAATAATCTAAAAAATAATATATATATGTATATACACACACACACACACACACACACATACCAGTTTTCTTTATACCTGAAATTAACACATTTTAAATCAACTATATTTTAATATTTTTTTCTTTTTTTTTTTTTTTTTTTTTTTTTGCGTTACGTGGGCCTCTCACTGCTGTGGCCTCTCCCGTCGCGGAGCACAGGCTCCAGACGCGCAGGCCCAGCAGCCACGGCCCACGGGCTCAGCCGCTCCGCGGCACGTGGGATCCTCCCGGACCGGGGCACGAACCCGCGACCCCTGCATCCGCAGGCGGACTCTCAACCACTGCGCCACCAGGGAAGCCCTAATATTTTTTTCTTAAAAAAGGAACAGTGATGGTCACCTTGCTCACCCAGCTGTCATCTTTATTCAGGAGGAAAGTGGGAGTGATTTTTACTGTCAGGTGGCTATTCCTTGCTGTGCTATTGAAAATGTTATCTAAAGTTAATTCATTCAGAAAATATGGATTGAATAGAGATTTGTGTAAAATCGACAACAGTCATTTCAAGGTCCAAATAGCTTATAACATAGAGATGGAAACAGTCCCATGAAGGATGCACAGGGATCCAGATGTCCTAACACAAGGTGTTGGTAAACATGGGTGCTACAGAAAGTTACTTGAGTTCCCTGAGCCTCGGATCCATTGCCTACAAAGTGGAAAAACAATTCCTATATTCCAGTGTTATGAGAATTGGCAGAGATGAGGTATTTAATACACCCATATTAGAAAGCCAGTCAGAGAGGCACCACCCAGTAGCCTGTGGCTTGGAAGTGCTGATGGGAGAGCCCATGGCATCGGTAACCTCCCGGCTACATGTGGGGTGTCTGCAGGGTCTCTCCTCGTATGCCTAGACTTTGCCCCATAAAAGATCACATCTCTCCCTTCCTCACAGATACACTCCTCCCATGCTTCTCACATATTGGGTTGGTTTTGGCTCCAGTCTTGCTTGGTCTGTGCTTATTTCTTTCTTTATTTAATCTCACAGTTATGAACTCAGATTATCAGAAGACTGTTGTGTATGTCCCAGGAGTGGCTGGTTTTTCAGTGTGGTTTTCTTATTGCTGGCTCATACTGGTTTGAAAGAACTGATTTTTAAATCGTCAGGAATTTTGAGAGCCGTGATAAAAAACGGTAGCTTGAAATTGGCCGTAATAGGGGTATTTACACCATGGAAATCTTCTGATGCCACAACATCAGGCCTCCCCACTCTGAGAGCCCATTGTTTGCCTTTGCCAGCACACCATTGGTTTAGGCTCTGACTTCATCAGTTTAGCCACGGTTTGTAACTTCCACCCACCTGGGCACACCCTCCTGCATGTGGATTCACATTGGTGGATTTGGGGTTGACAGTTGCTTTGTTCACTAAGACACATGGGCTGTAAACACCCACTGAGACTCACTGTCAGTCCCAAGAACAGCATTTGAAGAGACAAAGGGAGTTGGTAGGGCTGGAGCTTGCTCTGAGGAAAAATGAAAATAAAAGATAAGTGTTAAAAAAGAAGTTTTCTCCCTCTTTCTGCAGGTTTCTCATGATTAGGCACTTGCCACGCATGTCCATTTCCACATTGCCTTGCTCAATATGCTTGGGACGGTCCGGCCTCCCTCCAGGTCATGCAACTGTGGGCCGGTGCAGCCATAGCTCTGGAGTCCAGATCCCAGCTTCTGAAGCTGACCAGAACCCCCATGCCATCATCACTGATGAATGATGTGTGTGTGTTTACAGGGGCGTCTTACAGGGCCAGGCTGGTACTCTCTGGGCACTGCTGGTGACAGGCCACCTTCCCAGCCTTATACTTCAATAAAATAAATTTAAAAAAAAAGAAAAAAATATATATATATATCTTGCTTTGATGAAAGCACAGAGATCGGGCTGTATCCAGGAGAGACAGAAGGTAGGGACTTATGTCAGCAGCCTGTGAATCAGAAAATGAGGGCCTGAAATTACAACTTAGAGCTGTGAGGATGGGGAAGAGATTGTTTAGAGAGGTGGGGTTTTTTGTTTTTGTTTTTGACAGAGTATTAAACTCAGTCTTGGGATTTAAGTTGCTTTTTCCAGTCTTAACTGCCTAGTTGCAAAATGGCTGATTATCAATTTATAACTAAGTGAATTTACTTTGATTTCTCTTAATTTTCCAGTGTTTTACCTTCTGCTTGATTACAGCAGATCTGGTGCACTGTTTCCTTTCAAGCAATTGGTACAAAAGTGAAAGGCACATGAAGTAGCAGAGTTAAAAAACTGTGAACAAAAAGAAGTTGTATTTACATGGTACATCTTTACTAGGAGCTGATAGCCAGTTAATTATCTTAATTTTCACCACATGCCTTTGAGACAGGGACAAAGAAGGTATCATTATTCTCATTTCACAGATGAAAAAACTAAGGCCGAGGAAGGTTAAATGATTTCTACTTTCTTGGTGTTTCTGAAATGGATGCAAATAATTCTAATACCGGGCAAACCCAAGGGAAAGAGAAAAGTAATTGACTAAGCCTTAGAGTAATCACTTAGGAAAACCACAAACTAAAATAAATGATAAACAGTGTCGTACATCCTAATTAATCCCATAGCTCGTTTAGAAGGAGCCACGTGAACTGCAGAAATAGGATTTCCGAATAAACTCTGTCCACATGCACAGCAAAAAGCCACTATTGGCACCAGCCACAAAGCATGGGTGGTGTGCAGACCTTCAGACACTCAGATCTCTGCAGGAAAGAAAGTGCTCGAGCTGAGCTGCTTATTCATCAATTTTTTTTGTCTTTATGAGCAAATGTATATATACATATATATGCATTTACACGCATGCATGTGTATATATACACATACAATTTCATGTAACTATATAACATGATCATATCATACACAGAGATGGGGATCTGTATGGCTTTGTCTTCCTCATACTTTATGTTTGCCTCCTTGCTGTCTCCACCAAAAGACCTTCCTTATCAGTAAACCAAATTCATAGCCTAAATATAATCAAATTTATATGTTCTTCCATATTTTCTATGTACATATGTAGCCTTTTATAGCTTTATATATGATTTTTTTCTGCTGAATATCATATCTCTTCCACAAAAGTGCAATCTTATGTGTACTATTTTTCTTAATCTTATAGAAAGCCTTCCAAGTCAGTTGGTATGATTCCAATTTATTATTTTTCACGATTCCTTAATATCCCTTGCAATAGATGGACCATATTTTATTCAAACATTCTCCATTTATGATAGTCCTTTTGTGAACTGTAGTTTTTATTTTTATAGGACAGATTCCCAGAGCTGTATTTTTTGGGTCGAAGGGTATGAGTTTTTGTTTTCGTTTTTGTTTTTTTGGTCACGCCGCGTGGCTTGCGGGATCTTACTTCCTCGACCAGGAATTAAACCCAGGCCACTGCACTGAAAGTGCTGAGTCCTAACCACTGGACCACCAGGGAATTCCAGGGAATATGCGTTTTTAATTTTTGGTCTTACAAACCGTTTCTTAAAAGAAGTAACATTGGGACTTCCCTGGTGGCGCAGTGGTTAATAATCCACCTGCCAATGCAAGGGGACACGGGTTTGAGCCCTGATCCGGGAAGATCCCACATGCCACAACTACTGAAGCCTGCATGCCTAGAACCCATGCTCTGAGCAAGAGAAGCCACCACAAGGAGAAGCCCTTGCACCGCAACAAAGAGTTGCCCCTGCTCGCTGCAACTAGAGAAAGCCTGCACGCAGCAATGAAGACCCAACACAGCCAAAAATAAATAAATAAAATAAATAACTTTATTTAAAAAAAGAGGTAACATTACTCTAGCAATGTGAGGGTTCTCTATTCTTCATATGTCTGCCTTCAGAAAGCATAATCATTCCTTTTAAAAGAAAGAATTTATTGCTACTTTAATCTGTGTCTCACTCATAGTTACTGTGTTTGAGTATCTGCTAGCCATTTGGATTTGCTTCTGTGTAAACAGCCTCTTCTAATCCTTTGCCCACTTTTTTCCACTGCCATTATTTGTTCTCTTCTTGTAAACTTGTAAAATATCTTCGTATTTTATTGATAATGGGCATCTGTATGTTTTATTCATTGCAAAAATTTTCCCAAGCATTTCTGTTTTCTTCTGTGTTTTGATTTATCTCGTCATAGATACTTTTAACTTTTTTATAAATTAAGTAGGTTCACACTCACTGTGCCCTGAGGATGTCCGTAAACTCTCCCAGAATTTCTTACGTTTTTCACATTTAAGTCTTTAATCCATTTGGAATTTATTTTTAACATGATGTATAAAGGAGTCCAGCTTTATATTCTTCAAGATGGATAGCCAGCTTTGCCTGTACCATCAACTAAACAATCCATCATTTTACTGCTGAGTTAAAATGCCATCATTGTTGTTTATCATATTCTTACATACAAGGTGGTCTGCTGCCTTATTCTCTCTTATATTGCAATGATCTATTTGTGTATTCCTAAACTAATCCTTAGCCACATAATTCCAGTAGCTCTGTAGTCTGATTTGCTGTACCAGCAATTCAAAATTCAAAAATAAAAATTCAAGATGACCTCATTTATTCTCAAAACTTTATACTTTCATATATTCTTTCAAGTACTTTTATTCAATCTCAATCTCTTCATATAGCATTGAAGTTCTAACTGAAATTTCATTGTATTTATTTAAAAAACATTGATAATTTGATATATATTGTATATCAATATCTATCTATTTGATAAGATGAATCTTATAATACACTTTTTCGGGGTCTTATTTAATAGCTTGTCTTTGGCCATCTGTGTCCTCAGCAGCTGGGAAATGCAGACAGAGAATAGTAGGCGGCAGAGGAGACAGTGAATCAAGGTCATGGTCTTCCAAGACTCTCCTCTGGGCCTTCTTTTCACAGCCCTCCTTACTCCTCTGAGACCTTTGCCTATTTTCTCTCATTTTACTTCCTCGTCCTTCTGTTCCTGTAAACTTCATTTCCTAGAATCTCTTACCCTCTGGCTTCCTGCTATGTTCATTCAATAGGAGGCACTAACAGAAGTTTTGAAGACAGAGGAAGCGAAGAGAGAGGGCATTTCTTTGTAATTTTTTCTCTGTTTCCCCCAGCATCCCCATAGGTATGTTTACAGGAGGGTTCCAACTCTGCTAATAAGCTTCTACCATGATTTTAGCTCCTGTGAGCAGCCCTGGATTTTTAACCCTGTGTATGCTATCTTTTTTTCTAAGTCCCTCCAGCTCTAGCACGTTAGGGGGTGCTTCCTCTTTCTAAATCCGAGTTTGCCTCATTGCTCTCTATTTATCATTCCAATTCTACCATCCCTCAGTAACTAATTCTCTATATTAAATTCTCTGTTTGAAACACCTGAGTCACATTCATTTTCCTGTCTGAATTGTAACTAACACACACTCCAAATGTATTTCTCATCACGCTCTACCTGGCACCTTGCACTTTCTTGGAACACACACAAAAATGAGATTTTTATCTTTTTGCACTTTTCCCTTTGTGTCGTAGGTCCTTTCTGACTGGGTTATGCAGTTACATATATGCCTTCCTCTCTATACCCATCATACCTCATGCTGCCTCTGGAAGTCGGTTCAATGATTCACTGTCTCTAAACTAGCTGTTGAGAGCTTGAGGGTAGCTGGCATGCCTTTCACTAGTTCCCAGGTCCTGATTCACTGTGTGGTCACAGCCGGTGCTCTGTACTCGTGACTGGGGATAGGAGAAGAAGGTGAGAAGAAAGGAGATGGGGAAAGAAGAATCCCGGGAGAGAGCAAATGTAGAGATAAGGGGGCACTTTTACAGGAGAGAAAGGATAACTCATAGGTCGCCAGGAATAACTAAATTTGGGGTGTGATAGGATCACTTAGAATAGAATTTTAAGGATAAGATAGTCTTTAATTAACAATGTGGATTAATACTACAGTAAACTGAAAGTCTCTGAACCTCAGTTTCTTTATTTTTACAATGGCAACAATAATATCTATTTATGTAGTGTTGTGAATTTAAAACACAATTATATATGTAAAAAAATCTAATATTCTATAAATATGTGTTTAAAAGTCTCTTGCTTGGAGTCATTAAATGAGTGCAATAAGGCTAATAATAATAATAGTAATAATAATAATAAAAGGCATATAGTTTGGAAAGCAAGTGGTAAAAGTGTCTTTATTTGTGGTCTACATGAAAAATCCCATTATCTGTAAAAAGTTACCAGAAATAGTAAGTGACCTTAGCAAGGTTGCAAGATAAAAGGCAAAAATACAAAATAAATTGAAATTCTACATAGAGACAGTGAATGGTTGGAAACAGAATTTAAAACAGTAATGTAATTCATAATAGCAACAAAATTGAGATACTTACAGATGAATATAATAAATAATGTTCAAGAACAATACACTGAAAATTAGAAAGCATTGCTGAGAAAAGTCTTTGATGATCTAAATCAATGAGGATATATATATTCTATGCTGATGAATTAGAAGACTCAATGTTATTAATAAATAATTGACGTATAGATTCAACACATCCTAATCAAAATCCCAGGTAGATATTTGCAGAAATTGATAAGCTACTTCTAACATTTATATATAAATGTAAAGGACTTTTAATATCAAAAACAAGAAACAGAAGAGCAAAGTTGGAAAATTTATAATACCTCATTTAATGATTCACTCTGAAAATTATAGTAATCAGGACCTTCTGGTACTGTTTTAAGGACAGACATTTGGAGTAATGGAAAAGAAAGCAGAGTACAGAAATAGCCTCACATACATATGGTCAGTTGATTGCCAGCATAGGTACCAAGACACTTCAATGTGTCAATATCACTGATGGCAGTATTTTTAACAAATGGTTAGGAACAATTAAATACAATATTCAAAATACAAAATAAACTTCAACTCTTACCTCACACCATATACAGAAACTAACATAAAATAGATCATAGTTATAAATGTGAAACCTATAACCTATAAAAGTTTTGTAAGTTTTAGGTGAGAAAAAGGAGAGAATCTTTCTGACCATGGATTAGCAAAGATTTCTTGAAAAGACACACAAAGCATGTATCATAAAAGAAAAATAATGATAACTTGTACATTGTCGAAAGTACTAAACATTTCTGCTCTTTAAAAGATAGTTAAGAAAAGAGAAATACAAGCTACACATGAGAGAAAATATTTACCAGACATATACTTTGACAAAGGGCTTGTAGCCAGAAATAGATAAGAAATTTTACAAATCAGTAAAAAGACAAACATCTCAATTAAAAGAAAAAAAGCAGTCAAAAGATTTGAACAGACACTGTATTAAATAGTTTGGATCAACTGAAACTCTCACTTTGGAAAACATTTAGGCAATTTCTCCTAAAGTTAAATACACACTTACCATACTACCCAGCAATCCAGGCTTTCATCCATGAACAATGAAAACATATGTCCACACAAAGACCTGGATAAATGTCCATAGCTTTATTATTAATAGACTCAACTGAGTACAACTCAAATCCCCATAAGCTAGTGAATAAATAAATAAGTTATGTTGCATCCATACAATGGAATATTCCTCAACAATAAGAGAGAATGAACTACTTACACTTTCAACAACACAGATGAGTTTCAAAAGTATTATACTAAATTAAAGAAACCAAACCCAATAACTACATATAGAAGATACCATTCATGTGTTACTCTAGAAAAGACAAAACTGAGAGACAGAAAACAGATCAGTAGTTGCCAGGGGTGGGAGTAGAAAGAGTTTGAGGGACTTTTTGGAATAATGGAAATGTTCCATTGCTAGATCATAATGGTGCTAACACTATTGTATTCACTTGATAGAACTCATTCAATTGCATCATTTTTGCTAGATACAAATTTGAGGATTGTAACCTGGGAAAAGCACCTCAGAAAGCTCTGAGAACTGTTCTGACTCTTTAGAAGTCGAGGCAGTTATATGTTTTTTGAGACAGAGGGCTGTACATTAAATGACGTATTACTGACAGTTTACACAATCCAGATCTGAGCACCATGTGATCCCTTATCAAGAAGGAATTTTATCTTTTAAGAAGTTGTCTTGTTGATGCTAGGAGAATGGTGCTGTTTATGGGTTGAGCAGGTATTTCTGCTGATGGGGAAGTTTTGGTCAATGCAAAATGTAGATATAAAATGCACAATGCGGCAGAGAAGAGGCCAAAGGGCAGAGAAAATTTTTTTATATTTAAATTTTTCTTGTCTTCTTAGCATAAAATATGAATTTTATTTTATTTTTATTTTTTAGTTTAATTTTTCTTTTATATTGGAGTACAGTTTATTTACAATATTGTGTTAGTTTCAGGTGTACAGCAAAGTGATTCAGTTATACATATATGTATATCCATTCTTTTTCAGATTCTTTTCCCATATAAGTTATCACAGAATATTGAGTAGAGTTCCCTTTCCTATGCAGTAGGTCTTGTTGATTATTTATTTTACATATAGTCGTGTGTATATTCTAATCCCAAACTCCTAATTTATCCCCCACCCTCTTTCCCCTTTGGTAACCATAAGTTTGTTTTCTATGTCTGTGAGTCCTTTTCTGCTTTATAAATAAGTTCATTTATATCCTTTTTAAAAATTCCACATATAAGTGATATCATATGATATATGTCTTTCTCTTTCTGACTTACTTCGCTTAGTGTGATAATCTCTAGGTCCACCCATGTTGCTGTAAATGACATTATTTCATTTCACAATGTTGAATGAGAAATTTATAAAATCTACGGCTTCTCAGTCACACATAAGCATGTACTCAGAATAATGTAGATTGGGTTCTGATATTAACACTCATTTCCTCTTTAAAAAAAGTCTAGGGGGACAGTTCCAGCAATTCTGATTTTTAATATACAATCTTTTCCTTTCTCACATGATTACACAGAGATTATAGCACCTTATTTTAGGGCAGATCTTTGTCATGGACTCAGGTTTATTTTTATTCCCCGCTAAAACACCTGTTTAAAATTCAGTTTCAGAACTACTATTTCCATTGATTCTGAAAGATTCTTTCAGTATGCTCTGTGAAATGGCCATTTGCTTTACATACTATACAGGAAAGCTTTCTCCCTTCTATCTGGTCATTCAGTCCAATGTGTGCTCTCTATTACACTGCAGTGCAGACATTTCACTCCTTTCTCTTTGATGGGAAAATCCACTTCTGGAATGGAATCTGAGCTACAAAGACATTCCATCAATGGGCAGAAAGAGGTATGGATGCCATGCCCTATTTATCATCATTGAGCATCTCCTCTCAAAGTTATAGGTCAACATGGCTTAGGCTACAAGGAAAATAAAATCTGTATTTGTGAATCCTTCTGAGAGCAGTAACATGCATTTGGAATGTGAACTCTCTCCTGGGCCTCCATACCAGAAATGATTTTTAAAATATTTATATTTGCAAAAGTTTTATTTTTTAATGTAAAAGAACATAACATATGCCACTAAAAAATGTAATGCAAAATTAAATAATGTCAAATACAGCTGTGTCTACACATTGACTTCTGTTTTTTTTTTTTTTCCCAACCTTGTTGTTTCAGTTAAAAATCAATCAACTACCTCATTCCTTTGTCTATAACAGCACTTTCCAATCGGTATTTTGAAGAATATCGCTATCTGTATTTGTTGTCAATTGATGGTCTGAAAGGATTTCAAGGTCAAATCATTTCTAGCAAGGTTACATAGTACGCACAGAGCTCATTAGCTTGAAAATGCCTCTGAGAGTTCCCAGAGTCAAGAGATGTGGTTAACATTTTCTAACCCCATTTTTTACCTTATTTGAGTCAGGAATTTGTCTACACATTCTTGCCACTAAAAACATATCAATATTATTTGTTGCTGCTGACAATGGTGGGGGTTGCTTATGTCTAAAAATACAATATGGTGGACTTAAAAGGATGGATTGTCTGCATGTCTTATTATATGGATGAGATCTAGATCTACAGTTACAGAAGATGAAAAAATACATTTGAATATTTGGAATCAGTATTGTAGTTTACCAAACAGGTGGTCTCAGGTTTCTCCACATTACATTATGACTTATGATTCTTATGGCATTTTGCAAGTATTAAGTGAGAAAATTGTCGTTCAACACGCAATGTATATACATAGAAAGGGTTCAATAACTGATCATTATTACTATCACTAGTTTTAATATTATTCATTCCTGAATCCATTCTCTTAAGCAAGATACATGTTGCCTTTTATTATAGATGGAATGAATATCTTATGAACTATTTTGAATGGCTGACCTTTGGGGAGAGCTAGTCTTTTTTGATTGCATTTATTATGTGTGAATACAAGTCCATTCCAAAAATATCACTGATGTTTTATAGTATAACATTAATCTACAGAGAACGATATTAATACTATAACTTGACGGGCACCAAATTCAAATTTCATATCGTTTAGTTATCTTTTGCTATGTAACAAACCTCTCCCAAACTAGTAGCTTAAAAAAATGACTTTTATTCCTCAGAATAGTGTTGATCCACTGGTCTCAGCTGTATCTATGTGGCATGAGCAGAGGTTACTCATCTGTCTGCATAAAGTTGGCATCTCTTCTGGCCCAGAAAGTCAAAGAAAGCTTCACCCTCACATCAACTTCCAAATTTATATGAAGGTATATATCTCACATTAAGTGTACATAAAGCAGAGTCTGTATACTGACATATTGAAATTTACTTTCTGCTTAGCCTTTTCTGTTATGTAAACAATTGTACATTTATTTGCCATTCTAAAACTGCAGGATCAATTTTACATAATTTTGCTAAATTTCTGTGCTTGCTCATGAGCAGTTTAAAGTACTAAAAACAACAGCCAAAGAACCACTTTAACAGAAACTTATGTCCAAAGAGGGAAAGGGGAAAGAAAAAGAGGAAAATGGTAAGACAAACGCTAACTAAGGTAAAACGGATAATGGTGGGGAATGTTTCTCCCCATGGCCTCACCACAGAGGTATCTTGGGCTTCCTCACAACATGGAAGGCTCAGGGTAGTTGGGTTTCTTTTATGGCATCTGATTTCACAGAATAAAAGCAGAAGCTGCAAAGCTTCAAGAAGACTAGGCCTGGAACTAGCTTAATGCCACTTCTGTCACATGTCCCTGACCAAGGCAAGTCACAAGGCCAGCTCAGATTCAGAGAGAAGGAAGCGGACACCAGCACTTGAGCAAAAGCAGCACACACATACAAAGAGAGAGGCAAATCTCTGCCTCACCTTCAGTCACTAATTTAACCGCACCTTCCAAGTAGACTATTCCTGACATGTATTCACAAATGGATCTTGGACCCAGATGTTCCCACACCTTAAATTCTCAACATATGCTTGTTGAATTTATCTCTTTTCTCTCTGGCACACATCTCTGCATAAATAAACCCTGTTCTGTGCCAAGAATTGTGCCAGACTGGGCTGAGTGTCAAGGAAATCTACCTCTGCCCTCTCACCACTCAAGAACACAGATTCAATGATGCAGTGCTGAACATCAATGATGCAGCACTGAATACCATGACAGGGAAAGTCCAGACATCAGTGGGACACCAAGGACGTGTCCCTTGGAGGTGCTGAAGGAAGTCAAGGGGGCTTCCCCAAAGAGCCACCTGTGCTCGTTTTAAGAGGGTAGGTCACAGGTTCAGATTAGTAGTAGATGAGTCATAGGTGGAAGCAGGAAAAGACTGCTTTTCCAGTGCTTTTCAAAATGCATGTCCCAGATCGACAGCATCAGCATCACCCGGGAACTCAGAAAAGCAAATTCTCAGGCCCCACCAGGACCTGCTGCATCAGAGACTCTCTGGGTGGAGCCCAGTGTTCAGATGAATACTGAAGTTTGAGGAATATTGCTTTAGGCAGTAAGTGTAGTGTGTGAAAGTGGAGATCCTGGGAAAGTATGATTTACTCTAAATCCCCTGATGGGCGAAATAAACCTGTCCATAATCACATCCGGGTGAGGACTTGCGCGGCTGCACTCACAACTCTTTCTGGAGATTGTCAGGATTGTCTGTTTTACTGCTTTAGGTTCTAGTGAGAATGAGCTGCAAAATGATAAGACCAAAAGAGGAATTCAATATAAGGAACAATTAACCGCCAAGGTGAAATGAAACCACGGAGCTAATAGGTCTGTATGAACTTTGAAAACTATACAGCTCTAGGTACGTACTGGTAATTTGAATTTTGATATTAGTATAAATTATTTGTAAATTGAAACTGTGTAATTTTTGGTCTTTGTAGTTGTTAGGTGACTGCATGCATTTCAAGGACAGGGTCCTGTATGAGCTGCCTCAGGTCTCCAGTTAGACTTTAATTCTAGTTTGTGGTGGTTAATCAACAAACGTTAGCTAAATTGACTCTTGAAATGTTGGAACGAGGATTCAACTGGGAGTTATGATACCCCGGTATAATCTTAAATTTGTAACAACTTGCTGTGTGAGCTTAGGTAAATTACTTCATCTCTCTGAATCATGGCTTCCTTATCTAATAGGGTCCTGGATTCTTTGATATTTCAGTTATATTTCAGTTCTAAAATTATATTATAAATCTCAATTTTCTTTCCAAACAGAAAAAAAAACAAACTTTCTCTCTCTCTGCATCCTTCTGTTTATAAAAACAGGGCATCTATTATAAAGTCAGCCAGAAAAATATTGTTTGAAACTTCAGATGATATTGGATTGGGATACTTTCTAAGGGCTATTCCAGAAAGAAAGGAAGATAAACAGGGGAACCACAGCAGAGGACAGAGCTAAAAGAGAGGGGCAAATGTATGATTAGATTTTTAGATTGAAGTTTGGAAGGAGTAAGAGGACAGGGAAGATGAGCTATATATTTTTTTTAGGTTTCTGAGGTCTATTAAAACTTAAATGATGCAGTCTGGTGAAGATATAGAAACAAAAATATCAGATGAACACAGGGTTGAGGGCAGGTGATCAGTAGCTGGGGTGCACTTAGAACAGAATTATCTGGCAAACATTATAAAGATGCAGGGAATTCATAATATTGGGGAGTTTCAAAGATACAAAATAAGAATAAAGATATGGCTGATGATTAACCCAATGGCTAAGTAATTGGCATACTAGGAGTCATATTTCTCACAACTTGACTAACTACAGAAATTTATAGTTTTGATTCCTATAAATGCAATAGAACGTATATTTTATTACAGCATTAAAATCTCCTGCAAAAGGACATTTGATCATTCTTTTTCTTAAGTTTTCTAAAGGTGGTCTTCAAGGCAGGCAAACTTTAAAATTAATTCCAAAATTACTAAATTAATTACTAAAATTAATTCCTGCCTCCTGATATTTTGGGCATTCTCAACCACATTCATTGGGTGTCATTAAGATTGTGAACATTCTATGAACAGCTGCTACCTTCCAGGACCTGGTGTGGGTGCCAGAGACACAAAGCCTTGTAAATTACAGACCTTCCCTCAAAGAACCCACAGTGCCTTCTCTTAGGAGTTACTTTGTGTGCTATTTGGAAGATGTCAGGGAAACGAGACTAGAGATATGAGGTATTTAGGAGAGAAGGCACTAAAAGGTCAGTGAGCCAAGTGTCTCTAAGGGGCCACATTGACCTCTCCCTGCCCCAATGCCCCTGAAATATGAAGCTGGTGATGAAGAAGGTCAAGAGAGAAAATGCAATCACCGTTCTTCTGAGAACTACGGGATGGGCTTTCCATTCCTTTTTCAAGCTCTTCTATCTGCTTGCTGCTATCTAAGATGGCTGGGGACCCTAGGTCCCTGCCCCCACCCCCCACCATCCAGCTAACCAGGATAACCTTGCAGAGGCTCTCACATTTCCCCAAAGAAGATTCCATCTGTGAAGCATATTAAGGAAGATGGTGGGAATGTCTCTACTGCCATATATCAATGGGGGATTCTCTCTGGGAGGGACCTAGGCCAACCCCACATGCTGATTTCAGGCATATCTGCCCCAGGAGATCGGTGCAGAAGCAGGGGCTCTGAGGAATCCCTGTGGATTCACAACAGGAAGCTCAGGTTCCTAGGTCTAAGATGGGATTCACAACACACTTCTTGACAACATTCCTAACAGGTTGAGAACAGATGGCAAGGAATGTTTCCAAGGGTGACCCATCCTTGGCATCCAGACAAAGAAGTGTCAGGGGGAAAGGAACAATGATGTTTCCAGTTCCAGCTGTGTTCTTTTGTTAGAAAGTTCTCCCCTTCATGCTCACTCCTTTTCAGCCAGAGACCTGGTTCTATGCTTAAAATGCTGAATGCTTTGGGAAAGTCTACTTCCTTCTCTGGGCCTTTATTTGCACAGTGTTAATAGTGAGCATAGGAAGAGACTAGAAAGCATTCCCTTTCTTTTTTCTTCTTTTATTAATTAATTAATTTATTTTTGGCTGCATTGGGTCTTTGTTGCTGTGTGCGGGCTTTCTCTAGTGGTGGCAAGCGGGGGCTACTCTTCACTGCAGTGTACAGGCTTCTCATCACGGTGGCTTCTCTTGTTGCAGAGCACAGGCTCTAGGCTCACAGGCTTCAGTAGTTGTGGCACGCGGACTCAGTAGTTGTGACTCGCGGGCTTAGTTGCTCTGCGGCATGTGGGCTTTTCCCGCACCAGGGCTCGAACCCGTGTCCCCTTCACTGGCAGGCGGATTCTTAACCACCGCACCACCAGGGAAGTCCTGAAAGCATTCCCTTTCTATATTTCTCTGGAAATCATCAGTAAAAGGTTGAGGGTTGAGGGAGGTGACTGGGCAAGTTTATGGTTAGAGAATGAGATAGTTACAGAGTTTGTATCTGCCAGAGTCCCAGAAGGAATAGATGGCATGATCAACATGGTTTAAATGAATAGATTTTTAAGGAAATACCTATTTACAAAGGTGCAGGCAGAGCTAAGGGAAAAAAAAAAAAAGACTTGGCAAGTCACCCAGGTACGGTGGGAATTCATTAACACTCTTGGTTTGAAGGAAGATGGGAAGGCTCTGTGCCTCCAGCATTCAGTGATAGTTATAGGTGTCTTAGAGTAGCTGCCAGAATAAAACCAAGAGGGAGCATGAGGATAAACACCTTCCTCCTCTGTTATCCTCTTTTCTCATCTCCTGCTGGGTCCTCTCATGTTCTAAGTTGCTGCCAGTGTACCTTGTTGGCTACAGTCAACCAAAAGCAGGAGAGCAAAGGAGTCCAGGGGATGTAGTCTATGGAGATAGCCTCTCTGGGTGGATAGCAGGGCACAGAAGGTCCCAGTGTGGATCTGAGAGGCAATCAAAGCATCGCCAGCATGGTAGGATGGCTGTCAGAAATCAACCCCCAATATGTGCTTACTCAGATACAATCGAAGCCTGTTTCTTCCTCAGATGATGGTCCAGAATGGATATTCCAGCTTGGCAGGTGCCTCTACTCCACTCAGCAATTTAGGGACTGAAGGTCTCTCCAGTTTATGACTCCATCTTCTCCTCAGGTGTGTTGGTATTGGCATCCTACCTTCAGAAGGAAAGACCATGGAGGTGCACCTGTGGAAGGTTTCTTCTGGGCCATGCCTGGAATTGGCAAGTATCATACATGCATGTCTCTGGAGACATTTTGGTTACATTTCCACACCAAACTACAAGGGTTGCACCTCAATGGGGAGTACTTTGTGCCTCCGAGAAAGGAGGGTAGAATTCTGTAAGTAGCTAATATTGGGGAGGAGATTCTATAACATCCAGAATTCTAATTTCTCTAAAAGATCATTTTTCAACATGTTGGTCTAAGAACTTTGAGAGTGGGATGATGTTGAGTTATAATCACTAAACCCCAACTCTCACTCCAGGGTAGCAAGATAAAATCCTATACTGGGTTTCAGCCCCTGAACACACATAAGCAAAATTCAGAGTGATGACTACTTCACTCTACATTCTAAATCGACACACACCCATATTTCTCTCCTCCTTGTTTCTGTCAGTGTTCACCGTCTTTTCTTTTCTTCTCACCCTTGTCTTGTGGATTACCTCTGTATTGTCAAGTTAACTTCAAACTTAACTCCACCCACAATCTCTCTCAGCCTCAGGGACCCCAGCTGCCACAATATAATGACCTCCTAGATTGACCTTAAACCTTGGGACTGGAAGCCAGTTGCAATCCCCTCAGTGCCCAGTAGGAAAAATAACTGCAGAAGTAAATGTTAGGTAGCTAGTCAAACAGGAGGAGGTCCTGCCCCATCCTGGATGGGGTCATCTTTCCCTCCTCCACCTTGACACCTGTGACCAGAACATGCCCAGAGATCCTCCCTTTTGTGGTTAAGGACCGCTAAGTTTCCAGTCTTATCAGGGCCAAATGAGATTTCAAAAACCCAAGGGGATTTCCAGAGCACCAGCACCTGCACCAGTCGGCGCAGGCCCGGGGTTCATTATGATGTATTTATAATGAATTACCACTGCGCCCCCCCCGCTCCACCGCCACCCCACCGACCTTCCGTGGGTTTTGCTTGACTGCTTATGGGTAAGCGCCTGTGCCCAAGGAGAAAAGTTATATAACCTCAAGCTGTCAATCAACTTGTCAATCAAATGCCACAGGACACAGGGAGGGGCTGCCACCACTCTGAGAAAACCAACCCTACCCTCTCTGTGGGGCTGCTTCTGGCCCCCAGACAACCCATTCTCCTCCTTTCTTGAGAGTGTGCTTTTGTTTTGTTTAATATAACTCCTGCTGCTTGAAACTGTACTATGTCTTTCCATTGAATTCTTTCCTTCAAGGGGACAAGAGCTGAGGAATCGCTGTTCTACTGGTAACATAGAGATTTCTGCACAAGGGCCTCATCCTGTATCATCTATCAAGCAAGTTACGAGTCTCATTAAATAGCCAACCTTGAGAGACCAACAAGAATTAGCATGATGACACATTAAACTTTGAAATCATGGTGGATGTTTTTGATAAGATTTTTGTTCAATAACTCATTTGAATAAGTCTCCATTTATCTTCAGAAAATTAGTTGTGGTTTCATTCAAGAGGTATAAGTGTGAAGGACAACAAAAAGCCATCCTGGTGTGTGGTTGTGAGCCTGGCTGTGCTTCTCTGTGTTCTCCACCATGAGCCTCCAGCTATCACAGAAGCTGTGATATTAGTGGGGAAATAATATATCAGAACAAGCTGCACTGATTGAAGTTGAGCTTCAGGGCATGATTTTATTTATACTTTGGCCATAATGTTCAAAACTAGAGCAGACCCTGGTCATTTACAAGAAATGTTCTATGATATTCTAAATTATCCCAATTTGCATACACTGTAGCATGTAATTCCAACTCTAGATGCCCTACCTATAAGTGGAAAATGTAGTTGAACCCTATAGGCTCTGAATTGTTCTATAAATATAAAACCAAAGTAATTTATAAAGCTATTTTCTGGCTAAGAATCACCCCTTTCTCTTCATTGCTACTGCAAACATTAGCAGCTGGCTTTCTTTTCAGGGTCATTTTCTGCAAAGAAATAAAGTCTTCATGTTTTCACCGCAGTTTGTACTTAAGCAATGAGGAGAATAAAGCTTCACAGTCCCATGGAAAGACTAACTCAGCAACTCCTGCCTGCTAAGTCTCCCAGCCCTGAGCAAAATTTTATATTGTTCCAAGGATCCAGATTTTGGGGTATCTGCATTTGAAGCACAAACTGCCCAGAAAGCCCCGTCCTGACCTTTGCTCTGCTAAGTCTGGGTGTGTGTCACCATTCTCTGAAAAACCTTCCTTTGTCCTGGTGAAAGACAAGTGTCTTGTATGGGTCCACGGAAGATATTTCACTTTTCTGTATTGGGCACTTTACCACAAGTGCTTGTCTATTTATCAGAGTCCTGCATTAGACTTAGAGCTCCTTTACCAGGCACCGTGACTCAAGAATCACACAACTATTGTGTATTTCCCTTGAAGAATTTCCTGGAGAATTGTGTGAAAATAGTTTATCAACTAACTTAATATCAAGTAGTCAGGGTCAGAGCTGGGATTTGCCTTTAGACTGACTCCAAAACCCAGGAATGTGTAGGGCATCTTCAAAGTGATGGAGATATGGCTTTCATAAATCTCTGAAGATGGACCAGTAGCCTCCACTTAGACACATCGGGTTGTAGGAAGTCATTTCTCTCAGGAGCTGTGTAAATTCAGCTTCAAGAAATTGTTGCAATCCTCTTCGGATACAAACAGGAAAATGGAACCCCATTGCCATGGAGTGGCTAGACCTAACACAAATCCTATTTTATATTTAGGCAAAATAATGTCAACATTATTTACTCTATTTTCTTTTCCTGATATCTGCTATCGCCTTTCATTGCCCTAGCTATGTTTCTGGGTTCCATTCCAAAATTTGCACTTCTTCCTCTTGCAATATTACATGCTCTTAAATATTCATCAACCAGCATGGAGCAAGCGAAGGAAAAGCCACTCGACTGACTGTTTTCCAGTTTCACCTAAAACATTTGTCCAAGCATTTCAAGGAGGAGGGCAAGATAATGGAAAGTGGATCAAGATTATATAAAGAGGCAAACATCAGGATTGCATTAGGTGTAAATAATAACTTCAGCCACAACAGTTTGGAATAGGAGAATGGGATTAAGATATTTTAAGAAGGCTTTGGTGGTGGAGTACAGGTGCTATGGCCAGAGCAAGTAAGGAGGAGTACATAACTAGACACTGCACTTCTATTCCTGGGGCCCAAGTTTCTGTTGCCTTCTGTTCGTGGTCATCTCACCCTGTTACTTCACGAGAGGTGAAGCTGCTGTTGAGAAAAACCAATGCAATGAAGCGTATCCAAGGTGGTGAGATGAACAAACCTTGGAAGCAGTTTGCTTTTATTTAATCAAACAAAACACAACACAACAATAACTACTCTCTGCATTTTGCACCAGGGAGAAAAAAATCCCATACAGTTCTCTGAAACTTACACTTCATGAAAGCTTCAAGATGTTCTTTTCTCAAGAAAATAAACATTAAAGCTTCAGTGAAACTGAATATCAGCAAATCACCAGAAACAGTAATTTTGAAGAAAATACCTTTAGGTAATTTGTGAATGTGAAGCAAGTAATTATTTTTTCCTTCTGGACAAACACTTTCTAATAGGACAGAAAAAATGGCCAAATGCTATGTGGAAATACCTATAAATAACCTGAGATTTCACAAACCCTGTGACTCTAGAGGTTCATTACCATGTGTGATGATGTGTTCCCATCCAACAGATGTGGAATCAGGTGGGGGGAGGTGAGGGCTGGGAGTCCATTCATGATGGCGACCTAAAGATTGTCACGGGATATTATGGCCTAAAATCTCACTATTGTATATACATTTGTGAAAGTTTGCTAAGGACTTTTCTTTGCCAACAGCCTCCCTTTAAATGCCCCTAAAAGGCATCTTCTTCAGTGGTACTATTATCAACAAATACCCTCCCACACTGGTTCTTTGCTTTGACTGCACATTTTTAAAAATAATTTCATATGTATGTGTGTGTGTGTGTGTGTGTATATATATATATATATATATATATATATATATATATATATAATATTACCACCTCAACATGTAACCAATATGTAAAAATTATTACTGAGATATTTTACATTTTTTTTGTTGAAGTCTTTAGATGTAGCATGTATTTTACACTTACAGCACATAGTTTGATTATCTATTTTAAGTACTCTGTAGCTACATGTGACTAGGGCCTACCATATTGAGTGGAGCAGGACAATTCAGTCAAATTAAAAAGATGTTTTCTTGTCCCTTTAATTTACATTATTATCCTTTTCATAGAGGAAGCTACAAGGACTAGTGATGTGCCTGAAAATTTTTATAAATTTACTTTATAAACAGAAGATGTCACTTTTTTGGCATAGAGTTCTAAGTTTTTTCTAATTTACAATTTTTTTTTTCTTGAGGTTTTTTTTTTATTGAAGTATAGTTGTACAATATTATATAAGTTACAGGTGTACAATATAGTGATTCACAATTTTTAAAGATTATACTCCTTTTATAGTTATTATAAAATATATAATAGTTTGACTAGCACATTTAAAATCACCTGGGGAGCTCTTTAAAAAAGACCAGTATCTGGACTCCTTTCTTGGAATTTATGATTAAATTGGGCAGATTTAACAGATTTGGGGAAGAGCTTGAGCATGGACAGTGTGTAATAGCCTGAAGGATGAAGAGCAGAGTGTCACAGACTAAGTTCGTCTTGGGTCACTTCTGAACAAATTACCCAAATTACTGCAAATTACTCCAGCACTGTTGTAATTTTTTATTTTTAAATTTATTTTTTAAATATAATGTCAATATAATTTTAGTTTATTTAATAACAATGTGGAAAGCACAAATAGAAAGGATCATGCTTAACAGGTATATAGAACTTCAGAATTCTAACAGTAATATTTGCTCCTTGGGCTAACTCAAACTCAACATATGGCATATCCAAGTATTTTTTTTTTAACTGAGGTAACACTGATTTACAATGTTGTATAAGTTTTCATTAGTACAACATTACAGTTGACCTTCTATATACACTACAGCATGCTCACCACCAAAAGTCTAGTTTCTATCTGTCACCACACAATGGACCCCCTTTACCTATTTCACCCTCCCCTATTTCCCTTCCCTTCTGGTAACCACCAATCTGCTCCTTGTGTCTATGTGCTTTTGTTTTGTTTGTTTACTTATTTATTTATTCTCTAAAATATTCCACATATGAGTGAAACCTTATGGTATTTGTCATTCTCCATCTGACTTTTACAGTCAAGGTCCATCCATAGTGTCACACTGATGTAATTTTTAAATCAGGGCTAGTGTTACTGGAGCTGGATAAAGAGAATGTTTGTATCGTGGCCACTTGGGAGATCCCCAGGTCACAAATCTCTGCTGACCACCTTTTAGTTCAATAATTCCTCTTCCTAAATGCTCTGCATTCTCCAGTTTCAAAACCACAGGTAAGTGAGACAAGAGATGTCAAATTGGCTTCATTCTATATGTCACCCTGAATAGATTGGTAGTGATTGCTACAAGGCTATATTGCAAAACCGTTGGCATCTGCTTCTGACCCCAGCAGAAAAAACTCCACGATCAACTAGTAATGTCTTCCATGGGTGCTAGGGTTGAGGAGTGACAGCACATGGACAGGTTTTGCCATCTCTGAATAACCCAGTAAAAGCAGAGAACAATTTTCAGATGACCTTTATTCATCTATACACATGTATTACACAGAGTACCTTATTCTACTAGCATATTAGGATGTTATCAGGTTTATATATGTAACTAACCATTATCTCAGAAGGCCTTTTAAACCTAGTCACAGAAAATAGACATTTATTAAGTACCTATAGGTTGTTTTTTGTTTTTGTTTTTAAATTTTGTTTCCTCCATTTTATAAGACACCATGGGTGCTGAAAACTCATGACACAATTCCTGATTGTAAGAAGCTCGTAGTTTCACTAGGGAGCGAAAGTATATATGTAAGCAATAATTAATGAACACAGCAGTATTCATTGTGACAGAATTATGTACTGATATAATAAAGATGGTGAAGAGAGTAAATTGTTAGTTACATGGTCTGAGGAAGAAATGTTAATTCTACAGTACATCAGATGCTACTCTGGCCAAAAGGGCATTGGAGGCAAACAGGTTTGTCTACACACTAAACAGAGCTGGGTCCTCTCACAAACCATCACAGAACACAAGCAATGCAACACAACAAACAAAAAACAAGCAAACACACAAACATCTACCTTCTCAGCATTGTATATAGAGGAAGGGCCCAGGCATTCCACAGGTCTGGTTGCAGATCTCAGCTCTGCCATCTGATTCACTGTGTGGCCTTCAGAGAGTTTATTGTGTCTGCAAATCCCTGCTCCCACCAATAAGTTGGAGATACTAAAACCTCCCTTGCAGAACTGATTTAAGATTTATGAAGATGTGTCTACAACCTGGTGCTTAATAGGTTCTCATTAAATGGCAAGACTTATGACATTATTTCTTCAATTCTAAAATGACATTGATTTTAAGATGCACCCTTGAAATAGAAAGTTTTCAGAAGTAAAAAAAAAAAAAAAAAAACTTCATCTTAATGTAATCTTATTGTAATGTGAGATGCATTTCAGAAATTGTAAAATGTGAACACGAAGTGCATTTTAGACTGAGTGAAGTGACATATCATCAAGTCCAGTACAAACAGCCAGAACAATGCTTCTCTGGAGCTTACCATATGCCAGACATTGTCATTAAACATTTAATCCTCATAGGAACCCCACCAGACTTTGAATCTTGCTACTTGCTTCTTCTCAGGCCATGTATACTTCAAGAGCAGGAGAACAGTTGGGGTATGTTATCGGTTGAACTGTGTCCCCTTAAATTCATATGTTGAAGTCCTAATCCTTAGTGCCTGAGAATGTGACCTTATTTGGAGATAAGGTCTTTGCAGAGGTTAATCAGGTTGAAATAAAGCCATGGGGTGGGGTCCTAATGCAAGATAACTGAAAGTAGCTCTTCTACCCCTTTCCCGTTTGCCCTTTTCTGCCCCCTTCTAACCTTAAAAGAGTTTAATTATAGGAATGAGATCACTAGGCAATTTAACCTAACTCCTGACTTACACTCTCCTGAATAAAAAGAAGTAAGAATGAAGCAGTTAAAAAAAATGACTAGCACCCTACCCCTACTAGCCCCCTTAGTAATCCTGTGGGCAGATCACACAGGAAAGATAACATCTGAAGAGAGAGTCAGCCAATCTGCACTCAGTGTAGAAGGATGAAGAACCCAACCTCCTGTCTCAATGAGTCACTGAGATTCTCCCCCATTTTATTCCTTTAAAAACTGTCATGGCTGAGCAGAATCTTCAGAGTTGGTCTCTGGACACAAGTCCACCATCTTTCCTGATTGCTGGCTTTTCTGAATAAAGCACCTCTCATTTCTACTGACACTTGCCTCTCGAATAATTGGCTTTAGAGTGGAGAACAGCCAAACTTGAGTTCAGTAACATAGTATCATTATAAACAAGGGAAATTTGAAGCAGATAGGCATTCAGGGAGAATGCCATGTGAACATGAAGACAGACATCTACAAGGCAAGTAGAGAGACCTGGATCAGATCCTTCCCTCACAGCCTCAGAGGGAACCAACACTGACAGCACCTTGATGTCAGACTTGTAGCCTCCAAAACTGTGAGACATACATGTATGTTGTTTAAGTCTCATTGTTTGTTGTATTTTGTTACAGTAACCCCAGCAAACTAATACAGGGTATGTTATGAACACTTATTTGTCAACAAGCTTTTGTGCTATTTCACATATGTGAAGGAGAAATGTGTCTTCATGATTCTATGTTTTTCATACGTGGTCATTTGAAAAGAAAAGCACATTTCAATAATATATGTATAGCTGAATTGCTGTGCTATTCACCTGAAACTAACACGATATTGTAAATCAACTATACTTTAATAAAATGTTTTTAAAATAACCTGGAAAAATAAATATATAAATAAATTTCAATTGTATTATTTAGAAAAAAATATGTATGGGATATTCTTATATTTTCTGTGTGATAATTCTAAAAGGACACTCCTCTTTCTGCCTTTTCTCATTCATAGATGTACCGCTACACCAAAAACTGGGGATATGACTGTGGACATTGATATTAGCAAAGGAATATTGTGTACACTCATTCATTCAACAAATACCCATACCCACTGTGCTCTGTGAACTGTACTAGCATTAAGACTACAAAAGTTAGTCAGGATGGTCTGTTATGGAAGACAGAGCATATAATTAAGGAGTCTAACCCCCTGCAGTTGGATGACAAAGGGCTATGGGAGCATCAGGAGGGAACAACTAACCTGGCTAGCAGGCTGGTCACAAGCAGGGGGATCCAGAGAGAGCTTCCCAGAAAAGCTGGTGCCTGAGAGGAGTATTAAGGCATGGCATGCATTTCAAAATCTAATTTGACTATCATTTACCCACTCCATTTCCTTCTTACCTTTTTTCTTCCTTTTAGTAAACCAGTGTTCTCACACCTGAGCATTCATCAGCATCACCTGGAGGACTCATTCAAACACAGATCTCTGGGCTTCACTTAGCATTTCTTTTTATTTTTTAATTTTTATTTTATATTGGAATATAGTTGATTAACAATGTTGTGTTAGTTTCAGGTGTACAGCAAAGTGATTCAGTTATATCTATACATGTATCTATACTTTTGTAAATTCTTTTCCCATTTAGGTTATTACAGAATATTAAGCAGAGTTCCCTATGCTATACAGTAAGTCCTTGTTGGTTATCTATTTTAAATATAGCAGTGTGTACATGTCAATCCCAAACTCCCAATCTAAGATATCATCTCACACCAGTCAAAATAGCCATCATCAAAAAGTCCACTTAACATTTCTAATTCAGCATGTCTGGAGGGGGCCCAGGAATCTGCATTTCTAGTGGTGCTGATGCTGCAGATCTAAGACCCACAGCCTGAGGTCCACTTAGTAAATGTTAACAAGCATCAACCTGGAAGCAGGTGTCTATCCTTACTGGATCTCAGGATTACAGCACTGAATAAAACATAGTCCCACATTCAGGAAAATAACAGTTATCAAATCAATCAGCTCCTTATAGTGCAACTGTATTCTTGAATCTCTACTTCTTCGTGAAATAAATAAATAAATAAATAAATAAATAATAAATAAATAAAATAGAGTGAGAGCTGCTTCTCTAACAGCATAGTCCATGCTAATACAGGACGGGTGTTTCCAAAAAGATGAATGTCCCATGTCTATTCTCTTTCCCTCTATTTTAACACCTGAATAGTGGGGTCTTGTGAAATGGGCTCTGGTGAAATGGAATCTGATCTGCAAATGTAAGGATTTGTAGGTGTGGGCATTTGTACTGACAAGGCTTGCTAACATCAACAGTCTGGAACTTTCCTTTTTTTCTTTATCTTTACTCCCTTTTCTTGGAGGGTGACATTTTGAATCAGCAGCAGCAGCATGGGTTTGCCTCTTTGATACTGCAAGGGGACAAAGAAGGTTATGATGTGCTTTATTTAAGGCTGTCAGGATTGGTTAATCATATGTTTATTCTCTGTGATGCATGTTGAAAGGAAGTAAGAAGCAGCTGGGCTCCAAAGTGAGCTCTGTCTATTAGGAAGAAACCATGCCAATGAAAGAACAAAAGCAATGGTCTGACAGGACGATGTTCCCTGTTTTTCTCGAGCTTATGAGCTGGGCTGGCAAATATTTGTATTTGTGCTGATTGTATCTTGAAATGGTCTTGGATCCAGCTGTGCAAGAATGCATACACTTGACCAAAAGGAAACACAACAAGTGAACAAAGGTTTATCTTCTCCTTACTTCAAAAACCAAACACTGAGCTTTAGAGGGAAAAAAAGATTCTTGTGAAATGCTCCCCTGTGAGCACTGTTCAACAATTTCCCATAAGATGCTATGTTCCTCAAGAGTGGGCCTGTCTACTGTCTGTCTTCAGGAAATCAGCCTGATTTTTAAGAGAATGGAAAGGAGGATATAAGCAAGGTCTCAAAATCTAAGTGACTAGTCACTTTCTAGAGATCAGATGATCTGTTTAGTAATCCATAAGGACTCACTGACAGTCTCTTGTAGGTATTTACGATGTTCAGTGCTGTGGGAATAAAGAAAAACAATAGCATTCTCTAATTCCCATGCCCTGATATATTCAAGATATATTTTATTGTTGACAGAACTAAGCCCTGTTGTCTGCAAGGCCAGTTTGAATTAACACAGTGATTGATTTTTTCAATGAACTTTGTATTGAACATTTAAGAAAACAGATTTACTTAAAAGTACATGCACAGGGATGTACCTAAATTAGCACTGTTAATGTTTTTACTCCACGGTTGTGACTGTTCCTTATTCCATTTTAGATCCGATTCATTGTCTTCTGAAAATATTGATAGAGCATTTTCCAGGTGCTAGACGTGTAGGTACTACAACGATGAATGACTGGGTCCTTGATTTTAAGTTGTGCACACAATCTGTTTTCCATTTTAATGATCTAATTTCCATTACTATCATTCACAAACTGTTTTCATGCATAGAGTGCTATCTTTGGTTAACACTGCTCTAACATACTAAAGATCTCATTTGCACAAGCCTGTTCATCCTTCCATCCTTAAGCTCAGGAAGGATACTTGCTCTAAGCCCTCATTCTCTTACCTGAATGTCTGCTTCTGCTGTCTCTAGGGCTCTCTGGTACAAAACTGAATGCCTCAGATTTAGGGATCCACTTAGACTACTTGAATGCTATTAAGAGTCTGGAATTCCTGTGAAATAGTTTTAATAATCTGATAAATTTGGCTATGTAGAAAAGTTTCTGTGTGTATGTGTGTGTGTATGTATAAACATAAGCAAAGTAAAAAAGATAAATGGCATATAGGGGAAAAATTTTTCAACTTACACTAAATATAAAAAGCTAGCTCCTAAATATATAAAGAACTGTTAAAATAACAAAGGAGATCAATAATGTAAAAAAAAAAAAAAAAGTGGGGAAAACGTTAACAGACAATTTACAAGAAAAAATATACAAATGCTTTAAATATGGAAAAGTATTCAATTTCACTCATATATTCAACTGAGAATGATGGCTACACTGTGAGGCACGATCTCTTACCTATCAGATGGCAAATGTTCAAAGGCTTGACACACTCTGTTGGGGATTTGGTGTAGAAATCATCATTTTCCTACACTGCCAATGCAAGTGCAAGGTAACACCAGGCTAAGGAAGAGAATTTGGCAGTCTTTTAAAACACTACAAATTCATTGATCCTTTGGCCAAACACTGTCATTTCCAGGAATTTACCTTGAACATACACCTTCAGTAATATGAAATGTCAGATGCACAAGGTTATTCATTGTGGCATATGTCAAATAGCAAAATATTACAAAACCCAAAATTTCCATCAGTAGGAAATTGGTTAAATAAACTATGAAACATTTGCACTGTTAAAAGAACAAGGAATGAGGAATATTTCTATTAACTGATGGGTAGTGATTTAAAGGATACACTCTTAAATTAAAAAAAAAAGATACACATACACACATGCATGCAGACATATACACATGCAGATTTTCTGTAAGAAAAAGGGAGACTTTATTTTTCTAAAATAAACACAAAAGGGTAAGAGATAAAATATTGAAATGGTTCTGCAAGCTAGGTGAGTGGGGGTGGGGTAGAGATGATAGGGATAAACTTCTCCCACTGTACACTTCTACAGATTTGACTTTTGAACCATATTAATGTTAAACTATTTTGTTAAAAAGTCAAATAAAAAAAAGATCAATATAGAAATTTGTAATATTGAAAACAAACAAAATTGTAATTGTGTATCTAACTGATAGCATTGGTACAAATAAAATGAATTAATCTGTGTTAATTTTTGAGCAGAGTCTCCCTGTTGCCCACCATCAGTGGGCTATAATCAAAGGACACAAAATAACTGCTGAATCATAGAGAACTTTACTTTAGTAGGTTTGATGTTAGTAGAGGTCAGGATGTCATAATTCTTGAACTATTTCTTGGTGTATTGTAGGAGATGGATAGTTGATAGATAGTGTGAGAGAGACTGTTAGACAGATTCATGTTGCCATCCACAATGACCTCCTGGAGGAAGGAAGGAGATTCAAATACAGAGCAAGGTTGGAATTGGAAGTGTCAGTAGGAAGTCACTGCAAAGAGCCTAGAAGGAATTCCAGTGGCAGTGAGTACACTTTATGCTCAGATCTTGGTTTAAATAACACACTAATAAGAATCAGGGCTCTTTGGAGAAAATGTTGTTTCTGGGTGGAGGTTGGGGAAAATACAGTGGCTTTGGAAAATATTGCTGTGCCTAACAGTCAGAGACCCTCAGGATATGACAGATGCATGAACAAAAATCATGAGAATCACTGGAAGGGGCTCCAAGTCATCAAAATTCAGACAACGTAAGAATTTAAAAGGATAAGGATATTAACGAATTATAAAAATATGAAACAAAATTACAAATCCATAGAGATAACAAAGAAACAGGAAAAAGAATGGAATGTTACTCCTTACAGAAGAATGCTACTACTTAATATAAAAGGAATGATGGAATTATATAATCACCATTCTAAACTTCTGCTATAATCATTCATTTAAGAAAGGATTATCAACTGACACTAAATGATTGGGTGAAAGATTTTTGGACCAAATAATTTTCATAGAGGTTCAAGGTATCACCTCAAATTTCATTTATTGATTAGAAAGGAAAGAGGTACATCTTTAATGGTGATGTCTAGTGGATACTACTTTATCCAAGGGCACTAAGTTAACATCACCAACAATGGGGCAAACTAAGGTGTGTGCCTTCTGTTGTGTTCTGGTGTGCAAAGCATACAAAGTGGCACCAAAAAAGTATAAGTAGGGTCTTCCCTGGTGGCGCAGTGGTTGAGAGTCCGCCTGCTGTTGTAGGGGACATGGATTCGTGCCCCAGTCTGGGAAGATCCCACATGCCGTGGAGCAGCTGGGCCCGTGAGCCATGGCCTCTGAGTCTGCGTGTCCGGAGCCTGTGCTCTGCAACGGGAGAGGCCACAACAGTGAGAGGCCCGCATACCGCAAAAAAAAAAAAAAAAAAAAAGTAGAATTTAATCATAAGACAAATCCAGAATATGAAATCCTCCACAAGAAAATCGGCAGACTCACAAATGTTAATGTTAGGACAGTTGCACATTAAATGAGCCTAAATGAACGTGGAGAGCAAATTCATGTGAGATTCTCTTGGTTGGAGTTTGAGCACCCCTTCCCCAGTAAAGACTGCTATAAAGCAAGTCATTGCAACAACTGGTGAAATGATAACAGATTGTCTCTCAGGTAATATTATTTACCAAAGTTCATCTCCTTTGATACTGTGCATTGTCATTATGCAGGAGAATGTCATTGTTCTCAGCAGTTACATGTTGATGCACTTAGTGTGAAGATGTTTACAATTTAATTTTGAAAGATGCACCCATAATTAAAGGAGGAGAAGGCAAGAGCAGGAGAGTGAGAGAGGATATGGTGAGTGATTTAAAAAGCAGCAAAAATGGCAAGAATTTTTGGGTGTTCATTGTATTTTCCATTCATCTTTCCTGTAGATTTAAGATTTTTTAAAAAAGGCTGGAAGAAAAAGAAAAAGGAGAATAATATTTAAAAAGAGTATATTACTTTTATAAAGAAAAGAGGGGGCTTCCCTGGTGGCGTAGTGGTTGAGAATCTGCCTGCTAATGCAGGGGACACGGGTTCGAGCCCTGGTCTGGGAGGATCCCACATGCTGCGCAGCAACTAGGTCCGTGAGCCACAACTACTGAGCCTGTGCGTCTGGAGCCTGTGCTCCACAACAAGAGAGGCCGCGATAGTGAGAGGCCCGTGCACTGCAATGAAGAGTGGTCCCTGCTTGCTACAACTAGAGAAAGCCCTCACACAGAAATGAAGACCAACACAGCAAAAATAAAATAAATAAATTAATAAACTCCTACCCCCAACATCTTCAAAAATAAAAAAAGAAAGAAAAGAGGAGAAGGAGGAGTAGAAGAAGAAACCAAGGAAGAAAAAAAGGAGGAAGGGAAGGGGGAGAGGCAGGAGGAGAGGGAGGGGAGAAGGAGGGGGAAGGGAGGAGGAGGGGGAGGGGAGGAGGAGGGGGAGGGGAGGAGGAGAAGGAAGGGAAGAGGAGGGGAAGGGAAAGAGGAATAGAGGGGGATGGGTAAGTGAGGAGAATGGACAATGAAAAAATCTCATCAAGACCCAGCTCCAGGACACCACTCAGGATCTTTCTCCATATATTTTTGCATGGCCATGTGTATTGATGAGTACTATTTTCCACTAATAATCTCTGTATTACATATGGTAGCATATGTAAGGAGAAATTAGAATGTGAGTAGGACAGATCATAACCAAGTTGCTGAAAAGAGTTAAAAAGTCTTTTAGTTTTCGCTGCTTCACTCTACACAAATCCCTTGATGTGAGCATAGTGCTACAAGTCTTACCACAAAAACGGTATTTCTTCAGCTGGTCTCCTACCAAAAGTACATGAGCCTGAAGTGGGTGTCACTTTTACTATAAGCAGTGATTATCACCTCAGCAGCAAGTGGATCTAACCATATTTTTTTTTTTCTCATCTATATATCTACATCATTTTCTTAAAGAATTTCAACAAGACCACAAAACCCTTAAGGACTAGTGAGGATATTCTTTACCTCTTCCATCCCCAGAATCTATCATGGTGCTGGCACATAATAGGTACCTAATAAATGTTAACTGAACAACTGGATGACTGAAAGCCAGATATATCTAAAATAATCTTGTAAGGATTTTAAATTATTTTTTATTGATCTCCTCTTCAACATTCTGGCAAACATATGTTCTAGGAATGAAAATGAATATTGAAAGTATGGATGACCACGATAAAGCTGTGTGCATGTATCAGTTATCTAGGTTAATATTTATAAACTATTGATTTTTTTTCCTTCTAATATTGAAAAATGACTTTTTCACATAGAAAAAGTCATATAATATGATTTTATGAAAACTTCAATGTTTTCCTATCTTCTCTTAAACTCTTGACATCTATCTGTCTGTAAATCCACAATAAGATACCATCTCATTCAGTCAATATTTTGTGCTCTCCTATAAAATGCTACACGTTCCACATACACATTTTCTCCAAGCTAGAAACATTTAAGTACTACTGCTCTTAGTGACTGCAATAGAAAGCAGTAAAAAAGACAGGGAGTTTTCATGTAAGGAGGTAAAAGTGAATTTAGTTACCTGCTGGGTCAGAATTGTGCATTTTTGAAGGTCATTTAACATTTCAGAGTCTCAGTTTTCTTGACTTAGAATGAAGATACACCTAATGCAATAGCTGAAGAATAAAGTAAAAGCGGATGAAGAAAAGAAAAATTATCATGGCCTTCTACATGGTTTGTGGATGGGTTTCAGGGCATGTAAGGACCTCCAAAACTGTATGTGACGTATTTGTGTGTATGTGTGTTTGTGTGCACATAAGTGCACTTTTCTGGAAACAAATTCACCTCTTTGGATTCTCAAAAATATCTATGGCCATAGAAGATTAAAACTTATTGTAAACTGTGCACAAAGGAAGTTGTTATTCAGACACAATTAAATTGATATGTTCACTCCACTGTTTGTCCACAAACTTCTTCTATTTGCTATAGTTCCAAGGGGACAGTAAACAAGGAATGAACACTGAGGTCTGGAAAATGAGTTGCCCATTTTGGTCCCAGAGCTCACTGGCTGCAGAATCTTGGGCAAGTTATTTGGTCTTTCTGAATCTCAGTTTCATTTTTCATAAAATGAGAAGAGAAACTCCATATTCCAGGAATGGTTTTGCTGTGAAGATGATAGACAAGGAAAAGAGAAAATAGTCCTATAGTGTCTGACATAAGGCACTCCCACTCTTAAGTTTATCTCTTGAATTTCTCCTTAGTCTTTTTCTCTCCAAAATAAGTCATCCCCATTTTCTGTGTTTTCTCACTGATAATACTTTTGTAAACTCCTTCTCTTTGTCTTCATTATGAGATGTATTTTTCCTTTTCTCCCAATTATTTTCTATTGAACAGATACTACTAGAACACTGTCCTCTTTTAATGAGTCCTATGGATTCCAATCAACCCTTGTCAGCCATGGGTGACAAAATTGCAAGAAGTATTCATCTGCCCACTCAGTCTGTCCAGCTGGGAGAATCTTATCCTTTTACCAGTCATTGAGTTTCCATGGACTCTTTCACATTTGTCCAAGCCACATAAGTACATATATGAAGAACAACACTATCTAATATTGTTTTTTACTTCCTGGGTGCTTGTTCTGCTTCCCTGCACATTCCTTGAAGAAGTATCATTGTTAACAAAATCTGACTGCTATCCATCTCCCAGGTGAATGGACAAGGGCAATGATGCAGGGAGTATCTTTCTACAATGGGATACTGGGTAATGATTTTTGGAAACACAAGATTACTAGAGGGACCAAAATAAGAAAGATTATAAGCTTTATTGTAATGGAGCATGACCCTATGGGGCCTTCCAAGGAGATAACCCTCCTCCCGCCACATGTCCTCTGCCTGCCTCTTACCTGTAGAAAAACTTTAGCCAAAGAATAAATTTAATCAGAGAAATGAGAAAATACAGAAGCAAAGAAAAATAGGCAAACAAGTCAAAATAATAATAGTTTTACCATTAAAGTCAAAGGACCTTTAGTTCCTCCTCGAAGGCTATAGAAAATTATTCTGAGCCATATTCTTTGAGCTATTTTGCAGAAACTAAAACCCACATCAGGTGGAAGAAATTAGCAAATCATGCAGACTGCAGCCATGACATAAGTTGCTCCATCTTACACAATTCTGAGAACTGGCCTCAAGGAAATAGGAACAAACCAACCCTGGAACTGAAGATTAACTGTACTTAAAGCAATCAAGATGACACTTACCAGACACCACATGACCAATTTCAAGATGACGGTCAGAGCTGACTGTGCTGCTCTGCACACAGCCTCCTCCCTCTGTCTATATGCCCCTGAAACTCCCCTTTTTAAGCTCTTGCCTCCAGATTAAGAGTGGGGAGCTGGCTTTTGGACATGAGCCCACCTTCTCCTCAGGTTGTTAGCCTCCTGAATAAGGCAACCTTTACTTTATTACCAATAATTGTCTCTTGAGTATCTGCTTTCCAGTGGTGAGCAGCCGAATCTGAGTTTGATAACAGTAGCTTTAGGAGAACTGAAAAATAAATTAGATGCTAAAATAGTTTGCAAACTGAAAGTAGAGGAAGCTCTAGGAAGAGAAGACATCTGGTTGACATTAAGGGAGATTAACGAATAAAGATGAGTACAAAGTAGAAAGACCAAGGATGATTTGGATGGCCCTGAAGTAAAAATGATCATTTGTATTGACTATCAGACATGTAGGAAATGCAAGGATTAGTTTCATTTAAAGAGTATCAGCCCAGATAAGAATGAAGCATACTAAGCCCTCTTTAAATGGTTTTGGATGGAATTATGTTATTATAAGCACAATAAGCCTGCTTCTAAGAGAACATCTCAGCTTTGGCCAGTGCTGTGTCAATGCACATCCAGTAAGTTAGTGAGAAAGACCCAGCAGAAATTTTGCTCCATGGAAACTGAGGATCCTCCCCAGAGAGAACTCACATAAGGGATATTGGAGCAGCACATGTCTGTGATCTAGGGATTCCAGCTTAGTGGTCAGAGGCAGAGATTCTCAGAACAACACGTTCATCTTCTCTCAGATCATTCTAGATTAACTGTGTGTGTGTGTGTGTGTGTGTGTGTGTGTGTGTGTGTGTGATAAAAGAGGAAAACAAGAGAGAGGGAGAGAAATACAAAATCAAAGGGAGACAGATTTAAGAAAACAAAAGAGATATTAACTCTGAAAGGCATTTGATTTAGAATATTGTTTTGGGATGACTTGAACAGAATATGATACAAAAATGAGCAAGCCATAGACTTCTAATGCATTTCTCACTTTCTCATCCCCATAAATGTGATTTACTACTGGTCCTTTCAAGTTTTAGCACCCTGGGAATTAATGGTACCTCCCATCAGATCAGTGACAATTTTAGGGTAGGAATTCACCAGCAGCACATGGGAGGCACCTCCAAGAAGCACGAAGAGGAGAAACACTTAAGAGAGGAGATGAGGTACTGCATGAACAGTGGAGAGCAATAATAAGTCAATTCTGAGTTAGTGAATTAATGTGATCTTCTTTTCACCCTGAGAATAGACAGACTCAATGCAAATATTAGGCTCTGGTTTGGGAAGGGCTTTATCTTATATTTTAGGTAATGTTCTAAATCTGTGTTGTCCAATATGGTAGCCACTAGTCCCATGAGCCTACTGAGCTCTTGAAATGTGGCCATTGTAACTTAAAACTGACTTTTAATTTTACTTAAATTTAACTTAATTCAAATTAAAATAGTCACTTTTTACCAGTGCCTTTTGTAGTAGATTCATATATTTAGAACACAGTAGGTTAAGGACATAGGCTCTGGAGCTAGATCCCAAATCATAAATCTTAGCTCTGTCATTTACTAGCTGTACATATTTGGACAACTTATTATTTTCATAACTAAATTTTATCATTTGAAATATGGGGAAACTTTCATAACTACTTTGTAGAACTGTTGTGAGGATTAAATGATGGTGCTTATGCAAAGTGCTTAGAAAATACTTTGCATTTATGAATTACTCAATAAAAGTTAGCTATCATTAATATTATTACCTTTATGATTCTTTTTTATTCTCTGTATTGGCTGCTATAGAGTTCTACAAACTAATAGTCAATAAATAACTGCAGACACTAGATATTATTCTTTCTATCATTTTCTTTTACCTCACTATTGAGTAAAATACATTTCTAGAGTAGTAGTGGAGCAGGATGTGGCTGTATCTAGAAGCCTTTGTTGGTTGTGATGCTGAGATAGGGGTGGGGAATGAAACACAGAATGAATGGAAAAGAGAGACTAGAACCCTAAATGAATGGACTATTCAGAAAAGAATGTACAAGCTCTGAATTATGGGAATTCCAAAAGACGGTTTGCAGTCAGTAACTCTGCATCAACTAGACTTTTGTTTTCTTGGAACTAGTAGGGCACTATGATCAAACATTTCCATCAACTATGTTGCCTTATGCCCATTTTTGGAAAATCCCAGCCTCCCATGGTCAGCCAGTTTTTGGTTTTGATCATCATAGTCCTTTAAGTCTCATCTATTTTCTATTGACCTTGTGATGCAATGCTTCTGAGATTCATCCATAGAGCTGTGTTATAGTAGTAGCTCATTTTTTTCAGTTATTGAGTGGTGTTTCACTGTGTACTGCAATTCGTTTATCCATTATCCTTTATTGATAAATAATTCATTTGTTTCCACTTTGGCTTTATAAATAGAATTCCTATTAACATTCTTGTACATATCTTTTTGTAGACATGTATTGCTATTTTTCTTAGGTAAATATCTAACAGTGGAATTGCAAGGTCATAAGATGAGTGGGTGTTTATTGTTATAAAAAAATTGCCAAATAGATTTCAAAAGTGGTTGTACTATTATACACTCCAGCAATTTTATGAGAGTTCTTATTTCTTCCTATTCTCATCCACATTTGATAATGTCAATTGTTTTCATTTAAATTATACTAGTGACTTTAAATAGTATCTGATTGCAGTTTAATATTGCATTACCCTGAATAGTGATGATGTTAAGATGTAAACTTAGTCAATTGGTTTTAAAACTTTTTTCTATTATAACCACTTCAAGGTATCATTGTTTTCTCAGCTGTGCTTTGGCTGTATCTCACCAATTTTGATATGTTGTGTTTTCATTAATATTAGTTTAGGATATTTTGCAATTTTTCCCTTGTGATTCTTATTTAAACCGGGGCTACTTAGTGATGTATTACTTAATATCCAATATTTCTAGATATCTTATAATTCTATGTTTAACTTAATTTAATGGTGTTCAAATGCATGCTTTGTAAGATTTCAAATTTTTTTTAGTTTATTGAGACTTGTTTTATGGCTCAGCATATAGTCCATCTTAGTGAACATTTCATGTGCACTTGAAAAAAATGTGTATTCTGAAGCCATTGAATGTAGTACTCTGTAATTGCCAGTTAGGTCTTAATGGGTTGTGATGTTGTTTAAATCTTTTATATATTTACTGATTTTTGGACAATTGCTAAACTAATTGCTGAGAGAGGGGTGTTAAAATCTCCAGCTGTGATAGAGAATTTGCCTATTTTTCCCTTTAGCCAGTTTGTGCTTGATGTATTCTGAAGCTCTGTAGTTAGGTGTATGTAATTTTAATGCCTTCCAGAAGAATTGATAATTGGCCTGCTGATGATAGGGTCTCTCAGTTTTTGCTTAGGTGAACATATTTTATTTTGCCCTAATTTTTGGATATTTTCACTGGACATATACGTCTATGATTTTTTCCTTTCTTTCAGAACTTTAAAGGTGCCATTTTATTAGAGGTCGAACACTTTGAACTTGTAGAGGCTTGGTTTTACACTCTGATGGGGCATGTCAGGGGAATGCTCAAAGTACTTATCAAGACGCTCTAACTTGGCAGAATTTTGACTCAAAGCTCTTGTGACTTTGTATGGAAACTGTTGCTTTCCTCTGGGCTCTTTGAAGTTCTGCCTGCACGTTTTCTCCTTCTGTGATTCCCTCCCTTAGAGGAATTTCCCCTCCATTTCCACCTGCTCCAGTAGCCTTGAACTCTGCCTTCTGACACCAAAAAACATCAAGACTATGGCTTTCTTCATGAGCTCCAATTGTGCCATGCATGGGCACTGCAATATGCATGTAGGGGAAAAACCCACAAATATGGGTGAATGTGGTTCCCTTCTTTCATAAGTGGACTACCCTCCAGTTTCCCCAGCTTTTGGGTCCATAGTGCCTTTCTTAACTTTGTGAGCTTTAGTCCTATACAAGTTATTTCACCATTGGAGGATCCAGAACTCTCACCATGTACATTTCTTTGTAGTTCCAGATTACACCTTATATCACAACAGACATTCACTAAATATTTGTGCATTTCATTTTATATTTTACTTGAAAGAGGTACTGAATTTGAAAGGACATTGAAGAGTCATTAGTATTCTTTTAAAAATTGTCATATCGGGCTTCCCTGGTGGTGCAGTGGTTGGGAATCTGCCTGCCAATGCAGGGGATACGGGTTCGAGCCCTGGTCTGGGAAGATCCCACATGCTGCGGAGCAACTGGGCCCGTGAGCCACAACTACTGAGCCTGCACATCTGGAGCCTGTGCTCTGCAACAAGAGAGGCTGCGACAGTGAGAGGTCCGCACACCGTGATGAAGAGTGGCCCCCGCTTGCCACAACTAGAGAAAGTCCTCTCACGGAAACGAAGACCCAACACAGCCAAAAATAAATAAATAAATTAATTAATTAATAAAAATAATCATAGAAGGTATCTTGAAGAAGCAAACATCTGAAAATTAAACAGCACATCTTTCAATAGCCCATGGAGAGAATATCAACACTGGTTGTAAGTATCCCATAAAAGGAATAGAAAAAAGTCAGTGTTACCCTCTCCCCTAAGGTTGAAAGATTTAACAAATAAAAACAGTATGCCCAGTAAGATTTGCATTTCAGATACACAAATTATAGTTTTTAGTGTATGTCCAGTGTAATATTTGTGATATACTTATCCTAAAAAAAGTATCTGTTGTTTACCTGAAATTCAAATTTAACTATATTAAAGCTGCCAACCCTCCCCCTTTTCTTGCTGCTTCTCTGAATGTAAAAATACCAAGCCATGAGACCCTGGGCACTGTCAGAGATCTGGCTCCTGAATGGAAGAAACACTTGTGTAGACCTCCTGTCAACTTGCTTTACAGAATCTCTACTTTCTGATCACTAAGGTAGGGTGAGAGGTAGGGACAGAGTGTAGAGCCTACAGCTGGGCTTAGAATTCCCCCATGAAACTCAGCTGCCTGCTTGGTATGACCACAAGAGCCATGGCTGGAATGGGACCAGGTGGCACCTTGAAAATGCCGAAGTTTCTTCTCGTTTCAAAGAAACAAATTACAATTTCTAAGGAAAATTTGTAAAAAAGAAAAAAAAAAGTCACATGTCTTATTGGTCTGCAATTACCACAGAACTCTCCTCCCTTAGCTAATTTTCATTGTATAGATTTATCACAACTTATTTACCAATTACTCTATCAACTAATGCATTTCCAAATGTTACTTATATGGAAATAAGCAAAGACCAACCAGATGAGAACAGGCGAATGCTATATATTCAGAGTTTTCTATCTCAAATGAGTCAGCCATCATCACTTGCATTTTGACAGAGACTCAAAGGCAGGCAGAGGAGTGGGAGAGGTTTGCAGTGGAAAAGAGGGAAGGCTTCAGGTGTGTGCTAATTGGTGGCTGTTGCTGAGATACTAGAAGCAGGGTATCCTATGTAATTGGTTACAGGGGTGCACATATTTGACTTTCTCTGGTTGGGCCCAAGTTGCAAGCAGGAACGCAAATTAAGGAAGCTGTAAGTTATCAATAAAGCCCTGGCCATTTGAGGCTGAATGCTACAGGAGTTTTCATTAGGCTTCCTGGACTGGCTGCTAAAGGTAATGATTTTATTTCTTACAACTCTGGCTTATAGATAGCAGGTTGGCTTCCGGGCTGGTGGTTGCAGATTGTGGGTCAGAGTTCTCTTTTTGTACACGATCTGGCCATTATCTGTGTATATATTCAGTCTCAATTCTTAGAAATTATGCTTACTTATTATCATTGTGCATGTTTCCTTATCCTTTTCACTCAAAATTGGGTTGTCTACTCTTCGCCCTATGATTTCATATGAATTTTAGAATCAGTTCATCAAGTATGGGAGAGAGAGAGAGAGAGTTGCTTTGAATTTCTAAAAACAAAACAAAACAAAATTTTTGTTATGAGTATAATTAGGAAATGTAATAAGAATTTTAAGGTGGATTATGGGATTCATAACAATTTTTATTAAACTCTTATTTCTACTTGTTTATCTTTAGATGTTCTATTCTGATTCTATATAAACATAACTGAAACAGGAGGGAAGGGGGCAGGACACGACCTTTGAAAGAATGACATAGCCTGATGACATAAACTGATTAGAACCAAATGGGTCCAAGATGGCAGACAAGTCGACTTCCACTAGACCTTGAGCCTCAGTATATGCTCACTGTAACACATCAGCAAGCTCAATGACACAACCACCAGTACCATGACAGTTCCAAGGCCAATCATAAGGATCAAAAAGTGGGCAGTGGCCCAATTCCTGGAACTCCCCACCCCTTCCTGAAATAGCTGGAATACTCCTCCCACTCATTAGCCTATGAAATTACCCAGCCCTAGAAAAACTGACAACCCCATACCCTGGTGCCTTTCTCACCTTCTGAGATGGCCCACACTCTGTCTGTGGAGTGTGTTTCTCTCTAAATAAATCCACTTCTTACCTATCACATTGTCTCTCACTGAATTCTTTCTGTGATTAGACTTCAAGAACCTGAGCTTCATTAAGTCCTGAAACCAGGTGTGTGATCTCAGTTGAAAGACCGTGAGTTTTGGCAGGGTCCGAGTCCCTGCTGTGTGGGTTCAAGTCCTAGTCAGGGTTTAGGCTGGGTTCGAGTTCTGGCATGTGGGTTCAAATCCCAATCTGAAGTGCGCGGTTTCATAATCAGTAGCTTTTAATGTGCTCCCAATGTCTGGAGCATCTGATGTGTCACACAGGCGGGTCCAAGTGTCAGTTTACTGCTGCATAGTATGCTGGACCCTCAGTGGGCTCTTAGAAGTAGACCAAGTGTGGGGAAACCACGTGTAATGGGCCAAATCTATCCTGCCCCCTGACTTTCTAGGTCCAACAATGTGATTTCATTTTAAATGGGTAGAAAAAGGAAGAAGATTTCATAACAAGTGAAAATTGCATAAAATTCAAATGTCTAGGTCCATAAATAAAGTTTTATTGGAATAGAGCCAGGCTCATTTGTTCATGGATTATCAATAGGTGATAATGTAGCGTTGAGTAGTCGCAAGCGAGTGTGGCCCATAAAACCTATAATATTTGCTGTCTGGTCCTTTACAGAAAATTTGCTGATCCCTAGACCAGACTTTCATATTCTCCATGACTGAGTCATATTCTTGAAATTTTTTCTTTAATAATTTTCTCCTTTTCATATTTTGTTCTCCTTTTCTAAAATTCATATGTGTAAACATTATAGCTTCTGGGCTGATTGTTTTAATTTTCTAATTTTTTTCACCAGTTTTGCCTCTCTCTTATTCAGAAGTTTAAATGGCTCTACAAACTCTGTGACCAGTTTCCTCATTAATTACAATTATAAAAAATCAAGCAACCATTTGAGGTCATATTTATATGTGTCATTATGGAAAACGATACATATTGCATATATTTGTGAAATTCAGTAAAACTGTTGAAATCATCTTTAAGCCAGATGCTGCTTGATGGTAAGTAAATAAAATACTGACATTAAGAAATGGTCATGAAAATAGATTTCTTAAGAGTACCTTGCTTGGGTAATAATTACGAATATAGTATAGCAAAATGAAATACTGAAAAATATGCTTAATTGTATGTTTGTATTGAGGTTCAAATTGTTTTGCTCGTAAGGTAACAAAACTCTGTCAAAATAATATTCCATCATTTTGATGCCCTTGTGTTCTTTTGCGGTACGCGGGCCTCTCACTGTTGTGGCCTCTCCCGTTGCGGAGCACAGGCTCCGGACGCGCAGGCCCAGTGGCCATGGCTCACGGGCCCAGCCGCTCTGCGGCACGTGGGATCCTCCTGGACCGGGGCACAAACCCGTGTCCCCTGCATCGGTAGGCGGACTCTCAACCACTGCACCACCAGGGAAGCCCCCTTGTGTTCTTTAATTAAGGAAATAATAGGTTTTAAAAATGCACTATCACAGAAGGTAAAAGTAAAACCTCCTGTGTACATCACAGCTAAAGAACTACCTTTCTCTAAAGAATTGATATTAAGAAATTAAATGTTACTTCTCTTGTAACAGCCCAGGAGACCTCAGTCATACACATATGAGGCTGGCATATATGTCTTTAATGCCACTAATTTAGTGATGTTCATAATAAACATTCCTGGTTAAACATTTTCCAGCTCTAAAAATAATATGACTTTGCATCCATGTGGTCCTTTCACTCACCCAAAGTGCTGACAGAGTGTGGATTCTGACTGCCTTACGTCTACAGCCTTTGTCTCAAGCTAGCATGTGAAAGACACCGGTCTCCATGCCAGCACAGAGACACAAATGATCCACCACTTCAGAATCATGGGGCCCTAACTTACTGAGGTGGAAATGACTCTCCAGTGCTGAGTCAACCAGAAGACACATTTTGACACACACCACACACACATACACACCCTCCCCTGTGGAGCACAGACACATACTCCCATGCCCGGCTCCCGCTCCGTGCTCAGGGAGGTGGTCCACTTTGCTGATAGTCCTGGTACATGTGCTTGGAAGCAGCAAGAGACCAAGAGAGAAAGGAAAGAAAGATCAGAAAGGATGAAAAACAAATGCATTATTCCCTTAACTCCCATTTCTCTTGTCTTTCAAGCAATTCCAAATCACCTAGGATCTTTCAACTCAGTTTCTTACTTCTTCATTCATTTATTCAATTATCCATTTGTAACCTTGATTATTTCATTTATTCAAGAATTACTGACACAGGATCTTCTACTTACCAGGAACTTATCTAATAGAATCCAGGCATGCTGGGGGAAACAAGAGAGAAAAGTCCCTGTCATCATAGAGTATGTTGTACATAACACAGGAGGAAACAAATACATAAAATAGGTAATGTCAGATATCAATGCATTAAAAGCAACAGAACAGGGTAAGATGAAAAAGCATGATTTGGGATACAAGGACACTATTTTAAAATATGGTGCTTAAGTTAACCTGGGGCCAGAGTCATGAGGAGCCAACCCTGAGGAGTTCTCTGGGAAGAACATTTCAGGCAGAGAGAATGATATGTGGGGCCCTGAAGTGGGCAGAGTGAGTAAGGAGGGGTGAGAGGTCACCAGGTCAGAGGAAGAGAGAGAAGGGGACAAATCATGTTGAGCTTTGAAAGAGGTATCATCAGGGTCTCTCTACCCTTTAATATTTAGACACGATTGGTTCATGCTCCCGTTTCACAGTTTCTGGAAATGCCATACCCTCTCCCCTCCAAGATGTCAGTGAATTTCCAGCGATGTTACATCACCTAATATACCAAGTCCTTGCTTCCACTGATGTAGAAGTAGGTCAGTCGTGGGTCATCAGCACATCCTGAGCACCCTGCTCCACTCTGTATTGGCCTAGGCTGGGCACAATGGGACATGGGCCCATTCTTTGATTACTGGGTCTGCTGCCACACCCACACCACTGCACCAAGGCATAAGCTGGACATTCCAGTGTAAGCATCAGCTTGAAGAGGTGGAGAGTTTCCAAAAGAAAGAATGAGACAGGGGAGGATGGAGAGGTGGAGAAGGAGAAGGAGAAGGAGGAGAAATAAAAGAAAACATTTATTAGACAGTCTTGTTCTTTGGACAAATCTGCTATCTTCTGCTTCCCAGACTCTCCGCATCTCCTTCCCATGTCCTCCCCACTTCTGTTCTATCTGCACACTCATCTCTGCTCTCATAACTCAGAACAGTTTACTCACCGCAACTGCTTCTTAGTTTTAAAGTACTTATGCCTTTAGAGATTCACTTTCTTTTTCAGGCACTTATTTTTCCTACAGAATTTTCTTAAAGAGTTAAGTCCTTAAAATAAATTCCAGTGACAGCTGTTTAAATAAGTCCCCCTTCCCATTTATTCACTATGTGTTTTTAAAGAATCTACTGTGTACTCTTTTCTATGGTAGATTCTGAAGCAGATATTTCATGAAACTCAATTTATTGAGAGAAAGAGACTATGATAAATATGCAAATAATTAACCAAGTATAATTGCTAATAGAGGCTTGGGTTATGATTCAATACTATATTATTTTTTCCCTCAAAGAGTTCCAGCATTGGCCATTTGGAGCTCTTTCATTTGGGATCTATATCCCTTTGAAATATTCCCAGAAGTTTTTTTTTTTTTTTTTGAGTACTTCCTTACTTTCTGGTTTAAAAAATAAAAGTTGGATTATTTCACATAATAAAAAGTGGAGAGGTAGAACAGACTGTTATTGATGTCAAAAGAGCCCAGACTCCTTCCATTGCTCTGCTTGGGGTCATTTTCAACCAGAGGCTGGTTTTCTTCCTAGTCATAAGGTGAATGCCAGGGGCAACTGGAGCTTTGCAATCAGAAGAGAGTGAGAAAATCCTCCCTTGAGCCAATAGATTAGCCTTCACCCTGCCACTGAAGAGAAATAGGTGGCAGTGGATGCTGGATTGGGAACAAAACAGCATGTGCTCCAGTCCACATTTGCACTAACTTCAACAGTTAATTCCCACATCTGTGAGCATCTAGTCCAAGACAAAATATATTGCAAAGAAGACCAAATAATGATATGAAATAAGGATTACATGGAATACCACATCTATGAGTCCAGAAATACTGAGCTTTAAAAATTAAGAACAATTAGGAGATCTTAGAAAAGAAACAGCAAAATTCAATTTGTGATTGAATTGTGCGATGTCTATAAAGACACAAATCTGGGGCTTCCCTGGTGGCACAGTGGTTGAGAGTCCGCCTGCCGATGCAGGAGACACGGGTTTGTGCCCCAGTCCGGGAGGATCCCATGTGCCGCAGAGCGGCTGGCCTGTGAGCCGTGGCCGCTGAGCCTGTGCGTCCAGAGCCTGTGCTCCACAACGGGAGAGGCCACAACAGTGAGAGGCCTGTGTACCACAAAAAAAAAAAAAAAAAAAAAGACACAAATCTGAAAATAAAGGAAATCAGGATGATGTGTATATGAACATGAAAGGAAATGGGGGGAAAATCAGGACAATATTAAACAATCTAGGAGGAGGTATAAATTAATAAAGAAAACCATAAATCATTATTATAAAATTAACTATAGTTGGGGGAAAATCTACAAAATAAAATGCAATGGCCCATAGTGGTCCAGGTTGCACAACAACACATATTTAATGACTTCCAACAATATACCAGACAATATACCAGATACTGTGTCTCAAATACAAACATGAACATTGACAAGAATTTAAAATTGGCATGAAATAAATGAACATTTTCTTCTTGGACTCTAACCTTGCCTGTATTAGCATGGTTCATGGAGAAATTCCTCAAAGATCTACTACACATTTTTCACCTTTTCTTGAATTCTTGACATGTCTTCCAAGATTTATTTTTCCAGATCCTTGACCCTGTTTGTGTTTCCAACCTTCAGCAATTCACATGGTAGTGAATAGTGGTGATGATTGCACAACTCTGTGAATATCCTAAAAACTACTAAACTGTACACTTTATTTTTTCTTTCAGTTTTATTGAGATGTAATTGACATACATCACTATATAAGTTTAGAGTGTATAGCATAATGATTTGATTTACATACAACATGAAGTGATTATCACAATAAGTTTAGTGACCATCATCTCATGTAGGTAGAAAATTAAAGAAATAGAAAAAAAAATTTTTGTGATGAGAACTCAGAATTTAGTCTCTTATCAACTTTCATATATAACACACAGCAGTGTTAATTGTAGTTATCATGTTGTACGTTACATCACTAATATTTATCCTATAACTGGAAATTTGTACCTTTTGACCAACTTCATCCAATTTCCCCTTCCCCCATCCCACTTTCACCTCTGGTAACCACAAATCTGATCTCTTTCTCTATACTTGTTTTTGGGTTTTTTTAATATAATTGACCTACAACACTACCTGTTACACAACATAGTGATTCATTATTCTTATGCATTTCAAACTGATCACCATGATAGGTCTAATTATGTCACCATACAAAGGTACCACATAGTTATTGACTATATTTCCCACATTGTAAATTTCATACACATAGCTCATTTGTTTTGTAAATGAAAATTTATCCCTCTTAATATTTCTCACCTATTTTATTTCTTTCCTCTTCCACCCTCCTCCCCTCTGGCAAACACCCATTTATTCTCTTTATCTATAACAGTGTTTATGTTTTGTTATGTTTGGTCATTTGTTGTTTTGTTTTTAGATTCCACATATAAGTGAAACCATACAGTATGTGTCTTTCTCTGTCTGACTTATTTCACTTAGCATAATACCCTCAAGGTCCAACCATGTCACAAATATCAAGATTTCATTCTTTTCTTATGTCTAAGTAGTATTACATTATGTGTGTCTCTGTGTGTGTGTGTGTGTGTATATATATATATATATATATATATATATATATATATACATATGCCACACTTTCTTTACCCATTCATCTATCAATGGACATTTAGGTTGCTTCCATGGCTTGGTTAGTGTTTTAATTTTTTGGATAAATACCAAGGAGTGGAATTGCTGGATTATATAGTAGTTCTATTTTAAAATTTTCGAGGAATCTCCATACTGTTTTTCCATAGCTGCAATAACTTACATTCCCATCAACAGTGCACGAGTGTTCTCTTTTCTCCACATCCTCACCAACACTTGTTATCTGAATTGTACACTTTAAAAGGGTGAATTTTATGAAGGGTGAATTTTATGATATGCAAATTATATCTCAATGAAACTACTAAAAAAAAATTCACAAGATAGAAAATTCCACATACCAACTCACTCCCTATAAGCCTGTGCACAGACATGCCTCAGCCTACACTGTCAGTATCATTTATTTACACGGAATTTCCCAGAGAGACTTCTGGATATACTCTTGCATTAGAGTACTTTGTGTGCCTATCCCAAGCTTTTGTTCACACTGTTCTCTGCATACATTATTACTTTTCCTTTAGTGTATGTAGAGTCTTCCTAATAAATTAATGAGCTCTTTCTCCAAGGAAGGTAGTGGAGAGAGCATTTCCATGTTGCAAGAACAGCCAGAATTTGCAGTCCCAAATTTACCTCCCCATTATGATTTCATGTTTCAGCCCCTACAGAGCTGAACCAACAACCCCAGGGAATAATCAGAGGGGAATGCAGTATTGCAATTTCCAGCCATGAGATATTGGACTGTAGGAAGGATGTGGGTAGGGATATGTTTTCTTCTAATGTCTTTTCAGGCTGAACTCAAATTTTAGCTTTTTTGTGGAGCCTTTATTTTCCACAGGAATGACAGCCTTCTCCAGCTATAAATTATATTTATCATTCATTTTGGTTTATTTTCTATATTATTAGCCATTTATTTTTCCACCTGTAAGTCTTACCTTTCCAATTGCTGTGTAAATATCCTCAATTCAGGGGTCTCATAACAGACCTTGTGGAAAAGTAGAAGGGTGATGGTTTTAGAAGTGAATTTGAATTCCAAATGTATTGTTTTATGATTCCATGTAAATTATTGAACTTGAGGGCCTTAGCTTAACCTATTTGTTTCTAAGGAAGATTAATAAATATGATGTTAGATGAAGAATAAATATAAATAAATTTCCTGGCATAGTAGGGGCTCAATAGATGAAGCTGTTCATTTTATCAAATGTTTTTGTACTTTACTGACTCATAGCTTCCTAACTGTATTATGTATTTGATAATACTGTTGATCAATTGATTCCTCAATTACTTTTAAAATCATCCCATAGGACTCTGTTCTGACATTTTTTAAATGAAGCTTTTGCTCATCTACTCAGCCATCTACTCAGGCACGCTCCCCTGCCATCCTCTCAGATTCCTTTATCCCATTCCTCTGTAGCTATTTTAACACTTTCTCTCCATGATGAGACAAGGACTTCCTTCAGAGAAAAATTTTTGCTTTATTTATCTCTATGTCAAGTATGTAGTTTACAAGGCTATGTGTTTGATGAATTAATAAAGCAATAAATCATTCAATCAAAAGTGATTGCAAAATTGTTGAAGCAAAGGGTATTTCAATTTTAATAGGCTTGCCAGAAGAATAGATGTTAATTATTTCAGCCTGAAAAAAGGAAGAACTTGAGTTTTTGATGGATGGAATTTGCTGATGTAGTATGAGGATGATTCTTGGTGACAATATTGGCTCATGCATCTTTCCTAACTTTTTCATTTGGTGGAAGAAATATCTCAAGCCAAATCCCAGTTCTTTCCCTCATTATTTGCAATAGTTATGTCAAACTGGACAAGTCATCTACGCTCTAGAGGCCCAGTTCCCTCATTTTCATAAATGAATATGATTGTTTCCTTCCAAGAACTTGAACTCTTTAAGATAGTACATGTGAAAAGGGCTAGCACACAGTAGGTTTCCACACCTACTCACCTTTTCCCTCCATACAGTCCCTTGCTCTTTCTACACACATATTCCAAGGTTACCTGCCGATGTCACAGACAGACATGATTCTTATCATCAATAAAGCATGAAGTTATCACACTCTACTGCTAACTGACTCCCAGTTCATAAGGCTGGCATTCTCAACTTTTCTGAATCTATTTTTCATGTTTCCCACCTCTATGTTACCATAGGCAATCACTTCCTCTCTGTTAGTCTGACTTTCTAACCCATGAAATGATGATGATTATACCTGCATGGGGCTTCTGTGAGGTTCAGTGTGGTCATGTGTAAACTGGGGTTAATATTTTGATGTAAGACACTTGAGTGAGAAATGTGAGCTCCTCCAGAATCCTCATAAAATATCACTGCAACATTTCAGCCATTTCTTACAAGGTGGGGATTGGGGGAATTGTTCCTTAACATTCATGATCTATGTGTTGTGCCTAAAAGATCTGCAAGGTGCCATGCTGATGAAATAGGGTCCAATCCTGGGATTTCAGAATGCAGAGCCACATGGCTTCATTTCTAGTATAAAAATGACAAGCATTGCCTGCCCCTTAAGGAAAAACCTATTGTGTCTTATAAACATATACAAACTACCTAAAAATGAATGAGTAACCTTTCCCCATTATGGAAAGAATAAATGCATCCCATTTAGATGAGATCAAAGAAAATTGGCTATCTCTCTTCAAATGAAATGGTGGGGAAAGAGGCTTGAAGTATTTGCATTTTAAGAAACCATCTGTAGGAAAAAACTAACTGGTGACAAAAAAAGAAAGAAAGAAAGAAAGGAAGGAAGGAAGGAAGGGAGAGAGGGGGGAGAGAGGGGGGAGAGAGGGGGAAGAGAGACGGGGGAAGGAGGGAGAGAGAGAGAAGGAAGGAAGGAAGGAAGGAAGGGAGAAAAAAAAGACGAAATTTAATTAAACAAAGAAGTTCTGAAAGCAGGAGTATTATTCTTGCACATTCTCTGAGCTCACCGAGTGCTCTCTCTCTCCCTCAGAAGGAATTAGATTTCTACCCAGTGATCCCATAGTGATCTCTGCTGACTTTCTCCAACACTGCAACTGAGTGGGACACCACACATGATTTCAATCAACACTTTGATTATAAAAGTAACCTTTTGGTTCCTGAGTTCTCACTGTGATTATTTAATCCCATATCACAATTACTCTTGGAAGCAAAAACACTGAAAACATGTTGACAAAGAAATAAAGTGAGTTTTCCAAACTGCCCAATGGGTACTATTTCCAGGTATCTGTAAGTCCATCATAGGGGAGAGGGTCAAACTTTGGTAGACAGGTTTTTAAGCATTGTATTATGTAACTTTTAAAAAATATTTATTTATTTGGCTGTGTAGGGTCTTATTGCAGCACGAGGGATCTTTCATTGTGACATGTGGACTCTCTAGTTGTGGTGCGTGGGCTCAGTAGTTGTGGCACACAGGCTTAGTTGCTCCAAGGCATGTGGGATCTTAGTTCCCTGGCCAGGGATTGTACCTGCATCCCCTGGATTGGAAGGCAGATTTTTAACCACTGGACCACCAGAGAAGTCCTATATCATGTAACTTCTAATAACCTGAGTTGTCTAGAAAGGAAACAGGCAGTTGTGCAAAATAGTAATCTCCCTCTCATTAAATGTGTTCTAACAGAACCTAAATGATGCATGTTATATGGTAATTGAGAAATTAGGTTAGATTTTTCCAACATGAGTAGTCCTATGAACTGAATATACACACATAAGCATATATATTTTAAAATATATTTTATAACTGTTATAAAATATTATATTTACATTATATAAATGTATATTTAAAATATATTTTATAAATATATATATATATATACTATATATATATATATCATTTATTTTCTTTCTTTTTTTTAAGCTAAACCTTCGAAGTGTGAAGAAAAAGGAAATACATACGGGACATAGCAATGGTTGTCACCACAGAGGCAGGTTGGAGGAAGAAGCAGATGTTATTAAAACTGGCCTCTTTTCCCTCAGAAACTCTTCCCATGGGAGGAGATTCTCTTTCCATTTTATGTGCACACTGTTTTTTTTTCATGTCAGTTTAGTGGTTTTCATTACCACAAATACAATGATCTGCCTAATTTTCCATTTTAAGTGCTCTGAACATAGAAATATGTTCTTTGAAATGCAATTTTGCTATGGTTTCCAAGTAAAATATCTATTTTAGGATCTCTAGCATTTATCCTTCAAATGTCTTCTATGGAAACTTTAGTGGCAATGATTGGTTCAGGGGTGGGCATATGTCCCAAGCTTATTCCGATCAGAGTAAATCCCAGGACATGTACAAGATTTACTGAGAAGAGGCATTCTCCCTTTTATTTTTTTGTTAACATCTTTATTGGAGTATAATTGCTTTAGAGTGGAGTGTTAGTTTCTGCTGTATAACAAAGTGAATCAGCTATATATATACACATATGCCCATATCTCCTCCCTCTTGCGTGTCCCACCCACCCTCCCTACCCCACCCCTCTAGGAGTTCACAAAGCATTGAGCTGATCTCCCTGTGCTATGTGGCTGCTTCCTACCAGATATCTACTTTACATTTGGTAGTGTATATATGTCCATGTCACTCTTTCACTTCATCCCAACTTACCCTTCCCCCTCCCCAAGTCCTAAGTCCATTCCCTACATCTGCGTCCCTATTCCTGTCCTCCTGCCCCTAGGTTCTTCAAACCTTTTTTTTTTTTTTTTTTTTTAGATTCCATATATATGTGTTAGCATACGGTATTTGTTTTTCTCTTTCTGACTGACTTCACTCTGTATGACAGACTCTACGTCCAACCATCTCACTACAAATAACACGATTTTGTTTCTTTCTATGGTTGAGTAATATTCTATTGTATATTTGTACCACATCTTCTTTATCCATTCATCTGTTGATGGACACTTAGGTTGCTTCCATGTCCTGGTCATTGTAAATAGAGCTGCAATGAATATTGTGGTACATGACTCTTTTTGAATCATGGTTTTCTCAGGGTATGCCCAGTAGTAGGATTGCTGAGCCACTTGGTACATATATTTTTAGTTTTTTAAGGACCCTCCATAATGTTCTCCATACTGGCTGTACGAATTTACATTCCCACGAATGTAAATGAAAGAGGGTCCCATTTTCTCCACATCCTCTCCAGCATTTATTGTTTGTAGATTTTGTGATGATGGCCATTCTGACTGATGTGAGGTGATACCTCACTGCAGTTTTGATTTGCATTTCTCTAATGATTAGTGATGTTGAGCATTCTTTCATGTGTTTGTTGACAATCTGTATATCTTCTTTGGAGAAATGTCTATTTAGGTCTTCTGCCCAGTTTTGGATTGGGTTGTTTGTGTTTTTGAAATTGAGCTGAATGAGCTGCTTGTAAATTTTGGAGATTAATCCTTTGTCAGTTGATTCATGGGCAAATATTTTCTCCCTTTCTGAAGGTAGAAGAGACCCACTTCAGACCTAGAGACACATACAGATTGAAAGTGAGGGGGTGGAAAAAGATATTCCATGCAAATGGAAATCAAAAGAAACTGGAGTAGCAATTCTCATATCAGACAAAATAGACTTTAAAATAAAGACTATTACAAGAGACAAAGAAGGACACCATATAATGATCAAGGGACCAATCCAAGAAGAAGATATAACAATTGTAAATATTTCTGCACCCAACACAGGAGCATCTCAGTATATAAAACAAATGTTAACAGCCATAAAAGGGGAAATCCACAGTAACACAATCATAGTAGGGGAATTTAACACCACACTTTCACCAATGGACAGATCATCCAAAATGAAAATAAATAAGGAAACACAAGCTTTAAATGATACATTAAACAAGATGGGCTTAATTGATATTTATAGGACATTCCATCCAAAAACAGCAGAATATACTTTCTTCTCAAGTGCTCATGGAACATTCTCCAGGACAGATCATATCTTGGGTCACACATCAAGCCTTGGTAAATTTAAGAAAATTGAAATCATATCAATTATCTTTTCTGACCACAACACTATGAGACTAGACATCGATTAGAGGAAAAAGTCTGTAAAACATACAAGGACATGGAGGCTAAACAGCACAGTACTAAATAACCAAGAGATCACTGAAGAAATCAATGAGGAAAATAACAAATACCTAGAAACAAATGACAATGAAAACACAACAACAAAAAACCCATGGGATGCAGCAAAAGCAGTGATAAGAGGGAAGTTTATAGCAATACAATCCTACCTCAAGAAACAAGAAACATCTCAAATAAACAACCTAGCCTTACACCTAAAGCAATTAGAGAAAGAAGAACAAAAAAAACCTAAAGTTAGAAGAAGGAAAGAAATCATAAAGATCAGATCAGAAATAAATGAAAAATAAATCAAGGAAACAATAGCAAAGATCAATAAAATTAAAAGCTGGTTCTTTGAGAAGATAAACAAAATTGATAAACCACTAGCCAGACTCATCAAGAAAAACAGGGAGAAGACTCAAATCAATAGAATTAGTAATGAAAAAGAAGTAAGAACTGACACTGCAGAAATACAAAGGATCATGAGAGATTACTACAAGCAACTATATGCCAATAAAATGGACAATCTGGAAGAAATGGACAAATTCTTAGAAGAGCACAACCTTCTGAGACTGAACCAGGAAGAAATAGAAAATCTAAGCAGACCAATCAGAAGCACTGAAATTGAGACTGTGATTAAAAATCTTCCAACAAACAAAAGCCCAGCACAAGATGGCTTCCTAGGGGAATTCTGTCAAACATTTAGAAAAGAGCTAACACCTACCCTTATCAAACTCTTCCAAAATATAGCAGAGGGAGGAAAACTCCCAAACTGATTCCACATGACCACCATCATCTTGATACCAAAACCAGACAAAGAGGTCACAAAAAAAGAAAACTACAGGCCAATAACACTGATGAACATAGATGCAAAAATCCTAAACAAAATACTAGCAAACAGAATCCAACAGCACATTAAAAGGTTCATACAACATGATCAAGTGGGGTTTATCCCAGGAATGCAAGGATTCTTCAATTTATGCAAATCAATTGATGTGATACACCATATTAACTAATTGAAGGAGAAAAACCATGTGATTACCTTAACAGATGCAGAAAAAGATTTTGACAAAATTCAACATCATTTATGATAAAACCCCTCCAGAAAGTAGACATAGAGGGAACTAACCTCAACATAATAAAAGCCATATATGACAAACCCACAGCAGATGTTGTTCTCAATGGTGAAAAATGGAAAACATTTCCTCTAAGTTCAGGAACAAGACAAGGTTGTCCATTCTCACCACTGTTACTCAACAGAGTTTTGGGAGTTTTAGCAACAGCAATCATAGAAGAAAAATAAATGAAAGGAATCCAAATCGGAAAAGAAGAAGTAAAGCTGTCACTATTTGCAGATGACATGATACTATACATAGAGAATCCTAAAGATGTTACCAGAAAACTACTAGAGCTAATCAATGAATTTGGTAAAGTTGCAGGATACAAAATTGATGCACAGAAATCTCTTGCATTCCTATACACTAATGATGAAAAAATCTGAAAGAGAAATTCAGGGAACACTCCCATTTACCATTGCAACAAAAAGAATAAAATACCTAGTAATAAGCCTACCTAAGGAGACAAAAGACCTGTACTGAAAAAAACTATAAAACACTGATGAAAAAAATCAAAGATAGCACAAACAGATGGAGAGATATACCATGTTCTTGGATTAGAAGAATCAACATTGTGAGAATGACTATACTACCCAAAGTAATCTACAGATTCAATGCAATCCCTATGAAACTACCAATGGAACTTTTCACAGAACTAGAACAAAATTTTTCACAATTTGTATGGAAACACAAAAGACCCTGAATAGCCAAAGCATTCTTGAGAAAGAAAAAAACTGAGCTGGAGAAATCAGGCTCCTGGACTTCAGAGTATAGTACAAGGTTTCAGTAATCAAGACAGTATGATACTTGCACAAAAACAGAAATATAGATCAATGGGAGAGGATAGAAAACACAGAGATATACCCATGCACATATGGTCATCTTATTTTTGATAAAGGAGGCAATAATATACAATGGAGAAAAAACATTCTCTCTTTTTTCATCTGCCTCTCCTACAGGATATAAAGCAGGAAGGAAGATGGGAACCTGCAGTTGGCTAAAGCCAAAACATGGAGCCTAAGGCTGAAGGCAAGACAGCAGAAGAGAGAGCAGAAAGATGCAGAAACTTACACCATGTTATTTATCAACTGCATCTAAATAAACTGGAAACAATTTCTAAAATATTTTAAAACAAACTAAGTTGCAGAGAAATGAAACTTCGGTTGCATTATTTAGTCCTTAGACCAAGATGAACTTAAAGTCAAACCTAAAAATGAGACTTTCGATTATGTGAATCAAGTCAGTTTTGTTTCCTTAAGTTAACTTAAGTTTTCCATGTAGGTCATCTAAAATATCTAATCAATATAGACCCAAAGTAGATATTCCTGAACTGGCTCTCTCCCTTCTTCAAGGCTCATGAATTTGAGGAGCTATCTGTAGAAAAATTCAAAGGAAAAAATTAAAAGAAGACAAAACAATGTAGGAAGTAACACAATCTGGGTCTAAGCTCTACCTGCTTAGAAAAATCATGCAAACAACTTTCTCTTCATGAGCTAGAGGAAGGGCCATGTGTACTTCTGCCTTTTTTTTTTTTTTTTCCCTTTCTTTACCACCACCTATAGCAACAGGGATGTTTTACCTCTTGTTGGGAGGACCTTTTGTTCCTTCCTTATCTTTTTCCTACCTGTCCCAGTCCACAAGAAGAGGCCTGCCCTACTGATCTAAAACTTCCTAACATCCCTCTGTGTCATATTTGTGATGTGCGTTGCCCCTTGACTTTACAGTCAGGGACCAGGCTGCTATTTGTGTTTCTGCAGCTTGTCTTCATGTGGTAAGTGGTTCCCACAAGTCCTGATTACAGGGGAGTAATGGGCACAGACTTGGCTTCCCTGAGCTGGAAGCCGTCCTCCTCTCTTGTGATCCACTTATGATCAGCTCAACATTCCTCTTGGCTCCTGTCATACCTCTTTTTTTTTTGGTATGTGTTTGTCCTGAAGTTTAGATGGGGGATGGGGAGTTGAGGTGGGCAGGAGACAGCAAATAATCATCTTCCCTTAGTTTTCTCTTTGTCTTCAGAAAAACTTCAGAGCCTTCCAAGAGGTCACTTCTCTACTATGAATAAATCTGGAATTTTTGTTTGTTTTCTCTCTGTTATTTTTTCTACTTACCATACTTTTTCTGATTGAGAACCTAAGGGATAGAATTCAGTTAGGAAAAAGCTGCCTTAAACCCCAATCATGTGTATTTCTAAAATTCTATAAGGTATTATTTAGCTAGACCCACACAGCTCCCTGCATAGTTGTTAAAGTAAAAGCCAGTATCCCATTTTAAAGATGATGAAGTTGAGATCCATAGAGGCTAAGAGAATTACATAGTCAGTGTCAAAGTCAAGATTTAAATATGTCTTCTAAATCCAGGTTTAGCAAGTTCCTTGCAATGTAGCAAGTACATTGAAATTGTTCCAACTAGCATCACTCCAAGTTTCCACTCAAGTTAAGCCCAGGTTTCATGCACCACGACATTGCGAGATTAAGGTTCCCAGATGCACAGAGGAAATAAACTCTTCAGATGAGATAAGACACATGACCTTGGACTTTGCAGAAACCTAGAAAAACAGGGCTGAAGAATTTGCTTGAGTCTGAAGCAATCACACATAGAAATCAGAGGGCAAGGGGCTCTCTGGAAGCCATTTGGGTCAAGTTTCAAAATCACCTTACATCAAGGCTTGAGACTCAGTAGCGCTCAGTAAATGTGATTACTTTTATTTACTTCCCAATCCAACGCTAAAAGATTTTCAAATTCGGAGTTTATCTTAGCCAATTCTCAGTAATCAGCGGCTTTCCTGCTATCCCTTTACCCAATCCTCTTTTAAAGAAGGGTGTAAAAGACTGATCACATCATCAAATATTATCTCTCCCTAGGGGATACAACTTGTAACAGTCATAAACATCTTATAGGAAAGAAGTTCCACTATAAAGGTGCAATTCAAGTCAGCAGGCTATATACAGAAACAATGGTAAGAGACAAAAATACTTATTGATAGGGATAAATCTATGGAAATACAGAGTATTCTAGCTGAGCTATTAGCTAACAACTGGGTGCTTTAAATATGCCATCACCAAGTTAGGCAATGGTAGGAAATAAAAAAGGTAAACATTGTCCTCTCTTGAAATTGAGGATGAATATGAACATCCCACATACTTCAGTTCTACAAATATTTACTAAAACTTTATTATGCACCAAGTCCTATGTTAGGAAAAACAGATATAAAAATTAATATGATACTCTTACCCTCTCTCTATCAGGATTATCAGGAGGGTAGGGAAGCTTTCTCTGGATTCATTCCTGTCCTCCCTGTGAGATCTTGGTGAGGTTCCTGGAGGGAAAACCTGTAAAAGTGGAGCCCCCTCTATGACAGTGGCCCACAGGAATTTCCCTCTCTCCATGTAGCCCACACTTGTCTTCTAGCAATTCACAAAAATTCCTAAGTTAATATTCATTAGGCTTATGGTGTCCTGCAGTTTCTGCTCCAGAAAAGAGAAAGAGAAAGGGCTAGCAGACGTGCAACACGTCCTGGACAGCCACCCCACCCCACAACCAGTCCAGGCAACTTCCAGGTTTCTTATATCAGCACCCCCACCCCCCATGTATCCAGTCTCTTCAGCAACCATAAAAAACAACGCCTGGGCTTCCCTGGTGGCGCAGTGGTTGAGAGTTCGCCTGCCGATGCAGGGAACATGGGTTCGTGCCCCGGTCCGGGAAGATCCCACATGCCATGGAGCGGCTGGGCCCATGAGCCATGACGGCTGAGCCTGCGCATCTGGAGCCTGTGCTCCGCAACAGGAGAGGCCACAGCAGTGAGAGGTCCGCGTACCGCAAAAAAAAAAAAAAAAAAAAAAAAGTCACTTCATCAATATGGGTGTCAGTTGACATCAAGACTCCATGACAATCAGATGCTAGCTTCACTACACAGCCCTAGACCAGTCACTACTCATGTCCGGAAACAATTGATCATCTTTAAAACTGTAACTATAATAACTTATAGTTATTATAAAATATTTGCTATATTCCCCATGTTGTACAATATATCCTTGTAGCTTATTTTATACCTAATAGTTTGTATCTCTTAGTCCCTTACCCCTATATTGACCCTCCCCCTTCTCTCTCCCCACTGGCAACCACTGGTTTGTTCTCTATATCTGTGAGTCTCCTTTTTTGTTTTATTCACTAGTTTGTTGTATTTTTTAGATTCCACATATAAGTGACATCATACAATATTTATCTTACTTTGTCTGACTTATTTCAATTAGCATAATGCCTTCCAAGCCCATCCATGTTGTTGCAAATGGCAAACTTTTATTCTTTCTTATGGCTGAGTAGTATTCCATTATACATATATACCACATCTTCTTTATCCATTCATCTATTGATAGAGGAGCAAGAATATACAATGGGGAAAGGATAGCTTCTTCCACTGTGTATTCTTGCCTCCTTTGTCATAGATTAATTGACTATAAGTGCATGGGTTTATTTTTAGGCTTTCTATTCTGTTCCATTGATCTATGTGTCTGTTTTTGTGTCAGTTCCATGCTACTTTGATTACTGCAGCTTTGTAATATAGTCTGAAGTCAGGGACCATAATTCCCCCAGCTCTGTTCTTCTTCCTCAAGATTGTTTTGGCTATTTGGAGTCTTTCGTGTTTCCATGCAAATTTATAATTATTTGTTCCAGTTCTGTGAAAAATGTCATTGGTATTTTGATAGGGACTGCATTAAGTCTGTAGATTGTCTTGGGTAGTGTGATTTTGAAATAATTGTAGATCCACAAGAAGTTGCAAATATGGGTTCCCATTTGTACATTTATATTATTTTATCACATGCATAGATTGGTAACCACTACCCCAGTCAAGATATGAGGTGCAGAAGTGTTCCATCACCATAAAGATCTTCCTTATTCTAACTTTTTATCATCTCACTCACCTCTGTCCCCTCTACTATTCTTAAAATCTGTCAATCATTAGTTTGATCTCCATTTATAAAATTTAGTCATTTCCAAAATGTTGTATAGGTAGGATCATATAGCATGCAACATTTTGAGGTTGGCTTTTCTCACTCAGCCAGATGCCCTTGAGATCCATCCAAATGTAACAACAGCTTCTTTTTTCTAATTGCTGAGTAGTGTTCCATTGTAAGAGGTGCCACAAGTTTTTTAGCCATTCACATATTTTGGTTGTTTCCAAATTTTGGTTATTATATATAAAACAGTTATGAGCATTCAAAACCAATCAATAAGAGAAAAGGCTTCTCCTTAAGAATGACACAGTTTAGCTAGAGATGCAGCAATTACAAATGTTAAAATTGTTAAGGCATTCCTTCTTCTCATATTAAATAGATATGAAATAAGTTATGGTGGAGTGATGGGTAGTTTTATGTGACCCCAGGTATTCAATCAAACATGAATTTAGGTGTGACTGTGTAGGTACTTTGCACGTATGATTGAAGTTCATCAGCAGTTGACTTTAAGTAAGGGATATTATCATAAATAATCTAGTAGGGTCTGATTTAACCAGCTGAGAGTCTCTAAGAACAGAGTTGAGGCTTCCCAGAAAAGAAGTTCCACCTGTGGCCAGCAGCTGCTGCTCATGCCAGACAGCAGTTCCAGTCTACCCTTGCTGAAGTCCCACCCTATGGATTTTGGACTTCCGAAGCCATACCACACAATTGTGTAAGCAAGGCCCTTGCAATGGATCTCTTAATATATATCTCTTAATATATATCTTAATATATATCTCTTAATCTCTTTTTTTTGGTTGAACCCTGACTAATACAGGCAGGTTACACTTCAGTGATCATTTAGTACAGGAAATTTTCCAAACATTCAATAACCTTAGAGCTTTAGGGTTAATTTAAAGTCATATGTGGAAGCCCATTTTGAAATCCAGACACATATGAATTTTTTTATTGAAGTATAGTTGCTTTACAATGTGTTAATTTCTGCTGTATAGCAAAGTGATTCAATTATATATATATATATATATATATACTATGTGTGTATATATATATATATATATATATATATATATACACACACACACACACACATTCTTTTTTATATTCTTTTCCATTATGGTTTATCATAGGATTTTGAACATTGTTCCCTGTGCTATACAGTAGAACCTTGTTGTTTATCCATATACTAGCTTGCATCTGCCAACCCCAAACTCTCACTCCATCTCTCCCCCACCCCCTCTCCCTTGGCAACCACAACTCTGCTTTCTACGTCTATGAGTCTGTTTCTGTTTCCCAGATAAGTTCATTTGTGTCATATTTTAGATTCCACATATCAGTGACATCATATGGTATATTTGTCTTTCTCTTTCTGACTTAACGTCACTGAGTATGATAATCTCTAGTTCCATCTATGTTACTGTAAATGGAATTATTTTGTTCTTTTTCTATGGCTGAGTTGTATTCCATTGTATATATGTACCTCATCTTCTTTATCCATTCATCCAGACACATATGATTTAAGAGTAGTTTTCAAGTTGTTCTTGCTCAAATCACCTCTCCACTTCCAGGTTAACCACAGGCTTCAGGAAACTCCACTTGGTCCCCTTAGAAAATGTCTGAGTGAATGACATTTAAACCAGGACAGATTAAAATAATTGCTCCTTTCATCCATCAAAATGGAAAAAAAAATGCCAAAAAAACAAACAAAAAAAACCTGTTTTTTTTTTTTAAAGCCAAGAATTGACAGTGAGGTAGAAAAAAATAGACATTCTATACACTTTAATTTGACACTGAATTGGTGATTTCTATTAAATTTTTTAAAAGATCTAAAACTTTTACTTCTCAGATATACTGAGGCTTTAATATAGAAATGCATGGGTAAATGTTTGGATATAAAATAGCTTACAGTGACAGAAAATTGGAAATGAAACAAAAACATGTCAGCAGGGGGACTGTAAAACTACCTTACAGCATTCTTTTAGGCTGTTAAGTAGAGTGAATTAAACTGACAAATGATGGTTAAATTAATATTGACCCTTATGTTTTCTTGCCCACATCCTGGCTTCTTTGTAAGAACGACTTTATTTAGCGAGGGTCTTGCAGTTGTCAGGACTGGCTTATCTATACAGTTTTCTCCTCAAGCAGAAGTCAAAGAAGGAATAGAGACTGATGCTTGCAGGATGCAAAACTGTCTTCTCATTTCCCCTCAAATCATCTCTCTTTTGTTTGTGGTAAATAGAAAAGGACAGAGAGAGAGTTTAGGATGAGAGAGGAAATGGTTGCCTTTCTCACTGTTACTACATTGTTGCTGCTGTTCTTGTTGTCTGTGCATACACTCTACACAGTAGTCCCTCCTTATCTGTGGTTTCACCTTCCTCAGTTTCAGTTAACCTCCATCAACTGCAGTGTGAAAATATTAAATTGAAAATTTCAGAAACAAACAATTCATAAGTGTTAAGAAATAAGCAGTGTATATGTTTTAAATTGTGCACTTTTCTGAATAGCATGATGAAATCTTGTGTCATCCTGCCCTAGGTGTGAATCATAATCATCCTTTTGCCCAGTGTATTCTGCCTGTTAGTCACTTAGTAACCATCTACATTACCAGATTGACTGTCACTTATAGCAGTGCTTGTGTTCAAGTAACCCTTGTTTACCTAATAATGGCCACAAAGCATAAGAGTAGTGATGCTGGCAATTTGGATTTACAGCCAAAAAGAAGCTGTAAATTGCTTCCTTGAAGTAAAAAGATGGAAGTTCTAGACTTAATAACAAAAGAATAAAAGATCTTATGCTGAGCTAATATGTACAGTAAGAACAATTCTTCTATTCATAAAATTGTGAAGAAAGAAAAAGAAATTTTTTGCTGGTTTTGCTGTTGCACTAATACTGAGAAGGACCCTGTGGAGCACCTGGACACAAAAGCCTTTCTGTGTTCCCCAGTTCTTGATTACGGAAAATAGGCTTCATTCATCCTCCATGACCTTCCCCAAGTTCCAAGGGGCAGGTTCAAACAGTTGTTAATTAGGGAAGAGAGGGGATGCACAGACAATGTTGGAACAGTCAAAAGAAACAATAGGGGCTTCCCTGGTGGAGCAGTGCTTGAGAGTCTGCCTGCCCATACAAGGGACACGGGTTCGTGCCCCAGTCCGGGAAGATCCCACGTGCTGTGGAGCGGCTGGGCCTGTGAGCCATGGCCGCTGGGCCTTCGTGTCCAGAGCCTGTGCTCCACAACGGGAGAGGCCATAACAGTGAGAGGCCCGCGTACCGCAAAAAAAAAAAAAAAAAGAAAGAAAGAAACAATAGTGCAGCCTTGGGTCAGGGTCCTGGTTTCCCATCAACAGATATACATAACAATATCTTTGAGCTGTTTTGCAGATACTGAAACCCCCACCAGGTGGGAGAAGTTAACTCTGTGCTGCCCACAAGCACCTAGATCCTAGACCAGTTGGAACCAGAAGGTTGAGGTTGCTGACTCCCATTTACCTCGTCACCAACCAATCAGAAGAAAGTCCACAAGCTGATCACACCCTCCTCAACTCCTCACTGCCCTCCCCAGGTTGGGACACATAGTTTTGAGGGCATTAGTACCCTGTGGCCACCTTTGCTTGGCAAAGCAAAGCTATTCTTTTCTCCTTCACCCAAAACTCTGTCTTCAAGATTTAATTTGATGTCAGGGTACAGAGTCTGGATTCAACTTCAACACCTCAGACTACAAACATACAGTCATAGTGCTTGATAAATGCTTAGTGAAGATGGGCAGAAGAACTGAATAGACATTTTTCCAAAGAGGAAATGCAGATGACCAATAGGCATATAAAATGATGCTCAACATCACTAATCACCAGAGAAATGCAAATCAAAACAATAATGGGGTATCACCTCACACCTGTCAGAATGGCTATAATCAAAAAGAACACAAACAACAAATGTTGGTGAGGATGTAGAGAAAAGGGAACCCTCCTACACTGTTGGTGGGAATGTAATTTGGTGAATCCACTATGGAAAACAAAATGGAGATTTCTCAAAAAACTAAAACTAGAACTACCATATGACTGACCCAGCAATTCCACACCTGGGTATATTTTTGAAAAAAATAAAAACAGTAATTCAAAAAGATACATGCATCCCAATGTTCATAGCAGCATTATTTACAATTGCCAAGGTATGAAGCAACCTAGGTGTCCATCTACAGATGAATGGATAAAGAAGATGTGGTATATGTATACAATGAACTCAACCATATAAAAGAATGAAACAATGTCATTTGAAGCACAAGGGTGGACTTGGAGGGCCTTATGCTAAGTAAACTAAATCAGACAGAGAAAGACAAATACTGTATGATATCACTTATATGTGGAATCTAAAAAAATACAACAAACTAGTGAATGGAACAACAAAGAAGTAGACTCACAGATATAGAGAATAAGCTAGTGGTTACCAGTGAGGAGAGCAGGAGGGAGGGGCAGTATATGAGTATCAGAAAAAAGTTTATTATGGGATTATATAAAATCATGTGTATGAAACATTTGAAAATTATAAAGCACTAAGAATTTTAAAAATCTTTCATTAAATAAAAAAATGGAAAAGGCATTAAATTTGTACAAGATATTTTAAGAGAGAATACATTCACATAACTTTATTACAGTATATTTTTATAATTGTATTTTATTATCAGTTATTTTGTTAATCTCTTACTGTGTCTAATTTATAAATTAAACTGTATCATAGATATGTATGTATAGGAAGAACATAGTATATATCAGGTTAGGCACTATCCATGGTTTGGGGCATCTACTGGGGGTCTTGGAACTTATCCCCCAAGAAAGAAAGACACTGTATTCCTAATAGTACATATTCTCATTCAGGTGACAGGAATTGTGTTGTTCTGTTGTGCTTTATAATTGAAGGGGAAATTTCTGGATATTGACATTGTCTCAAAATAAATATAATTGTGACATATCTCACATGTTATGTAACTAACACAACTTCTATCATATTGTGAGTTCTGTTCTATTTCTGATACTTGAAACACCCCTGACAACAGACACAAGACATAAAATTGAGACAGTGGGGCATGAAAATTCTCTCAGCCCGTGTTTTCCCTCCTGTTCTAAATACTTTCAGTATTGTAATGAAACTGCATGCTGTAAGGCATAGATAACTAAGACATAGAGCCAAAAGGAATCTACTAAATTCTATTGGGCTCTGCCAAGAATTTTTCAGTGTCTGCTGTACCCTTTTGTTTTAAGGAAAAGATGCTGAGAAACATCTTTCATTGTTACTGGATGTTTCTTCCTAGCTAGTCATTGTGACTGCATCCTGTAGAAACAGAGACTGAGGCAAGAATTAAAGTGCTGCTCTTTATTTGTAAGGTGAAAGCCCAGGGTTGTAATGGTAAGGAAAGAGGGAGACAGAACCGGGAAAACTGCAAAGCACTCAATGTAGTGTGTTACTGTTTGTACCTCTTGATTTACAGAAACACAGAAGGGACTTCAAGGGTGGAACTGGGAATCACAAATGGCATTAGTGTGAGAAATGGAAGTATGATCTCAGGAAACCTCAGCAAAGTGCCTGGAGCCGAGGGTAGCATAGAACTGAATTGAATTGCCTCAGATATAGTGGAACTGGGGGATCTGCTCTGATATGCATTTTAATCACAGTTTGCCAGGATAAAGTGAGTAAGGGGCCAGCAGTTTCATATGCTCCAGCCCCACCCAGGTCTTTATCTCTGAGCAGAATGCAAATATCACTATCCTCATGTGACCCTAACAGCCAGCTTAGCTCAGTCAAAGGGCAGAGTGAGATTTGTCTGATTCTGGGGTAATATTTCTGTGTCTTCTACTGTTTGGTGGCTGACTGCAGGTGACCTTGGGTTGAAGTTCCTAAAACTCTTCCATCTGTAAAATAGGAAATATGATACTTTTGACCTACCTCTGTGTGATAGATGGCTCTGGACCATATGAGATCTAATGAGTTAACACTTAGAAAATGCTAGGAGCTATTTTAGAAAATGACATTGTTTAAACACAAAGGATCATTATTCATTACCCAGAATGCCTGCAAATAAAAATAAGAGTGTTTCAGAATAAGAAGACTGATTCAAGGAGCTGTTTCTTCACTGTGTGAAAGACGGGTTGGAGATTAATTCAATGAATAAACTGTTTTAAAATCTGGCAGTTTCAAACTAATGAAAAAGGGGCCTGCAGACTATATTTTGGTCTGGCGGTCACAGCAGAACTGGAAATGTCAAACTGGTATGATTCATTTCTAGTATTCCCTCTCAGTTTTATTGAATACCTTCAGGCTATGCAGCCTAGGATTTCTGGAAGGAAAATTATGCTGTATGTAAGTGTAATGATATGAGGAATACAGTTTTCAGCATCTGTATCACTCATAATAGATACAATATAGAGGCTGCCTTCACCATAAATCAGACATTTGATTATACATCTTTGGTGCATCTCAACTTTTCTTCCTCATCAAACAGGTTTAACTCTTCCCCCACTCTACCCAGATAGTGTAATATATAGCATTCTCTGAGTGTAGCCTGTGGATGATAGAACTGTAGACTTATTACTTTAAAATAGTCTTTCTCTCATTAAAAATATATACATATATAGTTATAGATAAATATATCTACCTAGGAGCTTCACAATTTTGCATCTTCTTATCTTACAAAAAAATTTAGCACATTACATTTTACTTGTTTGTTATAATAATCACATCATTGAACATAAGTTCAAGTTTTTAAAATTCATTTTCTGTACAAGCATATCTCTTTTTGTTACCAAACCAAACTTGGGACCACTTGCCCACCTTCAGTAAAGCCAATCTATGGACACCAAGTTGTGGTGAAGGAAAGCTCAGTGTTTATTGCAGGGCACCAAGCAAGGAGTCCAGGTAGCTTGTGCTCAAAACACCAGAACTCCTGGATGGATTTCAGGAAAGTATTTTTAAAGGCCAGGGGAGGGAGGGGAATAGCAAGGTATGTGATCAGCTCTTGAACAATTCTCTGATTGGCTGATGGTGAGGAAACAAGGCAGTATCACAGGGGTTAACATTATCAGTCCTCAGGATCCAGTAGGCCTGGGGTCTAGGTGCTCATGGTCATCAAGTAGTTAACATCTTCTATTTAGTGGGGGTTTTAGCATCTGTAAAACAACTCAGGTAATGTGCATCAGATTCTATGATATGGGTATTACAAAGAGGAGCTAAAGCAGAGGATATGGGAGAGGGGCCTGTCCTGGGGAGGCCCTATAGGGTCCCACTTGGTTACAATTTTATTTTGTTTCACTTTATTGTGCTTCCCAGGTATTGTGTTTTTTACAAACTGAAGGTTTGTGGCAACCCTGTGTCAAGCAAGTCTATCAGTGTCATTTTTCCAACACCATTTGCTCACTTTGTGACTCTGTGTCACATTTTGGTAATTCTTGCAATATTTCAAAATTTTCATTATTATTATCTTTTGTTTTTTAATTTTATAAAGTTATTTATTTATTTTTGGCTGTGTTGGGTGTTTGTTTCTGTGCGAGGGCTTTCTCTAGTTGCGGCTACCGGGGGCCACTCTTCATCGCGGTGTGCGGGCCTCTCACTATTGCGGCCTCTCTTGTTGTGGAGCACAGGCTCCCGACGCGCAGGCTCAGTAGTTGCGGCTCACGGGCCCAGTTGCTGTGCGGCATGTGGGATCTTCCCAGACCAGGGCTCGAACCCATGTCCCCTGCATTGGCAGGCGGATTCTCAACCACTGCGCCACCAGGGAAGCCCCTATTATTATCTTTGTTATGGTGATCTGTAATCTTTGATTTTTTTATGTTACTATTGTAATGTTTTGTATTTTTTAGTTAAGGTATGCACACTTTTTGTTTGTTTTGGGTTTTTTGGGGGTTTTTTTAGACATAATGTTACTGCACACTTAGTAGATTACAGTATAGTGTAAATATAAGTTTTACATGCACTGGGAAACCAAACAATTCATGTGACTTGCTTTATTGCAGTGGTCTGGAACTGAAGCCATTATATCTCTCAGGTTTGCCTTTACAAATACTATGTACATACTGAGGGTAGTGGGAAATGCCCCTCCAAAAATCCTCTGGAATAAGGATTATTTTGAAAAACAACAAGCACAAGAGAAGCTCTGAAAACAGAGTAGAAATTACCCTTTTGTAAGAAAACTTGACACTTATTATAGAAATCTCCCTTTGTAAGGCTGCTTACCTCTCTGTACCAAGAAGACAAAGGTGACTAATTCAAAGGAAACTCTTAGCAACGGAGAAGGCACTATCTTAAATCTGTGTATCAAACCTTACTCTTGTTTACTTTTCCTGGTCACCTGACACCACCCCCATCCCACCCCCATCAACTAGCCTTCTCCTCCACACCCTTCTCTCTTTTGTCTTTAGCTGAAAATGATATGTAAGCCTGAATTCTAAGTTACTTCTGAAAGTTACTTATGTTTTGCTGGGTGTCCCCAATATATACATGAGGTATGCATGTTAATACATTTCTGTTTTTCTTTTGTTAATCTGTCTTTTCCTTCAAGGTTCCCAGCCAGGAACTTAGAAGGGTAGAGGGACAATTATTTTTCCTCCTGTAGTAGTTACAAACCTTGATTCAAGTACTGAAGATACAACAAGATTCCACTTGCAGGAGCTTGTATTCTAGAAGGGAGAGTAAGTCAATACAAATGGAAATAGACATTTAGATGAGGCTGAGTCCTAAGAAGGCAGTTGATCAGGTTAAAAGGACAAGAGTAAAAGAGTGGAGGGATGTTTTGGATAGAATAATCTGCAAAGGCTTCTTAGAGGATTTTTTGTGTGAGCACATTTGAAGACTGAGAATTCAACTGAGAAGACAAGGGGCTTTACAGATAGAATGAGAAGCACCTGAAAACACTGCAGAAGGTAACCAAGCTGGATACTTGCAGGGATCAGAGCAAACACCAGGGGGCTGGAGGACATGGAGCAAAGGGAGATGAGGTCTGAGGAGGGATGTCCTGAGCCCCAGCATGAAGTTTGCAAATTATTCTTGATGGAATGGGAGGCCATGGGAGTGAGACAGGAGGTAAGGGGGCAGGGCACAGCCTTTAAAAGAATGACACAGCCCTTGAGGATATGACACAAACTGGTTAAAACCAACTAGGTCCAAGATGGCAGAAGATTCGCCTTCCAGAGGACCTTGAGCCTCATTATACGCTCATTGTAATACATTAGCATCTAAATGACACACCCACAGGTGCCATGACAATCCTGAGGCTGACAATAAAAGGCCAATTCCTGGAAATCCCAGCTCATTCCCCAGATAGTTGGAATAATCCTCTCACTCATTAGCGTATAAAATTACCCAGCCCATAAAAATTAACCACCCGGTATTTCAGAGTCATTCTTGCCTTTCGAGACAGACCACATTCTGCCTGTGGAATGTATATCTCTCTCTCAATAAACCTCTTTCCACTTTACTCTGGCTCACTCTTGAATTCTTTCCTGCCCAAATACAAGGACCCTCACTTGGCCAGTCCCCGGGGCTTATCCGAGATCTGGGACATGATCATCCTCTCACGCCCCATTTTCCTGCAATGGGAGAACTTTAAAAAGGAGACTGGTGAGATCTTATTTACACTTTTAAAAAATTCACTCTTCCTGCTAGAAGAATAATAGATTCAACGTAGGGTGTCCGTATGTCCTGGTTTACAAGAAATGGATCCAATTTATGATTGTTCTCATGGGGTAATTAGTAATGTTACACTTCACTTTCAAAAATATAGCTTTGGTGGTACATTTCATTGTCACTCGAACTTGAGGCAGCAGAAGTAAGAGCAGAGAGTCTGAGTAAGAGGCCATTTCAGTAGTCCAGGTGAGGGATGAAGTTGGCCTTGATTGGTATGACTGTGGCAGAGATGTAAAGAAAGGTCAAAGCTTCCTTATTTTCCTCAGGTCACGTAGTGACTGGGAATGGAGGCAGAGCTAGTTTCCAAGCCTCACACATCTGAGCCTACAGCTTATTTCTGTCCCTCAATTATAACATCAGCTCATCAGTGGGTGTTATCGAATGGGGGTCCCTCTGCTTGCCGCTTACAAAATAAATTACATACTCACAATTGGAGATGTGGTCTCTCCCTAAATCAACTTCCCAGACAACTGACAAGTACATTGTGTGTTCTGGGAAGGGGATAACCAGGGCAAGGCCAACAGAGAATACTGGGGAGTGGGGAATTGTTATTTTCCTCTGGGTGATAAGAGAAGGTGTAGAAGTATGAGAGTATTCTGAACATGTTTTAAAGGCAGAACCTACAGGATTTGCAGATGGACTCAATCAAGGCTCGGCAAGAAACAGAGTGGACACAGGATGACAAGTATTCAGCCTCAGCAGCTAGAAAAGATGTGCAATTTTATTCTTAAAGTACCCTCTGCATTCTTCACACAAGCCTCCTGAATATTTATTCATTTAGTCTAGATGGCTCTGATGATTTTGAACTATCCTATAAGGAAAAGAGCCCAAATTGAGTTACATGGTTATTTATCCCTTCACTAAATGACCCCAGGAAGTGATGCCTTTGAAGTTCTCACCTCTGCTTTACATCTCTTTCCCTTTTCTTCAGTGAAATTGTCAGCCATCACTGTCTGCTTCCAGCAGCCATGACACCGTTTTACTTGTGATCAATCCCCAAAGTTGTGAATCATGAGCTGATTCAGTGTGCTGTAGTCTACACCTTCTTACTAGAAGTTTACTCTGACATGGATTCTTACTTTAAAAAGTAAGAAAAACAATTTGGGGGGAAAAAATGAGATTGTTCTGTGGCCAAGTGTATAGACAGCATTACCAATTATTAACATAGATATATGTATTGATATGTTTAAAAAACTCAAGGTAAACTTTGGGGTTCACATTTTTAGCCCCAATCCTATCTTACTAGGAATTCATTGTCAGTCCTTATTCCCTTAAACAAGCATCTGCAGGCTCACTGATGCTTTCTTCCCCAAGAACTAAGACATCCCCTGCCCCACCCCACACACATGTACGTCAGGCAGCCTTCTATGCTTGCTGCAGAGAGACTGTAACACTGAGTTAGGACCACAGCATTTCAGGGATGACCACCTTCTTCCTAGGTTTCAGTCAGACTAAACCCATCGTGTCTCTCATCTCATCAATTATCAACATCTACCTCAGAAACTGAGTCCTCAGAATCCCTTGTCTCATAAGGCATTCCTGCCTTCATGGCTAAAATTCTGCCTGTCATTGTTCTTCTGTCTCTCTCTTTTTTTTTAATTTTTTTATTTTTATTGGAGTATAGTTGATTTACAATGTTGTGTTAGTTTTAGGTGTACAGCAAAGTGAATCAGTTATACATATACATATATCCACTCTTTTTTTTTTTTTTTAGATTCTTTTCCCATGTAGGCCATTACAGAGTATTGAGTCCCCTATGCTATACAGCAGGTTCTTATTAGTTATCTATTTTATATATAGTAGTATGTATATGTCAACTGCAATTTCCCAGTTTATCCCTCACCCCCAATTCCTTGGTACCATAAGTTTGTATTTTACATCTGTGTCTCTACTTCTGTTTTGTAACTAAGTTCATTTGTACCCTTTTTTGAGGTTCCACATATAAGCAATATCATATATTTGTCTTTCTGTGTCTGACTTATTTCCCTCAGTATGACAATTTCTAGTCCATCCATGTTGCTGTAAATGGAATTATTTTGTTCTTTTTTATGGCTGAATAATATTCCATTGTATATATATATACCACATCTTCTTTATCCATTCATCTGTAGGTTGCTTCCATGTCCCGGCTATTGTAAATAGGGCTGCAATACACATTGGGGTGCATGAATCTTTTCGAATTCTGGTTGTCTCCAGATACATGCCTAGGAGTGGGATTTTCAGGTCATATGATAGATCTATTTTTAGCTTTTTAAGGAACTTCCATACTGTTCTCCATAGTGGATGTACCAGTTTACATTCCCACCAAAAGTGTAGGAGGGTTCCCTTTTCTCCACTGCTCTTCTCTTTACTCTGTCTTTTGACATTGTGTGTTTTGCATTTAAATAGTTGCTGCTGAGTGGGAAATTGCACTTCTACCCACAGATAAATAGGCCAAAGGCACCCTAGCTGCTATAAAAGCAGAGTGTGAACAAAGGTAGTCTGCTCAGATGGAGATGCCCTCCTACATACAACACCACCAGGTGGAGGGCACCCTGGCTGCCCAGAGCTCTATTTCTCCCTTCATATCTGCATTTATTTGTTCTATCCCAGAGGTTCTTAATTAGGCAACCTCTGGTCCAGAGAGCTATAATACTAGATTGAAGAGGTGGAGGCACAAAACACTCATCCTGTCTTCACTCCCTAGAGAGGTTTGAAATAGATGATTTCTCCATGATAGCAATAAATGTTTGGTATCCTTTATTCATTAGAGATACTTATTTCATATCTTCCTAATTTCTTTTTCAAAAAACATAGGCTAGACCTCCAGACCATAATTCAGTAATGCTAATTAACAAAACTTACATGGCAAAATTTGGTAAGTGGTTCGTTTTCTTTCCCTGCTCCCAAGAGATGAATTTATAAGCATCCAGCCTGTTCACCAGCTGTATTTCTTTCCTCTTCCTGCCTGCACCCTCTCAGCTGCTCACACTTAGAGACAGATGTCCCCACCTGCACCCTAGTCACCCCTGCCAGGTTCTTATGCTGATTTCTGACAAAAAGAATGTACTTTCAGTAGTTCAACCCAGGAGGGCTTGGCTACTGTTACCCATCTCCTATTTATACTAATTTTCCCAGTCTTGTCTCTAATTATAGGATTGAAAGTTCTGTGAATTGCCTTCATCCAAGTGAAGAATTAAGTATGTTTTCTCTGTCCTTCATTGTGTTATATTTCTAAACCAATCCAGTTGATGAGTGTCTGTGTTCTCATCTATATTTGAACATTAAGTAAGTCTCTGTGTATTACAAATAACTATCAATACTGCAGATAAGACATTCCCTCCATCCCAGGTTATAGATACTATTGATTTAGTCATTACTTTCTGAATTTCTCATTGTCTAGGCTTGAAGATTTGCTTTGCCCAGAGTTTGTGATAATTGTCTTGCTGAATTTTAAATAGAGTCCTCAGTCAACCCCCTATCAAATCCAGAGCAGGGAGTAAAAAGAACATTGTTTCTATTTTCCAGTGATCAACTTCTGTTTCAGCACAAAGAAAATCATTAACCGTCCTGTTTGTGGGTGACATTTGATCACTAATTCGCTAACAGAGTGGATGGAGAACGTGTTATCCATTCTACTTCTCTCCATTTTTAGAAACAGAAATTGCTCAAGTGAAACCTCATTGAACCTATTGAAACCAACAGGGTTATAGAAAGGGCGTCAGAGCTATAAAGATTTGAGCTTGCTGTGTAGAGAGACTATACAAATTCTAGTGCAAATCAGGAATGAGAGGAAGCATTAACCCTGAAAACCAATGTAAAGGGGCAAAGTCCAGGAATCTTGTATGGACAAGTCTGACATCCAGGAAGGTTTTTGTTTGCGTGTTTGTTTAATTTTTGTGTTTATTTTGGAAAGGGGGTTGTTCTGTTTTTTGCCCTCCTCATGCATTCCGTGGCAAGGACTTAGTTTACTTGTGGTACCAAATATAACGAAAAGAAGTTACCTTCTTTCTACAAATAGCCCATATTGAAGAGTTCTAGTGAACAATATTTTACCCTTTGCCGGTAATATTACCATAAGCAGAAGATGGTACATATTGGAGAGACTGGCACCAAGTCTGTATTCTCCTACCATCCAGTTTACAAACCATGGCAAGTTATTTAGCCTCTCTGAGATTCTATTTGCTACAATAAAATGGATCTAAGATTCCTTTCAGCACCAGAATTTATAAGGTAAACAACAAATATTTACTGCTTTCCTTAAAGTATTATTGATACTGCAGTCTATTAAAAGAGGCTTGTCCTGCAGAAACTACAAGGAACTGAATCTAATTAAAGCCTCTTTTCATGGAAGAGTTAAGGAATATAGGAGGAGAACCAAAGCAGGGTATTCCTCTGAGAATACTGGCCCTTTGAGAAGGGGAATGGGAGTAGAGTAAGCATATTTAGGGTTATTTATGTGATGTATACTCACCTATTGTTATGTATTCCAACAGAAGAAAAAGAGAATTAAGTTTGACCATGGCCATTTACACCAGGGCTCTTTCCCCAAATTGAAGGAAACTTCGATGACCAAGGAAATAAGATACAAAACAATAGGATAGACTTTAGGGTCAAGCAAATCTGGATTCTAATCCCAGCTCTATTACTCTCCCTGTGTTCTTGGGCACATCATGCAAACTTTCTTTGTCTTGGTTTCTCTCTCTGTAAAATGTGGAAAAAATAATAGCAAATAGCTTATAAGGTGTTGTGAAGATTAAATGAAATAACAGTTGTAAGGCACATGACAAGGTCCCTGTTACATAATGCAAACTCAGCAAATTAATTCTAACCATGATGACACTGGTGGTGGTGATGGTGATGATGTTGATGATGATGATAATGATAATCATTATTACTCCATTCGAGACAAAATCTCATTGATGTTATTTACAGGGTGACCTGGCATGTTCAAAGGGGTATGACTTGGGCTGCTCAATGTTCAGAGTACATACAAAAAGACATCTCACATTCTAGACTCCTTATTTGGAGATCTTACTAGATGCTTCTTAATCCTACTCTCGTCCCACACAAATCAGTATATCCCTACAAGACCTTGACACAGTATATGAAAGTTGTGTATGATCAGCCAATCATAATGGGGATAAAAATAAAGCTTCCATTTTAGACAGCACAGCAAAGTTGAGACCTAGGCACTTCAACACAGTTTGGCCATCTACTAATTCCTCCCTGTGATCCTTGTGTTTAATTTGCAGGCTTTGTTCTATAAACCAGACTCTGTTATCTGTGTTTTTGCATTCAGCCATCTTTATATTGGGTTTTACTGTGGTCTTCTTTGTAAAAGACATGGTACGACTTGTAGCATCTTTCCCTTTCCCTTCAAAACTCATATATATTATTTATCCCTTATACTCAAACAGTGGCTTGAGCTGTTGGAATTATATATAAGAACAAACAAAAATACCTAAAGATGGGTTGAAAATAAGTAAAAGTATCTGAAATCCTGTTTTTAAGCATTATCGGTGACCTTTAAGCATTATATAGGCCTTCAGCTATAGCTGTGGATATTCCCATTGTTGCAGATGTCTGACAAGGGCACATCCCTAGCATGTTGTTAACTCATGGCACAATCAAACATGTGCTTCTACTTCCTGGACCACAAGAAAAGAGAGAAATGCTATCATGGAAATAAAACCAATGCCTTATTGCTGCTATTGTTTCTAACCCCCAAAAGCTATAATAGATGGTGTAATGGTACAATTTATTGATATACTATGTCAAAGGAAATTGCTGGTGTGTGGAGAAGATGAGGGGTCATAAAATGCATAATATGTGTAAATATTCTCCTATCAGCCAGACTTTTATAAATGGAGAAACATTGGTAAGAGAAGACAAAACAATGGCACCTCATAAGTGAAGTTGGACATAGGTTAAAGAAAGTATAATTTGTAGTCATTTCTATGAATACTGAGATGGTTTCTGCATACAGGAATTAATCACCTTTTGAGAATGAGAAATCTAAATCCATGATTCCAAGAATTTTGGATTTCTTGAGAAAAGACATTTTGTTTACTTGGTCACATGAAAATGGCAATCACCCCTACCATCTATTACCATAATTACTTCATGAGAGAAACAATTAGTTAGAACAAACTTGGAAAAACATAATTTCAGAAAAGTTAAAGTTCTTTAAATTAAATAAATTTAACTATCTGAAAAACTCATAACGTTGTCCTTATGATTTTAATTTTGCTACAAACTCATAAAAGATTATGCCAGACTTGCACTCCACTGCAGGGCAGCATTTGTGAGCCATGACACTGGCCTTTGATGAAGCTGATGCTTCAGGGATAGTGGGGACTTACATTCTGCTCATCACAGACTCCTGGTGACATTAGTTTCCACACCTGATCCCCTAGGCTTTCGTGGCACTGGTGGGTATTCAGCAGGTGTGTTCAGGATGAAGTGTCCTAAGCTCTCAGCCAGCAGGAAGACCCTTCCAGACTTTGAGCGCATGACATGATCTCATGTAGAGGCTACCTCTGAGAAGCAAACAGCTCCCATAGCCTCAAGTCAGGCCAATTACGGGACTAGTTAGTACTTGATGAAGTAGAATCTCATCATTTGCTTTGGTCTCCATATTTCACAGTGCACTGAAAAACGGCTTTTTTTGTTTTTTGTTTTTTTTTTTTTTTTTGCGGTATGCAGGCCTCTCACTGTTGTGGCCTCTCCCATTGCGGAGCACAGGCTCCGGACGCGCAGGCTCAGCGGCCATGGCTCACGGGCCCAGCTGCTCCGCGCCATGTGGGATCTTCCCGGACTGGGGCACGAATCCGTGTCCCCTGCATCGGCAGGCAGACTCTCAATCACTGCGCCACCAGGGAAGCCCTAAAAAACGGCTTTTTATTTAGCAATTTTGGGGGGACTCCTTTCCTTCGTTTTACAGCCACCCAGTGCCTGATATAATACAAGCTCATACTATCATTTCTCAAGCCATTAAATGTTAACTTCATTTACTTCTATGAATTATGCTTTGCTCTTTTAGTTTTGTAATGAAAAATAAGTACAGGTTATGCAAGCAATAACCCCTGTGTACACAGCAGCTCTCTTTCTAAATGGTTTATTATGCCACAGTCTGGTATTCCATTAAATATAGATAACAGACTGCTGAATAAATGAATATCAACGAAGTGTCCCCATCCATCTGTATATATCAATGCAAATAATGAATTGTGGCATCTCATGAAAATGGAAAACTAGGAAGAGTGGGTCAAGAAGTAATTACACATTTGTCTTATCTCATGCTTCTTGCCTTCAAAACAGCAGAATACATCATGGAGTTGAGGGGCCAGTGCAAAAATATTTCTGATTTGTCATTACCAGTAGAAACACTCTATTCTTGTTTTCTTTTCCCCCCACCCACAGACTTTTCTATGGGAGAGGCCACCTTGGACCTATTTTTCACTCATGTTTCTTTGTACTAAACTCTATGAAGTGAAACCTTCTGAAAGCTCAATTATAGCTTTTTGAAAAGAGAAAATGTTGTCATGTAATTATCCCCACCTTTCCCTTGGTGTTTGGGTGAACACTTACCTCTCTCTACGTATCCTGAAACTGTAAACTTCTGAGCCAGAGGAAACAGCAGTGTTGTGGCAAACTTGGACGTGAACTAATGTGTTATTGCCTCTCTTTATCTCTGACTTTAGACTCGTTGTTTCTAGGGGCTTATTGGCCCTTATTAATCACTCACATTTTAACTGAGAACTATTTTAAAGGAATAAAAATAAGGGAGAATTTCCCTCCTGGAAGTCAATACTTTAAGTGACAGGATAACACTGAAAGTGTGTTTTGAGAAGATGAGGAATTATGTCAGTTCTAATTTTCATTGCAAGGAATAAAGCAGATGGTTTTGTTTCCTCTTGGTAGTATGAATCACTGCTCCTTTTCTTTTTTTTAATTTTTATTGGAGTAGAGGTGATTTACAATGTTGTGTTAGTTTCAGGTTTACAGAAAAGTGAATCAGTTATACATATACATATATCCACTCTTTTTTAAGATTCTTTTCCCATATAGACCATTACAGAATATTGAGTAGAGTTCCCTGTGCTATAGAGTAGGTCCTTGTTGATTATCTATTTTATATACGTTAGTGTGAATGTGTCAATCCCAGTCTCCCAATTTATCCCTTCTACTGCTTCTTAGCATGACTGTCTTCCATTGAATCTCACACCTTCCTGTTCCTTCTAGGATCTCATTCCTTCAATTCCAGCTTTATCTCTTCATCTCCAGTTGCCCCTCCACCTCTGCTTTCAAACATGTTCAGTCTCTTCATTATTTAATGTAAAAAATGGTTCTCACCAGTGTCACCATTTTCCTACTTGTCCTGCCAAACTCCTTAAAGAAACTTAAAAAAAAAAAAAGTGTTTTGTTTCTATATATAACAGCTGTCATGCTGAATAGCACAGAGAACTATATTCAATATCCTATAATAAACCATAATGGAAAAGAATGTAAGAAAAAAGAATGTGTAAAGAAACAAACAAAACACACAAAACAAAACACACAAAAAAAGTGTTTTGTTTCCTCTCTGGCCACTCACTAATTTTTATCCCACTGCAATTTAGCTTCATCCTTCTTCCTTTTCTACTAATTTGCTCCCTCAAAGGCTACCTGTAGCTTCCTAAATGCCCCCACCCACCCACCAGCCTCTGGCTCATTTCTCGTCCTCCTTGGCTTTTCTACAGCACTTGATGCTATTAACCTTCCTTCTGGTTCTTGAAGCTTTCTCCTTACTGACTCTTGCAGCACCATGCTGTCTTACCTGGATAGTCACCACGCCTATTCTTTTCTTTCTCTGAACTGAGTTTCAATTCTTTTTCAAATCTCTGAAAAGTTGGTGTCACCCAAGCTTTTGTCTTTAAACTCCTCTCTTCCCTTTCTTTGAAGATTAAACATGATGTTTGCAACTTCTGGGAAAGAAGTTTTCTTCCTGTTCCTACCCTCCAGGGTTAGTAGATCACCTTCTCCCCTGTGGTCTCTTGATGCTCAAATTATCTTTCTCCCAAATGATGGTAGTAACTTCTTACATCTTTTCAGCACTGGTGTCTGGTGAATGGCAGACCTTCAGTAAATTTATGTGGAGAGGAGGGATAAATTAGAAGGTTGGACTTAACATATACACACTACTGTATATAAAATAAATAATCATCAAGAACCAACTGTATGTCACAGGGAAATATACTCAATACTCTGTAATAAATTATATGGGAAAATAATCTGAGAAAGAATAGATATATGTGATATATATATATATATATATATATATATATATATATATATATCTGAATCACTTTGCTGTACACCTGAAACTAACATAATATTGTAAATCAACTATACTCCAATATAAAATAAAAATTAAAAAAATATTATGTGGAACAAATTAATGAGTAAAAGGCTATATTGATCTCTTTTAGCCGATAACAAAAATAAATTCCAGTGCTTCATAAATATTTTTCAGTATAGCCCATATCCTTACACTAAGTATATCGTTTGTGTCCTGGGCCTATCTGGGGTCACACACCTCCTGAAAGTTAGTGTCAGAAATGGCAAAGGGGTTAAGGCTCCAAGAGAGGGTTAAAAGTATATACTAAAAAAATAACAGGATTTCAAGAGAGATTTTCCTTGTCTCAGAACTGTAGCCAAGAACTAAATCTGAGGATAAAATTCACAGAGGATTCCACATTCTAAGTTTATTAAGATACACACATTTAGAGACAGCTCCTGTGGAACAGGAAAACAGAAGCACCAATGTATTCTTGGCTCAGAAAGTGCATCTCTCCATCTCCAAACCAAAGAATAAAAGACCACAAGAATTACCCATCAAGTTTTTGGATAGGCATCTCTGGAGCAATAGACCTGCTCATCTGTGCTATCTGGGCAAAGCATATAGAATTGCTGAGAGATGCCAAGGCTAGGAAGGAGAGTAGAATGTAGCCCTTCCCTTTGCCAGCTGAGCTCTCCAGGAGTTGTGTGGGCACTGCAGAAGCTTGTTGAACATGTAGCCCAAAAAGGGAAGTTAGTTTCCAGCTTCAGAAGACCTGGGGAAAAAATGGGTCCACAATAGAATCCCACAGTGGGTGGAGGCTTAGAAAGTGGTAGAGGAGGTGAGTCCAGGACTAGACTGTGTGCCATAGAGACCGGTGGTGCAGTGGAATGGGTCTCGGCTATACCCTCCAATGAACTTTACCTGCTCCCTATGAGGTGGCCAGTTTGGCTGCTTGCCGTCTAGTATTAGCCAGTGAACTACTGTCAGCCAACAAGCAGAGAACTCTCATTCATTCAAGGAAGCAGACATGCACCATTTCCTGCTCTAATTCTCCCTGCCCCCATGCACCTGAGCACTTAACACCTGACTAGTCTGTGTTTTGAAGATAAGACCAGAGTAAGACCAAGACATCACAGGATAATCCTTAAGATTGAGAGTCTGGCTGTCAGCTTCACAAATCTGGTCACTTCATTTTTTAATTTTTTGTTTTATTTATTTTTTCAGTGTCCCAGAGGAAACTAGACATAAGGAGGCTGATTCATACGAACCTCACTCACAAGAACTAACTCAGCTCACAATAATGTGATACATGAAACCGAATATGGATGCATTCATTACCAATATAGCATTATATCTCAGAAAATGTAGGAGTTTGGACTCTGTTACCGAACCCTACAGGTGAGTTACACAAGTGGTCAAATTGGTAGAAAGTTTTTTTTTTTTTTTTTTTTGGCTGCACTGGGTCTTCACTGTGGAACTCAGGTTCTTCTTCGTTGAGGCATGCAGGCTTCTCTAGTTGTGGTGCAGGGGTTTGATTGCCCTGTGGCATGTGGGATCTTAGTTCCCCAACCAGGGATCAAACCCATGCCCCCTGCATTGGAAGGTGAATTGTTAACCACTGGACCACCAAGGAAATCCCAGGAAGCTGTTTTAAAGGCATGGACTCTGAATAGAGCAGGCAGGCTAAGGATGAAAGGAATCTGATGACGTCAGATGGTGAACTTCTGCCACATCCAGCTCTACAGTAATATCCAGCCCGACACCTGCTTTGTGGTCCAAACCAGCCATGTTCTTGAGTCAGGGCTTCCTCTTGACATGATAGCCCTGGATGAGAACTCTAGGCTTGCTCTCTGTGACTCTTCTTTACCAAGCTTCAAAGATGGAGAAACAATTTGGTTATGGAGACATGGCGTCATCATTCAGCCACAACAAGTTTCTAAGCATCTCCCGCCTGCAGAAACTGCGCTTGATACTAAGGTATATAATTTGGTAGTGTGTCAACTCATATTATGGCCCAAAAGAAATGCTGAAAATGTCCTATTTCTCCCAACTTGGTCAAAAGACAACTACGGGACAGTTGGAAGGAGAGCTTCCCATGGATGAAGGATTGATTGGAGGGAGAATCTGTACTTGAACACTCTCAATGCTGAGTCTCTTTCCTTCCCATCTCTAGTGCTCATAATGAAAGGTCCCGACTCAATCTCATCTCATCCCATGAGAGAATTACTACCCTTCCATTTTTTTCTTCTCTAGCCACCATTGTCAGCAAGTATGTTTTAAAATGAAGATATATGTTCCAACAGCTAAGAGAAGGATGCACCTATACAAGAATAAAGGAAGGAACAATTTCAGGAAAAAGAGGTAGTAGGAAGACTTGGCTTAAACACACACACACACACCTATAAAAATATAAATATATATTTACTTTTTTTCTTCATTCTGTATTATTAATAATGATAATGGTGGTAGTGGTAATAATAATAATAGCAAATTTTTATACAACAGTGTGCCAGGCACTGTTCTAAGGGCTTTACCTGAATTTATTCATGTGTATGCCTTGGTTATTATTATGACTGTTATTGTCAATATTGTTGTTACTATTATTTATTGTTATTACTATTGTTGTCATTGTGTTATTATTACTGTTATTATAATTACTGTTACTGCTATTATTATTACTGTTAGTGTTATTATTATTCAACTGGCAGCACCAGGATTTTTTTTTTTTTTCAGTACCTCTCACTGTTGTGGCCTCTCCAGTTGCGGAGCACAGGCTCCGGACGCGCAGGCTCAGTGGCCATGGCTCACAGGCCCAGCCACTCCATGGCACTTGAGATCTTCCCGGACCAGGGCACGAACCCGTGTCCCCTGCATCAGCAGGCGGACTCTCAACCACTACGCCACCAGGGAAGCCCAGCACCAGGATTTTAAGACAGGTAGATGTGGTCATAAGCCCGGGCTCAGTATGCCCTACACCTCCAGTGAGGCTCCTGCCCTGAAGCTCACTGGTTCCATCTCCTCCTTCCCTAAATGTTCAGCCATCTATAGGCTTATGGTAAGTGTATGTCTCCTAAGCTTCTCAGTTCTGTAATCCCCTCTGAAATCCATTATGAATATAGGCACAGCATCCCCACAGAGTCTCAGCTTGGGGCCGTAGTTCAAGAAATGCTCAGTTTATGGCTCACTTTCCCCCTAGATTCCCTAATAGAAGTAAATCATCCAAACAGTTAAGGGGAAGAAGGTGCAGATAAATGTAGCATATGGGCTAAAATACTAAACATACAGGAAAACCCTTACCAGCTAGGGAATATCAGTGATTTTCTTATCATTTGCCATCATTCTTATTAAACTCAGCAGGAAGGCAAGGCAGCACATTAATATTTGCAATAAGGCTCAGAATTAAAAAAATAATAACTTTAGAGTCTTTATGTAATGGTTTGATTTCCACAGAGGGGTGATAGCAGAGTAATTCATGAGGAGGGGAGAATCCGTCTCCTTCAACATTGCCACTCCTCGTTAGATGCCCTGGTACTTAGACTTACCTCTGTAATAATGCTTCTGCAGCAACATTATTATTGTTTGTATATGTGTCTGTCACTTTTACTCTGCTGTGATATTTTCAAGTCAAATATTTGTTTTATGTATTGTTCGATCTTAAATACAAGCCCAATATCTGCCCAAATATATCTGAAAAATGAATGCATGAATAAATGAATATAATAATATAACCTTTGACTCATGGGAGCTGTGCTTTATACCAGCCAAATATTTCCTCCCTGATGGTTTTCAAAAATGCTAACTTCTATTGCTAACTCATTGCTTGCAAGGTTCAAGATGGGGCTTTCAAATCTACTTGGTCTGCATTCACAATTTGCAAAGAAATTTCACATATGGTGTTTTCTTTCATTCCTATTTATCACAAGTCACGCTTCAGTTTACTACTTTGAAATACACTGATGCATGCTAAAGTTATGCAAATGAGTGCATCTCCCTATTTTCTATGAAGTTTAGTGTAGTGTGGCATGTACAAAGGACCAGAATGACAAACAAAACAAATTGAAAGAAATTGCAGCCATCCTCTCACCAAACTTTCCACTTTGCTGTCGGTCACTTAGCCTCAGCAAGGGGATTTCCAGGGTCACAAGAAAGTCACAGATAGCAACTGTTGATGGCAAACATGTGGACTGGCAGTGGAAAGTCAGTAGATTCAAAGTGAGACCTAAATAGAACTGGGTCCATGCCTGGGCATGATGTGCAAGAATTCCCGTGTGTTTGACCCATGCTAAGAGGTGAGTGAAACCATGGGCAGTGTGGGGTCAGATTGACCCAAGTGTGAGATGCAGCTCCACCACGATTTTCTAGTAATGTTTCCTTGGGCTAAATTCTTAACATCTCATTTTTTTTTTGTAGGGGGCAAAGAAACAATTAGCTATCTACCTTATAGGTTTATTTATTTATTTTTTTAATTTATTGGAGTATAGGTGATTTAAAATGTTATGTTAGTTTCAGGTGTACAGCAAAGTGAATCAGTTATTTTTATACATGTATATATCCATTCTTTTTCAGATTCTTTTCTCATATAGGTCATTATAGAATATTGAGTAGAGTTCCCTGTGCTATACAGTAGGTCCTTGTCAATTATCTGTTTTATATACAGTAATGTGTATATGTTAATTCCAATCTCCTAGTTTATCCCTCCTCCCACGTTTCCCCTTTGGAACCATAAGTTTGAATTCTAGATCTGTGAGTCTGTTTCTGTTTTATAAATAAGTTCATTTGTATCATTTTTTATTAGATTCCACATATAAGTGCTATCATATATTTGTCTTTCTGACAAGGGATTACTTTCCAAAGTATACAAAGCACTCATGCAACTCAATATTAAAAAAACAAACAACCCAATCAAAAAATGGGCAGAAGACCTCATAGGTTTTTAGAAGGGATTGAATATGATGACATATGTTGGTACAAAGTTCATGTCCCTAAAATGTCATTGAAAATTATTATTATCATTATTTTTATAGCTCATTGTAGAGTTAACCATTACATTTCTATAAATCCATTTCTTTCTTGATTACCAAAATCCTTATTGCTTATGTTGGTACTTTACTTCACATTTCTAAAATATTTTAAAATTGGGTGTCTGTGTCCAGATAGGTATGCTGAAAGGTAAGAGCATTTACTCTCAGTTGTTACTAAATCATGATCAGTGGTAGAAGACCACTTTGGGTCTCTATAAAGTTGAAGGATAAAGGGGCCTACATATTATTAATTAGATAAGCACTTTATCCAAAATACAACTTTGAAATTAGCTGTGTATATATTCAGTCACTTACTGTTTCTCAGGAGTCATTAAATAAAGAACAAGAGCACAACTAAAACAGCACCAGTTTCCTCATTCATTTTGTTCTTGGTCTAACCAAGGTACAAAGCATGTATTCCTCACTGAAGACTCTAGTCTTTTCAATACCCGAGAGAATTTTTAGCAACTTTACTTCTTAGGGTAAAATGCTTCAACCTATTAGTTTCGTATTTTTCTGATTGAAGGTTATCTTACAAAAATTCTACCTTCTATCTATTTAAGCTATTAATCTGCTAACCTCTTAGTCTAGGTGATTTTCCTTTTCCTTAAATCAAATGGGGACCTGATAACCCCTCCTTTCCATCCTGTAGATCCCCAGCACTTTCTGTTTCATCAGCAGAAGTGAAGCCATAGAGAGCAGGGTGCGCCCTGAATTCTCATCTTGGCCTCTCTCCTCTCCCTCTTCCTTATTTATCTTAGCTTCATCAGTCTTGTTTAAAAATAGTGGGCTTTGGTTTAGCATCCTCGTCTCTATGAAAACCTGGCAAGTGATTTAACGTGTGCAGAGGCTTTGGGAAATCTGATTCTCTGAACACACTCAACTGGTTAGTTACTAAGTACAACAGCATGATTCTTTTCACATTTCTGATGTCTCCTTTGATTTTGAAAAGTATTTCCTGAAGAGGATATAGAAAATGAAAGCCCTCTTGCTCTGCAGTTGGAGAATTCAAAGATCAGAGGAATAACTTATTTCTCCTAAATGGGTCTGGACTAGAACCTTCTGGCTCAGTATTGTGTAATCAGGGTATGTGAGAGGAGGCTCAGAACGTCAGGTGCTTACGGCAAGTCAAGATTACAATCCTGTGCCCAAACTCCAAACCTACCATGTGGCCTCCTGGCTTCATACTGGGAAGTGTGTCATTGTTGTCCCTGAGAAGGAAAAAAAACAATTACCTCTTTTCAGCTTTGGAAGAGAAGCAAATAACCATAGCAGATTAGTAGATTCAAAAGGCTAAGGACTCCAAGGATGGCTGCTTATGTCAACTGCAGATTGGCATTTTCCACTGGCACTCGCCATCTACCTCTACGAGGATTAAATCATGTTCTGCTGCTGCAGCTGCTGACTTTCAGCACCCCTGAAAGGAGTTCAGGTGGAGAGCAGAAATGAGGCACCTTGTGCTCTGGGAAAAACTGGCAGAACAGGTCTTCAGATAGTTAGATATTTTCAGGAGCCAATTTTATGAGCCCAATTCTTGTATCTCCTCATAACTAGAAAAACACTAAAATCCTTCGTGGTGACGACTGCTCCTCGTGACAAGCAGTAACCTGCACAAGACTAGCAGAAAACTTCCATAAAAAGTATGTGTTTGGGGCTTCCCTGGTGGCGCAGTGGTTGAGAGTCTGCCTGATGATTCAGGGGACGCAGGTTCGTGCCCTGGTCCGGGAAGATCCCACATGCCGTGAAGCAGCTGGGCCTGTGAGCCATGGCCGCAGAGCCTGTGCGTCCGGAGCCTGTGCTCCACAACGGGAGAGGCCACAACAGTGAGAGGCCCTCGTACCGCAAAAAAAAAAAAAAAAAAAAAAAATATATATATATATATATATATATATATATATATACTTGATTGCATGTACTCCCCCTTCACCAAAATCACATAAATACTGACCTTCCCCCCTGCCTCTCTGGAGCAGTTTCTCAGAGCTATGTGGGATGCTGTCTCCCAGGCTGCAGTCCTCATTTTGCCCCAAATAAAACTTAACTCGCAACTCTCACATTGTGCCATTTTTTTAAGTCGACACTTATTAAGAAGGACCAGAGGACTAGGATGTGCCATGGTGGCCGGTCCCTCAACCCCATGCTGAACAGAGATGAGAAAGATGGTTCTGAGCTTCATCTGAAGTTACCTGTGCCAGGGATCTGCACCTCACTGGATGCTGCTACTGAAAACCAGCCAGGACCTCCACATCCCAAGACTCCCAGGTTATTTCAAAGTCCCTAAGAGTTAGTTTCATGTTTTCCTGAGCATGTCCCCTCAATTGTCATATGGCGTCTGACACTTTTCTTTCCTTCCTCTTAAACAGTCACATTCGCTGGTTTATTGATGTCACCCATGAAGCTACTTCCTACTGAAGGGCATGGTTATAGACTGTACAGCTGCTACAATGTAGTCACTCAGCCAGGGATCAGCATACTTGCTGATGCCTCACACTCACACACACACACACACACACACACACACACACACACAAAACCACATTCCTTTGGTCTGCCCTGGTCACAGTCACATTCCAAGAATGCTGCTGTGTGTTCGCCCTGTATGCACACATTTTATACTTTGCATAAAAATTACTTTATTATTCTTAACCCTCTTCTTCTCAGAATTATGGACAGGTCTCTATTTAGGTAGGAAGGGGAGTGGATAAGACCAGTCTCTGTGACACTGCTCAAAAATCCTCCATATCCTCTTGGAGTACATACCTTTGTCAGTGTAGGTCCAACTCATGGTTTTCCTTCTCTAGACACTTTCTTATTTACCCACTTCCCCCAGGTCACCAACAAATTATTATAGGGCAATTGAGTTATTCCCAGGGCACAGAGTCCTACCACGATCTCTCAGAGCCAGGTGTGAAGCCTCATTTGAATTAAGCTGATCAGAGCCCCTTCCCTGGGAGCCTGGAATCCATACCAAGGGAGTCCTGTCTAAGCCTGAGCTTCTGCATCACATGGAGAGACAGGACACATCATAGACGTAGGGTACCACCCTCTTCTGCCTTGGGAGAGCAGTGGAAAAGGCTGATTTGCAGAAAGAGAGAGGCGTGGAACATTCAGAGGTGGAAGTGTCGGAGATGGAGGGAGATCCTGGAGATTTGTGATCTCTGGTGCTTGTTTCATGAATTTGGCTGCATTCCTGCACCTGGGTTCCAGGAGGCACCTACAACCCAGAGACGAATATTCCATAAGATTTGACAAATGTCGTTAAGCTACGACCAAATCATTCAAATTCAGAAAAAGACTTGAAAAATGTCTCATAAAATTAAAATTAAATGTCTTTATATTTAATAGATAAATAAATATAAAATATATGTTATTTGTCTATTATGTTTAATAGATAAATGTAAATACAAATATATATACACACACACACACACACATATATATATATATATATATATATATATATATATATATATATATATACCTACAGCTATATGCCAGTGAAGGTATTTTTAAGCCTTTGAAGCTAAATATAGGTAATATAAATGTCTAAATATTCTGTCCTTTATGCTGACACTATGTGGTTTTCTATTTGTCTGGTTTAAAATACCTTTTTTCTTTTTAATGTTTTTAACTGAAAAATAAATATGTGTAAATTGCCATTTGTTCCCCTTTTTTTTTTCCTTTTAACTGTGGTAATGCAAGAAAATTTGAGTTCTAGGAACTTACTAATATACCCTCTCTGGCACTTGTGTTACTTCTTCCCAGTCACATTTTCCTGAAAGTTCCCTAATTGGTCCATAGACATCAAGTTTGTGTAGCTTCAAATTTTCCACCTACTTTGTAACACACAGACACACACACACGCACACACACACACACACACACACACACACACACATACACTTCTAGGGACTTACATTGTCTTCCAAAGCTACTTTCTCCTGAGAATGTCAACGTGTGTGTAGTCAAAGTCTTCTTAAGATGAACTGTGCACCAGCAATTCGACTCTCATTCTGTGGACTCCATTCTGCAGCAGTGCTGTGAACCTAACATTGACACTCAGTCCTTGTATCAGACAAGAAATAACTTTCAACACTCTGCCTTGACCCATCAGTGCTGGGTAGAGATACTTTCAGGCTTGCTCTTGTGCCCAAGTCATACTCTGGGTCAGCAACACATTCCCATCAGGACACCCAGGCCATGAACACTGGGTCTGACTTACCTGAGCTATGGTCTGCTGTGCATCCTTTACAACAAGTCAGTCACACTTGTTAGACCATCAACAGCAAACTCTGGGCCCCAAATAGCCTCAACCTTTTGAACTCAACCTGTTTTGTGTCAATCTTTGGTCCACCTCCATCCCCTGCCCTTTCATGGTCTGAATTAGACCCTTTCACACATACATCACTCCTCATGAATACATGCCTCCAGGCTCTCAGGGTCACAGATTACTCCCTTCTGACCTGGCTCTTACCCTTGGTAACTGCATTTCTTTTTCCTTGGATGCCACCCTTGAGTGAGACAACTACTCTAAGGCTTTCAACATTTTTCACAATCTGCTCACTTCAGGGACCATGGTTCCACTTTGAAACCTTAATGATGTCCTAAACTTACACAGATGAATTCAGTTAAATGATTCTATCATCATGGTTACCAACAGGTAGAGAGATGGTTGACCCCAATGATGGGTCACCCTTAGCTTAGATATTTTTCAATTTTGAGAAACCAACTCATTTATTGTTTTAGAGTACAAGTTTACATATTTTAGCGTGCAATTTATGAGAGTTTAACTCAAGATTTCTACTTCAAATAAAAGAACTAGAAATAGAAGTAACGATTAAGACAGTGAGGAAAAGGATGAGCACGTACCTGGAGTGAGCCAACTCCTTGTTCTGACGTGTGACTGAAGAAACAGAAGTCTGCCCAACACTGAGAATAAATTAGTCTAGCTGAGCTTACTGAGATAAAGTATGTCAGTCTCAAATGTGACACATCCATTAAGATTTTTCATTTTAACTTTGACTACAGAGTGATAGTTTACTTTAAAAACTTAAAGAATTTTCAAGATGTACTTCCACAGGTCAATGAAACAGCCAGTGAAAGCAAGACAATGTCTGAGCTGTAAAAGCTAGAGGAAATAAATAAAGCAGCAAACTGTGTATGTGTTGACCCTGTCCTCTCTCCTCATACAATGCCCCACCCCTCCATCAGCTCAGGTAACCTTCCTGCTCACCAAGTGATGCTCTTGTCTCCTTGCCCAGTGATGCTCTTGTCAGCTCAGCTGCAGTTTTGTGCCCACCTGTGTCTCCTTCACAGTGACCGTTTGCATTTTTTGTTTTACCCCGCTTGGTCATCTTCACACCATTTCTGTATACTCCCGGAAGTGTCTCAGTCTCCTTCAGCTCTTTCCTTGCATTGGACCATATGCAGGTTCCTGCCCAAGGCTGAGGCCTCCTGTTTGGTCTTTTCCACATTTTGACTCTTAGGACCAACTCTGTCACTCCAGGTCTGGCAATTTTGTGAAAGATGTATAAGTCCCCGCTCCCTTTGCATGTTGTAGGCTTCCCATTGTGAACAAGCATCTACCGCTTTGGTTTTCAATCCGTGCTTCATGAAGTCTTTAGGGTCAGTAGATGTGCCTCAGGATAGGTGAAGGGCGCCCTCTGCAGGACCAGCCCCAGGCCCGCACATCTACATCTACCAGAGCAATTCTGCTTTACAAACAATTTTTTTAATATGTTAGATCTTCCAGTAATGTTTTGACTGAAATTTAGGTAATACTATTTAAAATATAATATCTTTGCTCTAGGAGAAAAGGTGGGTCCTTTATAATATTAAGATCAAGATGCTAGAGAAAAGTATAAGACCTTGTTAGATACTACAGAATAAAGTACCACGTGTGTATGTAGTTAGAGGGCTTTGGGGTTTCTTTTTCACGAACATAGTTAGACTTATAAGGCATTTGGAAATTAGGAGAAGTGAGTGATATTTTTAGATTTTTAGAAACTCAACATTGTTTATAAATATATTAGTGAACTACATAATAGCCTTCAGTCTAAGTATTCAACATTTTGGTAAATGTCATAGATCTCATCTGGATGGGAGGGAATAACACAAAATAAACAATGTCCTTTGCTTGGTATTAAATTAAATGAAAATGAAATCCAGGGTTAAATGCAACCAACACACATACAGGATTCACCCAAAAATTAGGTTGCATTTTGTCTGAAAATGTGGTTACTTTTAATTACCGAAAACATATTTGTAATAGATCTAGACCAGATCTCTTAGGATTTGAGTAATTATTTAGCTTTTTGTGTTTTTACACGTTTATTTACTCCCAGATCATTCTTTAAGAATCATAAATCTCTTTCTTCTCACTTTACAGTTTTATGATTGAATCTTTACAAACACATGTACCACATGTGTTACCATGCAAAATGATTTATGCCCAATCTCCACAATATTTCTACACATCTCTACTTCTGAATGACTAACAATAAACAGCACTATTTGTGTTTTTTGTTTATTTAAATCTGGATACCCTAATTGCAAATGTTATTTAAATTCTTTGAATGCACGTAATGTATAAAAGTACATTTACACAGATATTAGAGTGTAGCTATATATTTCCCAGGGTAGGGAAAATTGTTCAAGGGAATTGGGTCACAGACCCTGAGGCTGAGTGGGCAGTCTGGGGAAAGTCCTGGCTTTGTTATTAACTAGGAGACTTGAAATCCAACAATGGAAAGATTTCCAATCTTAAAAAAAAAAATGGGGCACAGAGGGAACAAAAATCAGTTCCCTCAATTCAGAATGTCTCATCTGCTGTGCCTCAAATTTCAGAAGGGCAGAGATGTTAATTCCATTAGGGTTCTGGATGTTGGGGTGACTGAAATCCCCGGGAAGTCTTCTCTTCCATGAATAGTCTCCATCTATTCCTGAGGCAGTACATATAAGGTTTCTGTATATGCCAGGACATGAAAAAGTTTGGAAGTGGGGGTCTGGGAAACTGCTCTAAACCTCCAGACTAAGGCAATTCCTACCTCATTTCTTTCATTCAATTCAATCAATCATTCTTTATTAAACATATGCCAAGCATTTGGCTGACAGACCGAGTAAGGTCTAATCTCATCTCTACAGTAGAGCTTTGCCGATTGACAGAGGCAAGCACAGCAAGACATTACCTTGAAATCTGGGTGTGTTCTTCAGAGATAATTATAAAGAGAACTGCAGTTAATCTTCTGGAGAGTTTGAACATTTTTGCAAAAGAGCTAGTGTTCAAACTTTGATTTGTAGGGTGCGGGAGGAGTTTGCTAGGCAGAATCTCTGGGCAGGGGATCTGGGTCAACCAGAGCAATGGGGACAAACTGGAGCAGACATGTATGGATTCTGGTGTGTGTGATGGGGAGGGATGATGAGAAGATAAATTTGAGGTCTGGTTTCAGAGTAACTTGTATAGCCAAGTAAAATACATGGATTTTACCTTGTTCCTAACAGAGAGCCACTAGTGAATTTCAAAAGTGGAACTGCTGATATGGTTGAACTTTTTTGAAAGATAAAATATGCTATACAGTGTTTGGACTGAGTATGGAGATACTGGTTGCAAAATTGTTTATTTAACCCAATTTTTACTTTCCTCTTTTGTGCCAGACCTAGTTCAAGCAGTGAACACAACAGACACAACCCCTGCCTTCAGAGAGTCTAGCCTCTGGCGAGAAGGCAGACTCACACAAGGTAAGTAAATGCACTGTAGCACTGTAGTATACTGGATGGATGGTGGTAAGTGCTCAGGAGATAAAGAAAGCAAGGGAGGCCGATGGGAGGAGTTTAAGGAGGTTGTGATTTTAGCTTGGGTTGCCAGGTAAGGTCTTCCTGAGAAGGTGACATTTACGGAAAGACCTGGAGAAGGTGAGACAGTGAGCCATGTGGCCATCTGTGGGAGGAGCATGCAGGATGCGAAACAGTGGATGCACACATCTTGAGGCAGGAGCATGCCCTGTAGACTTCAGGTCCCACAGGAAACCATGGGTGTGGCTCAGAATGTGTGACACAGGGCTCTGTAGGTAACTGAAAGGACTTTGACAGTTACTCTAGGGAACAGGGAGCTACTGAGGCATCAGGCAGAGCATTCTTTTTTTTTTAATGAATTACGGTTGATTTACAATGTTATGTTAGTTTCTGGTGTATAGCAAAGTGATATATATATATATATATATATATATATATATATATATATATATATATATATTCTTTTCCATTATAGTTTATCACAGGATATATTGAATATAGTTTCCTGTGTTATAGTGTAGGTTCTTGTTGTTAATCCCTTCTATATGTAATAGTTTGCATCTGTTAATCCCAAACTCCCAGTCCATCCTTCTCCCTCATTCCCCCTCTCCCTTGGTAATCACAAGTCTGTCCTCTATGTCTGTGAGTCTGTTTCTGTTTCATAGGTAAGTTCATTTGTGTCATATTTTAGATTCCACATATGATATCATATGGTATTTGTCTTTCTCCTGACTTACTTCACTTAGTACAAAAATCTCGAGGTCCATCCATGTTACTGCAAATGGCATTATTTCATTCTTTCTGTGGCTGAGTAATATTCCATTGTATGTATGTACCATATCTTCTTTATCCATTCATCTGTCAATAAATATTTAGGTTGTTGCCATGTCTTGGCTATTGTAAATAGTGCTGCTGTGAATATCAGGGGCATGTATTTTTTGAATTGTAGTTTTGTCTGAGTATATGCCCAGGAGTGGGATTGCTGGATCATATGGCAACTCTATTTTTAGCTTTTTGAGGAACCTCCATACTGTTCTCCATAGTGGCTGCACAAAGTTACATTCTCACCAACAGTGTAGGAGGGACATACAACATTTTAAAGACAAATCTGAATGAGAAGAAAGGACTCTGAATTAAGACATTGGAAAGAGGGCACTGGGAGAGGAAGAGTTGTGTGAGGAGTTTCTGAAGAATGGCTGAGCTTTCCAGACACACGAGAAAGTGAACGTAAGAAATTCAGGAGGTTGGCTAAAGCTGAGTGCCCACTGCTAGGAGGAAATGACAGATAATACCTGGTCTGGCTCTAGGCTGTAACTATGTGAAATGTCCCTATCCTTGTAGGTCATGAGGCCAGTCAGATGCCTATGGTTAAAGGACATATAGGATGAAACTCTGACTGCAGTTTACTAAGTACCCTCTGTATACATAATATGAAGCCCAATTATGCATGGAGGCCAACAGCAATTTTAGCTTATTTATTTTTCATTTTTATTTTAAATTTTTTATTGAAGTATAATTGGTTTACAGTGTTGTGTTAGTTTCAGGTGTACAGCACAGTGATTCAATCATATATATATATATTTTTTTTTTCAGATTCTTTTCACTTATAGGTTATTACAAAATATTGAGTATAATTCCCTGTGCCATACAGTAGGTCCTTGGACCAACTGCAATTTTAAAGCAACACATTACATTTAAGCAATTACTGAGACAACTGAAACAAATTCTGTTATCCTTATTAAAGAATTTACACATTTCTTTGAAAGTCATGTCCCAACTCTGTCTGCTTCCTTTTGGATTTGATTATTAGAGAACAATAAGAATAAAGTCATAAAATAACTCTCTTTAAAAAATATTCTTATAAGTAATTTTTTCTATTCAGGTTTTTCAGTGAATTCTATGACCTTCCATCCAGATAATAGTTACAGCTGAATCTGTCTTACACAGGTGAGCAGATGGCCACTTAAGAGGTTGGATTCAGCGAAAATACATACTGCTCACATATGTATCAAATATATGTTGTGTATGTTGCATTTCTCTTAGTTACACACTGTATTGGTTCCCTACTGTTGCTGTAACAAGTAACCACAACATGGTGGCTTAAAATAGTTTATCCTCTTACAGCTCTGAGGTTGGATGTCCAAAATCAGTTTCACTGGGCTAAAGGCAAGGCATCAGCAGGCCTGGTCCCTTCTGGAGGTTCTAGGTCAGATCTGTCTCCTTGCCTTCTCTAGTTTCTGTAGTCTGCCTGCACTCCTTGGCGCGTGACCCTTTCCTCACATCACTGCAATCTCATACATATCCTTTCCTCTTCTAGAGTAAAAACTTCCTCTGCTTCACTCTGATAAGAACACTGGTGATGATCCTTGGGCTACACCTAGATCATCTAGACTAAGCTTCGTTTTCCCAAATCCTTAAAATAATCAATCACATTCCTAAAATTCCTTTCCCATATAAAGTCACATTCACAGGTTCTTGGGATGAGGATGTGAGGAACCACACATACTATTTACTATAGATCACGTTACAGGTTAGAAAGGCAGCTTATCATAGTAGAGAAGTGTATAATTTAGGATCAGAAATAACTCATTTCTAATTCCAACTCTACTATTTAATAAACACTTGATCTTGGGAAGTTCTGATTTCCTTTAGCCTCAGACTTCCACTCTATAAAACGGAGACAATGCCTTGCAGAATTGTTGAATACAGGGAAAGATAATTAGAGAAGCATCTATTAATTAAGCACCTAATATGTCATTGTACTGGTCTCTGGTGTTGCAGTAATAAATAATAGAGACCTGTCCACATCCTTAAGGAAAGCATGGCCGAGGAAGGAGGTAGACACTGAAAGAAGCTAAAACATGGACCAGTGATGGGTGCTGGGACAGGGGACAGATGCAATCATGTTAGGGCAGATTGTGTGACATCCATAAAAAAAAAAAAAACAGTCTTAGAGAACTGGGGATGGCTTCAGAGAGAGGTGACCTCCAAACTCTCAGACCTGGAACATAAGAAGCAGTTAGCAAGTTGGAAAAGGATAGTAAAAATCTTCTAAGCAGAAAGGTTCAGGACACTTTTTTTTCAGAAAAAAAGAAAAAAAAATCCTTGAGAAAGTAAATTATAATTTCTCTATGGATATATCATGGAGTTAAATGTCATAAAAGAGAAGTCCCAAAAGTCGGAGGATCAAGACCAAAACAGGCCAGATAAGCCCCTTTTGAGGTTTATCCTCAGAACCATGGAAAGGACTAACATTGCAAAGCCCATGGAATGACACTACCAGATCTGTGACATAGAAAGATCCTTGAATGCACCCATGGATTGAGGGAGCCAAGCCTGCAGCAGGAAGGCCATGGCAGAGTGTGCCCTGGGAGAAACAATGCCTTCAACGTGGGAACTGGTGATTCTGGAAGAGTAGTATGATCTGTTGATGTCGAGGAAGTAGAATGGACAGGACTTGAGGGATACAAGGAACCAGGGATAAGGAGTAATTAAATGAGGTCAGGTTTCTCTCTTGGACCAATGTTGGCAAAAGACTCATATAGGAGACAAAGAACACAGACAAATTGGAGTGTGTGTGTGTGTGGAAAGGGAGAAGTGATGGGGAAACATCCGTTCTGGATGTTTGAGATGGAGATATTCCTTAAAGTAACTGGACATGAGCAGAGAGTCTATAAAAAATAATGTTACCAGTTTTGGTAGAAAGGCTGTGGATTGCATTGTCAAGCATGTATGTGTAGACTGGGGCAGGGGAAGTGATGTACCAGATAACTATTCACCAGAAGGGGTGATGTGTGGACTATGGCCTGGGGGAGGCCGGGGCAGAGAAAAGACAGCTATGGCATTTCAGTGTGCAAACACCCCATGTGAACGTAACTGCAGACATCAAAGAGAGTCTGACGTCTGTTACATAGTTTGCAACCTAAACAGTCTTTGAGAAACACTGAAAAAATAAAACCCTCCTTGTGTGAGGTTCCTGGGTACCAAAGATGTGAAAAAAAGACAAGTTGAAGTGGTTACTCCCAATATAAAATACAGCATAGTCACAAAACCTCAAGTAAGACGCTATCCTTTTGTCTCTCTAGGCTTCTTCATTTTATTTAAACACACACAACTTGAGACACTAGTTGTGAATGGGCTTGAACTCCTCGGGACTTCTTGCTCCTTTCCCTTCCAACAAGAGGCCGTGCCCTGGTTAGGCTGACACGGCTGCAGGACGTGGGGAGGCTGAGCAGAGAGGATCACTGTAGATCTCGTCTGTGCAGCATCGAATCAAGAGCATCCGGAGTGAACCTGAGCAACTTAGATTGCAATGGGATGATGGATTGCCCTGCACTTGACTGTTATGACAGCTGTAAAACTCAAATCAGCTCCTAAATGGTCAATTACCGGAGGGGCACATAAACAGAGGCAGGCAGGGAGCTGAGAATTCAATTTCCTTGAGCTCTGCTGCCTGCTTTTCATTAGGCCCACTCTAATTTATTTGGGGCCCTGGGCTTGAGCACTTAGTTCTTGCTGATTTTCATGCCTAAAGAACATTTTCCTAGTTCCCACCTCACCTTCCTTCGTCAGCTCCTAATGGCTCTGCTCTGACTGTGCACAGCCTGGGTTGCTGAGGTGAGCCTGCGGGCTGCTGAGTGTATTCAGTTTGGTTAATTCCCATAAATGTATTTTAAGTAATTATCCAAGCAAGAAACGCCAGTATCTCCACGGGAAATGACCACCAGCACATGACAATCAGCAGCTCACTGCTAGCAAATCCTTGGCTACTGTCTTACAAAATCAGTAAGTAAAAAAATCACCACAGAAAATTACCTCTTCTCTTTGCTGGTGAAAAAGCAAGAACTGTTGCTTCCACCACCCTCTGGGCTTTTTTGCTACAGAGAGCATGTCAAGAGTGTCTAATCCATGTTATTATACCAGAAGAGATTACTATGAAGCAACTGAGCTGACCAGGGTTTCCAGAAAGAATGCTCAGTTATAGCCCAGAATGGAACAAATGGGTTAGAGCTACCACTGATCCCATGCCTAACTAACTAGCTATGTTAAGGCCAGATGTATTTGTAACAGTAAGAGTAACATGAGAGCTAAAATGTTACTGCCTAATTCTTATGGAGTATTCTTAAATAAACCCCATTAAATTTTTTTTAAAATTTAAAATTTTTTAAAAAAATTCTATATTATTTTTAAATGTTATTTTTCATTTACAATTACTACAAAATGTTAGCTATATTCCCCATGTTGCACAATACATCCTTGAGCTTATCTTACAGCTTATCTTATAGTTTGTACCTTGCTCTCCCCTCCCCCTCCCCACCTTTCCCCATTGGTAACCACTAGTTTGTTCTCTATATCTGTGTCTGCTTCTTTTTTGTATATTTACTAGTTTATTGCATTTTTTAAAGTCCACATATAATTTAGTATTTGTCTTTCTCTGTCTGACTTATTTCATTTAGCATAATACCCTCCAAGTTCCTCCACGTTGCTGCAAATGACAAAATTTCATTCTTTTCTATGGCTGAGTAGTATTCCATTATGTATATGTACCACATCTTTATCCATTCATCTGTTGATGGATACTTAGCTTTCTTCCATGTCTTAGCTATTGTAAATAGTGCTGCTATGAACATTGGGGTGCATGTATCTTTTTGAATTACTGTTTTTGTTTTTTTCGGATATATACCCAGCAGTATTTTCAAACTGAAGTTTAGAAAGATAAAATAAAAATAAATTATCCAAGGTCATCTGTCAGAGCCAGCTTTTGGAAACAGATCTTCTAAGGGCAGTGTCAGCACACTCAAGCTGGTTCTTGACCTTTGAGTAGAAAGAAGCATTAAGCAGAGCCTACCTTGGCTCCTGCAGTTTTTCCATTGTTCATTCTTGTCCCTCCTACTATTAAATCATGATGTGGCCTGTATTCTTGGGACTGTGAGCATAGAGGGGAAAAGGTTAATTTTGCAATTAACCATACTTGATTTCACATCTAGCTCTTGACACTTATCCTGTCCTTGGTTTCTCCATCAATAAAATGGATACGATCACCTGTTAAAAAAGGTTCATGGGCTTCCCTGGTGGCACAGTGGTTGAGAGTCTGCCTGCCAATTCAGGGGACACGGGTTCATGCCCAGGTCCAGGAAGATCCCACATGCCATGGAGCGGCTGGGCCTGTGAGCCATGGCCGCTGAGCCTGTGCGTCCAGAGCCTGTGCTCCACAACGGGAGAGGCCACAACAGTGAGAGGTCCGCGTACCACAAAACAAACAAACAAAGACAAACAAACAAACAAAAAAAAATTAAAAGGTTCATAAGGGGTGTAGCATATTGTTGACCCTTGCTCCCCAAGCAAAGAGGAGTATTTATGTCTGCATCTGCATTCTGTGTTGTCTGCAGATGTAGAAACTGTGGAACCTGGGTGATGCTACCATGAGTTGTTATTATATTATTTTTTCTATGTTTAAGTGTGCTTAAATATCTTTCATAAAAAAAAAAACACACACACACATCACCTGAGGTCCAATGGCTGAAGGAATTTGCCACAATTAGTCTAGTGTAGTTTATAATCATAGTGGTGTTCAAAGTATTTTCTAAAAGGTAATGGGGTAATGTAAAGAGGGAAACAATTTGGTGAAATAAAAGTTTTAAAATTGAATGTTTCAGAAATAAAATGATTTAATTTCTAATAGAAATATTCAAAGGTAGAATGGTCTGTCTGAAGAATAAAAGAATGAGCTTCTTGTCATCACCTCAATGGATTTGACACTGTTAACTGATGTTGAATAATTTTGTAAAAACATATTGTATTTTGAAGGGGAGGAGGGAAAGTGTGTACGTTTTAAGGTTTTATTTTTCTTTTTATGAAAAATTATTAAGCTGGCTTATACATAGAAGACTAATACAATAAATGTCCTGCTATAGAGCAGAAACTAACACAACATTTTAAATCAACTATAGTCTAATAAAAATTTAAAAATCACTCAGGTGGGACTTCCCTGGTGGTCCAGTTGTAAAGAATACTCCTTACAATGCAGGGGACATGGGTTCAATCCCTGGTCAGGGAATAAAGATCCCACATGCTGTGGGGCATCTAAGCCCGTGCGCCACAACCACTGAGCTTGCGTGCCTCAACTAGAGAGCCTGCGCGCCTCAGCTAGAGAGCATGCATGCCTCAAACTACAGAGCCCACGCACTCTGGAACCCATGAACCACAACTACAAAGCCCGTGCACCTTGGAGCCTGTGCGCCACAACTAAAGAAGAGAAAACCCCCATGTCTCAACTAGAGAGAAGACCATGTGCTACAATGAAGAGTCCACATGCTGCAATGAAAGATCCCGCATGCCTCAACGAAGATTCCACATGCTGCCACTAAGACAAGATGCAGTCAAAGATAAATAAAATAAATAAATAATAAATAAATCTTAAAAAAATCACCCAGGTTCCACAATTTTTAACATTTTATCAAAGAACGGTCACTAGAGTCAAATATCTTCTTGGCTTCACTTTTATGAATTCAATCCTATTGGTCTGTGTCTGTGAAAAAGCTTGGTATCTAATCCAAGCATGCTCTGATGGGAGAGGAAACTTCCTCCCTTCCAGATATTCTATCTACACTTATATCAATGAGCACAAAATAAAATAACTCTTTCCTTAAAGATGTCTCACTTTTAAATTATACTGTGATTTACTCTAAAAAAAACCTATTCAAATACCTAGATACATTTTTTCTCCTAAATGTATTACTGCTGCTAAACCATTCATTTCTACTCCATCACTTTTTTTTCTGATGGATGATAGAGTTAGATGCATGCCTTCAGATTTAGAACATGATGCCTAATTCAAAAGCCTGGTTTTATACATAAGGAATCTTGTTTCCAGTAAGATAAAGCAAATTCCTTGACATGAACCAGTGGCAAAAGGAGGCTAGAGTGTCGAAATTCTGATTCCCAATCCAGCAGGCTTGTCCATTAATTCAGACTGAGTTATCAGGTTTAAATATATATATATATATGATTACAAACCACACAGAAAAATTGAACCAAGTGGCAGAAGGTAAGAAATGTTCATGCTATGTATGTGCACAGAAATCTATGTGACTGTGATAGATTAAAGAGGGCTGCAAACTCTTTATTGCTATTTCTATTGAAAGAGAGATTATAGTCGCCTCCCATTTGAATCTAGGCTGAATTGAGTGATGTTTTTTGTCATTCTAATTTTTTTTCTGGACTGTTCTATGAATTTTAACACATGTATAGATTTGTGTAAGCACCACCATAATCAGGAAACAGACTGTTCCATCAGTCAATTCTGACACTATCTATGTGAAGATAACATCAGATTCCACAGGTTAAGGGCTCAGTCCCACAAGACAGCTCTCCACTTCAGATGCCTTTGACAAGTCCAAGTTGTTACCTGTGTTTCACACCAACTGCCTATAAATCAGAGATTCCCATGACCCGCTCCGTAGGTTTGATTAATTTGCTAGAGTGTGTCCCAGAATGCAGGAAACCCATTTACTCGCTAGTTTATGAGTTTATCACAAAGATTATTAAAGGATGACGATTCAACAGATGAAAAGATGCATAGGGTGAGCTCTTGAAGATAGGAGCTTTTGTCCCCATGGAGTTTGAGGACCAGAATAGTAGGATGTGGAAATCTTCTGGTTCACTAACCTAGAAGCATTCTGCATCTTGTCCTTTTGGGGTTTTATGGAGGCCTCATTATACAGGCATGATTGATTAAATCATTGGCCATTGGTGATTGATTCAACCTCCAGCCCCTCTCGTCAACACAAAATCAGGGGTGGGGATTGAAAGTTCCAACACTATCCTTGTTTGTTCTCATGGCAACCAACTTCCATCCTTAGGTGCTTTCCAAAAGTAATCTCAATAATATAAACTTAGTTGTAATGGAAAGGGACTGGAAAATTAGTTATGAATAACCAGACACTCATTTCACCTTAATGGCTCGGAAACATTTTTTTCAGAACAGGAAGACTAGAGTTCAAATATTATAACAAAAGATACTACTATTTCTCTTATCACTAAGGAAATTCTAAGAGTTTTGGGAGCTGTAAGACAGGAACCATGGACAAAGACCATATATACATGGTAAACGTATTTTGGTCATCTGAATGACCAAATATATATTTTTTATAAATCACACTATTGCACCTTTCCTAAATCATGACATTCAGTGATATGTTCTACGTTACTACAGTTCCCTTCAGGAAGATCATATAAATGGAATCATATAGTGTGTAACCTTCTGAGACAGGTTTATTTCACTCAGTATAATGCCTTTGAGATTCATCCAAGTTGTTGTACATGGCAACAGTTTATTCCTTTTCCAACTGAGTAGTATTACAGTGTATGGGGGTAGCACATTTTGTTTATCCACCTAGCAATCAAAGGATACTTGGTTTGGTTGTGGTTTATGGTTATTTGAACAAAATTTCTACAAATTATGTATAGGTTTTTATGTTTACATTTCTCTAGGTTAAGGTTTGAGAAACTACAGCCTTCAGGCAAAACCCAGCCCATTGTCTGTTTATTTGTTTAGTTTAATAAAATTTCATTGGAATACAGCAATACCATTTAAGTGTTTTCTATGACTTCTTTCACACTATAAAGACAGAGTTGAGTAGTTGCCACAAAACACTGTATGGCCCTTAAATCCTAAAATTTTTACTATCTAGTTCTGAACAGAATAAGTTTGCAAACTCCTGATCTAGGATAAATATCCAGTGTGATATTTCTGTGTCATATGGTAATTGTATATTTATTTTTAAAGAAAATATCACATTAAAGTCTTGCTGAGATACCTCTACATGTACTTAATAAAATGGTTAATTTTTTTTAAAATACTGTCAATACCAAATGCTTATGAGGATGCAAAGTAAATGCAATTCTCATGCATTACTAATGAGAATTCAAAACAGTATGACCACATAAATATATATATATATATATAACTGAATTGATTTTATATAAGATATTGATGAAAGAAATCAAAGACATAAAAAAACAGAAAGACATATGTTCATTAATTGGAAGACTCAATGTAATAAAGTTATCAATTCTCCCCAAATTGAACTATAGAATTTAATAGAATTTATGTCAAAATCCTAGCAGGATATTTTTGTATGTGTATTTATAAACAGGCTAATTTTAAAATTTACATGGAAAGTAAAAGGAACTAGATAACTGAAACAAATTTGAGAGAGAAGAATAACGTCTTGAGAAATCTTACTCTTCAGTTTTACAATTTACTATAAAGCTAAGGTAATCAAGACAGTACAGTATTATTGAAGGAATAGACACTTAGATCAATGGAAGGACATAGAAAGTCCAAAAAGAGACCAAAAAAAAATATGACCAATTGATTTGTGACAAAGATGCAAAGGAATTCAATGGAGAAATGATAATATTTTCAACAAATGGTTATGGAATAAATGAACATCTGTTTCTTGTGTTTTGGAAACGAAGTATTTTATTTCTGGAGCAATTATAGATGATACTGTATTTTAAATTTTGGTTTCTGATTGTTTTTAACCTATCAAAATATTATCTTCTTAATTATTTTTTGAGTTGCCCTTATATCCTATAACCTTGCTAAACTCCCCAAACTCAATTAATAGTTTAGGAGGTTTTTGTTTTTGTTTCTGGAGGGTTGGGGCTTTTTGTGTATATAATCATGTTGTCTGTGAATACAAGTAAGTTTATATCTTCCTTTTTAATCTGTATGAAATTCATTTTTCTTATGGTATTGCACTGATAAAGACTTCCAGGACAATGTTAACCAGGAGCATTCAGAGGGACTATTCTTGCCTGTTCTGTCACTATGATGTCAGCTGTAGGTATTTTGCTGACACCTTTATCGGTTTGAGAACGTGACCTCCTATTTCTAGACTTATTATGTAATAAAGCCATATTATGGTGTCTATGTAACAGGTACTTATTAACATGTCTATATAATAATCCTAAAACTTATTTGAAGAAACTATACTGTCTGTGGAAGCAAATTATCAAGATATGAATAAGTGGTATTTATGTTATTGGATGGGAAGAATTATTATCAAAAATATAAATTATCTCACAATTGATATATGCATTTAATACAATTCAAATTAAAATTTATATTTTAGTTGTTATTAATTGGACAAAATTATTTTAAAGTTTATAGAGAGAAATTTATGCTATAGCACTGTCAAGAAAAGTTTGAACATATACTGAACGGGAAGATGTCTTCATCAATGGCATACATATTATAATGCTACTATAATAAAATTAATAAAGTATTAGTATAAAATTGACAATGGAAACAAGTGGTATCAATTGAATTGGTTCCTCTCCAAATTCATATACTGAAACCCTAATAACTATACCTAAAAATGTAAACTTTGTTGGAAGTAGGGCCTTTAAAGAGGTAATTAAGTTAAAATGAGTCCTTTAGGGTGGGCCTTAATTTAGTATGACTGGCGTTATAAGAAGAGGAAATTTGGACCCCAAAAAATAAGCATCATGGATCTCATGGATGCCGGTGAACAGAGGAAAGACCATGTGAGGATACAGCAAGAAAGTGGACATTGGTGGACCAAGGAGAAGATGCCTATGAAGAAACCAAATTTGCCAACAAACTTCATCTCCAACTTCTAGTTCCAGAATTGTGAGAAAATAAACTTCTGTCATGTAAACCACCTTTTAGTTCACAGAGTTCCTGGGAGAGGAATCATTCTGGAGGAGCTGATCCTCACTTCATCCAAACTGAAGGATTATGTTTGCAGCTTTAAGCCACTTAGTTTTGGGGTGACTTGTTACAAAAGGGTACTGGGGTACAATGTGTACTGCAAAACTAAAATTTTCATATCCAGAAAGTTCAATAAACTTTTTGGAAAAATGATGAAGAAAAAATCAGTTCAATAGAAAATTAGGAAAAGTCTATAAATAAGCAAATTGAGCAAATTCAAATAACCAGCACACTAATAAAAAAACACTCAGATTCAGGAGTCAGGGAAATGCAGACTAAAGTAAAAGTGAGCTATCACTTTAATTGGTGAAACTGAGAAGACCTATAATACCTATCATTGATACTCATGTATACATTGTTGCAAACCTTTAGGAAAATGGTTTAGAAAAAATATCTATTACTATTAAAATAACATGAATTTTTGGAACAACTCCATTTGTAGAGATCTCTCTCATAGAAATAAATGCACTGTAGTATTTGGATATTTCAACATATAACAATATTTATTATAGCATTATTTGTAGTGTCAAATGATTGGAAATAAAGTCAATGACCATTAAGTAGTTTGATAAATTACGGTTATCTGTACCAACACATATTATGCACCTCCTATACTATGTAACCAGTTTGCTTGAAGGAATTTTTATGGTGTATTACTGAGTAACAAATGTAATATAGAGAGCATCAATTTACAATGAAAATTATATTTTGTAAACAAATACTGGCCCAAATAACAAAAATAGCCTTTGTATATATGTTTCTATAGACATCAATATATGTTGTATATATAGTTATAAGAGTATGGAGAAAAGTTTAGATTGTTAACATATATTACCTGAGGGTGAGCATGGGCAACAATGCAGGTGTATGCAGAGGGGGAGAATGTAATGGAAGCAAAAGGAGAAACTACTCGACCTAAAACAGAGTAATACCCATTACGTGTAAGTGATACATGCTTAAATGAAAAGTGCAAGATGGAAAACAATGTGTAACACATGACTCTATTTTTGTAAAACTCATATTTGTATTTAAGTGTGACTTTATACAGCTGTACAACAAAGAAGAAAAAATTGTGATTGAATTCACTCCTGGTTGTTTGTTGATTACCTTGAGGACATAGGGTAGAATGGATTAGTATAGTAGCTTTACTCAAATATTTTATGTATACATAATTTTTATTGTGACATTTCACTTCTTAAAATAAACACATATTACTTTAATAACCTTAAGTACAATTAGAGGAATTTGGGGATTTTATTTTGTCAGCTTTTAAAACTAACTAAAGTCCTTACTTGACCCAGGTTCTGTTAGTTTTCATCTAATTTCCTTTTACTGTGCAAGGGTCTCATCCAGGATACCACATTACGTTTAATTTTCATGTCTTCTCAAGCTCTTCTTGGCTGTGACAGTTTCTTATACTTTCTTTTGCTTTTTGATGAGCTTGGTAATTTTGAGGAATACTGGTCAAATATGTTGTAGATTGACTCTCAATTTGGGTCTCGTAGACTGTCCCTCAATTCATCTAAGTTTTGGTGATTTTTCTCATGGTTAGAATGGGGTTATGGGCTTTTGGAGGAAGACTACAGAGTTAGAGTGCTACTCCCATTAGATCATATTAAAGATACACGCTGATTAACATGACTTGCTACTGTTTATGTTGGCCGTGTTCAGCTGGCTGAGTAGTGTTTGTCAGGTTTCTCCACTGGAAAGTTATTCTTCCGCTTTCCAGTCTGTACTCTTTGGAAAGAAGTTACTTTCTGCTGCTCATACTTAAGGGGTGCAGTGTTACATTGCACCTTCCTGAGGGGGTAGTATCTACATAAATTATCTGGAATTCTTTTGTCTAGGAAATCTCTCTATTCTCATTCTTTACTTAACTATTCAATCATTTATTTACATCGGTATAGACATACGAATATTTATTTTATACTTTGTTTTAAAATGTAGTGTATGTTATGTATTTGGTTGCTCAAATTGTTCCTGCTCTGGTTTTATAGGATCTTTCAAGTAGCTGCTGTGTCCTTTTGACATACCCACATTGGTTTGATTTTTTGAGCACTTTACTTTTTAGCACTACAAGGTTCTCTATACTCATTTGGTATATTTCTTTCTCAGGTCCTAGAATCAGCCGTTACACCAAAGAAGCCCTGGTTTCTTTTGCTGGAGAATGGTATTGGAAACAAAATCTGGATGATCTTTTTAAAGTAGAATGGAGGCATTAAAGATTTGTAAGTAGGGGAATACACTAATACACACACACAATATTTTAGACTTTAGTAGAAAGGTGAGTTTCTAGAGTGGAGAGTCTGCAATGAGGAAGTTAATTAGAGTGGAATGGGTAAATTTTCAGCAGTATATAGTAAAACCCTGAGCAGTGGTTGCTCTGGAGTTACAAACCTGTTTGTTTGTTTTTTAGAATATGTTTGTGACCTAAGGACAGAAACTATGTCTCATTTATTATTCTCTCCCCAAATCCTACCACAGTGGAACAAAAGAAAGAAAAAAAGAGAGTGAGGGAAGAAAGGGGAGAGAAAAAATTTAAATGAGGGGGAAAAAAGAAAGAGAAAGAGGGAGTGAGAGGAAGAAGAAATTGAGGAAGAGAAAGAAACCTTCTAGAATAGGAATATACAATGTTTTTGAGTATTTGATATACTGAAATCAGTTTATTTTTTCAGTGAAAATTATGCTATAATAATTACAGCAAATACATTTTGCTTTACAATTTGCAAAATATTTAATACAATTATCACAGTTTATATTATGATGACAAATAATATAATAAACAATTTACCAAGTCAGGGTGTGTCAGAGAAAAGATGAAGATTTCATTGGGGATAGTTGTCATCTCAGTGATAAAACACATATTTCCAGAAATATAAATAATCTTTGTCATCTGATAAAACACAAAACTTTGATTTATCAACTTTTCCCAAAAATATGACAAAGAATTATATAATATTGTATTTACATTTAGAATTTTATTTAGAATTGTAATTATTTATTTATTTATTAAGGACTCAGGGGAATTAAAACTAAATGTAAGAAAAGGAAGAACTTTAGGTATTTTTAAGTTAATATTAAGAATTTCTGTTAGACTTCAGTAAACCCCAAATCACCTTACCTAAGCCTACTCTACCAGTCCCCAATGATGCAACTTACCGAGACAAATATTTTTGCTAAATTGTTGTAGGTAATACAGGAGTGTCTGGTGACATGAATTTATATATGGATAAAATGTGACCAGTCTGCTTAATTTCCCTGAGGATGCAAACTTGGTAGAACTACAAGAGTAAAAAGTCACTTTTTATTCTAAAAGAAGTACCAAATTCTTCCAGCAAACACACACATTTAGAACGTGCACTGTACTGTAAAATTAATTTTCTCTTTTTTATAGCTATCTATTTAATAACACATCCTCTGATGTATTGAGTCTTTCACATTGATATGGATGATTTGAAATATAGAACCTCCCCTTTTCCACCTCCACATACATGCAAATAAGTTATTGTTAGAAGTTATACCTTAGAAGTCCTTTGTATTTAAGTTTCTACCCCTTTATTATGTTTAAATTATGAAGTACCTACAATATTCCATGTATTTGGACTAGGTATTTTACATATTAACAAAATAAACGCTCTTCATAATTTGTAATTTTTCTTCTTTGTAAAGCTAAGTGATATCACTGTGATTCTAATTCTTGGCTTTCTAAACTAAAGCATAGCCCTTCAATTTTATGTAGCTTCCTTATGCCTCCAAGTTCTTGAAAGTTAAATGAAGTCATCCATAGCCTTAAACTATGTGAAGACAATAATGACAATTGATATTCTTGTTGTCATGTGATGGTCCTCTTAGAGTCCTTTCTCTCCTGAAAATGCTTCCCTTCCTGACCAAATGTGGTGCCTGAAATTCCACTACTGAAATCAGACTTTTCAACAGAATACATATGGAGTGCTCTTAAATATGCATGCAGGAAAAGAACCAGTGTATATGAGATATGTGCAATATGCTATTTCCTGATCTATGCTGGTTCATTAGTCCTAACAATATACCACTATACTTTATTATATATTACTACTATTTAAAAAAAAAAAAAACAAAAAAAAAAAACAAAAAACCTAAGGTTCACCGAAAAGTCTATAACTACTAAATTTACTCATTTTGTAGGTAAGAGAGTCAGAAGTCAATCCTTTGGTGGCCTCTTAAGATAATACTCAGCTATTTCACAACTAACCATGAGTAAAAGCCTTTATAGTCTCCTTATCATATATGATAGACTTCAAATTTCCTAGTATTATTTCCTTAATTTTTTAATCCTTTCCTTCCTACTTCTCCAGCATCATTCTTCACCATCTCTTTTTCTCTACACCATTTTAACCTTAACTTCACAGCAATTCCAAATACAGTAATGTGGCAGTCAGATTGCATTTCAGTTAATAAAAAATAACAATTAACTTCTTCTTTCAAAATGTAGAAAATAATGCCATGAAAACTTGGATCTTCAAGAAGGAATAAAGAAAGTGGCATCATAAAGATGGTGACATAAGTCATTCAGTCTCCTGCACAAGAAAACCAGCTAGTAACTATCCATAAACAAGACACCATTGTGAAAATTCCAGAACACAAGGATGAAGCTGAAACAACCCTTTGGACCACAGAGGCCAAGAAGGACCACATTAGAAGGGTAAAAGGAGTGACTACATTGACTGGATTACCCCTTCCCCAGACTGGCACAGGGCTGAATGGAGAAGATTCCTCAAGGTCTCTGGTTTCTCCAGGGCGGAAAAGAGATGGCAATGTAAACATTCAGTTCCCCCCAGCATTTGTGGGTCACTTCCCAGGAGCCCCAGCTTGGTCTTGCCTCACATGAATTGTGTGTGTGTATGTCTGGGGTGTTCTGCAAGTCTTGATGACTGGAGATCAGATTGTGCTGGAGAAGGAGGTGGGACTTTTACCAACCAGGGCACAGAGTTTAGCAGATTGAGTTTCTCCTCACACTGGTGTCCATGTAGAGCCCAGCCAGAGGCTTTTCCAATCTGCAGAGCTGAGTCAGTGGTCCTGGTTGGCCAGGAAACATGGTGCCTGATTCAGGACCCCAAACAATGAAACTTGCCAGCCTTGGGACCTATTCTGCTGCCCTGCCCAAGCAGGGACACTTGTTCATAACCCCACCCACTGAATACTACCTCCAGCCCCACTCAGTCAGGAAACCTAACCCAAGCACCTGGGAAACTGGATAGCCCATTCTACCACCCCACTTATAGAAGCACTTGAGCAAAGAGCTCAACTAGCTTGCCTACAGAGCTAAACTGATGACCCTGTGTGACCAGGGAACTCAATATGCATTTTTGCCTGGTTTGGATACACATACAGTTAGCTGTGCCATCCATAAGACCAGTTTTGCATACCACTCAGGCATGAAAGTAAATTCATAGCCCCCACCTTCCACTACTGAATACTCTCCCAAGCCCTGCCTGATGAGGAAAGTTAAACAGAGCACCAAGGAAGCTATGTAGCGCATCCTACAATCCTCCTTACAGTGGTACCCAAGAAGAGACCTCAGTCTGTGTCTCTGTCTACAGAGCCAAACCAGTGGTACTGTCTGGCCAGGAAGCTTGGTGGACAGCATTGCCTGATTTGGATCCCTAGTAACCTAGCCATGACATCCATGGAGCCTCTTCTATGGCTTCACTCAGATAGGGAAGCAAATTCAGCCACACCCATCTTCTGAGTACAGGACCCAGTTCTGCTTGACTAGGAAACCTGACCAAAGAATATAGGCAACTGCAGAGCCCATGCTACAGCTGCACTTTGGCAGAGCACCAAGTCAGTAGTCGTATCTAACTTTTCCCAGCAAGGAACAAACCCCCTCACCTTAATCTCACAATTTAGGCAGTGACCTTGTGAAAATAGAGGTCTCACTGGTAAGCCCACTTGCCCAGAGATCCTACCAACTACCACTACCTGCCCAAGGATCCTACCAGCTACCAGAAACCCAAGCTGAGCTGACAGGTGGAGAGTTGTCTTTGACATAGTGAACCTGTAAAGTCTGGAAGAGTAGAGACTTATTAAATGCTCAGATACCAAAAAAGGAATCATGAATCACAGAATTACATAAACATGACACCATCAAAGGAAACTAATAAAACTCCAATAATTGACACTAAAGAAATGAAGATTTATAAACTCTCTGACAAATAATTTAGAATAAATCTCTTAAAGAAGTTTAGCAATATACAAGAACACACATACAGATAACTAAACAAAACTTTAAAAACAATGTATGAACAAAACAAGAAGTCCAACAAAGAAATATAAATCTTGACCAAAAAAAAATTAAAAAGGCAGAAACCTACAGCTGAGGGATACAGTTATTAAACTTAACAACAACAACAATTCAATAGAGAGCTTCAATAACTGACTCGACCAAGCAAAAGAAAGAATCAGTGAATTAGGCCACTTGAAATTATTCAATCAGAGGAGCAAAGGTAAAAAGAATAAAAATTAGGGGCTTCCCTGGTGGCCCAGTGGTTGAGAGTCTGCCTGCTGATGCAGGGGACATGGGTTCATGCCCCAGTCCAGGAAGATCCCACATGCTGCAGAGTGGCTGGGCCCATGAGCCATGGCCACTGAACCTGCACGTCTGGAGCCTGTGCTCTGCAATGGGAGAGGCCACAACAGTGAGAGGCCCGTATACCGCAAAAAAAAAAAAAAAAAAAAAAAAAAGAATAAAAATTAATGAAGAAATCCTATGACTTATGAAATCATTATGGAAATCTCCGACAGAGAAGAGAAAGAGAAAGTCACAGAAAACATATTTAAAGCAATAGTGGCTGAAAACTTCCCAAACCTGAGGAGAAAAATGGACATCCAGATACATAAGGCCCAAAGAATCTGAAATACATTGAACCCAAAAAGGGTTACACCAAGACAGTTTATAATTAGATTGTCAATAGTTAAAGACAAAGAGAGGAGGTTAAAAACAACAAGAGAAAAGGGACATCACATACAAGGGAATACTACACAAAGCTAAAAGCAGATTACTCAAAAGAAACTTTGCAAGCCAGGAGAGAATGGAATGATACATTCAAAATATTGAAAGAAAAAACTGTCAACCAAGAATACTATGCATTTATATACACACACACACACACACACACACACACACACACACAATGGAATATTACTCAGCCATAAGAAAGAATGAAATGATGTCATTTGTAGAAACATGGATGGACCTAGAGATTATCATACTAAATGAAGTAAATCAGAAAGAGCAAGACGAAAACCATATATCACTTATATGTGGAATCTAAAGTATGACACAAATGAATTTATCTATGAAACAGAAACAGACTCACAGACATAAAGAACAAACTTGGTTGCCAGGAGGGAGGAGGGATTGGTGAGGGATGGATTGGGAGTTTGGTATTAGCAGATGCAAACTATTATATATAGAATAGATAAAAAATGAGGTCCTGTTGTATAGCACAGAGAACTATATTCAATACCCTGTAATAACCCATAATGGAAATGAATAAAAAAAAAAGAAAAAATATATATATAAACTGAATCACTTTCACTTTGCTGTACACCAGAAACTAACACAACGTTGTAAATCAACTATACACTGGAAAGCTGTGCTTCAGAAATGAAAGTAAGAGAAAGACTTTCCTGAACAAAGAAAAGCTGAGGGAATTCACCACCATTAGCCCTGCCTTATAAGAAATGCTAAAGGGATTTATTCAAGTAGAAACAAAAAGGTGCTAATTAAATTGTAAAACATATGGATGTACACATAAATCTCATTGGTAATGATAAATATATAGTCAACATCAGATTATCTAATATTAAAATGGTGGTGCATACTTCACTTAAAAATCTAATTTATAAGTAAAAAATATGTATTAAAAATAACCTAAGCTACAGTAATTGGTTATTTGACACATAATATAAAAATATGTAAATTGTAACATCAATAGCCTAAAATGTGGGGGTAGGGAGAAGTAAAAGTGTAAGATTAAAATGTGTTATTGAAGTTAAGTTTCTATCATCTTAAAATGTGATCTTATAAAAAAATATTATTTTAGGTAAGCCTCACAATAATCAAAAAAGAAAAAACTGTAATAGTAACACAAGATTATGATAAAATAGTCAAAGCATATTGCTTCCAAAAGTCACATCACACAAAACAGCAAGATAAGAAGCAAGAAACAAAGCCTCTATGAAACAGTCAGAAATCAATGAACAAGATGGCAACAGTAAGTCAATAATTGCTTTAAGTGTAAATGGATTAAATTATCCAAATCAAACGATGTAGAATGGTTGATTAAATAAAAACAACAACAAAAACAAGAGCTAATGACATGCTGCCTAGGAGAGACCCACTTTAGCTTTAAAAGCATACCTAGACTGAGAAAGAATAGATGAAAAAAAAATATTTAAAGCTAAGAGTAAAAAAAAAAAAATAAAAATCAAAGATAGCTACACTTATAATCAGATAAAATGGACTTTAAGATACTAGTGGTTAAAAGAGACAAAGAGGTCATTATATAATGATAAAGGGGTCAATCTATGAAGAGTATGCAGCAGTAGTAAATATTTATCAATTAATATTGGAGCACTAAATATATGAAGCAAATACTAACAGAAATAGAAAGATAAGCAAATAGCAATACCATTTTAATTGGGGACTTTAATACCCATTTTCAGCAATGGATAGATCATCTAAACAGAGAATCAATAAGGAAAAAAGAATATTTGAGCAACAGTCTAGACCAAACGAACCTAACAGATATATACTGAACATTGCATGCAGTGATACCAGAATACACATTCTTTTCAAATGTGAAAGAACATTTTATAGGATAGATTATTTGTTAGGACAAAAAACACATCTTAGCAAATTTAATAAGTTTAAACCCATGTCAAGTACTTTTTTCTGACCACAATGATAGAAAATTAGACATCACTAACAAGAAAACTGGAAAATATTCCATTAATAGAATAAAAGATAAAGCTCATGATCATCTCAATAAATGCAAAAAAAGAATTTAACAAATATATCTTTAATGACTAAAAACTCAAAAATTAGATATAGAAGGAGCACATATAAATATAATAAGGCCATATATGATAAGCCCACAGCTAACTTCAGACTTATTTGGATAGGTGGAATCTATCCCCCTAAGATTAGGAATAAGACAAGGTTGTTTATTCTCACCACTCCTATTCAACAAGGTACTGAAAGTCCTATCCGAGCAGTAAGGCAAGAAAAAAAAGGCATCAGGAAAGAAAGGAAGAAGTAAAATTATTCCTATTTGCAAATGACATGATTTTAGAATATAGAAAATCTTGAATAATCCACAAAAACTTAGATCTAATCAATGAATTCCATAAAGTTTCAGGATACAAAATCAACATACAAAAATAAGTATTATTTTTATATAATGAAAATGAATTATCAGAAAAAGAAATAAAGAAAACAATCCCAATTGCAATAGCATCAACTATAATAAAATACTTAGGAATAAATTTACCCAAGGAGTGAAAGATCTCTACACTGAAAATTATAAGACATTGAAGAGAGAAATTGAAGAAAACACAAATAAATGGAAAGATATCCCATGTTCATGGATTGCAAGACTTAATATTGTTAAGATGTCCTTAGTACCCAAAGACATCTACAAATTCAATGCAATCTCTATCAAGATTCCAATGGCATTTTTCATGAAAGTAGAAAAAAATCCTAAAGTTTGTATGGAACCATGAAAAACCCAAATAGTCAAAACAATCCTGAGAAAGAAGAACAAAGCAGGAGGCATCTCACTTCCTGATCTCAAGCTATATTATAAAGCTACAGTAATCAAAATATATGGCACTGGCATTAAAACCAAACACATAGACCAATGAAACAGGATTGAGAGCCCAAAAATAAATCCATGAATATAGTCAACTAATATTGTACAGGGGAGCCAAGAATACTCATTGGAGAAAAGAGAGTCTCTTCAATAAATGGTGCTGGGAAAATTGAATATTCACATGCAAAAAGAATGAATTTAGACTCTTTCTTACACCACTCACAAAAGTTAACTGGAAATGGATTAATGAATTAAAGATAAGACTGGAAACCATAAAACTCCTAGAAGAAAACATAGGTAAGGAGATCCTTGACCTTCATCTTGGCAATGATTTTCTTGGATATGATACCTAAAACACAAGCAACAAAATAAAAAATAAGTAAACAAGTGGGACTACATCAAATTAAAAATCTTCTAAACAAACAAACAAAAAGGAACCTGAAAAGACAGCTCCAGGTGTTTTCTAAAGAAGATATTCAAATGACCAACAAGTCCATGTAAAAATGCTCAGCATCAGTAATCATAAGCATAATACAAATCACATACTTGTCTCACATTTGTCAGAATGGCTATTACAAAGAGAGATAGAGATAGAGATAGAGATAGAGAGAGAGAGAGAGAGAGAGAGAGAGAGAGGGAGAGAGAGAGAGAAGGAGAGAGAGAAGTGCTAGTGTGCTGGTAAGTATGTGGAGAAAGGAAACCCTTGTACACTGTTGGAATGTTAATTGGTACAGCCACTAGAGAAAACATTATTCAAATAGAACTACTGTGGATATATCAATAATATACAGCATGATGTCTACATTTAACAATTATATGTTTGAACATTGCTAAGAGAATAAATCTTAAAAGTTCTCATCATAAAAAAAAAATTGAACTGTGTGAGGTGATGGATGTTAATGAAATTTATTGTGGTAATTATTTTGTATTTTATGCATATATGAAATCATATTGTACACCTTAAATGTACACAATGTTATATGTTAATAATACATTAATGAAACTGGAAAAATGTTATATGTTAATAATACATTAATGAAACTGGAAAAATGTTTTGGAAAGCATAAAAAGAAGGAATAAAAATAAATAGAAATGATAAATATCTGAGTAACTATTAAATGTGATCTTGATTTCTCTCTTTATCACTTTAAAGGATAAGTGTTTAAGGGAAAAATAACAATAATTTATTGTGATATTTATAATATAAGCAGAATTACAAATATGTCAAAAAATATCTAGATGGAAAACCAAATTTACTGTTGTACAGTAACAACATCAGAAGTAAAGTGATATACAAAATTCATTTGAAGTAAGCTTTGGTAAGTTAAGAATACACAGTGTAATTCGTAGGGCAACCAATATAAAAATACAAAGAGATATAGCTAAAACCCAAAAGGAGTATGAATAGCATATAAATAAAATTTCATCATGTTTTTTTTTTCTTTTCCTTTATTATTATGATTATCTGTTTTTCCTGCAATCATTTCTTTTTTACTGAGGTAAAAATCACATAACATAAAATTAACCAGTTTTAAATGTACAATTCAGCAATATTTAGTACATTCACAAGGGTTTGCAATAATCATCTCTATCTAGTTTGAAAATATTTTCATCACCCCCAAAGGAGATCCTGTACTCAGTAAATTGTCACTCTCCATTTTCTTCTCTTCCAGCTCCCAGCAAACACTAATCTGCTTGCTATCTCTATGATTTACCTATTCTGGCTATTTCATATAAATGAAATCAAATATTGCTCATGAGAGTATAACATTGTAAAAATACCTTGATAAACAATGGAATACTACTCACTGATTTAAAAATACATACTGATATATGCATGGGTGCATCTCAAAACATTTTTAAATGAACAAAATCAGACACAGAAGTTTATATACTGTTTAATTTTGTCTATAAGAAGTTCATAATCAGTCATTGCTTATGTATGGCCATAGAAATTTACAACAGTGATTGCCTATGGGGAGTGGAGATGACCCAGAAGAAGACATAAAAAATGTTCTGGTATAATGGAAAGATTCCATATTTTAGTAGATGTGATGGTTACGAAGCTGTATGAATTTTTCAAAACTCATCAAGTTATACACTGAAGATCCTTTTACTATATATAAATTTGACCTCAATTTTGAAAGAGTAACACCAAGCAGTTATTTTTAAAATATAAATAGGAAAGAAACTATCCCTTGAGATCTGAGAATCTGGAACAAACATATTTAAAAATGATAAGTCCTTGATACTTAGACCTAGAAGAAACTTAAAGTTTCTTCATTCTAAACTCATTCTTCCTTATTTCAGAAAAGTAACACTTGAGCCCCAGATATAAATTTTCATTTACATTTCTATACATTAAAGTTGCATTTTTATTATAATTTTTATTGAAGTATAGCTGATTTACAGTGCAGAGCATAGTGATTCAGTATTTTTACAGGTTCTACTCCATTAAAAGTTATTACAAGATAATGACTATAATTCTCTGTGTTGTACATTATATTCTTGTTGCTTATCAATTTTGTACATAGTAGTTTGCATCTTTTAATCCCATACTCCTAATTTTCCCTTCCCTTCTTGACATTTCATTGTAATTTAAAAATTAATTTCTTAAAGTAAACTTCCAGATTGTAATTACTGAACTAGAGGAAAAAATTCACCAAAGTAGTTAGTCCAATTAGACTAATTCACTTTTTGGCTTTTTACTTGAAGAATACATACAGATAAATATACAAAATGTAGACACACAGCAAAACTGCCATAGAGATCAAGAAACAGAATAATACCAGCAAGACAGAAGAGACCTTTGCCCCAGGATGTTCTGTTCCTTCCCACATTGCCAATGGTAATGTCCATCTTGGCTTCTACAACTGAGTAGTTGTGCCTGTTTCTGAAATGCATCTAAATAGAATTTTACTGTATTTATTCATTGGTGTCTATCTTTTTTCCTTCAGTGATACTTTTATAAAATTTAATGGCATTCTTTTTTAAAAAAAAGCTGTAGTTCATTAAATAAATATACCATTATTTTTCCATTCTAACATGATACACTTTTTTCTAACTTTTATATTACAAACAATGTTACTGTGAAGATACTTGTACATTCAACTTGTTATACTTAGGCTTGCTTTTTTTTTTTAACATCTTTATTGGAGTATAATTGCTTTACAGTGGTGTGTTAGTTTCTGCTTTATAACAAAGTGAATCAGTTATACATATACATATGTCCCCATATCTCTTCCCTCTTGCATATCCCTCCCTCCCACCCTCCCTATCCCACCCCTCTAGGTGGTCACAAAGCACTGAGCTGATTTCCTGTGCTATGTGGCTAATTCCCACTAGCAATCTATTTTACATTTGATAGTGTGTATATGTCCATGCCATTCTCTCACTTTGTCCTGGCTTACCCTTCCCCCGCCACATATCCTCAAGTCCATTCTCTAGTAGGTCTGCATCTTTATTCCCATCTTTAGGCTTTCAATTTTATTGAATATTTCCTAGCAGTAGAAGTACTGGATCATTAGTACATGATTGTTGATTTTTAGTAAATAGTGTTCCAAAGTGGATAAATCCGCTTATATTTCCATCAGCAATAAATTACTTATTGTTCTTTATCCTCACTCACACTTTCTATTGTCAGTATTTTTTAATATTTCTCATTCTCATGGAGTTATCTCATTGTAGGTCATTCATGTTTTCCTGATTATTAACAAAATAAGCACTTTCTCATAGGTTAAATGGCTAAGAGAATGTCTTTTGTAAGATGACTATTCACGTTTCTTGCCTATTTTTAGGTTACGTTGTCTGTTTTTGCAAGAATATATATTCTCTCTATATGCCATTTTCAAGTATGTGCTTCAAACATTTTCTCTACTCTATGTAATTCTTTTTAACCCTGGATAATGTGAAATTCTAACTTTTGGGGTTCAATTTAATTTATTTTTTCAATTTTTATTTTTGTGTTTTATTTTAAAATAATTCCTTATACTAAATTCTTGAATATATTCTTCTACTTATTTTCTAAGAAATTTTTATTCTGACTTTCATATTTTAAACTTCAATACATCTGGAATTTGTTTTTGAATGTTATGGTTGGATATCAATTTTTTTCTCCATATGTATACAGAAATTTCCCAGCTCCATAAATTGAAAAATTTGTCCTTCCCTCACTGTATTTATAGTGCCATCAGTGTCATAAATTAAATGTGTCTGTTTATGCTTATATCTGTCTCATTTTTTGATCCATTGCATATATATATCTCAATCTATTTTTGTCCCACTACTACACTATCTTAATTATTTTTCCTTTACCAATGTCTTATCATGGTGATGCCTGGAAGTTTGCATTTACATATACATGTTATAATTAGTTTTTCAATAATCACACTCATGTCCACACAAAAATAAGGACTGGGGTATTGTTTATGACTTAAGTAATTTTATAAAGAATTCATATTTTACAACATTTTATCTTGCAATATATGAGACAAACGATGTTGTCTTTCATTTATATAGGTCTTCATCAATTTCTGTCAACAAAAATGTTTTAGTCTTCTCACCACTCCTTTGTAATATTGTTCTGAAAGTCATATATCAAAGCAATAAAACAAGAACTGGAAATAAAAGTTATACAGAATGAAAAGAGAAAAAAGTCTTCTTCATTCCAAATGGTGTGATTGTCTATGTAGAAAATCTGAAGGAATCAGCAAAGAATAAAACGTCTGGAAATTAATAAGAAATTATAAGAAAATTGCAGGATACAAAGTTAATACAAGGATACTTCATTTTATTGTGTTTCACTCTATCACACTTTGCAAATATTGCATTTTTTACAAATTGAAAGTTTGTGGCAACTCTACATCAAGCAAATCAATTGGCACCATTTTTCCAATGGTTTCTGCTCACTTCATGTTTCTATGTTACATTTTAGTAATTTTCACAATATTTTTAACTTTTTCATTATTATATTTGTAATGGTGATCTGTGATGAGGAGTCCTTTATGAAGCTACTATGACTTGCTAAGGTTTCAGATGATGGTTAGCATTTTTTAATAATAATTTTTAAAATTAATATATGCACATTGTCTCTTAGACAATTAATGGACAGTATAGTATAAACATAAATTTTATATCACTGGGAAAGAAAAAATTTCTGTGACTCACTTTATTGTTATATTTGCTTTATCGTGTGGTCTGGAACTAAACCCAAAATATCTCCAAGGTATGCCTATATACAAAAGTCAATCCTTTTCCAATAAACCAATAATGGACAAGTGGCATTTGAAATTAAAGCACAATACCATTTACATTAACATTCCCCCAAATGAAATGCTTAGATATAAATCTAACAAAATATGAACAAGGTCTATATGAGGAAAATTACAAAACTTTGATAAATAAAAAATAATTAAATGAATAACTAAATAAATGGAAATATATTCCATGTTCATGTATAGGAAGACTCAATGTTGTAAGATGTAACTTATTTCCAATGTAATCTATGGATTCAATGCAATCCCAATTAAAGTCTCAGCAATTTATTTTGTACATATCAACAAACTGATTCTAGAACTTAAATAAAAAGCAAAAGACACAGAATAGCAAACAATATTAAATGAGAAGAACAAAGTTAGTTAGAGAACTGACACTACTTGATTTCAAGACTTATCATAAAATTATAGTAATCAAGATGTGGTAAAAGAATAGATAAAGAGATAAAAAGATAAATAGATAAAGATAAAGAGATCAGTGGAATAAAATACAGAACGCAGAAATAAACCCCATAAACATAGTAAAAAACAAATTTGAAAAAAGAGCAAAAGTGATACAATGAAACAAAGGTAGTATCTTCAACAAATGCTGCCAGAATTACTGGACTTTCACTTTCAAATAAATAAATAAATAAAATTTTAAAATTAAAAAAAGAGAATCTAGGCACATACCTTACACTCTTCACAAAAATTAACTCAATATTCACCACATACATAAATGTGAATCCAAAGCTGTAAAACCCATAGAAGATAATAGAAGAGAAACCCAGGTGACCTTGGGTATGGCAATGACTTTTTTGACATAGCATCATAGGCATGATCCATAAAATAAATAATTTATAATTTGAACTTTATTAAAAACTTATGCTCTGGGGAAGACAAGGTGAAGAGAATGAGAATGCAAACCTCAGACTGGAAGAAAATGTTTACAAAGTATCCGATTAAAGACTGTTATTTAAAATATATAAAGAACTCTTAAAAATCAATAATAAAAAAAAAACCTAATTTAAAAATGGGCTTAAGACCTAAACAGACACCTCATCAGGAAGATATACAGATGGCAAATATGCAAATGAAAATATTTTTGTATTATATGTCATCAGGGAAATGCAAATTTAAACAACAATGAAATACGCTACACACCTATTATATTAGCCAAAATCAGGAACACTAACAACACCAAATGCTGGCAAAGATTAGGAGCAACAGGAGTTCTCATTCATTGTTGGTGGGAATGTAAACTGGTATAGTTTGGCAGTTTCTTAAAAATTTAAAACCAAACATACTCTTACCATGTATTCCAGCAATTGCACTGCTTGATATTTACCCAAATGAACTAAAAACTTATGTCCAGGGCTTCCCTGGTGGCGCAGTGGTCGAGAGTCCGCCTGCCGATGCAGGGGACACAGGTTCGTGCCCTGGTCCGGGAAGATTCCACATGCCGCGGAGCGGTTGGGCCTGTGAGCCATGGCCGCTGAGCCTGCGCGTCCGGGGCCTGTGCTCCGCAACGGGGAGAGGCCACAACAGTGAGAGGCCCGCATACTGGTAAAAAAAAAAAACAAAAAAAAACAAAAAACTTATGTCCACAGAAACAAAACAAAACAAAACTTACGTCCGTGGATGTTTATACCAGCTTCATTTATAATTGCCAAAACTTGGAAGCAACCAAGATATCTTTCAGGTGAATGGATGGATAAACTGAGTTACGTCCAGACAGTGGAATATTTATTCAGCACTAAAAATAACTGAGCAATCAAGCCACGAAAAGACATGGAGGAGCCTTAAATGCATATTACTAAGTGACAGAAGCCAATCTGAAAAGGCTACATACTATATGATTCAACTTATATAATATTTTGGAAAAGACGAAACTCAGGGGACGTAGAATGATGAGTGGTTGCCAGGAATTAGGGGGCAAGGAGAGATGAATCTGTGGGGCATAGAGCATTTTTAGGGTGGTGAAGCTAATCTGTATGATGCCATGGTAGACATATGTCATTATGTATTTGTCAAAACCCATAGAGTAAACCGTAATGTAAATTATATACTTTGAATGATGGTAATATGTCAATGTAGTCATCAAGTGTGACAAATGCACCACTCTGATGAGAGATGTTGGTACTGAAGGCTATGCATCTGTAGGGACAGTAGGTATAGTGAATTCTCTGTACTTCCCATTCAATTTTGCTGTGAACCTAAAATTGCTCTGAAAAATAAAGTGTTAAAAATTTGTTTGAGTATTTTACAGCTTTCTAAAGGGAGGACGTATCATACTGTTTCTCTATTAGATTTATTCCCAAGGTTGTAATATTTTTGTAACTTTTATTTTATATTCTAACTAGTGGTGGCTGATATAGATAAAAACAACTGAATTATGTATACTAGCCTTTTATCCAGTAAAATTGTTAAACTCAGTAATTCTAATAATTATTTGCCTATTATTTTGAATTTTGTCATATTGAATCAATTGAAAAACAGTAGCATTTTTATTTCTTCTTTTTAAATCTTAAATATTTTATTTCATTTTACTTTGGTTTATTGCATTAGAAGCTCCAGTACAATAATGAAGACAAGTGGCAATGTTATGAATCCTTATGCTTTCCTAGTCCCACAGAGGAAGCGTTCTTTATTTCCTCATTAACCATTAAGCATGACACCTTTCTGTGTGTGTGTGTGGGGGGGGGGGGGTGTTGTTTTTGTTTCTTGTAGATTAAGGACGTTCTCTTTATTCTTAGCTTGGAAAATGTTTTTAAAATACAATGGATGTTATATATTATTAAATACTTTTACTTCATTTATGGAAATAATTTCATGTATTTTCCATATATAAATCAACCATGTATCTCTGGAATAAAACCAAATTGTTCATCATATATTATTCTCTATACATATCGCTGGGTTTTGTTTGCTCAAATTTTTGTGTCTACATTCTTGAGTGATATTGCCTTGAATTTCTTTTTCTTGTAATATTCTTGTTAAAACTTAGAATTAAAAATATGCTGACCCCATAAGAGTTCCCTTTTTTTATTCTTTTGGAAAATTTGCATAAATTGATATGAGTTCTTTCTTAATTATTCAATAGAATTCACTCATAAAGACAAAAGGGCCTGAGATTTTCTTTGAGGGAAGTTTTTTTTTTTTTTTCGATACACGGGCCTCTCAGTGCTGTGGCCTCTCCTGTTGTGGAGCACAGGCTCCGGACGCACAGGCTCAGTGGCCATGGCTCACAGGCCCAGCCACTCCACGGCATGTGGGATCCTCCCGGACCGGGGCATGAACCCGTGTCCCCTGCATCGGCAGGCGGACCCTCAACCACTGTGCCACCAGGGAAGCCCTGAGGGAAGATTTTAATTACAGATTTCTTTAAATAGAAATAAGATAAGTTTTTATTTTCTATTTCTTTTTGTATCATGTTTAGTAAGCTATATTTTTCTGTGAATTGATCTATTTCTATTTGTTTCAAATTTACTAGGATACTTGTTTATAATATATGAATCTGTATCTGAATAGATGGATAGATAGACAAACATAGAGGTAGAGATATATTCCAAGCTTATCTGTTAGTCTATTTCTTTCCTCAAGTATATCTGGACATTTTTGAACATTTTTCTAATAAAGTGAAACATACATATAGAAAGTGCCATAAATCATACATGCATCATCCAATAAGTATCTCAAAGTGAAGTTACTCTCACAACTATCAACCAGGACAAGAAAGAGAAAATATCATCCCAACACAAATCCATTCTCCTATTCTCTACCAATAAGTAACCCCTCATATCTCACCAAAGTTAATCATCTGCCTGGATTCTGATATTATATTATTTGTCATGAATTTGAACTTTGAATACATATGGAATTTTATAATATTCATCTGTGACATGTTTACGTGTATGTGTGTGTCTACTTTCTAACAACCCAATATTTATAATATTTGTCTATATGGCTTGCCTTCTCACTCCTTTAATTATATAATTTTATAAACAGAGTACATTCGTAGTTTGTTCGTTTTAATCACTGTACACTTTCTATTATAGGAATACACCAAAATGTATGTATTCATTGAAATGCTGATAGACATTTGGGTTGTTTTTAGTTTTGGGCTATTATATTAAATTATGCTATATATTTTTTGAAGACTTTGGTGCACATTTGCACATACCAATTGGGTATACACCTAAGAATAAAATTGGTGGGTCACAGGGATTGTGTGTGTGTTCTGTATTAGTAGATTTTGACAGATATGTTTGTAAGGTTGTGGTCCTTATTTCTACTCCTATTAATAGTATATGGGAGTCCTTACAGCTCTACATTCGCACCAAAAGTTGGTATTACATAATAATTAACCTTAGCCATTCTGCTGGGTTTTTAATGCATCTCATTGTAGAATTAATTTTTGCTTCCTTGATTTTTAATGATATAAAACATTCTTTTATAGATTTATTGGCCATTTGGCCATTTTCTTTTTGAAACACCTGCTCAAATTGTTTGTTTCTTTTCCTATTGGTAGTCTTCTTGTTTTTGGAGGAATTATTTATTTAACCTGTATAGGACCCTATGTCACTTACATATGTTGCAAATACATTTTCCTATACATTGGCTTGCCTTTTCGCTTTCTTAATGGTGTCTTCACTAAGTGTTCTTTATTCTAATGTAGCACAATTTATCAATTCCTTCCCTTTAGGATCAATGCTCTCTATATCATATTAAAGAAATTCCTTCCTGCACCCAAAGATATGAAGCTATTATCCTATGTTATAAGGTAGACAATTTATTTTTGTCACAATTAAATCTATAATCCCCTTGCAATTTATTTATGTGTAAGGCTTGAAGTAGATTATCAATGCCCATCTTTTTTTTAATTTAATTATAACTGACATACAACATTATGTTAGATCAGATGTACAATGTAATGATTTGATATGAAATAATGGAATAATCACCATAACAATTCGAGTTAACATTTGTCACCATACATAATTACATTTTTTCCCTTGTAATGAAGACTTTGAAGAAGTCTTCAAAGTTGCTATTCTCTTAGCAACTTTCAAATATGCAATAGAGTATTATTAACTATAGTCACAATGCTGTACATTACATTCCCTTGACTTATATATAAGTGAAGTTTGTAGCTTTTGACCGCCTGCACCCATTTTGCCCACCATCTACCCCCTGACTATGGCACCCACCAGTTTGTTCTCGGTTTCTATGAGCTTTCTTTTTTTCTTTTAGATTCCACATATAAATGAGATCATATGGTATTTGTCTGTCTTTCTCTTTCTGACTTATTTCACTTAACATAAGCCTTCAAGGTCTATCCATGTTGTTGTAAATGACAAGATTTCATCCTTTTCTATGGCTGAATAGTGTTTCTGTCTAGCCATAACATATCCATTCACCCAACTGTGGGCACTTATATTGTTTCCATATCTTGGCTATTGTAAATAATACCGCAGTAAATGTGGTGGGGCTAATATTTTGTCAACATAGTGTTTTTGTATTCTTCATATAAATAAACAGAAGTAGAATTGCTGGGTAATATACAATTTGTATTTTTAATATTTTTGTGGACCTTCCACATTGTTTTCCATGGTGGCTGCAACAATTCACATTCCCACCAACAGTGCACAATGATTCCCTTTTCTTCACCTCCTTGTCAACATTTGTTATTTCTTATCTTTTTGATAATAGTTATTCTAACAGATGTGAGGTGATATGGTTTCCCTGATGATTAGTCATATTGAGCATCATTTCGTGTACCTGTTGGCCACCTGTATGTCTTCTTTGGAAAAAATGTCTATTCAGGTTCTCTGCTCATTTTTAAATTGTATTATTATTATTGCTATTGAGTATCTTTTTATATAGATTTGGAGTTTTCTCAGCAACATTATTTGAAAAGATCACATATTTAAGTTTTTAAAAATTTCTCTTGGCAATAGTCTTTGATAGTTTCCATGTGGAATATTGGACATTATTTTATTAGATTTATTCCTAGGTATTTAATGTTATTTGCATCAATACAAATATTTTTATTTTCTAAATTTCAGCTTCCATATGTTGCTGAAATATAGATTTACAGTTGACGTTTAATCAACTAATCTTTCTATTGACTTGTTAATTTTAATAGCACATGCCTATATTTTTACATTACGTACAAAAATCTAGTCCTCTTCAAATGTTAAAAGTTTTATTATTACATGTTGTTTGCACTGGGTAGAAAAACCTCCAGTATAATAGTAAATAAACCCTGAGATAGCAAGCATTTTTGAGTACTTTCCAAAGTCAGAGGGAAATGGTAACAATATTTCACCATGAAGTAGAGCATTTGCTGTGTTGCACGGTATCAGATTAAAAGAAATTGTGTTCTTCCTAGTTTTCTGAGAGGTTTTTTACAAATGTATTTTGTATGTATTAAAGTCATTGTACCTATTGCCGTATTTTCTCTAATAAAAATGTGCAATATTCGACATGGAATATTATATATTTTATTATGTATTTATTGCAAGTAAACTTATTTTATTAAAATATACAATAAATAAATAAAGGTACACAAGTTACAAATGTATAGATTGACTAATTTTTCATTCATTTTCATAGTTTGTTTCACATGTCCTGGCTTTTGTATTAGAAGTATATCTAAGAATAGAGTTACTGGATCATAGACTATACAAAATTTTAGTAGATACTATCAAACACTTACAAAGAAATTGTATTAATGTATGCTCCTACAGCAGAGTATGGAAACTTCATTTCCATACTCACACCAACATTTGTTCCAATCCAAGAACATGGTATATCTCTCCATCTTTCATTATTTTCATCAGTGTCTTTGAGTTTTCTGCCTACAGGTCTTTTGTCTCCCTAGGTAGGTTTATTCCTAGGTTTTTATTCTTTTTGTTGCAATGGTAAATGAGAGTGCTTCCTTAATTTCTCTTTCAGATTTTTCATCATTAATGTATAGGAATTCAAGAGATTTCTGTGCATTAATTTTGTATCTTGCAATGTTACCAAATTCATTGATTTTCTCTAGTAGTTTTCTGGTGGCAACTTTAGGATTCTCTATGTATAGTATCATGTCATCTGCAAACAGTGACAGTTTTACTTCTTCTTTTATAATTTGTATTCCTTTTATTTCTTTTTCTTCTCTGATTGCTGTGGCTAGAACTTCCAAAGCTATGTTGAATAATAGTGGTGAGAGTGGACATCCTTGTCTTTTTCCTGATCCTAAAGGAAATGCTTTCAGTTTTTCACCATGGAGAATGATGTTTGCTGTGGGTTTGTCATATATGGTCTTTATTATGTTGAGGTAGGTTGCCTCTATGTCCACTTTCTGGAGAGTTTTTATCATAAATAGGTGTTGACATTTGTCAAAAGCTTTTTCTGCATCTATTGAAGTGATCATATGGTTTTTATTCTTCAATTTATTAATATGATGTACCACATTGATTGATTTTTGTATGTCGAAGAATCCTTGCATTCCTGGGACAAATCTCACTTGATCGTGGTGTATGATCCTTTTAATGTGTTTTTGGTTTCTGTTTGCTAATATTTTGTTAAGGATTTTTGCATGTATGTTCATCAGTGTTATTGGTTTGTAATTTTCTTATTTTGTGATATATTTGTCTGGTTTTGGTATCAGGGTGATGGTGGCCTCACAGAGCGAATTTGGGAGTGTTCCTCCTTCTGTAATTTTTTGGAAGAGTTTGAGAATGATAGGTGTTAGCTCTTCATTAAATGTTTGATAGAATTCACCTGTGAAGACATCTGGTCCCAGGCTTTTGTTTGCTGGAAGATTGTTAATCACAGTTTCAATTACATTAGCTGTGATTTGTCTGTTCATATTTTCTATTTCTTCCTGGTTTAGAATTTGAAGGTTATACCTTTCTAAGAATTTGTCCATTTCTTCCAGGTTGTCCATTTTATTGGCATAGAGTTGGTTATAGTAGTCTCAGATGATTTGTATTTCTGTGGTGTCTGTTGTAACTTCTCCTTTTTCATTTCTAATTTTATTAATTTTAGTCCTCTCCCTCTTCTTCTTGATGAGTCTGTTTAAAGGTTTAAAAATTTTGTTTATCTTCTCAAAGAACCAGTCTTTAGTTTTATTGATCTTGCTATTGCTATTTATTGATATTGCTATTTTTTCTGTTTCTAGTTCATTTATTTCTACTCTGATCTTTATGATTTCTTCCCTTCTGCTAACTTTGAGTTTTGTTTGGTCTTCTATCTCTAGTTCCTGTACGTGTAATGTTAGATTGTTCATTTGAGACTTTTCTTGTTTCTTAAGGTAGGATTGTATAACTATAAACTTCCCTCCTAGAACTGTTTTTGCTGCAACCCATAGGTTTTGGATCTCCGTGTTTTCATTGTCATTTGTCTCTAGGTATTTTTTGATTTCCTTTTTGATTTCTTCATGGATCTCTGTTATTTAATACCGTATTGTTTAGCCTCCATTTTTTTTCTTTGTTTTTTTCCCTGTAATTGACTTTTAATCTCATAGCGTTGTGGGCAGAAAAGATGCTTGATATGATTTCAATTTTCTTAAATTTACTGAGGCTTGATTTGTGACCCAAGATGTGATCTATCCTGGAGAATGTTTCCTGCGTACTTGAGAAGAAAGTGTAATCTGCTATTTTTGGATGGAATGTCCTATAAATATCAATTAAATCTATCTAGTCTTTTGTGTCATTTAAAGCTTGTGTATCCTTATTAAATTTCTGTTTGGAAGATCTTTCCATTGGTGTAAGTGAGGTGTTAAAATCTTCCACTATTATCATGTTACTGTCAATTCCCTCTTTTATAGCTGTTAGCAGTTGCCTTATGTATTGAGGTGTTCCTATGTTGTGTACATATATATTTATAATTTTTATATCTTCTTCTTGGATTGATCCCTTGATCATTATGTAGTGTCCTTCCTTGTCTCTTGTAACATTCTTTATTTTAAGTCTATTTTATCTGTTATGAGTATTGCTACTCCAGCTCTCTTTTGATTTCCATTTGCATGGAATATCTATTTCCACCCCCTAACTTTCAGTCTATATGTGTCCCTAGATCTGAACTGGGTCTATTGTAGACAGCATATATATGGGTCTTGTATTTGTATCCATTCAGGAAGCCTGTGATCTTTGGTTGGAGCATTTAATCTATTCATGTTTAAGGTATGTATTGATATGTATGTTCCTATCACCATTTTCTTAATTGTTTTGGGTTTGTTTTTGTAGGTCTTTTTCTTCTCTTGTGTTTCACACTTAGAGAAGTTCCTTTAGCATTTTTTGTAGAGCTGATTTGGTGGTGCTGAGTTCTCTTTGCTTTTGCTTGTCTGTAAAGCTTTAGATTTCTCCATTGACTTTGAATGAGATCCTTGCTGGATAGAGTAATCTTGGTTGTAGGTTCTTCCCTTATCATCATTTTAAGTATATCATACCACTCCCTTCTGGCTTGTAGAATTTCTGCTGAGACATCAGCTGTTAACCTTATGGGAGTTCCTTTATATGTTATTTGTCATTTTTCCCTTGCTGCTTTCAATATTTTTTCTTTGTCTTTAATAGTTGCCAATTTAATTACTATGTGTCTCAGCATGTTTCTCCTTGGGTTTATCCTGTATTGGACTCGTTGTGCTTCCTGGATTGGGTGGCTATTTCCTTTCTTATGTTAGGGAAGTTTTTGACTATAATCCCTTCAAATATTTTCTCAGGCACTTTCTCTCTCTCTTCTCCTTCTGGTACCCCCTTAATGTGAATGTTGTTGCATTTAATCTTGTCTCAGAGGCCTTTTAGGCTGTCTTCATTTCTTTTCATTCTTTTTTTTTCTTTTTCTGTTCTGCAGCTGTGAGTTTCACCATTCTGTCTTCCAGGTCACTTATATGTTCTTCTGCCTCAGTTATTCTGTTGTTGATTATTTCTTGGGTATTTTTCATTTCAATTATTGTATTGTTCATCTCTGTTTGTTTGTTCTTTAATTCTTCTAGGTCTTTGTTAAACATTTCTTACATCTTCTTGATCTTTGCCTCCATTCTTTTTCTAAGGTCCTGGATCATCTTCACTCTCATTATTCTGAATTGTTTTTCTGGAAGGTTGCCTATCTCCACTTCATTTAGTTGTTTTTTCAGGGTTTTATATTGTTCCTTCAACTGGTATACAGCCCTCTGTCTTTTCATCTTGTCTATCTTTTTGTGAATGTGGTTTTTGTTCCACAGGCTGCAGGATTGTAGTTCTTCTTGCTTCTGCAGTCTGCCCTCTGGTGGATGAGGCTATCTAAGAGGCTTGTGTAAGTTTTCTGATGGGAGGGACTGGTGGTGGGTAGAGCTGGCTGTTGCTCTGGTGGGCAGAGCTCAGTAAAACTTTAATCCACTTATCTGCTGCTGGGTGGGGCTGGGTTCCCTCTCTGTTGGTTGTTTGGCCTGAGGTGACCCAACACTGGAGCCTACCCAGGATCTTTGGTGGGGCTAATGGTGGACTCTGGGAGAGCTCACACCAAGGAGTACTTCCCAGAACTTCTCCTGCCAGTGTTCTTGTCCTCATGGTGAGACACAGCCAACCCCTGCCTCTACAGGAGATCCTCCTACACTAGCAGGTAGGTCTGGTTCAGTCTCCTATGGGGTGACTGCTCCCTCCCCTGTGTCCTGATGCACACACTACTTTGTGTGTGCCCTCCAAGAGTGGAGTCTCTGTTTCTCCCAGTCCTGTTGAAGCCCTACAATCAAATCCCACTAGCCTTCAAAGTCTGATTCTCTAGGAATTCCTCCTTTTTTTGCCAGACCCGCAGGTTCAGAAGCCTGACATGGGGCTCAGAACCTTCACTCCAGTGAGTGGACTTCTGTGGTATTAGTGTTCTCCAGTTTGTGAGTCACCCACCCTGCAGTTATGGAATTTGATTTTATTGTGACTGTGCCCTTCTTATTATCTCATTGTAGCTTCTGCTCTGTCTTTGGATGTGCAGTATCTTTTTTGGTGGTTTCTGGTGTTTTCCTGTCAATGATTGTTCAGCAGTTAGTTGTGATTCTGGTGTTCTCTCAAGAGGGAGTGAGAGCTGTTATGCTTCTGATAAAAAAAACAAAAAAACGAACAAAAAAACCACTACATAAATACAAATAAAAGTGCACACAGAACTATCAAGTTCTGTGATATTTTCTACTCACCTTCTAGATATCCCTACTATATTTTTAGTTTATCTGCTCAATATTGAAAATAAAAATTTGTCCAAAAATATATTTTACAAAAACATAATCATGAATTAAATACTTTAAATAACTCAGCAACTATAAAACAACTTTACTTTTTTTTTTTTTTTTTACAATTTAAGGGTATTTTTCTAGCACTTCTTGGTAAAGATTATAAAATAGTTTATCTATTTCTGATTGATTACCTTATTAATTAGTTATAGACTGGGATTATGGTGTTGTCAGGAAAAAAATCAGAAATAATTTTAAATAAAAATATTTAGTTGTTGTGAAGGCAGTTTACTGGTTTTGATGAGCTAAATCATTTGAGTTCAACACTGAAGAACATGTATTCATACTCATTAATTTACTTAACAAACGAGGACAGATGCTTCCAGTAATAGCTTACTGTATACATTGGCCTAATCCTCCTGAAGAGAAAAACTAAACCAAAAAAAAAAAAAAAAGTATAAGAAAATAAAACAAAATTAAAGTGAAATACCACTGGATGAGTTCCAGGAAAAAAAAAAAAAATCTTGGAACATAAGTTATCATTTGGGATCATATTAATTTTGGAGGCATCTGTCAAATCTGGAAAAGTCTACTGAGGCTATGAGAATATTAAATGTTAAACAGAACATTTTAGAAACTCATGGGATGGAGATTAAAAATTAGAATTCAGGAAATACCAAGAAAAGTGGATATGCCTTGACAAATCTTTATATTATAGCCTGCAGATAAGGCTAAATTGGACTAAAATATAAAATTGCCAGAAGAAATACAGTCATATAACCTATACAAGAATTATACCCAAGCTGCTCACACACTGTGCAGCCCCCTCACTCACACTGTCTTTAAAAACCCTTTGCCTGTGCTGAGATGTCAAGATGGTTTTTAAGGACACTAGTCTTCCATCTTCTTGTTTAGTTGGCTTTCTTGAATAAAGTTGCTTTCCTTGTCTCAGCACCTTGTCACTCAACTTACTGGTCTGTCAGGTCATGTGGTGAGTAGCAAAACCTCAGTTCGGTAACAGATTTAGATAGAAAGATAGAAGGAAAACAACTTCTAGATAATAACATATGCAAATGTACCAATGATTTTGGGAATGGCAAATATTTCTTAACTATACTGCAAAATGAAAAGTCCAATAAATTGGACTATGCTAAAGCTAACAATGTCTATTTATCAAAAGATATGATTTGGAGTGAAATGCCTCAGAGTAGGAGAAGATATTTTTAATACATACATTTGATGAAAGATATGATGAGAATACATAAATTAAAATCCTTAATATATAGTTAGAAAAATCTGAAATAAACTTTTACACATCACCAAAAGGAAACCCCAAGGACCAAAGAACATACCAAAAATGTTCAACTTTAACCTTTAGAGGAGTACAAATTAAGCCAAAATGAGATGCAACTATACTGTCACCAGAGTGACAAAAGTTAAAAAGACTGACATTGCAAAGCGTTGGTGTGAGTATGGGAACTTCATTTCCATACTTTGCTGTAGGAGCATACATTAATACAGTTTCTTTTTAAAAGTGTTTGATAGTCCTTTATGAAGGTTTATGAAAGCTTCATAAGTCCTTTATGAAGTCCTTTATGATTGGGAATATAAAATGGTAAAGCTGTCATGGAAAACAATATGATGGTTCCTCAAAAAATTAAAAATAGAACTACCATATGAACCAGCAATTCCACTTCTTGGTATATATCCAAAAGAATTGAAAGCAGACTCTTAAGTAAATATTTCCATGTTTATAGCAGCATTATTCACAATAGCTAAAACATGGAAGCAACCCAACTGTCTATCAATAGATGAATGGATAAAAAAAGGTGGTATATACATACAATAAAATACCATTCAGTCTTAAAAAGGAAGTACATTCTTGTATATGCTGCTACATGGATGGTCCTTCAAGGCATTATGCTGAGTGAAATAAGCCAATCCAAGGATAAATACCTTATGATTCTATTTATGTGACATACTTAAAGTAATCATATCATAGTGACAGAGAGTAGAATGGAGGTGGCCAAGGACTGGGGAAAGGGAGAATTGGGAATTATTATTTAATGGGTATAGAGTTTCAATTTTACAAGATGAAAAGAATTATGGAGATGGATGTTGGTGATGGTTGCATTAGGAACATTCTGAATGTATTTAATACCACTGAACTCTATACTTAAAAATCATTAAGATGATAAATTTTATGTTATGCATATTTTACAAAAATTAAAAAAAATAAAGAGGGAAATACCAGGAATCTGACTGACTGATTCACTTTTCTATATGCTGTATTGAAATTTGGACCCATAATTGAAGAATCATATATGAGCACAATGTAAGTTATGCCCACTTTGGTCCCTGGGAACTTTCTACTTAGCCCAACATAGTTATCTCTGATTAATTTAAAAAATACTCTCATGGATTGTATTTCAAAGAGAGTGAAGGAGCATTCTTCTCTGAAAGTTTATGTTAATGAAGTAGTTATTATGCAATGGATTTCTTCTGAATCCAAAGAAAAAACAATACCTATTATGCTGTATTTGAGTCAAAACTCATATCACTGTGTTCTTTATTCAGCTTTTATTTTGAATACTTTCTAAAGATTTTTGGTTGATCCTCCTCAAAATGTATTAAGATAGTTTCATCTCTGTCGTTTCCTGAAATGTGATATTGTATCCTGAAAATTCCATGTGCATGTCAGTTGACAAGTTATTAGAAATACAGTTAAAACTAATTACAGGTGGTGTTGGTGTTGCTGTTGTTGTTATACAGCTGTTTTTGTATATAATAGGATCCTTTGAAGAGTCTTTTGTGATAGAAAAGATAATATTATAATCAACATTTTGTAAATCAGGTATTTAGCTAAAGTGAAGTAGCTATTTTGTGCCAGAATTGAGATTAAGTCTCCTAACATTTTACCTGGTTTTCATTATAGCTCTTGGCCTCCACTCTTTTTCTTCTGCACTCTCAGAATCAAAGAATGTATGTGCCTCTTTCATCATATTCTTCCCTAGAAAGTTTTGAGTAAAAACATACATATACAAAGTTACCAAAATGTAGTAGTTTTCTTCAATCCTTTCCAAAATTAAGATTGTGGTTGTAGTCTGTTTTCTATTCTTGTATTTTCTTTCTCATCTTTGGAAAGTTTCTGCAACTTTTCCTTTCTAGGTCTCAACTACTTTGTCTAAAGTTTTATCCACTTTAAAAGGAAAAATAAATGCCACTTTACGTGGTGATTAAAGAAAAAAATCTCTCTAATTTTCCCTCTGGACAGGGAAGATAATGGCTTTGAGCAGATTCTCAGATCTTTGTAAAGGGATTGAATATTTTCACTCTACCCTCATCTTATACTAGTTCTTCCCTCTGATTCTTTAGGCACCCAATCTTTACTTCCACCCCTTCTTTGCTTGATTTGTGGGATTTTTGGAGAAGTGAAAAAATTCAGGATACTTGTTTCCTGCTCAGGTATTCTGGCAGTGCTTAGGTAATCATATACTTTGGAAAGGCAAACAAACAAATCACTTAGAAACACAACCTTTTATCAGGACTTCCATTATTAGAGCAGTTTTTGCTTTTCCAAATTCCCAATCATTTTCTGATGACTCAGCACAGGTTGCTTTTGAGCTCTGGTGTCTGAAATATCATACACATATTCATACCCTTGAGGTAAAATGGGCCTCTGGAGAAGGACTGAACCTTTTCCTCACCTTGAAGGAGACATGACTTTCTTGGACTTGGTAGCAGCAAACCTGCTCCTTTCTCCCTGCATACTGAGTCTACTTTTTGTTGTGTCCATTCTTCACCTGGGGTATTTCTAGACAGCATCCCTGCAGCCTCCTGCTCTGAGGTGAGTCACATGCAGATTTCCCAAGAGATAAGGCAGTGGGTGAAAACTTAATGTAAAATAAATATATCCTAATAAATATAGAACTTCCAATGATTAATCTCCATTTCAGAGGTTTCATATTCTCTCAGCATTTATTTGAGTAGATGCTCCTTTATGAATAGGACATCCTGAGACCCAACACATTAAGGATATTAAGCCAATGGGAAAGTCAGTGGAACATTCTGTATTTGACCTCAGGTTCATTTTGCACAAAACTCTCATTTCTTTCTGCACTGCTACATAGCTGTGATCACATAGGGAAGAAAAGAAAATGAAAAAGTATGTTGAAACATGGACACATTGTTAAGCTAAATCATTTCTAGTTAATACAAGAAAAATCTAGATTTCAAACCCAAGTTTTGCCATTACTACCTCTGTCTTCACTGTCAAATTCTGTACCCTCTAGGGAACTCAAGTTTTTTCAGCTGTAAAATGAGTCTATTAAATCCTTCCTGAAAGAGCCATCTTGATGGTAAAATGTGAGGAAAGCATACTTATGACCTGGAAGTTGCTATGAGGTCTAAACTAATTCTTTGAGATTCAAGTAATTTATTTTAAAATAGAAAGAGGAGGACCTTCAAGATGGTGGAGGAATAAGATGTGGAGCTCATCTTCTCCCCACAGATACATCAAAAATACAACTACATGTGGAACAGCTCCACAGAACATCTACTGAACTCTGGCAGAAGACCTCAGACTTCCAGAAAGATAAGAAAATCTCCACATAACTGGGTAGAGCAAAAGAAAAACAGATAAAAGAAAAAAAAAAGAGACAAAGGAATTGGGATGGGATCTGTGCCTCTGGGAGGGAGCTGTGAAGGAGGAAAAGTTTCCACAGACTAGGAAGCCCCTTCACTGGCAGGGATGGGGTGTCAGAGGTAAGCTTTGGAGCCTCAGAGGAGAGCACAGCAACAGGGGTGCAGTGGGCAAAGCAGAGAGATTCCTGCATGATGATTGGTGTTGACCAGCACTCCCCAGACTGAGACACTTGCCTGCCCACTGGGGCTGGTGGGGCCTGGGATCTGAGACTTGGACTTTGTAGGTAAGACCCCAGGGAGAGGACTGTGGTTGGCTGCATGAAGATAGCTTGAGAGGGCTAGTGCACCACAGATGAGGGAGTCTGGGAAAATACCTGTGCCATCCAGAGGAGCAGGAGACCATTGCTGGGGGTGCACAAGAAGAGGGGTAGGCCCAACATAGAAGCTTCTTTCTCCATGCACTCAGAGGCAGCAGGGCACCACCTACACAAACTCCAGGGGTAGGAGCAAGCTGCAGCTGCTATCTCAGACCCCAGAGTCTAATGTGACCGCTATCACTGCCTCTGGTGTCACCAAGGGCCCTGTGAGCAAGGTCAGGTCATCACTGCCCACATCTTCCTGGGAGATTGCACAGCACACCACTGCTGAAGGTCCCATGATTTGGGGCCAACTTCTCCAGGAGAATGTGAAGCACACCTCAGGCTGTTGAAAATTCCTGCCTGCCTCTGCCGCCACAGGCACTCCCTGCACATCCCAGTTGTGGTTGCCATATTCCTCCCTCTGCCCAGCCTGAGTGAGAAAGAGTCCAAATCAGCCACTGATTTCACCCCCTCTTGACTGGGTGGGGAACAGACGCTGGAGGGAGGCTCACATGCAGAGGTGATGCCAAAATCAAAGCTGAGCCCAAGGGCCATGCAACCAAACAAGAGGAACAGAAATATGTCCATGCAGCCACAGAAGCAGAGTATTAAATCCCCACAGTCAGCTTGGTAAACACTGCATCTGTGGAAAAGCTGAATAGACAACCACTGTTCCCACAATATAGGCTGCAGACTTTGGGGGCAAGTACATGCAGGAGTTGGGCCACATTTGAGCTTGAACTGCACCCACAGTACCCACAGCAGGTCCAGAGACCTACCTGGAGGTATTAGAGGGCTCCTGGGTAGGCAGAGTCTCCTGGGTTGGATGTGGCTCAATATGGAGGCAAGGACACTGAGAGCAGAGGTCCCAGGAAAATATTATTACTATTATTTTTTTTGTTCTGTTGTTGTTCTTTTTTATTATTCTTTTACTTATTTTTATTATTGACTTTTTTCATTTTTATGCTTTTATTTTTAATGTCTTTTTAGTTTTTTCTCTATTTTTACTTTACTTTTCCTTTATATTGTGTTTTCCTCTGTTTTTTCATTGTTTTGCTTTGTTTTTATATTTTTAAAAATATATTTTCTAATTTTGCTTTACTTTTTTGTTGTTTTGTGTTTTTCCTTTTGCTCCCATCTTTCTTTTGTTTTGTTATTATCCTTTTTTTGATCATTTTTGTGTTTGGTTTATGTTTTCTTTGACAGTTTCTTAGTTTGCTTTCTCCTTTTGATTTGTTTTTTGTTTTTGTTAGTTTCTATAGTTTGTTTTCATTTTGGGGTTGGTTTATCTCTTTGATTGTTCTCTTCTTTTTTGTTTTATGTCTTCTGTTTTTGTGTCTGTGTGTTTATTTCTTTGTGTGTTTTTCTCTTTTATCATTTTACATTTACCATTTGTCTTGGGGTTTTGTTTGTCTGTTCATTTTCTTTCTTTCTTTCTTTCTTTCTTTCTTTCTTTCTTTCTTTCTTTCTTTCTTTCTTTCTTTCTTTCTTTTCTTCCATACCGTGTGGCCTGCAAAGTCTCATTGTCTGGTCAGAGCTAGAACCTGAGCCTCTGAAGTGGGAGAGCCAAGTCCAGGATTCTGGACCACCAGAGAACTCCAAGCCCCAAGTAATATTAATTGGTGAGAACTCTTCCAGAGGTCTCCATCTCAACACCAAGACCCGGCTCCACCCAACGGCCAGCAACCTCCAGTGCTGGATGCCTCATGCCAAACAACCAGTAGGACAGGAGCACAACCCCACCCATTAGCAGGCAGGCTGCTGAGAGTCATACTAAGGTCACAGACATTCCAAAACACACCACCTGGTACAGCTCTGCCCATCAGAGGGACAAGATCCAGCTCCACCACCAGAATGCAGGCACCAGTTTCCCTAACCAGGAAGCTGACACAAGCCACTGGACCAACCTCACCTACTGGGGGCAGACACTGAAGTAAGAGGAACTGTGACCCTCAGCCTGTGGAAAGGCGACTCCAAACACATTAAGTTAAACAAAATGAGAAGACAGGGAAATATGCTACTGACCAAGGAGCAAATTAAAAACCCACAAAACCAAACAAATGAAGAGGAAATAGGTAGTCTACCTAAAAAGAATTCAGAGTAATGATTGTAAAGTTGATCCAAAATCTCAGAAACAGAATGGTGAAAATACAAGAAATGGTTAACAAGGACTTAGAAGAACTAAAGAACAAACAAACAGAGTTGAACAGCACAATAACTGAAATTAAAAATACTCTAAAAAGAATTAATAACACAAAAAATGAAACAGAACGAATAAGTGAGCTGGAAGATAGAATGGTGGAAATAACTTCTAAGGAGCAGAAAAAAGATAAAAGCATGTAAATAATCAAGGACAGTCTCAAAGACCTCTGGGACAACATTAAATGTACCAACATTTGAATTATACGGGTCCCAGAGGCAGAAGAGAAAGAGAAATGGTCTGAGAAAATATTTGAAGGAATTATAGTCAAAAACTTCCCTAACATAGAAAAGGAAATAGTTAATCAAACCTAGAAAGCACAGAGTCCAATACAGGATAAACCCAAGGAGAAACATGCCAAGACACACATTAATCAAACTATCAAAAATTAAATACAAAGAAAAAGTTTAAAAGCAGCAAGGGAAAAGCAATGCATAACATAAAAGGGAATCCCCATAAGGTCAACAGCTGATTTTTCAACAGAAATGCGACAGGCCAGAAGGGAGTGGCAGGACATATTTAAAGCGATGAAAGGGAAAAACCTGCAACCAAGATTACTCTACCCAACAAGGATCTCATTCAGACTGAAGAGAGAAATTAAAAAAATGTACAGACAAGCAAAAGCTAAGAGACTTCAGCACCACGAAACCAGCTCTACAACAAATGCTAAAGGGACTTCTCTAGGCAGGAAACACAAGAGAAAGAAAAGACCTACAAAAACAAACTCAAAACAATTAAGAAAATGGTAATAGGAATATACACATCAAAAATTACCTTAAATGTAAATGGATTAAATGTTCCAACCAAAAAACATAGACTGGCTGAATGGATACAAAAACAAGACTCATATATATGCTGTCTACAAGAAACCCACTTCAGACCTAGGGACACATACAGCCTGAATGTGAGAGGATGGAAAAAGACATTCCATGCAAATGGAAATCAAAAGAAAGCTGGAGTAGCAATACTCATATCAGATACAATAGACTTTAAAATAAAGACTATCACAAGAGACAAGAAAGGAAACTACATAATGATCAAGGCATCAATCCAAGAAGAAAATATAACAATTATAAATGTACATGCACTCAACATAGGAGCACCTCAATTCATAAGGCAATGCTAACAGCCATAAAAGGGGAAATCGACAGTAACACAATAATAGTGGGGGACTTTAACTCTCCACTTATGCCAATGGATAGATCATCCAGACAGAAAATTAATAAGGAAACACAAGCTTTAAATGACACAATAGACCAGATATATGTAATTGATATTTATACAACATTCCATCTGAAAGCAGAAGAATACACTCTCTTCTCAAGTGCACATGGAACAAGCTCCAGGATAGATCATATCTTGGGTCACAAATCAAGCCTCAGTAAATTTAAGAAAATTGAAATCGCATCAAGTATCTTTTCCTACCACAACACTATGAGAGTAGAAATAATTACAAGAAAAAACTATAAAAACACAAACACATGGAAGCTAAACCATATGCTACTAAATAACCAAGAGGTCACTGAAGAAATCAAGGAGAAATCCAAACATACCTAGAGATAAATGACAACAAAAATATGATGATCCAAAACCTATAAATGATGACAAAAATATGATGATCCAAAACCTATGGGGTGCAGCCAAAACAGTTCTAAGAGGGAAGTCTATAGCAATGCAATCCTACATTAAGAAACAAGAAAAATCTCAAATAAACAATCTAAACTTACACCTAAAGGGACTAGAGAAGGAAGAACAAAAAACCCCAAAGTTAGTAGAAGGAAAGAAATCTTAAAGAGCAGAGCAGAAATAGATGAAATAGAAACAAAGAACACAATAGCAAAGATCATTAAAAGTAAAAGCTGGTTCTTTCAGAGGATAAACAAAATTGATAAACCTTTAGCTAGACTCATCAAGAAAAAGAGAAAGGGGACTGAAATCAATAAAATTAGAAATTAAAGGGGAGAAGTTACAATGGACACAGCAGAAATACAAAAGATCCTAAGAGACTACTACAAGCAACTATATGCCAATAAAATGGACAACCTGGAAAAAATGGACATATTCTTAGAAAGGTATAACCTTCCAAGACTGAACCAGGAAGAAATAGAAAATATAAACAGACAAATCACATGTAATGAAATTGAAACTGTTATTAAAAATCTTTAAACAAACAAATGCCCAGGACCAGATGGCTTCACAGGTGAATTCTATCAAACATTTAGAGAAGGGCTGACACCCATCCCTCTCAAACTCTTCCAAAAAATTGCAGGGGAATGACCACAACCAAGATCATTCTCTGAGGCCACTATCACCCTGATACCAAAACCAGACAAAGATATCACACACACACAAAATTACAGGCCAATATCACAGATGAACATAGATGCAAAAATCCTCAACAAAATACTAGCAAACAAAATCCAGCAACAAATTTAAAAGGGTCATACACCATGATCAAATGAAGTTTATCACAGGGGTGCAAGGATTCTTCAATATATGAAATCAATCAATGTGATACACCATATTAGCAAATTGAAGAATAAAAACAATATGATCATCTTAATAGATATAGAAAAAGCTTTTAATAAATTCAACACCCATTTATGATCAAAACTCTCCAGAAATTGGGCATAGAGGAAACCTACCTCAACATAATAAAGGTCACATTTCCACTAAGATCAGGAGCAAGACAAGGATGTCCACTCTTGCCACTCTCATTCAACATAGTTTTGGAAGTCCTAGCAATCAGAGAGGAAGAAGAAATAAAGGATCTCAAATTGGAAAAGAAGAAGTAAAACTGTCACTGTTTGCAGATGACATTGTACTATACATAGAAAATCCTAAAGATGCTACAAGAAAACTGCAAGAGCTCATCAATGAATCTGGTACAGTTGGAGGATTCAAAACTAATGCGCAGAAATCTCTTTCATTCCTATACACTAAAAATGAAAGATCAGAAAGAGAAATTAAGGAAACAATCCCATTTACCATCACCAAAATAGAGTAAAATACCTAGGAATAAATCTACCTAAGGAGGCAAAAGACCTGTATGCCAAAAACTACAAGATACTGTTGAAGAAATCAAAGATGATACAAACAGATGGAGAGATATAGCATGTACTTGGATCGGAAGAATCTATTGTGAAAATGATTATACTACCCAAAGCAATCTACAGATTCAATACAATCCCTTTCAAATTACCGATGGCATTTTTCACAGAATTAGAACAAAAACTTTTATGATTTTTATGGAAACACAAAAGACCCTGAATAGCCAAAGCCATCTTGAGAAAGAAAAATGGAGCTGGGAGAATTAGGTTCAGTGACTTCATACTATACTACAAAGCTACAGTAAACAAGACAGTATGGTACTGGCACAAAAACAGAAACATAGATCAATGGAACATGACAGAAGGACCAGATATAAACCCATGCACCTATGGTCATTAATCTATGGCAAAGGAGGCAATATACAATGGAAAAAAGACAGCCTCTTCAGTAAGTGGTGTTGGGAAAGCTAGGCAGCTACATGTAAAACAATGAAATTAGAACCCTTCCTAACACCATACATAAAAATAAACTCAAAATGGATTAAGACCTAAATGTAAGGCTAGACACTATAATAGTCTTAGAGGAAAACATAGGAAGAACACTCTCTGACACAAATCACAGCAAGATCTTTTTTGACAAACCTCCTAGAGTAATGGAAATAAAAATAAAAATAAACAAGTGGGGCCTAATGAAACTTGAAAGCTTTTGCACAGCAAAGGAGACCATAAACAAGATAAAAAGACAACCTTCATAATGGGAGAAAATATTTGCAAATGAAGCAATGGACAAAGGATTAATCTCCAAAATATACAAGCAGCTCATGCAGCTCAATATCAAGAAAACAAACAACCCAATCAAAAAATGGGCAGAAGATCTAAATTGACGTTTCTCCAAAGAAGACATACAGGTAGCCAATAGGCACATGAAAAGATGTTCAACATCACTAATTATTAGAGAAATGCAGATCAAAACTACAATAAGGTATCACTTCACATCAGTTAGAATAGCCATCTTCTAAAAACTTACAAACAATAAATTCTGTAGAGGGTGTGGAGAAAAGGGAGCACTCATACACTGGTAGTGAGAATATTAATTGATACAGCTACTATGGAGAACAGTATGGAGGTTCCCTCAAATCCTAAAAACAGAATTACCAAATGACCCAGCAATCCCACTGTGGGGCACCTACCCTGACAAAACCTTAACTCAAAAAGACACATGCCCCCAGTGTTCATTGAAGCACTATTTACAATAGCCAGGTCATGGAAGCAACCGAAATGGTCATCAACAGACAAATGGATAGAGAAGATGTGGTACATATATACAATTGAATATTACTTAGCCTTTAAAAGGAACGAAGTTGGGTCATTTGTAGAGATGTGGATGGACCTAGATTCTGTCATACAGAGTGAAGTAAGTCAGAAAGAGAAAAACAAATATCATATATTAATGCATATGTGGGGAATCTAGAAAAATGGTACAGGTGGACCTGTCTTTAAGGCAGAAATAGAGACCCAGATGTAAAGAACAAACTTATAGACACCAAGGGGGGAAAGTGTGTGTGGGATGAACTGGGAGATTGGCATTAACATATATACACTAATATGTATAAAATAGATAACTAGGGCTTCCCTGGTGGCGCAGTGGTTGAAAGTCCGCCTGCCGATGCAGGGGACACGGGTTTGTGTCCTGGTCCGGAAAGATCCCACATGCCGCGGAGCGGCTAGGCCCGTGAGCCATGGCCGCTGAGCCTGCACGTCTGGAGCCTGTGCTCGGCAACGGGAGAGGCCACAACAGTGAGAGGCCCCCGTACCGCAAAAAAAAAAAAAAAAAAAAAAAAAAAAAAAAAAAAAAAAAAAAAGATAACTAATGAGAACCTGCTGTGTAGCACCAGGAACTCTACTTATTGCTCCGTGGTGACCTAAATGGGAAGGAAATCCAAAAAGGAAGGGATATATGTATACATATAGCTGATTCACTTCATTGTATAGCAGAAACTAACACAACATTGTAAAGCAACTATACCCCAATTAAAAAAAAAAAAAAACTGAAAGAATTTCCAGTAACTATTTGCATGGTACCATCCAGCTTAGACTCCATGATTCTACCTTGAATATGAATCTGAATGGTTGATCCCTTTACTGTTGTCTGATTTTCCCTGCTTAATTCATCTTAAACCAGAGAAAGTTGCATTGTGGTGGCATGAGTGAGTGTATACTCAGCCCTTCAGGACAAAATACAGCCAGAAAACAATGACATGCCCCTATGGCTTGGCTCCTAACAAATCTGGGAGATGTGCAGTGTCAAGAAGCACTATCTGTCCACCTTCCATACCAATGCCAGTCAGCAGCAGAACTAGGAGGACATGAGGATTCCATGGCCACTCTGTGCCATGCAAGTACATGCGGTCAGTACTCTGAGAGACCCACTGCCTGTGTCCCTGTCCTGTGTGTCCACTTCTAGTTGTATGGCTTTGGGAAAGCGACTTCTGCATGCAATTGTCCCATCCATACAATGAAACAATAATTGTTTCAATCTCACAGGGTTTGGGCAAAGATTAAGTGAACTAATAATTATAGGTTACTTAGAACAATCTCAGGCAAATAGTAAACATTAGATATTTCTCATTTGATTCTCAAAACAATACTAGAAGATAGGTATTGCAATAGGAAAACTGAGGATCGGAGAGGTAAAATATTATTTCCAAGATTACACCTTTAGTAAGAGGTACATATAGAATTCAAGCCCTGGTGGTCTGCCTTGGCATATCCACTTTATCATAACACCATTTGGGTTCAATAAGATGACTCTGTATATGCAGCTATATGCTTGGGAAAAGCCAATCTACAGGGCCCAGGCATCCCACTTTGAAAATCCTTTAGAGTAAAATGTCAAAAATAAGGAATATGTCCACTAAAACCCAGACATAGGTGAGGGACAGCACCTCTTGGGGCAGAGCAAAGCCACAGAAAATAGTGTCTTAACAAGTTTTCTAACTATCAGGGAGCAGAATAATATAAACACTTAACTGCTAATGGCAAGGATTATGAAATCAATGGAGTATTTCATGGGATTCAGTGTCATGCATACAAAATGAGAGTAATGCTTTCTCCACTTTTCAAAGTGAGCTAAAAATAAAATTGCACATTGTTTCATAATTAAAGACTTTTAGGACCACTGAAAATTTTAGTACTCATTCCTGAGTTATGTTAGTGTATTACCTGATGTGTGTGAAAGACAGTTTTAGCTGTAGTAAATCATCAAGTAATAATAATTTTTGATGGATGATGTCTCCAAATTAAACAAATACCCACACTGAATTAAAAATCTTCTAAGAGAAAATGTTTTAGTTAACTAGCTAATAATAGGTAGGAAGGGATATGACCTAACATGGACTGAGCATTTACTCAACATTCCAGGCTCTGCTGTAGGTATTTGAGATATAATACTTTACATAATTCCCACAATAGTCCAATAAGGGCAAATTTATTAACTTTGGTTTGAGAACATTGAGATTTGAGAAACTCAGAGCCAGAACTAGGATTGAAAAATAAGTCTACACATAGTTATCCTTCCTACTCCCTTTGTTTTCTCTCACCCTCTTTCTTCCCCCACTCTACCTCTCCTTTCTTCTTTTTTTCTTTTCCTTTCCACCTTCCTTCATTAATTTAACCAACATTCACTGGACATCTGTTATATAATAAGTCCTGAGTTAGTTTCTGGGAATTGAATGGGGTAGTTGAAACATTCCTGGACTCTTCCAGTGGAGGTGACTCTAAAGTTGAGGAGAACATAAATCGAATGATTGCATCTACAAATGTAAAATGACACATAGATGAAGTGCCACAAAAGAAGGAATATGGTTCTGAGGCAGAAAGGAATGTGTATCTAAAGAGTATATTCTTAGAAGATGATATTTTAACTGGTATCTAAAAGGTGTGCAAATTTATAAGGAAAAGGGGTGGATGTGTGAGGGCTTGAGATATATTTTCAATAATTGAATGGCAGGTGCAAAGGCTTCATACCTAAGTGGATGAGAGTGTATAGCATGAACAAGAGCCCAGAAAAAGAACCGTGAGGCTGAAACACAGCGAACTATGGGGGGGGTGGGGTATGACAAGATGAAGCTGAACTAGGTATGAGGATATATTGAGGTTCCTTTTTAAATTTTCTTTTTGTTACCAGGCTTTATTTTAAGAAGTATAAAAAGTCAATAATATTATGGCAGTTTGAAAAACTGACTGTGGTTGAAATAAAAAGAAATAGATAATTTTGGAGGAGGGTAGGGATAAGAAAATGAATGGGGAGCTACCAAAAAGAAAAAGGCAACCACCGTGATCTGAATAAGAAGAAATGGAAGATCACAGCTAAGAATGGATGCAAATTGGTGAAGTTTAAGGGAAAATATGACTTAAAATATTATTCAGATTTCTGTGAACTCCATATTCCTCAGTAGTGAAACAGGTGTAATATATAAGCAGTTCTCTTCTTAAAGATGGGAAGAAAACTCCTCTCATTAGTTAAGGTAGATGGTTCTTGAGATTCTCATTCAGTGTCCACTGAGACCCTGTCTAGTCCTCAAACTCCAGTAGATTGAAGGGAATATTGAAAAGAAGACTATAAGGACACAGCAGTGGGTACAATATATTATGACAGAAAAGTAGTAGAAAGTAACTTATATTGTAAGTGAGTGACCTGGTTCCAATCTTGGCTGTTTTTCTAACTAGCGCAGAAGTCTTCAGCAAGTTACTCACTTCAGGTCTCCATTTTATCTTTTGTGAAACCAGGAGTTTCCAATTTCAATATTATTTTAAAAATAAAATGTTTCTTGTAAAAAAAAAAAAAGCCTGCATGTAACTCAACCTCTGGGGGACTGGAACAGATGTACACACCCTATTCCTCCCACTAAGTACAGCTAAAGTCCCTGGACTTTACATATAAAACAAATATAAAAAGATTCTGAAAGATGGAGAAAAGAAGGAAGACTAGCCAGGGACTTTGGAACCTAAAGAATAACATAAAAGTGAGTTTCTTGGGTTTCCCTTTGGTTTCAAATGTCCGAAGCTCAGTGTTGGAGATGTCAAAAAACATGACAACACCAATAGGTGCAGACAAAACATCCACAACAAAAGCATTCTCTACTTAGCCAGAGAACAAGAAAAGGGACAGTTTAGTAAGACAGAAACTTTTTAGAAAATAACCACTCTAGTACAGCCAAACACCCAGGAGAAACATTGGCAACCCTTCCCCATGCCAGCAAAATCTGAATGGAACGCTTAGATTTCCATCTTTACTAGGATGAAAAAAGACCTGCATATCTCTTGTGTCAGTGGAAACTTCTGTGGGAACCTGGACTTTCACTCTCAGCCAGCAGTAATAATACATCTTTTCTCCTCCCCCTGGAGGGGTGTTGAAGGAGACCAGGTGGAGAGTCATGACTTATTCCTCCTTGTATCAATGGAGGGCACTAGGAAGCCAGAACATCCATCCCTGTCCTTCACATGTCAGTAGAGTCAGAATGTGAGATGTGGAATTTTACACACACCTAGCAGTAACAAGGTGGCATCATACCTTTCCTTGTCAGATCAGTGCCAAAGGAAATTAGACAAAGCAGATGGTTTAAATTATATTCAAGTGTGTGGCCAAAATGACAGAGCAGGAAGCCCCTGAGCTGACCTCCTTTCATGGGCACAAGAAACTTGAAACTCTTTACAGAACAGCTATAAATGAGAACAATCTGAAAACTAGAAGAAAAGAATTTCCATGCCTAAGGTATAAAGAAGAAACCACAGCAAGACAGTTAGAAGGGGTAGAGACACATGACAGTCAAGATCCACAACCTTGGGGAGGCAACCCACAAACACAATTGAGTACATTTTCCCCAAGGAGTGAGGGGTCAAAACCCCACATCAGACTCCCCAGTCTCATATTGGGCTACTCAGCCCAGGGGTGCTACACTGGGAAGATGAGTTCCTAGAATGTATGACTTTGAAGGTCAACAGGGCTTGCATACAGGAGATCCAAAGGGCTGCAGCAAGGAAAGACTCCACTCTTAAAGTGAGCACTCCACCTTTCTCATAATTTGAGCCTCAGCACAAGGGCACTGATTTGAAAGGAGCCTGGGTCAGACCCACTTGCTGATCTTAGAGAGCCTCCCAGAGAGGCTGGAGGCAACTGGGACTCCCCTGGGGACATGAAGACTAGCAGCATCCATTTTGGAGAGCTTGTTCTACTACAGGGACACTGGTTCTGGAAAGTATCAATTTGGAGTTCGACCTCTAGCCTATTAGTTCAGGAGCTCACCTGTCCACCAACAAACTGCTACCAGCCCGGGACCACAAACCAAAAATTTGTAATAGTTCCTCACACAACTAAGAGAAAAAAATCTAAACATAAAAGTAAAGATGGTCATTCAATCACAACGGAAGGGGGCAAACAAAGAAGATAGGAACACAAAAGGCCTACAAAAACAACTTCAGAGCAATTAACAAAATGGCAATACATACCTGTCAATAACTTTAAATGTAAAATGACTAAATGTTCCAATTCAAAGATATAAAGTGGCTGAATAAATTAAAAAAAACAATGTCTGTATATGCTGCTACAAGAAATTCATTTCTCATCTAAATACACACAGAGACAAAAAGGGAGCAGGTGAAAAAAATATTACATGCAAATGGAAATGAAAAGAAAGATGAAGATAGCAATACTTATATCAGACAAAATAGGCTTTAAACTAAAGACTATAACTAGAGAAAAAAAAGGACATTACATAATGGTCAAGCAATCAATCCAACAAGATATAACAGTTGTAAATATATATGCACCAAACATAGAAAACTAAATATATAAAGCAAATATTAAAAAACATAAAAGAAGAAAGTGACAGTAAGACAATAACTGTAGTGGGCTTTGACACCTCACTTACATCAATAGATCATCCAAATAGAAAATCAATGGAGGAATACTGAACCTAAATAACACATTTGACCAGATGAACTTTATATATATAGAATATATATATATATATATATATATATATATATATATCTACATAACTGTCTATCTGTCTATAGAACACTCCATCCAAAAGCAGCAGAATACACTTTATTTTCAAGTGCACATGAAACATTATCCAGAATAGATGACATGCCAGGCCATGAAATAATACTCGGTAAATTTAAGAAGATTGAAATCATATCAAGCATCTTTTCTGAACACATTATAAGACTAAAAATCAACTGCAAGAAAAAAAATGCAAAAACACAGACATGTGTAGCCTAAACAATATGCTACTAAACATCCAATGGGTCACTGAAGAAATTAAAGAAGAAATTTTAAAAATTCCTGAAGACAAACAAAAATGGAAACGCATAGATCCAAAATATATGGGACTAAGCAAAGCAGTTCTAAGAGGGAAATTTAAAAGTATACAAACCTAGCTCAGGAAACAAGAAAAGTCTCAAATAAATAACAACCATTTACCTAAAGGGACTAGAAGAACAACAATAAATGCCCAAGGTTAGTAGAAGGAAAGCTATAATAAAGATCAGTGAAGAAATAATAAAATAGAAACTAAAAAAATTTAGAAAATATCAATGAAACTAAGAGCTAGTTCTTTTAAAAGATAAAGAAAAAAAAAAACGGATAATCCTTTAGCCAGACCAATCAAGAAAAAGAGAGACCCAAATAAATGGAATTGGAAATGAAAGAGAAGTTACAACCAACACTCGAGAAACACAAATGATCATAAGTGATCACTATGAATAATTATACAACAATAAAATGGACAATCTAGAAGAAATGCATAAATTCTTGGTAACATACAATTTCCCAAAACTGAATCAGGAAGAAATAGATAATATAAACAGATTAATTATTAGTAATGAAATTGAATGAGTAATAATAATAATAAAAAACCTCCCAACAAACAAATGTCCAGGACCATGTGATTTCACAGGTGAATTCTACCAAATATTTAAAGATTTAATGCCTATCCTTCTCAAATTATTCAAAAACTTAAGATGAAGGAATGCTTATGAACTCACTCTACAAGGCCAGTATCACCCTGATAACAAAACCAGACAAAGACACCACAACAAAAAGAAAATTACAGGCCAATATCCCTGATCAATACAGATGGATAAATCCTCAACAGAATATTAACAAGTCAAATTCAACAATGTGTAAACAGGATCATACACCATGATCCAGCGGGATTTATTCCAGATTTTATAGATTTATCTATAAATCAATGTGATACACCACATTCACAAGATGAAGGATAAAAATCACATGATTATATCAACAGATAATGAAAAGCATTTAACAAAATTTAACATCTACTGATGATAAATCTCTCATCAAAGTTGTTATAGAGGGAACATATCTCGACCTAAGTCCATTTATCATAAATCCACAGCTAACACTGTCCTCAATGGTGAAAAATTGAAAGCTTTTCCTCTAAAACCAGGAACAAGACAAGAATGCCCACTCTTTCCACTTCTATGTAACATAGTGTTGGAAGTCCTAGCCACAGCAAGCAGAGAATAAAGAAATAAAATTCATCCAAATTGGAAGGGAAGAAATTAAACTGTTGCTATTTGCAGATGACATGATACTATATACAGAAAACCCTTAAGTCTCCACCATAAAACTATTAGAACCAATAATAAATTCAGTAAAGTTGCAGATATACAGTTATTATACAGAAATCTGTTGCTTTTCTATAGACTAATAATAAACTATTGAAATAAAGGCAAGAAAACAATCTGATTTAAAGTTTAGAAAACACTGTACTACATAGAATCAAAGGTGTCTTCTATGTCTCAGATTATTGAAAAAATATGAATCCCAGAGTTTGTAGGAAGATCTCTTTCAGGCTGAGCATGATATTGAGGATAAGCTTACTAGTCTTTCTTCCACTAGTGTCTGCTAAGAAACCCCTGATACAGGGTTACATGGTCCCTTATAATTTTGTAAAAGTGTAACCTAGGTCAAGATCATCCTTAATTAGTTTGGGTGCTGCAGTTCTAGGTCCAGGTTCTCTCTAGAAATACCATGTAGCCATCTACTCTGCTAGCATCGTTGATCCTGTGGTGTACACGTACACCATGCTAGTAGTGTAGTATCTCCTCCAGCAAGAAAATTGCATTCAAGTTTATGGCTGTCTTCTAGATTTAGGGAAGCCTTCCATTCAGCTTTTCCCCAGTGAATCTCACAAATTTAATTGTGCAAGTACATAGTACACTGCTCATTAAAAAAAAAAATTCTATGTGTTTAGAACCCTTGGTGTGTGAATGTGTATGTGTACATGTGTATTAACCTACCATATGCATATATGTGTGTCTATACACATATATGTGTACATGTAGGTATGTGTGTGTATATATACATACATGTTCTTTATATTCTTAAAACATTTTAGATTCTGAAGACAATTGAAATAAATCTTTCCCATGGCCCAAATTATTTATTTCTTGTGTGTTTTCTCAAGTAAAATCCATTCCATCTACTTTCATTACTTTCCAGAGATGGCCTTGTTGCAGAAGGGAAAGAGATGCAAACAAATATACACACAGCAAGAGTGGAGTAATTCTTTCCTGTTCCACACATAATTAAAATGTAACAAATTTTCTGTCCTGTAGCACTATCAAATTTTCTCCAGTTGTATTTAATCCCATGAACTTGAAAAGCTTCAGTCATAATAGAAAAAGGGGAGGAGGAATGCAGGGTTTGAGATCTTTCGAGTCAAAACTCTGGAAGCAAATTAATCTCTTCACTCTCTGAAGAGGAGAAGGACACTTGACTGCCCCAAAATGCTCAGAAATGTGTTTCTTTGACAGGAGCAGAATCTGGGTCTTTACAGTAGTGATTAGCAATAAGAGAAAGAAAGGAATCTTGGGATAACTGTATGGAAGAATGGTTCAAAACCTTGGAAAGATAGATAAACAGGGTGGAAAATGTGGGCTGTAGCCCTAACGGTTCAGGATGAACCAGAGTATCTGTTTGGAATGTTTAACAGATATTGTGCAATTTCAAGTTTTGACAGAAACCCATTCAAATGTTTTCCTATCAAAATAAACACATTTTTAATGCTGAGAAAAGAAAAGTTAGGGAGGAAAAAATCATCCATAATCCTACCCTCAAAAAATAATATGTATTAACATGCAAGGTTATTTCCTTTCAATATTTCTCTTTGTATATTTTATAAAGAATTGTGATCATCCCACATACCTTGATTTATAACCAGTTTTCTCCACTTATTGAAGCAAAATGACTTTCTCTGTATTATCAGAGGACATGGGAATATAAGTCTTGTGTTTGAAGCTAAATTTTTCTCATCCACTTTGCGCCTAACTTTGGACAAGATTTTAACTAATTTAAATTTGATTTTCTCATTTTATAATGCAAATATGGATAATACATTCTTTTTTTTTTTTTTTTTTTTTTTTTGCTGTACGCGGGCCTCTCACTGTTGTGGCCTCTCCCATCGCGGAGCACAGGCTCCGGATGCGCAGGCTCAGCGGCCATGGCTCACAGGCCTAGCCGCTCCACGGCATGTGGGATCTTCCCGGACCGGGGCACAAACCCATGTCACCTGCATCGGCAGGTGGACTCTCAACCACTGTGCCACCAGGGAAGCCCGGATAATACATTCTTTATAGGATTATTGGGATGATAAAATGCATAATATGTACATAATATGCTTGTAACAATTTCCTTGTTCATAGCAAGTAAAAAGTTCATTAAAAACAGTAGTGATATGATTTGACACACCCATTTTAGTTTATTCTATGTGTAACAGTTTAGTTAGTTAAATCACTATTGTTAGACTTTTAAGTCACATCAAATCTTCACCTTTTAAAACTATTGTTAAAATATTATGGATCACTTCACTCATATTTTTTATTACTTCCTTAGGATGGTTCCCTGAAATAGAAGTTAGCAGTTATTCTTTTTTTAATTTATCTCAATATATAAGAATTTTGCTCTCTTAAGGAGTTCATCAGTCAATTCTTTGCATCAAAAATATATAAGCATATATCTCTCATATACGCTCACAAGGATGAAAAAAGTATTTTTCTCAAATCAGTACCTCTGTCTCATTGAAAATGGGATCATTGTTTTTATTATTCTAATTAAATAATATTTTATAATTTTACTTGTTACTTATATATCATCAAATCCCTTATGCATTTTTGAAGTATTCTTTTTCAAACACTCTCCACTTATCAAAAAATGAATATTCATGCAAACTATTATATATAGCATGGATAAACAACAAAGTCCTATTGTATAGCACAAGGAACTATATTCAATATCCTGTAATAAACCATAATGGAAAAAATACAAAAAAATATCTATATATCTATGTACCTGAACACTTTGCTATGTAGTAGAATGTACCACAACATTGTAAATCAACTATACTTTAATAAAATTAATTAAAATTAATTATACTTTAATAAAATTTTTAAAAATGAATATTCAATTTGGAGACTGATTACACTCATACCTTGTAATGGTAAGAATTACTACCTGATCAACACTTCATGAACTTCGTCTTTTTCCAGGTAGAAAGAGTAAATGTAGACATATCTATTTTTGCCTAGGTCTATTATTCAGTTGTGTTGGGCTGACAGATGTATGTATATAAACAGCATCATAAATTGTTAATTTTACTTAACAAATAATTAAGATTAGTTACTAAGTAATTTATAATCAAATCTGTCCAAGTGCCATACCTGAAATTAGGTTAGTATACCAAACCACTTCAATTCAGGGAGGCTTGGGGACTCTTCAAAATGCTCATTAAAATTTTAAAGACTCCAAGTTTTGATTGCTGTTTCTTTTACTTTTAAAGTACAGCACTATTTATAATAGCCAAGACATGAAAGCAATCTTAAATGTCCATCAAGAGATGAATGGATAAAGAAGATGTGATATATATATATATATATATATATATATATATATATATATATATAAATAATGGAATATTACTCAGCCATAAAAAAGAATGAAGTAATGCCATTTGCAGCAACGTGGATGGACGCAGAGATTAACACACTAAGTAAAGTAAGTCAGACACAGAAAGACAAATATCATATTATATCACTTATATGTGGAATCTAATAAAAGGGTACAAATGGACTTATTTACAAAACAGAACTAGAGTCACAGATGAAGAAAATAAACATGGTTACCAGCGGATAAGAGGGGGAGGGATTAATTGGGAGATTTGGGACTGACATATACAAACCATTATATATAAAATAGATAACTGATAAGAACCTACTGTATAGCACAGGGAACCCTACTCAATACTGTCTCATGGCCTATGTGGAAAATAATCTAAAGAAAGAGTGGATATATGTATACGTATAAATGATTCATTTTGCTATACACCAGAAACTAACAAAACATTGTAAATCAACTATACTTCAATAAAAATTAAAAGTAAATAAATTAAATGCAATGATATCCTTCTGCTTCCCACCCATGTGAATTTTTTATGCCATTTCCTCTGCCTGTACCATCTTCCCAACAAAATCTTGCTCATTGTCCAAAACACAGATCCAACAGATCCTTCTCTGTGCAGATTCTGGAGGGCCTCTCCAATCGGAGTCAAGAGGAACACTCTGTTCTGTCACTGTACACATACCTACAGCAGCACTTATGCAGTTATGAAAGTAATTTAGATTGACATTCATTCTATTATACTAAGAGATTCTTGAGGACAGGAAATGTATCACTAATCCATGTATTACTCACATATATCAATATTTAGCTTTGAAAAGATGTTCTATGAAAATTTATATGACTTCACTTAGAATTAGGGGAACTATATGGTCTCTAAGCATATGGCAATATATGGAGCCTAGTCTCTTTTGAGCAACATTTTTTATATTCTCTAAGATTAGTTGCTGTCACAGCTTTCTCCCCTCTCAGGGCCATCCAAGGCAAATCAGCATGTTCTCGTGCTGTTTGTACCCACTATTTTCCATTGGTTATTATGTAGATTTGAGAAATTTTTGCATTTGTCTAATGGTGGTTATTAAGTATGACCCAGAGTCATGTGGAGGCTCTTTACTATTCAGGGGTGGATAGTGGTGTGTAAACTGAGATCCCAACGGAAACCAGCATTACAAGATTTCTGCAGCTAGGCGGAGGTCCAAGATTTCACTGGAGATATCAATATCCCTGTATCTTCTGATAATACTCTTGACAATTTCATCATGAGGTGACGGTTTTGGAGGAAGGTTTAGAATCATGAAGAAATGGTCGAATATTACATAACATTGCAGTTTGGAGAGCAGTTGTTTTTTTGTTTTTTTGTGTTTTTTTTTCAGCACCATGAGACTTGAGCGATCTTAGTTCCCCAACAAGGGATTGAACAGGGGCCCCTGCAGTAGAAGCACTGAGACTAAACCACTGGACTGCCAGGGAATTCCCATATAGAGCAGTTTTTTAATTACATTGGTCTATTTATCTTTTTAGTTAGACTTGATGTAACCATGAAGTTTCCATGATTCCACAAGAAATTATGTGGCTAATTAAAACTCCTGTGCTTTTGAAAATCTAGAATCCTCTCTTTGACTTTATACTGCACAAGGTGTCATGACTATGCAAAGATTATGCTGAGAGGTAACAGTTTGTTGAATGACTGAATGAATAATCCAGTAAATTAATGCACTGCTAAAAATAGTAATTAACTGTGTGTAAATATGATGCAATTTTATTTCTACCTCTCTCATTATACTTATGCATTCAGCATGACATTTTTGCCTCAGAGCAGATACTCAATGTTTTTATCTAAATAATGAAATCATTTAAATTTGTGCACTGTTAGAAGGAAATCTCCATGAAGCCTGAAATCTGATAACTTTTATTTCCTTGGAAGCATCTATTAAATAACAGACACATAGTGAGAGATCAATCACTTACTGAATAAGTAGATAGATTCAAAAAGAAAACTGGACTCTGACACAGGACAACAATGACTTCATCAATGTAACAATTGTGCTTGATTTACTTGCTTAGCTGTTCCAATGGCTGACTGCCTGTCACATTACCAATCAAATTGATGGTTCAATGATCTAAATTTGCATTTAAGACACTGAAGTGGTCAGATTGATTATTCAGTGCTCTTTTGCAGGTTAAATTGACAGAATGTAGTCATTGAATCCATTGTCTATCAATTGATTTTCATTTATTTAATTGGGATAGATTTCCTCTTAAGCCATTAGATTAATGTTTGATTATGTGAAGATTCATTTTGACCTAAACTACTAAATTAGAGTCATTGATTATATCAGTCAGGGTTCAATCAGAGAAGAACCAGTAAAGCAGGTAGTTTGAAGGGAAGACCACAGGCAATTTCACATACACAAGCACAGGCTGAAGCACTTTTCCACAAGAAGTCAGGAAGAAAGAATCATGAGAAGGACTAGAATCCCATGGACATATGAAAAAACTGACATTCACAAGTAGAATCTTTTCTTTCTCCCAGGTAAACCATAGCTATGCTTTGACACCTTCCAACAGATTTAGTCAGAGCCACCAGATCATCTAGGTTAATTGCCATCACTTAAAATTAACTGATTAGGGGCTTTAACTACATCTGCAAAATCCATTCACAGTAACAGCTAGATTTGTGTATGATTAAATAACTGAGGACTGTAGCCAAGACAAATTGACACATCAAAAAAGCCTTCCCATTTTTCTCTGCTAGGCTTGAGACTCCCTTCCTCCACACAGAAATGCAAGGCTAGGGACAGTGGGAAGGGGGATTCTGCCTCATAGAGTGCATCTCATAAAGTTCTCTCTGTTCCATACAGGGAGGTTTCATCCTATGAAAATGAGCTCCTAGCCTAGGAAGTGTTCCCACAGACTGGGAATTTCCTTCCTCCACCTGGAGGACATAGGCAGCTCAGTCCAAGGAGGCTCCTTCAGAGCCCGAAAGGACAGTTCTCAGCTGCCAGCAGCGACCAATGGGAGTCTCAGTGTAATGAGATGGACAAGTTTATTCTAAAATTTATATGAAAAGGTATAGGCCCTAGAATATCTAAAATTATCAAAAGTATAAGTGGGAGGAGCCACTCTATCCAATATTAATGCTATACAGCTACAGTGCTCAAGAGAGTTTGCTATCAGTGGAGGGTCAGATACATAGATCAATGGAATGGAATTTAGATCCAAGAAATAAACCTACACATATATGCTCAACTAATTTTTGGCAAAAATGAAAGAGGAATTCAACAGAAGGAATATAGCATTTTCAACAAATGGTGCTGAAATAATTGGACACATATACAGAGAAACGTGAACCTTCACCTAACTCTCACACCTGAAACAAAATTAAACAAAATTTAGCTCAGTGGATCACAGACTTAAATATAAAAATTAATACTATAAAAATTTAGAAAAATCATAGGAGAATGTATTTATGATCTAAGGCTAGGTAAAGAACTCTTCAATTTAATACCAAAAGCACTATGCATAAAAAAGGATAAACAGATAAAGTAGACTTTATCAAAAATTAAAGAAAAAAACTTTTGTTGTCTATACGTCTCTCTTAAAATGATGCAACTATAAAATGAAAACTGAGAGAAAATATTTGTAAGCCACAGATCTGACAAAAGACTGGTATCTAGAATAGATAAAGGATACAAAACTCAACAGTAAAATCAAACAAACAGTCTGATTAGAAAATGAGCAAAAGACATGAAAAAACAATTCTCCAGAGTATATCCAAGTGAGGAATAAGTATGAGAAAAGATGTTAAACTTCATAGTCATTAGAGAAATGCAAATTAAAACCATAATGAAATAGCACTACACACAGCAAAAATTCAAAAAGAAAATAGTGAAAACTCTGAATGCTTAGCGCCTTCAGAAAAACGGTATCACTCATATATTGCTGGTGGAAATGTAAAGTGATACAGCCACTATGGAAAACACTTTTGTCAATTTCTTTTAATCTAAACACAACTACCACATGAGAGTCATAATTTATTCATTATACCACCAAACCAAAAACAATCCCCAAGTCCTTCAACATGAATGATTAAACAAAGTGATATATCTATATCATGGAATGCTACTCTGAAGTAGAATAATGCATCTTCGATAGGCAAGACAACTTGCGTGAATCTCCAGGTCATTATGCAGAGTGAAAAAAATCCAATCCTAAATGGTTACATATTGTATGGTTCCATTCATATGGCATTCTTGAAATGACAAACTTATGGAGAACCAATTAGTGGTTTTCAGGGGTTGTGGCTGTAAGGGGCCATATCGGGTACCCTGGTGGTGACGAGACTGTTCTGCATCCTGATTGTATCAATATTCACATTCTGGTTGTGATATCCTATTACAGTTTTGCAAGATGTAACCATTATGGGAAAGTGTATAATGAGTACAGGGCAACTCTATGTTGTCATTGTATGTTGCCCTGTACTCATTGTGTTACACACAACTGCTGTAAATCTACAACTGTCTCCAAAAAAATTTAATGAAAAAGCAGTTACATTAATCAAGTGTTTTAATTTATTCTCCTGAGTTTCAATTTCTTGAAACACATATAGAATTTGAGTCATGATTATAAATATTTGTTTATAGTATTAGTTCCAATATTTATCAACCACATATTTTGATTCATTAATACTTATTAAGCCAATAGATATTCAGTATTTTCATATATACTCAATCATTTGATTCTTATAGAATCCCTGTGAGTTAAGTAATATGTTTTTTTAATAAGTGAAAATAACACACTCCATGTTAGAAAAGAGCAAACATTCTAAAGGAGATTAGATGAGGTCATGTAGCTAATTAAGACCAAAAAGCAAAACATTGACACCTGTTTTTTTTGCATCTAATGAAAAATGAGAGAGATAAAGAAGAAAGGAAGGAAGGAAGAAAATAATTTATTACAATACATGTTAGAAATCAATATTATTATTGTTGTTATTTTTTCCAGCTAAGATCTTTAGTGATGCTGTTAAGGAAGTAGACATTATGGTCCTTGATCCGATATTTGGAGAAAAACGTGGTTATAACCATTGTGACATATATGTCGCTGAGGTGTGTCAGAAAATCTAAAAACGTATTACTCTATGAACAAAACTAGCTGCTTCCACAAATCTGACTCAATAAACCTCTATTCCACAAACATTCACGAAAGGCATACCGACTATCTGATACTACACTGTTCTCTGGGGATATAACACAAAAAGAACAAAGATCTGTTTTAATGAAACTCAGACTTTTAGGAACCACAAGCCCTCCTGTACAACAGACTATGTAGGTACCAATATCAGTGACCCAGCCTGGAAGTCATAGTCAAAGCTATGTCTACAAGGCTGCTTCCTTATTGACCAAGTTTAGCCTGAAACTAAAGAAAATATTGACAGGTTGGCCGAACTGCTTTGATATCTTTAGAGACAAAGTGAGGATGGAAATACAAAATTAATGTTATGGAAAAGTCCTGAACTACCTGATCCTAAGGGTTATAGAACTTTTTTTTTTATGGTTAAATGTCCCAGGTTTCTTTCTTCCTTCCTTCCTTCCCTTCTTCCTTCCTTCCTTTTTTCTTTCTTTCTTTCATTCTTTCTTTCTTTCATTTTCTTTCTTTCTTTCTTTCTTTCTTTCTTTCTTTCTTTCTTTCTTTCTTTCTTTCTTTCTTCTTTCTTTCTTTCTCTTTCTTCTCTTTCTTCTCTTTCTTGGGGTATAATTGCTGTACAATGTTGTGCTAGCTTCTGCTGTACAATGAAGTGAATCAGTTAAATGAACACATATATCCCCTCCCAGGGCTACAGTATTGATGATGTGTTGGTAATGGTGCTTAAGTCTTGTGAAAATGAACAGAAATTATATTGTGTTTAACATTACTTCAGTGTACAAAAGTAAGGACTTTCCAAGATCCTGTTTTATTTGAGATGCTGTATTTCTAAATCCCTGCTAATTTACACATCTTAGGAAATCTTGCCTGTCCGTGGAAGCAGGACCAAGCAGGGTAATATGATCTTACTCAATGAGTTCCTGACACCACTTGTGTCAATGGGAATGAGGCAACCAAAAAAATGATTTCAAGTGAAATTATTGTAAATCTTTAAAAATACCTAATATTAAGAGAGCCAAAGCATATTAAGAGGGTTATGCATTCAGACAGTCAAGAAAATAAAGTTGAATTAGATTGCTGAGAATAAATCACTCAGAGCGCCAAAAGACATGTTTACCAAATATGCAAAAAAAAAAAAAAATCTCATTCAGTATGCACTGTGAAGAGGCAGAGAGTATTTTTTTTTTTTTTGGTTGTTCTCAATGACATTTGGGTAGGAAACACATATATATGTACATTTACTGTCTAGGTAGGAAAAGCCTTAGGATGTAAGACCTGGAGAAAACTGAGGCATACATAGGGATGGATAGACAGGTTTTTGATGGATGAACAAAGGTAAGCACGTTTCACGTGGAAGGAAACAAAGGGAGACAAGGGTGAGGACAGCCTAAGTAGAGAGGGACATTTATGTTGGGGAAAAGTGGAAAAGATCGTTGGATCTGAAGACTGGGTAAAGATTAGGGAGAATTATTTGACATAATTTTTGCCAAGCTGGAGCACACAATAATTATTGAACTGCAGTGAAAATACTGGGATCCTTAATAATTATTTTACTTAAATATATTGCATTTTGATGGCAAGTAAAGGAGCTGAGATGTTTTATGATGAAGTGAAAACAGCACTGGGTTAGCAATTCACAGATATTGAATTTTAATCTTTCCCTTCCTTTCTAGTGATTGAACATTGAAAAATCACATAAGTGTTTAGATTTGGGGTACTTATTTGAGCGAAATTTAGGAATTGGAGTTGATTTTAAAAATTCCTTCCACTGCTAACAATCTTCTAAATCAGATTACTCAGTTAATACCATTTCTTTTCCATCTTTCTTTATATGTTCTATAATCTTCACCTATTCCTGAATATTGGTTACCTTCATGTTTTGCCCTAGGCTGTCTTCTCATCTCATACTTCCCTTGGATATTCTCCCCCTGTTTTCATGCTAGGAACTAGCCCTACAGATCTAATATTTCTAATCTGTATTTTTAGTCCAAATCTCCTCAAGTCATCTAAGAACATCTCTCCTTGTATATTTCATCTTGAATATAGTATTTCTATTATTATACTCTATAATGCATGATACATATCTATTGTATTATATACCCAATGGAAAAGTAAGGTTTTGTATTTCTCTATTATCAACTTACAGCTGAATGCCTGAAATATAGTAGACTCCCAATAAATGTTTACTTAACAACTGTTTATTAAATTTAGGGGAAAAAAACAGATTTTATTCTGAGTATAACATGAAAATATTAAGAAATGTATTCATGTCTCAGTTACATCTCATGTCTGTATTATCATGTACATTTCTACTGAAGCTAAAGTTAAAGATAGTACACTTCTCCCAGAATTTAAAATTAGACAGAATAGATGTATAGTGCCATACTCTGATCCAATTTTTTTTTCCAATATTTTTTGTATCCTCAAGAATGTTGGTGCTATCTGATTCTCTATTAACTTTCTTTTGCCTGAAGTATTGTCATGATCAGAAAATCTCATAGGACATAACTTTAGCCTTAGCCCTATAGTAACACATTAGATTGGACAATAGGAAGACAAAACAACCAAGAGTAATTCAGTGTTTTATTACCCAAGGAGGGTCTGTTATTAATGAAAAGTTAATTTTCTTTAATTCCCATTAGACTTTCATATAGGCAATTGCAGTGCATTCAGCTCAATCAGTTTTTAACCATTTGTCCACTATATTAACAGATTTTCCAAAGAGAGAATTAAAAAATCCAAATCATATTTGTCTTGGGAATTGAATAAAATTGTATTTTTTATACAGATGCAACATTATATGACTTACAAGTTTGGTTAAACACTAGTTTCTATCACTCATTGTTTCTGTAGCTGGGTCACCTTTCAAGCATAGCAGCACAATATACTTTTTCTTCAAAAACTGTAATTAGATTTTTTTAAATATTTGCATGGTGTTTTAGATGAGTCTCTGTGCTCAGTGATTGACATGTCTTGTCACTAAGTTTGACCAGAGCTTATAGATACACATTATTTATCTCCACTTTCCAGATAAAACTGGAGCTCATTGTAGAAGGTGAAAGAGTCAGAATTTGAGCCTAAGCAATTTTGTCTAAAAATCCAAACTCTTTTCATTGCATAAATCCTTCCCCACACTCACTCCTCCAGACAAAAATTGAGAAATTACACAACCACAATTTTTTTTATTTCAAAAAATGTTACTTTTGGAAAATAAATTCATTCAAACATTTGTGATCATCCCTTTTAACAGGATTTTAGAGGTAGTATGCCAAATGGAGAAATAGAGAAATAGAAACACAAACAGTCATTACATCATAGTCACATTTCAATTTTTATAAAATATGTTTCATCAACTTTGGTAACTGATCTTTTTTCCTCAATCTTAATTCTAAATGTCACCTATTTCTAAAATCAAATTCCTTCATAACATTGATCTGTTGAAGCAGGAGTGCTTCTGATTCTGAATGCAATTGTAAGCTGGAATTCCAAACATATATTGGTTTATAGAGGGACTTTAAGATAACTAAATAACATCTTATGTTATTTTTTAATCAATACTGAAAGTATTACAGTATTTAATATATTTGGTAAAATAGAAAATCAAAACAATTCATATATCAGCATATCACCTCTGTATAAAAATTATACTTGAGTCAGGCAAGAAGACTTTTTATCTCAGTTCTGTTACTTAGCTGTAACAAGTTGTGAAGCTTTGAGAAAAGAACCAAAGATTTCCTTTTAGCCCTCCTTTCTCCTAATTTCTAAAATGCATATAATAATTATAAAGCCAGCCTTATGTGTTAGTATAGGATAAGTGAGAATGTATGTGAATACAGTGTGGGTATTCTATCCCAGGATATTTTATATGCATACATGTATTCAGCATGATTGTATTAGTAACATGTACCTTTTTAAGTTGGGGACAACTGGTTTTCAGATATATCTCTTAGGAAGCTTTGTTTAAAAATCATGAAGATGGATATATGTGAAAGTGTCGTCATTTTGTTCACGGTCTCACCAGAACTTTAAGAGTAATGCCCAAATTGCTTCTGGGCTTTGAGTCTCTGTCATGCACGTAAATGAGAGAATCTTCTTTTAGAGTAATGTCTTATTCCTGTTGCAGGTATGACCACCACTTCTCTGAACTTATATGCTACCTTAGCTCCTAAAGTTTGATAACTGTGAATAAATTCTTATCTAAGTTCCACATATTCCTGGAAGATGGTTCATGATTCAATGAAACTGATATAGGTAAACATGAAATACCAAGGATTTACTTGACTTGCATTGTCTTGTGTTTGATTTAATTCGGCACTAGAATTCCTGTCCATGGAACATTAGCGAGGGTTGTCCACACTCCCCCCCTATGAAGTGGGCACTTCTTAGATTGTCACTATTTTATAAGATGAATGAGGAAGACATTGCCTTTCTGAACCAGGTCTTAGACCCTTTCAGGGTGACACTAAGCATATTCTCATTTTTCATCTATAATAATTACATCAGGAAATCTACTACTGTATTACTCTTTTTAAAAATTGAAAGATTGGGATTGATATATACACACTACTATATATAAAATAGATAACTAATAAGGACCTACTGAATAGCACAGGGAACTCTACTCAGTACTCTGCAATGGCCTACATGGGACAAGAATCTAAAAAAGAGTGGATATAAGTATATGTATAACTGATTCACTTTGCTGTATACCTGAAACTAACACAACATTGTAAATAAACTATAGTCCAAAAAAAAATTTTAAAGTCTTAATTTGTGTGCACATTATAATGCATCTAGTAAGTTATATGAATGGCTAATATTCATTAGAGATAAATTATTAATTTAAAGTGAAAATTTTTTCTTTGTACAATATGTCATGATCTTTCACCTCTTCCCATGTTTGACCTTGGAAATGTATATAAACTGATGAGGTGTGTATTATCCCCTCTATTAGATTATCTAGATATGCAAACTTAGTGCTTAGCCACAAAGTTAGGAAGTAGCAAGAATGGCACCAGAATATTTTCACAGTTTTATGCTCCTTTTAGTGAACTGTCATACTATGTCACCTCCAACCACTCAATGTGGATGACAATCCAGATTCTTATAATCTACGTTTTGGTGTTCCTTATCATAGGCTTTTATCCCTCTCTCCTTTTGTGTCACTCAGCTCCAGTTAGGCTCTTGGCAAATAAATCAGAACTATTCGCTGTACTAGAGTCATTCATCGATTTGTCCGTCCCTCCTATATACATATCCTGAACATCCATTATAAGCCAGGCACCAGGTTAGACACTACAGATGAAGAGAAAGATGTCGTCTATCCTAAGAGACTTCACAGTAGAGAAAAGCACAGACTTAGTGAATCAAGTTTGAGAAGTCACTGTGATGATAGATGGTGAGGACAGAAGGAAGCACAGGTGGCTGCTAGGATACATGAGAGACACAAGGGGGAAATCTCGACATCCCTATAGGCATTTCCTTAAGGCAGTTCACATAAACCAAATCGAGCACACAAAACAAAATGCACCTCACAAAACTATCATCTCATTTGGAATATATTACATTTAAATGGTAACTCTTCAAGTAGTAACCTGACAATCTAAGATTTTCCTAAAAGTGGAGATCATGGAAGTGGTGATGGGACTTACTCTGTAACTTGAGAGAAGGAAGGCTTCATATTTTATGTATGAAATAATGGAATTAGGAAGTCTTCATTGGGCCACAATCATAGTAATAATTATTTGAGTCAAGAACCAACAGTGGATTATTCTAAAAAGATTGAGGATTAACAAGTATTTTGAATATCTTCAAAGTCTCTCCCCATAATATGTATAGCTGATTAACCTTGTTATACAGCAGAAACTAACACACCATTGTAAAGCAATTATACTCCAATAAAGTCGTTTAAAAAATAAAATAAAACACTCAAACAACATTACAACAACAACAAAAAAATATTTATTAATCACAAATGGAAAACAGGAACTTTAGAGTGAAGAAGCCTGATAGACACTGCCCAAACCAGACTGTTAAGCCAGCGTCACGTGCCTCCTGACACAATGCACTGAAAAAGACAGAGTATCACTTCTGTAGCATTTTTGCAAAAATGTTTAATTTGGGTTTTATCATAAAGAAACAATAGACTCTCTCATACTTAGGAGCATTCTATAAAATAACTTGCCTGTACTTTGAAAAAATAACAAAAATTAAATATAAAGAAAGACTAGAAAAATCTTCTAGATTAAAGAAAATTAAAAAGACCTGAACCTAAACGCAACACAAATTAAAATTTAATTTTGTTGTATAAAGATTGTTAATTAAACAACTAGCTAAGTTTTGATAATCTATCAGTATAAGATAATAGTATTGAATGAATATTAATTTTGTATTTTGTTAATTTTACTCATTAAGTAAGTAAAGTTTCTATTTCAGAAAGCCAAACAAAAATATTTAGGGATTAAGGGAAGTCATGTATTCCAAAATATGCACATGTATATGGAGAAAAACAAAAGAAAGAAAATGGAGCAAGCAGTTAGCATTTTGGGGTATCTGAGTGCACAATATAAGACAATTATTTTTTCCATTCTTGCTATTTTTTTCTGCAAGTCTGAAATTACATCAAAACAAAAGTTAGAAAAATCAAGTTAAGTATATTTTTATGACTTTTATAGTATATGCACATTGTAAAAACTTCAAATATAAAAAATATGTAAAAAAATAAACACCCAATATCTCATCACCAAAATACATAATTGTTAACAATTTAGAAGTTACATTCCAGTCTTATATTTTCATGGAAACACATATGCACATTCTTATGAAATTTCAACATTGAAATTTCATTTCACTTAATAAAAACCCCTTTATATTGTTAAATATTCTTACATATTTTAATGACTCTATAATTGTCCATACTTCAAATGTACTGTAATTCATTGTCACCCCCTCTTCTTCAATATTTAGATTGTTCCCATTTTTTGCAATATTATATAATGCCAAAATAAAAACATAATTTTTCATAAGGTTTTGTATGCATTTACTGTTTCTCTAGAGTTTATTCTTAAGAGAGGAATTTCTAGATAAAGTTATATAAAACTTTTTACTCCCCTTGACCATTACAAGCCATATTTTCTATTCAATTCATCATTTCTCTATTTTCAGGATCTTCAATCATGTTTCTGTTCCCCACCCCCCCTCTCAGCAATGTCCATACTTCCAAAGCACAGAGAAGAGAGGAGGTACATCTTCCATTCTTTCTAACCAACCTACTGAAGATCATGCTTTTTTTTTTTTTTTTTTTTTGCCCATTTTCCTCTTTTCTTCTGGCTACAAGGAAGGAGCTGCCCTTTCTCCTACCCAAGGTCAATTTTTCCACAGGGCCTTTGCATCACCTAACTCCCTATCTTTCCAGTAACATGAAATATGGACTATTCCTTCCATGTTCTTTACACCAATTTAAATATTCAATATTTAAACCTCCTTGGTTTTCTTCCTAGATAACAAATAGAATACTCTCTAAAGTAAACATTTACTGAGCATTGTACATACTGTTGCTATTTTATCACCTTCCATTCTTCAACCTATTCCAATTTGCTTTTGTACAAATTACCAGGTAATAATAGCTTTTTTTCTAAGATCACCAATTGCCTCTTTGCCTATAAAGCTAAATGCATACTTTTTATACTCCACCTCACTTGCCTTTGCAATAGCTTTGAACATACTAAACACAAATTCCTGTCTTTTCACTCTATATTTCCTTATCAGGCAGTGCCACCTGTGCTCATGATTTAATTATCATCCACATACTGACAACTCCCGAATACAAGTTAAGTCTTAACTTCTTCATTGATATACACATTTTATGCACCTAAGACAAGAATGTCTTGAAGGCACTTCTATTTTTGTGATGAAGTAATAAGTACATTCAGACATCATAGTCACTTAACACTATACATGTCGTTATCAAACTCCACTGAACTTGTCTGCTTAGTGGAGTTTGATAAAGATTAGGCAAATATTCTCCAAGTAATGTCTTAGGAATTCAGTCTCCTTCCACAATATCCCTCTGTTATTTTGTAATCCTACCCTTTCTAACCTGTGCCCAAGAGAAAAGAGAGTAGGAAATCACCCAAACTAGAAGCAACAATTTTACATCTGCTCATATTCTGTTGGCCAGAGAAGTAGCACTTCCTAGATCCCAATGAGCTGGGAAACGTAGTTTTCTAAGTTGCTCAGGAGGAAAGGAAACATGGTACATATACTGTCTCGGGTGCTCCCTCTGCTCACCAAATGTAAAACCTTAAAACCTTTCATCCCAATCAGGAACTTTTTCAGTTCTCCTAACTTAAATAAATAACAACGTCATCTAATCAGTGGTGCAAACCCCAAACCTAGGAACTACTCTTGACTCTTCCTTTTTATCAGCTCATATATCTGTTCTATCACCAGGTCTGCATTTCACCTTTACATATCTTTCTAATCTGTCCACCCTTTTCCATTTCCACCATTCCCATCCTACCTAAATCACCAGAAAGTATCATCTAGACTGAGGCAGTCTTCCTTTGTTTTCATTTCCTATGTTCACTATTCATCCCATCAAATCCATTCTACACCCTGTTGCCAGTGCTCGCAAAATGAAAATCTCATTATGTTGGATCCATGCTTACCTCTACACTGATCCCCCTTCCCAGTTTAAAACCTTTTAATCATTTGCCTTAGGATAAATGTCATAATTCTTAACATATCATACAATATCCTGAATAATTTGGTTTTCATTTAGAGCAGCTCCGCCAAACCCCTATTATATGTTTTCCAGTCACTCTGTACTTTTGAATCTTTCAATGTGCTGCTCTGTTTTTTGTCTCAAGACTTTGGCTGTAGTATTTCCTTCACTCTAAATTCTTCCCTTGTTTCTTACTACAATAATTAGTATTCTCTTTTTAAATCTCAACTCAAACTTTGTGGGAGGAATTTTTTCTTTGATCTTCTAATTTAGGGAAGATTCTCCTATTATGTCCTCTGTCAGCTTGGCATATCTTTTTTTTTTTTTTTCATTTTATACATCACTGTTGTAATTTTATATGTAACAGTGTGGTTACATAAAATATACCTATCTCTTCCACATGTAGTAAGAAAATAAGGATAGCATGGAGATCCCTCATTTCTACGTGCTATTCACAGGGGCTAACTCACAGCAGAAGCTCAGTAAATATTTAACAAATGAATGAATGACCCAACAGATGGGTTCACTATTATAAACTGTTTCCCAGGAAAGCCTATACCAATTTATGTTGCCATTTTCAGTGAATGAGAATCCCATTCCATTACATACCATCATAATATCACATTAATTTTCTTTCTATTGAGGTTCAGGGGTTTTTTTCCCCCATTAAACTGTATATACTCTTTTTAAGGTAAGGGTTTTTATGGCTGTAATAATTTAAACTCACATTGTACATGGAGAACTCCACCTCTTTATTCTTTTTGAAGTTCCTGTAAAACAAGAAATTCTAACTATTCTCTTTTATTTTCTATCCAAGAGAGTTTGCAGCTTCAATTTTCCTCCACTATACAGGTCATATGGGAAATCATAATTTTTTCTGTCTGCTCCCAGCATGAAGTGCAACTAGCTGATGCTATCTTTTGCCAACTTGGAGTATAGGCTTTCATTTCCCAAGGTTTTATATATTTTCAGATGTAATTTGCGGTAGGAGAATGATATGAGCAACATAGCAAACTATGAAACTCCAGACCTTTGTTCCTACATGGAAAAATGAAGTAGACAGCTACAGACTAAGTGGAATAACTTCGTGGAAGCACCAGAAATCACTCAAGTTTCTGGAGCAACTGAACCAAGTCCCATTCAAGAATAAAAACACACACAAGAAAAAAGTAGAAAAGTTTGTGTGTTTTTTATTTTTCTCCTCATCCTTGCCTCCATCCCCTCCTCAGTGCAACACAGCTTGAACTATTGGGAAGAAGCTATACAATTGCCTGTTTCTCCATCAGAATGAAAGGAAAGGATTGGAGCTAGCTTGCAATGTTTGGCTTGTCTGGGGCTGCACAAGGGATTTATTTCTGTTTTACCTGATGTGGAGCTCAGACAGGAATGAAAGCATAGTTTTTCAATATCAGGTTGGAGACAACTAAAGTAGTAGAAAGCATTCCAGCAGGTGAAAAAATGCAGGGGAATTGGAGACCCATGTATGTCTGACAGTAAAAGATTATAGGCAGAGGAATACATAGAATATCTAAGGCCCTGAGAAGAAACAGGAGTGAAACTTTTAGGAAAGTTAAGACATTGAAAAGCAGCAGTATACATGGGGGAATTGGGAAACACACACACACACACACACACACACACACACACACACACACAGAGAAGATGTATGCCCAGAAATGCATGACAATAACTTAAGCCTTCATGATAAGTGAATTAGTGATGCTCCATTACATGGAGTCAATTTTCAAAGATGTGGTTGTTTTTTTTTTCTCAAATGCCCAGTTTTCAACTAAAGATTATGAGGCACACAAAGAAACAGAGAAACATGACCCATTCAAAGGAAGAAAATAAATCTCCCAAAACTGACCCTAAGGAATCATAGGATTCAGACTCACTAGAAAATATTTTAAAACATCTGTCTTAAGTATGCTCAAAGAGATAAAGGAAAACACAGAAAAAGAACTAAAGTAAATCTGGACAATAATATATTAAAAAAATGAGAACATAAACAAAGATAGATATTATAAAAAGCAAGCTGCAATTCTGGAGATAAAAATGCAATCACTGACTGTAGTAACAGACTTGAGGGGTAGATAAAATAATCAATAAACTAGAAGATAGGTTATTTAAATTTATTGTGTGTGTAGAGGAAAAACAAAAAAGAATCAGAGCCTAAGGAACTTATGATAAACCATTAAATAGATTAATATATGCATTATGGAAATCCCAGAAAGAGAAGAGAGAGACAGAAAGGGCCCAACAGTATATCAGAAGACATAATGATCAAAAATTTCCCAAATTTGAGAAAAGACATGGATATACAAATACAAGAAGCATAATGAAATCCAAAAATCCAGAGATCCACTCCAAGACATATTATAATCAAACTGTGAAAATCAAAGAGAAAATCTTGAAAGCATCCAGAGGCAGAGACTCATCATATGCAGAAAATTCTCCGTAAAATTATCAATGGATTTCTCAGCTGAAAGTTTGAAGGCCAGGAGGCAGTGAGATAATATAATTAAAGTATACAAGAAAAATAAAAACCTATTGACCAAGAATATTATAGCCACCAAAACTGTCCTTTTAAAAATGAGGGAGTAATTAAGACATTCCCACATTAAAAAAAGCTGAGAAAGATCATTACCACTAAGCCTGTCCTGAAAGAAACACTAAAGGGGACCCTTAAACTTGAAATCAAAAGACTCTAGACAGCAACTGGAAACTATGTGAAAATATAAAGTTCTCCAGTAAAGGTAAATATATGAACACATGTAAAAATAGGTATATATTGTTTCAATTCCTTAATTCCATTTTTTATTATTTTCTAGAATTTAAATGTAATATTTGACATCAATAACAGGAAGTGGAAGAAAGTCTAGTTAAGGAGAAGGAAGGTAACAATTTCCTGTACTCCTCTTTGTAAACTCATTCATGGCTCTTCCAATTAAAGATCAAAGCTGCATTTTCTCTAACATTCTGGGGAATGTCTTCTGGGGAAGACAACCTGGATAAATAATTTTATTGAAAATTAAAGTGGGTGGTTTTAAGGAGAAAGATTTAAAACAGGAATGCTCTATGTTAAGTGCTGTTAAAACTGAATTAGGATGTCTTCATACTCTTTGATAATGTAAGTTCACCTCTTCCCTGCAATAAGAAACATTAAGCAGATGCTAGAATGTAGAATGTATTTGAGGTGTCTTTGCTTATAGAACAAGTAAGACAAAATACCCTGATTTGATTTTGATATGCTGAAATTATCTATTTACATCAGCTTAGCACAGAAACTCCAACGACGCCCTCACCTCAACTCTGCATGCTAATCTCAACTTCTGAGAATGTGTCCCCCAAATTTGATAAATGCTGTATTATGCTGTAAGTTCTATGTTTATACCTTTCTCTTGAGAGTTCTCATTTTCCTTACTTTACATCACTATTTTTCCATATTTATTCCTCTCTTTCCTGACTACTGCTTTAGGAAAAAAACAAAACTACCTTTCTCTCTACTATATTTGGCTTTACCTCCCACCTGACAAGTACACAAATATTACCTATTTTTTATAGTCACATTTGGACAATTTCTCAGCCAGTTTTTGTCTAATGTGACCCACTGTAGAGTTGATCATTTTTGGATATCTAAATGATAGTACTTGTGGGTTCTAAGGAGTTCTGTGTAGATTGTTGATTAACAAGAGGAATCATTTCCTCTGGGACACATTCTTATAGAGACGGATGACAGCCTCAAGGTTTAGTACTCAAGAGTAATCAATCCATGTAGGAAAAACTGATCTTAGTCATTAGATGCAGCTAAAAGAGCCGTTCTGGGGACACATTTTCTATGTATGATTTAATGAGAGGGACCATGGACATTCTGATGCTGGCTGACACTGCAGAACACCTTACTTATTTATGAATAAATTGCTCCAATCTGATAAACCAAAGAATTCCCCTTGAAAACAGTCCCTCCTGGTAATATTATGTTTTTGCTGCAAGGCAGAATGAATTAATCATCTTCAAATCACAACAGCAAATGTTAAAACCAACTCTATGCATATGATAGAAATAAAATAATGGAAATACTTTGGGAAACACAAGTGAGAAAATGTAATACAGACATACTGGAATTTAAGACATGCTATACTGTAGGATCTTGATGAGCTCTAGGGTGTGAAATGTATGGCATTTTATTAGAGCTGATGAAATCCATGTTATCCTTTCTAAGTCTGCCAGTATGGAGACATCTCAATGCAAAAAGTCTTGCCTAGTGTGACAACCAAATAGAGCTCAACATAGGAGCTGCATAATCACAGGGTCTAAAGAATTGGAATTTGTTCTTTGAATCAGTGCCACAATAAACTCTATTTAAACAAATACAAATATATGTGGGAAGAAATAGAAACGAAAACATTTTGAAATAACAAAACCAAAAACAGCTGGATCATTTCAGCTTGGCTGATCTTATTTTCTGCCACAGCAATGAAATTTATAGCTTTGTTAAATAACTTTTGTTTAATAAAAGAATCCAGGCAGATTGCTGATTATTTTTTTCAATTGTAATAACAATTTGAGCAAATGAACACTTAAAGCCATACTTTCATGGGATATAATTTGTTTCTCTCCCTTTCAGAGTGCTACTATTTTAAATATGGATACATTCTCATATTTTCTCTCACACCTGTTTCTTCAAGGATGTTTAAAGAGCACCAATTCCATGTCCTGGCTATTGTAAATAATGCTGCTATGAATATTGGGGTGCATGTGTCTTTTTGAATTATGGTTTTCTCAGGGTATATGCCCAGTAGTGGGATTGCTGGGTCATATGGTAGTTCTATTTTTAGTTTTTTTAATAAGTTTATTTATTTAATTTATTTATTTTTGGCTGTGTTGGGTCTTCATTGCTGTGCACAGGCTTTCTTTAGCTGCGGTGAGTGAGGGCTACTCTTTGTTGCGGTGTGCAGGCTTCTCATTGTGGTGACTTCTCTTGTTGAGGAGCACGGGCTCTAGGCACGTGGGCTTCAGTAGTTGTGGCACACGGTCTCAGTAGTTGTGGCTTGTAGACTCTAGAGCACAGGCTCAGTAGTTGTGGTGCACGGGCTTAGTTGCTCCACAGCATGTGGGATCTTCCCGGACCAGGGCTTGAACCCGTGTCCCCTGCATTGGCAGGCAGATTCTCAACAACTGCGTCACCAGGGAAGCCCTATTTTTAGTTTTTTAAGGAACCTCCATACTGTTCTCCATAGTGGCTGTATCAATTTACTTTCCCACCATCAGTGCAGGAGGGTTCCCTTTTCTCCACACCCTCTCCAGCATTTATTATTTGTAGATTTTTTGATGATGGCCATTCTGACCAGTGTGAGGTGATACCTCATTGTAGTTTTGATTTGCATTTCTCTAATAATTAGTCATGTTATGCATCTTTTCATGTGTCTACTGGCCATCTGTATGTCTCCTTTGGAGAAATGTCTATTTAGGTCTCCTGCCCATTTTTTGATTGGGTTGTTTGTTATTTTAATATTGAGCTGCATGAGCTGTTTGTATATTTTGGAGATTAATCATTTGTCCATTGATTCATTTGAAATTATTTTCTCCCATTCTGAGGGTTGTCTTTTCGTCTTGTTTATAGTTTCCTTTGCTGTGCAAAATCTTTTCAATTTCATTAGGTCCCATTTGTTTATTTTTGTTTTTATTTCTGTTACTCTAGGAGGTGGTCAAAAAGATGTTGCTGCGATTTATGTCAAAAAGTGTTTTTCCTATGTTTTCCTCTAAGAGTTTTATAGTGTCTGGCTTTACATTTAGGTCTTTAATCCATTTTGATTTTGTTTTTTGTATGGTGTTCGGGAGTGTTCTAATAAAACAAATATCATTTATCAATGCATATACGTGGAATCTAGAAAAATGGTATAGATGATCTTTTTTGCAAAGCAGAAATAGAGACAGACAAAGAGAACAATGTGTGGATACCAAGGGGGAATGAGGGTGTGGAAGGAATTGGGAGATTAGGATTGACCTATATATACTATTGATACTATGTATAAGATAGATAACTAATGAGAACATACTCTATAGCACAGGGAACTCTACTTAATGCACTATAGTGACCTAAATGGGAAGGGAATGCAAAAAAAGAGAGAATATATGTATATGTATACCTGATTCATTTTGCTGTACAGTAGAAACTAACACAACATTGTAAAGTAACTACATTCCAATAAAAATTAGTTAAAAATAAAATAAAATAATTTGCCATACTTGTAATGGCCATTCTTGTAATGGCCATTCTCAGCTAATCAAAGAAGAGCAACAAACAGACTTTTTTTGAGTGACTATACTACAAGCTTCTACAGGAAGTATCAATAATATGTGGAGCACCAAGAAGACCTAGATACTAACACTTCTTCCAATGCTTATACCTTTAAAGGGCAGATAACAACCAATTTATATATTAATTATCCATCCATGCCGCCATACATTCTTTCAACATTAATTGTAAATATTTAAGTGAAGGTTACCAATCTACACTAAGGTGAGGTTAATAAAAATAGCAACTGTAGGATCTGATAAGATAATTATCTTAGAAGTAGAATCAGAGGGCTCAGTAGCTCATTAGATATGGAACTGAGCAACAATGGTCAAATTAAATTGATGTACAGTTTTCTTTTTTAAATTTATTTTATTTATGTATTTTTTTTAATTTTTGGCTGTGCTGGGTCTTCATTGCTGTGCATGTGCTTTCTCTAGTTGCAGTGAGTGGGGTCTATTCTTCGCTGCAGTGTGTGGGCTTCTCACTGCAGTGGCTTCTCTTGTTGTGGAGCACGGGCTCTAAGCATGCAGTCTTCAGTAGCTGTGACATGTAAGCTCAGTAGTTGTGGCTCATGGGCTCTAGAGTGCAGGCTCAGTAGTTGCGGTACACAGGCTTAGTTGCTCTGCGGCATGTGGGATCTTCTCAGACCACGGCTCGAGCCTGTGCCCCCTGCATTGGCAGGCAGATTCTTAACCACTGCACCACCAAGGAAGCCCCTGATGTACAGTTTTGAAACTCTGAGCCATAGAGTGCCACCCAGTACTGCCTGAGAGAATGATTAGATGGATGACTGAATATATTTTCGTAAGAAGGTAATATATATTAATTTCTGGAAGTATTAAAATTGAGACACCAGTGAGATCTCCAAACAACAAAAATACAGATCATTACAAGGTATGGCCTACTTCACTCAGACCACAATAATGCCTGAAGTTTGCCTTTAAAAAATACCAGACATTTTCAGGGCTCCACGTCTTTTTCTAAGCCTATTTGCACTGACAGATGACCTTTGAGGTCCTTCCTATCAGACAAAGCATGAGGTAGTCTTCAAAGTTTCAGTGACAAATTCCTTGTCTTCTTTTCTTCAAAACCCAGGTCTTCAACTGCATATTTCTGTTTCTAATTTAATCAGTGCATTTTCTTGTTCAATATTATAATGTAGTTACTCTCCACTTCTGCATGTAGTCATGTGGTTGTAGAGAGAACCACTATCTGATTTCTGCTTTCTAAGGGGGTGCATATCAAGTGGACAGTGTGCAGTTAAGTACTAAAATAGACAAGTTAGCTCTAAGGCTTTCTTGTACATTCCAAATCCTTTCTCTAAAGCTTTATTACATTGGAAATATTCAGAGAGTTATGACTGTCCATTAGACTCTAATCTCCTTGAAGGTAGATGTATTGCCAAATTTATATTTCTGTTTGTTTGTTTGTTTTCGTTTTGTTTTTGTTTTGCCTTCCAAAGAGATTCATTTACTAGGGATATCAATGAACATATGTTTTAAGAAGGAATAGATAAGAGAGTGCATTAGAAGCATGGAACCACAAATTGACTGTTTTAGACATGTAGAGAGGGACTACAAAAGCATAAGGTATTAATACTTGTTTCATTAATTCATTCAGTACTTATTTTAAAAGATGAATAAACATCTCAAGCAGGAGAAAAACTCAGGTGAATATACAGAAGTGAGAACGGGAACTAAATATTCAGGAAACATGGACAAGACTCGGTAGAATGTTATGCAGTGTTTGTATTTCACAAAGAGGGGTGATCTTATTGAGAAACTAAGGGGGATCACTGAAGCTAAGGAGGGAAAAACTGAGGATGTGGGGATAGCCAATGCTTCTAAAGTCCATTTGTAAAAGGACACAGAGGATCATATTATTAGGACCCAAACCACATGCTTCCCTGTCAACTAAATTTTCATTTAAATTGCAGTGTAATTTTGACAAAATGGGCACCATCTGAAACTTATTTGGCTGTGCAAATTAATAGTTACATGGCACAGAGCAAACTTATTGCAGACCCAGTGGCCAGTGGGTATATATATCTATTTCCAAAATAGAGCTTTCAGAATTCCCAGGGATACTGTCTTTGGAACTCTGAGCATTGCTTAATGGAAGTTTCTGATTGGCTGCCATTCAAGTCATGCCCAAGTCCATGATGTGGCCCTGCATGTTGTAGGTTTTATTTTTAATTTATAAATTCTATTTCAAAATCTCAGTAAAACATGACAGGCATGGCTGTTTGCAGACATTATGACACTTTTCAAGCAGTTAAAATCCCTGAGTCTATAGCTGCTGTGCCTTGTTGCAGCACCTAAGGCAACTAATACCCCAAAGTGCTGATGACCCATCCTGCTTTATTCTTTGACTGTGTTGTGTTTGCTCCATTGTATCCCATGAAGATTTATTAAATTGGCATGTGAGTGTGAAAACCTGATGGATAGTTCTTAAACAGTCACATGGGAAATGAATTCATTTATATTGGTTTTCTACTCAAGGAATGATATCATCTTTGGTCTGTTAACAAAGGAAAACAGAGTAGGTATGGTTGACATTCCTACACTGTAGTTGTTTAAAAAAATGCCTATTAAGTTATTTGGAAGGTTCAGGAGTAAGCAAAAACACAGGTAGAATCACTCCCTACTTTGTAGCTATGACCTGATCAAGTCACTTGATCACTGTAAGTCTGAGCTTTCTCATCTAAAAGTTGAGCAATGATACCTTTTAGGGTACTTTGACTATCAATGAGATAACTAAAATGTACCTGGGACATGGTAAACCTTCAGTAAAGAGTAGCTATTTAACCACCTTATATCCTTAATATTCTGTTCACTGTGTTCTGTCAGACTAACAAAAATAAAATGTGACTAGCTCTCAGGAGTTAGTTAACATCCTTTCAGGACAGGGATACCTGGTCAGACTCACCAATAAAAGTGATAGGGAAACAGGAGGAGAGCTTGAAAATTTTCCTGGAAAAGTGAGTCACCAGTTTATCTATCCATGGATGTCTGATACCAGAAGAGAGAAAAGCTAAGTAGAATTTGGGAAATACAGTCAAAGAAAGAAAAGGAAACTGGGATAAAACATGTGGATCTGGTAAGGAAATGAGAAGAGCAAAATTGATAGTGAGAGGGGCACCTAAAGTCCAACTCAAATCAGAATTAAGAGACTTCTCTAAGGAAGTTAGACCCCACGGTTCACTGTATGTATTTATAGGGCCCTGTACATGTAGGTCTTTTTTAAAATTATTTTTTTTAATTTAACAACTTTATTGGTGTATAATTGGTTTACAATGTTGTGTTAGCTTCTGCTGTATAACAAAGCGAACCAGCTATGATGTATACATATATCCCCATATCCCCTCTCTTTTACATCTCCCCCCAAATTTCCCAATCCCACCCTTCTAGGTGGTCACAAAGCACTGAGCTGATCTCCCTGTGCTATGCAGCTTCTTCCCACTAGCTATCTATTTTACATTGGGTAGTGTGTACATATCAATACTACTCTCTTACTTCATCCCAGCTTCCCCTTCACCCTCCCCCTCCCCATGTCCATGAGTCCATTCTCTACGTCTGCATCATTATTCCTGTCCTGACCCTAGATTCTTCATATCCATTTTTCTTTTTTCTTTTCTTTTTTTGTTTTAGATTCCATATATATGTGTTAACATACAGTATTTGATTTTTCTCTTTCTGACTTACTTCATTCTGTATGACATATTCTAGGCCCATCCACCTCACTACAAATAACTCAATTTTGCTTCATTTTATGGCTGAGTGATATTTCATTTTGTATTGTGTATATATGCCACATATATCCATCTTCTTTACCCATTCACCTGTTGATGGACACTTAAGTTGCTTCCATGTCCCAGCTATTGTAAATAGTGCTGCAGTGAACATAGTAGTACATGTCTCCTTTTGAATTATGGTTTTCTCAGGGTATATGGCCAGTAGTGGGATTGCTGGATCACATGGTAGTTCTATTGTTAGTTTTTAAGGACTCACCATGTTATTCTGCATAGTGGCTGTATCAATTAACATTCCCACAAACAGTACAGTGGGTTCCCTTTTCTCCACACCCTCTCCAGTATTTATTGTTTGTAGATTTTTTGATAATGGCCAATCTGACCAGTGTGAAGTGATATCTCATTGTAGTTTTGATTTGCATTTCTCTAATGATTATTGGTGTTGAGCATCCTTTCATATGTTTGTTGGCAATTGGTATATCTTCTTTGGAGAAATACCTATTCATGTCTTCTGCCCATTTTTGTATTGGGTTGTTTGCTTTTTTGATATTGAGCTGCATAAGCTGCTTATATATTTTGGAACTTAATCCGTTGTCAGTTGCTTCACATGCAAATATTTTCCCCCATTCTGAGGGTTGTCTATTTGTATTGTTTATGGTTCCTTTGCTGTGCAAAAGCTTTTAAGTTTTATTAGGTCTCATTTTTTTATTTTTGTTTTTATTTCCATTTCTCTAGGAGGTGAGTCAAAAAGGATCTTTCTGTGATTTATTTCAAAGAGTGTTCTTCCTATGTTTTCCTCTAACAGTTTTATAGTGTCTGGCCTTACATTTAGCTCTTTAATCCATTTGGAGTTTATTTTTGTGTATGGTTCTAGGAAGTGTTCTAATTTCATTCTTTTACATGTAGCTGTCCAGTTTACCCAGCACCATTTACTGAAGAGGCTGTCTTTTCTCCATTGTATATTCTTGCCTCCTTTATCAAAGATAAGGTGACCATATGTGCATGGGTTTATCTCTGGGCTTTCTATCCTCTTCCATTGATCTATATTTCTGTTTTGGTGCCAGTACCATACTGTCTTGATTACTGTAGCTTTCTAGTATAGTCTGAAGTCAGGGAGCCTGATTCCTCAAACTTTGTTTTTCTTTCTCAAAATTGCTTTGACTATTCAGGGTCTTTTGTGTTTCCATAGAAATTGGGAAATTTTTTGTTATAGTGCTGTGAGAAATGCCATTGGTAACTTGACAGGGATTGCAATGAATCTGTAGATTTCATTGGGTAGTAGAGTCATTTTTACAATATTGATTCTTCCAATCCAAGAACATGGTATATCTCTCTATCTGTTTTTATCATTTTTAATTTATTTCATTAATATCTTCTAGTTTTCTGCATACAGGTGTTTTATCTCCTTAGATAGGTTTATTCCTAAGTATTTTATTCTTTTTGTTGCAGTGGTAAATGAGAATGTTTCCTTAAATTCTCTTTCAGATATTTCATCTTTAGTGTATAGGAATACAGGAGATTTCTCTGCATTAATTTTGTATCCTGCTACTTTACCAAATTCATTGATTAACTCTGGTAGTTTTCTGGTGGCATTTTCAGGATTTTCTATGTCCAGTACCTTGTCATCTGCAAACAGTGACAGTTTTACTTCTTTTCCAATTTGGATTACTTTTATTTCTTTTTCTTCTCTGATTTCTGTGGCTAAAACTTCCAAACCTATGTCGAATAACAGTGGAGAGAGTGAGCGACCTGTCTTGCTCCTGATCTTAGTGGAAATGGTTTCAGTTTTTCACCATTGTGAACAATGTTGGCTGTGGGTTTGTCATATATGGCCTTTATTATGTTGAGGTAAGCTCTCTCTATGCCTGCTTTCTGGAGAGTTTTTAACATAAATGGGTGTTGAATTTTGTTGAAAGATGTTTCTGATATCTATCAAGATTATCATACCGTTTTCATCCTTCAATTTGTTAATATAGAGTATCACATTGATTGATTTGCATATATTGAAGAATCCTTGCATTCCTGGGATAAACCCTACTTGATCATGGTGCATGACCCTTTTAATGTGCAGTTCGATTCTGTTTGCTAGTATTTTTTTGACGATTTTTGCATCTATGATCATCAGTGATATTGGCCTGTAGTTTTGTCTTTTTGCGACATCTTTGTCTTGTTTTAGTATCAGGGTAATGATGGTCTCAGAAAATGAGCTTGGGAGTGTTCCTCCTTCTGCTATATTTTGGAAGAGTTTGAGAAGGATAGGTGTTATCTCTTCTTTAAATGTTTGATAGAATTCACCTGTGAAGCCATCTGGTCCTGGGCTTTTGTTTGTTGGAAGATTTTTGATCATAGTTTCAATTTCAGTGCTTGTGATTGCTGTTTATATTCCCTATTTCTTCCTGATTCACTATCAGAAGGTTGTGCTTTTCTGTGTTTTCTTCCAGGTTGCTCATTTTATTGGTGTGGTTACGTGTAGTAATCTCTGATAATCCTTTGTATCTCTGCAGTGTCAGTTGTTACTTCTCTTTTTCATTTCTAATTCTGTTGATTTTAGTCTTCTCCCTCTTTTTCTTGATGAGTCTGGCTAATGGTTTATCAATTTTGTTTATCTTCTCAAAGAACCAGCTTTTAGTTTTATTGATCTTTGCTATTGTTTCCTTTATATCTTTTGCACTTTTACCTGATCTGATCTTTATGATTTCTTTCCTTCTGCTCACTTCATTTCTTTTTCTGTTTTTCTTTCTCTAATTGCTTTCAGTGTACGTTCGTGTTGTTTTTTGTGATTTGTCTTGTTTTGTGAGGTAGGATTATATTGCTATAAATTTCCCTCTTAGAACTGCTTTTGTTGCATACCATAGGTTTTGGGCCATCGTGTTTTTATTGTCATTTGTTTCTAGGTATTTTTTGATTTCCTCTTTGATTTCTTCAGAGATCTCTTGTTTATTCAGTAGTGTATTGTTTAGCCTCCATGTGTTTGTATTTTTTACAGTTTTTTTCCTGTAATTGATATCTAGTCTCATAGTATTATATTTGGAAAAGATACTTGATATGATTTCAATTTTCTTAAATTTACCATGGCTTGATTTGTGACCTAAGATATAATCTATCCTGGAGAATGTTCCATGAGCACTTGGGAAGAAAATATATTCTGTTGTTTTTGGATGGAATGTCCAATACATATCAATTAAGTCTATCTTGTTTAATGTGTCATTTAAAGCTTATGTTTCCTTCTTTATTCTCCTTTTGGATGATCTGTCCATTGGTGAAAGTGGGGTGTTAAAGTCCCCTACTTTTATTGTCTTACTGTCGATTTCCCCTTTTATGGCTATAGCATTTGCCTTATGTATTGAGGTGTTCCTATATTGGGTGCATAAATATTTACAACTGTTATATCTTCTTCTTGGTTTGATCCCTCAATCATTATGTAGTGCCCTTCTTTGTCTCTTGTAGTATTCTTTATTTTAAAGTCTATTTTGTCTGATATGAGAATTGCCACTCCAGCTTTCGTTTGATTTCCATTTGCATGTAGTATCTTTTTCCATCCCCTCAATTTCAGTCTGTATGTGTCCCTAGGTCTGAAGTGAGTCTCTTGTAGACAACATATATATGGGTCTTGCTTTTGTATCCATTCAGCCAGTCTATGTCTTTTGGTTGGAGCATTTCATTCATTTACATTTAAGGTAATTATCAATATGTATGTTCTTATTACCATTTTCTTAATTGTTTTGGGTTTGTTATTGTAGGTCTTTTCTTTCTCTTTTGCTTCCTGCCTAGAGAAGTTCCTTTAGCATTTGTTGTAAAGCTGGTTTGGTGGTGCTGAATTCTTGTAGCTTTTACTTGTCTGTAAGGTTTTTAATTTCTTCGTTGATTCTGAATGAGATCCTTACTTGGTAGAATAATCTTATTAGTAGGTTTTTCCCTTTCATTGCTTTAAATATGTCTTGCCACACCCTTCTGGCTTGCAGAGTTTCTGCTGAAAGATCAGCTGTTAACCTTATGGGGGTTCCCTGGTATGTTATGTTTTGCTTTTCCCTTGCTGCTTTTACTAATTTTTGTTTGTATTTAATTTTTGTTATTTTGATTAATATGTATCTTGACATTTTTCTCCTTGGATTTATCCTGTATGGGACTTTCTGTGCTTCCTTGACTTGATTGACTATTTCCTTTCCCATATTCAGGGAGTTTTCAACTATAATCTCTTCAAATATTTTCTCAGTCCCTTTCTTTTTCTCTTCTTCTTCTGCAACTCCTTTAATTCAAATATTAGTGAGTTTAATGTTGTCCCAGACATCTCTGAGACTGTCCTCAAGTCTTTTCATTCTTTTTTCTTTATTTTACTCTGTGGTAGTTATTTCCACTATTTTATTTTCCAGGTCACTTACCCGTTTTTCTGCCTCTGTTATTCTGCTATTGATTCCTTCTAGAAAATTTTAAATTTCATTTATTGTGTTGTTCATCATTGTTTTCTTTCTCTTTAGTTCTTCTAGGTCCTTGTTAAATGTTTCTTGTATTTTCTCCAGTCTGTTTCCAAGAGTTTGGATCATCTTTCCTATCATTACTCTGGATTCTTTTTCAGGTAGACTGCCTATTTCCTCTTCATTTGTTTGTTCTGGTGGGTTTTTACCTTGCTCCTTCATCTGCTGCATATTTCTTTGTCTTCTCATTTTGCTTAACTTACTGTGGTTGGGGATCTCCTTTTTGCAGGCTAAAGTTTCATAGTTACCATTGTTTTTTTGGAGTCTGCCCCCAGTGGGTGAGGTTGGTTCAGTGGCTTGTGTAGGCTTCCTAGTGGAAGGGAGTGTTACCAGTGTTCTGTTGGTTGGGCTGGATCTTGTCTTTCTGGTGGGCAGGGCTACATCTGGTGTTGTGTTTTGGGGTGTCTGTGAACTTAGTATGATTTTAGGTAGCCTCTCTGCTAATGGGTGGGGTTGTGTTCCTGTCTTACTAATTGTTTGGCATGGGTCGTCCAGCGCTGGAGCTTGCTGGCCATTGGGTGGAGCTGGATCTTAGTGTTGAGAAGGAGATCTTGGGAGAGTCCTCTCCAATTGATATTATGTCGGGCCAGGAGGTGTCTTATGGTCCAGTGTCCTGAACTTGGCTCTCCCACCTCAGAAGCTGAGGCCTGACACCAGGCCAGAGTACCAAGACCCTGTCAGCCACACAGAATTCCAGTGTTGAAATATCTTTCTAGGTCTTAAACAAAGCTGCTCCTCCCTGGAGTCCATGTCAGCAAGTGGAAACTTAGATAAGTCTGTGTGTCTGTAAATGCTCCACTCGACCACCTCAATTAATGTTTATTGGAGTATAGTTGATTCACAATGTTGTGTTAATTTCTGCTGTACAACAAATGAATCAAGTATACATACACATATATCCATTCTTTTTTATATACTTTCCCATATAGGTAATTATAGAGTATTGATTTGAGTTCCCTGTGTCATACAGTAGGTTATTATTATTTATTTTATATGTAGTAGGGTGCATATGTCAGTCTCAGTCTCCCAATTTATCCCTTTATTATTCTTCACTGGAAGTCAGAAGCCAGTGGCACTTTTGTATGCATCACCTCCTTTCTGTCTAAATTTTAAGTTCTTTTCCAGTGTCATTTATTGTCTATTATTTTATTCATTTTGCATAGTTAAAAACTGTCTATTTTTACATAGGTAGTATATATTATCCATGTCCTTTGACTTAGCCTGGACTAATGAATATTGATCCTTTACTATATAACTTGTTCAGTTGTCTTTCTATTTCTTGGCTTAGTCCTCTGAACTCAGACAGTTTATCCAATTTCGAACTTAGTCAACCCCTCCACTGGTACTGGTTTCTTAACAGATGTTTTCTCTATCTTAATATCAACATTTACATAGATAAATTTGCCTCTAAGAACTGTTTCAGAAGCATAACAAATGTTTTGATATGTCTTCATTTTCTTTCATCTAACAGTATTTTCTGAGCCTTTGTCCCTTTGCTTATTCGTGTGTGTTGTTTAAGTTTCATAGTTTTGTGTCCCATATTTTCCCTGCTATTTATTTTTTTATTTTATTTCTTTTTAGTCAGAATATATATTTTGTGATATTTTTACCATTTCTAATTTATTGAGGTTTATTTTATGTCTTAGCATATGGTCTATCCTGGAAAATGTTCCATGAATATATGAAAATATTGGATGTTTTGTTGTTGTGTGGAGTATTTTTTAGATGTCTACTAGTTCTAGTTGGTGTAGAGCATTGTAAAGTCTTCTATTTTCTTGTTGATCTTCTATTGTTCGATATGTTATTGAAAGTAGGGAATTGCATGCTTGAATTATTATTGTTTTCTATATCTCCCTTCATTTTTGTCTGACATATTTGATTATCTGTTATTAAGTTCATAAATGTATATAATTGTTATGTCTTCCTGATAGACTGAACATTTTATTTTTATAAAACATTATTCTGACTTATTTTCAATTCACAAGTCTACTTCATCTGATATTAGCAGAGCCCCTTCATATTTCTTATGTTTGAATGATGTAACTTTTTCCAAGCATTAATTTAAGTCTATTATATCTTTGAACATAAAATATTTCTTTTGTAGACATCTTTTAATCAGATCATGTTTTGTTAATCTGTCTTTTGATTACTTTGTTTAATTCATTCACATTTAATATTGTTATTGAAATAGTTGGATGATATCTGCCATTTTATTCTTTTTTCTATATTTCTCACATCACTTTGTTTCTGTAATTTTCTTATACAATATTCTTTTCCATTAGTGAATGGTTTCTAATATAGCATTTTAATTTCTTATCTTGTGTTTTCACTGTATCCTTTTAATTTTTTTTTTTTTTTTTTTTTTTTTTTTTTTTTTTTTTAGCATCAAGCTGTTCAATTCTACTAATGTCTGGCTGATTATTCAACCATTTTCAACACAGCCTTGTGGCATAAATTGCTGTACAGACTACTGCGATCAAATTGGGGATCCTTTGCAGCAGGAACCGTTTCTAATGTCAGTGTTTGGTATTTATTCAGCTTCCAGGAGGGCTCCCCTCAGCTAACTTACTCCTTAGTTCTCTCCAGTTAACTAGCCTGCCTAGATTTTAGTCTGTATCTTGAATCTCCTCCCAGTTGTCCATTACCAGAACTTCCGCTGTTTTTTTGAGGGCCTTTATGCTCAAACTTCCTCACTCTTTGTTGTAAAGAAAATCAGTTCCTTGGGAAGAAGTTAAGAGCTCTCTGTTTTAAGACTCACAGACATAGAGAACAGACTTGTGGTTGCCAAGGGGGAGGGGGATAGGGGAGGGTTGGACTGGGAGTTTGGAGTTAACAAATATAAACTATTATATATAGGATAGACAAACAAAAAAGTCCTACTGTATAGCACAGAGAACAGTATTCAATATCCTGTGATAAACCATAATGAAAAAGAACATTTGTATATATATATAACTGAATCACTTTGCTGTACATCAGAAATTAACAATATTGTAAATCAAGTATACTTCAACTTTTTTTTTTTAAGAAAGAGCTGTCTAGGAGGCAGGTTAGCTTTTGGCTTGATCCTTTCTCCTGGCATGAAGATCCTTTTTCCTGTCATGAAACCACTGCCTCATGCTCTAAGGAAAGGATGATCAAGCCCCCAGTCTTCTCAGTATGCTGTACCCAACAAGGCTTATAATATAAGGTCTCACCCTGGACTTAGCTTCAGCAACAGGAAGCTAGGGCCAAGGTGAGAAATGTTGACATCCTGCTCCTCCAGGAATGAAGTCCTCTGACTGAGAAACGAACAGAGAAGGAGCCTTGTGTTCTTAGCTAAAGCAACATGGAATAGAGTCTCTACTCACTGAGACTGGAATGGAGAGGCAGAAAGTAGTCTTCATTCAAATACCACAAACTTTCACCTTTCTTATCAAATTTTTGCCAATGTTCTTGAATGGCTGTTTATTCTTTGATGGTTTATCCTTCAGACCTTCCTTTCTAGAGACCTTAAATGATAATTTTTGTTAATAGTTTTTAATACATTCAATGGAGAGAGAAAGTCAGTGGAACCCTCAACACTGTCACACTACAGGTAGACCTCATGTGGCTATATCTTTATAAACTTTAGTTTTTATGCATACAAACAGAAATATTTATAGAATAAATAATATGGTAATTGAGATTTAATTCAAAATATTGTAAGGAAGTGCTTAGAGATATAGATGAAATGAAATAGGTTTAGGAATAATTAACTTGAGTAAAGGATAAGCCAAGTTTATTAAATTTTTCTCTCTCTTTCTCTTCCTCTCTCCCTCCTTTGTTATCCTTTTCTCTCCAAACATGTATATGGTAGGTGTGTGTGTCTATGCATGTGTGTTTGTATGTGTGCATGCTCAATTTCAGACAATATCTGGAGGATATGAAAGAAATCTACTCAGTAGCTGTCTCTGGTGTTTGGGGCAGGAGAGTGTAGGAGAGAGAATTAGTTGTTAGGATATACCTTTTTCCTCCTAAAGAAGTTTTAGATGATTCTGAAATATGGCTGTGTTTCCAATTTGAATCTATTAATATAGTGCAGGTTATTATTTTGTAAAGAGCAAAGTTGTTCAAGATCACTCAGTAAGTTAGTGCAGAGTTAAGATTTGGATCCAGACCCTCTAACACTTGACTCCTTAATCCAGAGCTCACTTATATAATGTTACACGGCCATCCTGATTTTAGGCCAAGTTTACTCTGTTTTTCAGATAACTAGAAAAGGGTCCATTAAAAATTATTTGAGAACATGTAGTTATAAAAAAAAAAAAAACATTTTGGAGGATTGAAATTAACATATGTACCTGCTTCATGCAGAGTTGTTACTAAAGATTGACTTTGATTTAAATTACTTTTGGAAGAAGAAATGTGGTTGTGAGCAGGGAAACTAATCTTATCAGGATGAACCTACATCATGACATCTACTGATTGTGATCCATATCTGCCTAGGTAATATATATTTATTTAACTTAGGCCTCCAGGGTAAAATGAATCTTTTTGTAATTTTTCCAATAATGGCAATAATAATGATATATATGTTCATAAGAAATATAAATGAGTACGTCATGTATTATAAAATCACAGACTGAACAAAAATGGGATATTTAAAAACTTTAATAAATCTTAAATATTCCATAAAAATCTTCATTTCTCACTGTTCCTTATGCATAATAGCAGTGCTATAATGTTTAACAATGATCTTTCTGGGTTTTTGTTTTTTTGGGTTTTTTTAGACATCCAATTTGTAGTGTTTGCCAAATTCTGTAGTATAAATACTCTGACTATGATCAAGTTCAACCTACCAATGGTTAACAACTAGCCAACAAAATTCCTGAAAGTTTAACAATCGGGTCTCACAAGCTGGTATGTCAGCCCCAGCATACCTATTGAGCTCACGGCCCAATGGGAACATGTGCGTTTGAAAATTAAACCCAATATAATACTAGGTTTTTAGAGACAGTAGAGACAAGTGGAGGTTTTGAAAATGTCTAATTTTATGTGACAACTTGACAGGGCTATGAGGTGCCCAGATATCTGGTCAAACATTATTGGGTGTGTCTGTGAAGGTGCTTCTAAAGGAGATTAACATTTTAATTGGTAGACTGAGTAAAGCAGATTGTCTTCTTTAATGTGGGTGGTTCCCCTTCCAATCAAAGACCTGAAAAGAACAAAAAGGCTGAGTAAGAAAGAATACGTTCTGCTGGACTGTTTGAGCTGGGATATCAGTCTTTTCCAGCCTTTGCACTTGAAATAAGAAATTGGCTCTTCTTATATCTTGAGCCTCCCAACTTTCAGACAGAAACTTATACCACAAGTTCCCAGAGTTGTCACTTGTTTTGACTCAGACAAGAACTATACCATAATTCCTGGGTGTCCAGTTTGCCAAACACAGATAGTGGGACTTCTCAGCCTCCATAATTGTATGAGCCAATTCCTCATAATATCTATCTAACTGCCTATCTATCTTTCTATCTCTATCTATCTATCTATCTATCTATCTATCTATCTATCTATCATCTATCTAATCTATCTATCTTACTGGTTCTGTGTCTTTGGAGAACCCTGACTAATATGAACATTTCTACAGGCTTTCCCCCTTACCAACACTGTTTTATTCTTCTGTGTCTAGTCAAATGCTTAAAAATCCTTCAGCACTTAAAGTCTTATTTCTGGCATAAATCCATTTCTGCCACTATCAACCTATGATAATTCTCCTGTTTTCTGAATTCTTGAGATATTTAATTAAAATAACTACCATTTGCTGAGGGCTGACTAGAATAACATGTAGCAGGCATTCTTGGAATATTTGCATTTATTATTTTGAAACCTTATGAAAATACTACCTTGAGAGGAATAATAGATGCAACAAAGAATCATAAAGTTTGTTACAGTGAATTAAGGACTTTGTAGCATGTAAGAGACAGGACTCAGAAACTCCATTCAAGACCTATCTCACACCAAAGCCCACAGTCTTTCTATGTCATTTCATTATTATACCTCTCTTTGTATAGCACAGGGATCTCTACTCAGTGCTCTGTGGTGACCTGGATGGGAGGGAAATCCAAAGGGGAGAGGATGTATGTGTACGTATGGCTGATTCACTTTGCTGTATGGCAGAAACTAACACAGCATTGTAAAGCAACTATACTCCAATAAAAATTAATTAAAAAAATATATATATACCTTTCTTTTGAATGATGGATCTCAATCCATATGCATCAGCCCTACTCTCCAAAGGATATTAGCACTTTTATTCATATTGTGGGGGAATGGGAAAGAATAAAACTAACATAAGGAGAACATCTTAGTCATACACTATACTGGAAACTCTTCTTACATTAGGTCATTTCACTCTCCTAACAAGCCTGGGTGTAGCATTATTATTATTATTCCTACTGTACAGACGAGGAAACTGAGGCTCAGATGATTTCCTATAATCATGCACTTTATGTGTGACCAAACAGAAGTTAAAACCCAGTTCTCAAATGGTTTGTGTTCCCTGCACTACTGAATATTCTTTACAGACATTGTAATAAATGACTTCCATTAAAAATCATAGGCTTATTCTACAGTATCTTCCCACAGGTCACTCCTTCAAGCACTGGGATTCCAGTGATGTTTCCTTACTGGAATTAAGAGAATGAATTGAGCAGGTATTACAAGTATTCTCCACATTACAGCAGAATGATAGATTTCTCTGCAGCTTCTTGATATGAAAGAATAACAAGAGTAGGGATGATTGACAGGTGTCCTTTGCTTCTGCCTTCTCACACCCATATGCCTTCTTCAAGCTCACAGAGTTTCACAGGTGAGAAGCAAAGACTCCTAGATGACATCTCAGGGGAGCTGGTCTAAGCAGAAGGAAGAGTGTGCAGTCACAGATTAAAAATGACTGAGGGGACCTCACCCCAATTGTCACCTGCTTCCTGCACAATTTGTCATAATGCCACCATTGGATGATATTTCTGTAACTCTCAGAAGCCTCTGAGGTAGGATGGGATTTCATTTTCTATATAGTGCAGTGGATGACAAAATGGATATTGGCATACACTCTACCTTGGACGATCTTCTTCACATATCCTAGCCTCAATCCCTTGTGAAAAATGAACAATAATATCACTTCTCTGTCAGAGATGTCATGAGGGTTAAATAAGATGGTCTTGAGTACTTGAAATGGCGTGTGACACATAATAAGTGAGTTATTACTCTTGTTATTATTATTAACATTTCATTTTAGAGTTGAGAATCTGAAAGGTCCAAGAGAAAGGCTCTTGGTGATAATTTAAATTGGTGTCAATGTCTCTGGTTTATAATCCAGTGACCTCTTCTTAGATCTCTTATTACCTGAAATGGCAACTTGGACCAATAAATGAATAAGTTACTTAAGGGAAATACTTTAGTGACTTTTTCAATTTAAATAAGGTTATTTAAGTAAAATTTTGGACAGTTGACTTATTTTTATGAGCAATTATAAGTATATAATAATGAGGTTTATTAATTAGGAGAGAATTACTTTAACATATACTAACATATAGAAAATTTATTTGGTTAAGTCATATGTATGTGGACTATATCTTAAAAGATGTTCTGTATAGTAATGTTTGGGAACATCTCATAAGCTATATTTTATTTATAGAAGTGGAATGGAATAAATTTATAGAATTAGTTCAATATATCTCTGATGAAACTATTTGATCAATAAGATACTTGGCAACATAAAAAGAGCAAAGAAAAAATGAGTACTGCACAGTTTCACTGTGGATATAACAATGAAAAAATTACATGGAATATTCTTTGAGTCATGGGTAAAGGGGCTGCACTGTCTTTACTTTTTAATGTCATTTTGCACATGGCATATGCCTATTCTTCTTTTCATTGGCAAGGGCATAAATAAAAAAAACAAAGCAAAACGGAAAGAAAAATGACTGTGGACTTACCTCAGCTGGTCCAGACTGTCAGTATCCCTGATTGGATCTGCCCCCTTGAACATCAAGATTATGGAGTGATCATGGCAGCCTGCTGCTTTGATAATTCCCCCTGATAATGGCCTTCATGAAAATTTGTCTACAGAAAGCAGAAAGTTGAAAGAGTCAGTTAAATATATAGATCAAGCCATCTTAAAATTCACTAAGTTATTTACAAGTATTGAAATCTAATTTTGGGCCATTCTATAACCCATCTTCCTTCATTTACTATTGAGGGAAAATAATCACATATTTACATTTCTTTAAGTTATTGAGCACATTACATCATTATTTAGCAATTAAATGAAATTATAGTAATTTTCTTGGTTTGCAATTAAGTTGTTTTAGTACATATTTCTCACTCAGAAAGATCAGAAATTATTTTCTCATTCCATTTGACTTTTCATATGAAGTTATGAAAATAAATTAGAGCCAATATTTGCTGGTTTAAAAGAAAATGAAGGAAAGAGAGGATTTGAATGTGTACAAAGTATTTTCTCAAGAATGCAGGTACAAGGTTGTATAAAAATATATATTCTTTTCAGATGAAAAAAATTTCAATTTGGCTGAGTGGTTGAAGTTATTTTTTAAATAAGGCCTAGCTGAGTGGCCATTTTAAGTGTATTACAAATATCAGTGAAAACCAATAGCCTCACATTTCTCTCTACAGATATCAGTTATGGCAGTCTTGTCACTGGCAGTAGAGACTCCTTGCCAGACTGTTTCTTAAGAGAACACATTTTATATTTCTTTGTTGTAAATGTTCAAAGGCTCTTCAAAATATTTCCTATTACTCATAAGTAAATGTCATTTATTATTATCCTTTAAAAATGAAGAGTATTGCTCCAAATATGTATGGGAATAGGGAATGGTTGGATGACTTAAAGTAAGAACTTCACTTTGAGCTGAACCTTCTCCTGGAATTGTCCAGCTACCAAGTTCCAGCACGTGAGTTCAATTAGCATGGCTGAAGAAGGTAGTTCTCACTTCTTCCAAGGTAAACCTGACGTTCTCGAGCTTTTTTCAGGACAAATTCCTAGAAAGCAAAATGGCAGCATTGGAATTAATTGGTGGTCATAGACTGAAGAAAAGTGTAAACTCTACAGTCCATCTCTTTAACTTCCAACGGCTTAATTCTACCTAGGGAGATGGAAACATTGACTGGGTGATTATCTGGTTACCTTCAAGGCTACACATTAATTTGAAAAGATTAATGAAGTTAAGCCACCTTGAGAGTGTAAAATATGGCTGCCATTGTTTTCATGATATACCTGTAGGTGTTGTCTCATTGGAAGATTGAGAAAGAGTAACATACAACAATTAATGAATAACACAAATGTGAATTTCAGTGCTATTCTATACCAATCATTCTGAATACTTTAAGAGTTCTGAAAAGGGAACTTTAGAAATATCTAGATAGTCTAGAGGATCCTTGGAGTGGGTAAGAGTTAAGCTCATCATTTAAGGATGAGGCAAAAGAACAAAGCTGTGAAGTTTCAGGCTCTGCCTCAGACACTAGAATATATTAGGTATGAAAATATCTTCTAAGATGCACAATAAAGTTTAGACAAAGGCTATATTATTACTGTTTTTCAAATGAAGTAATTAATGCTCTCAGAGATAAAATCATCTCCTACAAAATAGGGGGGGGTTGGACGTATTTCCTCCCTGAGGACTTTCTCTGCCCCCAAACTACCAGCGTTACTTCTGCTGAGACTGGGGTCTTTCCACTTTACAAAAAAATGTAAAATGATCAGTAGCACACCTCCAGCTTTTCTGCTTAGATTAAAATGCAAGTTTATTCTCCTCTAAGGAAAACTAATTTTTCAGAATGCTGTCTCTCCTATAGTACTCATTCACACTCTTCCTGGTCCCTTTCACCATCACTTGGTAATCACTAATCTGCTTTAAATTTCTATATATATGCCTGTTCTGGACATTTATTATAAATAGGAATGTATAATATTTTTGTGTGACTGGCTTCCTTCATCTAACATAATGTTTTCAAAGTTCATATATGCCATAGTATCAGCACATACTATGTTTAATGCCAAACAGTATTTCATTGCATAGATAATGAAACATTGTACACATTTATTTCTCAGTTGATGGACATTTGAGTTGTTCCCAGTTTGGGCTATTATAAATAATAGCCCTAAGAAAATCTGTGTAAAAGTTTCGTGTGGACATATGTTTTCATTTAGCTTTCATGTATAGCTAGGAGTGAACTTTTTGGATCACATGGCAACAGTTTGTTAAACATTTAAAGGAAATGTAAAACTGTGTTCCAAAGCAACTGCATCATTTTACATTCCTACCACAAGTTTATGAGTGTTCAAATGTTTCTGCTTCCTTTTCAGCACTTGTTATTGTTTGCCTTTTGTATTATAACCAGCCTAGTGGTTGTGAATGGTATCTCTTTCTTCTTGTGGTTTTGCTTTGCACTTTCCTAATGACTAATGATGTTGAGCAAATTTCATGTGCTTATTGGCTACCTGTACATATTCTGTGGAGAAATGTCTATTCAGATCCTTTGTCCATTTAAAAATTATGTTTTTTATTATTGAGTTCTAAGTACTTTTTATATACTCTAAGTACAAGCCTGATATCAGATATATGACATGAAAGTATTTTCTCCAGTTCTATGGGTTGGCTGTTGACTTTCTTTATGGTGTATTTTAAAACAAAAATGTCTTAAATTTTGATGAAATCCAATTTATCTGTTTTCTGTTGTTTCCTGTGCTTTTGGTGTCATGTATAAGAAACCTTTGCTTAATCTAAGGTCACAAAGATTTAAGCATTTTTTTCTTCTAAGAGTTTTTTAGGTTTAGCTCTTAAAATTATGTCTTTGAACTATTATGAGTTAATTTTTTAAATATCATGTGAATTAAGTATCCAACATCATTCTTTTTTGTGTGGATCTCCAGTTGCTCCAGCACAATTTTTTAAAAAGACTATTAGTTCCTTAATTTTTGTTGGCACTATTGTCAAAAGTCAATTGAACATAAATATAAGTAGCTTTTTTTTCTGGATTATTAGTATGATTTCATTAATGTATGTGTCTATCCTTAGATCAGTACTATTATTTCTTTTGTATATTTCTTTTGTTTATTTCTTTTGTGTATTATTTCTTTTGTATATTTCTTTTGTATTTTGTATTGTAGCTTTGTATTAAGATTTTGCATGGGGAAATGTGAGTCCTCCAATTTAGTCTTTCTTTATCAAGATTGTTGTGGCTATTTTGGGGACCTTGCTTTCCATATGGATTTTAAGATCACATTGTAAATATTTAGAAAAAAGACAGCTGGGATTTTATAGAGTTTATACTAACTCTATAGATAAATCTTAGGAGTACTGACATGCTGGCAATATTAAGTCTTCTAATTCATGAACACAGAATTTCTTTCCAGTTATTTAGGTCTATAATTTTTAATGATATTTTGTAAGTTTTAGTGTTCAAATTTTGAGCCTCTCTTGTTAATTTTTTAATGCTATTATCAATAGAATTATTTTCTTAATTTCATTTTCATATTGTTCATTTGCAGTGCATAAAAATGTGTTGACTTTTATGTTGATATTTTACCTTGCAACTTTGCTGAGCTTGTTCATTAGCCTGAAAAATTTTCAAGTGAATGTCCTACAATTTTCTATATGCAAGAATGTCATTTCACATGAAGATAGATTTATATTTCCTTTTCCTATTTGAATGCTTTTTATTTCATTTTCTTGCCTAATTGCCCTTGCTAGAACTTCCAGTACTACGTTGAATAGAAGTGGCAGAAGTAATATCTTACCATTGCTTCTGATCTTATAGGAACAATTTCATTCTCTCACAATTAAGTATGGGCTTTTTGTTTTATTTTGTTTTGTTTTCTTTTGGTAGATGACTGTTATCAGGTTGAGGAATCACCTTTTATTTCAAGTTTTTTGAGTTTTTTTTCATGAGAGTATGTTGGATTTTGGAAACTGCAACCAAATTAAACTCTCACATTTTTTTTTTTTATTAACCTTGGAATGTCTCTATTTTTTCCCAAACTGTAACAGTGGAAAACCCATATGAAGGCTCTCTAGTCAACAGTTCCAACTGAACCCTTTCTAGCCATCCTCAACAAAGTGCCACATCCATGAGTGCAACCATCTTAGCTCCATCAGATGAGCCAATCCACTAGCTGAAAATTACCATGGTTACCATGTGGAATAGAAGAATGTTCAGGTGAAACATGTAATGACTCATCTTTTTTCTTAGTCCATTGGGGCTGCTATTACAAAAATACCATAAACTGGGTCACTTATAAACAACAGAAATTTATTTCTCACAGTTCTGGAGGCTGGAGAGTCCATGATCAAGCTACCTGTGGTTTCAGTGTCTGGTGAGAGTCCACTTTCTGGTTCATAGGTGATGCATTTTTACTCTGTCCTCACAGGTGAAAGATATCTTTTATGAGAGCACTAATCCTATTCAAGAGAGGAATGCCCCCATGATCTCATCACCTTCAATGTTCCCACCTCCTAATGCCATCACCTTGTGCAATAGGTTTTCCACATATGGATTTTGGGGGGATACATTCAATCTATATTATTTGTCCTCTGAAGAGGAAGAAAAAGCTGAATGGTATCGTGTTGAGGGCATGTTGGCTCTCAAACATTCTGACATATATTCTTCTATTATCTACCTGTCTGTCTGTCTATTTATCTATCATCTATATGTATCTATCTATCTATCTATCTATCTATCTATCTATCATCTATTTATCTGTAATCTAGCTATTTATCTATCTAGCTCTTTCTTTTTTCTCTTTAACTTACTCTCTATGCTAGTCAGGATTCACCAAAAGAATTTTAGAGCTCAGCAATGGATTATCCACAAATTGCAAACTCTGGCCTTGTCTATCCTAGATATTTGCTTATTGGGGAGATAATAGTGAATAAGATATAATACTCCATTGAAGTGTTAATAACTTGGCAACTGTTTAATCAATCACTATGCAAGTGTTCTGAATTGGGAAGCGAAAGGCCATTACTTTCAGGGAGCAAAGCCTTTACATTCACACTTTCTTACAGTTCTAAATTAAGTTTGACTTATTTATAAATAAACAGTTAAGAGTAAGGTCATCCCTATAACGGCATAGATATCATTTTTCATATTTTAATAAATTTAACATCGCTTTTTCTCTAGATAATATTTAATTGCACTTATTTATATCTCACAAATGAGTGTTTATTAGAGCACTGTCTCAGCAAGACCTCTAGAAGCTGTTGGACATATGATCTAACTCTTTGGTAGAGAAAGAAGGTCCCCAGTCCTCCATTGTATATATCTGCAGAATAAATAAAGGTCAGAGATAACACCAAGATGAATGGGCATTTTTCTGCTCTTAGGTAAGAGGAAATAAAGTAAATCTTTTCCTTTATTTTGTATTTATTTATTATTCATTTATTTATTTATTTTTATTTTAACTAGAGAGGACTCAGGGATGTACCTTGTTTGAGAGCAGAACAAATAAGTGTTCATTACTGAATCTCCACTGGGAATAAAAAGTGCATGTTTTCTGTAGCATTTTGTAAACTATCTCCTGGCAACCAAGAATGGTGGTTTGTGAAAAGTGGGCTAACACGGCAGCTGCAGTTGGGTTAGGGATCACTCAACTCTAACCCCAAGAGATAGTAATAGCAATTGTTCATGCACATGTCATGTATCCAGGTATATTATAGAGAATTTTTCTCATGATCAAACAAGAAGTAAAGTATTACAATGTCTGAGCACACCTATTGAAAACTGAACACACCTTGAAACATTTAGAAACATGAAGGTCCAAAATCTGTTGAAAATGGTGACTTTCCTGTACAATGGTGTTCTGTGGGGAAGTTTAATTATGTTTCTAAGAAATTTTTATAACTGCAATGAATGTTGCTTTTGAAATCCATTATGGTGATTTGATATAGAGCAATCAAAATCATAAAATTTCATACTGAATGCTCTCTTTGCAATATAGACTTTCCTCATTTGAATAGGCCCTTTGTATGCCAACGAGGGAGAGGGTTTTTGGTTTCACTGTTCATGGACTGAGAAACATGACACATTAGAAGTAGTCTGAGCCCATAAGTCAGCTTAGTGACTTGCCCAAGGTCACACAGCTTGTCAGCATGACCAATTTGAACTCTTGGTTCTTGATCCCAGACCAGTGATCTTTTGTCATAAAACTTAAGTAAGTCACCTTTTTTAGATGAATAAATTTGCTTCCCTTAAGGGAGATATTTTTCTCTAAGGTGACTTCTCATACATATCTTACAGACTTCCCATTATACAGATGAGAAAACTCTAACCAAAAAATGTCAGACAGCTTGCCCAAACATCTAACATAGGCAGAGCTGCTGTAAAATCTTTGGATGCCATGTTTTGCTGCCTTTCAAAATATTAGGCAAGATTGTCTATTATTAGAGCTGAAGTATTTAGTCCATAAATAATTAAGCCAAACAGAAGTTAGCATTCTTGCTAAAAAATGTGATATATGCAGGATCTGTTAGGGTTTGTATCTTTTGAATCATTTTGCCAATCCATTTGCTGTCTTTGAGAATATAAATTTTAAAGAAAATATATAAGGCCCATTTAATTATGTCCATGTAATTAGCCCATTTATATCTTTTGTTTGCATTCTTTGCTTTTTACTGCAAGGATATAATCAACATTTAAATTTTATTATGCAAACTCCGCACACCCATGCTAAATTCCAATTGGCAAGTATATGTTTCTGATCACAATCTTGGCAAAGTCACTGACTCATGGAGTATCTGGAGTCCAGTTTTCTTTGCTTAGCCCACTAATACAATTTACAGTGTTTTGAAAGGTAGCCTATTAGCTGTTCGTCTAAGTAATTGACACAGCTAAGGTTCAGATGAGCCCCTACATTTTCTTCTTTCACAAACCATTAGGCAAAGCAATTTTATTTCATTTTCTTGCTAACTTATTCTTCAAGTTGTTGATTCCCTTAGCAACTGGATTTAGAAGACAAAGGTGAATATGGGCTGATAAAGCTCAAACTCAGCCTTCAATTTAATTCTTCAATGTTAAATGTGTTGTCTACACTTTTGAGAAAAAGGACTTAAGACAATGTTTCCTATTTTGAGTCTCAGTGTGTTCAAATTATGTATAACCAACGCTTGAGATGATCATTATGGTGAAGTTTATTTCTGTTGTTTCCTCCAATCCATTTCAATACAATGACAAACTTTTTATTTTTTATGACATAAAATCAATGTATTTTATTAAGGATGCTACTTTGTGAAGAGTAATAGATTTCAGATACAGTATTGTCATACTTTGGGTTTTGACTGTGTGATTGGCCTATCAAGATCCATGTGAAAATTGTCAACTCTGTAATGCAAATTAGTGTCAGAACAGGGCCTAGGGTCTAAGAGAAATTTATAAGAGGAGTTGAAAGAAATATCATATCCATTCCATTATACTGCAGGTTTGTTTGTTTTAGGTAATTTAGGATTTTTGGTGAACTGAAAGTGTTGTTGATTTTGTTTTTCAATGTTAAACAATCAAAAGGAGATAGAAAATGCATTTGAATCAATTAAGCGTATTTGTTGATTATATAACACACTTGAATACTTGAACTTCAACTTTGATAATTAACTGACTCATATTAAGAATGGATCATTTCATTATTTCACACTGGAAGAAATTCCAATCAGGAAGATTCTGTGATTTATTCAAGGACACACAGCTTTTTAAGTGTAAACAATTCAAATGCAAAATTCTTAACCCCTATGAGTTCATGTAATTAAAATCATGGGTAGTGAAATATAATGTGGATATTCAAACATGGACTGATTAAATAACTGTGTATTTATGTATAGTTTTTCCTTTTCTCTGTTTGCAAATGCAGAATCCAAATAATGTTTGTTGAAAGGAGTTTTTTTTTTTACTCTCATTTAATTCCATTGGGTTGGGATTTAGAAAAGATATTAGTAGATTCTTAGAACCTAGGCTTGCTAAGAAACCAACTATTCTATTTTGTTTGATTGCCATTGATGGCCACTTCTTTTGAATTTCCTCCTGTATCGATGTTATCCTCATATTCATTTTTGGCATTTGTTTCTTTCTCAATATTTTTTATCTTGAGTATTCCTTTATCTCTCTATCTTCTCCTTCCCCGTCTTCTTGGTCACTTCCTGTTTTACCTGTCTGCAATGAACATTTTCCTATGGCATTCTCTTTGAAAAAACTTTTCCTTCTACTCCACATTTATTCTTGGCAATTTTAACTCTTCTTACTTTGTAGATAACCCATGTTCTTATGGTTTTTAAATGTCTATTTGTCTCCATCAGTCATTTCCACATGTACTTATATTTTTCTCATGGATTTACTGACATCATCTCAAAATATTCTTCTAAAAATGTCATCCACTTTAAACATGTTCCTCTTCTCATGCTCCCCACCTTGACTGACGTTATAAGTACCATTTCAATAAGTTAGGTGAGAAAAGTTAGAGATAATTTTTACTTTTCCTTCTGTTGGGGACACCCTTTTTATTTTCTTTCTTTCTTTCTTTCTTTTTTTTACCTAGGCCTGTTGTTTTCTGCTCTATAGATTCTGATTGCTGTGCCCATGTACCTTCAATACTCTCCCTGTCTTGCACTCTCTTGCTAATGTCTTCTTCTTCCTTCCTCTTTTATTGACCCTGTTTTTAAAACATCCATCCTTGACTTAATCCCATTGCCTGGTCTTTAATCAATTGTTTCTAAACTTAAGTTTCTGTGTATGTGTATGTAGATGGAAAAAACATATGAACTGAAACCTCTGTTTCTTGGGTTGCCTGAAAATCCTACAAATAAGAGTGTTCTCAAGTTTTCAGTAATGATGATTTTTAAGCCTTCACCATGCAGCTCAACTTCTTTGATACCTCTTGTTCTTGGCAGATGACTCTAGATTTCTATTCCTGAGACAACAGATAACTTCAAACAGAAACTACCCAGCTTGGTGACTGTGTCACTACAGATTTACCTATAAGCCTATTCTACACTGACTCTTCCACTCGTTAAATGTCTTCCTTTGCCCCTTAAATATTCACATACCCAGATTTCAAGCACACAATAGGCTTCACGAAAATTAACACAGATTTCTACCTAGATTTTCCTAAATTCGGGTCTGTCCCTTTCCAAAAGGTCTCTGAATTATTTTGATGAATCTGGATAAAGAAACATATAATAAAATCCCGCCTTACAAACTAACCTCTATAATTCTGTCCTACTGAATACTGAACACTTTTTTTAAAGCATTTTAAAAGAATTTTTAAAAATTGAAAAGAAGGGCTCATTACAGCAAGTCCTGTTTGTCACTGTTTACTCTTTTTTCAAGGTACTTCTATCAAAAAGCAGGGTTCAGGAGCTTCCCTGGTGGCACAGTGGTTGAGAGTCCGCCTGCCGATGCAGGGGTCATGGGTTCGTGCCCCGGTCCGGGAAGATCCCACATGCCACGGAGCAACTGAGCCCGTGAGCCATGGTCGCTGAGCCTGTGTGTCTGGAGCCTGTGCTCCACAACGGGAGAGGCCACAACAGTGAGAGGCCCGCATACACTGCAGAAAAAAAAAAAAAAAAGCAGGGTTCAGTTTTCATTGATATTTTACTGCTCTTGAGTGGGAAGATTACAAAGCAGTGGTACAACTTCTCCTTGTTTAGGAAAAATATTTTGTAATATGTAGAAAGTATTTTTATGGCTAGATTTTATTGACCAATTATTTTTACAAAACTAGATTCAATGTTTAAACATAACCTATTCAGAAGGGCAAAGTTTACCACTTTTCAGGATATAATTATGTCAATATATTTTTACAAAATTTGTATACACAAACTGACATACTCTATCCTTTCTTCATCATCAAAGGTAAAATAATAAAAAAGATAAATTTAAGACATATACCATTACTGCTGCAAATATAACCCTCATGCTACTTCCAGAGAAATCATACTGAAACACAAATCTGACTAAGCCATTTTATACTTAGAACTCTTTTATGTCTCCCATAAACCTCAGAATTAATTCAAATTCTTCAGAATGACTTATTGAGTTTTTTAACCAAGTCTTTGCTTAATTGTCAATACCCCTTTCCATGCCCAACTCTTGTAGTAATGTGTCACAGTACAGAAATATTCTGTGCCTTTTGGTCTGCATATTTTTAGTTCTTTTACAATAAAGGAAAGTCACATCTTTTCTCCAATAGTTTCACAATTTTTTAAGTGAATGAATGAATAATGCATTAGCTTTCTATACTATCCCTCACATTCTCTCATTTCACCATCAAAAGAATGATTTCTTAAGCTACACTACATTAACCAACCTTCTCTTTGAAAAGTATACACTAGATTGTCATTACCTAAAGAACTAAGTACAAAGTTACTGGCACTCCAATCAAAACTTCCACAGTATAGTTTCAAATTGCCTTACCTGTCTTAGCTTATATATTTCTATGATCCATGAATTCATTCTAAAGAAGCTGAACTACTCACCATTTCCCTGAGCACTTTTTCGTCTCTGTTGTTGGTGCATGTTAAAATGTTAAAATTATTTTTTTAACATCTTTATTGGAGTATAATTGCTTTACAATGGTGTGTTCATTCCTGTTTTATAGCAAAGTAAATCAGCTATACATATACCTATATCCCCATATCTCCTCCCTCTTACATCTTCCAAATAACCTCCCTATCCTACCCCTCTAGTTGGTCACAAAGCACTAAGCTAATCTCTCTGTGCTATGCAGCTGCTTCCCACTAGCTATCTATTTTACATTTGGTAGTATATATAAGTCTGTGCCACTAAGGAAACAAAAGACCTATATGCAGAAAACTATAAGACACAGATGAAAGAAATTAAAGATGATACAAACAGATGGAGAGCTATACCATGTTCTTAGATGGGAAGAATCAACATTGTGAAAATGACTATACTACTGAAAGCAATCTACAGATTCAATTCAGTCCCTATCAAACTACCAATGTCATTTTCAACAGAACTAGAACAAAAATTTTCACAATTTGTATGGAAACACAAAAGACCTGGAATAGCCAAAGCAATCTTGAGAAAGAAAAACAGAGCTAGAGGAATCAGACTCCTGGACTTCAGACTATACTACAAAGCTACAGTAATCAAGACAGTATGGTACTGGCACAAAAAGAGAAATGTAGATCAATGGACAGGATAGAAAGCCCAAAAATAACCCACGCACATATGGTCACCTTATTTTTGATAAGGAGGCAAGAATATACAATGGAGAAAAGACAGCCTCTTCAATAAGTGGTGCTGGGAAAACTTGACAGCTACATGTAAAAGAATGAAATTAGAACACTCCCTAACACCATACACAAAAATAAACTGAAAATGGATTAAAGACCTAAATGTAAGGCCAGACACTATAAAACTCTTAGAGGAGAACATAGACAGAACACTCTATGAAATAAATCACAGCAAGATCCTTTTTGACCCACCTCCTGGAGAAATGGACATACATTTGCTATACAGGGTAATTCCTTATTTGGTGAGGATACAGCAGGGCCAGGTGTTGGTTGGCCTGTTGTGGGGCGTAAGCCCATTTTCCCTTCTGTCAGCCCCATTGTTTTCTGGGCAGGAAGTTAGAGTCTCTTGTTGATTCCCAGAAAAGGTGAGGTCGTTATGTCCCAATGCCTCTCCTACCTCATACTGGTCGATGTTTTCTCTTACACCCCGGGCCTCCTTTCACCCGAGCCAACTGACCTTACACTTATGATTTAAACTTTAATCATATTTGCCTATTTCAACTCATGTTTTGTCATCCAAATCAATTTCTAAAATCTCAATTGTGAACAGCTATGATAGAAATAGTAAAGGCTGCTTTGTGTAGTTCTTGTGATGGGTTATCTACTATGAGAGTTAAGTCCTGGCTCTACTGCCATCGATTAAAACCGTGATGACTCCACTCCCTCAGACCCCTTACACTAAGTGAAAACAGGACAGCACAGGACAAGAGGAAGGGGAAAGGAGAGTATCCATGTCTGTTTTGCTTATGGGTTTATTCCTGCCGAGAGATCACAAGGCAAAGAGAGAAGTTGTGCTTTCAGTAAGCTCAAGGGTCTTTTTTCTTTCTATTTTTCTCTTTGTGAAATGAATTGTTTCTGTATATGCTTTATACTATAGAGGTCCCTGTGTTCAGAAAACAACAAAGCTCTTTGTTACGCAAAAGTATTGACCAATTATGTTCACAAGCTGTTGCCAGCTTCTCACAAATTGACACAAATAAAGAATGTGGGATTCCTTTAAAGTTCTACAGGAACTCAAATGAACACATTCATAGATAATTTGAATGTGCAAATTTCAAGTGTTTCCAAAATAAACTCTTCTCAAATTTAACTTCCTCCCGCATGGAAACAATTCTTATTTGTTTCACTAACATATTACATATACATGTAAAATCTGCTAAATAGGAAAGTTATGCTTTTTCCCAAATTAATATTTTCTCCATAAAATGTAACATTTCCAGAAGTGCCCCACTTACATGAAACATAAATGAGTGTTAAGTAGCTGATGTTTTTCAGAGGAAGCATTACATTGAGGAGAGAGCCACACTTAAATGAATGCCCATTCCTGTAGGTAGCTGTGTGACTTGGTTAATCACTGTTCCTCTTTATCTGGACTTCAGTTTGCTCATCTAGAAAATCAGGGTGACTTAGCTACATCAAGCCATCTTTCCAACAGTAAATGCTGTAGTCCTAATAATAGAGGGAAGGCCAGAATTCTAGGTAGGTACACTGAAGGATAAGGGTAGGCAGGTACCTGAGGTCAGCAGAGGAACAATGTTCAAAACTCAAGCAAAGAGGGCTGTCACCCACTAGCAATGAAGCTGTGTAGCAAAGTTGCTGTTTTGTCAGATCCTACCCTGGGAACAGTAGTAGGGAGAATACTGGATCAAAAAACCTAACTCATGTTCTAGCTATGTATTCGTCAACAATACACTTAATATCTCAAAATCTCAAATTTATCATCTAAAACTTGTATACTATCCTTGCATGAAGGAAAAGTAAATGATAACATATTATTAGTGATGCAAATTGAGGGCCTTATTTATTGTATAAGAAATGATTTTTAGGAAAGGACAAGGGTCTGGTCTTCCTTATTTTTAGTTCACTGCATTCGACATAAAAATACCTCAATTTTCAAAGAACATTTTTGGTTGTCTCTAGTTTGGAATTTGAAACGTTGAAAGTCGTTTCAGACTTTCTTCTTAAGGAAGACTTAACAAATGTAGTTAGCATGGACATTTGAATTTTATGTAAATGTCCAGGAGCAGAGCAGGACTATAGCACACTTTAAAGAAGTGAGCAAATTGAATCTCATAAATAAATGAAAGCTCCAAGATCCAATATTTCCTGCTTTTTTGCAGGAAGAGAATTATCCTTGACATTAAAGAGAGAGATCATCCTCTGACAAAAAATATGATTACTTTTTAGACTAAATAAAAGCTAAGTGTTTCTAATTAAAAGTTAAATAAGGGAGAAATAAAAGCTTGGCTTTTAAAATCTCACTTTTCCTGTTTGTGTTGCATTTTGTCAGCTAGGGCAATTATAACATCACCTCATCTTCGGCAGCGTGTCAGGTAACACTCCATATGTTATTAAACACTGACAATGAACTTGAAGAAAGCAAAAGAATGGCTCATTAAGTAACAGAAACTTTGTGTATGATCAATAATTGGTTAATTCAAGAGAGTACTTAAAAATCATGCACACAATTGGTATCAATCACTCCCTTTTTAATCCCCTCCATTTACAGGCTGCCCCAGCTGCCTCACTCCGCTCATCCTGTCTCTCTACAAGATGCTGCAAACATCTGTTTCTGTGTCCATCAATCTCAACCTGCCCCTGTCTCTCTTTTCGCTTGTTTTCACATCAATCCATCAGGCTGGTTTCAGTGTCACAAATTACCTTAAGTGCAGTTTTTTTGTAATATTTTGTCATTTCAGAGGTTGTGGTACATGAGTACTGTCCACACTTGTCATCCTACTGATGGTTTAAATATCAAATTGCATCCAGAGGTACCAGAATGGGGCTGGAGGGAAGTGCGTGTGGTGCATACATTCCAAAAGGGCTTAGCTGGTGAAGACTTCCTCTAATTGCAAAGCAGCTTAGTGTGTCATTCAAGTAAGAATAACATGATGTCTCTAAAAAGGAAGGCAGATTTAATGCCCTGTAATTCTCTCTCCATTCTGAGGATGTTAAATTCCTTAGATTCTTTTGAATCCAAAAGGAGGCATTAAGAGGACAAAGCATCCCTACTAATAAAGCCTTCTAAATTTAGACCTCCATTTTTGAGCTGTTCAATCTTGCTTTCCCAACCAATTAAGTTTTAATCAAAAGAGATGATGATTTTACAGCAACTTCCAACTTTGCATTACAGGCCAAGGAAATCACCTTAACTTCTTTGTCCATTCCACTTTTTGTTATGATTGTAAATTCTTATATTAAAGGATTGTTTGGTATAGAAAGTAGCTCCCATGGACACATTAAGTAACTTATTCCTCTAAGTGGCATTTGTATAAATTTATATCTAGGAAATCAGTCACTTAAAAGGATACTAATTTAAAAAAGTGGTAAAGTGAATTGTTCTTTACAGGTAAGTTTCCTGGAGTGTAAGTCAGAGACACCTTTTAGATGATTCCAACAGCAACATCAGGACCAAATTTTTCTTCTTCATAAATAGGCAGTGAGTTATTCATTTATTCCAGAAATAGGACTGTTACCAGTTATTATAAATGGACCAAAGAACCCCTAAAGTAAAAGTTATTTTTATAGTTTCAGGGAATGTAGGTTGCCATGGAAACCCCACACTTCATTTGCATCATCCTGTTACCATTTTCAGTTCCAGGACCAAAGAGCAGTGGCCTTACTTACTTTAGTGTAGCTATTTATGTATTTAATTCTGTATAGGCCTTTCATATGTGTTTATCAAATGATTTTACTTTCATTATCATTGAGGTGACCAAAGCATTGAATCATTCACAGGTAGGCTAAGTTTTGACCCACATAAAGCTTAAATTATCAATTTAATAAATTTATTAAGCAACAAAATTATTTTTTCTATTAGAAGAAGCCTACCATGTTAAGTCATAAAAAAGAATAAATTGAAGTTTTGGAGTTAATAATAACTCAGGCAGCTCTGCAAAGCCTCTAGCCTCTGATTGCTGTTCTAAATTGTATGCAATATGTGTACACCTGTAATTAGACATATGTGAGTAAATGTATATTTAAAAATTAGCACATGCCAACTTCCCTACTGTGGAGAAACAAAGACCAAAATTTTCTTTTTATTTAGTTCTTTGACATAAATATGAATATATTTGATTACAAAGATGATTGAGTAACCAAAGGAATAAGAGATTTATGAAATTAAAAGACTGAGATATTAAGCCATCTTGAACACTGAGACACACACTGAAAATCTGGATGCAGGTGAACCACAAGCCTTTGAAAGTAGGTACAGTATGTTAAAGCGATCTGTTTGATTTCAGTCTAAGACACTATTCTGTGACCTAAGTTGATGGGACTAATATTACAAACTGGCTTAAGCGTTGCCTTCTCCAACCATATCTCAGTATTCATTTCTGTGCTATAGGGACTACAGAGAAAGAAATACATAGCCCTACATTCTGTTGTATCTAAATGCTATGGATTCTACTATGCAGACTTAGAAGATTTAAAAGGTGAAGCGAGAAGCTTGGCTTGGTGCCACAAATGGGGTTACTAGATCTAGGGCACAGATTGCTTTTTCTGGGTCAGCTATGATAGAATTTCTACCTGTGGTGCCCTCACATCATATATATCCAGAGTCAGTGATGGGAGGCATGAGTATAAGCACTGTCCCAAAATGTTGAGAGCATTTTTTGCCAACCACGCTGTTCTTGGCTAAGTAATACCCAATCTTGATTCCATGTCTCTTTAGAGATTCTATAAGCTGCAAAATACCCTAAAATAAATCTCTTTATTTCATACAATGACACTTTTTCTCATTTACAACTAAAACTCTGTATCAGTGTAATTACTCTACTAAACTGATAGTTTGTGAGTGCTCAATTTGTCCTTAATGAACAAGAAAAGATGATTTCAGAGCTACCTGAGAAACTTTTCAAATGGCTGTTCTTCATTGCCTTACCAAACTTCATTCTAACATTCTATTATACCACCTGGTATACCAGAGCTTCCACTGATGTGACGGTCTACATAGATTAAAAAGGGTGAACTGTTGATTCCAATATGCCAACATAATTCAGAGCCACTGACCTAAATCAGTCATCCAAATCTGTCTCACATTAAACTTTCGTCAGAGCTTGAGCTTGTGAAACATATGGAGCCCCAGGTATACCCCTGACCTATTGAAACAGATTCTCTGAGGTACAGACTAGGAATCTGTGTACTGAATAAACTCCTCAGGTGACTGTAACACTGCCAGCTGGGGACTTTCCCAAGCCCCAGTGTTTGGGAGCCATTTACATAAAAAAAAAATCATTGATCAGTGGGGCCTAATGGAAGTTCACTGAAACAACTTAAACTTATTTCTTTCTCCGAGAGGATCTGTCACTTACTCAAGCAAGGGAATACTGTACCAATATTAGGTCTGGACTTCAGGAAAATACTTAATAAGATGTCTCATGATATCTTTGCAAAGAAGATGGATAACTGAAGCTGAATGCAAACATCAGTTGGATGGATTATTCAATGGTGCAATCTCTATACAAAAAAGAATCTATTCAATAAAATAATACTCTTCTAACCTAGAAGTTCCATCTGTGAAACTATCAATATAGATTAAGTTGTGTTACAGTAAAAACAAAGTTTGATTTCTTTTTCATGCTATATGTAACCTGTTTGCTGGAGGCTCTGATTCACAAAGTTCTCACTAAGGACATAGGCTTAAAGAATGTCCATGATTTGGAAAATCTCTGGTGGGATGGGGTGGATAATTGATATGACCTGAAGGATACCTGTTTTTATACTATCAACACTTATCAAATATGCAATTTTACTTTTCTCACACTAAATAATTCTGACACTAACTACCTCGATTTAGCACAGACCTTACAGGTTAAGGTCTCAGTCCTACAAGACTGCCTTCAATTTCAGATGCAGATTGCAAGTCCCAGCATGTGTATCTCTAACCAATAGATCAGGGGTTCCCACACCCCCTTCCTTGGGTTTGATAATTTTTTAGAATGGCTCATAGAACTCAAGGAAACTCTTTACTTACTAACACCAGTTAATTATAAGAAGTATTATAAAGGATAGAAATGAACAGCAGAAAAAGAGACACACAAGGCAAGATCTGGAAGGATCTCAAGGGTAGAAACTTTCTATCTCCATAGACTTTGGAGTGTGCCACACTCCGAGTATGTGGATGTGTTCACCAACCCAGAAGCTCTCAGAATCCTGCACCCCATCATTTATGATTTTTATGGAAGTTCCATTACATCTGCACGATTAAATCATCAGTGGTCTTTAGCTCTCGTTAACATGCTAAATGACACACCCACAGGTGCCATGACAGTTCTGAGACCAACCATAAAAGGCCAAAATGTGGGCGGTAGCCCAGTTCCTGGAAATCCCTATACCTTCCCCAAAATAGTTGGAATAATCCTCCCATTCATTAGCCTATGAAATGACCCACCCATGAATATTAACCAGCCCATATTTTGGGGCTGCTCTCATCTTTTGAGACAGACAGCATTCTGTCTATGGAATGTGTATCTGCTTAAATAAAGCCACTTCTTACCTATCACTCTGCCTCTCACTGATTTCCTTCTGTGTTGAGACATAAAGAACTTGAGCTTCATTAAGTCCTGAGACAGGTGAGTAATTTCAACTAAAAGACAGTGGGTTTGAGTCCCAGCCTGTAGGTTCAGGTCCAATCTGAGTTGTGCAGTTTCAGTGTGTCTATTGGCTCTACACCCATCAAGAAATGAACCCAGTGTTCAGGTAATAATGCTACCATATGCCTAGAAGTAGGAGAATTTAGACATGAAAACTTTAATATTAAGTAGATGTGTCATGTACCAATTTCAGTATTATATATTGAGGTAAATGGTTCTCATAATTTTTTTTTTATTATTATTGATTAATATCCAATCAGGAAACTCAATCTTGAATTTCAGCCCACTTGATCTGGTCCTGTAGATCGAATGTGATGGTATAAAAAGAGTGAATAAAATATCAATTTTGGAAAAAAAAAAAACCTCAGTATTTTGAAGGATAAGACTGAAGGATAAACTGTTCATTTATTCTTCTAGATCAGTGTTTACCATATGGGCTGCACATTAGAATTGACTGGGGAATTTTTTTTTAATCCAGATGTCCCAATCATACCACAAATCAATTAAATCACTATTTCTTGGAGTGGGACCAGGCATCATCATTTTTAACTCCCAAGGTAATTAGAATGTGCAACCAAGGTTAGAATCTACTGTTTTAAATTGATGGTTCTTAAGCCTGTGTACATATGGGAATCATCCATAGTGTTGTGGAGTGCTGTAAAATTATAGCTGCTCAGTAGCCCCTGTTGCAGGCTCTATGCAGTAAAATTATATAGAAATAGGTTTCAATTGAATATCAGAAACATTTTTCAACAGAGACTTGTCCAGAGATGAAATGAGCTCTCTCTGTAGGCAGTAATTAAGGACAGCCTGAGTAACCACTTGCCGGGTGCACTGCAGGAGTATGTTTCAAGCAGGCCTGAGTACCAGCCTTGCTATCCCTGGGAAACTGGTCACTCTGTCCCATCAGGGAGTACAGTGAGAAAGCCTGAATCTCCAAAAGAGCTGGAGGAGCCTATGGGTAAAGAGATATACTCTCATTTTTTATTGACAACCTCACTTTTATCAGAGGCATCATTAGAAGGAAAGTATACCCATGGGGATATGCCACTATGTACTCTGCTCTCTATAGCTGATTTGTGCATTTTTGTATCTTTTATTTATAGTATTGGATCTTTTATTTTATTACTTTTTCTTGCATAAAATTTTTGGTGTCCTTCTGTCAATCATTGTCACTCTTAGGACAAACATGTAGATGCTGTGGAAGGGATCCAAGTATTCTGTCCCACTTGATAATCTTTGGATCTAATACTAAAGTTAATTAAGCATTTATTTTTAAAGTCCTGATTTCATTAGCATATATAAATATTTTCTGTCTTTACATATAAAATAACAGAAGACTAATAGTATGTGTTAAACTCCAGCCCCCATGATTAACTAGCTTTATAATCTCAATCATGTAAATTCTCTGAACATTGGTCTCCCTGTTTATAAAATTCTGGTTATAAAATCTAACAAACAGAAACATTATACCAAATGTAAAAGGTGTTCTAATGATATGAATTATAGCTATTAGTTAGTTTCTTGCATATTGCAATTATAAACAACTCTGTGTAAGCCACTAAACTAAATTATGTGTTTTCTTCTAGATTGTTAACTCCACAAGGACGAGTGCTTTCTATCTTCACCTTTGTGTTATGTTTCAATAGTTTTGAACTATTAATTTTTACTGCCTACTCCATGACCACCCCCACTCCTTTCTCTGCACTTATCATTATCCTTAACCCTATTTTATTGACTTGACACTTTGCATTCATTAGTTACAGAAAAAGAATCATGCAGCAGAACAAAAATATAAGAAAGTGTCAAGTTGTTGGCTTGTCATGTTCAAGAGCTTAAGCTTAAACATAGAAGAGAATTTGGGATGTAGAAATAACGAACCAAAACAAATTTTCCCTACTACATGTGATATTCTGGATGAAGGTAGGGGGTAAATTCAAGGGAAAATCAGGAGGATTTAGCTATTAATGGACTGAGTAGGGACACTATATACTCCCCTTAACCCTGGTCAGGCTGTTTCCAGATAGGTTTGAAAATACTACTGCATCCATGAAGAGTCTAGATATAGTTGATTCCACTAGAGAACTAAGCTTTAATATCTTATGCATCTAGAATGACACATTATGTTGAAGTCTTGGAATATTGAGAAAATAGTTACTGAAGTCATTTATTGGTATATAGTTCTTTTGAGGAATCTTGGTTGAGAAAGGCTGGTCTAGATAAATGAACAGAAACAACTCTAAGCATTTCTGGTGGTCCCAAAGCACAATGGGAGCACCAGAATAACTTCATGTAGCCAAGAAGAGCAAAAACAAATGTTGCTGGAAGAAATCCAGACACGAGGAGGCTTCACAGGGAAATGAGGAAAGGCTCAGGAATGGGATCTGTGATCTGACAATTGAGGTCTGATGGGAATACGGTGCATCTCAGGAGGTATCATGGTGGATGGATGACAAACAAGGAGGACACGCCCCCCCCCCAGGGCCAAGCTCCACCTCTCTCCAGGAAGTCTCTCTACCTCCTAGGTTTTGAGAAAGTAAAAGAAGACCTTTTATGCATTGTGGGTAAGCCCAAAGAGGGAGAGTCGGATAGAGGTGGTCAAATAGAAATTAAAATGTAGACAAAGAAAGTTACTTTTTTTTAAGTTTGTAGACTGAGATTTTTATCTGTTACATTGAATTTTGTATTACTCATAATTGAAGTCAATATTTATTATAGTAGTGAATTGAGTTGATGGGTGTGAAAATTTGAAGCTATCTTAGCACACAGTTTCTCAAATAGTTGATGTTTTACTGAATAAATATACAATCCAGAAATATTTATTTCATCTTAAAATGTTGAAGTTTTATAAATATTTTACCCAAAAGGAAACGAATATATAGATGCACAATGTTGGTCCATGGAAACATGCCATTCCTATAACAGTTTATCTTATAAATATTAAATTAAAGGCAATTTTATAAATGATGATATTTCTGTTCTTTATTTTTACACTGAAGATGTAAAATATAGAGAACTTAAGTGAGTTAATATTAAAGAAATTACATTTTTGAATTTGGAAATAACTGACAATCAATCCCATTAGGATTTTTCTACCTCTCTTCTATAGAAATATAAACATGGAATAAAAGAGTTTTATTAGTAATTATAGGGATATTAAATATCATTTGCTAAAAATCATAGCACATTAATGACTAATGTTCAGTAATATCTTCCCTCATGTTGTATTTGGAGTAGAACTGACTCAAGTGAAGGTAAAAGTATGAAGTATGTGCAATAATTACTGAACTTATTAGAAAAATAACTCAGCAGTTGGAGAATTATTTAGAGCATTATTTCAGATTCTTTCGAGTCTTTTCTTCAGTGAGTAGAAGCATTGAATCATTAGTACATTTCTTCATAAAACTGATGAATTTTGATGGACAGGACTAATTTTATGGTTTCCAATTTTGTGATGCCTCAAATAAGCTGTTTCCATTAGGAATCTTGGCTGCTTTAAGAGTCAGTTTTATTGTCTTTTTGTTTTCCTCCAGCAATTGAGCTCAAAATCAAGCTTCACCATCTATTTACCATCAAATTACTATTTTTTTTAACTTTCTATCTTCCTGTTTTACTACTTGCTATTTCTGATTCATGGCTAGTCTTAATTATTTTTTACAGTTCAAATCTTCCACTGTCATCTAACAGTATTTCCTGAGTTCATAAAAACTTTTGAATTCAGTAAAAATTTATACATGGTACAACCCATACACACGAAGACTCACACATCCTGATTTATCAACAAAGGGTATAAAATGGACATAGAAAGAAGCGTTAAGTGCAATACATACCTGCGTTCTTACAGCAGCATGCTTTGGAATTGAATAATTATTCAATAATTCAATAATTGTTATGGATTTATACTGAAGAGTTTTCACGCTCTCCTGAGAAAAGAGGGAGAACTGTGTGGTTTGGGAAATTAAGAATACTAGACATATATATATATATATATATATATATATATATATATATATATATATATATAATCTGCATGTTTTATCTTGAAAAATCTTGAAAATTAATAACTCTTTCAATTTTATTAATTGTGAAGGAAGTATATCTCTTGTGTCCATATTTAACTCCTTCATTATTTAAAATAATTTTTTTGAAGGTAAAGTCAGTCCTCATTTTTATATGTGCCTACTGTGTAGTCATTCTTACTTCTATCTACACATACAGCATGTAAAAATACATGAAACAGGATAAGGGGTCCCAGGTTAAAGCTAAATTCATCACAACTATAGCGATAAATGCATATATTAAGAAAAAGAAAAGATCTTTAAAAAACTATAAATTTACACTTCAAGGAAATAGAAATAGAAAAACCTGGCACAAAACTAGCAGAAGGAAAGAAATGACAAAAATTAGAGCAGAAATAAATGAAAGAGCAACCAGAAAAACAATAGAAGAAAATCAGCAAAACTAAGCCCTGTTTCTTTTTAAGATAAAATTGATAAACTAGACTTTAACTAGACTAGACTTTACAAAGACTAACTTTAGATAGACTTTAACTAGACTAACAAAGATAAAAAGAAAAAAGACCAAAATAAATAAAACATAAATGAAAGAAGAGACATTACAACTGATATTACAGAAATATACAGGATTATGAGAGACTATATGTATGTACAAAGATATGCCAAAAAATGGATAACCTAGAAGAAATGAATAAATTCCTAGAAACATATCGTCTACTTATACAGAATCAAGAAGAAATAGAAAACCTGAATAAGCCAATAACAATTAAGGAGACTAATCAGTAATTAAAAGTCTCCCAACAGAGAAAGGCAGGACCAGGTGGCTTCGCTGGTGTCTTCTACCAAACATTTAAAGAAGAATTAATGCCTATCCTTCTCAAATTATTTTAAAAAATTGAAGAGAAAGGAATGCTTCTGAATTCATTCTATAAGGCCAGCATTACCCTGATACCAAAAGCAGATAAGGACACTATAAGAATAAGAAAACTGCAGACATATTTCTGACAAATATAGATGCAAAAAGTTTTAACAAAATAGCAAACTGAATTCAACAACACATTTAAAGGATTATACATCATGACCAAGTAGAATTTATCCCAGGGATGCAAAGATGATTTACTTATGCAAGTTAATAAATGTGATATACCACAATAATAGAATGAAAGATAAAAAATGTATAATTGTCATGAAGAATTTGACAAAATACATCTTTTCATGATAAAAACCCTTAACAGATTGGTTATAGAAAACACATACCTCAACATAATAAAGGCCATATATAACAAGCTCACAGGTAACGTTATAGTAAACAGAAAAAATTGAAAGATTTTTCTCTAAGTTAAAGAAAAAGAAAAGAGTGCTCACTGTCACCACTTTTATTCAACATAGTACAGTACTGAAGTCTTAGCTAAAGCAATTTGGTAAGACAAAGAAATAAGGGGCATCCAAATCAGAAAGGAGAAAGTAAAATTAGCATTATTTGCCAAGGATATGATCTTATATATAGAAAATCCTAAAGATTCAACCAAAACAATTTTTGTTGGAATTAATCAAGGAATTCAGTAAAGTTATAGGATATAGAATTAACATATATAAATCAGTTGTGTTTTGATACACTAACAATGTAAATTGGTTCAGCCACTATAGAAAAAGTATGGAGGTTCCTGAAAAAATTAAATTAGAACTACCATATGATCCAGCAATTCCACTTCTGGATATAAGTCCAAAGGAAATGAAAACAAGATATTGAAGAGATACATGCACTCCCATGTTTGTTGCAGCATTATTAACAATATTCAAGATATGGAAACAAACTAAGTGTTTGTCAGTGGATGAATGGATAAGAAACACGTGATATCTATATTACAATGGAATATTATTCAACCATGAGAAAAAAAGAAATTCTTCCATTTGTGACAACATGGATGGACCTTGAGGGCATTATGCTAACTAGAAAGATATCTGGGAAGTCCTCAAATATTTGAAAATTATTAAAACCAAGAAACCAAAAAAAAAAAAACAAAACAAAACAAAAAAAAAACACTTCTAGATAATCTATGGAACATAGTTACATTCAAAATAGAATTAGAATTGTATGTTGAAATAAAAAAAAATGAAAACAAATCACATTATTTTTGTGGTATACAAGTAAAGCAAAATTTACCCAAACAGGAATTTTTTAGCACATAAACACAGTGTTCAAAAAGAATGGTCTCATATCAATGACCCTAGCTTCTACTTTAAGAAACTAGAAAAAGAAGAAAAAGTGAAACCAAAACAAGAAGAAAAAATTATAAATATGAGATCAGAGTGGAAATCAATGAAATAGAAGACAGAAAAATAGTAAAGAAAATTGCTGAAACCAAAAGCTGGTTATCTGGTAAAATCAAAACAATTGATAACCCTAGTCAGATTGATAAGGGAAAAGAGAGAAGACACAAATTGTCAACATCAAGAATGAGATAGTTGACGTCACTATAAATTCTAAAAATATTAAAAGGGATAATAAGGGAATATTTTGAGTGTATTTTTTAACATTTAATAAACTTACATTTTAGAATAGTTTTAGATTTACAGAAAAGTTGCAAGAATATTAGTGTCCATATTCCAGCCAGTTTAATAATATTTTGAAAAAAAAAAACACTTGAAGAAGCGATTTTGCATAGGTATATGGGAATAATATATTTTTGACATCCACAGTACTGAGAGAAGTGCCTGGAATAAATCAGATCTGCAATACATTTTTTTTCTTTTTTATTGAGATAGAATTGACATATACTATTATATTAATTTCAGGTGTACAAAGTAATGATTCAATGTTTGTATATATTGTGAAACGATCACCATAATAAGTCTGGTTAACATCCATTGCCATACAAATTACACTTTTTTTCTTGTGATGAGAACTTTTAAGACCTACACAATTAGCAACTTTTCAAATATGCAATATAATATTATTAACTATAGTCACCATATGTTATATTATATCCTTATGACTTATTTATTTTACAGTTGGAAGTTTGTAATTTTTTGACCACCTTCATTTATTTGGTTCACCCCCCCACCCACTACCTCTGGTAACCACCAACGTGTCCTCTGTACCTAAGAGTTCAGTTTTTTTGTGAGTTATTTTGGTTTATTATTATTATTACTATATTATTGTTTATAATTTTAGAGTCCATGTATAAGTGAGATCATACAGTGCTTGTCTTTCTCTGTCTGACTTCTTTCTCTTAACATAATGCTTTCAGGTCTTCCCATGTTGTCACAAACGGCAAGATGTCCTTCTTTTTATGGCTGAATTATACTCCATTGTGTATGTACTACATTTTTTATCCATTCATCCATCAATATATGCTTATGTTGCTTCTATGTTTTGATTATTGTAAATAATAGTGAAATAAAATGGGGATTCATATCTTCTCAAGTTAGTGTTTTTATTTCCTTTGGATAAATACCCAGAAGTTTCTGAGGATGTTCCATACTGTTTTCTATAGTGGCTGCACCAATTCACATTCCCAACAACAATGCAAAAGAGTTCCCTTTTCTTCACATCCTTGCAACACTTCTTATTTCTTGTCTTTTTTGACGATATCCATTCTAACAAGTGTGAAATGTTATTGTGGTTTTGATTTGCATTTCCCTGATTAGTGATGTTGAACACCTTTTCATGCACCTGTTTTCTATCTGTATGTCTTCTTTGGAAAGCTATCTGTTCAGATCATCTGCCCACTTTTTAATCATGTATTTTGTTCTCTTGCTATTGAGTTTTGAGTTCTTTTTATATTTTGGATATTAACTCTTTATCAGATATATGATTTGCAAATATTTTTCCCTTTCTATAGGCTGCCTGTTCCTTTTGTTGATGGCTTCCTTTGATGTGCAGAGCTTTCTAGATTGATATAGTCGCATTTTATTTAGTTTTTGCTGTTGTTGCCTTTGCTCTTGCTGACACATCCAAAAAAGTCATTGCCAAGACTGATTGTCAAGGGGACTACTGCCTATGTTTTTCTCTAGAAGTCATGGTTTCAGGTCCTACTTTCAAGTCTTTAATCCACTTTGAGTTTATTTTAGTGTATAGTTTAAGATAGTGGTCCATTTTTATTATTTTGCCTGTGGCTGTCCAGTGTTCACAACACTGTTTATTGAAGAGGCTGTCCTTTCCTCACTGTATATTCTTGGCTCCTTTGTCATAAATTATTTGACCATACATGTGTGGGATTATTTCTGGGCCTTCTATTCTGTTCCATTGATCTATATGTCTGTTTTTATGCCAGAACTGTACTACTTTGATTACTATAGCTTTAAAATATACTTTGAAATCAGGAAGGGTGATGCCTCCAGCTTGCTGTTCTTTCTCAAGATTGTATTGGCTAATTGGAGTCTTTTGTGTATCCATACAAAATTTAAGATGATTCTATTTCTGTGAAAAATGCCATTGAAATTTTGATAAGGGACTGCATTGAATCTGTAGATTACTTTGGTTAGTATGGGCATTTTAACAATATTAATTATTCCATGAGCATTGAATATCTTTCTATTTGTTTGTGTCTTCTTCAATTTTTTTCCATCACTGTCTTATAGTTTTCAGCATACACATCTTACACATCACTGATTAAACTTGATTAAGTTTATTCCTAAGTATTTTATTATTTTTGATGTGATTGTAAACAGGATTGTTTTCTTAAATTCTCTTTCTGATTGTTTGTTACTAGTGTAGAGAAATGTAGCTGATTTTGTATATTGATTTTATATCCTGCAAATTTACTGAATTCATTTATTAGTTCTAACAGATTTTTGGTGTAGCCTTTAGGGTTTTATACATATTATACCATCTGCAAATAGAGACAGGTTTACTTCTTCCTTTCCAATTTAGATGCCTTTATTTCTTTTCCTTGCCTAATTGCTCTGGATAGGCCTTCAAATGTTATGTTGAATAAATGGGGTGAGAATGGGCATCCTTATTTTGTTCCTGATCTTAAAAAAAATTCAGCTTTTCACTTTTGAGTATGATGTTAGCTGTAGGCTTGTCATACACGGCCTGTATTATATTAAGATATGTTCCCTCTATACCCACTTTATTGAGGGTTCTGAATATCTTAATGCTAATACTTTTGACAATTTATGTGAAAGAACAGATTCTTTGAAAGACGTTAACTACTAAAGTTTACTCAGGAAGAGATAGCTTAAAGTTTCCCAAATATATTAAAGAAATTGAGTGCATAGATAGACCTTCACAACAAAGAAAACTTCAAACCCAAATGGTTACACTATGCAATTCTACTAAAATTTTGAAGAATAATTAATTGTAATTCCATGGAAACTCTTCCAAAAAATAAATAGGGAGGACTTCTCAATTCTTTTTATGAGGTCAACATAACTCTGATACAAAAACAAGACAAAAGCATTATAAGGAAAAAATAAATAAACTACATATCAATATCAAAACCACAAGTTGAAAATATTCAAGAACACACATTCAAAAATTTTTAACAGAATTCATCTAATTGAATATAACTGTTTTTAAAAACATAATATACCATCACCAACTGAGGCTTATTCTGGAGCTGCAAGGTTGATTTAACATTAAAAAAAAAGTTACTGTAATTCACAACATTAACAAAACATCTCAATAAATTCAGGAAAATTATTTGATACCATTCAGCATCCATTCCTGATAAAAATATTTCAGCAAACTATCAATAGAAGAAAATTTCCTCAACCTGGTAAAGGGTTTTTGTGAAAAATCTGCAGCGTGACATTATACTTAGTGGTGAGATATTAAATGTTGTCTCCCTAGTATTAGTAAAAATGCACAAATGTCTCCTCTCACTACTTTAACTTAGTGCTTGAGATTACAGCTATTACTGCAAGACAAGAAAAATAAATTAAAGCTTTCAAATCAGAAAGATGCAATACTGTTCTTGCTTATAGACAACATGATTGTTTATGTAAAAAGTCCTATGGAATCCACACAAAAAAAGTACTGCTAGAATAAATAACTGAATTTAGCATGTATACAGGAATCTAGATCATCAAACATGCAAAAAACAACTGCATTTTAATAAAATACAACAACAGAAATTGAATTGAAGTAAAAACCATACAATTTACAGTAGCATTAAACTATGAAATAATAATAAACCTGATAATGTATGTTTAAGAACTGTACACTGATAGTTAAAACACAGTACTGAGGGAAAGTAAAGAAGACATAGATAAATGGAGAGATACACTGTTTCTATGAATTGAAAGACTCAATGATTTTAAGATGTCATGCCTTTTCAAATGCATCTATAGTTTCAACATAATAACATTCCATGTCCCAGGAGGAATTTTGATATAAAAACTGAGAAGCTGATTCCAAACTTCTTAAAGAAATGTAAAGGACATAAAATATTTAATAAAAAATAACAAAATTAGAAGAATTACATTGACTTCAACACATTATAAAGCTATAATAATTAGAACTGTGTCATTGGCATCAAGCTAGAAAAATAGATTGCTGGAACAAAATGGAAGATGCAGAAATATATCTACACAATCAACTGTTAACAAAAAATAACATTCCATTGGCTAGTGTCTTTTCTGCAGAGTTGGAAAACTGGCTACTCCATGAAAAAAATATGACCCTTAATTTTGACCTTATATATACTGAGTTAATATAACAAAATTAACTCAAAATAGTTCATAGTCCTAATGGAAAACCTAAAACTCTAATAATTCTAGAAGAAAATACAGGAGTAAACATTTTAATCTTGGCTTAGGTAAAGAGTTATTTAGTTGCAACAAATAAAGCACTGTCCATTAAAGAAAAATATATAATTTGGCTTGATCAAAATTAAGAAATTTTGCTCTTCAAAATACACTGTAAACAGAAAAAAAAAAAAAAAACCAAAAACGACAAGCAAAAGACTGAGTGAAAATATTTACAAATCATATATCCAATAAATGACTTGTATTCAGAATACATGAAAAACTCTCAGAACTCAGTAGTAAGAAAACAACTCAAGAAAACAAATAGACAAAAGATTTGAACTGATTTTTCACCAAAGAAGATATACTTATATAACTACATGAAAAGATTCAACATCATGATTGTTAAAGAAATACAAATCATAACAATGATACACCATTGCACACTAGAATATCTAAAATTAAAAATTGACTATACCAAGTTTTGGCAAACATGTAGAAAAGCTGGAATTCTCATAGACTGCTAGTGAAAATTAAAAAAAAAATGCTTCAACTACTTTCAAAACTAGATTTCCATTTTTTAAAAAAAAATTTTATTGGAGTATAGTTGCTTTATAAGATCATGTTAGTTTCTACTGTACAGCAAAATGAATCAGGTATATGTTTACATATATCCCTTCTTTTTTGGATTTCCTTCCCATTTAGGTCACCAGTTTCTTAAAAGTTTAAACATACTCCTACTCTATGACCTAGTCTTTCTATTCCTTGACTCCTATTCAAGAAAAATGAAAGCATGTGTCCATACAATGACTTGTATATACGTTTTCATGACATTTTATTTATAATAGCCCCAAACTGGAAATAACTCAAGCAGTCATCGAGATGTGAATGGATAAATATGTTGTGACATATCTGTACAATAAAATACTCCTCAGCAATAAAATGGAAAGAATTATTGATACACATATAAATATGGCTGAATCTCAACCTGGTTGGGGAACTAAGATCCCACATGCCACAGGGTGTGGCCAAAAATTTAAAAAAATAAAATCACAGCTAGTTGTTTTCCCAGTGAACTGCCCTTCCCTTGCCTCTCTTCCCAGTTAACCACAGGTGAAAACTTTAATAACTTTGATGTTACTGCATGCTAGGCTGATCATTACTCTGGTGACCACCAACAATGGGATCTTATGTCTCAGATAAGTAGATAATCCAAGTCCAAAATCTCATCCCCAGGATGTGCTCTCTAGACCTACTTCTAGAACTATTATGTTAGTCTATGTTCTATAGAAGACACAGCTCAAAGTAAAACTTATGTGCTAAGGCATTACTGTAAAGGACAATCCTAGACCAGCAAGAATGAGGAAAAAATGTAAATGAAGCGAGATAGAATAGAAAACAAACAAACACAATATTGTCTTATGAAGTTGGTCATTGTTTCACCAAGAGACCAGCCTGGTGTATGGAAAACCAAGCATAAGGCACATCCAATGGAGGGAACATTGGAGAGCAAATTTATCCATTGACTTCCACTTGTCTCCTGGCTACACTGCCCACCACCCATGCACATACACACATTCCCGGGTGTTTTCATGTGGCTTCTCGGGCAATGACTAGGAAGCAACATTCCACCTTTTTATTGTGGAATTCTGTGTCAAGGGTTGATGGGAGAAGCCAGAAACTCAGGGCCTTTGTCTTCAGATGGTGGAAACATCCACAAGGCCATTCACCACAGACCAGGGAGAGAAAAGGCCAACCATCAGGAAAGCAGGTGAGGCATTCAAGAGGGCTGACATCTAAAACAAGCACCTACTATGTGTTGGCACAGGACCACCTGGTTCCTGACTAACCAGCTTTTCTTTACAGGGTCTAATCTGTGTTGTTTTCTAACTTGGGCGAGACTCTGATACTGTTATTGCCTGCTTGCTACTTTCTCTTTTTCTGGGAACTTCTTGGACTAGCTGTTACAAATTTCAGACATATAATACCTCCATAACCTGTAGGCTTTCTTGTTATTTTTTTGTCCAACAGCATGCATTCTGCTATCTACCTAGTTATCTGTTAATATTTATCTATCTGTTTTAAAATTTAGTACCACCAAAAGATAAGCAGGACTAATCTTTTCTTCTTTTCTCCACCAGCCAAAGTCAAACAATATGATTTTTATTTTTTAGAGTAATATGTAATCATGAAAACCTAAAATTCCATGAGTACTTCTTTTGGTTAATCTTTGACAAAATCATATTATATTAGAGTAGCCATTTAATAGATTAGTAACCTGAGCTCCAAGTACCTATAGAACATGAAAGATTTTCTTATTCCTCATTAACCTGCAAGCAAGTGATTTTTAAAAATCAAATATATTCTGAAGTAGATGTATTTGGGCAATATCAGGTGAGCCTCAATGTTCTCTGTTTATCAATAACTTGTGTAAGTTGCTTCACAAGGCAAAAGCAAAATGTTTCAGTAAATATAGGGTGTATAAAAAAACCATATCTTTTGTTCTTCAAATATTGAACTCTTTTTTCAAAGTAAAGTCTTGCTTGTCAATAACTTCCATTTACCTTATACACTGTTATTAAACTGGCAGCTGATCTCCTGATACTGATATTCTACCTCTAACAGAGAATGAAAATAATGTATCTAGGATGATATTCCAAGTTAGAGACAGATTTAATACAACTACCATATGAGTCCATTTGGATATGTGATAATGAAAGTATTTATGATATGCCCTTATCAGTTTTTTTTAATTTAATTTTATTTATTTATTTTTGATAAGCAGGTTCTTATTAGTTATCTATTTTATACATATTGGTGTATATATGTCAATCCTAATCTCCCAATTCATCACACTACCACTGCCACCCCTTATCAGTTTTATATATATATATATATATATATCAATGTGTAGAAAGTCAGCTTAAGTAGTAGCCAATTATTAGCAGCATTACAAAAAATATATGTTTTATTTAATAGAAAATATCTAGTTAGCCTTCTGATTATTCCACTTTTGTTGTAAGGAAAAATAAAGACATCTCATCCTTTTGACTACTTACTATCTCTTGGGAATATATTCCTCTAATCTTTTGGTTCAAGTATAGGAAGGTTAAGAGAGAGCAGGCAAGAACCTACTTAGGCTAACTTTTATTAAATAATCATCTTGCTTGCTTCTAACTTAAGTTTAAGGGAGAGATGTTTTTAGAATGATGACTCTGGGGGGTAGGTAAATACAAATTGTTGAATACCTACTCTGTGCCAGGTAGTATGGTACAAGCTTTATTTGGTTTCCATGACATAACGTTCATGAGAACTCTGAGAAGTAGACGTGAGAATCCGCTATTTATCCTGAAGATCCTGGAATCAATAGTTTACATTTCTGGCCCAAAGTGCCCCAGAAGGAAGGGTCGAGGGTCTTATGGCAGTATATGTCATTAGAATGTTTCCTGATTTCATTAAGTTTTAAGAAAAACTTTTTCTTTCTTACACCCATTAAATCAATCATCCTTTTTAATTCTTCTGAACACCATGAAATCAATCAGGCATCTTAAGTCTCTGAACCACACAAAATCAATTAGCCTTCGTAAGTCTCCTGACACCCATTAGATCATGGAGCCCCTTTAATTCTCCTGACCCTCAATCAATCAGCTTTATTAAGTCTCCTAATCCCCATTGATTCAATCAGCCTCCTTAAATCACATAACTCCCAGTGATTGAGTCAGGCCCTTTAAATCATGGGAACCCCATTAAACCAATAAGTCCCCTGAAGTCTCCTCATACCCATTAAATCAAGCAACCTTCTTAAGTCTCCTGAACCCTATTAAATCATGGAGCTCCCTTAATACTCCTGATCCTCAGATAGTCAATCAGCTTTATTAGGTCTCCTAAGACAAACTTTAGATGAAGACCTCAGATTACCCATTGGAACATGTTGGTCTGTAAGGGCACTTCTAGGATAGAGCACCTTTATCATTTAAGTGGTTGCTGATATTTGTCATGTCTCAATAGTGAAGTTTGCAAATTCTTCTCTCAAAGGAATACCAAGGGTATGTTTCTTAGTAACTCAATTGAATTAATGATAGTTTTGTTTTATTCTTTGCTAGGTCTGGGTTTGATCTTTTGGAATGCTTATGATGGTTAATTTTATGTCAACATGACTAGGCCATAATACACAGAGGTTTGATCAAATACCACTCAGAATGTTGCTGTGGTTGGAATTAACATTTACGTCAGTAGACTGAGTTAAGCAGAATATGTTCTATAATGGGGGTGGGTCTTGTCTAATCAGCTGAAGGTATTAAGTGAAAAAGACTGAGATTCTTTGAGGAAGAGGAAATTCTGCCTCCAGAATCCCTTCATACTTGAGTCGCGGTGTCAACTCATCCTATCCACTGTGCCCATCTACCCTGCCGATTTGGATTTACTAGCCTCTGCAATCACATGGGTCAATTCCTTAAAATAATTCCCTCTCTCTCTCTCTTTCTCTCCCTCTCTCTCTTTGTCTGGAGAACCTTGATTAGTATTGCATAACATGTGATATATATTTTATCCTTAAATAATAGTCCAATTGCCTGCTATAGCCCTAAATAACGTGAGATAAATTTGCAAGGTCTAAATTCATTTCTATCAGACATAAGACAGAGACAGAAGAAAACCAGAAAAGGAATAGTAAAAGGAAATATGATTTGTTTTAAGTGCTGAAGCTTAATGAGCTGTCCATTCTAATATACTGTTGGTGGTGTATAAAATAGAAAATAAAATGAGAATAACCATAAGTGTAACTTCAATAGTTGATATCCTTTGATCCCACTTTCATTACTTTAAATCTAAGAGAAAACTTAGAAATAGTTTCTATTAATGAGTTTCTTCTAGTTTGTTTTATTGTTTGTCTTTGGCAAAAAGAAGTTATTGACAGCATTATCTAGTTGAGAAAAGTAATCAAAAATAAAACAAATATCCAAAACTAGGCAATAATTTTAAAAATTGTGGCATATGTGGATATTGAAATAGCATACAGACAATAAAAAGCACTTTGAGAAATACTAAAGTGCATGGAATAATATTGATAATTCAATATAAGCTGGAAATAAAAAGCCAAAATATACAAACACTCAGAACACAAATCTATGGGTCTGTATGTTTAGTAATATGAAGTTAACACTCCCAAAGCACTTGAGGGTTATACTGTATAGAAATATGACTTTTAAAAAGTTATAATATTTCCAAATTATTTGCAATCACCATGCAATATTTAATAGTTCAGAAATTTTAAAATAGAATTTTAATTGAAATCAAGATAAAGTTGAAGGATATTAGCATGATTTAGGAAAGGAAGAAGCAGAGAGGAAAGGAAGAAGCAGAATGGAATGGGAGGAAATGGAAAAAAGACAATAGCTCAGGACTCCCTTGGTTAATTGGGTTCCTTATGTTGTATCACTTAAAGAACCTAGTATTGTCAGGAAATTGTCAACACAGTGCTGATGAGTTAATTTGAAATGAGCATACCTTAACTAGCCTACTTCTACTGATACATCTACATACATCAGAGAACTGTTGAGAGAAAAAATAATAATACATATTTTGGTCAAATGCAATATGTTTGAGTGTTTACGTCAATGTTCAGCCAAATTCAAGACCAATAATATTGATAACTCAATATAGCTGAAAATAAAAAGCCAAAATATACAAACACTCAGAACACATTCAATTTCATTAAAATTAAGCCACACATAGAATTTTTGTGCACTGCTTGAAAATAATTAGTGTCAGAATATTTACAGAAGCAGAGTTAAGACTGGTACTCTAACATTTTGTTATTTATAATATTTGTGTATGCAATTGCTGCTTCACAATGACTTGAAACAAATTTGTCCTTAATACTTGTATCTAGAAATGAGGATGAAGCAATTACAATTGACACACAAAATACTGCCTCTGAATTTCCATCTGCATCTCAGCTTTCCTTACATGACACCAATTTCAGCCTCTTTCCTGGAGTGGAATGATTTGTACATCTTTACAAAACACCTTGTGTAAAAAATACTCACACTCTTGAAGCACAGCAATTTGATCACTTATTCAGCAGGTTCCAGCAACAGAACTTCTTTCTCTGCAAGCCTGGTATTACTGTTATATGCACAGTACAATATTAAGGTTTTCCTTTGTTTAACCAGCATTTTAAAATGGAATAATCAACACTCCACATTGGTTAAACATTTTGTATATGATGCAGAAGGTCAAAAATCTTTTAGCTTGTCTCTGACTAAAGAAGAATGATAAAAATGACCATATATATATACATATGCATATATACACATATACTGACCAAAATATGTATATTTTGCTTATGGCCAGTATTTCTTTGATACTAGTCATGCTAATCACACTACGAAAAATGCCATGAAGATGATGTACCCTTGGGATTCCTAAATTACTCAGAGCTCTGTTCCATTGTCCGTATCATCGTATAACACATCTATCTCTCAATATGTCATTCTAAAACATTTCTTCAAATAGTTATGTTGCTAGCTGCTTGAGATCCCGAAATGTTTCGTCAAGCAAGTAGACCAAAAGAATAATCATTAATCTGTTCCACAGTTTTTAAAAAAAGTTTCTCATTGTTTCTCTCCCAAATATCTGATTAGAAAAAAGCACAATGAATAAATCACTTGTCTTTTGTGCACAGTATATTATCATTAAATAAAAACATTATTTTACTAACATATTTTCTATAAAAATAGTCTACCTGGTATTTATACCTTGAGAAAAACCCAAAAAAGTCTTTAACTTTATTAATAGTAGTTGGCAGTATTTTAATAATCATTTTATCAAACTTCATTTAAATATTTAGACTCAAATATACAAGTATGATTTATCATAAATATTGTTATAAATGAGCTTGGAGCCTTTACAAGTACTGAAATTTCAAGGTGGCACAGTTGATATTTTGTTCATGATTAAAATTCTCAAACAGCTTTTTTTAACTGTTTGAGTCCTTACTACATGGAATCAAACAACCGTAATCAAAATATATGTAATTCTTCATCATTATTGTGGTGAAAGTTTTGGAGTCTAATTCACCATTCAACTCTACACATGTTAAATTATAAGATTACATACTTCTTATTTTCCATCTTATATATATTTTTTATTTTACAGAAGGCTTTTATTTATTAGCTCAAAAAGGACATTTTTTTCCCCTAAAGTTATCTGGTTAGCATAAAATTTCAGTGGTTTTAATAGATTGGTAGTTTTAATAGATTTAACTGTCAATCTTCTCCTCATCTGTAACTATTTCAAAGTTCTTAATAATGACCCTAGTACATAAATCTAACACCTTTTACCATAATTATTAATGGTTGAGTTATTTTCTTTAGCAATGACAAATAACCCACCTGACTTATAGTGTTTCTCCATATAAATCACATAAGATGTCATTTAAAGTTATGTATATGGTGCTTCCCTCTGCTTAAAATTAAATATTGAGGTATTAACAATAAATCAGAATCACATACCTATTTGTAATGCTGACATTGTCATGGTAATTAGATATGATGTTACCTATATGATCATACAGTCATTGATCACGTAGAAGCTTAGGGATGCCCGCTAGAACAGGTGCTGATGTTGGGATCAGGCTGTGTGGCTTTCCAAAGGCCAAGAGAGAAGCTGAAGCTAAAAGCACATAAAGAGACAAAACCAAACTTGGGTGCATTTGCATGATGTACTTATTTGAAATATGTGTGAGATTTGCTGCGTTTATTCACAACAAAGAGAAGAGGGAGGCTTGTACTGATGGGGACGTGTATTTAATAAACATTGCTGAACATCTTCTATGTGTCAAGGGACATCCTAGGTGCTAGAGATATATGGGTGAAAATCTACGTAAAGCCCTGTCCTTCCACAATTCCCTTTCTGTATGGTATACAAATCACAACTAGTCTATGTGCCCCATGCCACCAGAAAGACATTCACGGAGAAGCTTCAGGGGGTGAGGCTTCAGCACAATGGAAATCAGTTCAGTTGTCCAAAGATAGGTATAAAGACATTCCTTACAGAAGTAACAACATGACCCCATGACCCAGCATCTTCAGAAAGGTAAAACTATTTTAATATGGTTGGAGGTATGGAGAGGAGTAATGACAGGTGAAGTGGGGTGGGAACCAGATTATGCAAGGTGTGTGACCCCAGGCTGGGGAGTGGTTTCTGAAATGATTGTTAACCCAGTTGACCTGGCGTGAGATTCACGAACTTTAGGTCTAACAGGAGACATTGCTATTGATAATAAGAAACTATAGATCTATTTTAAATGCAGGAGTGCTGTGACCATATTTCTATTCCTGAAAGATCCCTCCTGTAGTGATAAAGGGATTGATGGCTGGGTAAAGGGGTAAAGATGAGGAGGCCAGTGAGGACTGCTGAACCTTGGCAGTTACGCAGGTGAGACCTGATCCAGTGTGGTGATGGTTAGGGTGATGAGAAGAAGACGCATTCCAGAAAAATCAATGGGGCAGAATGGAAAGGATATCGAAGGAGATTTCATCGGACAGTGTTGGTATTGGGGTGGTGGGGGTGGTCAGGTGAAGGAATGTCAGTGGTGAGTTCAGCTGCTGTGTGTGTTCACAGTAATTTTGAAGTGTCTCTTGGACATCCAAGGGAAATGTTAGAGTAGAAAATAGGATTTATGAATCTGGAATATAGTAGAGAACTCCAGCCATGACTGGATTTTGAAGGTGGATATTATTGTTAGTGGTTAAACATGCCCACAATTAGATGGGAGAGTAAAATCCTCTAAAGAGAGGGTATAGAATGAGAAGAAAAAAGGAATGAGATGGAGGTCTTCCAATTTCTACCTTGGACACTACTATAAACATAACAGTTGGGCTGCACCCCACAGGCCTACAAGGCCTGCATTTGCCCAGCTTTAAGACTGAAGAACGAGCCCAGAGTCAGCAACAGAGACATCAGTGGTTTAATAGATCAGTGGCAGGGGAGTGGATCTTACACAACTGAAGCAAGATCCTAGATCAACACCACACTGTGTGCAGCAAACAGCAGGCAGGACATGGCAGCAGTCTTTGCTCTCAGGGAAATGGGTGATGGCCAGTTATAGAGGGACTTGACGTCAGGTTGGCTCATCAGTCACCAGGGAAACCAGCAGAGGGACATGCCCCTTCCCGCCCCTTTGATAAGAACAGTCACCAGCTGGCGCCTGGGACAAGTATATAGGAAGGTCAGTCAGGTGCGTATGTGTAGGTGAAGCAGGCACTGGTTGGGCAGGGGATGTACAGAGAGCAAGAGAACAGCCATCCTGAGTGGCCTGACTATACAATAACCAATGCTGGTGACTCATTAGGGACATAGGTCATCAGGCAGGAAATTAGGAAGGGAATTAAGTTACCATCTGTAGCTCCTATACTTATAAGTCACCCTCTCTGACTCCACAACCCAATACCCCATGAGACTGGCTTTCACTCCAAACAGGCCTCACATCACGTTTCACACTTTCATGTCTCTATCTTCCCAAGATGTGTCTAATACTTGCTCTTATGTCATTAAAATGTGTGTGAGAGTGTCACAGAGTCTGATTTCCTTGCCTTCTTTATTTGCCTAATAATTATAAAACTCCCTTTCCCCTTCTATGAGAGCTGAAAAGTGAGATCTATCCTGAGGAGCGCAAAGCTATTTGGCAGTGAATGACTCTCCTTAGGATGATTTCAAAGGCGATCATGAAGATAGTAGGATAAAACACAATGCCAAAAAATAAGAAACCCGCCTACATACTATGGACTAAGCTCTGTTCCTAAGGACATGGATTTTCTGGTTGTTTCACCACAAGCTTGGCCTCCAAAGGGGGCAGTAATGGGAGACTTGGTGTGTGTTCCTCACATGTGATGTGTGTTCCACATCACAGACTGAGCAGCACTCCATCTTCAATGGGAATAAATCAACCTAAGCTCACATTGACTCTGCCCGTTTAAGTTTCTACAGCCCACAACTCTTTTGCACAGTTTATTTTCATGGAGACTGGCAGCTGACCGAATCTCCTGCCTTTTCAACACTATTTTTTCTTTCTGCCTGGAGCTTCAAGGATACAGAAGTTCCTCTCAAACTCTGGTATCCCTGTGGCAGTGAAGGAAAGACAGCTCTAGTCAAAGGGTATCTGGACTGGCCTCTCAGTTTTTAAATTGGCATTATGTGATGCTTAATTGGAAACATTCCTTGGGGCTGAGGGATAGTTGTTTGTAATCAAGATAAAACGTAATTAGCAGGCAACTGTGAGGTAGGAAAAAAAATCTAAAATACCTCTGACCCACTTGATACAGTGCTTATATGTGATAATAACTTCATGTGTTCTCATAAAAAATCTATTCCTTTAATCAACAAACTTAAGGCTGCAGTTTATATTAAGACTGCACAAGCATGGCTTATTCTCAGATCCAAATGAAGGAAATAACGTCAAGGGACATAAATGCAATTTAACTGGACAAACTTGCTAGAGCCATGTGAGGCTGCCCTGAGCCACCTTCACTCCTGGGTTGGGTTCCTGAGCTCAAATCCCACACTTCACTGAATGGAAGACATCTGTTTTCACCCCTAATTTTGAAAACACTCAGTTTTCCCTGACTGCCTACAGTCAGGTCTCAAATGCCTTAGCAAAGGGATAGAGAACCTTTTTTTATCAGACCCACTCTGTTTCATTTCCAACTAAAACCTCCACATAATCCCTGTGCTAATCATGTACTAGACACTCTTCACGTGGGGTCAGTAGTCAGGCCAGCCCCGCCCCCCCCAGAAATACTCTCTCTCTTTTATCCACTGTCAAAATTGGATTATTCTTATTTGTATTCTTCACTTTGACAGGATCTCCAGTCAGTCATCATCGTTTGGACTAAGCATCATTTTCTCTTTGTTTATATCTATTTTTAGCATTTTTCCTTCTATGTTTTTAAATGTAATTTTTATTGAAGTATAGTTGATTTATAATGTGTTAGTTTCAGGTGTACAGCAAAGTAATTCAGATATGTGTGTGTGTGTGTGTGTGTGTATATATATATATATATATATATATATATATATATATATATATATACTTTTTCAGATTCTTTCCATTATAGGTCATTAAAAGCTATCGAATATAGTTCCCTGTGCTGTACAGTAGGACCTTTCTTTTTATCTATTTTATATACGTAGTAGTGTGTATCTATTTTATATATGTGTATATGTTAACCCCAAACTTCTAATTTTTCCCTCTCCCTCATCTCCTTTGGTTACCACAAATTTGTTTTCTATGTCTGTGAGTCTGTTTCTGTTTTCTAAATACGTTCATTTGTAATGTTATTTTAGATTTCACATATAAGTTATATCATATGATATTTGTCTTTCTCTTTCTGACTTACTTCACTTAGTATGATAATCTCTAGGTCTAGCTATGTTGCTGTAAATGACATTATTTCATTCTTTTTTATGGCTGAGTACCATTCCATTCCATATATCACAGTGAAAAAACTGAAAGCCTTCCTTCCAAAATCAGGAACAAGACAAGAATGCTCACTCTCACCATTTCTATTCAACATAATATTGGAAGTCCTAACCACAGCAATCAAACAAGAAAAATAAATAAAAATGTATATGTTTCTTATTTGCATGTCTCTCTTATACTGGGAGAGTTCCAGTAAAGCTCCTTGGAAGGAGGGCCAAATAAACTACACATAGTAAATCTGCAAAGAGATTTATTGAACTCACTTGAACAGAATCAAACTAATTCCTATTTCGGTAGTAACAGGAACACACTAAAGAGAAATGGTAAGAGATAGAGAGATCATACACTTTGTTTTAAAATTCCATTCATTCAGCCATATTTCTAAGAAAGTACTATTTTTCAGGCATGGTTTTAGGTTCTTAGGCTATATCAGTGACCAAAATGTCAATGTTCCCTGCCCTTGTGAAGCTTTCAGTCTAGTAGTTGAAAGATTAACACAAAATAAAAAAAAAAAAAAGTTGGGAATTGGTTAGTATGTTAGAGGGTGATACATGTTATAAAGTGAGAAAAGAGAGAAACATAAAGGTGTCAGAGAGTGTTAGATGTGGGGAGTGGGGATTGATTGTACTTTTTTTTTTAATTGGAGTATAATTGCTTTACAATGTTGTGTTAGTTTCTACTATACAATGAAGTGAGTCAGCTATATGTATACATATATCCCCCCCCCCTTGGACCTCCTTTCCACTCCCCCATCCCACCCATCTAGTTCATCACAGAGCACCAAGCTGAGCTCCCTGTGCTATACAGCAGATTCCCACTAGCTAAATATTTTACACATGGTAGTGCATTTATGTCACACCTAATCTCCCAGTGCATCCCATCTCCTCTTCCCTCGCATATTCACATGTCCATTCTCTATGACTATGTCTCTATTCCTGCCCTGCAAATAGGTTCATCTGTACCATTTCTCTAGATTCCACATATATGTGTTAATATACGATATTTGTGTTCCTCTTTCTGGCTTACTTCACTCTGTATGACAGACTCTAGGTCCATCCACATCTCTACAAATGACCCAGTTTTGTTCCTTTATATCACTGAGTAATATTCCATTGTGTATATATACCACCTCTTCTTTATCCATTCATCTGTCATTGGACATTTAGGTTGTTTCCTCATCATGGTTATTGTAAATAGTGCTGCAATGAAAATTGGGGTACATGTGTCCTTTTGAATTATGGTTTTCTCAGGTTATATGCCCAGTACTGGGATTGCTGGGTCATGTGGTAATTCTATTTTTTGTTTTTTAAATAACCTCCATACTATTCTCCATAGTGGCTGTATCAATTTACATTTCCACCAACAGTGTAAGAGGGTTCCCTTTTCTCCATACCTACTCCAGACTTTATTTTTTGTAGATTTTTTGATGATGGCCATTCTGACCAGTGTGAGATGATACCTCATTATAGTTTTGACTTGCATTTCTCTAATAATTAATAATGTTGAGCATCCTTTCATGTGCCCCTTGTCCATCTGTATGTCCTCCTTGGAGAGATGTCTATTTACGTCTTCTGCCCATTTTTTGACTAGGATGTTTATTTTTTTGATATTGAGCTGCTTGTATATTTTGGACATTAATCCCTTTTCCATTGCTTCATTTGCAAAGATTTTCTCCCATTCTGAGGTGGTCTTTTCATCTTGTTTATGGTTTCCTTTACTGTGCAAAAGCTTTTATGTATTTTAGGTCCCATTTCTTTATTTTTGTTTTTCATTCTCATTACTCTAGGAGGGGGTCAAAAAAGATATTGATATGGTTTATGTTAAAGAATGTTTTTCCTATGGTTTCCTCTAAGAGTTTTATAGTGTCTGGTCTTACATTTAGATATTTAATCCATTTCTAGTTTATTTTTGTGTATGGTGTTAGGGAGTGTTCTAATTTCATTCTTTTACATGTAGCTGTCCAGTTTTCCCAGCACCACTTATTGAAGAGGCTGTCTTTTCTCCATTTTATGTTCTTGCCTCCACAGTCATAAATTAGATGACCATATGTGCGTGGGTTTATCTCTGGGCTTTCTATCCTGTTCCATTGATCTATATTTCTGTTTTTGTGCCAGTACCATACTGTTTTGATTACTGTAGCTTTGTAGTATAGTCTGAAGTCAGGGAGTCTGATACCTCCAGCTCATTTTTTGTTTCTCCAGGTTGCTTTCACTATTCGGGGTTTTTTGTGTTTCCATACAAATCATAATTTTTTTTTCTAATTCTGTGAAGAATGCCATTGGTAGTTTGATAGGGATTTCATTGAATCTGCAGATTGCTTTGAGTTGTATAGTCATTTTCACAATGTTGATTCTAGCAATCCAAGAACACGATATATTTTCCATCTGTTTATGTCATCTCTGAATTCTTCCATCAGTGTTTTATAGTTTTCTGAGTACCAGTCTTTTGCCTCCTTAGTTAGGTTTATTCCTAGGTATTTTATTCTTTTTGTTGCAGTGGTAAATGGGATTAGTTCCTTAATTTATCTTTCTGATTTTTCATTGTTAGTGTATAGGACTGCAAGAGATTTCTGTGCATTAATTTTGTATCCTGCAACTTTACCAGATTCATTGATTAGTTCTAGTAGTTTTCTGGTGGCATCTTTAGGATTTTCTACATATAGCAGTATCATGTCATCTGCAAACAGTGACAGTTTTACTTCTTCTTTTCGATTTGTATTCCTTTTAGTTCTTTTTCTTCTCTGATTTCTGTGTCTAGGACTTCCAAAACTATGTTGAATAAGAGTGGTGAGAGTGGGCAACCTTGTCTTGTTCCTGATCTTAGAGGAAATGCTTTCAGTTTTTCACCATTGAGAATGATGTTGGCTGTGGGCTTGTCATATATGGCCTTTATTATGTTGAGGAAGATTCCCTCTATGCCCATTTTCTGGAGAGTTTTTATCATAAATCGGTGTTGAATTTTGTCAAAAGCTTTTTCTGCATCTATTGAGATGATTAGATGGTTTTTATTCCTTAATTTGTTAATATGGTGTATCACATTGATTGATTTGCATATATTGAAGAATCCTTGCATTCCTGGGACAAATCCCACTTGATCATGGTGTATGATCCTTTTAATCTGCTGTTGGATTCTGTTTGCTAGTATTTTGTTGTGGATTTTTGCTTCTATGTTCATCAGTGATATTGGTCTGTGATTTCCTGTTTTTGTGGTATCTTTGTCTAGTTTTGGTATCAGGGTGATGGTGACCTTGTAGAACAAATTTAGGAGAGTTCCTCCCTCTGCAATGTTTTTGGAAGAGTTTGAGAAGGACAGGTCTTAGCTCTTCTCTAATGTTTGATAGAATTCACCTGTGAAGCCATCTGGTCCTGAACTTATTTTGTTGGAAGATTTTAAATTACAGTTTCTGTTTCATTATTTGGGATAGGTCTGTTTAGATTTTCTAATTCTTCTTGGTTTTGTCATGGAAAATTGTATATTTCCAGGAATTGTCCATTTCTTCATGGTTGTACATTTTATTGGCATATAGTTCTTTGTAGTAGTCTCTTATAATCCTCTGTATTTCTGTGGTGTCAGTAGTGATTTCTCCTTTTTCATTTCTAATTTTATTGATTTGCATCTTCTCCCTTTTTTTCTTGATGAGTCCAGCTAAAGGTTTATCAATTTTCATCTTCTCAAAGAACCAACTTTTAGTTTTATTGATATTTGCTGTTGTTTTCTTCATTTCTATTTCATTTATTTCTTCTCTGATTTTTATGATTTCTTTCCTTCTACTGACTTTGGGTTTTCTTTGTTCTTCTTTCTCTAGTTGCTTTAGGTATAAGGTTAGATTGTTTATCAGAGGTTTTTCTTGTTTCTTGAGGTGAGAATGAATTGCTGTAAACTTCCATCTTAGAACTGCTTTTGCTGTATCCCATAGATTTTGGGTCATCATGTTTTCATTGTCCTTTGTTTCTATGTATTTTTTAATTTCTTCTTTGTTTTCTTCATTGATCTCTTGGTTATTTATTACTGCACTGTTTAGCCTCCATATATTTGTATTTTTAGGTTTTTTTTTTCCTGTAATTGATTTCTAATCTCATAATATTGTGGTCAGGAAAGATGCTTGATATGATTTCAATTTTCTTAAATTATCTGAGGCTTGATTTGTGACCCAAGATGTGATCTATCACAGAGAATATTCTGTGTCCACTTGAGAAGAAATTGTATTCTGCCACTTTTGGGTGGCTTCTCCTATAAAAATCAATTAAATTTATGTGGTCTCTTGTGTCATTTAAAGCTTGTGTCTCTTTATTTTCTGTTTGGATGATATGTCCATTGGTGTAAGTGGTGTGTTACAGTTCCCTACTATTATCACATTACTGTTGATTTCCCCTTCTATGGTTGTTAACCTTTGCCTTATATATTGAGGTGCTCCTATGTTGAGTGCATAAATATTTATACTTGTTATATCATCTTCTTGGATTGATCCCTTGATCATTATGTACTGCCCTTATTTATCTTTTGTAATAGTCTGTTTTAAAGTCCATTTTATCTGATATGAGTATTGCTACTCCAGCTTTTTTTTGATTTCTGTTTGCATGGAATATCTTTTTCCATCATTTCATTTTCAGTCTGTATGTGTTCCTAGATCTGAACTCAGTCCCTTGTAGGCAGCATGTATATGTTTTGTTTCTTTGTATCCATTCATCCATTGTGTCTTTTGGTTAGAGCATTTAATCAATTTATATTTAAGGTTATTATCAATATGCATGCTCTGATTACCATTTTCTTAATTGTTTTGGGTTTGTTTTGTGTCTTTTTCTTCTCTTGTGTTTCCTGCCTAGAAAATTTCCTTTAGCATTTGTTGTAAAGCTGGTTTGGGGATGCCAAATTCTCTTAGCTTTTGCTTGTTTGTAAAGGTTTTAATTTTTCTGTCAAATCTGAATGAGATTCTTGCTGGGTAGAGTAATATTGGTTGTAGGTTTTGCTCTTTCATCACTTTAAGTATATCTTGCCACTCCCTTCTGGCCTGAACTGTTTCTGCTGAAAAATCAGCTGATAGATAGGCTTATGGTGATTCCCTTGTATGTTATTTGTTGCTTTTCCCTTGCTGCTTTTAATATTTTTTCTTTGAATTTAAGTTTTGTTAGTTTGATTAATATGTGTCTCAGTGTGTTTCTCCTAGAGTTTATCCTGTGTGGTACTCTCTGCACTTCTTGGACTTGGGTGACTCTTTCCTTTCCCATGTTAAAGAAGTTTTCCACTATAATTTATTTGAATATTTTCTCAGACCCTTTCTTTTTTTCTTCTTCTGGGACCCCTATAATTCAAATGTTGGTATATTTGTTGTTGTTCCAGAGGTCTCTGAGACAGTTCTCAATTTTTTTCATTCTTTTTTCTTTATTCTGCTACTTGGAAGTTATTTCCACCACTCAGTCTTCCAGCTCACTTATTCACTTTTCTGCCTCAGTTATTCTGTTATTGATTCCTTCTAGTGTATTTTTCATTACAGTTATTGTGTTTTTCATCTCTGTTTGTTTGTTCTTTAGTTCTCCTAGATATTTGTTAAACATTTCTTTTATATTTTTGATCTGTGCCTCCGTTCTATTTCCAAGATTCTGGATCATCTTTACTGTCATTACTCTGAATTCTTTTTCAGGTAACTTGCCTATTTTCTCTTCATTTATTTGGTCTTGGAGGTTTTTACCTCACTCTTTTATCTGTGACATATTTTTTTGTCATCTGTTTTTTTTTTTTTTTTTTTTTGATGGGTAGGATTGTGCTCATATCTTACTGGTTGTTTGGCCTGAAATTTCAGCACTGGAGTTTGTAGGCTGCTGGGCAGAGCTGGGTCTTGTTGCTGAGATGAAGACCTCTGGGAGATCCCACTCTGACAAGTATTCCCTGAAGTCTGAGGTTTTCTGCTAGTCCAGTGGTTCAGACTTGGAGCTCCCACCATAGGAGCTCAGGCTTGACCCCCAGCTTGTGAACCAAAAACTGCAAGCCTCACGGGATGGCAAAAAAAAAAAAGAGAGAAAAAAAAGCAGAAGAGTTACAAAGAGTAAAAATTACAATAAGATTAGAAACTAACACGTATGTTAGCAAAATTTAAAAAATAAAAATATAGATGAAACAACAACCAGAAGGTAAAACATAACCACAAAAGCAAACAAGAGGAGAAAGAAAAAAAGCTGGAAAAGGCCTTGGCTGTGGGGGGCAGGGCTTAGGCAGGAGTGGGGTTTAGGTGGTAGGCTTGGCCTATGTTTAGGACTCACAGGGCTGGAAAAGTCCCTGGGGGCATGAGGTGGGGTAGACCTTAGGCTCAATGATTTCCCCAGAATGGAGGAGCAGAATGCTGAGGAGCAGAATAAAGAAAAAAGAATGAAAAGAATTGAAGAAAATCTTTGGGTGGCCCAGAAGTGCCTCTGGCCTTGGAGAGCAGATTACCAAGTTTGGGACCCCAGCAGGCTCCCTGCACCTGAGTGGGCAGGGAAAACTCTAGGAGCATTTCCCCATCCTTCAATTCCAGAGGGTCCTTCCCCATTGTCCTCTCTTCTTCTTCCCCCTTTCTATGCCCTAGGACACACACGACTAGAGAGGCCCTGGAAGGCAGGGGGCCACACACAGAATCCCAAAAGAATCCCAACAGAATAGGTGGGGGAAATCCTCTCTCTGCTTTCCCTTATCCTCCAGTCCTAGAGGGTCCCTTCCTCCCCCTCTGCTTCTCCTCCTTTTCCCCCCTCCTCCCTCCCTCCCATGCCTCTACGACCCAAGTGGCCAGAGGCTGCCTTGGAGAATGGAGGACCAGGCTCTGGAGCCCAGCAGGCTTCCTGGGGCCTGAGTAGGTGGGGGAAATGCCTACCATGTGGTTATACTTTTAAATAGATTGGTCAAGAATGGCTCATTGAATTGGTAGTATTAAAACAAACACTTTAGAGACACAAAGTTAGAGATAATGATATCTGGAAGACAATCTTTCCAAGTAGAGTTGACAACCAATGCAAAGCATATGAGGCATATTTTTAGGAAGCAAGAAAACTGAAGGTTCTGGAGTAGAGTAAAAGTAAGGGAAAGTTGATATTGGAGAGGCACTAAATATGTGTGCGGTAGGGGTAGAGTCAAGGAGGATAGGCTGTATAAGGCATTGTCCTTTTTAAGGGTTTGGCTTTGATGGTTAGGGAAATGGGGAACCATTGTAGAATTTCAAAATTAAAGGTAGAATGATTTATCTTGGACTTTTAAAGGATGCTGTGTTGGGAATAGACTATAAGTACACAAGGATAGAAAGGCTCGTAAGAGACAATAGCTGAATCTAGATGAGAGATGCTAAAGGCTCAAATTCAAGCAGCAATAAGAGAAATGGTACAGAGGGTTTGATTTTGGATATTTGGACATAGAGTCAATAGGATACCTTAATGTGGGGTAAGAGATAAAGAGAGGAGCAGAGGATGACTCAAGGGATTTTACCCTGAGCAACTGAAGGGGTGGATTCAGCATTTACTGAAATGGGAAGGCCCATTTCCACACAAGAAAGAAGAGGATCAAGAATTCAACTGTGGACATACTAAGTTTGAAATGCCTATCAAGTATCCATGTGGAATGTCAATAAAATAGTGGGAAATATGATTCTAGATGCCAACAGAGAGGGCTGAGGTAGAATTACAAAGTTGAGAGAAATTGGAATTTTCATGGCATATAAACCATGGGATGGGATGAAATCACAAAGAAGGTTTCTATAAATAGAGAAAAGAAAAGAACCAAGCATGGACTGGGCCCTGGGGAACCTGAACATCAAGGTTGAGAAGGAAAGGAAGAACCAGCAAAATGAGGCCAATTTGGAAATAATCTAACTTGAAATGAATGCTGCAGGGAAGTCGATCAACCAAGCAGGGAATTCATGTTGAATACACACTAGACTCCAAGGCACTGTGCTGTGGTGTATGCAGCAGAACCAGAAATGCTCTTGCCCTCAAGGGATTTACAATCAAGTGGGAAATAAGATTGACAGATGTACCAAGAGACAACTAGATACACAAGAAATGTTATTAGTAGTGAAAACAATCAACATTAATCATTAGCAGAATGTGTAGTAGTTTCTAGAATGTCAGAACATCAGCTCTCTCAAAGGAAGTAGAATTTGATTTTGTTCCTGGAGGAAGAGTTTGATCCTCAAGTGGAAAGGACATTCCAAGCAATAGGGAAAGCATGAGTTAAGAAGGAGGTGTGTAAGACCATGACAGCTTGGGGGTTGCAAAAGAAGGGTCAGCAGTTTGGAAAAGCAGGTGAAAGCTTTGAACAGATAGCATAGGTGTAAAGGCTTGATCATGGAGGTAAAGTGGACCTGGGGAGGCTGTTTGAGCTTGGCTGTTACTAATGAAAACAGAATGTTTGAAGATAAAATTGATTGTTCCCCACGGATCCAATGTCCTGCATCTCCTATGTAAATTTTTATTTATTTTATTTTATTTATTTATTTATTTATTTTTGCAGTATGCAGGCCTCTCACTGTTGTGGCCTCTCCCGTTGCCCAGCACAGGCTCCAGACACGCAGGCTCAGCGGCCATGGCTCACGGGCCCAGCTGCTCCATGGCATGTGGGATCTTCCCAGACCGGGGCGCGAACCCGTGTCCCCTGCATCGGCAGGTGGACTGTCAACCACTGCGCCACCAGGGAAGCTCTAAACTTTTATTTTTAATTTAATCATTCAACTGCTCTGAATTGTTGCCCTAATTCTCATGTCTCTTCCTCTTGCACCTCTTCTTTGATAACAGTATGACCAACAAGGTTGAGCAGGACTTGGATATCACTTATGGGGAAGTAAATTCACAAAGACTTTGGTAACATTTTCCAGGAGATTTTTACCCAAATCTCCCTAATTTAAATTGCACAGAATAAAAGGAATAAAACTTTCCACATTAACTCAGTTCAATTCAACTCACATTTATTAAGCATCTACTGTAACCCTAGAGCTTCACTCCATTCATGTGACATAAAAATGAATAATGCATGGTCTCAGCCTTGATTTTTCACTGTCAATATTCTGGAAAACAATGCTTTCAGTATACTGTGGTATAGGATGAGACAGAAGTATGCGCAGCTAAAAATGTGAACCCAGAGGAACATGAAATTTACTCTGGGGAAATCTTTCTGGTAAAGGTGACACCTACTCATTCTGTTTTGAAGGAAGTCAGGCAAATGGACAGATACACAATTATCAGTAAACACTATCTATGAGAGCTTGGATTATAGGATTAATAAAAGGGGTTCTTTCTTTTCTCTATTTATGTGACTCTTAAGGTGTTCTTTATTTTATAAATAGAAAGTTGTCATGCTGTCATACAAAGGGAAGAAAGCCGAGTTCTTTTGTAATAGTCACTACATTTATTCATGACACATTCAATGATATTTGTAATCATAACTTCTATTCCATACTTTAATAAAGAGAGAAGTCATCCCACAAAGAAATAAGGGGAAGGGCTTCCTAGGCATCCAGAAGAGCATGTGCAGAGGACTGGAAGCAGAGAGCAGCATGGGGCGAACAAGATATTACCAGAGTCAGGGCCAGAGGTGCTGAAGATGTGTGCCTGGGGGTGATGCAGGTGGATGGTTCTCCAGAAGCCCCCTGACATCAGGAAATTAGCATGGCTTTCAGTCCAGGTGGTACTCTTCACCACCCTATATTTTGGAACATGTAGAGTACAAGCTAAATAAACACTAGTTCTTTTCTCAGATTTGTCTTCTGTTTGTCATCTCAGAGCAAAGGGGCCACACAGAGCAGTAAAAGTAAAGGGGAAAAAAAGTACTCATGTTTTCTCAGAAAAATAAAATCTCCCATGATGGAGTAAGTAGAGTAAAACTAATAGTTAGCTATAATCTATTCATTCTGTTATAAATGAAAAGCATTCATGTTTTCGCACTCTGAAATCCAAGTCTGAAGATTACAGGAGGCATTGGCAGTGTCAGCTGAGTGATTCATGACTGATAATCCCAAAAGGACTCCTCAAGATAAGCAAGTAGGCAGACTCATTTAGGAAGACTGTGAGTCTTAGATGTTACCAGTGGTGCTATTAGCTCACTTAAATTATTATATATCCTTGAGTACTATTGACATCTTTAGTGGAAACAAAAAGATGAAAATAATATTTCCTCTTGGCAACTAAGCTCATCATCCCTGAATTAGACCAGAAAGTGATCATGGATCTAACTATGAGCCCATTCCCACCTCCCATATACACACAGAGTTTCTAAGAAAGTGACACTAAGTAATAAAATAACAACTGTAATGAAGTTAAAATTTTTTTTGATTATTATTCAAATTATTATAGCCGTACTGTTTTTTATTACTCTGACACTATTTTATGTGGTGTCTTATATTGGTTTCCCTGGAAACAAACTCTGAGACCAGGCATTGCCTGCAGAATATTTACTGGGGAAAACTCTTGGGAGATACACTTGTAAGGAAAGGGGGAAAACAGGGAGAAGCTGAATCATGATGACACTGCAGTTGAGGCCTCGGAACATCCTGCAGGAAGCTCTGGAGCCAGTCAGTCTTATAGAGGTGTTCCCAGTAGGATCATAGGGTGGGGTCCTGGTATTCCTCCATCAGCCAGTCACCTGCTGTAGCTGTCCCCTGGACCAGGCAGAACTGCTATGGAAGGATGTGCATTTGTGAGCTGTCAGCAATGGATATTCCAACAGCCAAGGGATGGGTACATCCACTCTGCAAAGGGGATCCAGGATGTGGTGATAAGACCAATTACACAGTTTGCCCACCACTGGGTGGATTATAGTCATACTTTGTATCGAAAATCATGATGAGAAAATCAGCAAGTTTCTATGCTTGAGCAACAGTGATTTCATATGACCTGGTCCAATGGGTCATAGTATTTGGAATCCCTATGGGCCCAAGAGATATCCTGAATCTAAAGTTTTATTCGGTTAGGGGGGGTTCACTGAAAATAGTTTTGATAGATTTTTGATCTATCATTTTGATAGATTTTTGATAGATTTTGATAGATTTTTTCTTTCTTTGCTGTGGAACATCTCTCTCCTAACTTATTGAAGGGAAAGGGGGGAAATGCAGCAAATGAAGACAGCAGAGATGGAAGATGAAGCCACTGAACAGAAGACTTCTTTGGTGTCAGATTTCATTTCACTCATAGGGTTGAGAAATCTTACTTATAAATCTACTTTGTTATCTGATTTGTGCAGGGCAGAAAGGACAGCACTACTAGTGTAGAGTTTGGTTGGGCTGATATGATTTGTATCATTTGTACAGAATAAATAGAATGACAGAGCAAATATGTCAGGTTTCATGGAGAAATGGGGCATGGATATTATACCAGGCAAGGGGTTAAGAAGCACTGGAGCAAAAAGTGGGAAACCCCAGGCTGGAAGTTTGAGTCATGGGCTCTTGCCCCAGCTCTGGACTAATCACATACTCTTGGTCATGCCATGTCATCTAGGGGAGCCTCAATTTCCTCAGTTGTTAAATGGGGCCTTGCTTAACTCACAGGGTTATTATGAGGATCAGATAATAGGTCCTTGTACAGGTTTTACAAATTGTAGAGCATTAAGGAATAATTAATGGGAAATGGAAATATGACCACAGGAATCAGTGTGAGAGGGTTGATATAATAGGTCAGGGAAGTCCAAAGTTCTAAGTGGAAGTTTCAGGCCACTAAGTATCACCTTAGAAATATTTTTTTTGAAGTAAATTACTGAGGTGATAATCTATACAAAATGCTAAGCATACTGCCCTCACAGATAAAGCAACACATGGACACTGATATTCTCTATATTGTAGTCAGAATCCTGGTCCACAGTGCACTGTAAAATGTAAAATACTCAATCAGGAGATTGGATGCTTATTGGACAGTAGACAAATGAGCAAGGCCTTTAATTTCTTTTCCCATTTCTCCATTAACACCCTCTAGACCAGTTGATACATCAGGATCCCACTTGGGGCAGTTCTTTCAAGATTTGGTATGTCTTTTCCTCTTTAACTGACTAAAGTAGTACAAAATAAAGGCTATTAGTGGAGAGCAAGAGTGTTTCTTTGACATAGTGTTTCCTCCACATCCAGAAGTCCAAGTCCAAGGTTCATATGCAACACTTGTAACAAGTTTTTTTTTTGTTTTTAGTTGAAATGTAGATGATTTACAATGTTGTATTAGTTTTAGGTGTATAGCAAAGTGATTCCGTTTTATATATATATATATATATATATATATATATATATATATATATATATATTCTTTTTCAGGTCCTTTTCCCTTATAGGTTATTACAAAGTATTAAGTATAGTTCCCTGTGCTATACAGTAGGTCCTTATTGGTTATCTGTTTTATATATAGGAGTGTATATATGCAGCACTATTTACAGTAGCCAAGACATGAAAGCAACACGTTTTAAAAATGCATTTATATTTGTTTTCAGTGATGTATAATTCTCATGCACTGGACAAATGCATAGGACTTGTAAAACAACAAGATCAGATTGAATACAGTATATGTTCATTTTAGATTGAGAAAGAACTCCTCTCTTAATAACTTGAAGACTTTACATCTATAATATGTCTTTTCTCCAAAGAGAATGAAAGAAAACTCAGACAATTGTAGAGCTTCTGTTGCTAGTGACAAAATGCCTGCTGGATAATCAACTTTCTCTTTAACTATTAATAAAAGTGACCTCAGTTTACTTAAAATAAACTTGAACTGACCAGGTTTCTTACTCACTATTATGTTCTAAATGGAAGTTGCTTGGCATAAACCCAATGGCCTAAATGGGCAGTGACAGACAGGATATTTGATTGACAGGTACTAAGGGAGGAGCTCAAACCCCAATTCTACAAATTTGTGTTAGCACACCATAAACATAATAAATGAATTCCGATGAAAAGAAAGCTCATGATTAATAGACGAGGGATTCACTGAACACTATTAAAATATGCAGACTCTGGGTGGTTGATGGATTCCAGATGGAATAGGTCCAAAGGACAGGTGAGTGAAAGATAAGGCCAACCAAGGGAAGCTGATTAAGGGAAGTGGGGTGAAGCTTCCCAAATGGGAGCTCTGGAGAACAGATTTTCATGGTACCTATCTAAATTAGTCTGCCAGCTGAAGAATATGTAACCTGTATATGACACTAGTAAGCAAATGTACAGATATTAGTGAAATAAAAGAGAAGAAAATACAGTAAAAGAAGATCAGGAAATACAGAGTTAAATGGGCAGACATTGCAAATGCAACCCACAAAAATCATGATGAAATGAAAGCAATATACCTTCCTTTAACAGGGGACAAATGAGCAGGAGGAAACTGGCTGAGAGTTTATTACTAGAGAATTTAGGTGGCTTCGATAACTTGTAAATACAAAGGAAGTAAAGTATGCTAAAAAGACCCAGAGATTCTTGTTCAGAGAGAGCAAATCAGAGATGTGTGCTGTTCAAGAAAAAGAGGTGCTTTCCTAAAAAGCTTTTTTAATCCACCTTTTAAAGAAAAATGTTTAATATACTAACAGTTCTTTATTTTGCATTACAGAAAGAAAAACTTTCTCATAAATAAGTTCCAGATTATGACAATGTTTTCCATTCAAATATCACTTTACAGGTCATAGATTTTGATAACAAAAATTAAAAATATATGTATTCATGCTTCTCTACTTTTAAGAAATATTATCAACTTTTATTTTCCTTCCTAGATAAATTTCGCCACAACTTAACCTTCATTACTATAGTGGGAATAAGTGTGATACTATTTGTATATTTAGCATTCTATTATACATACTATATGTTAATATAGCTATTATCATGGTTCTTACTCTCAAAAAGTAAATGCTGTTTATATTAGACTGTATGTTTATAACTCGGCTTGCTAGTAGTTTGGAATTAATATATATGGAAGAAATTTTGTTCTTAGTTCTCTTAGGTCAAAAAAATGGCATATTTCATCTTGCCTTTCTATAACTTTGTGTAGAGAGTCAAACAATAGGTCAGGTTTAAACAGCCCAGGTTTGATAGAAGGAAGCTAGTAGTTTACCTGTAGAGACAGCACAGAGATAGAAAGTTCTTAAGTTCTAATAAGAATTGGGGAGATCCCTTAAGATAGCCCACGGATGTTTTGCTAAGTCGAGAGATAAAGCATTAGCAATAGGAACACTGATAGGAACTAACCTTTCTGAGAACTGTCCATTTGTCAGACATTTTGTAAAATATTGACAAGAATTATCTCATTTTTTTACCAGATAGGGATGACATCACTCAGATGGTGGTGTAGGAAAACCCAGGCTTCATCCCCTCACAAAGATCAACGTTAGGTAACCACAAACAAAAGCAGCTCTAGAAGACTCCACTTAAGAAACTTTAGCAACACTGTAGGTAAAAAACCTAACATTAACCACACAGAAAGAGAAGGAAGACAGCTGCATATTGCTTACATCATCCCATCCCTCAAGCTGACATCACTCAGTGCCACAGCTAGAAATAGTTTCTTTCACTGGGAAAAGAAGGTCAGGACTGGCAGCCAGTCCAGGCCTTTGGATCTGTACAAGTGCAAGAGGCCAGCATGTCCCTCCACAGCTGATCCTCACTGCCATGTACATGCTACGGACAGCCCTTCCATCTGTTCACTTGTACACCACTGGCCTAATGCCCATTACCAGACTCCACTGCTGTGTCTTTTCTCAGGGGGAGAATGTGCAGTCACAGGAAAGCAAGTATAACAGCCAGGGCCCTGACAGCTGCTTGTGGCCCCAGGTCTAGCCTGAACTACTCTGCTGACATTTACCTAGTCCCTCAAACTGTGCAAACGTACACCTCCAACCCAGCCCCCATCACTGGCGTCCAATACTGTACACCTGTGGTTAGACACAACAGCCATAGTAGTACACACCAATAGCCAGGACTCCTACCACTATGTGTGTGTCTGCAATCCATCCCTGCCACTACACACACACACACACCTGAAACTGAACCCCAAAGCCAAGTGGGTGCACATCAATGGCTCCAGAAACCACTGACACCTGCCCTAGTCCCTAGATGCTGGACCTAAAGTTGCCACTGAGGAACTCAACAGAACTTGCAGCCACTGTGGACCCCCTGCAGCACTCCTCAAAGACCATAAAGTTGCTGATGCTGTGGGCACCAGCAGCCTGAGCCCAAGGGACACTATGTACCCCTGAATTTGGTGAAGCCACACATACTCACACTTGGAACCCTGTGACACTAGACCTGGGGTCACATCATGCTCCAACATGCTCCACCTGCAGGAGAAAGTCTCCCCATACCAAAATCAATCCTGAAACCTGAAAGAGGTGACTGCTTCTTCTAACGCAAAGACACCTATGCAAAGCTACAGGAATTACAAAGAATCAGGGAAACAAGACTCTACCAAAGGAACAAAGTAAAGCTCAAGTAGGAGGCATAAAGAAATGGAGATCCAGGAATTATCTGACAAAGACAAAGTAATTAAAGCAAAGATACTCAAAGACCTACAAGAGAACACAGATAAACAATTTAAAGATATCAGGAAAACTGTATGAGAACAAAGTAAGAAGCCCAACAAAGAGATAGAAAACATGAAATGAACCAAATTGAAATTTTGGAGCTGAAGAATACAATGAATGAACTGAAGAATGCAATACAGACCTTCAACAACAGACTTGACTGAGTAGAGAAAAGAATAAGTGAGCTCAAAGACAGATCAGTTGAAATTATCCAGTCAGAGGAGCACAAAGAAAAAAAAAAATTAAAAGAGTGAAAATAGCCTATGTGGTCTATGGGCTACAACAAAAAGAAAAATTTGAAAATATGTTTGTTTAAAGAAATAATGACTGAAAACTTCCCAAATCTGGGGAGAGATTTGAATATTCAAGGTCATGTAACTCATAGGTCCCCAAACAATATCAACTTAAAGAGGTCTTCTCCAAGACATGCTATAATAAAACTGTCAAAAAAGCAAAGACAAAAGGAGACTCTTAATAGCAGCAAGAGGGGAAAAAAATAGCTTATGACCTACAGAGCACCCCACCCCCCCAAGGCTGTTGGTGCATTTCTCTTCAGAAATTGTACATGCCAGGAGATAATGGGATGACATAATGAAAGTGCTAAAAGAAAAATAATAATTATAAAAAAAACCCAAAAACTGTCAACCAAGAATATGTTACCTGAGAAAGCTGTCCTTCAGAAACGAAATAAAAACTTCTCCAGACAAACAAAAACTGAGGGAATTCACCACCTCTAGACCTGCCTTGCAAAATGCTGATTTAGTGGTTCTGAAGAACCACTAAATCAAAGAAGAGATCAAAAGAGAAATAAATAATGTATCTTGATATGAACAAAAATATAAACACCAAATCCTATGGTATGATGCAAAAGCAGTTCTAAGAGGGATGTTTATAGTGATAAATACATCAAGAAAAAAACTCTAATAAATAACCTAACTTTACATCATAAGGAGTTAGAAAAAGAACAAATTAAGCCAAAGGTTAGCAGAAAGAAGAAAATAACAAAGATCAGAGCTGAAATAAAGAAAATATAGACCAGAAAATCAATAGAAAAAAATCAATGAAACTGATAGCTGATCATTTGAAAAGATAAACAATATTGACAATCCTTTAGCTAGATGAACTAAGAAAAAAAGAAGACTCAAATGCAGGCATACTTTGTTTTATTGTGATTTGCTTTATTGCACTTCATAGATATTGCATTTTTTTTTAACAAATTGAAGGTTTTTGGTAACCCTGCATTGAGGGTTTTTGGTAACCCTGCATTGAAAAAGTGTATTGGCAAAACTTTTGCAACATTTTCCCATTCCATGTCTCTGTGCCACATTTTGGTAATTCTTACAATATTTCAAACTTTGTCATTATTGTTATATTTGTTATGGTGATCTGTGATCTCAGATCTTTGATATTGCTATTTTAATTGTTTTGGAGCAGCATGATCCACACCCATATAAGATGGTGAACTTAATAAATGCTGTATGTGTTCTGACTACTCCACCAATGAGCTAGTCCCTATTCTTAGGTCTCATTATTCCCTCAGACACAGCAATATTAAAATTAGTACAATTAATAACTCTACAATGGTGTTTAAGTGTTAAAGTGAAAGGAAGAATCATGTGTCTGACTTTATATGCTTTTAATTAATTTATTTTTTTGGCCTCACCCATGTAACATGAGGGATCTTAGTGCCCCGACCAAAGATTGAACCCATGCCCTCTACAGTGGAAGTGTGGATTCTTAACCACTGGACCACCAGGGAAGTCCAAAATGTTTCTTACTTTAAATCAAAAGCTAAAAATGATTAACCTTGGTGAGGGGGTCATGTAAAAAGCCAATATAGGCCAAAAGCCAGACTTTGTGTGTCAAGCAGTTAGCCAATTTGTAAATGCAAATAAAATATTCTTGAAGGAAATTAAAAGTGCTACTCTAGTGACCACACAAATGAAAAGAAAGTAAAATGACCTTGTTGCTGATATAGAGAACGTTTTAGTGGTCTGAAAAGAAGATTAAACCAGCTACAACGTTCCCTTAAGCCAAAGACAATACAGAGCAAGACCTTAACTCTCTTCAATTCTGTGAAGGCTGAGAGAGGTGAGGAAGTTGCAGAAGAAAAGTTTGAAGCCAGCAGAGGTTGGTTCATGAGGTTTGAGGAAAGAAGCCGTCTCCATAACATTAAAAGCACAAAGTGAAGCAACAGGTGCTTATGTAGAAGATGCAGCAAGTTATATAGAAGATCTAGCTAAATAATGAAGGTGACTACACTGAACAGTAGATTTTCAATGTAGATGAAACAGCCTTATATTGAATGAAGATGCCATTTAAGACTCTCATAGGTAGAGAGGTGAAGTTAATGCTTCAAAGCTTCAAAGGACAGGCTGACTCTCTTGTTAAGGGCTAATGCAGCTGGTAACTTTAAGTTGAAGCCAATGTTTATTCACCATTCCCAAAATCCTAGGGACCTTAAGAATTATGCTAAATCTACTCCACCTACAATCACTATAAATCACTATAAATAGAACAACAAAACCTGGATGACAGCACATCTGTTGACACACAGCTCACTGAATAGCTTAAGACCAATGTTGAGGTCTACTGCTCAGTAAAACAAAACCAAAAACCAAAAAACATTCCTTTAAAAATATTACTACTCACTGACACCTCACCTGATTACCCAAGAGCTCTAATGGAGATTTACGATGAGATCCTTGTTGTTTTCATGCCGGTTAACACAAAATCCATTGTGCAGTCCATGGATCAATGAGTAATGTCTACTTTAGAGTCTTATTATCCAAGAAATACATCTCATAAGGCCATACTGCCATAGAGAGTAATTCCTCTGATGGATCTCGGCAAAATAAATTGAAAACCTTCTGGAAAGGATTCACCATCTAGGTGCCATTAAGAGCATTCATAATTAATGAGATGAGGTCGGCATATCAACATCAATAGCAGTTTGAAAGAAGTTGACTCCAGCCTTCATGGATGACTTTCAGGGTGTCAAGACTTCAGTGGAGCAAGTAACTGCAGATGAGGTGGAAATATCAAGAGAACTAGAATTAAAACAGAGCCTGAAGATATACCTGCATTGATAAAATATCATGATAAAACATTAGTGGATGTGGAGTTGCTTCTTATGGATGAGCAAAGAAAGTGGTTTCTTGAGATGGAATCTACTCCTGGTGAAGGTGCTGTGAAGATTGCTGAAATGACAGCAAAAATTTAGGATATGACATAAACTTAGTTGATAAAGCAGTGGCAGGGTTTGAGAGGATTGAGTCCAATTTTGAAAGAAGTTCTAAGGTTGGTAAAATATCAAATAGCACTGCATGCTACAGGGAAGTCATTCCTGAAAGGAAGAGTCAATTAATGTGATAAACTTCATTGTTGTCTTATTGTTAGAAATTGCCCCTGCCACCCCAATCATCAGTCAGCAGCCATCAATGTCTAGGCAAGACCCTCCACCATCAAAAAGATTATGACTCACTGAGGGCTCAAATGATGTTTTGCCCTTTGCTGACCTTGGGCCTATTTACCCTCATGTGAATTCCTAGCCCTTTTCTTGCTTTTTTTTTGAGGGCGGATTAAGTAAAAAACACATAATATAAACTTTACCATCTTCACAATTTTTTTTTTTTTTGGCGGTACGCGGGCCTCTCACTGTTATGGCCTCTCCTGTTGCGGAGCACAGGCTCTGGATGCGCAGGCTCAGAGACCATGACTCACGGGCCCAGCCCAGATCCCGCGGCATGTGGGATCTTCCTGGACCGGGGCACAAACCCATGTCCCCTGCATCGTCAGGCGGACTCTCAACCACTGCACCACCAGGGAAGCCCCATCTTCACCATTTTTAAATGTAAATGTTCAATAGTGTTAAGTATATTCACATTGTTGTGAAGCAAATCTTGAGATATTTTTATCTTACAAGCCTGAAACTCTAAACCCATTGACAACGATTTCCCCCTTCCCCTTTCCTCCTTTCTTCCATACAGCCTTTAGTACCACTGAAGGTGTGGCAGGATGATAATACTAGAGCCCCTAGTAATCACCATTCTATTCTTTATTTCTATGAACTTGACTACTTTTGATATCTCATATAAGTGGAATCATAAAGTATTTGTCATTTCCTGAGTGGATTGTGTCACTTAGTACAATGCCTTCAAGGTTCAGCCATGTTGTAGCATGTGTCAGAATTTCTTTCCTTTGTAAGGCTGAATAATATTCTATTGTATCTACATATTACATGTTTTATTCACTCATCTACTGATGGATATTTGGATTGCTTACAATCTCTTAACTCTTATGAATAGTGCTGCTATAAACATTAGTGTGAAAAGATCTGAAATGCAGCTTTGAATTTTTTTGTATATATACCTGGAAGTGGGATCACTGGATCATATGACTCTTCTATTTTTAAATTTTTGGTGGAAACGCGATATTTCTGTTTCTCTTCTTTTTTATAGTAATCATCTTAATGGTTGTAAGGTGATATCTTATTGTGGTTTGATTTGCATTTCTCTTATGATTAGTGATGTTGAACATTTTTATATATGCTTATTGGCCACTTGTATATCACCTTTGGAGAAATGTCTATTCAAGTCCTTTGTCCATTGTTTAATAGTATTATTTCATTTGTTGTTTTTGAGTTGTAGGAGTTCTTTCTTTATTTTGGATATAAATATAAATTCTTCCCTGTTCTTTTCATAGAACTAATTCTTGCAGGCTATGTGTCCTAAGCTTCCATTTCAACTGGCTATTTCTGAGATCTGCCATTGGAAGGATTTGGTGGAATACTGGGAGATGAAAGAAAGAGAGAAGTCAGGAGCTTTCCCTTACTTATTTCTTCCTCAGAAAATGTGTCTAGCAAAGATTATGTGGGTATATATATTTATATATAATCTCCTCTTTGGCTCTAATTACAGTGTCAAAAGCCCATTGTGGACCCAGCTTCCACTCAGGGTTATCTCCCTCCAATCTGGAGGTAGAAGAGAATTTTGGTTTTGTTTGTTTTGTTTCCTCTTTGGCTTCTAAGCATTTATTTCACTTGGGCAAAAAAAATCCCCTATGTTAAATTTCCTTTATGTTTTATGTGGTCTCTTTGGTCTCCTAAACCTATCAAGATCATAGTGTATTTTTTTCTGAGTATTCATGACATTAAAAAAAATGTTTTGTAGTAGAATGTTATTAGTCTTAATATAGACCCTGGATATTTTTCAATTGTGGTAAAATTTGCACATAGAGAAATGCAGAAATATTATTTTCAACTTATTGCTGTGATAAATATATGCAACTTTATAATCAACATCTCAATTCAGATACAAAACATTTTCTTCAGTTTAGAAAGTTCCAGAGTTCCAAGGCTCTGAAGATACACTCTTCAGTGAAATAAGCATAACTAGTGAAAATTATTTAAAAACCAATCACTTAAAATCTCTGGAGGGAATTCCCTGGAGGTCCAGTGGTTAGGACCCCATGCCTCCACTGCTGGGGTCCCAGGTTCAATTCCTGGTTGGGGAATTAAGATCTGGTAAGTCAAGTGGCTAAGCCAAAAAAAAAAAAAATTATCTGGAAATTGTCCTAAGGGCATACAGAAAACAAAGTAACATTTTTGAAGATAATCTACTAAAACACAATAAAATAGCAAGAGTCTGTCACATTCAAACTGTGACCTCCTTTTCCTCTTACTATCAGCATGACCAAAACTCTACTCCAGGTGGGTGCAGCCAAGAACACATCACTCCCTCTAGCCCCAGCTCTAGTCAAGAGCTATGGTACTCTCCCCAAAGCAGCAACCTCCCCAAATTTCTCTTCCCTTTAACTCTGAGTTGCAGAGGCTTAATTCAAGGCTGGTGTGCCTGAGAGGCTGAGGACTCCTTTCTTCCATGCAGCCTTTAGTACCACCCGATGTGTGGCAGGATGATAATATTAGAATCCTAATCATCCTCACCTTAGATCACTCATGGGCACTTAGTACATTCATGGAGTACTAAGTGCTTTCATAGGGCAATTTCTTATGTAGGGAGAGGAAAACCAAATAAACCAGAATCTACTGCATCTGCCCTAACCTGCACTTAAAGCAAGGGTGTCAGTCAGAAAGAATTGTGCCAAGTCCCTGACATAAGCACCAGAGCTCTAGATCAGATATTTTGACCAGAGGTAGAGACAGGCTATAAAACAGAGAACTTTAAAATTTTCCCCTAAAGAGCCAAACTTATTTAAAACAGGGAAAGAAGAATTTCAGTCCTAAGGCAACTCTAGAAAACAATGGAAATTTTGATAGTAAGCAAGGTAAATCATAAACTAGCTACTTTACCAGACAGAACTAGGGAAAGAGAGCTAAGAAGGGTCCTCTGGGGTAAGAACAAATCACAAAGCCCTATCTCAAAACTACCACTGCTAAGAATACGAAACAACCTATGGAATAAGTGATGATGCCCCTGTGTTTTGTTGAAAATAATAGAGCAATCAGCTGGCAATTGGTGGAACTTAATAGCTGGATGTGGTCAGAAAATGAAAGAAAGAAGGAGTCCTATTAAAACTACTGTCATGCCAAGGTGAATTTGCAAATACCCCAGTCCATGTACTTTGAAGAACAACATCAGAGGAGTCACAGGAGAAAATATGAATCATTAAAATAGTTCAGCCAGTCACTAAACAAATTTAAAATGTGAACAAAAATAGGAAGGTAGATGTGGGGAGACAATAAATCAGAATTTCTATAATATATTATCTATAATCACCAGATTTCAACAAAAAATTATAAAGTATGCAAGGAAACCAAAAAGTCTGACCAATACACAGGGGAAAAAAAAATGCAAGCAACAAAAACTGTCTGTGAGAGAGTCCAGATATTGACGAAACCTGCAAAGACTTCATGGTAGACATCATAAATAAATTCAAATAAACAATGGAAACCATGCTTAATAATGAAAAAAATTTACTTCTATGCCTCATCAAATAGAGAATATCAATAGAGATAAAAATATTTAAAAAAAATGAAACCCTGGAGTCGAAGAATACACTGAAATGAAAAATTTACTAGAGGTGCTCAAGAGGAGATGTGAACTGGCAGAAGTAATTAGCTAATTTGAAGACAGATAATAGAGATTAGGTAATTCAAATAATTGACATTTAAAATATTTTATTGTAAAAAGTATTTTGTTATTATGCTGGATAATGTAATTGATTTTCAAATATTAAACCTAACTTGTATTCCTTGTATAAACTTAAATGGTCCAAAACATATTATTCTGACTTATGCATACTGCTGGCTTCAATTTTGATAATGTTTTAATTAAGAATGATTGTGTTCATGAGAAATATTGGTCTATAACTGGTTTTCTTACAATGTCTTTATTAGGTTTTTCTATCAAATTAACCCAATTCCATAAAATGTGGGTGGGTGTTTTCTCTGCCACTATTCTCTGCAAGGTTTGTATAAGACTAGTATTCCACTTAAATATTTGATATAATTCACTGGTGAAACTTGTAGACTTAGATTTCTTTGAATAGTAATAAAAAATTTCCACTTTTTAATTTTTTTAAATCTTTTCTGGTTGGTCCAACTTTACATTTACTGTCACTTTACTTCATTATGAAGATATCTTTTTGCATTTCTTTTATGTGACAAAATATTTGTCTTCCAGTTTGAAGAATATTTTCACTGATTATAGAATTCTTTCTTTTTCAGAACTTTAAAAATATTATTCTATTATCTTATGGCCTCCATTGTTCCTGGACTTTCTTTCTTTCTTTCTTTTCTTTCTTTCTTTCTTTCTTTTTTTCTTTTTTTCTTTCTTTCTTTCTTTCCTTCTTTCTTTCTTTCTTTCTTTCTTTCTTTCTTTCTTTCTTTCTTTCTTTCTTTCTTTCTTTCTTTCTTTCTTCCTTCCTTCCTTCCTTCCTTCCTTCCTTCCTTCCTTCTTTCCTTCCTTCCTTCCTTTTCTTTTTATTGGAGTATAGTTGTTTTACAACGTTGTATTAGTTCCTACAGTAGAGCAAAGTGAAGTAAAGTTCCCTGTGCTAAAGAGCAGGTTCTCATTAGTTATCTATTTTATACATATTAATTGGTGAATATATGTCAATCCCAATTTCCCAATTCACCCCACACCCCTTTCCCCCCTTGGTGTCCATATGTTTGTTTTCTACATCTGTGTCTTTATTTCTGCTTTGCGAACAGGTTCATCTGTACCATTTTCTGATACCCACATATATGCATTAATATATGATATTTGCTTTACTCTTTCTGACTTACTTCACTCTGTATGACAGTTTCTAGGTCCATCCATGTCTATACAAATGACCCAATTTTGTTCCTTTTTATGACTGAGTTATGTTCCATTGTATATAGGTACTAGATCTTCTTTATTCATGTGTCGATGGGCATTTAGGTTGTTTCCATGACCTGTCTATTGTAAATATTGCTGCAATGAACATTGGGGTGCATGTGTCTTTTTTTTTTTTTTTTTTTGTGGTAAAAGGGCCTCTCACTGTTGTGGCCTCTCCTGTTGCGGAGCACAGGCTCCAGATGCACAGGCTCAGTGGCCATGGCTCACGGACCTAGCAGCTCCGTGGCATGTGGGATCTTCCTGGACTGGAGCACGAACCCATGTCCCCTGCATCGGCAGGCGGACTCTCAACCACTGCACCACCTGGTAAGCCCACGTGTCTTTTTTAGTTATGGTTTTCTCAGGGTATATGTCCAGTAGTGGGATTGCTGGGTCATATGGTGTTTTCTATTTTTAGTGTTTTAAGGAACCCGCATACTGTTCTCCATAGTGACTGTATCAATTTACATTCCCACCAAAAGTGAAAGAGGGTTCCTTTTTCTCCACACTCTCTCCAGAATTTATTGTTTGTAGATTTTTTGGTGTTGGCCATTCTGACAGGTGTGAGGCAACACTTCATTGTAGTTTTGATTTGCATTTCTCTAATAATTAGTGATGTTGAGCATCTTTTCCTGTGCCTACTGGCCATCTGTATGTCTTGGTTGTAGAAATGTCTACTTAGGCATTCTGCCCATTTTTTAATTGGGTTCTTTGTTTTTTTGGATATTGAGCTGCATGAGCTGTTTGTATATTTTGGAGATTAATCCTTTGTCAGCTGATTGGTTTGAAATTATTTTCTCCCATTCTGAGGGATGTCTTTTTGTCTTGTTTATGGTTTCCTTTGTTGTACAGAAGCTTTTAAGTTTCATTAGGTCCCATTTGTTTATTTTTGTTTGTATTTATTTTACTCTAGAAGGTGGGTCAAAAAAGACCTTGCTGTGATTTGTGTCAGAGAGTGTTCTTCCTATGTTTTCCTCTAAGAATTTTATAGTGTCCAGTCTTACATTTAGGTCTTTAATCCATTTGGAGTTTATAATTGTGTATAGTGTTAGGAAGTGTTCTAATTTCACCCTTTTACATGTAGCTGTCCAGTTTTCCAAACACCACTTATTGAAGAGACTCTCTTTTCTCCATTGTATATTCTTGCCTCCTTTGCCATAGATTAATTAACCATAGGTGAGTGTGTTTATCTCTGGGCTTTCTATCCTGTTCCATTGAGCTATATTTCTGTTTTCATGTCAGTACTATACTGTCTTGATTACTGTAGCTTTGTAGTATAGTCTGAAGTCAGAGACCCTGATTCCTCTAGCTGTTTTTGTTTTTTTTGTTTTTTTGTTTTTTTTTCCTCAAGACTGCTTTGGCTATTCAGAGTCTTTTGTGTCTCCATCCAAATCCAAAGATTTTTTGTTCTAGTTCTGTAAAAAATGCCATTGGTAATTTGATAGGAATTGCATTCAATCAGTAGATTAATATGGGTACTATAGTCATTTTCACAATATTGATTCTTTCAATCCAAGAACATGGTATATCTCTCCATCTGTTTGTGTCATCTTTGATTTCTTTCATCAGTGTTTTATAGTTTTCTGAGTACAGGAATTTTACCTCATTAGGTAGGTTTAATCATAGGTATTTTATTCTTTTTGTTGTGATGGTAATGGGACTCTTTCTTTAATTTCTCTTTCTGATCTTTCACTATTAGTGTATAGGAGTGCATGAGATTTCTGTGAATTACTTTTTTATCCTTCTACTTTACCAAATTCATTGATTAGCTCTAGCAGTTTTCTGGCCACATCTTTAGGATTTTCTATGTATAGTATCATGTCATCTGCAAACAGTGACATTTTTACATCTTCTTTTCCAATTTGAATTCATTTTATTTATTTCTTTTTTTTCTTCTCTGATTGTCAAGGCTAGAACTTCCAAAACTATGTTGAATAAGGGTGGTGAGAATGGAAATCCTTGTCTTATTCCTGATCTTAGAGGAAATGTTTCAGTTTTTCACCATTGAGAATGATGTTTGCTGTGGGTTTGTCGTATATGGCCTTTATTATGTTGAGGTAGGTTCCCTCTATACCCACTCTCTGGAGAGTTTTTGTCATTAATTGATGTTGGATTTTGTCAAAAGCTTTCTCTGCATCTATTGAGATGATCTTATGGTTTTGATTCTTCAGTTTGTTAATATGGTGTATCACATTGACTGTTTTGCATATATTGAAGAATTCTTGCATCCCTGAAATAAATCTCACTTGATCATGGTTTATGATCGTTTTAATGTATTGTTGGCTTCTGTTTGCTTGTATTTTGATGAGGATTTTTACATCTATATTTATCAGTGACGTTGATCTGTAATTTTCTTTCTTTTTGTAGTATCTGTGTCTGGTTTTGGTCTTGGTGATGGTGGACTCATAGAATGAGTTGGGAGTGTTCCTCTGAAAATTTTTGGAGGAGTTTGAGAAGGATGGGTGTTAGCGCTTCTCTAAATATTTATTAGAATTCACCTGTGGAGCCATCTGGTCCTAGGCTTTTGTTTGTTGGAAGATTTTTAATCAATTTCATTGCTTGTGATTGGTCTGTTCATAATTTCTATTTCTTCCTGGTTTAGTCTTGAAGATTATACCTTTCTAAGAATTTGTCCATTTCTTCCAGGTTGTCCATTTCATGGGCATAGAGTTGCTTGTAGTAGTCTCTTATGATCATTTGTATTTCTGCATTTTCCCTTGTAACTTCTCCTTTTTCATTTCTAAATTTATTGATTTGAGTCCTCTCCCTCTTTTCCTAGATGAGTCTGGCTAAACGTTTATCAGTTTTGTTTTTCTTTTCAAAGAACCAGCTTTCAGCTTTATTGATTTTTGCTATTGTTTTCTTTGTTTCTATTTCATTTATTTCTGCTCTGATCTTTATGATTTTTTTCCTTCAACTAACTTTGGGGTATTTTGTTCTTTCTCTAGTTCCTTTAGGTGTAGGTTAGACTGTTTATTTGAAATTTTTCTTGTTTCTTGAGGTAGGATTCTATTGATATAAAATTCCCTCTTAGAACTGTTTTTGTTGTATCTCACAGGTTTTGAATTGTCGTTCTCCATTGTCTTTTGTCTCTAGGTTTTTTTCTTCCTTTTTTTTTTTTTTTTTTGATTTCTTCAGGGGTCTCTTGGTTATTTAGTAGCATATTGTTTAGCCCCCATGTGTTTGTGTTTTTTACAGTTTTTTTTCCTGTAATTGATTTCTAATCTCATGTCATTGCAGTTGGAAAAGATGCTAGATATGATTTCAATTTTCTTAAATTTACCGAAGCTTGATTTGTGACCCAGGATGTGATCTAACCTGGAGAATGTTCCATGTGCCCTTGAGAAGAAAGTGTATTCTTCTGCTTTCAGGTGGAATGTCCTATAAATATCAATTAAATCTATATGGACTATTGTGTCATTTAAAGCTTGTGTTTCCTTATTTATTTGCTTTCTGGATGATCTATCCATTGGTGTAAGTGAGGTGTTAAAATCCCCCACTATTATTGTGCTACTCTCAATTTCCCTTTTATGGCTGTTAGCATTCACCTTATGTATTGAGGTGCGTATGTTGGGTGCATATATATTTATAATTGTTATGCTTTCTTCTTGGATTGATCCTTTGATCATTATGTAGTGTCCTTCCTTATGTCTTGCAACAGTCTTTATTTTAAAGTCTATTTTATCTGATAGTATTGCTACTCCAGCTTTCTCTTGATTTCCATTTGCATGAAATATCTTTTTCCATTCCCTCACTTTCAGTCTGTATGTGTCCCTAGGTCTGAAGTGGGTCTCTTGTAGACAGCCTATATACGGGTTTTGTTTTTGTAACCATTCAACCAATCTGTGTCTTTTGGTTGGAGAATTTAATCCATTTACATTTAGGGTAATTGTCGATATGTAAGTCCCTATTACCATTTTCTTAATTGTTTTGACTTTGTAGGTTTTTTTCTTCTCTTGTGTTTCCCACCTAGAGAAGTTTCTTTAGCATTTGTTGTAGAGCTGGTTTTATGGTGTTGAATTCTCTTAGCTTTTGTTTGTCTGTAAAGTTTCGATTTCTCCTTTGAATCTGAATGAGATCCTTGCTGGGTAGAGTAGTCTTGGCTGTAGGTTTTTCCCTTTCATCACTTTAAATGTATCCTGCCACGCCCTTCTGGCTTGCAGAATTTCTGCTGAAAGATCAGCTGATAACCTTATGGGGATTCCCTTGTGTATTATTTGTTGCTTTTCCCTTGCTGCTTTTAATATTTTTTCTTTGGATTTAATTTTTTATAGTTTGATTAATATGTGTCTGGGAATGTTTCTTCTTGTTTTTTTTTTTTTTTTCTGTATGGGACTCTCTGTGCTTCCTGGAGTTGATTGACTATTTCCTTTCCCATGTTAGTGAAGTGTTTGACCATAATCTGTTTGAATATTTTCTCAGACACTTTCTCTTTTCTTCTTGGACCCCTATAATTCAAACATCAGTGCATTTAATGTTGTCCCAGAGGTCTCTGAGACTGTCCTCAATTCTTTGCATTCTTTTTTCTTTATTGTGCTCCATAACAGTTGTTTCCACCATTCTATCTGCCAGCTCACTTATGCTTTCCTCTGCATCAGTTATTCTGCAATTGATTCCTTCTAGAGTATTTTTAATTTCAGTTATTGTGTTGTTAATCACTGTTTGTTTGTTCCTTTTTTTCTAGGTACATGTTAAATGTTTCTTGTATTTTCTCCATTCTGTTTCTGAGATTTTGGATCATCTTTACTATCATTCCTCTGAATTCTTTTTCAGGTAGACTGCCTGTTTCTTCTTCATTTGTTTGGTATTGTGGGTTTTTACCTGACTCCTTCATCTGTAACATATTTCTCTGTCTTCTTTCATTTAACTTACTGTGTTTGGGGTCTCCTTCCTGCAGGCTGCAGGGTTGTAGTTTCTCTTATTTCTGGTGTCTGCCCACAGTGGGTATGGTTGGTTCAGTGGTTTGTGTAGGCTTTCTGAAGGGGGGAGACTGGTGCCTGTGTTCTTGGTGTTGGAGATGGATCTTGTTTCTCTGATGAGCAAGGTCACATCCAGTGGTGTATTTTGTGGTGTCTGTGAGCTTAACATGACTTTAGGCAGCCTCTCTATTAATTTGAGTGGTTGTGCTCCTGTCTTGCTAGTTGTTTGGTATGAGGTGTCCAGCACTGGAGCTTGCTGGCTATTGGGGGGAGCCTGGTCTTGGTTTTGAGATGGAGACTTCTAGAGGAGCTCTTCCCAATTAATATCCCCTGGGGCTAGGAATTATCTGGCAGTTCAATGTCCTGGACTCCACTCTCCCACCTCAGAGGCTCAGACCCAACCTCTGTCTGGAGCACCAAGACCCTGCAAGCTGCACAGAGGAAAAATAAAGAAAGAAAATGAACAGACACACACACACACACACACACACACACACACACACACAAGAAAAGAAATTGAACAGACAAACAAAACCCAAGACAAATGTTGAAAGCAAAACCAAAAAGACCAGCTTAGACTCTGACCTGGCCCAGCTTCTGAGTGTACTTGCCCCCAAAATCCACAGCCTCTATAGTGGGATCACTTGTCTATGCAGATATTCTACACATGCAGGGTTTACCAAGCCAATTGTGGGGACTTTATCCACTGCTCCTGTGGCTGCATGGAGAGATTTCCCTTTCTCTTCTTTGGTTGCACTGCCCTTGGAGTTCAGCTTTAGTTTTGGCCCCTCCTCTGCATGTGGGCCACCCTCAGGCATCTGTTCCTTGCCCAGACAAGAGGGGGCAAAAGCAGTGGCTGATTAGGTCTCAAGCTGGGGAGAGGGAGGGATATGCAGTCACAATTAGGATGGAAGGGGTGTACCTGCAGCAGCAGAGGCCAGTAGGAAATTGCAACAGCCAGAGACACACTGTTTGCTCTCTTGGGGAAGTTGGCCCTGGATCATGGGACCCTCATCAGTGGCGGGCTGCACAGGCTCCCAGGAAGGTGTGGGTACTTGCTCACAGGACCCTTGGTAGTGGTGTTGGCAGCAGTAGCCATTGCGCCCGCCTCTGGTGTCTGAGATAGCAGTCGCAGCTCGCCCCTGGCATTAGAGCTCATGTAGGTGGTGCTCTGCTCTCTGTGAGCACATGGAGAAAGAAGCTCCTAGGGCAGACCCAACCTCTCCTCGAGCACCTCACAACAATGGTCTCTTGCCTCTCTGGCAGGTCCAGGTTTCTTCCTGGACTCCCTCAGTTGTGGTACACTAGCCCCCTCAGACTGTCTTCACACAGCCAGCCCCAGTCCTCTCTCTGGGGTCTGAGCTCTGAAGACCAAGCCTCAGCACCCCACGCCCACCCACTCCGGCATGTGAGCAGACAAACCCCTCAGGCTGGTGAGTGCTGGTCAGCACCAATCCTCTGTGTGGGATTCTTTGCCCTCTGCTCCCTTGTTGCTATGCTCTCTTCTGTGGCTCCAAATCTTCCTCCTGCCCCATCCCCTCCAGTGAGGGGGCTTCCTAGTGTGTGGAAAATTTTCCTCCTTCACAGCTCCCTCCCATAGGTGCAGGTCTCATCCTCATTCCTTTGTCTCTTTTTTATGTTTTTTTCTTTTTATCTTTTACCCCTACCCAGTTACATGAAGATTTTCATGCCTTTTTGGAAGTCGGAGGTCTTATGCCAGAGTTCAGTAAATGTTCTGTAGGAGTTTTTCCACATGTAGATGCATTTTTGATGTATTTGTGGGGAGGTAGGTGATCTTCAAGAGTTACTCCTTCACCATCTTCCCAAAAACCACCCTGGGCATCTTATAATTGGTCTCTTATTTGTAATATGCTTTTTAAAATTTTTTACTTATTTATTTATTTGGCTGTGCCATGTCTTAATTGTGGCATGCAGAAGCTTTAGTTGCTGCATGCAGGATCTTTAGTTGCTGCATGCAGGATCTTTAGTTGTGGAATGTAGGATCTTTAGTTGTGGAATGTAGGATCTTTAGTTGTGGGATGTGGGATCTTTAGTTGCAGCATACAAGTTCTTTGTTGCAGTATTCAGGATCTAGTTCCCTGACCAGGAATTGAACCTGGACCCCCTGCATTAGGAGCTTGGAGTCTTAACCACTGGACCACACAGGAAGTCCCATAATGTGCTTTTAAAAATTATTTTATCTCTCTTTCCAGCATGTTGACTGTAATGTGTCTAAGAATGATCTTCTTTGGATTTATCCTGCTCAGGGTTCCCTGAAATTCTTGGATGTATTTGTTGTTTATTTTGTGATATTTGACAATTTGGGGCATTTTATTCAGTAAATTTTCTGTCTTCTTCTACCTTTCTTTTCCCCTTTTGGAACTTTGTTTACATATATATTAGACAACTTCATACTGTTCTACATGTAACTGTTGTTCCATTAACTTATTTTTTCATCCTTTTTTCCTCTGTAAAACAGATTGTGTAATGTATTTTTCCACTTTTAGTTCCTTGATTCTTTCTTCTACTACATATTTGTCGTTACACCAGTACATTGAACTTTTATTTCTGATATTCTACTTCTTAATTTTAGAATTCAAATTTGTTCTGATTTTTTATCATTTGCATTACTATGTTGCTATTTACCATCTGTTCATTCAGTATGCCATCTTTTTTATGTTATTCAACATATTTGTAATAAGTTTTTCAAAATGCTTGTCTGGTAATTCCAACATCTGTGTGAACTGTACATTTGTTTCTATTGGCTGACTTTTTCTCTTAACTATGAATTGTATTTTCATGTTTCTTCTCCTGTATACTGTTTTGATTGTATGATGAACATTATACTTATATAAATTATAGGGCTTCTGCTTTTTGTTTTTGTTCTCTGAATAATATTGCTTTTTGTTTAAATAGGTAGATAAATTACTTGCTGACAACCTTGAACTTCCAGATGCTTGGTTTCATATATTGTTAGTTAGATCATGTTTAAGTTTGACCTTTGTGTCGGGGAAAATCCTTAAGCATAGTGTATATTCTTTACTCATTAACTATGGCCTTTCTTGGGTTTCAGTAGGGAGCTTGGTGAATTGTTCCTCTAACTTGGTGGGATTAAAAATATAAATTCTATCTCCTCTTCAGTGGAGGAGAGTTGAAGTCTCTGTGCACATTCTTTTAGTTTCCCATCCATTACCTTCCATCAGACTCTCTGTTGTCTTTCCCACACTTGCACAGTTCATGGATCAGATATGAATATGACATCAGTTTACATATACATTTCAGATGTTCTCTTTTTGTGGCTTCTTTCTTTTCTGGAATTCTAACCCTGCTTTCTGGCCCCAGAATAGGCCTCTGTGACACATGTTCTAGAGCATGCCCTCAGGAGAAAAAACCATATGAATATAAACCTCTCTATGCCTTGCATTTTTTAAAAGATATTTTAAAATTATAATTTAGTTGTTATTTAAAAAGTCTATTACCACCATTATTTTTGTCTACTTAATTAAGGATATGTCATAAATAGAATGATTTGAGTACTTTTCTTTGAAGCTGACCTCCTTGCTGAAGTCATGATTATGTATAATTTATCTATTTACATTTCTGTTTATTTAAATGGGGAGTTGTATTTCTTTCAAATAATAACATTTCCTTCTAGTTGCTTGTGTTATTTTTATTAGTTTAACTTTATTTGTATAATTGGGTTGGCTAGCACCTTTGTACTATTATTCAAACTTAATTATTATTATTATTACTATTATTATTTTCTTAGATAATATTTTCTTAAATTACATTATGGAACACTTTGCTAGTTTGCTAAGTTTAACCCATTTAAAAAATAGGTTTAGAAATTGAATGCCATTATGCTTTTTCAGTATCTCTTAGGACAATCATACATTTACTCTTTGTTCTTTGGCTTAAAGATAGAATGAATGCTATTAATAGCTGTCATGATAATGAATCATTTGAGTATTCCAGAATGAATATTACTTGGTCAGAGAGTAATACTTTAATACATCATTGGGTTTTATTTTCTAATAATTTATTTAGAATTATTGAATCAATATTAACAAATGAAATTGTGTGATATTTTTCTTTTTTCCACATATTTGTAAGGTTATAATGCAAAGTTTATAAGCTTTGAATATATATTAGGAAGCTAATGTCTATGCTTGGGAACTCTTAAATACTGAATGAATCCAGGTGTTCCTTGAATAACATAGGGTTGAACTATGTGGGTCCACTTATACAAAGATTTTTTTTAAGTAAATATGTACTTGCCCTCCATATTCACTGGTTTAGTATCCATGGATTCATTCAACCATGAATTGACATTTCCATCGATAGTTTGTTGAATCTGGGAATGGGAAACCCAGGGATATGGAGGGCTAAATGTATTTATTGTACTCTCCATTTTATATAAGGGACTTGAACATCCACAAATTGTGGTATACAAAGGGGACTCCTGGAACCAATCCCTTGAAGATACTAAGGAAAGAGTGTATTTATTTTGATTAAAAGCTTATAAAAACTCAACAGTCAAGTCTTCTTATGGGTTTATATTTTTTTCCAATTTATTCATGATTACATTTATTTCTTTTAGAATTTCTACCTCTTCTTCACTCAATGTAGTTTTTATTTTTTTATATTGTTCTTTTCAGACAAATCTTAAAATGCATTAACATTAATTATTATGATAAGTTCTTTTGGAATATTTTATTTGATTGTATCTGTTGTCATTTAGTTGTATATAAACCACTAGTTTTTTTTAAGACTTTATTTTTATACAAGTTTTAACTTACCACAAAATTGAAGGAAAGAACAGAAATTTCCCATATGCCCCCTGCCCCTACACATGAATAGTTTCACCTATTATCAGCATCACTCTCCAGAATTGTGCATTATTTTTTTTACCAAGGTTTTTCCTACATTGACACATCATAATCACCCAAAGTCAATTGTTTACCTTAGGGTTCCATCTTGGTGCTGTACATTCTATGTTTTTGGACAAAAGTATAAATGCATATATCTATCATTAAAATATCATACAGAGTACTTCATTCTCCTAAAAGTCCTCTGTGTTCTACCTATATATCTCTCCTACCCACCTAAACCCCCGTGATCTCTGATCTCTTTATTGTTTCCATATTTGTGCCTTTTCCAGAATCTCATATAGATGGAACCATACAGTGTATAGTTTTTCATATCAGATTCTTTCCCTTCTAATATGCATTTATGGTTCCTCCATGCCTTTTTAGGACTTGAAAGCTCATTTCTTTTCAGAACTGATTAATATTCCACTATCTAGATGTACCACACTTTATTTGCCATTTCCTTGCTGAAGGACATCTTGATCGCTTCCAATGATCAGCAATCATGAATAAAGCTACTATGCACATCTCTTTGCAGGTTTTTATGTGGACGTAAGTTTTCAACTCCTTTGGGTAAACACCATGGACTATGATTGCTGGATTTTATGAATAAGAATGTGTTTAGTTTTGTAAGGAATTACTCAACTGTTCTTCAAAGTGGCTATACAATTCTGCATTTCCATCAGCAATGTTGGATAGTTTCTGTTGCTCTACATCTTTGCCAGCATTCAGTGTTGTCAGTGATCTGGATTTTGATTACTTTGGTAGATGTGTAAATGTATTTCATGGTTGTCTTAATTTGTATTTCCCAGATGACACATGATGTCGAGCATATTTCATCTACTTATTTGTCATCTGTATGTCTTCTTTAGTGAGGTCTCTGTTCAGGTCTTTGGCCCATTTTTTAATAGGGCTGTTGTTGTTTTTTTTATCATTGAGGTTTTTAAAAGTTCTTTAGACATTTTGGATAGCAGTCCTTTAACAGATGTGTATTTTTCAAATATGTTTTCCCAGTAGGGACTTGTCTTCTAATTTTCTTGATACTGTCTTTCAGGGAGCAGAGTTTTTAATTTTAATGAAGTCCAGCTTATCAATTATTTATGTCACAGATTGTGTCTTTGGTGCTGTATCTAAAAGGGCATTGCCATACCCAAGGTCAGTTAGATTTTCTCTGCTGTTGTCTTCTGGGAGATTTACACTTTTGCATTTTACATTTAGGTATATGGTCCATTTTAAGTTAATTTTTGTGAAGAGTATAAGTTCTCTGTCTAGATTCTTTTCTTTTTTTGTATGTAGATGTCCAGTTATTTTAGCACAATTTGTTGACAAGACTGTATTCACTCCATTGTGTTACCTTTGTTCCTCTGTCAAAGATCAGTTGAATATATTTATGTGGGTCTATTTCTGGGTTCTCTATTCTGTTCCATTGATCGATTTGTCTATTCTTCCTGTCTTGATTACTGCTTTGTGCATTTTTCTAGCTTTTCTTTTACTTATTTGTATTAGCAATTGTTTGTCTATTTCCTTGACTATTTTCAGAGTTTAATTACTTAGATTTACTTATCAATTTTAACGTTATTTACTTTAAAAAATTTGTATGGAGCCTATTTCTTTTATATAGTTCACCGTGGTAGTGTAAGTTTGTCTTGTTTAGGAAATCCTATGAACTTAGAGTAGTAAAGATAATTTCCAACATCCTCTTTCAAAACTTATAAAGTTTTGCTCTTTAAGTTGTTAATCCAATGACAATTAACATTTGGAATAGTGTGAGGTCAGAGTACTAGTTCCTACATTAACAACCAACTGTTCCAACATTATTTTCTGAGTGCTGCACACTGTCTCATTTGTTTATTCATTCAATTGACATTTATTGAGCACCTGCTATGTGCCAGTAATAATTTCAGATATTATATTTCACAGAAATATTAAGGAACTTGGAATACATCAGTGAAAAATATAGAATCCTGTCCCTAATGGAGCTTATGCTATTTACTATATGTAAAGGGAGACATATAGTAAAGAGTAACATAGTAAATTATTATCACATAGAATATGTCAGAAGTGGGTGAATGCTATTAAAAATAAGAGCAGGCCAAGCTGGATGGGAGAGTTTTATTGAAATTTAGAATGCTTAGGATAGGGTTAACTAAAATATAAAATTTGGGCAAAAGTCTAAATGATCGAGGCTATGAACATTATTGATAGAACGGCCACTTCCAAAGCCCTGAAGCAATAAAATGCTTGCTATTTTTACAGAAAACTAAGAGGCCAGAATGTTGCGGAAAGAGAGAGGAAGGAGGAAAGACTGGAAGATGAGGTGCAAGAGTAAATGGAGGAAGGGGAGGGCTAGAACATGTGAGTCCTTTAGGCCACGGCAAAGATACTGGACTTTACTAGGTGAGATAAGCAGCTGCTATGAGGCTTTAGCCAGGAGTGACCAATCTGACTGCTGCATTCTGGATGGTGTATCATTGAAAAGGTAATGGTGAAGATGGCTCAGTTTACAGAGGGCAATAAAGAGTGGCAAGGTTTGGGGCACACTTTGAAGGTAAAGCCAAGAGGAGTTCCTGGTGGATTAATGGTTTTAGAATACTCCAAGGATGTAGGCTAGAATATTTGCCTAATCAGCTAAAAAGACTGACTTGCCATTCCTGGGATGAGAATGGCTGTGGTGATAGATGTGTACAAAATCAAGGTCAGTGTTGGTCTGTTTTCTGGAAGGTCTATTAGACACAATATGCCTGCATTTTAATCTGTTTTGTACACTTCTTACTCCAGCCTCTTCTGCAGAGTCCAGTTCTGTGCCAACTTCAACCACCCTGTGGGTGTGCAACCTGGCAATGTTTTGCCTGAAGCTCATGCCATGCACTTCACACTTCATGCCTCAGAGGCTTCTCTACAGCTTGAAATCGTTTCAAGCTCTGAAAACTATTTCAGAGAACCTCTGCATTCATACACGCCTACTCCAAAGAGACCACCCAGGGGCAAAATCTCCCAGATAAATATTTATTAGATAGGTTTCATAAGACTCCTTATAAGGTCTCCAAATTTGAGAGTCTAAAACTCCCAAAGCTGACCAGTGAAGTACAAGCAATATAGGGAATGCAAATAAAGAATGTGTATCCAAGAGAAGGAAATGATCAACTGACAAATTCTACTGATACATCAAATAAAAGGAGAACTCAAGACTGACCACTGGGTTTATCAATCTGGAAGTCATTGGTGAGCCATGGCAAAAAATTTTGGTGAAATTTTGGGTTCAAAAGAATGATTGGAGTTGGTTTGACAGAAAGTGAGAATAAAGAATAAAATAAAAATAAAGAGTAAATCAAAAACTAGGAAGGTTAATTAGGTCCCATTTGTTTATTTTCAGATGAATGGATAAAGAAGATGTGGCACATACATACAATGGAATATTACTCTGCCATAAAAAGGACTGAAACTAGGTCACTTGTAGAGACGTGGATGGACCTAGAGTCTGTCATACACAGTGAAGAAAGTCAGAAAGAGAAAAACAAATATCATATATTAAAGCATATATGTGGAATCTAGAAAAATGGTGCCAATGAACCTATTTTCAGGGCAGGAATAGAGATACAGACATAGAGAATGGCTGTGTAGACACAGGGGAGTGGGATGAACTGGGCGATTGGGATTGACGTATGTGCACTGCCATGTGTAAAACAGATAGCTAGTGGAAACCTGCTGTATAACACAGGGAACTCAGCTCGTTGCTCTGTGGTGACCTAGATGGATGGGATGGGGGGATGAGAGGGAAGTCCAAGAGGGAGGGGATATATGTATACATATAGCTGATTCACTTCGTTGTACAGAAGAAACTAACACAACATTGTAAAGCAACTATACCCCCATAAAACAAATTTAGGAAGAAAAACACCAGGTTTGCTTGTCCAGGTCATTCCCACTCACATTCTATGGTTCATATTCTGCCAGGGGAACCAGGAATTGTAGTCTCACTGGAGAGTCATGATCAAACTATCTCTCTGTTGCTGGGGACAAAGCTAAGAACAAATATCCTTAGAAAAGTAGCAGTCTCCTTCAAAATCAGCTCATTTATTTTCAGAATTTCTTGTTTACTAATAAATGCATTTAGTATTTAAAACTCAATATAAATATTTTTTTTCTTCCTAAGCTTTCTTTAGCTGTGGCTGAGTTTCTCTTTTTAAAAAGAGGTTTTATTAAATAATTTTCTTTGTTAAAATAAGAGTTACTTTTTCTTTTCAGACATGAGGCTTATTTACTTCTGCATTTGAATCTTATACTTATTTTTTACATTATGGTCAGAGAATATATTCTCTATAATGGTGAGTCTATAAAAATTATTCAGACTTTTTTTTCTGTCTTAGAATATACTCCATTTTATGTACATTCATCATGTACTCAAAAAGAACCTGTATTCTCTATTTATTGTGTATTAATTTCTATAGTTAGATATTACTAAACTTGGTATTACAATTTTCTGTATAATTGCTTATTTTTGTTCACTCTCTTCCTTTTTGAGGTTATTTTATAATTTTAGTGTCATATTTAAATAGTCTTTTTCTTATATATTCTGTTATTTATCATTTTATGAAGGTTATATTGTTAAGTACATATGTGCTACTTTAATAGTATGTGTCAATCCCCTTTCTATAATGCTTGTTTTCATTCTATTTTATAAGATATTAAAATTGTTTCATATTTACTGAGTTCTTTTCCAATTTTTTATATTCCTTTTTAAAAATTTTTTTTTTTTTTTTTTGTAGATAACATATTGTGTCTTGTTTTTCTTGAACAATATAGTACTGAGAGTTTTTTGAGTGGTAAGTTAAATGCACTTATGCACTTGCTGTAATTTCTCTTACTATGAGAACTCATTTCTGCCTTTTCGTTTCATATATTTTTGAATTGCCATGCTTTTCCCTTTTCCTTCCTGACTTTCGTTGGATAGAAACATTTTACTTGGATTATTTGAAAGCTATATATTTTATTTTTTCCTTTAATGATTTGCTGTATTTATCCTTTTCCCAGTGATATGTTATATTTAATAAAGTTTGTATTTCCCTCCAAACATACTAAGCAGTTTAGAATTCTCTCCTACTCAGTCTGCACTGACTTCTACTGCACTGTGCCTCCCCCATGACACTGGTATTATCTACTGGATTTTTAGTGTTTTGTTATACTTTACACGATATTGGCTTTAAAATTCTTTCTCCTTTAAACAACACATTTTACAAATTTATTTATTTATTCTTACTTTTTCACAACATTCTTCTGGTTTTATTTTATTTTGCTAAAAAAAAATTCACTGAAGTATTTTCAAAGTGAGGTTTTGTATAATGAACAATCTATAGTCCTGGATTCCTGAAAATACCTTTATTGTTTTTCCTCATTTAAAAGAATATGCAGGGCTTCCCTGGTGGCGCAGTGGATGAGAGTCCGCCTGCTGATGCAGGGGACACGGGTTCGTGCCCCGGTCTGGGAGGATCCCACGTGCCGCGGAGCGGCTGGGCCCGTGAGCCATGGCCACTGAGCCTGCGCGTCCGGAGCCTGTGCTCTGCAACGGGAGAGGCCACAACAATGAGAGGCCCACGTACCGCAAAAAAAAAAAAAAAAAAAAAAGAATATGCAATTCCAGGATCAAATTTACTGTAATTTTGAAGAGAGTACAACATTTTTTTCCCCTCTATGTCCCATGTTGCTGATGAGATATCTGACAAAATCTGGTTAGTGAACCTTTATGAAGATCTGCTTTCTAATGCCAGGAGGATTTCAGCATTTTACTTTTGTCTTTAATCTTCTTAAATTTCACTGGATATAGCTAAAAATATATTCTTATCGTATTTGGATCTATGATTGCTTTCAAACTGAGTTATTTCAACTTTTTTAATTAAAAAATCTTATTGTTACTTTAAATGTCTTTCCCTCTTTTATTTCCATATATATGTGTTTTTACATATATATGTGTATTTCTCTCTATATATATTTACATAGACATATTTATTTTCATGTATATGTAATTCCATTTCTGCTTTATAATTGTTTCCATGTCTTCTTGTATCTTATCTCTAGCTTGAGAAAATGTCTATATATCCTTCCATGATTTCTTTTGAATAAGTCATTGATCTGATCTTTATGTTCAATAGTTTATTCTCTAGTTCTACCTGTTCTGCTATTTAATTACACCTAGTGGACTCTCTCTCTCTCTCTCTCTCTCTCTCTCTCTCTCTCTCTCTCTCTATATATATATATATATATATATATATATATATATACATATATATATAATATATATACACACATATATGTGTATATATATAAATCAGGTTTTTTGCTTGGTTCTGCTGTATATCTGCATGGTTCTGCTTCATATTACCAATATTCTTATATGTTTATTTTAGTGCATGTATTATGTTTGACTAGCTAAATTGTATATCAGTGGCATTAAGTCCATTGGGTTTTATCAAAGTTGTTTAGTTTCTTCTGTTTATTTATCAATGAGTAGACGACTTTGCATGCAAATTCATATTCACCCACAATATCAGTTTTATTGCTTGGCAATATTCACCAAGAAACCTAAGCAAGGAGCATATACAGGTTCTGAGAGCTCTCACTAAGACAGACTGGACAGATGGAATTTGCTCTTCCCTCAGTAGGATGACTGGCTTTCTATTTAATGCCTCACTAATACTAGCCTTTGTCAAGGGGAAATCCCCTGACTTCATGTGAGCAGGGAACATGTGGACAGGGGAAAAAGAAGGAGGACATAGTCAACGGTCCTCATTGCAGGAGGTGAGCTTCCTTTGTCAAGGTGAACAGGTGCTGTTGTTGCTCTGTCTCTTAGCAGTACCTGGGCAGGTGATGTTTCCCTTGGTGCAAAGAGCAAAGGAAAGGTGAAAAATGAGGACTTCCCTCCAATCTATCTCACTTATGTTAGGCTGTTTTCTCTTCAGACCACTGGTTTCTCACAGGGTTTATGCTACTCCAGAACTTTATCCTTCTCTTCCTGAACTTAGCTTGGGTTGGGTGGGGGGACTACAGAACTCATAGCTAGAGTTTATTCCCCATTTTCCTGGGACTCTGGAGTCTCTTATAATTATCTCTTCCAAGTATATGGTTTAATCTCCTTTCTCACCCTTCCATGGTTTAAGAAGGCTTGCAAGGAGTTAATCTATTAATCGATCATTTCAAAGAAAGAGCTCTTAGTTTATTTAGCCTTTGAAATATTTTTCTTCCAGTGTACTAGCTTTATTTCTCATCTTACCTAAAATCTCTTCCTGGTTTGTTTGAATTTATTTGTGTTTTATGTAAATTTGTTATTAGTTTTTTGTATTACTAATAAAAAATATTTATGATGAGGAATTTTCCTCTGAAAAAAATTCAGGCTCTTTCCTAAAACTTTTTCTGTAAAATGTACTAATTTTATTACCTTCCAAGTAACATTTGCCCTTGAATTGTTTTAAGGAAAATATTTAATTTCCAAATAGTCACTTTTTGTTTGTTTCTCAGTTTTTTTATTGTTTATTTTGTTGTTTTAAATTTTGTTATCATCAAGACTATATCTTATAAACATTCATTTGAATATTTGTTGTGGGCACCTTTGATCTATAAAATTTTAAAAATTTATTTGAAAATTTACTGATGTTACTTTTATTTTATAAATCAAAATCTCCTTTAGTTGATGGTCTCCTGTTATTCAGTGTAATTCAGATTTAGGATTATTATAACTTCTCATGAATTCTATTTTCTATTCTTGTAATATATTACTTTTCCTAACTGAAGACTTTAAGCTATAATTTTTTATTGGGGTATAGTTGCTTTACAATGTTGTGTTAGTTTCTACTGTACAATGAAGTGAATCAGCTATATATATACATATATCCTCTCCCTCTTGGACTCCCCTCCCACCTCCCATCCCACCCATCTAGGTCATCATAAAGCACCAAGCTGAGCTCCCTGTGTTATACAACATGTTCCCACTAGCTATCTGCTTTACACATGGCAGTGCACATATGTCAATCCCAATCTCCCAATTCATTTCACCCCCCTGCCCTCCCCAATGTACACACATCCTTTATCTACATCTGTGTCTCTATTCCTTCCCTGCACATAGGTTCATTTGTACCATTTTTCTAGGTTCCACATATATGCATTAATATATGATATTTGTTTTTCTCTTTCTGACTTACTTCACTGTGTATGACAGACTCTAGGTCTATCCACGTCTCTACAAGTGACCTAGTTTCAGTCCTTTTTATGGCTGAGTAGTATTCCACTGTATATACATATCACATCTTCTTTATCCATTCATCTGTCAATGGACATTTAGGTTGTTTCCATGTCCTGATTATTGCAAATTGAGCTGCAATGAACACTGGGGTACATGACTCTTTTTGAATTATGGTTTTCTCAGGGTATATGCCCCATAATGGTATTGCTGGGTCATATGGGAGTCCTATTTTTAGTTTTTTAAGGAACCTCCATAGTGTTCTCCATAGTGGCTGTATCCATTTATAATTTTGATTTTAATATTATTTTGTGGCTTTGTTCATCTTTTATTTTTATTCTTCATTTATCATTTTTTATAATTACCTACATTTAAATGATGTTTATCCCAGGGTGCCTATGTTTAATGGAATAATTTAGTCCTTTCATATTTATTATAATTGAAATATTTTATTGTGTCCTCTCATTTTATAGCAGATATTTACTTTTTTTTTTTTTTCCTGTGGTACGCAGGCCTCTCACTGTTGTGGCCTCTCCCATTGCAGAGCACAGGCTCCAGATGTGCAGGCTCAGTGGCCATGGCTCATGGGCCCAGCTGCTCTGAGGCATGTGGGATCTTCCCAGACCGGGGCACGAACCCGTGTCTCCTGCATTGGCAGGTGGACTCTCAACAACTGTGCCACCAGGGAAGCCCTACTCTACTTTTTTTAATTGTACCTTCTTTTTAAATTTTCTTACTTCGCTTTCTGTGATTAATTTCATCTGTTTCTCCAATGCTGCCTCTTCACATACCAGCGATTCCCTTAACCTCCTCCACACACAAAGGTACAGACCGTTTCTGCCCCTTAATTTGAAATCCTACAAAGCTTGCAAAGTTTAGTAAACTTTTTGGGTCATGAGATCATAATAATGTAACTGTATGTCTATATTTATACTTTATTTATATACATGTTTATATTTTATTTACTTAACTACCAGTCAGTCTAAGATGAAATATCTGTGAAATATTTACTTCCTTGCTAATGTGGCCACCTTCTAACTTAATGTATTTTGCTTGAGTAATTTAAACTATTATATTCAGCTCTTATTAATGTTGTTACAATATGTCTGTATGTTCTTTAACTCATACTTAGCATTTATATTACACATTTCTAAAGAAATTTTTATCATATTTTTAGTCTCAGCGTAACTAACTTCCTACAATTCTTATCTTACTTTTCATCTTCTTTTATTTTGATCTTAAGATAACTTGATCTCATAAGCCTGTAGACTAAATTGAGGGAGAAAGGCGAGTGTAAATGTTTTTTAGGGTCATTCTTTTGAAGTTGTCAGGTCTAACTGTTTGCCTTAAAGTGTTCATTTATTTATTCATTTAATTATTTTTTTGTTGAACACTGCTATGTGCAAGACACTGTTTTAGACTTTGAGGAAAAAAAAATGGGTGAAATTTCCTGTTCTAGCATTTATATTTTAATTGTCTATGACATAAATTATTAAAGATTTAAGTAGAGCAGATGCCAACAAGAGCAACAAAGAAAAATAAAACAGCCAAGGGCTCAGGGAATACTGAGGTGGAGTTATTTTGAACATGGTGGTTGTGGACATTGCTGCTTGAGAAGGTGACCTTTTAGCAAATGTCTGCAGGACATGAGGGAGAGAGTCACCAATATCAGTTAAGGGAGTGTTCCAGAAGGAGGAGAAGAGAAGTCATGATGTTCTTGCTCCACATGAAGAATGCAGGGTCCTCCAAGTAATACCAAGGAGACCCGTGGGCTGGAGTATTAGGAGCATGGGTGGTGATGTTGGGGGAGTAACAGGCAAAAATGGCAGAGAAGCAGTAGGAACTGGGGTCACATCTTGGAGCATCATATAGGCCACTATAACTTCCTTGGCTTCTACTTTGAATGAGAACTGATTAGCTAGCACTGAGTTGAGTAATGACATGATCTGACCTATTTTATGGGTCTCTGGCTACCAAGCAAAGAAGAGAGAAAGTGTATAAAGTAATCAGCAAGAGAACAGTTAGGAGGATACTGCAATCATCTGGATGAGAAACATGGTGGTATGATCATGGTGGGAGTAGTGAAGATGGCAGAAAATGTAGGACTCTGAATTCATCCTGAATAGAATGAATAGAATAGAATGTTCTGGGTTATCAGATATAAAGTGTGAGAGAAAGAGAGGAGTCAGAAAGAACCCCAAGTTTCTCAACTCTATTTGAGAAATAGAGCTGTTATTACCTGTGGGTGGGGAAGTATAGAAGTAAAGATTATTTGTTCAACATTGGCATATTTAGTTTGCAGTGCCTATTGGATAGCCAAGGAGGAAAATTTCAAACATGGTTAGATGTATGAACTTGGGACTCAGGGTAGAATTTAGACTGGCTGAACCTAAGATTCATGGTTTATAGAATTTTTTTTCCCTAGAAATCTACAGATGTTGACTTTCTGTTCTCAAAAACAGTGCTGCAATCCATATCATATGAATTTTATAATGAAATGAAAAAATGAATGAAAAATTTCTTATTACATTCAATGCAAATGGGGAGAAAAGAGTTACTAAATGATCTTTAATAGCAGTCATTTATCTTATGATAATATATCCTTTTAAAAATATTCTTACAGTTATGTATCACTATCTTAAATTACATTACCATAATTGCAGTTTCTAAATCTTCAGATTCAGAGTATAAAGTGTCTTCTGAATCACAATAAGATATTGGCAGTTATTCACAAAACAAAGGTAGCAATTTGCCTTTTAAAATATAGGCAAAGGATCTTGATCTCTTTTAAAATATTATCAAGGGTAAGCTTATATTAGAGACATATTGCAGAATTTTTGAATTTGTATTTCTTATTAGATTAAATTCATTGGTTTTCCTTCTCAAGAGAATTGCATATTACAATATATTAACTTATCTTAAAAGTTAACCTGAAAGCTTTTGCCAGATATATATCTGGTCTCCAGCAATAGGTCTTTTTCAGTGTATCAGTCAGTTATAACAACTATTTTTAGATTTACAAAGTCTACACTAGTGCCCTAGATATTCAGCACATGCTCAAGCAATGACATTGTCATCACCGTCTCCATCTATTGGTTTGCACTTTAACATGGGTTTTAGAATCTATCCTCTTTCAAGTCATCCTTCTGCACATCTTTAATTCAATTTTCTGCCATGTCAATCTCACCCTTTACTATTTTTTAGGTAGTTGTAAATTCTTCACTGGAACTATTTTCCCAACTTATTATTTTCTTTTTTTTAACTCAGTTGGCTTCAAATTTATCTCAATTTGTTGTCCTGTCTCATTAATCATCAAGGTCACGCTTCTTTGACATACATATAAAGTAGTTTCTATGTACAATTTTATTCTGATTTATGGAGTTAATCTCCAAGAGTCCTTTTCATCTACCTCTTGCATATATATATATATATATATATATATATATATATACACATATATATATTTCTTCTTTTATACTTTAAAATTTCATTATAAGAACTATGCTTTTGTTTTTGTTTTTTCAAATTTCTATTGCCAACACCTAACACAACCTACTATTTGTCTCAAAATATTGTTCAGTTTCTTTTTGGATGTGCTTTTATATTTTCCTAGACACTGTTAGACTTTAGACTTCTCCATTTTGAGTTTAATGTGAAGATCTGAATGATTTAAATTTATTAAGCAAAAGAAGGAGAATGACAAGGGTTCATGAGTTGTTCCACAAGATAACTTTGTTTCTGTGGTTTTCTTTTGTTTGCTGGAAAGCCCATTAACAACCAGTTTTCTGTTGGATGATGATTGAATAATTTCCCTGCACTATCATCAGTTGACTTGGCAGAGGTGAAAATGACTCTACATGCAGAAGAATTCTCCCTCACATCCTGATCTTGGTCTTCTAGGTTAGAAAATGTTCCTCATTAGTGTCAGTTATTTCCTCTTGTTTTAAGAATTCTAGTCAGAAAAAAAGAAACAATATAGGTTAGCAACCATCTTGTTCTGTTTCAAAGGAAGTAATCTCAATAGCTCCTAAAATTCTTTGCTCTTTTGCGTGTGTCCCTCCAAAATAGAGGTATGGGTGGCATTTTTAATTTTCCACATTTGATTTTTATAATAGTTAATTACCCTTTCAGTAATAGTAGTTGTGTCTCAAGATCTCAGGATATATTTTCAATTGAAAAAATTCAATTGAAAATATCTTAAGATCTTTCCATTTGGATCCATCTCCACTACACTTCAAAATTTACACTTGAACTTTGAAGATGTGTGTGTGTGTGTGTGTGTGTGTGTGTGTGTGTGTGTTAGAGTATTCATTCAATGTACGCACCATTCTCCCAAAAACTTCCATATTCTCCAGGGCCATGGCTGTTGGAAAACCTATTTTTTGATCATTTCTCTTTTGATTTAATCAATAAAATGAAAATAGAAGGAACACTAGTTTAGTAGCTTTCTCAGGACCATTTTTGAGCAGATGTTTCAGGAGCCATAACAAGACTTTTCTCTCACTATAATGTCAGATCTTTTCTTCTGTTATCTCCAGATATGGGTCTGGATTACAGACTAAAAATTATGTGCAGTAGAACCACACTAAACTGCAGCCAGTATTTAATGTGAATCAGAACTTAAATATTTGTTGTAAGCCACTGAATTTGGGACCTGTTTGTTACTGCAGAATTATTTGACTGATGCAATGGGGATTTTTATCTACATTTGCTTTATTTTGGTTACATAGTTCATTTTAGGGAGGAGTTTAAGAAGATTTTCCAAGCTACCATTTTTTCCCATGAATAAGTTTAATTTAATTTAATTTAGTAATTGAATTAAATTGAAATATATTACTAAATTTAGAATATGCTTATGTGTACATATACTCATAATGTCATAAGATAAATGTATTGAATTAATTGTGATTTCTGTTTTGGTCTAACTTCAATTGGTGTTTTGTCTATCATATTTCTGGGCACTGCGTTAAATTTCTTCTGACTCTAAATTAAATACTTTTCCCTTTCTACAACAATGAGTTTCTTCTGTATTCCTGTTTTAGGCATAATTTGAGAACATAGTTAAAGAAAAATGTATAAATAATTTACCCATTGTATAAACTTGCATATCTAAAAATAGATTACAACCATAAGGTATGTATATCACCAAGAAGAAAAGTGATAAATACTGACTCAAATTGTCCATCCAACCTGGAATGAGCTTAGTAAGTCTGAGGATAGGCAATTAGAAAACCAGTCAGGTGGGAGCAGAAAATGTATTAGTCTGTCCTTGGTGATCCAGGACTTTATTCTAACTATAAATAAAGTGCATTAAAAAACAAATTTTGGAAAGTAAGTAGAGGTTGAATTATGCCAGTTTCTTTCAACTGCCACTGAGAAAAATATGTAACTACTCCATAATAGGGAAAATCTTTTGTAATATGAAAAAATTCTGCAAGGAGAATTTCTATTTTGAGGAGATGTTCAACTTCTCCCTACTCCTACATTTTCTCCTTTAGATAAAGAGAACCAAGTCACCAGTAAGCAATATCTGTAGTACCCAGTTTTTTTTTAACATCTTTATTAGAGTATAACTGCTTTACAATGGTGTGTTAGTTTCTGCTTTATAACAAAGTGAATCAGTTATACATATACATATGTTCCCATATCTCTTCTCTCTTGCATATCCCTCCCTCCCACCCTCCCTATCCCACCCTTCTAGGTGGTCACAAAGCACTGAGTTGATCTCCCTGTGCTATGTGGCTGCTTCCCACTAACTATCTATTTTACATTTGGTAATATATATATAAGTCCATGCCACTAAGGAGACAAAAGACCTGTATGTAGAAAACTACAAGACACTGATGAAAGAAATTAAAGATGGTACAAACAGATGGAGAGATATACCATGTTCTTGGATTGGAAGAATCAACAATGTGAAAATGACTCTACTACCCAAAGCAATATACAGATTCAGTGCAATCCCTATCAAACTACCACTGACATGTTTCACAGAACTAGAACCAAAAATTTCACAATTTGTATGGAAATGCAAAAGACCCCGAATAGCCAAAACAATCTTGAGAAAGAAAAATGAAGCTGGAGGAATCAGACTCCCTGACTTCAGACTATACTACAAAACTACAGTAATCAAGACACTGTAGTACTCAGTTTTGAACTTAATTGTATGTAGCCTAAAAAATGGCTAATCCCTTTGGGCATTTCTATGCTGTCATCTGTCTGGATTGTCTTCATCTTCTTACATAGGTAAATTCTCTCTTATATTTTAATATTAGCTTAGTCCAGGTTAGGCCAATCTTTTTTTTTTTTTTTTTTTTGTGCAAATGTTGTATTCTCATAAAGCCACTGTCTCTTTCTAGCAGTTGTCACATTCTATTATCATTAGAATATAAACTCCTTAAGGACTCTTAGTAGGTGCTGAGTAAATGTTTGCAGAATGAATGGAAGTTAGAATGAAAGAAAAGAAGGATATATTAGATTATTTGACTCAAATAATTAAATTTGGTATGGTCACAATCTGAACTGACCTACATCTTTAAAATGTGACACCATTACAAATCAACTGGACTCACCAAAATTTTTTTTTTAAAAAATAGAAATTAAAAGAAAAACAATATCAAGTGCTGGTGATTATGCAGAGCAACTGGAACTCTCATACACTCTTGTGAATGTCAAATGGTACAAAACCCTTGGAAAGAACTTGGACAGTTTCTTATAATGTTAAACATCATCATGAGACTCAGCAATCCCACTTCTAGAAACTTACTGTATAGAAATGAAAACATCTTCACAAAACCTATAAACAGATGTTTATAGCAGCTTTATTCAAAAGAGCCAAAAATTGAAAACAAGTGTTTATCAACTGGTGAATGGAATTATGACATATCCATACAATGTAATATTCTCAGCAATAAAAATGAACTATTGATATAAGCAACAATAGAGATACATTTAAAAAGCATTATACCAAGAGAAGGAAGTTAGACATAAAAGACAATTTATTATAAGATTTTATTTAAACGACATTTTAATAGAAAAGACAAACCAGTAGAGACAAAAATCAGATTGTCAGGGACCTCTCCTCTGGTGGAGGAAAGGGATTGATTAAAAAGGGACAGGAAATAGTTTCTTTTGTGTGATAGAGCTGTTTTATTTTTTTATTGTGGTAGTGGTTAAAGGACTGTATAAATTTGTTTTGCCCACCGCTCTAAATGAAATAAAATGTCCTGCAATCATTATTTACATTACATCCCTACAAAGCTAGAATTAGCTAACATAAATTATGAATTATTTAGAAAATTAAAGAAAATTCACAAACTGAGTGTCTACTTTGTGCCAGCATCAGGCTATGCTCTTTACAATGTCCTCAATCATTTAAGCAATGCCAAAAATTATCATCATTCCCCTCTACAGATAACATCTAAAAACAAATAATTTAAATATATTGTGTGACAGGTAGGTATTTATAGTGGGGTTTCTAACTAGATTATTCTGACTCTAAGGCACATGGTGATAACTGTTTGACAGGAGAACTGTCATTCTAAGCATTTCTTGTCACATAGAATCATGTTATTTTCCTGTCTACAATGTTTCCATTTGTTTTCTTCACATATTGAATAATATCCACTTTTCTCATCAGGGGCCCTAAAGTTCCACATATACAGATCTCTGTCAACCCCTCTAATACCTTCCATCCCATTTACCCTGTGGTCCCCATCTCCATACAGGAAAGGAATTTTACATGTATGCATCCCTCCTCTTGGAAATGCCTGAATTCTACTCTTCCTATAAAAGATTGCTTTCATTCTTCAGGGCTCAACCTAAATGTCATTTTGTAAGAGATATGTTTCCTCACTACTCCACACTTGATATTATAGTTTACTATCATTTTTTTCCCAACAAAAAAAACCCAGTATACTGCTTAGGACATAATAAGTTCTCAATACATATTTTGAATAAATGAATGAATAAATGAATAAATTCAGTTTAGGCTGCCATAAGTAGGCACAGAGAGAAAACTCATAATCTGGCTCAAAAGGAAAGACCACCCAAAAGGAGAACTTCTGGCTTTCAAAGCTGAAATTCAAGGTCTGCATATATTAATGAAAATCAATAAATAGTAATAATAGTCTTGCTAGAAAGACAGAATCTGGGATTAAATCGATTAAGAATGTTGTCTCTATGTAAACTAGAAACATCAACTAAATTAAACTGCTGAACATGGAAGATTAAAAGAATATTAATGAGCTGATGGAAACTTGATAAGATTTCCAAATTTTTTTTTTTAATTTTAGTTCACTAAGAACCAAATGTAGGGAAAAGGCATTTTGAGAGTGTTGCATGCTTTCTGAATGTCTCACAACCATGATTTGCTGAAGGGCACTGCCTGAGACCTTCATCCTCTGAACTAAAGTAAGAAAACAGGCTGAGTCCTTTTTTTTTTTGCAGTACGTGGGGGCCTCTCACTGTTGTGGCCTCTCCCGTTGCGGAGCACAGGCTCCGGACGCGCAGACTCAGCGGCCATGGCTCACAGGCCCAGCCGCTCCGCGGCATGTGGGATCTTCCCGGACTGGGGCACGAACCCGTGTCCTCTGCATTGGCAGGCGGACTCTCAACCACTGCGCCACCAGGGAAGCCCGAGTCCTTTTTTTAATCTTCCGTGCACGTCAGAAATTAAGCAGGATTCTTTCAAAGATCAGAACATGCTCCTGTGGAAACTTTTCATCCTGGTATTATTTTTGAGGCACTTGTTTTCCTGAGATAGGTATGCTATTTTATTGCCCTGACACCACCACCAGCACGCTTGAAGGGACAGAACTCTCCATCCATTTGGTGGGCCTCTAGCTCCCCACCTCTCACCTCCAGAAACATAACCTAGTAGGAGTTAAACTTAGAACTGATCTTCCACACACAACTGCCTCTCTACCTCCCAATACATAATCAAGATACTAATCCTCACATATCATTTATTTCCATTATCTCTGACAACACATATCCATGTGTCTTCATCATTGGTACAGAGATGTACGTCTCTAAGTACCAGCCCCCACTCTCTCACTCCCAATTCCTGCAAATTCTTCTCCTGTGTTTCTAGAACTCAGGTCAATGAGCAATTCCCCTTGTTTCTTCAACCTCTTCTCTGAATAATTCCTTCACCTGTTTGCTTGAACGTAAGTCTAACTGACACTGGTAACATCGCTTCCACTTAAAATGGAGAATTTTAATTCAAATTTCTGCTCTAGTTATAAAATAAAGATTTATTTTTTTATGATAATAAAGTTGGGCTTCTCCATTTTTACCATGATTCTCCTATGTTTGAAGATTAGACCAAGTATTATTATCATGAATAGATGGATATATGTATGGATGCGTGGAAGAATATTTTGATGAACAGATAATAACTAAGTAAAAGGAGACACAGTTTTTTATAAGGGTAATTCTCCCACAAAACTGACATTGAATCGAAGTCTCTAGTTGTCATTTAATTCTGTATTAAAGCTCAAAATGAGAAAAAGATGGTTGAAGAGGCTGCAGGATTTTTTAAGAGTGTTCTATGACTACATGTAAATTCCCATCAGATATTTGACAAGAGTTGAGTCCGGCGTTTCTAAGGATCTGTTGTCATTAGGCTTGTTAATAAAATAATTTCTTTCAGTTGTGACCACAATCAAAAGGGATTTTTATTTTCAAAAGTGGTGAACTGTATAACATCATCAGCACAGCATACAAAATATTGGTGATCTGTGGGAAAATCCGAAGGATCAGATAAAGGGGGCTCAGAGAAAAAGGGAATGGAGTCTGTCCCTATGTTAAGAATAAGGCAGCCAATTATAATGGAATGTGCTTTTGAGAGAATAGTGTTTATGGAAATCTCTGGTAAAGACTTTTGAGTAAACTCTTTACATGTATAAACAAAAAAATGGAGAGCATAGCAATATTATTAATCATAAAATCACAAATTAAATACTTATAGGTGGTTATTTCTGCAGTTTAATGAAAAATGTTTATATTCACACTTCCTTTTAATTCTTTAAGTTTAGTATTTCTGTAAAACATATATCTAAAGAACAAAATTCCATGTAACTTTTTTTTGGTAAGAAATCTATATTTGGGGAAATTAATTATGGCACTGAGATCTAAAAATTGAGCCTCTTTCTTCCCATTCTCATGTGACATTTAGTGAGATGAATTTTCTCAACTTTAAAGCTGAGCTGAAATACTCTTTTTAAAAATTAATTAAGAAACCAGTATTTGCAGCATTAGTCTAATAATCAAACCCACAGAGTAACGAATTAATCTTCCCTAAAGTGGAACTAATATCTGGGTTGCCTTCCAAGGCCTCATTTTGGACACGTGCAAAAGAGACAGATGACCAAATGTGCCACTTGTTCTCTCCAGAAAATGATCCGCAGTGAAGTCGGATGATGTTTGCTTACCACTGGGGTTTTAAACTGCATTTTGCTTTAAAGCACATGAAAGGGAGGGTTATTAAACTAACGATCAGGACATAATTTAAACATCTGTTCTTGAGGGTTCAGGGCCTCTTCCCAGGGCCTGTGGCCTGGGCGGAGAGGCAGAGCTTGGCTTCCTACAAGGGGACCCTGTTCCCATCACCATGGCACTAACTTACTCTTCACATGTGACTCCCTTCTCCTCTTGGTCTTAGAGGCCAGGATGCTGTTTCTTAATACGCCACAGGATCATCTGTCACCGAGTCTTCCAATCAGCAGACAGTAATTAAGCTACTCTCTTATAAAGAAGGCTCGTTGATGATGATAAAGAAAAATGACAAAATGAGGAAAATAGAAAAAAACAGGATGCCTTTTTGTATATTTTGGTGTTCATGTGGTCTTCTTTTACACAGTGATCAGGGGAGATGGTGTCTTGATTGACTGACTGAATTTAGGATCCAGAAGTCCTCCCAGCATTAAGCTATGTATCAAAATACCATGTAGGCTGTGGAAGGTTTAGATTTTCAACTTCTGAGATGAAGTGTTCCTGCTTTAGTGTTGCCAGAAGGCTGCAGTAAAGAGAGACTTCCTTTTGTGTTTGTTAGGTTTACTCTATAGTACTTTAATTTGTTTATGGACTCTTGCTTGAAGTGTTTGAATATTCCAACCAGAGGATGGGAGAGATATTTATAAATTGTGTCCTATTACTCTTTTTCTTATAAATTTATTTTTAGAGTTTATTTTAAATTCTGTATTTAAATTTGATCAAAAAATTGATAAGGAAGATTTTTCAAGCTTCTATTACGTTCGTATTAGTCTTTTAGCCAGTTATACTGCAAGAACTGTGCTTTGGGAGGAAAATATGGATTTAAAAATTATTGACTCTTACACTTCCTTTTGAAGAGACTAGTAGCATTAAAGGACTGTTATTGATACGAACAATATTAAAATTTATTCCCTACTATGTCAGGGGTCTCTTAGCTACTTTTAAGGTATTAACTTTGAATTAATTGGACTAAACAGAATTTAAAAGCTTCATAATTTGAATAGCTATGAATTTGAAGTATGAAGTTTTGTGAAAATATTAATCTCTCTCTTGCCAACCAGATAGGCTGTTGGAAGTGACCTCTAAAATTGACATTTAGCAGTAGACTCACTTTAAAATGATATATAATTGACATAATCATTACATTAGCTTCAGGTATACAACGCAGTGCTTTAATATTTGTATGTATTGTAAAATGATCACCACAATAAATCTAGTTAACATCTCTCACCATAGTCACACATTTTTTTCTGCGATGAGATCTTTTAATATATACACTCTTAACAACTTACAGCTAGGCATACAGTATTATCAGATGGCTTTATTTAAATCTTATTTTATGAACCCTTGAAATCAAAAGTCTGAGAACCACTAATTTAGTAGAAAGAGCACTACTTATGGTGTTAGACTCTGGCCTGAAGTCTGAGATGGCCATCTAATATTTAAATAACAGATATTTTTACATGATACACAACTTTCAAGTGGTTTCTATTATGTGCAGGAGATGCTTTGAAGCAAAGGAATAAAGGACACAGCCTCCAGAGCCACTTTCTGTGCTGACATCCTGGATCCCCCTCTGATTAATATTGTGACCTTGAGCTGGTTCTGAATCTCTGTGCCTATTGTAAAAAAGGAGAATATTAATTATATATCATGATTATTGAGACAATGAGTTAGCAAATGTTCTTAAAAGAGTACTGGAAAAAAAAAAGAGTACTGGTACAGAGTAAGTGTATAAAATGCATAAAAAGTGTTTGCTATGATTATTGTTATTAATTTATTTAAATAAGAAAAATTTAGTGTAAATATCATGGCATTTTGGAATGATGGGCTTTGGAATCAGACACATCTGCATTTGAGTCTATTACTTTCTAAATATACGTGTTTTCAAGGCTGTATTTAACTTTTCTATTCCCTGTTTTTTCATGTGTAAGAAAGAGGATAGGAACAAAATTTACTTCAAAAATTATTACAAGGACTAAATAAGGCATGCAAAAGACATAGCTTTAATAAACACATAATACGTGTATATGTGTGTATGTGTACTTGCATGTAATATGTATGTAATCAAGATGTCAGTGGGGGTCTTCTAGCCCCTGAGCTAAAAAGGGGCCTAGAGAGACATTAATTAAATATTCTCTCAGAAGCTCAGGACCTTCCTTACTCGTTAGCAAATCTGGGCATCTTCATTAACTGTCCATGCCAACTTCAGGCTGCTGTTCAGTATTGGGACCATCTTCACATCTCATGCTGCATTCACCCAAACAGTTCAGTCCTTTCATTAATATCAATTCAAACTTATCACAAGATGGAGCCAGTAACCAGAAAGCAAGACAAGCAGCTTCAAGTGGAGGATTTGCCCACATCCAGCTTAAAAAGCCTCTTCATTCCCACCATGGAATTGTCTGCCTCCTCTTCACCTCGCCTTTTCCTCTAGCTTTACTCCACTTTTAAATTTTCTCTCATCTCTCTCCTCTTCCTTGGGATCAAAATAAAAGGTCTCACCTTATTTTATGGAAAATAATCTGGCCAACTTTTATGGTCTTGGTGAGGTTTGATGCCAAAGCATAGAACTAAAAGTATGTTTCTACGTTAATGTCTATTCATTTGTTACCTCATGAAATAAAAATGGATTTATAGATTCTAGCTAAATTTGAAGGGGATATTTAGAATGCTATGACAAAAATATAAAAAATATGTCAGACTTCCAATTAAATTTTCAGGGCTCCAGAGAACACTTAATTATTATTTTTTTTCATCCATTCTGAACATTGAGTCACATAATTGGAACTATTTAAAGAACAGATTTTATTTATTTTATTGAAGTATGGTTAATTCATAATGTTGTGTTAATTTCTACTATACAGCAAAGTGATTCAGTTATACATATGTATACATACTTTTTCATATTCTTTCCGTACGGTTATCTCAGGATATTGAATAGAGTTCCCTGTGCTATACAGTAGGACCTTGTTGTTTATCCATTCTACATATAGTAGTTTGCTTCAGCTAATCTCAAATTCACACTGCATCCCTCCTCCAACCCTTTCCCCCTTGGCAACCACAAGTCTGTTCAAAAACACATTTTAGATCTTTACATTAAAATTTACCATAATTCTATGGATGGGAAATGTTCAGTCAGTAACTATCCTGTGATTGTCTTTATTTTATTTTTGTTTTGTGAACACACATCAGAAATCATCTGAGGCCAATTGTGACCCAAATATGAACATCAGCAAGAACCAAAAATTAGAATTTTGAGGGTGTCTCTGAATGATGTGACAGTAAGCTACATGAGAATGAACCATTCTCCCCTCTCCTGCAAGGTCTTGGATGTATAAACACAACTAAGAGCAATGTGGAAAGAGTGGCTCAGCTGAAATTAAAATATATATTACTCAACCTCAGGTTGGTCATTTGTAAGTGGTGGTAACAGCTCTACCTCGCAGGATGGCTATGAGTATTAGAGAAGATAACGTAAACAAACCACAAGGTTGCACAATTGCTCTCATTCCTTTGGGTGTTTACCTCCCCATTGGTTTTTAGAGACAGTCATCTTACACGCTGTAATGTCACTTTCCTTCAAATGGTCCTCTGCTCCAGAAAGTAAGTTCAACAAGCTGATATTATTCCATTGCTTTTCTCACATCTAAAAAGAAAGTATCTAGTCCAGCCGTTACCACCCCTCTGCCCCATAGCCCTAGTGTGGCATTTTGATCCTTGACAGTTTGTTGTCCATGGTATGTGGTGCATCTGAGGGCCCCCAATGAACGCATCTTTGCAGAAAAACTCTTACTGACCAAATGCAGTAGCTTTGGAATTTTGTTCTCGAATCTGTCCTGTTAGCAAAAGAATTCTGTTTTGCCTAAGAAAAGCAGTAGTCTAGCAGAAAAAATTCTGGTTGAACATTTTTAAGCATCAAATTTGGAAGTGCTCAGTTGATGAGTGAACTGAGAGATGAGTTCTGACAATAACTTTTTAGCAGAAAACTTGGAGGCTTTCAGCAGGGTTGGGGTGAGGGTTAGGGTTAGGCTGCGTGCAAAGGCACTACTCCTAGGAGCTAAAGGAAGTTCAGAATGTCTGCTCATTTCTACCTGTACTGTCTTAGGAAAAGGTTGAGTCAGCCTGCGGAATCATTTGAAATCAAAGTACAAGTAATTACAAACCAGAAAAGAAGCATCCACTTAAAAAACTCACACGTGTTTACTTGGTCCTGGAAACCAACTCTGTGCATCAAGCCTCTTCAAGGACAGATAGATCTTCCCCTCTCTCTGATTTTGCTTTGTTGGAGACATTCTCTTAACATTACTTTAATACCCTGGCTGCCAGTAACAGACTTGGATTGATTGTGACTGCGTTTGATCTACAAATTTGCGTTTATTTGGGTCTTAAATGATGCCAAATCTGACCCAGGACTAGTCTGTCATTTCCTCTGGCAGGGCTTTACAAGTACACCTGTAACTCAGGTGTACAAAAGCAAGGCACAAGTTCTAGGTGTGGTGATTACTTTTAGATATGTAGCCCACCTTGATTTCTTAGAAACACAAATAAACTCGAAAGTAAAAGTGGCAGTGATACTATGCACATTCTTAATTATCTGCATGTTTTATATTTATAATGTCATTTATTAAAGTATCTTACATATGACATGCATACATGGTATTCCTACCCTCAAGCAATGCTTTCCTTATCTTTTCTTCTTTTCCCCCATTTTATTTTTGAACACATTGCTAGTTTATATGTTTATTTCTAGAGGGACCAAATACTTTTGAATTCTTTCTCAGAGAAAACAAAGGCAAAGCAAATTTCTTTTAACTGTATTATATATCTCCTTTATGTCCCCATAAAATGCAGCTGCTAAGTTTCTCTTTCATCTCAACACCTGCATTTTATGATTCTTATGATATAATATCTTTTATTTGTGACTCCTTAAAGTGAATTTAAATGCAAACAAAAGAAATGGGATTCATTTAAAATGAAAGGCAGGATTGGCAATACGTTTATCTGGACTAATATTTTTAAATACCTATCGACCCAGAAAAGATTCGTATAAGCTCTGAAAGACAAATAAATAAACAATCTTATCTGCCATTTAGTTACCTCTTATTCCTTTCATTATGGATCACAATTGGAAAGTTTTGACCAAATTACATGTCAATCTCTAAATGGTAGGTGGTATTGTAATACTCAGATCTGAGTAATCTCTGCTTACAAAACCTGACAAAACCATGAAAGTCACAACTTTTGTATAACTCAGGTGCCATAATTAATTACACGTTCAAGTTGATAAAAATAAAATGCTTAGCTGAAATTGGTTGCAACACTTCTCATAATTTTCATTGTCAGAATTATAAGTGAAACTTCCTAATGAGTTTTCTTTCCTTTTTTAGTAGCATAGATATAATCAAGAACCAAGGTCTCAAAAGTAGATGCCACGTTTATAGTCTAACTTTGCGACACAGAGGAATGTCAAGGGGAAAATACATGAAAATAGGGGAGTATTTTATCAAACAACATGTTTGCTGAAAAATATGCTTCTGACTGAACTCCAAGGCTTTAGGGGAAACTATTCTTCGACCCACTCTCCCTTTAGGGTAATTCAGAACTGAATAAAGGCACAGAATGGTTGTAACTGGCTAAGAATCAACTTCAAACGTAACGTCTTTACTTTTTTTTTTTTTTTTTTTTGCGGTACGCGGGCCTCTCACTGTTGTGGCCTCTCCCGTTGCGGAGCACAGGCTCCGGACACACAGGCTCAGTGGCCATGGCTCACGGGCCCAGCTGCTCCGTGGCATATGGGATCTCCCCGGACCGGGGCACGAACACGTGTCCCCTGCATCGGCAAGCGGACTCTCAACCACTGCGCCACCAGGGAAGCCCGCCTTTACTTTTATAATTATAGAAATGAAAGAAGAAACCATGAAAGGTAACCAAAGGTAATCTATCACTGGACTTTATATGGAAAATCATCCTCTCCTTACACAATTGTGCTTTTAGGGTGGGTTGGTTATTTTCAAAACAGCCTAAGAGGAGAGCTCTCCAAAAATAGAAGTCCTACATTTAAATGAGGATTTCAGTCTTATCTTATAGGCTGTGAACCTTTAAGCAACAGCATTCTATCTCTAAAGCTCAGTGAACCCATCTGCAAAACAGATATGAAAAATAATTCTACCTTATAAGGTCATTTGGTGAAAAAATATCAAAGTTCCTCATGTAACACTGCTTGCTATGCTCTGAAATGACTGGAAAGGTGTAATGACTCCTTCCTTTATTAGTAAGAATCCAAGCTTATTCCTTGGCAGATAAGGGGTCTGGGCCATGATGGAAATTTTTTTATTGCTAGCACTCATGGACTTTCAGTTCCCATGTCAAGCCCCATACGGATACTCGAAATGGCATCTTCTCCTTTAACTTTCCTCCTATGTTCCTTGGCCATCGCTCTCCCCTGTGTCTGACATCATCATATCTTTAGGTAGAATTTCATCTGGACCACATCCTCTGCAGTGTAGGTCAACTGTACATAAGTAAGTCTTTGTTTTCTTTCTCTTGCTAACGTAGTTCACCTCTACTAGCACTACCATGCGAAAGGAGGAAATAAAGGTGTTGTAAAGGATGAAACAAACACCTTAGTTCACTGATGGGGACAGAGCAGAACAAATGCGGGAGGTAAGGTAGATTGCCTGGTTTTAAATCTCTGATCCATCCCTTACAAACTGTGTGACCTTAGGCAAGTCACTTAACTCTCTGTCACTCAGTTTCTTCACCTGTAAAATAGGTGATAATTTAGACGTGCTATAGTAATGAGACTGTCAGAGGTATTAAATGAGTTAAGATTCATAAAGCACGCACAACAGTATCTATAAGTATTGCTAAATAAAACATGTGAAGATAAGTAACTATTAGACTATCTTTATTATGCAAGCTGGTTGTTCCTATTTAAATTACCTTGAACTTATGAATTACGGATTGTATTTCCCTAATTGGCCATTTTAAAATTGACTTGATTGCTGCTAGCTTTATTACAATGAGCATACAAATGGCTGATATGATTCTGTCCCTTTAATATCCTAATTAAAAAGCGAAAAGGCAAAAAGAACAAATAAGCTGTCCTCACACATTTCAGTCATTAGAAGAACCTCTTGGAGTGACCATTTGAAATGAAATTAAGTTGCTCAGACATTGACTGTAGGAGTATATGTGATCCATTAAGTCACAGAGACATGTCCAAGACCTTGCGCAAGTAGACAAGAGCCACTCACCCTGGGAATGTCTGTTAGGAGGAGGATGATGACCAATGTTGAACTGGGAAGAAATCCACATAGAAATTCAGCAGCCACATAGGAAGAAACTGGCCATTTCAGAGCTGAAGCTTCAGAAAGATACAAAACCTCATAGATTAAACTAACGGAATATCATTTCTGGTTTTTGTTTTCAAGGAAAGTGTTCTGATCCCACCCATTGAAAGCGAAAATAGAATTGGTACTTGCAGGCTTTATTTTTTTGTCTTCCTTTAAACAAAAGCAGAAGTTCAGTTTCAGTTCATTCTTTTTATTTATTTCTAAACAATCTGATTTTAAGGAAAAAGGACGTTTCACTTGTAGAATTCTAGCAGTAGGAGAGCTCCATTTAAATTTGAAAGAATAGTTTAGGACACATTGAAATATGAAATGGTAAGGCAGATGAACAAAGAACATGGTCCTTGGTCCTAGAGAGGAATCCTTTTGGAATTCCCTTCGGAATTCTGGTACCGCCCAGATGTGTGGCATTTCCCTGTCTGAGCCTCTCTGTGCTTGTCTGCAAGTTTAGAGCACACTGAGCTGTTGTGCTGATTAGGTGAAGTGTCTCATGCAAAGCTGTCCATGATTACATCTGACATTTAGTAGGTGCTTAAAAATATTTATTTCTTTCCCTTTAATACCATAAAAGGTAGGCTGAATATATGAATAAGTAGTAGGTACTAAGAAAAGTTTAATAATTGCTTGTTAAAATTAACTGTTAATGCTTTAAGTGCATGTATCGATATCTTTAACATTTTCATATGATGACAGATGGACAGTTATGTCACCCCTCCCTCCTGCTCCCACATTCTCCAGAAATTTTTCTTTAAAAATGTAAAAGATAGAATTTTGGATTGAGTGAACCATGAGATTTCCAACTTTCCTTGTTGATATATCTCAGATCTATTAAAGCTTTCTACATTTTATCTCTAGACTTTCATTATTCCATAAACCAAAAGGAGCATTAAGCTATGGTATTTAGATGGAATCATACAACCTTTAGAAATACCCCACTTTTATATTTGCAGATTTAATTAAGGCTGAGTGAATAGAAAAATCTGCTTCAAAACTGCCAACCTCTTAAAAAACAAGAAGACGCAGAAAGGGAGATATTTGTATACTGTGATCAAATTCATGGAAAACCTGCTGAAGTGGGAGATGTCTAGTGCCTCCCGGGCTGGGGACTGTTCTACTTAACTCTCGAGATGGGAAAACCCACATATCTCAGTAAATGTGTCTCATTGTCCCATTAAATGGTTAAAGATTCATGTATTATTGAAAAGTTTTACCAAAGGTGTCCCTACCTCCTAGTCGCTGTGACTGTTGTTCTGATAACTATTCACAGCTGTCCCTTTCTCACCACTTGACCCTACCCATGGATGGAACCTCAGCCAGGGAGTAACCCTGGGATGTAAAATTTTGGCCGCTTATTCCCAAATTGGGACAATTCTGGTCCAATTTATAGTCTAGAGCTCTGCATACCCAACCGTATATGCTTGATCAGCTCCCACACTCACGGTTGTATAAAGTCAAACATATGCAATAGTTACATTTGATCAGGAACATACAGATATGGAAAACAGTCCATCCATTCAAGGACTCCTGGTCTGATGAAGGAAACACACCTATAAGTATGTCAGTGCATTACAGTGTCATGTTTTATAGGAGAAACCATGAGTGACCAAAGAGCAGTATGGTTGGGAGGATCAAATGCTATCAGAAAGGCTTTATAAAGGAAGGAACATCTGATGTATTTCTCTGTTGAGGCAGGAGACGGTATAGGTGCTTCTCAGAGAAGAGAAGAAAGGAAGAAATGGGCATTCTAGACAGATAACAGATGATGATATTTGTTATTGGGATAGCCAGAGAGCTCAGAACATGGGAAGAAGGGTCAGGGGAGAGATGTCTGGAAGGAAAGCTTCGGGTAGAGGCACCGAGTGATTTTTCTGAGCTGAGAATTCACAACACACTAAGCCAGCCACGGAAGAGCTCATCATGGGGCTGAGACAGGCTGGGACCTGGGACCCTTTGCTGCAGCGCTTGCATCTGGACAAACCTCTCCTCAAGCAACAAAATACAAAGAAATTATATGGGACTAAAAATAACTGTGTGCATGTGCAGTTGGGGCAAATTCTGGACAAAAAGTTGCAAAAAGACTAAAAAAAAACAACTGCCACTTCTGAAGAGCCCAGAGCAAAAGCAGCGGGTTGGGAGCAAAAGCAGGGTACTGCGCATGTCGCCTGCACTCAGCACCACAAAGGGGTGGGCAGAGCACCTCAGCCACCTCTCTGGCCTGACCCCTGGACCTACCCCTACCCTCAGCCCATACAAGGAACCCACCTAGGGGAGTGAGCAAGGGAACCTGTTAGTTGTTCTCGCTCCCTCCTGTGGCCACAGAGACCCCAATAAAGCCTTGCCTGAATTTCTTGTCTGGCCTCTAGTCAATTTGTATCGTAAGGAGGCCAAGAACCCTGGTCAGTATCAGGAATAGGCAGCCATCCCAGACACCTCACATCTGCTCCACTGTGAGAGAGGATTGCAGAGTGAAACAAGGTGGTCACAATGATCAGGGAGAGAGGACCCTTTATCCATCAGCTTCTCCTGGGAGAGAAGAAATTAGGGAAGAAAAACTGACAAGATAAGGTCCCCATTTGGGAGTTGGGCTAGGTGTCAAAGGATGAGGAATAATTGAGGTAAAGTAAGAACTGAGGTTCTCTGTGAGGATGACTGGAAGAGGCTTAGTGAACTGGCGTCATCTTCACATACTCTTTGAAAACTTCTCAGCTGAAAGAAAGAGATTGCTTAAATTCAAGGCAACATTTTTATATGTAATAAATGAGTTTTCTCCAGGAACACTCTCTATTAGGAGCTTCCTTGCTATTCCAATGAGATACCAGATACAGTTCGGATGTTTCCCTTCCAGTGATGCACCACCTCCCCAACACATACGCACACACACACGTGTGCACACACACACACACACGTGCGCGTGTACACACACACACAGAGTCTTAAAGTTTTTTTTTTTTTTTTCGGTACGCAGGCCTCTCACTGTTGTGGCCTCTCCCGTTGCGGAGCACATACTCCGGATGTGCAGGCTCAGCGGCCACGGCTCAATGGGCCCAGCGGCTCTGCGGCATGTGGGATCTTCCCGGACCAGGGATTGAACCCGTGTCCCCTGCATCGGCAGGCGGACTCTCAACCACTGCGCCACCAGGGAAGCCCAGTCTTAAAGTTCTAAACATGCTTTTGTAGGAGAGCAATTGTGAGTAGAAAGCTTTGCAGTTAGTAAGTCCCTGATTGAAACTCTACATACATCCCTTACTGCTTCATTGGATAAATAACTGAGACTCTAAGAGCCTCAATTTTTCCATCTACATAATGGAAATGCCTCATTATTTTTAATTAATGATTTGTCAGTGGGGAATTTTGATTACTTTTAAACACTTTTAGCATTTTATTATTACTGTTCCTATTGTTATTGTTACTCCACCTGTGCTAAGCCATTTAAGAGTAAAAGCTGTTGAAAACCAGCATATCGTCGTCTAACCTCCCTTCACATCTGCACTAATATGCCTATTCCAAAGGGGTGGGTATATATAAGTACATACTAGCATGTTGTGAATCTAATACTTTGGCTGAAAGAAATGTGGTCAAAAGCAAACTAGTTGAGTAGATATTTAATTGACAGGATAGATAAGTAATCCTTACTGTTTACTACCATTTTATCTATCTTTTTTAAAAAAAAAATTATTGGAGTAGAGTTGATTTACAATGTTGTGTTAGCTTCTGGTGTACAGCAAAGTGAATCAGTTATACATATACATGTATTCACTTTTTTAGATTCTTTTCCCATGTAGGTCATTGCAGAGTATTGAGTAGAGTTCCCTGTGCTATATTGTAGGTTCTTATTAGTTATCTATTTTATATATAGTGTGAAAAAATAAAGATACCATTAAATAAATCAAGATATATCAATTTCCTGGACTGTAGTATATAATGTAGAGTATGTATTAAAATTATGCTGTTGTATAAATATATTGAATGGCATAGAGAAATTGTTACAATATGTCAAGGAAAAGTTTGTGGCCTATGACAGAATATTCAGAATGATCTCAAATACATTGGGTTGGGGAAGGTCCTGAAAACATGTTCACCGTAACATTGTATAAGGTAGAAATCACTGATGAATTTTATTTTCATTTTTTGCCAATCTATATTTTCTAAATTACATATGTTGACTATATATTTAATTAGTAAATTTAAAAAATTGAGAGAGTTCATGAGTATTCATTTTCAATGAATTTACTAATTAAACCTTTTTCAACAAACAAAACAAACCCAAACTAAGTTAAAGGAAATCAAACATGAAGGATCTAGTGTCTGCCTGTAATAGTAAACTTTAAGTTATATTTCTACCATATTTTATGTATTTTTTTCTCAAATCAGTCCTTAAACTATCTAACTTGACTATTCCAAACTCAGTTCTAGTACAAATGTGCTACCAGTCTCTACCTTTCTGCTTTCTATCAAGACTCACAATAACTTCACCACTATTTCCTGATACTATCTCCCACCATCCAGGCTAAAAGTGATCTCCCTTTAGTTTTAATTCCTAAGGCACTAAATATGGCTTGTTGGAGGGATTTGAAGTCAGTTAGACTAGAATTTAAATTCCAGTTCTCCACTTTGTGATCATGGAAATGTTTCTTTATTTCTCTGAAGCACAGTTTTCTTATTTATCAAAATGAAATAATAATGCACTTATATTCCAGAATAATCATAGAAATAATAAGATTATGTTTACACATTTCTCAGGGTGATTTCTTGCATACAGTAGATGCTCATTAAATTTCAGTTTCTAACTTCACCCTCTTCTACCCTTGTACTCATGCTTAGCAATGAATCATTAAGTTGTTTAGCATTTTATTGTTACTTTGCATATGTTATTTGTTCCATTGTTTATTGTTCCTTTCTTAAAAACAAACTTCTGTTTTATCTGGGAAAGCAAACCTAAAGCCATTGCAAGTGATAAATCAATGCAAAAGTAAATGGAGAAAAACTTAACTATAGACACACATCCCTCTCTCCTAATCCATGGTAACAAGTTAGAATGATGATTCCCAACTTTCTCCAAGAATGTAAAAATAAAATTACACACATTTGGGATATCTGTTCTTGTGTTTGTTTCAATTTAAGAGCTTGCTTTACTCAATTTTATGGACATCCCTATATAACAATATGTATCAAGCTAGATGTACTTTTTAATAATTTCAAAATTTTACTGTATGTATATACTACAGTTCACTTAATCCTTATGTCTTTGATAAACATTTTCTTTCTTAATTTTTTTTTTTTTTTTTTTTTGTGGTACGCGGATCTCTCACTGTTGTGGCCTCTCCCGTTATGGAGCACAGGCTCTGGATGCACAGGCTTAGCGGCCATGGTCCACGGGCCCAGCCGCTCCACGGCATGTGGGATTTTCCCAGACTGGGGCACGAACCCGTGTCCCCTGCATCGGCAGGCAGACTCTCAACCACTGCGCCACCAGGGAAGCCCTTCTTTCTTAATTTTTGACACTTTTAATTGCCTAAAGAAGAGCCAGTTCCCACCTTCTTCATTATTAACAGCATCCTATTCCCTCCCCCAATCTTCAAAGGATGAGTTATGATTGGTCTACTGGGTATTTACTTTCCTTTCCAGATGAAAACACCATAGTTAAGAAAAAGTTTTGGCCCTATCCCTTCCTTATTACTTAGGACTCCATTAATTGTAACTTGTGATCAGGATGAAATGATCAACAAAATCCCAGCAGCTCCAAATGATACATCAGTGAGCTACTGAATCAACCATGAGACCACAAAACTTTAAATTTCTTGTTACTTAAACAATAAACGTCCTCAGCCTTTAAAAATTTGTTAACTTTGCATTCCATTAATTGCAAACAAAAGCCTTCAAGTAGATACAAATATACTGGGAAGTTTTGAGTGTTAATATTTTAGTTGCTCAATTGAGTGAAAATCTGGTCATCACTGTCTTCTTCATTTCTAAGTTATCAGTTGACTCTTTATCAGTCAATGGAGCCCAGTTCTTTGGGTAACATATTACTCCGTATGGTGGACCTGTAATTCATAGATTTGCACTATCATACAATCTGTTTTTAGAGCTAAACAGACTTTAAGCCTCAAAATAAACTTGAAAATTGACACATCATCCATGCTTGATGAAGTGGTTTGGGACATTTGTTAGTATGTTAAGTTATCACTTAAAACTATTAGCTCATTATGCCTTAAGACATATTTTAATTGGTTCCCCTTTGCTTTTCCTTAACCAGGTTTGAGGTCCATCCTTACTTTTAAATCAAATATTAACTTTAATCATCCTTACTTAGTAATTATTATGGTCAAGATGCTATGTTATATGCTAGCGATACAGACAAGTATAAGAAACAATCCTTTCTTTAATTCAATACTTTATTCAACAAATATTCCTTGAACATCTTTTTATGACAAGCCTTGTGCCAGATGCTTGGATAACATGTTGAGTTAGAAGTCAGGGAGTCTATAGAGATTACAGCAAAGGGGACTATTCCTGATAGCTTGGTGGGAATTTGTGGAGGAATTTCAATAAATGAGGATGCACTTTAGGCAAGAAAAAATTGTATCAGCAAAGCCAAAGAACTGGGAATGAGCAGGCCCTGTATTGTAAAATATAAATAGAAGAGTTTGAAAGGTACATGTTGAATTTGGGAAGAACACTTGGGGCAGCAGCTGGAAACCAAACACTAGTTTCCTTCATCTGATTGTGCCATGCAAGTGATGATTGCAGGAGGAATTAAGGTCTGAAGTTCTTATCAGATGGGCTTTGGCTTGGTGGGAAGACATTCTTAAAAACTAAGAAAGAAATCTCAGAAACATAAATCTATTTCCTCATTATTGATTGTAATTTAAGGTGTGTGCAAAGCATCAGCACAGAGTACACAAATAGGAATCAAATGACCCTCCCTGTTTTTTAGAAGGTGACTGTCTACTGAGAGAACATGGCCCCCAGGTCTGAATAGGACCATAAAGACAAAATTAAAAGAAAGAACCACAAGTTGAGCAGTCTCTCTCATCAGTGTGGTGGTTTCTGGCAGGAGGGGGTGTCACTACAAAGGTTTGTAATGAGTTGTTTGTGGACGATATACAGAGAACCTCAGCAAATTACAGGTGGTGGCTCGAATCCAGTCCACTGCCTGTTTTTGTAGGGCCCTGGGGCTAAGAATAGATTTTACATTCTTAAATGATTTAAAAAATAGCATGAGAAGAATAATTTTTCACAGTAGAAAAATTATGTGACAGTCAAATTTCAGTATCACTTAGATTTCATTGGGACATACTTTTGCTCCTTTGTTTATGTTTTATCTGTGGCTGATTTTGCATTAAAATGGTGGAGTTTAGTAATTGTGACAGACTGTATGGCCTGCGAAGACAAAAACACTTACCATTGGGCCCTATATAGAAAATATTTACCTATTCCTGATAGAGAATTAATCATCAACTAGCTAGTTCAATCCAGAAGTATCAGGGGTGACTGTGTCTAGATGTGGGTGATGGTGGGGGACTGTTTAGACTCAGTGGAACTGAACATTCCATCTGGTCCCACCTCAAGCTCCTTCTCCTCAGTGCTCTGTGCCTCACTCAGACTAAAGCCCAGGCAACTGTGGTCCTCTGGAACTGACTTTCACTATTCAAAAACAAAGGTAAATTCTTACCTATCTGTTAAAAGAGAGAGACGTTAGCAAACGATGCGACCAATAAGGGATTAATTTCCAAAACATACAAATAGCTCATACAGCTCAATATAAAAAGAACAAAACAACCCAATCAAAAAATGGGCAGAAGACCTAAATAGACATTTTTCCAAAGAAGACATCCAGATGGCCAACAGGTTCATGAAAAGATGCTCAACATTGTTAATTGTTAGAGAAATGCAAGTCAAAACTACAATGAGGTATCACCTCACACAAGAATGGCCATCATCAAAAAGTCTACAAATAATAAATTTTGGAGATGGTGTGGAGAAAGGGAAACACTCCTACTCTGTTGGTGGAAATATAAATAGGTGCAGCCACTATAGAAAACAATATGGAGGTTCCTTAGAAAACTAAATAGAGAAATGCCATATGATCCAGCAATCTTAATACTGGGCATATATCCAGAGAAAACTCTAATTTGAAAAGGTACATGCACCCCTATATTCAAGGCAGCACTATTCACAATAGCCAAGACATGGAAATAACTTAAATGTCCATTGACAGAGAATGAATAAGAAACTGTGGTATATATATATATATATATATATATATATATATATATATATATATATATATATACAATGGAATATTACTCAGCCATAGAAAAGAATAATATAATGCCATTTGCAGCTACATGGATGGCCCTAGCTAAGCAAAGTAAGTCAGACAGAGAAACATAAATATAACGTGATATCTCTTACATGTGTAATACACAAAATATGATACAAATGAACTTACAAAACAGATACAGACTCACCGACATAGAAAACAAACTTCTGGTTACCCAAGGGGAAAGCAGGGGAGGGATAAATTTGGAATTTGGGATTAACAGATACACACTACTCTATATAAAATAGATACACAAGGACCTACTGCACAGCACAGGGATATAGTCAATATCTTGTAATAACCTATAATGGAAAAGAATATGAATCACTGCTGGACATCTGAAACATCATAAATCAATTATATTTCAATAAGAACATAAAGATTATAAAAAGAGGGAAGCTTTAGAATCAGTGTATTACAAGTTGAAGGAAAGAGGTGTTTTGCTTTAGGTCTCCCCTGTGTGCACAGTTCTTTTGTCCCCAATGTGCTTATAAAAGCTGAGTGACAATGGGGACATGATGGGGATGAATACATAAAATCCCACCATTCTCTTCTAGAAACACATCCAAGCTTCATGTCCTGTTTCTGAATTCAGCTGCTTACCATTCTAAACTCTTTCTTTTCTCTGGATAATTTCTCCTTGAATTCTGACCCTCTTTACAAGTGTTCTACTGTCCTTTACTCCATTTCACTCACATGTCAGGAGCTGTTACTATATACATAGCTTGGGCTGCCTTCCCAGGAGATTACTGAGGCTCAAGTCACTGACCAAGTAAACACAAATATAGGGAAGGTGAATCTTCTAAATTCATCCCAGATGAAATAGGTAAGTTTGTTTTCCAGTTGATGAACATTTAAAAAAAAAAAAAGTCAAAGACTGCATTTCCTTTAAAAAGGAAAAATAAAAAAATCATTCTATTCAAAATGGAAGAAAATTAAATGTGGATTTTATAGGAAAGCACAAAAGAACATGTTTCATGAGCATACATTTCCATTTCCTCCAATAAGGGTCAAAGTGATCTATGGCCAATCTAACCCTTTCAGTAGGAGTTTATATTTGCAAAGACACTTGATAATAATAACCCTTTTTTAAAAGAAACAATCCCACTAAGCATATTTTAGTAAAGTACTGACTGAACTAATATTGTTTGGCACCAATAATAAATTGCACAAATTCCTGACCTTCATTATTCTGATTTTGTATTAAATGTCATCCTGTTAGATGAGGTATGGGTGAATGGTGCAAGATGATGGATAATGTGGATGGTTGTCCACTAAGAGAGTCTGTTAAGGAACATCTTAACTCTTTTTTTCTATGATTTATATTATAATTACTTTTTTAAAAATGATTTTTAAAAATGATTTTAAAAAATATCAAAGTATAGCTGATTTGCAATGTTGTGTTAATTTCTGCTATACAGCAAAGTGATTCAGTTATGCATGTGTGTGTGTGTATATATATATACATTAAAAAAATCTTTTCATTATAGTTTATCACAGGATATTAAAAATCAGTTCCCTGTGCTATACAGTTGGACCTTGTTGTTTATCCATTGTATATACAATAGTTTGCATCTGCTAACCCCAAACTCCCAATTCATCCCTCCCGACCCCCTCTCCCCCTTGACAACCACAAGCCTGTTCTCTATGTCTGTGAGTCTGTTTCTGTTTCATAAATAAGTTTACTTGTGCTATATTTTAGATTCCACATATAAGTGGTATCATATGGTATTTGTCTTTCTCTATCTGACTTACTTCACTTAGTATGATAATCTCTAGGTCCATCCATGTTACTGCAAATGACATTATTTCATTCTTTTTATGGCTGAGTAGTATTCCATTGTATACATTTACCACACCTTCTTTATCCATTCCTCTGTTGATGGACATTTAGGTTGTTTCCATGTCTTGACTATTGTGAAGAGTGCTGCTATGAACATGTATCTTTTTGAATTACAATTTTGTCCAGATATGTACCCAGGAGTGGGATTGCTGGATTTTATGGCAACTCTAGTTTTAGTTTTATAAGGAAACTCCATACTGTTTTCCATAGTGCTGCACCAATTTGCATTCCCACCAAGAGTGTAGGAAGGCTCCTTTTCTCCACACCCTCTCCATCTTTTGCTATTTGTAGACTTTTTAATTATGGCCATTCTGATCAGTGTGAGGTGATATCTCATTGTAGTTTTGATTTGCATTTCTCTAATAATTATCGATGTTGTGGAAATTGCTTTGGAAATTATGTCTTCCCATTGCTTAAAAAGTCCATAACGAAGGCAATTTTAATTTCATCATCCTGCCCATTTGTTCTTATTTAGATTCTATATATTCCAGAATGAGGATTTACTTTCATTCCACTGTGTCTACTCTCACTCTCTCGTTACCCACTATTACATTTCAAATCAATGTGAGGCTTTTACTATTTGAAACATCGGCCCCCTGAGGACTTATCACTGTGAAGGGAAAATGTTCTTATAGTAGTTGGAACTGCACAAGGCCTTTGCTGCACTGTTAGAACTGAAGGAAAGTGTCTTTTTAAGTATGTGTCCCTTTCAACCAATGTCTTCAGAGTAAGAGATGAAAGGAAGTGGACACCTGCCTCTCACTCCCCCTGGTGAAGCAAACTTGTAAAAGATCTGGGATCATTCTAGCAAAATGAGGTTTCTTGGGGACCACAGAGATGCTATCAACAGTGCCAGTTTTGGGACTTTAATAGACATTGTCTCTTTTCACATTTAATCCACTCAGTGAAGAAGGCACTATTAGCCAGGTTTTGTTTATGTCATGTTCAGAGATCTAGGTGACTTGCCTAGAATCATATAGCTTTTCAAAGTCTGAGGCAAGAGTTTGTCTGATCCCAAAGTCAATTTTTCCCACACAGCCCCTAAGTCTTTCCTGTTATTTGAGCAAAGATGAGCAGTGCATGGTTAGGCCCTCTGTAAAAACTTCACTTTCAGCACTTAGTTTATCCTACAACAAACTCAGAATAGAAGTGCTGAAGGTCTGTGGACCTCCCACACAGCAAACCAAGGGCAAGTCACATCAGGGCTACCCTACATCTTGCTGGCTACAGAGTACACATTTCAGTAGAGCTAAAACTCATCATATCTGATGCACTGCCAATTTACCTACTTCTTAGCACTTTCCAATCTCTGATTTTATTTTAGGTTCACACCTATCCTTCTGCAGGGTTGTGGTAGATGTGATTTTTTAAAAAATTTTCCTGATGAGGAAACTAAAGGTTGTAAAGTTATTTAGTTTACCCCATGTAATCTAGCCTCTTAAATCTATCCCTCCTCATTATCAAATCCAGACTCCTTCCACCACTCAGGAAAGTTCTCTAAATCACTAAATTGTCAGTGATGGGGATGGCAAATCAGCCAGGAGATGCCAGAGAAATGAGTTTATGGAAAGAAGGGCAAATCCCACAGTCATCTGTGTCCACTTCAGACCTACAAGTATTCAAGGAGCTTCTGCCATGTTTTGCCCTGTAACAGGTTCTTAAAAGGCAGTGGAGATTAAGACCTGATCTCTGTCCTTCAGGAATATAGAATGAGAAGAATAAAACCACCCTACAGAACTGCTGTGGAATTTGAGTAAGATAATGTATGTTAAATTCCTGGGTCAGCCTATGGCTTATTGAACCTAGCAAGCTTTAGGTTCCAGTTCCTCTTGGGAATCCATGCTAGTTCATCTTCTCTATCTATGGTCTGATAGGTGACTCCATTTTTTTTTAACTTTTTATTGAATTTGTTACAATATTGCTTCTGTTTTATGTTTTGGTTTGTTGGCTACAAGGCATGTGGGATCTTAGCTCCCTGACTAGGGATCAAACCCACACCCCGTACATTGGAAGGCAAAGCCTTAACCACTGGACCGCCAGGGAAGTCCCAGGTGACTCCTTTTAAATTTATAATCACTGGTATGATCTTTGATCCTTCGTTTATAAGCTGCCTAGTCACTTGCTCACCAGCCTTCCCTGGAGGATGGAACCTCAGTCCCCAGCTTCTGTTCACAGCCTCCTCCTTAAACTTCAACAGTTTATCTCTGTCAAAGTCCCACCTAAAGATAGCCAGATGGTCAAATTAGACTTATTAAAGAGGTTTTATTTATAAAGGATCAATTTACAAAGATATAGGCAGAATGTGGATAACCCCCCCCACACACACACACACACAAAGTCAAGTAGCTCAAGGTCAGACACAGCAGAGAAGGAATAATTACTGGGACCTTGAAAGAAAGCTGGGTAGATCAACCTTCCTTTATAGAAACCGTGGTGATAGACATGGTCAGGCCAAAACAACCAAAAGAGTTAGAAGTCAGAGGAATAAATACCTTGATCTCATTTTCCTTCCTTCTCTGATCTCCTACTGGGTTCCTGAAGGTTGAGTCCACAGGAACACCTTGATACCATCTACACAAATATGCCTTCTTTGTCAGAGAACAAGGAGAGGAAGGATGATCTGGATGGAGAGGAAACTGGGAGATATCCGGCATCATTCTATTTCCTTTCACACTCGCATCTTGTTTGACCACCTCTCCAGTCACAGATGCAGGGACTTCAGCCTCCTTTTCACTCCTTGAAGATGAAGATTGATTTTGTTATATAGATTCTGTCCCTTAACTGCACTATTTGTATCTACTTTTATCCTCAAAAAGACAGCCTGTCTTCAGCCAGTCTTACTCATGCTCTGGACCATTTCAGCCTTTTCCTATAGCCTATAGTCCTGATCCATACACACCCATGTCAGCAAAGATGAAGCCCCTCCCTTTCTGAGAATCTTACATAATTACCTCTGCCTTTAATATATGCAAGTTTTCCCTGAGCCTGTTAGGTGTTAGCTGAGATAACTATCAGCTTTGTGGATGAATATAAATATAAATCTGATCTCAAATAATTTTTACTCTGAAAAGGAGGATAGTACAGTCATGAGCTGTGTAATTATTAACAATGCTAAAAATAGATGACATTTATCGTTTATTTGGTGCATATGAGATATATTATGTCTAAATTATCTAAACAACAGTGCCATGTAGTTGGGAGTATTCCCATTTTCTAGAAGAGGGAACAGGACCCTAATGAATTTGAGCAATTCACCCAACACTACACCAGTGAATGGCAAAAGTAGAATTTGAATGCATCACTCTCCGATGCCAATGTTCTTCCCCTGCTACCAGATCATTACAATCCAATTCAGAATATAACAAAATGGCACAAAAAGGCAAATATGTTTTGTGATAAAGAGTAGAAAATGGCATTGAGTGTCAGAAGTGTTATGAACTGATTGTCTGTGTCCTCTTAGTAAATTCATATGTTGAAGCTCTACTCTGGAATGTGATGGCATTTGGAGATGGGGATTTGGTAGGTAATTAGGGTTGGAGGACGTTATGAGGGCAGGACCCTGATCTATGGGGAATTAGTGACCTTACATGAAAAGACACCAGAAAATTTGCTCTCTCTTTCTCTCTGCCATGTGAGGAGACAGTGAGAAGGCAGCTGTCTACACCTCAGGAAGAGAGCTCTCACCAGAACATGACCTTGCTGACACTTTAGTCTTAGACTTCCCAGTCTCCAGAACTGTGAAAAGGAAAATTTCTGTGTGTAAGCCACCTTGTCTATGGTATTTTGTTATGGCAGTCAGAGCTAGCTGAGATACATTTTGGTACAGAGAAGTGGGGGCACTGCTATAATAAACGCTTTTGCATTTGAATATGTATATTTGTATACTGAATATGTGGAAGCAGCTTTGGAAGTGGTAATGGGTGGATGCTGAAAGAGTTTTGGGGTGCATGCTAGAAATATAGACATTAAGAATGATGAGGACTTGATGGATCAATGCTCTAGTGTTTTTTGGAAGGCAGAACTTGTGAACAATGATATTGGATATTTAGCGGAGCAAGCAAAGTGTGTTGAAGGAGCAGCTTTGACCCTCCTGACTGCTTATAGCAAAATGCCAAAGGAGAGAGATGAAGAAAAAAAATTGTTTAGCAAAAGAGGAACAGAACTTGAAGATTTGGGAAATTCTCAGCCTATCTGAACAGTAAAAAATAAAAAGTCTTGTTGGGAAAAGAACACGAAAGGTGTACCTAAACAATCATTTGATAAAGAGATTATGAACTCAATTATTCATTTCAACAGAAGCAAAGAGTAGAGACGAGATCACAGCAGCAAAGACACTGCCAGCTTGAAATAAAAGGGACAGGGAAAGTGGGAAGGAATGAAGACAGCTAGACTTCTTGGGATTTATTGGATAAGACTATAGAGCTATTTGGCAGTGAACTATACTTCAAGAAAAATACAGAAGGAACCCAAAGGCAGTTCAGGTTTCCTCCACCCTGATTTCAGAGGGTGAGACTGTTGAAGAACAGAGTACCATGGGTGAGACTCAAAGTATGGACTTCATCAATATCTGAAACAAGTTACTGCAGAAAAAGTCACTGAGTAGGAGAGAGAGCCAAACCACTCTTCATGGTCCTAAATTTCTACTGCCCAAGACACCATCTCACGGGTTCCTTTGAAGCTCAACTTTAGTTAGCTATTTGTCTTTGGATAAAAGCACTATGTTGGCCTTTCTTTTTTAGTCTAACTCTACTTTTAAAAACTATATGTTAGAATATTATAAAAAAAACTTTACCATTCACCTACTTTCATTTTCACATGGTGTGCTGGACTAGGAGAGACTCTCTTGGCCTGAATTCTCTGGTTGGCAAGTAAAGATGGTTTGAGATCATTAAAGCCAACTGATTTTGTTTGATTCATTCATCTGATGTGAATTTAACAAGAGATTACTCTGTGCCACTACTTGGTCATGCAACGGTGAACAAGACTGAGAAGGCCACACTCACAAGGAGTCTGCATCATAGAGAAAATGAACAAGTACACAGACCAGTAAGCTAGGTAATTTCACAGAGTGAAATACATATGAAAGGGGGTAAAGTAGGATTGTGGAGAAATAACAACAACCAACCCATGTTGGAGGAGGAAGGGATTGGTGAACCTTGCCTTGGGAAGGTCTTTTTGGGAGACCAGCGAGAAGACAGTCAATCAAAATCCATGACAACAGCAAGTACAATAGTCCTGGAGGAGGAAGGCTCTCTCCAAAGGTGAGCACAGAGGAGATGAGGCTTCAGTGGGATGAGCATCAGGAAAGGCACAGTAAAATGGAGCCAGAAAGGAGTACGGGCTCATTTAGAAAAACCAGTAAGAAAATATGAAACTAAAGGGAAAGATCTTTTCCTTATTCTTCAAGGCCACTCAGTACAGGAATCCCAGATCCCAGTCAGTCTGTTCTTATTGCCTCTTATGCACATACTCTGAAAATGACCCTGAGCTGAAACAAATTATAACAAGAGCTGTCTGCAACTTAAAGCCCTGGGGTTGCTTCTCTATCCTGGTCTATCCTACATGCAACATGGTCTTTCAATCTCATTGGAAAGCAGTCCTTTAATCAACCTGCCATTCAGTTGGGTTTCTCTGTGCCTTTGCTAATTGTGTCCTAGGTATGAAATAATTTCATCATTATATCACACACAACATTCTGCTTATCCCCCAGCTGAAATGCCAGTTCTCTTGTAAAATATACCCCAATATCTACAATTAGATTGAGTTTCTAAGTCTCCACATTATCACTTCATATTCATTTGATTAGTACCACTATACTTATTTTATTCTTCTTGTTATTACATTTATGTGTCATTTTCTTTGTTCCATCTTGGTTGTGGAAGCCAGGAGTCCTGAGACTTCATGGCCCCTAACATCATTTTCTCATTTGATTTAAAAAGCATCTCTTGAACCTTTCAGGTGGCAGGAATACCCTTTAGAAAATTTGACAAACTACTGCATTTTGCAGATTTGTTTTCCAACCCTCTACTCATCTGAGAGAATTGAGCACAGATCCTGTTTTATTCATATTTACACCCATAAGGCTGAACTGAATTCCTTACACTATGTAAATGCTCAATAAATAGTGAATGAATGGATAAATGAATAGAGCTCAGAAGTGTAACAAAATTTTATTGACTGAATTCAGTTTAAAAATTCAGTTAAAGTCAAGAAGCATTTTTGAATACTCAGTTTGCATAAAAGAAATTTACTAGGTACAGAAAGCTAAAAATAATTAGCATTCTCTTACTTTCTGAAATAGGTTATTGTGGAAAACTGTAGATCCTTCTTGAAAAGCTCTTAAAAATAACAATACCATTAGGTTTTGATTCTACCAATAAAATGAGGTTTAGCTTGAATATAGAAAAGTATTGCCTAGATCTCAATTTTTACATCAATATTTTTGATAAAATTAAAGTCAACAGTGCTAAAATATTATTTTATATTTATATCATATATACTACACATTTTCTGTTTTTAAACAGTTGCTCAAAACTTTAATAAAATATATTCCTTACATTGACATTATTATGAAACTTGTATTATATATTTGTATTATTATAACTTGTATTTTTATTCAATGAAATTACTTTATAAGCAAAGTATGTTAAATATTGATATTTATGATATCAACAAATTACTGGGTGATTTAATTATATAAAAATGCAATTACTTCAGGCCCATGAGTAAAAGGCTGCTAGTGACTTTTTACACTTAGAAATCATTTTCATTTTGAAATGATATATCAGAATTGGAGAATACAGATAAGTGTTGAAGACAAGTGAAGAAGGAAAGTGGCACTTGACAATGCCAGCTGTGATGCATATGCCCAACTAGAGCAATATTACAGCAGACGAAAGTGGGTGCATCTGTACCATTACCATGAAATATGGTAGAGGGATTGAACATGTGTCTTTGCTTGCCTCAGCATTATTCTTTATACAAAAATTACTGTTCTCCCCCCTCTACCTCCCTGTTTTAAATCATGGAAAATGAGTATTTCTGATGTTTTCCTAAAGGACAGAATGTGAGTTTGCTTCACAATCCCATTTGTCCTCAAGGCATTCCACTTTCATCCTTTCAGCTACCTTCCTCTTGCAAAGTCTTTCATGGAAGAAGTAGGAGAGGCCAGATTGGACCCTCAGATAAAAGAAATGGACATTAGATGTGGAAAGTGATGCCTCTTCTTTGGCAGAGGTAATGCCAACTTTAAGTTATCTTCTCTCCTCCTGCATCCTGCATTTTCCCATGGGAGACGATTGACAGACATCTATGAACGTGTTTCTATTCTTTAAGACATCTGACTTATAACATACAATAAAAAATATGTTTGTGTTTTCCCCCCATAAGATGAAAATGTTGTCTTTGCCTTCTTTTACAGAAAACACATTTCAAACTCAATAGAAAAGACTTCTCCAGATCCTCTCATAGCTCAAAAAAGCAATATAGAAACACTTGTCCATTTATAATAAAATGCAGTTTATTTAAAGGGGTATGAATCATATTTTTGTACCAAATAGAAAGAGATGTGACAGTTTGAGATGGATTCCTCAAAGCTGATGCTAAGGAAATTTCTGTAAAAAGAAATATGTTTCCGTAATCACTTCTTTTATAGTACCAGAGATATGCTTGCACAGTAAAAGTGTTAGCATTAACAAAATTGAAATTTAACCAGAGGTGGAGTGGGAGTTTGCACTTGGCATGGGGAGTATTGTGATAATGCTGAATTTCATTGCATTTTTAATTAATATTTATTGGAGTATAGTTGCTTTACAATGTTGCATTAGTTTCTACTGTACAGCAAAGTGAATCAGCCATACATATACATATATTCCCTCCCTTTTGCCATTGCATTTTTTAAAATTTTGCAAACCTCTCTTCTCTCCTATCATCTTTCCCAATAAAATTTGCAAATAAACAATTTCATTCCCTTCTCCATCACTCTCTTGTAAGACTCCCAGTACTATACCCACAACTCCCAGAACTTTACCTACCTGGAGAGTAATCACTAAAAGCAAATTTAAAATAAATAATAAAAACCCTAATGAAAGCACATTTTACCTTTCAGTTTCCAACTAGTTCTATATAACATGTCAGAACTTTGATCTACCAAATAATTAAGGTAATATTTTTTAAAACAGGAACACAATCACAGATTTGGCCACCAAGAATCCATGATATTAGGTCTTAGTCAGAACTGAGGAGTGAGGGGAACAGCGTAGCTGGATTTTAGCACCTTAACTTGCCCTTGAGTGTCTGAGTGACCTTGAGTAAGTCACTGAAATTCTGTGCCAATTTCTTTAAACCTGAAATGAAAGGCTTGTGATAGATATATAGCATTTTTTCCAGATATACAATTATAGATTCAAAGTGAGTGTTGACGCTGGAAAAATAATCTAAGAATTTTGCTAACCTTATTAAAGGTATCATCAAAAAACCTGATGATATCAGACTGCCAGCAACGTGTACTTTGAAAATATCCCAGTAGAATGGTAGGGCATTCGTGGGTGTTGAGAGTATAACATTATTTGGATGAAGAACCTTTCATGGACACAGCTGAGGTAAAGGGTCACTTTTGCAGAACACATTATCATTTCAATTATTTTCCATTCCTACATCAAAATTACACACTAAAAAAATTTCCAACAAATCAAAAAAATTGAGCAGAAAGGAGGTAATTGTGAGAATTCCTGATATTTGTTTTGACTTGCACACGTGTATTACTGTGTGCTAAGCTTATGACCGAATAGTTTGCAAGTTACCTTTTTTTGTTAAATGGCTTGAATATCTTTGTAAAACAACAACAATCCCACCTCTGCCTGAATTTTTTTAGGTGCTTCCACTTCTTAAAATATGACAAAAATGAATATATCTATAAAACAGAAACAGACTCACAGAAACAGAGAACAGACTTGCGGTTGTCAAGGGGGAGGATCCTACTGTATAGCACAGGGAACTATATTCAATATCCTGTGATAAACCATAGGATATGGATGAAAAAGAATGTATATATATATATATATATATATATATATATGTATAACTGAATCACCTTGTTGTGTGACAGAAATTAACCCAATATTGTAAATCTACTATACCTCAATGTTATTTTTTTTTTTAAAGAAGAGTTTAGAAACCAAAAAAAACTCAAAAAAACATATATAGTTTCAAACTACAGACTTCAGTTGTGTGACCAGGTAACTGCTCAGGCCAAATATTATAAAACATATCTATATAGTTAATAATTGTTTAAATGCTAATATTTATCAGTTAAATTCCAAAGAATGTTTTGAAGAAATCAGACCCCTATTTCTTTTTTCTTCTACAAAGTCAACAAAACTGTGTCACAATTAATGGATCATTTGGATCAAGAGCCTGGGAGAGTTTAAACAAAGGAATGAAAGTAAGAGTAACTTGCCTGTTATCTTTTCATTTTGCTATATTAAAGTGATCACTGGAACTATCACCATTCTAAGGAAACAGCTGATTTTATAACTTAATATTATATCTACTTTTCAGCCCCACAATGCCTAAAGTTACCCTGAGCTCCAGTAATCATCCCTTTAATTCCTGATGATTGATTTTCTAATCCCAGATTAGTGGAAATTGGGGACTAGAATGATGACAATAAAAATCAGACATGGTGCCTCAGGCATTTGAAGAAGCAATGGAAAATTATAATTTATTTGAACTTTTGTATTTATGTCTTTATGAAATTTGAGTAGTGGCTAAAAGTAGATCAGATGAGAAAAAAAATAAAAAACTCTATTTCTTAAGAAAAGAAAATGCTTGTAGATTGTCCAGTTGTTATGAGAGAAGAAACACAGAGGCACAGATAAAAATATTCATTAATCAGTCTGACTGTGAAATCCTTTTGATGACATAGGTTACACAAGAGCAGGAGAGTCATCTTGAGAGAAAAGCCATGGTCTAGAAGGATTGAAGAAACCAATACAATGTTAAAAGGAGACTGCAGCTGAGCACAGCCTTCCTGGAGGGAATAAGCCTGCCCAAGACAGAGAGTAAACAGAAGTTTTCTATAGTCACCCGATATACCATTTAGTTTTAACAAATATTCCCACCAAGCTTTGTTTTTTTTTTTTGTTTTTTTTGTTTGTTTTTTTGCGGTATGCGGGCCTCTCACTGTTGTGGCCTCTCCTGTTGCGGAGCACAGGTTCCGGACGCGCAGGCTCAGCGGCCATGGCTCACGGCCCCAGCCGCTCCGTGGCATGTGGGATCTTCCTGGACCGGGGCACAAACCCATGTCCCCTGAATCAGCAGGCAGACTCTCAACCACTGCGCCACCAGGGAAGCCCCACCACCAAGTTTGTTGAATTAACTTTCTTTTAATTATTCTCACCTATTTGTGTTATTCAGTTTTGTTCAAACAAAAAGTGTGAAATAAGGAAACATTAAATAAGACGGAAAAATAAACATAAGCAATGTTGCATCTATCCATTCTAATGATTATATGAAGCTGAAAATGCAATTAATGTGTACCCCATTTTATTGCCAAGAAATATAAAGACAAGTCTTTTCATTTAAGAACTAAATATCTTGGAGACTCAGAACCAGCCTTTGCAAGGATGCTTTTCATCCCTCCTGGAAGTCTTTGCTGTGATATAGAATCACCCTTGGGATGCCTATCAAAGGACTCAGCCCTGGTCAGTGTACCTAGATAATGGGAAAAAGTCTACTTTGACCCCGCTGCCAAGGTTTCTCAATTGCAGTTGCTCTCTCTGTCACAAGGTGTCAGGAGTGAAAAACAGGTGAGCCAGCCATGGTGGATCCTGGTCACCATGTACGTGGCCAAGAAGCTCTTTACACTGCAGATGTAACCAGGGCAGCCTGAGTACCCCCTGTTATGAGCACTGGGGATGTGTCAACATGTTGGTACCCTGATTCAAGAAAAGTGCTCTGCAGGGGAGATTGGTTCAAGATGGCAGAGTAGGAGGTCATGCACTCTCTCCCTCTTGTGAGAGCACTGGAATCACAACTAACTGCTGAACAATCAACAGGAAGACACTGGAACTCACCAAAATATATACCCCATATCCAAAGACAAAGGAAAAACCACAATGAGATGGTAGGAGGGGCGCAATCACAATAAAATCAACTACCATAACAATTAGGTGGGTGACTCACAAACTGGAGAACTCTTATATCACAGAAGTCCACCCACTGGAGTGAAGGTTCTGAGCCCCACATTAGGCCTCCCAACCTGGGGGTCCAGCAACAGGAGGAGGAATTCCTAGAGAATCAGACTATGAAGGCTACCAGGATTTGATTGCAGAACTTTGACAGGACTGGGCGAAAAGGAGACTCCACACTTGGAGAGCACACACAAAGTAGTGTGCGAATTGGAACCCAGGGGAAGGAGCAGTGACCCCATAGGAGACTGAACCAGACCTACCTGCTAGTATTGGAGTGTCTGCTGCAGAGGCAGGTAGTGGCTGTGGCTCACCATGAGGACAAGGACACTGGCAGCAGAAGTTCTGGTAGGTACTCCTTGGTGTGAGCCCCCCCAGAGTCCACCATTATCCCCACCAAAGAGCCAGGTAGGCACCAGTGCTGTGTTGCCTCAGGTTAAACACCTAGCAGGGAGGAAACTCAGCCCCAACCATCAGCAGACAAGTGGATTAAAGTTTTACTGAGCTCTGCCGACCAGAGCAACACTCAGCTCTACCCACTACCAGTCCCTCCCATCAGGAAGCTTGCACAAGCCTCTTAGATAGCCTCATCCACCAGAGGGCAGAAAGCAGAAGCAAGAAGAACTACAGTCCTGCAGCCTGTGGAACAAAAACCACATTCATAGAAAGACAGACAAAATGAAAAGGCAGAGGACTATGTATCAGATGAAGGAACAAGATAAAACCCTAGAAAAACAACTAAATGAAGTGGAGATAGACAACCTTCCAGAAAAAGAATTCAGAATAATGAGACTGAAGATGATCCAGAACCTCAGAAAAAGAATGGATGCAAAGATTGAGAAGATGTAAGAAATGTTTAACAAAGACCTAGAAGAATTGAAGAACAAACAAACAGAAATGAACAATACAATAACTGAAATGAAAAACACACTAGAAGGAATCGATACAAGAATAACTGAGGCAGAACGGATAAGTGACCTGGAAGACAGAATGATGGAATTCAATGCCATGGAACAGAACAAAGAAAAAAGATTGAAAAAAAATGAAGACACCCTAAAAGAACTCTGGGACAATTTTAAACACATAAACATTCACATTATAGGGGTCCCAAAGGAGAAGAGAAAGAGAAATGACTGGAGAAAATATTTGAAGGGACTTCAGACAAGAACTTCCCTAAAATGGGAATGGAAATAGCCACTCAAGTCCAGAAAGTACAGAGAATCTCAGGCACAATAAAGCCAAAGAGAAACACAATGAGACACATATTGAACAAATTGGCAAAAATTAAAGATGAAGAAAATTTATTTAAAGCAGCAAGGGAAAAATGACAAATAATATACAAGGGAACTCCCATAAGGTTAACAGCTGATTTCTCAGCAGAAACTCTACAAGCTAGAAGGGAGTGGCACATATATTTAAAGTGATGAAAGGGAAGAACCTACAACAAAGAGTGCTCTACCCAGCAAGAATATCATTCAGATTCGAAGGAAAAATCAAAAGCTTTACAGACAAGCAAAAGCTAAGAGATTCAACACCACCAAACCAGCTCTACAACAAGTGCTAAAGGAACTTCTCTAAGTGGGAAACACAAGATAAGAAAAGGACCTACAAAAACAAACCCATAACAAGTAAGAAAATGGTAATAGGAATATGCATATCGATAATTACCTTAAATGTGAATGGACTGAATGCTCCAAACAAAAGACACAGGCTCGCTGAATGGATACAAAAACAAGACCCATATATATGCTGTCTACAAGAGACCCACTTCAGACCTAGGGACACATACAGACTGAAAGTGAGGAGATGGAAAAAGATATTCCATGCAAATGGAAATCAAAAGAAAGCTGGAGTAGCAGTACTCATATCAGATAAAATAGACTTTAAAATAAAGAATGTTACAAGAGACAAGGAAGGACACTACATAATGATCAAGTGAACAATCCAAGAAGAAGATATAACAATTATATGTTTACATATATATATGCACCAAACATAGGAGCACCACAATACATAAGGCAAATACTAACAGCTATAAAAGAGGAAATCTACAGTAACACAGTAAAATGGGGGGCTTTAAAACCTCACTTGCACAAATGGACAGATCATCCAGACAGAAAATTAATAAGGAAACACGAGCTTTAAATGACACAATAGACCAGACAGATTTAATTGATATTTATAGGACACTCCTTCAGAAAACAGCAGATTACACTTTCTTCTCAAGTGCACACAGAATATTTTCCAGGATAGATCACATCTTGGGTCACAAATCAAACCTTGGTAAATTTAAGAAAATTGAAATCACATCAAGCATCTTTTCTGACCACAACACTATGATATTAGAAATCAATAACAGGGAAAAAAAAACACAAAAAACACAAACACATGGAGATTAAACAATACATTACTAAATAACAAAGATCTCACTGAAGAAATCAAAGAGGAAATCAAAAAATACCTAGAGACAAATGACAATGAAACACGATGATCTAATACCTATGGGATGCAGCAAAATCTGTTCTAAGAGGGAAGTTTATACCAATACAATCCTACCTCAATAAACAAGAAAAATCTCAAATAGAAAATCTAACTTTACACCTAAAGAAACTAGAGAAAGAAGAAAAAATAAAACCCAAAGTTAGTAGAAGAACAGAAATCATAAAGATCAGAGCAGAAATAAATGAAATAGAAACCAAGAAAACAATAACAAAGATCAATAAAACTAAAGCCTGGTTCTTTGAGAAGGAAATCAAAATAGATAAAACTTTAGCCAGACTCATCAAGAAAAACTGGGAGAGGACTCAAATCAATAAAATTAGAAATGAAAAAGGAGAAGTAACAATGGACATGGCAGAATACATAACATCGTAAAGGTCTACTACAAGCAGCTCTATGCCAAAAAATGGACAAGCTGTAAGAAATGGACAAATTCTTAGAAAGGTATAACCTTCCAAGACTGAACCAGGAAGAAATAGAAACTCTGAACAGACATATCACAAGTAGTGTAATTGAAACTGTGATTTAAAATCTTCCACCAAACAGAAGTTCAGTACCAGATAGCTTCAAAAGTGAATTCTATCAAACATTTAGAGAAGAGCTAACACCCACCCTTCTCAAACTTTTCCAAATAATTGCAGAGGAAGGAACACTTTCCAACTCATTCTACCAGGCCACCATCACCCTGATACCAAACCCAGACAGAGATACTACAAAAAAAGAAAATTACAGACCAATATCACTGATGAATATAGATACAAAAGTCCTCAACAAAATACTATCAAACAGCATCCAACAACACATTAAAAGGACCATACACCATGATCAAGTGGGATTTATCCCAGGGATGCAAGGATTCTTCAATATATGCAAATCAATCAATGTGATACACCATATTAACAAACAGAAGAATAAAAACCATATGATAATCTCGATAGATGCAGGAAAAGCTTTTGACAAAATTCAACACAATTTATGATAAAAACTCTCCAGAATGTGGGCATAGAGGGAACCTACCTGAACATAATAAATGCCATATATGACAAACCCACAGCCAACATCATTCTCAATGGTGATGAACTGAAAGCATTTCCTCTAAGATCAGGGACAAGGCAAGGATGTCCACTCTCACCACTCTTATTAAACATAGTTTTGGAAGTCTTAGCACCAGCAATCAGAGAAGAAAAATAAATATAAGGAATACAAGCTAGAAAAGAAGAAGTAAAACTGTCTCTGTTTGCAGATGACATGATAATATACATAGAGAATCCTAAAGATGCTACCTAAAAAACTAGTAGAGCTAATCGATGAATTTAGTAAAGTTGCAGGATACAAAATTAATGCACAGAACTCTCTTGCATTCCTATACCCTAACAATGAAAGATTAGAAAGAGAAGTTAAGGAAACAATCCCATTCACCACTGCAACAAAAAGAATAAAATACCTAGAAATAAATCTACCTAAGGAGGTAAAAGACCTGTACTCTGAAAACTATGACACTGGTGAAAGAAATCAAAGATGACACAAACAGATGGAGAGATATATCATGTTCTTGGGTTGGAAAAATCAATATTGTGAAAATGACTGTACTACCCAAAGCAATCTACAGATTCAATGCAATCCCTGTCAAATTACTGGTAGCATTTTTTACAAACTAGAACAAAAAAATCTTAAAATTTGTATGGGAATACTAAAGACCCGAATAGCCAAAGAAATCTTGAAGGGAAAAATGGACCTGCAGGACTCAGGCTCCCTGACTTCTATAGTACAAAGACTATAGTACAAAGCTACAGCAATCAAGACAGTATGGTACTGGCACAAAAACAGCAAAATCGATCAATGGAACAGTATAGAAAACCCAGAGATAAGCCCATATACTTATGGTCAACTAATCTATGACAAAAGAGGCAATGCTATAGAGTGGGGTAAAGACAGTCTCTTTAATAAGTGGTACTGGGAAAACTGGACAGCTACATGTAAAAGAATGAAATTAAAACACTCCCTAACATCATACAAAAAAATAAACTCAAAATGGATTAAAGACCTAAATGTAAGTATGGACACTATAAAACTCTTATAGGAAAACATAGGAAGAGTACGCTTTGACATAAATCACAGCAAGATCTTTTTTGATCCACCTCCTAGAGTATGGAAATAAAAACAAAAATAAACAAATGGGACCTAATGAAACTTAAGAGCTTTTGCACAACAGAGGAAACTACAAGCAAGATGAAAAGACAACCCTCAGAATGGGAGAAAATATTTGCAAATGAATCACAGACAAAGGGTTAAACTCCAAAATATATAAACAGCTCATGCAGCTCAATATTAGAAAAACAGACAACCCAATCAAAAAATGGGCAGAAGACCTAAATAAACTTTTCTTCAAAGAAGACATACAGATTGCCAAAAAGCACATGAAAACTGCTCAACATCTCTAATCATTTGAGAAATGTAAATCAAGACTACAATGAGTTATCACCACACACTGGTCAGAATGGTCATCATCAGAAAATCTACAAACAAATGCTGGAGAGGGTGTGGAGAAAAGGTAACCCTCTTGCACTGTTGGTGGGAATATAAGTTGATATAGCCAGTATGGAGAACAGTATGGAGGTTCCTTAAATAAACTAAAAATAGAATTACCATATGACCCAGCAATCTCACTACTGGGCATATACCCTGCAAAAACCATACTTCAAAAACATACCTGCACCTGAATGTTCACTGCAGCACTATTTACAATAGCCAGGTCATGGAAGCAACCTAAATGCCCATCAAGAGATGAACAGATAAAGAAAATGTGGTACATATATACAATGGAATATTACACAGCCATAAAAAAAGAACGAAATTGGGTCATTTGTAGAGATGTGGATGGATCTAGAAACTGTCATACAGAGTGAAGTAAGTCAGAAAGAGAAAAACAAATACTGTATATTAACGCATGTATGTGAAATCTAGAAAAATGGTTCAGATGAACTTGTTTGCAAGGCAGAAATAGAGACACAGATGTAGAGAACAAACATATGTACACCAAGGGGGGAAAGTGGCAGTGTGGGGGATGGTCAGATGAACTGGGAGGTTGGGATTGACATACATACACTAATATGTATAGAACGGATAGCTAGTAAGAACCTGCTGTATAAAAAATAAAATTAAATTAAAAAAAAAAGAAAAGTGCTCTGCAGATGTAGGACAGCTACCACATTGAAAAAAGAGGTATTCTATCTTTGCAGAGTGCTTTTGCTAAACCATATTCCACAAATGCCTGATATAGTAGTTTCAAATAGATTAGTTAATTAATAACAATCAATGTTATTGTGAATTATTATATAAAGTTTACTCCGTACTAGAGTATTTAGTAAAATTTGCATATATTGATCCCATGGTCCTCATCGTAGAGATAAGGAAACTAAGGCACAGAGAGGTTTGTGATTTGTCCACAGTCATACTGTTTGCAAGCACAAGAGGGCTGGGATTCCAGCCCAGACCATGTGACACTGCAGACCATACACTTCCCCATACAAGGCAGTGTCTCAGCTGCTGTGCAAACATTTCCCCCAAAGCTGGCTTGTTGTGGAAGCTTTCTGGCCCCTAATGCAGAGAAAGACCCTCCCACTCTCAGGTCCCAAAGCACACCTCTATTTCTAACCTAAAGGAAAATGTGGGAACGGTTGTGATGGGCCACCTTTGAGAGTGACTTCTAGTTACTCACATTCAGTGTTTTCTCTTTCCAGGCACATGGAAAGGGAGGATCACATGTTCCCATCCCTTTGCAGTTTACGGAGGCTCCCCGGACTGGTTCTGACTGGGGTAGAAGGAATCTTTGTTCAAGATGAAACATTTGCAAATGATGCAATTTTAGCATCTGTTCCCCACAGTGGCCCTTGAGGATGTCATAACTTCCACGTGGTACAGCCAAAACACAGTGGGACCTCATCAGCCAAGGAGACTGAGTGACTCTCTGGAACCCAGCTTCTCATCACCTCCCCAACCTGTCTCCACACCGAATCACAATGGAAAAGGGACTAAAAAGATAAAGAAATCTTTATTGTGCTAAGGGATCTTGTTGAATTTGTTTCTAGCTTAGCCTATCGTCCTCATACAGGAGTTCCAAGGGCGTAGCCCAGACAGCTTTTAACAATTCCCCACTCTCTCCATGACCATCCACAGGAAATCCTGAAGGCCAGTTCTCTGGCCAACTTGGAAGGAAGGTAAAAGAGACCTCACCATCATAAACAAGTCAAGAAATAAGGAAGGTGGTGTCTAAAAGGACTATGGCTGAAGAAACTAAGAAGGCAGAAAGACTGCCCTTTGACAAAGGGGGCCAGATAGCTAAGACAGTGCTCAGACATGAACCTGAAGTCTGACTTGAATGAAGTCAGGTCTCTTGGTCACAGACAATCATCTTATTTAGATTTTATCTGAGACCACTTGAGAAGAGCACTGCCATGATGCCTACTTGTGAATGAATGGTCAATGGACTCCAGTCATAGTCAAAGGGTAAGACTCCCTCTGCCTGTGAACATCAACATCAGGCCAGCACCCTTGTCAAGTGCTCTCAGATCCAGGGCTTACCTTTCATTTAAGAATCACTTATTAGATTCATTAACATGGGGGAAATTACACACACACACACAAAAGAATCATACTATAGACACTGCTCTCTGCTTTGTTTTTTATCTTATTTATGTAAGATGTCTTGTATATTGGCTAATTTGGAATAGCTTAATAGTATTTCATCGTATTTATGTACCACAGTTTTAGATGTTTATTGATTCAAGTTTCCAGGTTTTTGCTGTGACTCAAGTTGCCACAATGAACATCTCTTATATATTAAATTGGTAAAAGTGTGTAAGGTGAATTGGAAAAATGTATTCCTGGTTGCTGGCTCGAATTATATATGCATTTTTGTTTTTAAAGGGATTGTCAAATTGCCATCTAGAAATTTTGCACCAGTTTATAACCCCATCAACTTTTATGAGAGGCCAGGGCTGCCCACACACTTCCTGGTCTACATACACACAAATATATCATTAAACATTTTCATTTTTCCAATAGAAAAAATCCTTATTTTATTGTTGTTCTCATTTGCATTGCTTTAGTTGTTGCTGATGCCAAAAATATTTTTACCTGCTTATTGGCCATTGTTCTGTATATGGTAAACTGTCTGTTTACATCTTTTGCTCATTTTTAAATTTGGGGTATTTTTTCTTATTGATTTATATAAATTAATCTAAATTAATGAAATTAGTGTTTTAATTTACTGTTATATTGTGATTAAAATTTCCTACTTTTTCTTCAGTCTTTTGAATTTGCTTACATTATTTTGTGTCATAAGTATATTTAAAAGGTAATATAGTATTTCCTGTTAGACTATCTAGATTTGAATTACAGTTTTGTTGTTTTACTAGCATTATGATCTTAGGCAAGTTATTTAACTTATCTGTGCCTCAGTTTTCTCATCTTTAAAATGGGTATATAAGTTAACCTACTCATAGGACTTGATGAGGATAAATAAGTTTATACGTGTAAAGCTGTAGTGTAATGTATTGGGTTGACCAAAAATTCATTTGGGTTTTTCCATAAGATGTAATATAACTCATAGTAGTCATATGTTAGCTCTCATTTTATTATTCCCTATGGTCAAATATATTAATCTTTTCCTTTATAGATTTTGGATAATGAGTTTTGCTTGGAAATCACAAAATCTTTAAGACATAAATTCCAAATTTTTTTGAAAAGCAAGTAACAGGAACAAATAACAATATCTAGATGTATTTGGTCCATGAGTTTATCCAAGAGTGATTGATTAAATCTGAGTACGTGTCTGGGGCTATCTGATGTCTCAGCAACCTGGAATGTTTCAAAATTTGCAAAAATAGTAAAGAAAAATGCAAAAATTATTTACAACTATACATTCACAGTGATTCTTTTTTTCCTTGTGCTGAGGCTTACATGTCTAAACTGGATTTGAAATTTGTAAAGGACCATCTTGCCCATGAGGTTCTTCTCATAATTGGTCCCAAATAGTAGGTGTAAAGGGACTAGCTTTTCTTGGAGAGGATTTTGCTATCTATCCTTCTAAAGGAGGAAGCACTGCTCAGACATGCCCTTTACTATCCCACACATTCACCTCTGGAATGTGGAAGCTGTCTTATGCAGTTGGGTGTTTTATATAAGACATACATGAAGGGTATAATTTGCACCCTATGCTGAGAGTTCCTAGAAAGACAGTACCTGAGTTATATACCTGAGACACAGTACAGATATCTGTTTGACAGAGAACTGAAGTAGAAGCTTCTGTGTCCAGAGAATATCAACATGTCAAGATCAAGGGGAATTGCCTGGTCCCCAGGTGGACAAATTCCAACTGGTGGTATATTTGATGTGTTTAAAGCTCTTTCTATGCAGATAATGATTGGTTAATGAAAAGGGAAAGACTGAATATATTGTCATTGGGGCTGGACAGGATTTTAAATTCTGTAAAATTCCAAAAAAGGAGCACAAGTCCCTCTCCTCCCCTTCCTCAAAGCCCCATGTGTTTCTCTGAGTAGTATGGACCTGAAAGTTGAGATAAAACCAGACTCAATGTCTGATTCCACCATTTAATCCCAAGTTTCCTTATCTTTAAATGTAGATGCTAATATGAAACAATCAGAATTACTAATGGAATTAACCTACAGAGGTGACATATGTGAGTGACATAGCCCTTTGTTTACCTACTTAATTTTAAGTTGTCATTACTCACTCTCTTCAACATCAAAATTGATGGCATCATAGATGTAGAAGGGTGAGATCTTTATCCTCATGGCATGTTTACATGTTCTAAAGGAGTCATAACCAGGTCACAATTATATTACAGGGAAACCACATGTTTTTGTTATCTTCAGGGAAATATTAGAATTCTCTAGCATGGCGGTAGAACAGCAGGCTTGAAAAGTCCTTATTTAGAGCCCTCATCCTGACCTAACTCTTTGCAAACAATTCACCCTCATCTAAAACAGGAAGTCAAATCTTGGGAAAGCCCTGTGCCCTGAAACTGTTGTGCCCTGTCTTTTAAATGGTACATTTAGGAAGTACTCCTTGGTAGGTGGACTTATATCACCTACAGAGATATGGTATAAGAATATGGAAATGGAGAGAGACAGTCTTTAGATAAAATCTCAGCACTTGTAATAATTGATTTAACAGCTATTTATTGAGCATGTACTATGGCCATGGCTCTGTCACTGAGTGACTTTGTGATGGTGAGTAAATGAAAGACCTTACCTATATGTAGAAGTATAAGTTATATTTATAATAGTATATAGTAGGTGTTCATTAAATGTCAAGCAAATGTCATTGACACCATCTGCAAAAACATATATAATAATATATTTTAAAGTACTTAACACTTGTATTGGCCTGTAGTATGTATTGTATATGTGTAGATTCAGTTTTGAATCTACTAAATATTAATGTGCCGTCAACCTTCTACATGGTACAACTTTTAAAGATGACAATAAGCTTTTATGTACAAAGCAATCTCCCTTTTAGCATGACAAGTTACTTACGAGTTATAACAAATTGTTATTCTTAACTCCTTACCACCATTCTACTTAGAAATCACAGCCTTGAGAGGATAAGAAGAGAAGAGTTTGATAAGAATATTGGAAAATGAAATTCTATAAGATAAGGGCAAATGAAAAAAGAGCTAATATTTTCAAAAGTAACTTCCCAGGCACTTATTATATATTTGCAAACTTGACTTTCATAAAACCTTATAATATGGATAGTATCTCCATTTTTCATAAGAGAAAAATGAAGCTTAGATAAGTTATATACATTGCCCAAGATTACCCCAGATAATAAAAGGCACTGCTGGAATTTGAAATCAGCTTTGTTAATTTAAACACTAACAAGTTTGTATGCAATTGAAAGTGGAAAAAAACTTTTTTCAAAAAAATAAAAATAAAATATGAGAATATAGAGAAAAAAACGAGCAGGGAAAGCAGTATCATCTATGGACAAAGAACTTGTTCTGGATGATGGGAATGTTACGTGCAGGGTGTTTTCTGCTTTAGAATGTGGTGATATAAAATGGTTTATTTATTGTAGAATCAGGGCTTGCTAGAAGTGTGTCATGAACAAAAATCATTAATGAGAAAAAAGTCAATGGTATGATAAGAAATAAGGCAGAGAAGATATTGGAAAAAGAAAAGAATAGTACAAGGAAGATAATTATGTAGGGACTAAGAACATAGGTTCAGGCAGTTGACTACAATTTGGTGACCAAAAATCACTGAATATAGAAAGTTTAGTTGAAAGTCATTCTTCTTAACACAAACCAATGTTTAGTGAAGATGTTTTGGTGTTAGATTTGGCTTGAGATTCACTATGGTATATAACACATTGAGCAGGACTCCCAGAGATTTTCTGGAGGCATGGAGATGGCTCAGCAGGACATCTGTGGTGCTGCTACATGAATGGGGGTGACAGAACAAGCAATGGCTACAAATCTGTCTGTAAAGAGGTTGAGGAGATGATGGCTCCATCTCACCCTGAAGACTTTGCAGGAAACTAGGGGAAAAGGAGGTCGGGATGAGGATCAAGGCAGATTGGACTAGCAAACATTCAGGCATTTGAAAAGTTATGCCCCCACAGAAAGCTGGACCTGAATGCTTACAGCAGCTGTATTCATAACCACCAAACACTGGAAGCCATCGAGATACCCTTCAGTTGGTGAATGAATAGATACACTGTGCTACAACCATAAAGTGGGATCTTTTCAGAGATAAAAATAAATGAGCTATCAAGCCACAAAAAGACATGGATGAATCTTAAATGCATATGCTAAGTGAAAGAAGCAAGTATGAAAAGGCTACATACCATGACTGCCTGATTCCAAATATATGACATTCTGGAAAAGGCAAAGCTATAGCAGTAAATGAAAAGGCAAAGCTATAGCAGTTGCCACGAGTTTGAGGAGAGAGGAGGAGGGTTGATTAAGTAAAACAGAGGGGAATTTTTAGAGTGATGAAATTATTCTGTATGATGCTGTAGATATATGACATATGCATTTGTCAAAATTGATAGAAATTTACAGCAAAAAGAATGATCCTTAATGCATGCCCAAAATGTAGGAGGTAAGGAGATCTCAGGATTGAATGCAGAATATAACAAAATAATCTCATTATATTAAAAAAGTACAAAAAAGTCTCTCTGAATGGAGTAGGAAGGAAAGGGGCTCACCTAAGTAAATTTGAATATGAGTGGAGTCTGTAAGTCTAAATGTGCAAGAAACTAGACATAAGCATTGTACTCTAGTTGGCCAAAATGTTTCCCATAGGACTACTGGTTAATAATTTTAATAATGCTTTACATGTATATTAGAACTGCACAATTAAGTAAATTGAACAATTGAGGTGGATGGTGGGAGCAGGGTTCTCTACTGTTGGGATGGGAGGTTACAGGGAAGCAAGAGAAGGAGATCAGAATGAACCATGTGATGGTAGATTTGCGTTGGAGGCATCAATATGATATAGACAGGTATAGATAAATGTATGCATTCAGGTTAGTGTGCACGTGTGTATCTTCTTGCTCTGTCATCTGGGAGGGTCTAGAGGTGGCAACATCCCAGGAGCAATCAGCACCCTTGACACCCAGATGTCAGCTTCTAGGATCATTCTCCAATAAAAGGAACCAGTGATTCTTGGAGAAATGCGTGATTTCATGACTGGGGCAGGAAGAGTGCAGGATGCGCCTGGAATACTTTATACTGCCAGAAAATAAGGTAGTGCTCAAAAAAGTTTTTTAAATCACAATAATAAAAGTGTGCCAAAGGGATACAAGATTCAACTGATGGTTGAGGCTGGAACAATGGTTGAGGCTGGAACAATTTGTGTGAAAGAACAAATGAAGTAGTGTTGGATTATAATCCAAAGTACAGAATAAATATTTGTGAGTCCAAACTGATTTTAAAAAGTATTGAGTAAATAAGCAAATGGGGGAGAAGAGACAAATCTCTCATGAAGAAGAATTCCAAATGATTTATGTAGATGTTTTACCCTTGAGGTAGTGCAGCATAGCTCTGTACTCCTCGAGTGTGGGCTGCATATAGTGACTGTCTTCAAAAGAACATATATAAACAGCGGGGGGAAAGAATAAATTTACTCTGCAGAAACCTGATGAGTATTCCCATAGCCAAGTGATCAAGGTGATGAGTCATGTTCATAGCATGTAGCCTTTATAATTTTTTAAGTAAAAAAAGAAAACCTTTAGATAAGTCTTGTCCATGTATTGCAGTATTTTGAAATTAACCCCTCACTCATTTCTTTGAGAGCTTAATAAAGCCCAGGGAATAATTTGCTGATTCAAAGATCTGTCTTATGAAAAGCATAATAAGTTAGAAGAGAAGAGAGATGAGCCTTTCAGCTTCATGGAGTTCTGCCATATTTGTTCAGGGAAGAGTAATCCATTGGCACAAATTATTGTCCTTTAAAACAAGTTTACATACATACAAACATCTGGATCAGCACAAGAGGGAATATTTATATGCCAATTATTCCCAATTTCTATCTTAAGCCTTTTAGGATTTGCATAATTTTCCCAGCTTACACCCTTTTTCCTTGAAGAGGTTCAATGAAGAATGCAGCCCATGTATTATAAGCTTAGCAAAGAATGATGCCTCCTCCTTTCTAGGAAAGGTGAGTGACACTTGCAAAAGCACAGATATATGAATTAGAATTATGTTTTAGAGAAACTCCTAAAACATGGTATGATGCAATAGAGTAAATTTAATAGCAAAGAAAACTCAATTCTATATGAGGCTAACTATTTTCAGCCTGGGTTTCCAGCCACCTCCTTTCTCACTTTTAGCAGATAAGTTCAACTTCTTCACAGAGAAAAGAGATTATTTAACAATAAATTCTCAATTCATTTTTTACTACATGATGTTTTACAGATTAAATAAGTTAAATTATGTTAGGCAATTAGAATAGTACTGACAAACTATTATTATGGATATTATTATAGATATTTATTACACATGAAGGAGATATTATATATGTATATGTACATATATATATATATATGTAGGTATATATAACTTCCTACAAGTATCTCAAATTCAATGCCTAAAAATAAAACTATCTTGTTTCCCTTCAACCCTACTTCCCCAATTAAGTTCCTTAACTCAGTGAATGATGCATAATTCAAAAATTCAGAAGCCAATGAAGCATTAGTTCTTTGCATTTTAAAAGAATTGTTTCCCAATTTGATGACTTCTGATTCCCCACTGTTACTACTTTGGTTCCTCACCTATGGACTGATTTGCAGTCTTGCTTCTAATTCTCTCATATTCTTCTCTTCTATGAACTGTAGACAAGGTGACCTCTTTAAAATACACATTCTTACCATGTTGTTTTTTACTTTTCTTCATGACCAGGCACCTGAATTCTTACCCATTCTCATCTCTTTTTACACTTCATTCTACAACCTGTTCTTAAGTCAATCTGAGTTATTTTAATTTTCTAAGTGGTCCATGTTTTTACTCTGGACATTCCCTCTCTTTTAGAATGTTTTGTCACCTCCACTTCTTCATGACTAGTTTCCGAAATCATATCTGGAATCATCCCCTCTCAGAAGCTTTCCTAACACCTTCAAATTGGGATGATATGGTCCCTGTATTCTCCCACAGGCTCACGTGTGTATAAACTATCTATACTTCCTATAAAAGAATCATAGTGTTTATCACATTTTAAATCAGTGATTCTCAAGCTTTAGTGGCCATTGGAATAGTATGAAAGGTTTATTAAAATACAAATTGTTTGACTCACTTCCAGAGTTTTGGAATCACTACTTCTGAAGTGGGACTTGCAAATGCATTTCTAACCAGTTCCCAGTTGATGTAGTGCTGCAGGTGAGGGCTAACTTGAACACCAGATGGTGCTGGCTGAAGCAGTCTGCATCCCAGGGATTAACCTTGAATAGGGCATGAGGTTTACTTAGCTTGGCCCTGTGTAGGAAGAGAAAGAGATTTGTAGGTAGAACATTGTGAGAAAACACTGAGTCCATGGAGCCAGATAATCACATTTCTGATGCACATTAAATATGAGAGTCATATTTCCTTAGAAACAAAGAAATGGTGTGGTCACTTCAATAAATAAAGTCTCCTTATCATAACCAGTATAAATTATTGTAATAGTACACTTACTTACAAACTGCAATGTGTTCCCTAGGTGATCTACTCCAAAGGCTTCATTTTATATTTAAGGATATCTCTGTAGGACTCTAGTCCTTTATTTAAGGAGAGTCATGCTAAAATTATTGATCAATTAATGGTGAGCTGGCTCAAATCCCAGGACTAAGCATCAAGAATTAGATACCTTATTGCCAAGAGATGCTCTGTGGACAATACCGGCAGTAATAATCAGACATGTGAACCCATGAGGCTTCAGGAGAGTATGAAACAAAGATCAAGTTTTAGTGTTCCAGGTGTTTTAGGCTGGGAAAAGTTTACAAGCATAAGGGAGAATCCAAACCCAGTTACAGACAACTGTTGTGGAAACCATCAGGCAGATGTGGTTTCAAATCCAGACATGCTACTTATCAGTATGGGTCTTCTCTGAACCTCTGTTTTCATCACCATTCTGATGCAAAATGGTGATTAATATATAGAGATCAAGATTGTTAGGAATAGACCAGACAAGGAATAATATTTTTACACATTAGAGTAACAGTAAATTATAGTGGTTACCACTACTACAAGACAGCTTATGTAGTGATCCAGGCACGGTAGAGCTTAGGTGGAGCCCAGGTCATAGGCTACAAGTGAGAGGTCATTACCAGTTCTAGGGTAGAGGATCTGAGATAGTCAAAGCTTCCCTAGGAAAAACACAGGTTTTTAAAAATCTCCTTCTTTCTGCTATCCCCCCTCACCTTTGCTCATCATGCTTCTTCACCTACTACTCAATCTTAAGTGGAATTAACAGTGCCACTGTTTCCCTAGAGAGAGGCTTCTATGGTTTACTCAGGATGGGGAAATGTCCTCCTGGGCTCCAGGGTTCCATGTCATGATGTCAGCTCTTAATATGTTAGACTCTCCTCCTGCAGGGCAGCAACTAGTTGATGGATAGGTAGAGAAAAAGACAGACAATGAAATTGGTAGACAAAGGCATTGAAACAGCTATTATAACCATGTTCCATAAGATCAAGAATGTAAAGCAAAGCATGAATATAATGTGGAGAAAATATAAGCTAGAAAACAGACCTAAATGTAACTTCTAGGCCATCTAAACATTACCAGAATTTAAAAATTCACTGGGAGATATTAATAGAAAATTAGATGGCATAGACAAAAGCAGTAAAATTAAATACATTACGATTAAACTATCCAAATGAAACACAGACAGAAAAAAAAAAAAGAAACCTGACAAAATGTAACAGTTCTGTTATCTGTAAATATTATCAATTAATCATAATTCATTTGGTTGTAATTTATGTCCTAATAGAAGAGGAAAAAAAGATGGATGAAAAAATATTTGATACAATAATGGATAAACATCTTCCAAATTTGATAAAAAACAATGGACACAAGGAATAAAGAAACTCAGTGAAACTCAAGTAACATTAAAACCAATAAGGAAATGACCATGGCTCTTCATAATCAAATTTCTGAAAACCTGTGAAAAGAGAAAAATCTTAAATCATCAGGAGAAAAAAAATATTTTGTGCACAGATGAACAATGATAATGGCTTAACAGAAAAATAAAAGGAAAGAAAAAAATTATCAAAAACCTACTAAGCATAAGAAAACAGACTTCAGAATGATAAATATTACTGGGATAGAGAATAATTTTTTATAATGATAATCATTTCATCAAGAAGGCATAACACTGCTAAATGTGCACTCAATAATTGAATTTTAAAATAACTGAAACAGCCATGGACAAAATTAAATAATAAATAGAACTATAATTATAGTTTAAATATTTAACATGTTTTTTCTCAGTAATTGTTAGAATAAGTTGACAAAATCAGTAACACTAATTTGAACAAAACTGTAAAGAAACCAGACATGATTCTTACAAGGTGCTTTAATCCAACAACTGAACCATAGTAGTTTCAAGTTCAAATAAACCTTAGCCAAAATAGACCATATTTTGTGTAGTAAAACAAGCCTCAGTAAGTTTAAAATAATTTAAGTCATTAAGACTGTTTGTCTTAACCTCAACAAAATTTAACTGAAATTTAATAAGGTGTTTTTTTTAAATTTAATTAATTTATTTTTTACACAAAAGATTATTAGTTATCTATTTTATATATATTAGTGTGTATGTCAATCACAATTCATCCCACCCCCACCACCCCCAAACACACTTTCTTCCCTTGGTGTCCATACGTTTGTTCTCTACATCTGTATCTCCATTTCTGCACTGTAAACCAGTTCATCTGTACCATTTTTCTAGATTCCATATATATGCATTAATATACGATATTTGTTTTTCTCTTTCCTACTTCACTCTGTATGACAGTCTCCAGGTCCATCCACATCTCTACAAATGACCCAATTTCGTTCCTTTTTATGGCTGAGTAATATTCCATTGTATATATGTACCACATCTTCTTTATTCTTTCCTCTGTTGATGGACATTTAGGTTGCTTCCATGACCTGGAAATTGTAAATAGTGCTGCAATGAACATTGGGGTGCTTGTGTATTTTTGAATTATGGTTTTCTCTAGGTACATGCCCAGAAGTGGAATTGCTGGGTCATATGGTCATTCTATTTTAGTTTTTTTAAGAAACCTCCATACTATTCTCCATAGTGGCTATATCAATTTACATTCCTACCAACAGTGCAAGAGGGTTCCCTTTTCTCCACACCCTCTCCAGAATTTATTGTTTGTAGATTTTTTGATGATGGCCTTTCTGACCAGTGTGAGGTGGTACCTCGTTGTGGTTTTGATTTGCATTTCTCTAATAATTAGTGATGTTGAGCAGCTTTTCATGTGTTTGTTGCCCATCTGCATGTCTTCTTTGGAGAAATGTCTATTGAGGTCTTCTGCCCATTTTTTAATTGGGTTTTCTAATTTTTATAATATTGAGCTGCATGAGCTGTTTATATGTTTTGGAGATGAATCCTTTGACAGTTGATTTGTTTGCAAATATTTTCTCCCATTCTGAGGGTTGTCTTTTTGTCTTATTTCTTTTGCTGTGCAAAAATTCTTAAGTTTCATTAGGTCCCATTTGTTTATTTTTGGTTTTATTTCCATTACTCTAGGAGGTGGATCAAAAAAAATCTTGCTGTGATTTATGTCAAAGCGTGTTCTTCCTATGTTTTCCTATAAGAGTTTTATAGTGTCCATACTTACATTTAGGTCTTTAATCCATTTTGAGTTTATTTTTGTGTATGGTGTTAGGGAGTGTTCTAACTTCATTCTTTAACATGTAGCTGTCCTATTTTCCCAGTACCACTTATTGAAGAAACTGTCTTTTCTCCACTCTATATCATTGCCTTCTTTGTCATAGATTAATTGACCATAAGTGCATGGGTTTATCTCTGGGTTTTCTATCCTGTTCCACTGATCTAAATTTCTGTTTTCTTGCCAGTACCATATTGTCTTGATTACTGTAGCTTTGTACTATAGCCTGAAGTCAGGGAGTCAGAGTCCTCCAGCTCTGTTTTTTTCCTTCAATATCGCTTTAGCTATTTGGCATCTTTTGTGTCTCCATACAAATCCTAAGATCTTTTGTTCTAGTTCTGTAAAAAATACCATTGGTAATTTGATAGGGATTGCATTGAATCTGTATATTTGTTTGAGTAGTACAGTCATTTTCACAATATTGATTTTCCAATCCAAGAATATGGTATATCTCTCCATCTGTTTGTGTCATCTTTGATTTCTTTCACCAGTGTCTTATAGTTTTCAGAGTACAGGTCTTTTACCTCCTTAGGTAGGTTTATTCCTAGGTATTTTATTCTTTTTGTTGCAGTGGTGAATGGGATTGTTTCCTTAACTTCTCTTTCTAATCTTTCATTGTTAGGGTATAGGAATGCAAGAGAGTTCTGTGCATTAATTTTGTATCCTGCAACTTTACTAAATTCATCGATTAGCTCTACTAGTTTTTTAGGTAGCATCTTTAGGATTCTCTATGTATATTATCATGTCATCTGCAAACAGAGACAGTTTTACTTCTTCTTTTCTAGCTTGTATTCCTTATATTTATTTTTCTTCTCTGATTGCTGGTGCTAAGACTTCCAAAACTATGTTTAATAAGAGTGGTGAGAGTGGACATCCTTGCCTTGTCCCTGATCTTAGAGGAAATGCTTTCAGTTCATCACCATTGAGAATGATTTTGGCTGTGGGTTTGTCATATATGGCATTTATTATGTTCAGGTAGGTTCCCTCTATGCCCACATTCTGGAGAGTTTTTATCATAAATGGTGTTGAATTTTGTCAAAAGCTTTTTCTGCATATATCAAGATGATCATGTGGTTTTTATTCTTCAGTTTGTTAATATGGTGTATCACATTGATTGATTTGCATATATTGAAGAATCCTTGCATCCCTGGAATAAATCCCACTTGATCATGGTTTATGATCCATTTAGTATGTGGTTAGATTCTGTTTGCTAGTATTTTGTTGAGGATTTTTGCATCTATATTTATCAGTGATATTGGTCTGTAATTTTCTTTTTTTTTTTTTGTAGTATCTCTGGATTTTGTATCAGGGTTATGGTGGCCTTGTAGAATGTGTTTGAGAGTGTTCCTTTCTCTGCCATTTTTCGGAAGAGTTTGAGAAGGGTGGGTGTTAGCTCTTCTCTAAATGTTTGATAGAATTCACTTGTGAAGCCATCTGGTCTTGGACTTTTGTTTGTTGGAAGGTTTTTAATCACAGTTTCAATTTCATTGTTTGCTATCAGTCTGTTCATATTTTCTATTTCTTCCTGGTCCAGTCTTGGAAGGTTATATCTTTCTAAGATTTTGTCCATTTCTTCCAGGTTTTCTATTTTATTGGCATAGAGTTGCATGTCGTAGTCTCTTATGATGCTTTGTATTTTTGCAATGTCCATTTCTACTTCTCCTTTTTCATTTCTAATTTTATTGATTTGAGTCCTCTCCCTTTTTTTCTTGATGAGTCTGGCTAAAGGTTTATCAACTTTGTTTTCCTTCTTAAAGGACCAGCTTTTAATTTTATTGATCTATGCTATTGTTTTCTTTGTTTCTATTTCATTTATTTCTGCTCTGATCTTTATGATTTCTTTCCTTCTACTAACTATGGGTTTTGTTTGTTCTTCTTTCTCTAGTTCCTTTAGTTGTAAGGTTAGATTGTTTATTTGAGATTTTTCTTGTTTCTTGAGGTAGGATTTTATTGGTATAAACTTCCCTCTTAGAACTGCTTTTGCTGAATCCCATAGGTTTTGGATCATGTTGTTTTCATTGTCATTTGTTTCTAGGTATTTTTTGATTTCCTCTTTGATTTCTTCAGTGAGCACTTGGTTATTTAGTAATGTATTGTTTAGTGTCCATGTGTTTGTGTTTTTACGGTTTTTTCCCTGTAATTATTTCTACTCTCACAGTGTTGTGGTCAGAAAAGATGCTTGATGTGATTTCAATTTTCTTAAATTTACCAAGGCTTGATTTGTAACCTAAGATGTGATCTATTCTGGAGAATGTTCCATGTGCACTTGAGAAGAAAGTCTTATCTGCTGTTTTTGGATGGAATTTCCTATAAATATCAATTAAATCTATGTGGTCTATTGTGTCATCTAAAGCTTGTGTTTCCTTTTTAATTTTCTCTCTAGATAACCTGTCCATTGGTGAAAGTGAGGTGTTAAAGTCCACCACTATTATTGTGTTATTGTAGATTTCCTCTTTTATAGCTGCTAGCATTTGCCTTATGTATTGAGGTGCTCCTATGTTGGGTGCATGTATATTTATAATTGTTATATCTTATTCTTGGATTGATCCTTTGATCATTATGTAGTGTCCTTTCTTGTCTCTTGTAACATTCTTTATTTTAAAGTCTATTTTATCTGATATGAGTATTGCTACTCCAGCTTTATTTTGATTTCCATTTGCATGGAATATCTATTTCCATCCCCTCACTTTCAGTCTGTATGTGTCCCTAGTTCTGAAGTGGGTTTCTTTTAAACAGCATATATATGGGTCTTGTTTTTGTATCCATTCAGCAAGCCTGTATTTTTTGGTTGGAACATTTAACCCATTCACGTTTAAGGTAATTATTTTTATGTATGTTCTTATTACCATTTTCATAATTATTATGGGTTTGTTTTTGTAGGTCCTTTTCTTCTCTTGTGTTTCTCACTTAAAGAAGTTCCTTTACTATTTGTTGTAGAGCTGCTTTGGTGGTACTGAATTCTCTTAGCTTTTGCTTGTCTGTAAAGCTTTTGATGTCTCCATCAACTCTGAATGAGATCCTCACTGGGTAATCTTCATTTTAGGTTCTTCCCTTTCATCACTTTAAATATATTGTGCCACTGCCTTCTGGCTTGTAGAATTTCTGCTGAGAATTCAGCTCTTAACCTTATGCGAGTTCCTTTGTATGCTATTTTTCATTTTTCCCTTGTTGCTTTTAATAATTTTTCTTTGTCTTTAATTTTTGTCAATTTGATTACTATGTGTCTCATTGTGTTTTCCTTGGGTTTATCCTGCCTGGGACTCTCTGCACTTCCTGGATTTGGGTGGTTATATCCTTTCCCATGTTAGGCAAGTTTTCAACTATAATCTCTTCAAATATTTTCTCGGGTACTTTCTCTCTCTCTCTTGTCCTTCTGGGATCCCTATAATGCGAATGTTGGTGCATTTAGTGTTGTCCCAGAGGTGTCTTAAGCTGTCTTCATTTTTTTTTTTTTACTTTATTCTAATCTGCGGCAGTGAATTCCACCATTCTGTCTTCCAGGTCACTTATCCATTTTCTGCCTCAGTTATTCTGCTACCAATTCCTTCTAGTGTATTTTTCATTTCAGTTATTTTATTGTTCCTCTCTCTTTGTTTGTTCTTTAATTCTTCTAGGTGTTTGTTCTTTAATTCTCCTAGGTCTTTGGTAAACATTTCTTGCATCTTCTCAATCTTTGCCTACATTCTTTTTCTGACATCTGGGATCATCTTCACTATCATTACTTTGAATTCTTTTTCTGGAAGGTTGTCTATCTCCACTTCATTTAGTTGTTTTTCTGGGGTTTTATCTTGTTTTTTCATCTGGTACATAGACCTCTGCCTTTATCTTTTGTCTGTTTTTCTGTGAATGTTGTTTTCATTCCACAGGCTGCAGTATTGTAGTTCTTCTTGCTTCTGCTGTCTGCCTTCTGGTGGATGAGGCTATTGAAGAGGCTTGTGCAAGCTTCCTGATGGGAGAGACTTGTGGTGGTGGATAGAGTTGGGTGTTGCTCTTGTGGATAGAGCTGGGTGTTGCTCTGGTGGGAAGAGCTCAGTAAAACTTTAATCTACTTGTTTGCTGGTGCATGGGACTGAGTTCCCTCCCTATTGGCTGTTTGGCCTGAAGTGACCCAGCACTCGTACCTACTGGCTCTTTGGTGGTACCAATGGTGGTCTCCTGGAGAGCTCACACCGAGGATCACTACCCAGAACTCCTGCTGCCACTGCCCCTGGCCCCAGGGTGAGCCACTGCTACCCCCTGCCGCTGCAGGAGACCCTACAGCACTAGCAGGTTGATATGGTTCAGCCTCCTTTGGGGTCACTCCTTCTTCTGCCTGGGTTCTGATGCGTGCACTACTTTGTGTGTGCCCTCCAAGAGTGGAGTCTTTGTTTCCCCCAGTCCTGTCAAAGTCCTGCAATTAAATCCTTCAAAGCATGATCCGCTGGGAATTCTTCCTCCTGTTGCTGGAACCCCAGGTTGGGAAGCCTGATGTGGGGCTCAGAACCTTCACTTCAGTGGGTGGAGTTCTGTGGTATAACAGTGTTCCATTTTGTGTGTCACCTACCCAGTGGTTATGGGATTTCATTTTATTGTGATTGCACCTCTCCTACCATCTCATTGTACCTTCTCCTTTGACTTTGGATGTGAGGTATCTTTTTCAGTGAGTTCCAGTGTCTTCCTGTTGATGATTGTTCAACAGTTAGTTGTGATTCCGGTGTTCTCTCAGGAGGGAGTGAGTGCACATCCTTCTACTCCCAATCTCTCAATAAGGAAGTGTCTTTAACATCTTCATATATTTGGAAATTAAGCAGTCCACTTCTTAATAACTCATGAGTCAATGAAGAAATTTTAAAAGTTATAGGAAAATAATTTTGAGCTGAAAGACAATGAAAAACAGTATCTATCAAAATTTGCAGGACACAGCTAAAGGTAAAAGTATATCACTAGGGCTTCCCTGGTGGCGCAGTGGTTGAGAGTCCGCCTGCCGATGCAGGGGACGCGGGTTCGTGCCCCGGTCTGGGAAGATCCCACATGCCACGGAGCGGCTGGGCCCGTGAGCCATGGCCGCTGAGCCTGCGCGTCCGGAGCCTGTGCTCCGCAACGGGAGAGGCCACAACAGTGAGAGGCCCGCGTACCGCAAAAAAAAAAAAAAAAAAAAAAAAGTATATCATTAAATGCCTGTATTAGAAAAGACCTCTAAAATCAGTGACCTATATTTTCACATTGAGAAGCTAGTAAAATAGGAACTAATTTAATCTAAAAAACTAAATAACAAAGGTAAGAACAAAAATCAATACAAGTCCTAAAAAGCAACAGAGCAAAATCAACAAAACAAAACTTGATTCTTTAAAATATCCACCAAGACTGATCAAGAACAAAAGAGACCAAGATAAGTCAGAGAGAGAGAGAGATAAATACATGACTTCACATATATGTGGAATCTAAAAAAAGGAAAAAAAAAACCAAATGAACAAATGTAACAAAAGAGAAATAGACTCATACAAACAGAGAATAAACAGGTGATTGCCAGGGAGGAAGGGGGTGGGATATCAGTGAAATAAGAAAGAGAAATTAAGCAGGACAAACTTCCAGTTACAAAATTAGTGAGTCATAAAGATGAAATGTAAGAACAAAAAGAAATAAAATAGATGGAAAAGAAAAGAGAACAAAAGAGTAAGGAAAAAAAGAGACACTATTGTAGCTCCTACAGATATTAAGAGATAATAAGATAATATCAATAATATAAACAACTGTCTGACAAAATATTTGACAACTTAGATAAAAAGGACTAATGTCCTAAAAGGCAAAAACTATTAAAAATTAATCAAGGAGAAAAAGAAAATCTGCATTGTCCTTTATCTCTTAAATAAACAGAATTTATCATTAAAAATAGTTCCACAAAGTAAACTCTAGACCCCATGTTCCATGGTGATTTTATGAAATTGTTTGGAAGACATAATACCAATTAATATCAAAGATAAAGTCCTCAAAAAAATATTAACAAATTCAATCTCATCATTTATATAAAAGCATAATCTATGATCACTGAAATAGGTTTATTCCAGGAAGAAAAGAATATTTTAACATTTGAAAATCAGTAAAAATAATAAATTTAATTATTAAAAATGTAATACATATCAGTAGATGCTGAGAAAAGCATTAGGCAAAGTTCAATATACATTTTCTACAAAAATACTTAGCAAGCTTAGCAAAAATACTTAGCAATATCTTTTACCTACTAAAGGGTATCAACAAAAACCTCCACATAAAATCATACTGAATGCTGAAAGAATGATGTTTTCTCTACAAAATCAACAAGGGAGCGTCCTCTTACCACTTCTATTCAGCATTATGCTGGAGGCCCTAACCAATATATTAAGGCAAGAAAAAGAAAAAAAAGTCACACATTTTGTAAGGAAAGAAATAACTGTCTTTATTTATTTATTTTTTTTTGGAAACAATATAATTGTGTAGACAGAAAATAGTAAAGAATCTACAAAATAGCTACTAGAATAATAAGTGAATTTACCAAGGTAATGTGATACAGTCATATACAAAAATCAAATATACTTCTATAAATTAATGAACAATATAAATTTAAAAATCAAAATATTAGGAATACTATGAAATAATCTGACCTATTAAGGGATATAACCAACAAAACTTAGGTAAGATTTTACACTGGAAATTATAAAACATCAATGAGAGAAATATAACAATGACATAAGTGGAGAATTATGCAACGTTCATGAAGGAGACAATATTGTTTTATGTCAATTCTCTCCAAATTGCCCTGTAAATTCAACAAAACATCAAACATATACACACTGCTATATATAAAACAGATAACCAGCAAGGACCTACTGTATAGCACAGGGAACTGTACTCATAATTTTGAAATAACCTATAAGGGAAAAGAATCTGAAAAAGAATATATACATATATAAATATAACATCAAACAAAATTCTACTAGTCATTTTTTCCCAGAAATTGACAACCTAATACTAAAATTTCCATGGAAAAACAAATGGTCTCTAATAGCCAAAAAAATTGTGAAAAAGGAAAACAAAGTTGGAGGAATTGCACTACCTGATTCTGTGACTTACTATAAAGCTATAAGGTTTAGGGGCATATTGGTCAATAGAACAAAATAGAGTCCAGAAAGACTCCTATATATATGTTTAACTAGTTTTAGAGTGTTAGTACTTTTATGTATTATATGTAAATCTAATCTTGTGTTAAAACTTACGAAATTATATATAGAAAATAAAGTTAATTTTACTTTCTCTAAGTTTAAAAATAAAATTAAATAAATAAAAGGCCATCTGGTACACCACTATGGAGAACAGTATGCAGGCTCCTTATAAAACTAAAAATAGAGCTACCATATGATCCTGCAAACCCACTCCTGGACTATATCTGGAGAAAAATGTGGTCTGAAAGGATACATGCAACCCAATGTTCATTGCAGCACTGTTTACAGTAGCCAACATATGGAAACAACCTAAATGTCCATCAACAGAGGAGTGGATGAAGAAGATGTGGTACATATATACAATGAAATATTACTCCATCATTAAAAAGAATGAAACAATGCCATTTGTAGCAACATGGATGGACCTAGAGATTGTCATACTGAGTGAAGTAAGTCAGACACAGAAAGATAAATATCATATGATATCACTTATATTGGGAATCTAAAAAGAAATGATATAAATGAACACATTTACAAAACTGAAACAGATTCAGACTTAGAGAATGAACTTATGGTTACCAGGGGGCAAGAGTGGAGGGAAGGGATAGTTAGGGAGTTTGGGATTGACATGTACACACTCCTAAATTTAAAATGGATAACCAACAATGACCTACTGTATAGCACAGGGAACTCTGCTCAATGTTATTTAATAACCTAAATGGGAAAAGAATTTGAAAAAGAATAGATAGATACATGTATATGTAGAACAGAAACACTATGCGGTACACCTGTATCACAACATTGTTAATCAACTATACACCAATATAAAATGAAAAGTTTTTTAAAAATGGCTACAATTTTGAACACTTTAGAGAAATTACATGCAAATAGCCAATAGTCACATGAAAAGAAATGCTTAACAGAATTGATAATAGGGAGACTCATATTAATATCACAATGTAATACAATTAAATACCCATTTAACTGCTAAAATTACAAGAACAAACAATGTGAAGCATTAGCACAAATGAGTAACTCCATTGAGGGGGGATGGTGTGGAGCATAACTGATAAAATCTCTTTGGAAAATAGTTCAGCAGTTTCTAGTAAAATGCAACGTTCATTTATCACAACCTAGCAATTACACTATTGGCATATGCTGAAAAGAACTGAAAACATACTTCTACACAAAGACATACACATAAATGTCCATAGAAGATTTTATCAAAACAGGTAAAAATTGAACACAAATTCACCAGCAACTGAATGGAGAAACAAATTATTGTATACTCATACAATAGAATACTTCTCAGCAATAAAAATACAGGAAGTACTGATATACACAACAGCATTAGTGAATCTCAGAAACATTATGATGAACAGAAGAAGACTGACACAGAAATCTCTATAATGTATGATTTTATATATTTGGAACTATAGAAAGATAATTTGAATCTATAGTTAGAAAGCATGTCAGTGATTGTCCGGGGAATAGTGGCTTGCCTGGGATGAGGTACAAAGTATGTTTTTGCCTAATAGAAATATTCTATACCTTGATTTTGGTGGTGGTTACATGATGTATAAATCTGTCCCAATTCATTAAAAGATACATTACAATAGTGTCATTTTAATGTATGTAAAACTATACTTCACAAATTTGATTTTTAAAAATGAAGGTGAAATAATTGCATTTTGCATCAGACAAAAGTGGGGAGATTTTATCTTCTGCTGACTGCACTACAAGAATTGCTGAAAATTATTTCCAGAGTGAAGAGAAATGACTCCAGATGAAAGCCCACATCTGAAGGAAAGAATAAAGAATACCAGACAATATTTTTTAAAAATCTATCTATTTATCATCTGTCATTTCTGTGTCTCTGTTTCTGTCTTTCTTTCTTTCTCCATCCATTCACCATCTATTCATCCACCCATCTAACTATCTATCATTTTATTCTGTGTATTCACCATATTCTGTTTCACCTAAGAGCTACTTCTCCTGGCTTTGTACATCTTTACTGGAACACTTAACTCACTGTAGTGTAATTGGCTATTTATATGTCTGATTAATTTGGCTTTGTGCCTTCCAAGGGTGTAAACTACTTTGGTCTTTCTTACTAATATTTTTGCAACAATTAGAATGGTTCCAGGCTGACTCAGTTAAGATTGTGAAAGAACATAAAAATGATTTAATGAAAAAAAAAAAAGAGAAAACTGAATTGTTGATTCGGAGAAAAAGTTTCCTATTTTTCATAAGGAAAAGTCATTAATGAGCTAGAATTTAAATTCTAGGGTCCAATTGTAATATTTATTTATCACTAAAACAAAAACAAAATAATCATTCCTTTTTAAGCAGGCTACTCCAGGGGCCACAACTAATACAATGGAGCTTCCACACTGAAAAAGCTAGTCATCCAGTTGAGATTATTCAAAGGCCTGCACACATCAGAGCATACCTGATGTTAGATACATAATGAGCAGTGAGTATCCAGAGCTCTTTTGTTGAACACGTAGTAGATGACATCATGAGAGGGAATCATTAGAGCAAGACATCAACAAAAGCAGAGAAGAGAGAGCATTGTGGATTAGCTGGTAGATAAGTTTGAAGAACAATATATTGGTTGACAAATGGAGGGCATTTCTAAGGGACAAAGGAGACCAACAGAGGAGAAATGTTTTGTACATGAAATATTATAAGACAAGCAAGATATGTGGGGATCAGATTAAGAACAATCTTGAAGGAAGTGACAATTACTTTATTTGCTATTACAGAGATGCTATTGGAGGCATTTTATTCCTTTAGAGTAAACCACTGCATTCATAGTATGAGTAATATCTTAGTAACTCTGATGTACTGCTCCCTGTGCTAGACATTTTATACACACTATATTAGAAAACTATCACAACAAACCTAAACTGAGAGAAAGATCATTTACTGACATTGCCCAAGGTCAAATAAGTAATAAGCAACAGAAGAAAGAATCCTAATTGAATTCTATGACTCCAGAAAACATCCTGTTTTCCTATCCACCTGATTGCAAACAAGACATAGCATTTCCAACAGCCCGTAGGCATCAGAAAATCCTCCATGCCCAAGTGATTGTTACAAGATGTGCAGGACTGAGCTTTACATTCTCTATCCATTTCCAATTACATTTAAATTCATAATCATGAGCTTATAAAAAAGATGTTTACTTCACTGGGTGCTGCCCTTGTCTCCTAGTTGTATCCATGTTTAGCAGAAGACAGAACTTAATGGTCTATGACAACCTTGAGAAAAAAAAAAACAACTGCATATTTGGAAACCAACGATTCCAAGAGTTTTGTTTCTTAAACTGCTTGAAAGTTCCCAAGAAGTAGGTTTCTGATAGATCTTGCTTCTCTCACAGCTCCCCACTTGTCATCACACTCTATAGAAAGAACTATTTCAGCTGCATTTGAAGGAGAATTTTAAGGTTATAAGGTCTGCAGATCATTTTTTATACATCATTTCATGGAATTTTTAAAGTCTGTAACAACCACATTACAAAATGAATATGTACACTCCTCACCCCATGTGGTTTCTCTCTATTTAGCAGGATAATTTCCTGGTTTCACAGACACAAATCAGTTTCTAATAATCTTTCTCATTCAGACATTTGATCTCCTAAAGAGCTGTTGGGTGTATTCAGTGATATGTAATGAACAAGAACCGCACAAAATATAAAGCAAGGGAGGGAATGGTCCATTGACTCTGGCTCAGGCACTATTCAAGTATCTTAAGACCTAATATTCTACTTTAACACAGATCCTTTGAAGTTGTCTTTGTGTGATTTCGAGAACAAGTAGGCTCCTTGCTCACTGATTGGAAAGGTTCTGTCACCTTTGTAGGCATGAAAATCCTCAGAGAACAGACTCCATTAGTGGGTTAAAGCAATCAGACAAAGCCAGTTAAATCTACCTTGGAGAGTTGTTCTTAGGATAGTACATCAAGAGACAAATACCATCACCAAATTATGTCTGCAGCCTGACAGAAGACAGGGGTAGAGAAAAATAATTCTCCTGGTGAGTGGTTCTCAGGTGTCCCTGAGATAAGACATTCTTACTCTAGGAAGAAGTTTTTTATAATCATTCTCCTCTGTTGTTCCCTCTCCCATTCACTTTTCCCAAACAATGTATCATCATTTCAAAAACATGTATTCAATGTTTATTCATGTTTCTTTATCACTGGCCATTGTAAATATGAACAGATATAAAACATGTTTCAGGTTCACATGACAGAAATAGTAAGGTTTTCCAACAAAATGCTAGTGACATCTTCGTGGTACACCTAATAGACTGAGACCTATGAGGACAAGACATTTGCTCCTCAAAGCCAGAAGGCATACTAATATACCCCTAGTGTTTGGGAAGATGTCCTCCTAAAATACTACAATTTTAGGGTTTGAAGGCCCCAAATTTTTTGAAAGTATTTCAGATATTTTTGGTATATGTTCTTGTATGTGGTTGTAGAAAATCCTATTTTCTCATCTTAATGTTAAATTTCTTGAATACAAGAATCTGGCTATATGAATCTTACTTATCATTGTATCCAAATGATATTTTAGGCTTTATTCTTTCTAAATTTACTTTTAAACATACCATGTCTTGGTCTGTCTGTACTACATTCTAGACAAAATTACTTTGATTCATCTTCCATCTCACTATGTCTTTATCTGTGTCCACTTTACTCAACATCAAGTCTGTTAAGTTTTTTAAATCTTAATTTTGGAAAGATATACTCAAATTATAATGACTTTATTCAATAATTTGTAAACCAGATGAGACATTCTTGGTATCTCTCTGAAGATGTGACTTCCTCAGCTACAAAATATCCTTTTCTGATGGTTTTGGCTCCTTTCATATTATTGGTTGAATTTCAAATCTCAGTGAGTTTTAATTATTCTGTTTTGTCAAATTCCTGCTTAACTGCCTGTGTTATGTACTAAAGCCTGCCAGATGAGGTGGTGGTAGGCAGGGTATATACTGCAAGTGATAGCAGGTTTTCCTGTGGGTGCTGGGAATATCCTTTCTCCTCCTGCCTTGAGGCAGTACCTCAGGGGTCAGCTTCCCACTTATTTGACCTCTGAGCAAAAGCTCTTGCAGACAGCTCCTTCATATGAGCAGTGTGGGCAGGTGAGCATGAAGGTTTACCTTCTCTGAGTATAACACCTTTATCTCCTTGACTTCTTTCTGATGGTAAGAAATTTCTCAGGACTTCCCTTTATTGTGTTTCAGGCTGTTACCTGGATTTATCTGTCTATATATTTGGCTGTTACCTGGATTTATCTGTCTATGTATTTGACTGTTACCTGGATTTATCTGTTACCTGGATTTATCTGTCTATGTATTTGGCTCTTTTTGCTTTCCAAATTTGGAAATTCTTCAACATGTATGGTGTGCTAATAGCACTTTTTAACTTTTTCCAACAGATTGTTTATCAATAATGATTCATTGTGCAGGTACTCTGTAATGACTGTTGTTCTAGGACTTGGGATTTAGCATGAACCAAAGGGACAAAGGCCATGTTCTTATGGATCATTCTAGAGAATAAGACAATTAAAAAAAGATTGATAATTCAATGACCAAGGTTAAATGCCTCCAAATTTGAAAAAGAAAGAAAGAAAGAAAGAAAGAAAGAAAGGAAGGAAGGAAGGAAGGAAGGAAGGAAGGAAGGAAGGAAGGAAGGAAAAAGAGGAGGGAAGGAAGGACGGAAGGAAGGAAGGAAGGAGGGAGAGAGGAAGGGAGGGAGGAGGGGAGGAGGAAAGGGGAGAAATCAGGGGAAGTGATAAAGAGTACCTGGCGATACCATTCCATACTGCGTGGAGAGTGAAGTATCTGTGAGGATGTGCCATTTGAACAGCCACATGAATGAAATAAAGGAAGTCTGAATACACGTGGAAGAAGATAAACCAAGATACTGAGACTTCCCTAGTGGTCCAGCAGTTAAGACTCCATGCTCCCAATTCAGGGGGCCCAGGTTCAATCCCTGGTCAGGGAACTATATCCCTCATGCTGGAACTAAGAGCCCACATGCTGTAAGTAAAAGATCTCACACATGGCAGTTAAGACCTGAAACAGCCAAATAAATAAATAAATATTTTTTTAAAAGATAAGCAAAGATAAAGCAAGTACAAAGCTCTGAGGGAGGTACATGGATAAAGGTTGGGGGGATTTGGAAGGCCAGGGCAGGTGGAATTTTGTGAGCAACGGGGAAAAGAAAAGTAAGTTAGCTTGAACAGGTAGTTTTAGACCCAGGCACATGATGGAGATTTTTTTGTCATTTCATTTCAATTATACCATCATCATGTCAGTGTAACAAAGTTCTAGATTTCTTCAATAAAGGGGCTTAATTCTTTTTAACATCATTTCCCATTAATATTTTCCTCATGACAACTATTAATATTATAAGAAATGAGTGCTTTATAGAACCATATTTCTTGAGAATTTTTCAATAGAAACAGTTTCTACTATATAATAGTGATATTATGATTTTGACTCAGAGGTCAGACCTACATTGCCCGACTTCTAAACAAAGTGACCCAATCGCATATATTAGATTTTTCCCCATTTCTCCACAGGTTGCAAATAATAACATATATCCTCAGTTTATAATTTAGGAAACAGAAAAGTATAAAGCTTTTAAATCTATAGTATAGTATAGTATAAATCTATAGTAACTGTCAGCCATATAACTTAAAAGCCAAAGTAACTGTTAAAATTAGATGATGTACAACTAAATTTAGAATATTTTAAATACTTTTTTTCATAATAATAAATTTATCTAAAGCCAATTCAATTTAGGAGAAAAAATAAGAAATATATTTTTTTATTCAAAATATCCCTATCATGTACTAGACACTTGCTGTTCATGGTTGTACATGAGTTTCATGTCTTGCTGATTTTATACCTGTGAAGTAGGTATTCATTCCATGGATTTTTTAAAAGATTTTTTTGATGTGGACAATTTTTAAAGTCTTTATTGAATTTGTTACAATATTGCTTCTGTTTTATGTTTTGGGTTTTTGGCCGCAACATATGTAGGATCTTAGCTCCCCAACCAGGGATCGAACCTGCAACCCCTGTATTAGAAGGCTAGGTCTTAACCACTGGACGGCCAGGGAAGTCCCCACTTCCATATTTTTAAAATAACAAATTTAAAAATTAGTGCTTAGAGAAATGTAGTGGGGAGATAACAGAATCAAAATTCAAACACACTTTCTAATGCCAAGATCAATAATAAATCACATTCATTAACCAACACATATTCAAAAAATACAGAAGTTAATGATAGTGTCCTTAGCCTCAATAAGTGTATTGTTTAAAATAAGCTTAATGTCTAGGATTTCATCTGTAATAATACTGACAATTTAAGATTTTTTTCTATACATCATAAAACTTTGTCTTTTATGTTCCATACTCCTGAATGTACACATAAGGAAACAAAGGCTCTGATGGATTAAATGGTTCGCCAACGTCACGCAGTTGCAAAGTGGCAGGGTTGAAACGTCAATGTAGCCACTCTGTCCCAGAACAATTTCCATGGAGCTCCTGCTACCTCTCTGTGCTTCACCTCTACGTATGCCCTTTAAATGGTAAACTCAGTGAAGCTTTCTCTGTGGTGTGAATTACTATTGCTAGGTATAAACCCAAGATCTTAAAGAAATGAACACAGTCATGATTTTTTTTTGCGGGCGGTGGGGGGCGTACACGGGCCTCTCACTGTTGTGGCCTCTCCCGTTGCGGAGCACAGGCTCTGGACGCGCAGGCTCAGAGGCCATGGCTCACGGGCCCAGCCGCTCCGCGGCATGTGGGATCTTCCCGGACCGGGGCACGAACCCGTGTCCCCTGCATCGGCAGGCGGACTCTCAACCACTGCGCCACCAGGGAAGCCCAGTCATGATTTTTTAAGGTAAATAAATGTTGGGCTCACTTATCCTGCCTGATCAATGTCTGAATACAGTGAATATAGTGGGGAGGGGAAATATGTGGGAGGAAAAGAAAATAGTATTATGAAAAGTGAATACAGAAGGCGGTGACATGTTCTGCATCATTTAAGGGTAGAGAGAAAAAGATTGGTCTTATTTTCTTCGGGATGAACCCTTGGTCTCTCCTCGTTTCACAGGGGAGCAGCATATCTCAGAAAATGAATGTATCTTCAGATTTTAATGTCATCACCATGGAAGTTGCTGGAAGGTGTTGTTATGATCTTCCCCCACACTGGAGGATTTCCTGATGTATGTTCTGTTGATGAAAATTTAGAAGACCAGGGGAGATGATGAAATATAGCTAAGTGATTCAGAGAGTAAATATTAGGTTCAGTGCCTGATTGTCTCATATTTTAAATATTTCAATGCTCCCTGCATGACTGGACGGGAGTAAAGTACTCACTATTTAGCAACTTCAGCCACAAAAAACACCTTAATAGCATCACTCAAAATGTGTACTGTCATTTTTAGAGTAATGGACTTTTGATGATAGTAATCAAAGAAAGCTGCCTTTGTAGATTACAGTCATAGCCATGTTGAGAAACGATGACTGTTAAGGATATTTCTTTTCAGTAATTGTATGCTTTGTCAAGTCCCTTTCTCTGATTTAAGATTGCTGACAGTAGGGCTGGAGTGAGCAGGGTTATTTCCTCCATAACAGAATGGAAAGTAACATAAGGAAGGCAGATAGTACCAGAGATGTAAAAATGTGATCTGTAAAAATAAGAGAAAAAAGCCAATAGGAAAGATTAGAGATTAGAAAGAGGGCAGATTGCATACTAATGCAAGCCAAGATTCAGAGATCTGTGCTGTTAACTTAGAAAATGGGATTTAGATGGGAGATGTGCATTTGTGGGGTGGCGGGAATGATAGGTTGAGAAATAATGCATAATGCTTGGGGCAGAGGGCAGGATTTTTCTATTCATCCTGCCTTTAATGAAGAAAGGAGATCAGATGCAGGAGGCAGAGATAGAAACATTTAAACACAGAAAAGTTTCAGTCTTCTAGGTTAAGTGTCCTGCCAGTTAAGCAGATCCACAGAAATCGAAACATGAGGATGGCAAAGTAAACTCTTGAGCTTTCTCCTTCCAGGATGCATTAGACTTTTCCCCATGGGAAGAGTTCCCTCGGAGCCACATGAAATATAAACAAGTCTGGTAACTAGGGAAAGGTTTTGAACTGGGAGTCTGGAAGTGTGTGCTTTTGTCTTAGCTGTTCTACTTACAATGACCGTAGCCTTTGTCATTCTTTGAGATGCTGTTTCCTGTCTAGTAGGTATTGCATACTTAGAGATACATATATATAACACCCATTGATGACTTACTGTGTTTCCATTTTATTATTTAATCCTGGTAAAAATTTGTAAGGTATTATTCTGCTATTATACTCACTTTAGAGATAATAAAACTAATGCCTAAAGAGTTTCAGTAACTTATCACAAAGTCACATTCCAAAATCTTGTGGAGGCAAGATTAGAAAAGAGACCACCGTCTTTAGAAGGTGATTATCAGACCATAGGAGTGGTGGGGGGCTGCATTGTTTTCTCCTGTCTACATTTGTAAGCAAACTTGGTTAGGAATCTATTTGTGTAAAAGCCAGCAAAATAAATAAAATTATTTCATGTCATCTTCCTTCCTGAGAAATGAAAGAAGGAGCTTTTTTTTTAATGTATCCTAGAAACATGGACCAGAATAGACTGGACAATCTCTACACATCTCTCTACCACCACCAATTACATTGTTTGCACAACTTCTTTACTTTCTTTCCTAACCATTAAATCTGAAAGAACTCATATTATTTGCAAGTAATTTTCTCTTAGACTATCAGATTTCATCACAACTTTGCAGTCCTTTACACAGTTACCTGTCTCTTTCCCATCCTTCAAACAGAGATGCTCGTGAAATTCACTACTGGCAGTTTATTTCTTCATACATTCATTCTTCAGGCAGTTAATGTTTTGGGACATTATCAAACATTGCCATTTGGGGTCAGAATCTTACTCCTAAACTGTAAGAATCATTGCTGTCAAAATATGGAGCACTAACCATGTTAGACTAGGAAGTATGCTTTCTGATGACTGAGTCCAAATAACTCAACTTTGTAATAAGAAACTGCTATCCAACAACAAAAACAGATATCTTGGCCAAGTTCACACAACAGGTTAATTTCAGGGCAGGGGCTGAAACATGTGTCCTGGCTCTTGATTTCCTGGGCTTCTCATTATATTTAACACTCCTTTAAGGAGCATATAAGACATTCCTGAGACTAGGAGTCTTTCACCAGAAATTCTAAAGCCAGTGTGGAGTCTGGTTGGATGAAAACACAAAACAGCTCTTGATCGACTTTTACATCAAAGAAATTGAACTGGGGGACTGCCCTGCATGCATTACAGATATCCGCAGTTGGTCATGATGCTTCCATGTGTCCCAATGTGATCTCATTATTGTTTTCCATGCAGACTTTCAAGCAGCCCACACTAGTTCATCTGGACTGGCCCATTTGGTTGTCAAGTTGCAGAGCAGAGATACAAAATGTACTTCCCTGTCATCCTCAGCCAAAGAGTTTGGATAATGCCTCTACTGTTTACTGGCTCTGTGACCTCCTGAAAGTTACTACCAATGAGCTTCAGTTTTCTCAATGTGCAAAATAAAGATGAAATGGTTTCCACTTCCGAGAGCAGTGCTTCTCAAACTTTGGCATGCAGCTGATAATCTGGAGAGCTAATTACATCACAATGGCCCAGACTCATTTAGGTACAAGTTCCCCAGCTGACTTTGATGTAAGCCTGTTTGCAAACCATTGTCCTAGAGTATAAAAGGATGCAGGGAGAGCATTTATCATTATCTGGCCCAAAATAGGATCCAATTTATTACAATTACCTTCTCCTATGTTAGATGATTAAGCTCCATTTTAATTTTAAATGTCTATAATTCTATGATTCTATGAGAAAGATGCTTTAGCAATATATAGAAGAATGAACTAACTGAAAGGAATTCTCATTTTTACTCAAATGAAATTAATAAGGCTACAAAAATTTGTTAAACATAGGTAGGGTAAATATGCACTTTAATGAGTTTTAACTACCCATGGATAATACATGTTTAATAGCAATATAGAATAATGGAAGTGTTATTCTGGGAAGAATAGAACTCTGTATTCCCATGTTGGTAACTTGGTTGGGTAATAAAAATAAATAATTCTGCCTACTTTAAGTGTCTTATGAAATGTGCTTAAAATCACATATTCAAGACAGATGTTAATTCCTTCTAATTGACAGTTTGCAAGGATCTGATTTCTGTAAGGCCTTCCATCACTGCAGCTGAGTGACATGTAGGCAGTTGCTTAATAAACCAAACCTATGCTTCATGCAAATTTCTGTGGAATGTAAAATTCAGGAAACTCTAAAGAGATTAAGACACAATCTGCTCCTTTTGTATCTCTCCATCCCCAACAACCTACATCTTTAGATATCTGGTGTCATGTTTGGCATCTTTTTTTGAAACAAGTTACATTGGCTTAGGATTTCCTGTGATTTCAGTAGAAGAGAAACATTTGAGCACTGGGCAGGTATAGAGAGTAATTAATCTTAAGATCATGAAACCCTGCAGTAGTATAGGAACAGGATGGGAAATGTGGCTTTGCAAAAAAAACTCATAGCCTAAGCTATATATTTTCACAGTAGCAAATACACAAGTGGAAAACAAGAATCAAAAGACATAATTAAATACCTATAATGTGTTAGGCATTATCTTAGGTATTTTACTTATTGAAAATTCCTCTTAATCTAAAATCTTCATAAGAATGTATCTTTCTAACTTATTTACAAAATAAAAAGAGTCACGAATGTAAAAACAAACTTATGGTTACCGGGGGAGAGGTGGGGAGGGATAAATTGGGAGATTGGAATTGACATCTACACACTATTACATATAAAATAAATAACTAATAAGAACCTACTGTATAGCACAGGGAAATCTACTCAATACTCTGTAATGACCTATATGGGAAAATAATCTAAAAAAGACTGGGTATGTGTATATGTATAACTGGTTCACTTTGCTGTACAGCAGAAACTAACACAACATTGTAAATCAACTCTACCCCAATAAACATTTTTTTAAAAAACAATGTATGTTTCTATTTAGAATTCCAGTGTAGAATGATTTTGAGGAACTGAATGATTATATGAGAAGGCATCTTGTAAACTCTGTGCTACCTTTTCCAGTCCATCACCACCATCTACAATGAATCCCCTGGCTCTAAAAGCGTGTTTGGATACACTGTTTCAGCTTGACTCTCAGTCCTTATCCTCTTGTTAGTTTGAGGTTTGCTGTCTTTCCCATTTCACGTGGCCAACTTTTGATACAACGAACTGAACCTTCTGCCCTAATTTTTTTCCACCCTGTCTGGCTAGAACAATCTTGCCTGGCTCCTTCCATGGACAGATCAAAATCATTCAATTATTTGCAAACTGTATCGAAAAAAAAATGTTTTGAATGCAAAGCTCTGTGATTATTCAGGTAGTTGGTATCTTACAGCTGGACCATTTTTAGAGTCTCCAAAACATTTTCGGAAGCATGAGATCTACTGGAATGAACCTTTCCTACATGGGACAATTAAAGTTATGTTTAAGTTCCCTATGTGGTTCAAACGGAAACATTCTGAATTACTATGCTGTGGAGTCATGATTTATACTCTGTAGTAAATCCAATCATAATACAGGCATAAAAATGGCATGCTGATTCTACTGATGTTATTATCCCATTTGCTTAGACAATATCGTTAATATGTGTAGTATTCTCATTTAACGAAATTATACTCATACAACTAACAGTTCAGGGCGTTAACTTTTTTCTTTCCTGAGTTGTTATGGGCTGACTTTCTGAATATGTCATATGTGTAACTGCTTTATCCTTGCTTCCATTGTTGAAATGCAAGCCTTTACCTCCTGCCCGGCATATTGCGAGAGTTCTCTCACTGGACTTCTACTGTCTCATTCCACTCTAGTTCCCTCTCCACACTCCACAAAAGAAATCTTAGTGATTTGCAAAGGTGATCATGCCATCTGCCTAAAAGCCATTCAATAGTCTGAAGTTAATAGGATCTGAGATGAGGAGAGGTCAGAAAACCAGGAGGATTAAAAGAAACAAATAGTGAGTGGCTTCAATGAACTCTAGGTAGGTGGACAACTCTTGTAGATGTGCCTTGTGCTCTCCCAAATATATCTGGGTAGGCTAGAACAATCTATTTAGAGTTCACACTTGGGAAAGGAGGCTCTGGATTTTGTTAATATCTCATCTTTTTCCTTTTGTCACTTAGTTGGAGCAATATATATATATACATATATATATACATATATATATATATATATATATATATATATATATATATATATATATATATATATTTGCAGTACGTGGGCCTCTCACCACTGCGGCCTCTCCTGTTGTGGAGCACAGGCTCCAGACGTGCAGGCCCAGCAGCCATGGCTCACGGGCCCAGTGCAACGCGGCATGCGGGATCCCCCCGGACCAGGGCACGAACATGCATCCCCTGCATTGGCAGGCGGACTCCCAACAACTGTGCCGCCAGGGAAGCCCAGTTGGAGCAATATTGAAAGCTTAGAGGAAAAGAATCTTGAAAACAAAAATTCTATGCACATGTATTACATCAGAGGTTATTAAATCTATGTTTGCCTGACCTTTGTCTTCTCATTTAATATCCTTCATTTTTTATCAAATTAGCATCTGTGTTTATGTTAATTACATCATTGTTAATAATCTCATGGGTAAACTATGTACTTCTTCAAAGGGTTTGCTCCTCAGGCAGTGTCTATATAAGTAGAGAGTCTAAACCCATTTTTATTCAACTGGATAAGTAAAGACCTTTATTATTGTGCACTGCTACCCCTTGCCAAAGTACAGGCCTTCTTTGTTTTTTTTTGTTTGTCTTTCTCATCTGGGAGTTTTTGACACATTTGTTTTTCTCCATCACAGTGTCCCTTCCTACAGCTGTGCCTCTTCTAGCTCCCATTTACCTTTTAGGTTCAGCCGTGGGCTGCCTAGGCATCTGGTATCTTTAGGTTGTGTTCTGAATACCCCAAACCCAGTGAAACCAGTGCCAACACATCCCTTACTAGAAATTATTAATACTCCCATGTGCCAAGTTTGAAGCAACAAAATTATCAGGATCTAATTGTCCCTAATGCCAATCTCTGTTTCACTTTCTGACTCGAAAACAAAGATACTAAAGAAGTTTTCAAAAATGCAAATTCATTAATTTCTTTGAGAACATTTTTAAAAGTAAGGCTCTATTGAGAGATTATAGTCAAAGCTGTATTTATCTGTGGTCCATACTAGCTTTCTTGAAGAAGTGTTTGTAATTTAATCCTCCAAAACGTGAAGTCTGGATGTAAAAAGCATAATAAAACAACTTCTCACTCAGGAAATGAAATTATATCAGACTAAAGGTTGGTGCTCAGCATACTAAGAACCACAAAACAATAAAAAAAAGGCAACTAAACATCTATAAAAATGGGCAATGAATAGAAATAGGTAAGTTGCAAAGACATTAAAAAAACTGTACTACTATATTGAATAAGATTTTCTAAGTTACTAGCAATCAGAGAAATCAGATTAAACAATACCATTTCTTACATATCAGAATGTAGACATTAAAATGTTTGATATCAAGTCTTGGTGAGTTTGTTGGGAAATTGAAACTGATATACACTGTTGTGAGGAAATAAATTGGCACAGGGAAATTGACTGGCAGTTTGAAATTGCTATCAAAATATGAAGTTCAAGTACCACATGATCCAGTAATTCTTTGAGGCTTAGAAAATACTTAGAAAAGTATTCACATATAAATACAACAAGATCTGAAAGAGGATTTTTCCTGAAGTAAAGAAAAAAACAAAAAAAAATAAGGTAATTTCTAACCTGACATATTCATATGTTAGAATACTGTGTAGTATTTTATAAGGTTGAAACAAACAGAAATCTATTGTTGAATAAAAGAAGCATGTGAAAAGTGATTTATACTGGATAATAGATTTTATATAATTAAATATTATGCATTTTATATGTGTGTGTGTGTGCACTATAAATGTCAATACATTTTAGAGAAGTAGAAAGGAGAAGAAGGGGGCATTGGTATGTTTGAGGAATGTAGTAAAAGGAAAATTTTCCTCTTTGTAATGTTTTAATTTTTACTAAAAGGAAGACATTCATGAATTCTCTATGTAATTAAAAATTAATCCTAATTTTTATTAAAAATAACGGAAATAGAGATGTACTATAAAGTATAGCATGCATACAATTAGCAGCATGCTGGCAGGCTGCATAGATAGTATTCCTGTTGTTATTTTGCAATGCTGGTGCTTTATTGATCTCAAGCACCATTGAGCATACTGTCAAAATGCAGGAGGCTGTTGGCTCATGGCCTTTGATGTCATGCTGTCTGATTTCTGGAATCACCACTTGAAATTGTTGAACTTTGTCAAATTGCTTAACCTGCCTATACTACAATTTCCCCATAGTTTCAACAGGAGTGTTCGAAAAAGCAATAAAAAAAAAAGCAAAACAAACAAAAAATACCACCTATTACAATGGTGAGAATAAATGGAATCCTCAAGAAACCTTTAGACCAAGGTGAAGGAGGTAGTGAACCCTCAGAACTTATGAGCCATTTTAGTTCCCTGCTGCACAGTTTCTTGTTCTGTGTCTTTACACACACACACACACACACACACACACACACACACACACACACATACACACACATATACACACATACACACACACACTTTGTTCTATAAGTGAAACCCCTAAGAAGCAATATTCAAACCATGATACTAAAAACATGAATTGAATATTTAAAAGAAGAATAAAGATGTAGCAGTTTTATACCTCTTTTTAAATTAATTCCCATATTTATATAAGATGAAAGTTAAAATATAATTCATTCTTTTCCACCAACTTGAAAAATCTCAGCTCTTATCTGGAAATTTGAAGCAACCTGATGGTTTATTTATCATATGTTTATCAATCATATGTTGAGTGACATAAAACACCAAGACATTGAATTGAGCCAATTTAGAATTGGCTCTGATGATTTACAACTTCAAATTCTTCATCTATTTTGGTTTAAGTTTGGATTTGTCACATGCTGACATTTTTATATGTTACCAAGATGTCATCATACTAGGGCAAAAGAAGCTACTGTATCAAGTACCTTTGAAATGCTTCCAACTCCAAATTCTGTGTTAGTTGTGGTTGAAGTGCATGACTTATATAGGGAAGTGACATTTTTTTTTCACAGAGTTCAGATGAAAATGTTAAGTTTGAGAAGCCAAAGTCTTATGAGTTAAAGGCCTTATCTTAATCTGATGCCCCCTCTCCATTAATCACCAATGAATCTTAAGAATCTCTCTCTCTCTCTCTCTCTCTCACACACACACACACACACACACACACACACATGCACACACACACAGACACACACACAAGAACATTTCCATTTAGAAGGTGACTTCCACAGCAATCATGACTACTAGGATTGCTGCTGTTATAAAAAAGAAATATTTTGGTCTTCAAAATCTTCAATGACAGCTTAATTATTAAGAAATCCAAATTCTTCTCCAATATTTTAGATTTTGAACAATCTGTTTTATTTCATGTTACCCATGCACTGTTATTTTACATGAATCATCTACTGATACTTTTATTCTGAGTCTTCAATGACTTTATTATCTTGAAAAACATGATGATAATCTTTTCCTTTACTTCTTTGCTCAGCTGAGACTGCTTTTTCTCTCTTTCCAAACATTGAAATTTTCAATTCTTTGGGAGCCAGGATACAGTCACTTCCCCGATAATTCCAAGCCTTACTTGTCACTCTCCTCTGAACTTGCCCCGCACATCCTCTACACCAACCAACACAGAGCTTTTTATATATCATTTAGTTTGCTGAAGATCTATGTGTTTCATTCACGTCTTTATCATTGAATGTTAAAATCTTTGAGAACCAAGATTTAGAAACCATTTTGCATGTAGATGACTTTGTTCCATAGTGATGACAAAAGAGGGCAGTTGGATTATATTTGGCTACCAAAAATAATATTTCAAATTTATTCTTTAAAACACCTCTAGTACAAATAAGTATTCAACCAATGCTTATTCTGAGTTTACTAAGCTCTAGATCTTTTGTTAAGCCCTGGGAATATGTCAGTGTACAAGTCAGACTTTTAACCAATGCCTTCAAAATGTTTACAAGTGTAAATAATCAGAGTGTATGTTACAAAAGCAAAGTTACTACAAGTTGTAGCTGTGGTTTCCTGGTGCCACTTTTGTCTGGAGGCCCAGGTCTGACATCAGTGTTGAAGCCTGAAGGAAAAGAGGGAATCCAAAGGTCACTAAAAGAAAAATAAAGGTACGTAGCCCTTTGTAAGGCCTTAGTCGTCTATATTCTAACATACAACTAATCTCTTCACATTGATTGAGTTCCTAGAATACATAATCTAGTCCTCTATAATAAATTGTATTCAAATAAAGACCATTTAATTAATAGGGAACAATACAATTTATTATCTTTGGTGCCAGAGTTGATGCATTAAAAAAAGGAAAACAGTCTGCTTCATACACTGCAGAAGCTCCTACCAGGTACCCTCAGAAGTCTACTTTGCCACACTGTAGAGCTTAACTCTTTTTTAGCCATGCCCATGCCCTTCATAATGAAAGTAGTCTTGCTTAAAGAGAGATTTTAACAAACTGAACAATACTCCTAGTTTCAATTTTCCTTATAACATTCTATAATTATAATTTCTTTGAACAAAACCCAGGATTTGTTTATTAAATGATGGATTTGATAGTTGAGGTTATTACCTTATGTATGCACAAAATTATCTAAGTATTTATTCTAAGCTAATTTGTCATAGATGTATATTTAGTAAATTATCAACTTCCAGTTTTAAAAAAATAAACTTCTCTAGGGGCTTAGAAGTATTAATGCAGCTTCAAAAGGTGAACTGTATATTCTTACTTTTTTTAATTTAAAAGAAGAATAACAATTATTGACTGTGTGTATCTTGATATTGCTTTAAGAGACAATAAAAATTACCATACAAGTGATGTGCTTTAAATGATGAAATAAATTCTTTTGTAATATTTTCTGAAATAATCGTGCTAATTTGGCTAGTATTTTGCCAAATTTATTCCATGAAAAGCCATAGATTTATACATTTTAATACCATTTTTAAAAACAAAAGTATATTTTTCAAGTTATATTTTGGGACTTCTATTTTAACAGTCTTTTAGCTTGATTTATAACATTTGAACCTTTGGAAATATGAAAAATGCACCTTCATTTGTCCTCTTAACCCAGGCCATGTGAAAGTTAGGGATGATGTTTTGTAGTGTTAATCTCCATCCTTAGATACAGGAGAACTGGAGATTTTCAGAGAGGGTGAACTGGTGAGATGAGGCTCAGTAAGTGGAAAAAACAAAGTGTCTTTTAGACTTTTAATTTCTAGGCTCTAAGTGTCCATGACCAGCTGGATATGGGGCTCTTAGCAGACCAAATCTTCCAAGCAGAGCGTGGGGTGATACCTCCTAAAATCAGAAGCTTTTAATTTAAGTTTGATATAGCAGGACACTCAAAGTCTTCCATCCAGGAAGGGATGCTGCCTCTCTGACTGACAGGAGTCAGCACAAGGAAGCTAAATAGTTTTGAGGGAGATGAATAATATGAACATAAATAAGCATGGTTTCACAGCAATTAGGGTAACTGAACTACATGACTTAGGGATAACTAGAAACCTAGGTATGGAAAGCTATGCGTTTAATGAGCTTTTCGATACCAGTAAACTGATAACTGGATGAAGGATAAATTTGCTGTTGGGTATTTATAAGTTCATTGCATAATTCCAGACAAAGGGAGTACCTTATCACAAGGAGGAATTTTTCAGTTAGATCCGTCATACGTAAAATAAGTTTCCAGGACATGAAACATTGATTGGTTAGCTCAATATTTTGACAGAAACTGAAAATGAGACAGACCTGAGTTTATACATTTTAATTCATCTTAACTTTAAAGTCCTTTGCAAACAAATAATTTCCAGTTTCTATACAACATATGCATAGTAATTAGAATGCTAACATAAATGATTTTGGAAACTATCGTTGATGTAGAAATCTCAGCTTAGCCCTGGGTATATTCTTAAGTTCTTTTCTCAATACAAAGAGTTGATATCCTTACTTATGTGAAATTAAAGTGCGTTGTAACCTAGTGGGGTACCCAAATTGAGCACAGTTCTGCTGGCCTTTTCCCAACAGACTGGGATGCAGTGTCCCAGGATTAATCATAAAGTCTCATTCTATGGCCAAGACTGGCCATCTGCTGAATATCTCTTTTTCTTCTTAGCTCTTTGGTTATATGTTTTCTCCATTGCTGTTAACAAATCCACTTGGTCCTTTCACATTCATCCAAAGGAGAGAAGGCTCCTCAGTGAAGCAGTCAATGCAATAGAACCTACAGACTATAAAGTCAGATGCTCTTGAGTATCTGTCTTGGCCTTCATCACTTAATGTATTGAAGTTGCAATCTTTCATGTGTGGATAGGGATAATAACCTCATGCAAGACATGCAGCTCTGTATAGCAGCAACTTTGTAAGGTTTCATCAAAATTATAAATGAGTGAACATATGTAAAGTGCTTAGCATAGTGCTTGGCACACAGTTGGTGTTATAAGGTCTATTATTATTATTATTAAATAATATAAGTAAATGCTTGATAGGTAGCAACTGTTGCATCAGTGGCAGCTCCGAATATTACTCTGATTTGACATTCTTTTTAGCCCTGCTTGTTTTGTAGCTCATCTTAGTTGATGTGATAGGGACAGGAAAGCAGTAGAATAGTCAAATTTACAGAACATTTTTCCCTTCCTCTTCCTAATGTTAAGAAATGCATATGTAACCTTAATCATTCATTCACCCATTCATTCATTTCTTCCTGACATCATTCATTCAACTAATATTTATTGAATACTTGCTCTATTTTGGGCTCAGTGTTGGCTTCTTATAGATATATGCTAACTTTTATATAATTCTCAGAATAAGTGGTCCTTTCTCGAAGAGCCAAAGCAATCTTGAGAACGAAAAACGGAGCTAGAGGAATCAGGCTCCCTGACTTCAGACTATACTACAAAGCTACAGTAATCAAGACAGTATAATATTGGCACAAAAACAGAAAGATAGATCAATGGAACAGGATAGAAAGTCCAGAGATAAACCCACACACATATGGACACCTTATCTTTGTTAAAGGTTGCAGGAATGTACAGCGGTGAAAGGACAACCTCTTCAATAAGTGATGCTGGGAAAACTGGACAGGTACATGTAAAATTACGAGATTAGATCACTCCCTAACACCATACACAAAAATAAGCTCAAAATGGATTAAAGACTTAAATGTAAGGCCAGAAACTATCAAACTCTTAGAGGAAAACATAGGCAGAACAGTCTATGACATAAATTACAGCAAGATCCTTTCTGACCCACCTCCTAGAGTAATGGAAATAAAAACAAAAACAAACAAATGGGACCTAATGAAACTTAAAAGCTTTTGCACAGCAAAGGAAACCATAAACAAGACCAAAAGACAGCCCTCAGAATGGGAGAAAATATTTGCAAATGAAGCAACTGACAAAGGATTAATCTCCAAAATTTACAAGCAGCTCATGCACCTCAATAACAAAAAAACAAAAAACCCAATCCAAAAATGGGCAGAAGACCTAAATAGACATTTCTCTAAAGAAGATATACAGACTGCCAACAAACACATGAAAGAATGCTCAACGTCATTACTCATTAGAGAAATGCAAATCAAAACTACAATGAGATATCATCTCACACCAGTCAGAATGGCCACATCAAAAAATCTAGAAACAATAAATGCTGGAGAGGGTGTGGAGAAAAGGGAACACTCTTGCACTGCTGGTGGGAATGTGAATTGGTTCAGCCACTATGGAGAACAGTATGGAGGTTCCTTAAAAAACCAAAAATAGAACTACCATATAACCCAGCAATCCCACTACTGGGTATATACCCTGAGAAAACCAAAATTCAAAAAGAGTCATGTACCAAAATGTTCATTGCAGCTCTATTTACAATAGCCCGGAGATGGAAACAACCTAAGTGCCCATCATAAGATGAATGGATAAAGAAGATGTGGCACATATATACAATGGAATATTACTCAACCAAAAAAAGAAATGAAATTGAGCTATTTGTAATGATGTGGATAGACCTAGAGTCTGTCATACAGAGTGAAGTAAGTCAGAAAGAAAAAGACAAATACCTTATGCTAACACATATATATGGAATTTAAGAAAAAATAAATGTCATGAAGAACCTAAGGGTAAGACAGGAATAAAGACACAGACCTACTGGAGAAAGGACTTGAGGATATGGGGAGGGGGAAGGGTGAGCTGTGACAGGGCGAGAGAGAGGCATTGACATATATACACTACCAAACGTAAGGTAGATAGCTAGTGGGAAGCAGCCGCATAGCACAGGGAGATCAGCTTGGTGCTTTGTGACCGCCTGGAGGGGTGGGATAGGGAGGGTGGGAGGGAGGGAGACGCAAGAGGGGAGAGATATGGGAACATATGTATATGTATAACTGATTCACTTTGTTATAAAGCAGAAACTAACACACCATTGTAAAGCAATTACACCCCAATAAAGATGTTAAAAATAAAAAAAATAAGTGGTCCTTAAGCATTATGGTACTCAACATATTGTGGAAAACTGAATGAGAAGTCCAGAAACCTGTAGAGGTTCATTTGGAGCTCCGTGTATCTGATCCCCAATCTGGATTCCTTTCCCTCCCTCAAACTGCCTTTGGTGCAGAATTTGCTCTGCTTTCCAAACCAAGCGAGAACCTAATCAATTACATTTTACAAATAAGAATGTAAAACCTGAGAAATGTGATTAGTCTCTGTAACTCCTATGTATGTGAAAGCTTTACAATTTCCCCAAATCACAATTCCATGCTTCTAAGAATCCAGCCTCTGAAAGTTATGTTGTTATAGACTGACTTGGCAGTCATAGCTAGCCTCTGGAGCAACTATTTCTCATGTGAAATGGTATTTCTGCTGTATTCACGACCATTCTCTGCACGGTTGTTCAGTTCTGCTGGGTGATTGATTTCATTTGATCATCAGCACAACCTTAGAAACCAGATGCATCATTTTTTTTTTCTCAACCAAATGTTGTTGCTGTTGAACAAGCCCAGCTGTAAGATTATATAGGGTGTTACCAACCACTGGATTAGCTCCATGGAGACATGGATTGTTGAAAGGCTAACTCTTTCATTGATTTACTTGCCAGTGTCTGGGAGACTTGGAGGCAGATGGGGTTCTGCATATTCTGTTTGTGTCTTGGCAGGTTATTTAGTTCTCTTGAACTTTGAATCAAAACTTGAAAAACGCCAAGAATTCTATTTCTTTAAAATCATGGACCAGGTTTCTTTTCTTGATGTGTGAGAGCGGGAAATATGTGCCTGAATGGAACCTTGCTAGTATAAGGGCTTCAGGAAACTTTATTATCTCTTTTTCTTTTCAATACAAGCAGCTGGTGTTCAGGTGGGTGTAAACATTTTGCCTTTTGGTTCTGTAATGATTTTAAATTGGCTTGTCAGAGTCTTATGTAAGGGAAATTTTCTCATTTTCACACAATTTACCATGTTTTCTAAATAACATTCATGTATGCATTATTATCAAATTTCCAATTCATTTAGACATGGTCAGATTAATGATTGCTCTGTCTTTGGCTTTTGACATAAGCTATACAGACATCTCCTCTGAATCTTCATATTCATTATATTCATATTCTTCAAAGTAATTAAAGCCTGGGATAAAAACAATAAATGAGGAAGAACAATACATGAGCCATTGACCAATAAAGAATTTTTTCTTCCTCTTTCAGAACAAATATTATTATCATTATCATTATTATTTAGAATCCATAATAACAGTAACATGCAAAACACAATATACACGTTTCTTCCTCATCACCCTCTTCAAGGAGGTAGGGACCATTTCTACAATATAGCTTAACTTCATTATTCTCTAGGATTTCTCATGTCCCTTAACGCCTAACATTCACAACCACTCTATGTGTCCTGTGTCTCAATTAACTCAGGCTCAGACTTTCTGATTTCCTTTGTATGCGTGATCTACATTTTCTCTCGAGGTCACTTCCCTAGATTTGTAAACTAGTGCTAGCTTTATAAATAAAACAGTGTTCCATATCCACCAGACATGGTTGGGGTTGCTTTTTCACTAGTTTACCACATAAAGATATTTCCTGAGTATTTATTGATTTTTATTCATTTTTTTCTTTTAACAAATATTGTCCTTAGGGTCAGACTGTACACTGTGAACTTTTCATAATTGTCTTTCTTCCACCACAGGAGAATCAGCCCAGTCACCAGTGGGTTTCACTCCATTATCCCTTTGTTCAAAGTTATGTTCTAATAAGATATATTCTTGCAAGAGATCAGCCCACTCACTGTCAGGCTTTCTTTGCTCCAGTGTTGCTGCTCATAATTTAAGAAGTATTGACTGGATGTCTGTAGATATCTGGAGTGCTGTAATCCACACTCATTCCATTACCTCATCCTTTCTCTCTTGTAATTTACTCCTTTTTCTATCCGCTTAGAAAAAAAGTTTTTGTTTCCCCAAATTCAGATAAGTACAGCATCAAATTTGGGTATGCAGTTTTAATCTTGTGTATATAAATCCCATGCTACCCACTTGCCTTCATCTATCATCTTTGTTTTATTTTATTATAAAATCTGTGTTTTCTCCTAGGAGATTTTAACTATTTGAAATCATTTTCAAAATAAGAGTACCATTGCCTTTCTGGAAAGCAGTATGACAAAATGTATTAAAAGCTTTATAATGTTTATAACTTTTCATCTAGTAAGTTTTAAATTAATGATAGTACATAAATATGATGCAGTACTTTTCAGTCATTTATCTGTTTCTCCTAACGACTTTTAAATATTTTGGAAAATGTTTAGGAAAACGTTATTCAACAAATATTCATTGAGCTCCATTGTATGCCAGGCACTATTTCAGTGGAAAGTAAAAAATTGATGAGAAATTATATGACACTAATGTCACAATTATTTGCAATTAAATATAAAGGAGATATATCAAAATAGAGCAATAGAGGTATATGGACATGCTTTGGTTTCTTTATCCTTTTAGAAATATTTTCCATGTTTTATAATAAGTATATGCTACTTTCATAATAATTTAAAAAATCTAAAACTACTACTTTTATAAAGTACAATGCTTAGCAAGTAACACACTTTCTGTCATGTGCTTGATTACAAGGCAGAATAAGAGATATAATAATAGGAAGAATGATATTACTAATAGAGTGGGCCTCAGGCATAGGTAAAATCAAGCTAATACATGCCTGGAGGGAAGCTTGTAATAGTTCCTAAATACCTAGTGATAGAGTAACTGCACCAGAGTCAAGAAGATGATTATATTAAATATATATTCTAAGTTTTGTTTCAAATTTGTTGAATCAGAAACTCTGGGAAGGAGTTTGCATTAGTTAGTGCTCATTCTAATTAGTTGGCTGTGTAACAAATTACACCAAAAGTTAACTGTTTATGAAACAGGATGGAAGAGGGCAGAGCACAACTTTGAAAGAATGACATAGCCTGAGGACATGACATAAATTGATTAAAACCAAATGGGTCCAAGATGGCAGACAATTTGACTTCCACTAGAACTTGGGCCTCAGTATATGCTCACTGTAACACATCAGCAAGCTAAATGACACACCCACCAGTGCCATGACAATTCCAAGGCCAATCATAAGGATCAAAAAGTGGGTGGTAGACCAATTCCTGGAGATCCCTGCCCCTTCTGGAAATAGCTGGAATACTCCTTCCACTCATTAGCCTATGAAATTACCCAGCCCTATAAAAACTGACAACCCCATACCCTGGTGCCTTTCTCACCTTCTGAGATGGCCCACACTCTGTCTGTGGAGTGTATTTCTCTCTGAATAAATCCACTTCTTTCCTATCACTTTGTCTCTCATTGAATTCTTTCTGTAATGAGACATGAAGAACTTGAGCTTCATTAAGTCCTGAAACCAGGTGTGTGATCTCAGTTGGAAGACTGTGGGTTTTGGCCAGGTTTGTGTCCCAGCCTAGTGGGTTAAAATCCCAATCTGAGTTTTGGCCGGGTTTGAGTCCCAGTCATGTGGATTCAAGTCCCAATCAGGATTTAGGCTGGGTTTGAGTCCCGGCATGTGGGTTCAAGTCCGAATCTGAGGTTCACAGTCTCACTTATACCAACAATTTTTATTATCTCATGCAGTTTCTGAGAGTAGCCATTAGCTGTGTGGTCCTGGCCCAGCAGCTCTCACAAGGCAGAGTCAGGGTATTACCCTGGCTGTGATCATCTGAAGGTGTGGCTCAGGCTGTAGGATCCACATCCACATGCCTCACTCACACGGCTGTTGACTAAAAGCATCTGCTTTAAAAGGAGGTTAACTTCCTCATCACATGAGTCTCTCCATAGGGTGGATTGAGTGTCCTCAAAACTTGACAGCTGGCTACCCTCAAAGTAAGTGATCCCAGAGCGAGGACAAGTAGGAAAACAGGATGCCTAGTAGCCAAGTCACACACCATCACCTTCACTGTATTTAGAAGCAGGTTATTAAGTCTAGTCCACACTTTCCACAAGGAAAGGGGAATTAATATCCAACTCTCAAAGGTAAGAATCTTAACAGAATTTTGGATTACTTTAAAACCATCCCATAGCCTTAATGTCTGTGACTGCAACATAAACTCCTCCTCTCCTAATTCTAAAGCACAAGCAGATTGGAAACCAATATGTCATCTCTCCCCCAGTGCAGGATCCCTGCTAGACAGAGGGCACCTTATCAGTGATTACCAAACTCTGACTGAAGACCTCACCTTGTTAAAGGAAGGACTGTATTTTGAAACTGAGAAGGACACTGTGGGGCTCCTGGGTATAAATCCTTTCTGTGTCCCCTGTTTCTTGTTTGTAGGAAATAGGTTTCATTCAGCCTCCATGATCTTCCCTGAGTTCCAAAGGGTACAGTTCAAACAGCTGCTAATGAGGGAAAGGAGGGAATACAGAGACAAGGGAGGAGCAGTCAAGAAACAATAGTGCAGCCTTGGTGCAGGGTCCTGGCTCCTCCTCGAGGGATACACATAACAATATATATTTGAGTTCTTCTGTAGGAACTAAGGCCTCCACCCAGGTGGAGGATGGAAGGATGACATTGACCCTCCTGACTTCAGTCAACTAAAGCTTGGACTCTGTCAACCTTGACCCCAATTCTATGCTGAATTCTCCCTGCTCAAACCCCTTCATGAATAAGAACGTTCCCTTAGCTTAAAACTTCCCCAATTGTGCGGTTTGGAGAGATATTGCTTTGGGAAAGATCCCCAGTGCTTTCCTTACTTGCTGCAAGTAATAAATGCTTCCTTCTGATCTTTGGCTTGGTTGTGTCTTTCGGCTTGACACCCACCAAGAGGTGAACCCAGTTTTTGGGTAACAATATCACATGGTGGTCCATTCTCTCTTTGAACAGTTTCAACTTATAAGATTTATTTTCCTTTATATTGTATCTATGTCTGTACTAAGTAACCTCCCTATATCAATTCTAGTATATATATATATATATATATATATATATATATATATATATATATATATACATATACTTAGACTAGATGAAAAAGAAAAATGTGTCCACATCCTCAGGGAATTTGCTTATGTAAGACTGTGGGTGTAGTGCTAAACTCTGCCTAGATTAATATAATGAAATGGAAGGCTTCAGAAATGCGAGATTTGCTGGAAAACTCTTCAGAGTGAAGTGATATAGAAAAGGATCCACAAAAAGTAAAGCCTGGAATTGGAGGTGATTGGAAGTGGAATGCTGAAAGAAAAGAGCTATATTCTAAATGGTAAAGAAAAATGTATTAAAAATACATCTTCATGCCGTTGTCAAGAAATTTAAATTTTATATGGGTGATATAAAGTTGTGAAAGAAAAGTTTTGCCTGCCATATCAGTAAACAAAGGATCCCTGAGGGGATTCAGGATGGAGAAAAGCAAGACACTGACCCCAGAGAGCTGAGGTGCATACGAAAGGAATGATTTCAGTGAGCCCAGACTCTTGCATCTTTCCATACATAGCAAAGAGCTAAATTCTTTAACTGAAGATACCTGGTTTTCTTTAATTAACGGTAATATTTTGAGGTTCTGACAACTTGATCTTTGTTACAAAAACTGTTATATACCTTGGCTTCCCGCTGACCTCTTTAGAGCAGTCCCTCAGAGCATCTGAGAGTCTGTGTCCTGGGCCTAAATCCTCAGAATGTCCTCCAAATAAAACATAATTCTCAACTTTTAGGTTGTGCATTTTTTTTAGTCAACAAAGTGCTATCAACAGTTCAGAGCTGAGGAAAAAATCTCTGTGTTCCTTATGCAAGTTTTGCGAAGTGGAGTCATCATTCAGGAAAAAACAAACAAAAAACCCTTTAACAGCCAACATTCCATGGTTTGTATAAAAAGAGTTGAGGTAAGAATGTATTTAAGGGCATAGCAGAAACTTGGAGTAACAATTTTCTCTTTCCTGAAGAGGGGCTGTAGGGATACAACTCATTTCTTTCCCTCAAAGTCTGGAGTAGGGGAGATAACTGCTATGACACTAGGACCCTAAAAGAAGGAGATCCTACCTCTCAGTCTCTGCATGATGGGAGGCTGAGCTGCTGTCCATGTGTCCCACATTGCGGCTACCACAGGATGGTGACAGGAACTTAGAGAAAGGGAAGAATAGTTTGCAACTCCAAATAGGGATGCCGATCTTTTCCCTGGTAAGTATGACAGATGTGGGGAAGCGCTAGGGATCCTGTGAACCCAGACTAAATCATGGAAGGAGCAGCAGGCAGCTGCTGGCTGCCTCCCTGTGACATTTCCTGACTAGTGTCATACCATGTAGGGGACACAGACACGTCTGCCATTAGAGAAAGATTGCTGAGGGGGATGCCAGCTGTGCCCTCTGAGCTGGGGCATGTCTCCCATCCTTGCAAGAACTCATCCAGTTAAGTATGCAGCTGGAGTCTGTAGAAAATGCACTGCGTCTCTCTTGCATAACTTCCTTTGCCACCAGTGGGCCTTTACCCACAATGTGAAAGTCGTTTCCTGCTCTTTACCTTATGCCTGATACCGAAATTGACCTCTGTGCACCAGCAGGGAACTGAATCACGGAGACAGAGTTCGGGTGAAGTAGAAAAAAATAGCTTTATTGCTTTGCCAGGGAAAGGGGGCTACGGTGGACTAATGTCCTCAAAACTGTGTCTCAACCTGGGAAGTGGTGCAGGTTGTGAGGAGTTTTATAGTCAAGAGGCAGGGTTGCTGAATAAGGTTCAGGGTGCCTGCAGGACCTGCATTCCTTCAATCCAGAGATCATCCGGCATCATCAGGTGCTTTCATGATGAGTTTCTGTGGTTCTCAAGGTTATTGAACTGTGACCTTCTCTCTGGAATTAAAAGTGCTTAATCAAGTAATTAACATCTTCCATTTGGTGGGGTTTTTGTTTTGCAGAAGGGTTCAGAGACGTTTTTATATGTATCACTTGAGGGGGAACAAGGATCCTGCCTCAAGGCTGCATTATGGTTTCTTGACTGTTCTTCCCTTGTCTCTGCATCCCCTCCCTTCTCTGATTAGCAGCTGTTTGAACCTGGCCATTGGAACTCAGGGAAGGTCATGGAGGCTGAATGAAGCTTATTTCCTTGAAGCAAGAAAGAGGGGACATGGAAAGATTTTTGTACCCAGGAGCCCCACAGGGTCCTGCTTAGTTTCATGCCCACCACTTCTGTGGTGGAAAAAGAGGGAGGGAGTTTCAGACTCCCCTGGTCCCCACCTCACCTCTTCTAGGATCACCACAGCTAAGGAATGTTCTAATCTTTGAGAGAGAAGTCTGCAAACTAGGGAGGGACTGAAATTTTTGCAACTCTGAAATGACTACCCAAAATACTGAGTATGGGCCCAAAAGATCATCAAAAAACTAAGAACTAAGATACCATATAATGGCAACTTTATTTTTCCTCTTCTCTCCTCCCTTCACCAAGTATATTTTGTCGTGTTTTTTTTTTTTTTTTTTTTTTTGGTTTCTTTTTTTGGTCGCGCTGCATGGCTTGTGGGATTTTAGTTCCCAGACCACGGATCGAACCTGAGCCCTCAGCAGTGAGAGTCTGGAGTCCTAACCACTGGACTGCCAGGGAATTCCCTATTTTGTGTCTTTAGGGTTGTTACCCTGAGAGCTCTGAATAAGACAATTTTTTAAATCTTTTACCAAAAGATGCAACTCTTCCCATACATTGCTGGGTTGAGACTGTTAATTTAAATGTGTTAGACGTCTGAGGGTAAATTTGTGTGATGTAAAGTGCAAATTGCTGCCTTCTTGACACCACATAGAGTTGAAACAACATCATGCTAGTTGATATTTACTGATTAAAGATGCCACCAATAGGCTAGGTCCATTGCAAATATTTTTTTTTTTGAGCTTAGTAATATTTTTATGAGATAGCATATACATCACCCTTCATTTTAAATAACTGGAAACTAGGGTACAAAGTGGACTGTGACAAGGAATAAACCCAGATAGCCAGGCAACTGAAGAATTGGGTGTACAATGGGGATTTGAGCCTAGGCAGTCTGATTCCACAGCAAAAGTCTTTGCTATATTCTATTCTTTTATTGAAACTGTAGAAATGAAGCCAACACTATTTCCTGTCCTTCAAATGAGCTACTCCCAATTAAGTCTCATGCTCACATTATTTTGAAAATTTGGTTAGTACTGCTCTCTGACTGCAAGGTATCACCCCATAAATATTCAAGTTGAACCACTGATTAAAAGAAGTGTATGCACTGCTAATTATTTTCTTTCTGAAACAGAAAGGATGTGTGTTACATGCGTGGACTTCAATATGGCTCTTAAAACATTGACAGCTTGCATTCATTTCCTCTGCTCAATTAATATAGTGCATTTCATGAGTAAGCTTTTCAAATCTCATTTCACTCATTCATTCACTTAATCATTAATTCATTTACTCAGCAAATATTTGTAGATTTATGAAGTATCTATGGTGAACAAACACCTCTTTGTTGCCAGGTGTTAAGATCAAAAGAATAAATAACAAATTAGATGGTAAATTCATTGAAAAATTGATCCCTAAGCTATGTGAAGAATGAACAGGGATCAGCAAGAGAAAGGGGAAGAACATTTCAGGCAAAGGGAAACAGAAGAGAAGAGAGATTTCTCAGAGCATGGTATGGTGATGTGTCAGTTATTTCAGTGAGACTCACATGGACACTTGTGATCCTGGGAAAGTGCGTACAGTCTGAACACTACTATAAACCAGCTTTTTTCTTTTTTAAAGAAATAGGAGCCTTTGAATAGAAGAAAGTAAATCCGAGCCAAGTCTTCTGATTTTGTCCTATGCCTTTGCCTGGTAGAACATACCTCCATTTTAGTTTGGTTCATTGATTTTCATTAAAGTTTAAAATAATTTGGAACACATTAAAAAAAAAAAAAGGAGCCTTTGAATGGCTTTAAGCTTACATGTGATGTGATAAGTTTTGTTTGGTTTTTTTTGAGACCTTATTAAAATGTATTCTTCACCACAATTGAAATTATTGGTTTATTTTAGAAGCTTAAGTCTGGATTTTACATTATGCTTTCATGAATTAGTCAAGGTGAATTAAAAGTACCCATTTAAAATTTAACTTAGTAATTCAGTAGTGTTGATAAACATAATTCTTCCATGTCCACAGTGAGCATTTTTTTTTTCCTCGAATCTCTAGCAAGATAGAAATCATTTCCAGGACTGTACCCTTTACCTTTCCCCTTCTTCTTTACTTCTGCAACTGCAGCCACAGTTGCTTTACCACGGGTACATTTTGCCTGTTCTAGAATTCTGTATTAGTTGAATCATATGTATGTACTCCTTTATCTCTGACTTCTTGCCCTCAGCGTGATGTTTTTAGATCCATCCATGTTATTGTGTGTATCAATAGTTAGTTTCCTTTTATTGTGGAATAATATATTCAATTGTATGAATATTGAATGTACCATAGACTGTTTATCCAGTTTCCTGTTGATGGATACTTGGGCTCTTTCCAATTTGGGACTACTATGAAGAAAACTGTCATGAATATTTTTACACAAGTCTTTTTGTGGACAAATGTTTTATTTTTTTTTGGATAAAGGAATGGAATTTCTAGGTCATATGTAGATGTTGTTCCTTTTTTTAAAATTTCTTTTTAATTTTTATTGGAGGACACCAATGAGGAAGGGGGGGGTGGGATGAATTGGGAGATGGGGATTGACATATATACACTATTGATACTATGTATAAAATAGATAACTAATGAGAACCTACTGTATAGCACAGGGAACTCTACTCAATGCTCTGAGGTGACCTAAAAGGGAAGGAAATCTAAAAAAGAGGGGATATATGTATACATATAGCTGATTCACTTTGCTGTACAGCAGAAACTAACACCACATAGTAAAGTTTTGTGTTTTAGAATGTGATTTTCACCTATAGAGGTTTAGAACTGATTGTTGAGGAGAAAGGGAAATCAACCAGAAGGACACTGAAAATTTAAGAAGTGATGAAGATTCTGCTTTAGTCCAAGATGGAGTAACAAGAACCAGATTGATGCTTTTCACTGAAGCAGCCCCAAAATGAACAAAATATGTGAAACTACATTTTTTAAGGAGATTGAACATCAGTCAACCAAGGACAGTGATTAGTGAGAGAAGGAAAATAATTGAGTTGAACTCTGTGATTGTTCCAGCTAACTGGAAACAGTTTCCAGGCCATGGCAGAGAGATAGGGAATCCAGGAAAAGCCCAGCAGACTCCCTGAGTTGAGAATATGGATCTGAGAGTCTGAGGTGGCCAAGACAAGTTGTTCAGGACAGAGTACAGAGAAGAAGAGATTTACAGAGAGAAATCTCCAGATATCTGGAGAGAATCACCTCACCATATATTTAGCTAGGTATCACTCAGCACATATATGTAAGAACAATGTCCACATGAATGGATTAGAGGAAAGAGTATCCCATGTGGCACAGTGCCAGGAATATTACCAGTTTCCACAAGATAGACTAGAAAATCTCTTGATTCACAGGACAGTGTTAGCGTGCCTTGCCTCAGACGTAAGGAACGATGATCCTTACACTGAACACTGCTTTAGTCCCACATAACAAATTGTAAAAGCAAGATCTAAAGGATCCAACTGTTTCCAAGTACATTGGAATTCAATCCAGGACAAAGCTCAAGATTTTTAGGAACACAAAAATATCCAGCACTCTGGACCTAGAGATTATCATACTAAGTGACATAAGACAAAGAAAGACAGAAAAGACAAATAACATATGATATCACTTATATGTGGAATCTAAAATATGACACAAATGAACATACCTATGAAACAGAAACAGACTCACAGACATAGAGGACAGACTTGCGATTGCCAGTGGGGAGAAGGGGTAGAGGAGAGATGGATTGGGAGTTTGGGATTAGCAGATGCAAACGATTACATATAGAGTGAATAAACAACAAGGTCCTACTGTATAGTACAGGGAATTGTATTCAGTATCCATAATGGAAAATATCCATAACTATGTTATGGAAAACAATATGATATATATATATACATACCTGAATCACTTTGCTGTACACCACAAACTAACACAACATTGTAAATCAACCATACTTCAATACAATAAATTTTTTAAAAATATCCAATGTTCAACAAGTTAACATTCATGATATCTGGCATCCAATCAAAGATTATCAGGCATACAAAGAAGCAAGAAAATATGACCCATAATGAAGAAAACAATCAATTGAAATAAACACAGAACTGCCACAAATGTCAGGTTTAGCTGACAGTGACATTTTAAAAAGTTACTATAATTGTATTCCCTATGTTCACAAAGCTAAGAGGCTTAAAAAACCACAATCTCAGAAGCATGGAGAAAATTGCACCAAAATCAAATTGCTTAAAACCAGTGATAAAAAGAAACATTTTAAAATTTGTCATGCAAAAAAGACACGTTATGTCCAGAGGAACAAAGATAAAGATAACAGCAGATTTATTGTTGTAAAGAATGTGAGCAGGAAGATAGCAGAGTAACATCTCTTAAGTAAGTGAAAGAAAATCTTGTCAACCCAGAGCTCTATACTCAGTGAAAATATCTTTAAAAAATGAAGGGAGAATGACTTTTCTAACATACAAAAACCTGAAAAATATAATTACTATCAGATTCTAGCTACAAAAAAACTGCAGAACATCTTTGGGTAGATGAAAAATAACACCAGATGGAAATCTGGATCTACAGAAAGAACACCAGAAATGGTGACTACATACACGTATCATAAAAGACATTGTGGCTTCCATCTTGTGCTCTTGAATTAATTGCACTAGGGAATCCAGTTGATAAATCTGAAGCAATCCATCCAGCCCATGCAGGAGGAACTGTGATCTTCTACCAAGAGACACATGAGTAAATTTATATTGAAAGCAGATCCTTCAGTAGAACCCACAGAAACTGCAAAATAATAAATGTTTGTTGCTTTAAGAAAAACAAACAAAAGAAACAGAAAAGGAAAGGCATACAAACAAACACAAGTTAACATGGACTTTCCCTCAAAGCTTCTTTGTTATAGATGTGTTCTACAGAGATGCTAGCACTTGTTTGCAGATATAGATGTGTAAAGAGGCTCACTTCGGCATTGTCTGTAAGAGCAAAATACTGGAAGCGATTGAAATGTCCATTAATAGGGATTTGGTAAACAAATTATGGTGAATCCATTAAAAAATGATGAGGATATTAACCAAGAAAGTAGCAGGAAAATGGAAGGAAAAAATGATTTGGGATCTGACAGATATCTAAATAGTAGAATCAAGTATTAAATGTTAGGGGTGAGGAAAGTATAGCAGTTAAGGAAAGCAGGCTTCTCTGTATTTCTCAGTTCCCATACTACCTTTTCCAGCCTGAATCAAAAGCCAGCTCATTTGTCTCTGCTTTTACCCTTATGGTTAGTCTCAATATATTAGCCAATGTGCCTTTTATTATTTTTTAAATTTTTATTGAAATATAGTTGGTTTACAATAGTGTGTTAGTTTCAGGTGTACAGAAAAGTGATTCATATACATATATGTATATATATATATATATATATATATATATATATATATATATATATATATATATCTTTTTAGATTCTTTTCCATTATGGGTTATTACAAGATATATAGTTCACCGTGCTATACTGTACATCTTTGTTGATTGCCTATTTTATACATAGTAGTGTGTATATGTTAATCTCAAACTCCTGATCCATCCCTCCTCCACCCCCCTCCCTTTGGCAACCACACGTCTTATTTCTATGTCTGTGAGTCTGTTTCTGTTTCATAGATAAGTTCGTGTCATATTTTAGATTCCATATATAAGTGATAGCATATGGTATTTGTCTTTGTCTGACTTACTTCACTTACTATGATAATCTCTAGGTCCATCCATGTTGCAGCAAATGACATTATTTCATTCTTTTTATGGCTGAGTAGTATCCCATTTTATATATGTACCACATCTTCTTTATCCATTCATCTGTCAGTGGACATTTAGGTTGTTCCATGACCTGGTTATTGTAAATAGTGCTGCTATGAACATTGGGGTGCATGTATCTTTTCAAATTATGATTTTCTCTGGATATATGCCCAGGAGTGGTATTGCTGAATCATATGGTAGCTCTATTTTTACTTTTTAAAGGAGCCTCATTACTGTTCTCCATAGTAGTAACCAATGTGTCTTTTAAATGTAGGTTGAATAACATCATTCCTTGGTTCACACCTTCTAAAGACTTGACTTTTCACCTGCTTCTAGTTTATTTCTCTCCTCTATAACTTCACTTCTCTCACTCCTGCCTTCGCTCATGGTATCTTTGCTATACTGCACTCCTGTTGTTCCCCACACATACTAGAAATATACCTACACTATTCTGCTGTCTTAGCTATTTCTCTTCCTGCAATGCTCTTTCCTCAGAGTCACAAAGCTGTCATGCCCACCTGCAAGTATCTGTTTAGGTGTTCTTTTCTAAGACAGGCCAGTCTTGACTAACATGTTTAGTATGATAACCTGCCTCCCTACTATCACTCAGAATTCCCAATCCCCCCTTACATTGTATATTTTCTATCCTTGCTTGTCACCTATGAAAAGTATAAAATATCTAAATTTTTAATATTGTTTATTTATTGCCTATCTGCTATAAGACAACATAAGACCCACAAGGAAAATGTGATTTATTTATGCATTTATTTATTTTCACTAATGTCTCTCATGTTCATTGAAAAATGCCTGGCAAATAGTACATGCTCAATACATATTTTTGTATGAATGAAAAAATAAATTATGGAGTTTCTGTGTGATTAAAGGACTGCACAGTGATGCTATATCTGCTCTTATTCTAGATATCAAACTCCCATTAACTCATTAATATTTATTTGGATTTTTGTGGTGCTCACGTATGAGGCTAATGTGGAATGTGAGTTGCATGTTGGAGGGTATGTAAAATTTGAAGAACTAAGAAAGGAAAAAATATAATTTTCAGTAGAGGGAACAAGTTGATCAAATGCACGAAAGTTGAAAAACAGGGCATGTCAGACATGGTGGAATGTACCTATAATGTAAATTATACAATATAAAGAAATTAGAAGATAAAACCTTTCTTTCATTTTTGTCAGTTATTCAATTTTTTCTTATACATGCGTAGTGAGGAAACTGGACTAATACTCAGTCGTGATTAGAGAATGTCCAAGGTGGGTCTGGTGAAACTGGGGAGTCATGGAGAGGAGGTGGAGAGATAACCAATCAAAAATCCATTTATGAACGAGTGTCCTGCAAAGAGGTTCCATCCTGAGAAAAATAGAATGTGATCTATAAACGGACTCAACAATCAAATGGGAGTGACCGTCTTGAGGAGCATGTTTTCTCTTTCTCGATGTGTCTCCCAACTCAACCTAACTATAATCATGCCTGAGTCTCATCTAGGGTGATGGGATGTAAAGTAAAAACTGAAAAAGCTAGTTTGCCAATATCAATGTTATTTACAGAGAAGCAAGAACGCTTTATGCCTCTTTCCAACCGAGTGTAACACATGCACACACATATTACACACACACACAGTCTCATTTTACCTTTATTAGGCATAGATTACCACTATGCCAGTGTCTGGGTGATGGTGCCCAGCTGAGTGATAAAACTGTCCATCAGATATAAGGGGAATCCAAGATGGGAATGGTGGCATCAGATACATCTCGTGATACTCAGTGTTTGAAATAAGGTGATGTCTGGTGAGGTCCTCCTGTGTCAGATAAGGCAGAGGTGATGCCTATTGAAAATGTGGTATTTGTAGGTGTGTGTCACCCAGTTGATACCCAGAAAATGGTAACGAGAATACATATCAATCCTCACTGGAACTCAGCCAAGGAATAGTGATGGCTAGAGGGAAACGGAGATTTGTTTGTTTAAGGGAGGTTTGTTTATAATACACATCTTGGTACCAAACTAATCAAGGGTCACTGTAAGGGACTGAATTTGTTTATAAGCAAAGGAGGTATCAGTATAATTTGGGTTAGAATTACTTTTAAAGTGACCATGAACACAAAATAAAAACAAAAAGCCTCTCCAATGTCAGAAGTTGAACCAAAAATGAGCAAACAGGGCTTCCCTGGTGGCGCAGTGGTTAAGAGTCCGCCTGCCGATGCGGGGGACACGGGTTCGTGCCCCGGTCTGGGAAGATCCCACATGCCGCGTGGTGGCTGGGCCCATGAGCCATGGCTGCTGGGCCTGCGTGTCCGGAGCCTGTGCTCCTCAACGGGAGAGGTCACAGCAGTGAGAGGCCCGCATACCGCAAAAAAAAAAAAAAAAAAAAAAAAAAAAAAAAAAAAAAAGAGCAAACAGACTGCATAATGGAGGTCTATGTAATTAGTAAAAACACACACACACACCCCACATCACATGAAACAATTTGAAGTAATGAAGGTTAACATATTGCAAATGGGTTCAACTCACTTATATTAACAAAGTAAATACATTTTTGTTTGACTAACAAAACAAAATCCAGCAATGTTTAGCAGAGAGAAAAGGAGAAAAATTCATATGATAAAAAACTGTGAAAAATATAACAAGTAAACACAAAAAAGAAAACAGAAGTAACAATATTGACATCTGTAATAGAATTAAGACTAGAGATTAAAAGAAAAAAGATAAAGATGGGCATTTCAGAATGCTTAAGTCTAAAATTTACCAGAAAGGAATACCAGTTATTCATATTTATGTACCCAGTTAACACAGCAACAGCTTTCATAAAACAAAAATGCCTAAAGAACCAGAAATCAAAATACCATAGAACACTTTAAAGTATCTTTATCAATATAACACAGATTCAATGCTCAAAAAGAAAGAGTATAGAAAACCCACACTACATAATCAATAAGGTAGATTTTATAGATTTTAAAACTCTGGTAACATCAAACACTCCAATTTTTCTGAGTGTGATAATAATCACATATTCTCTTGTACACATTAGCTCTCCTTGCATTTAATGTAAATGTTATTTAGAACTATAAAATATTGCTAGTGCTATTATTACTTAGCATTTAGAGTGTTATTCCTATTAAACTTATTTTACAAGCTTTATTTGGAATAATATTAGATACTGAGACACTCTTGCCCTTTGTGAAAGGTACTCACCCAGAGGTGTTTGGGTTGAAGAGGACAATTTGATGTTTTTCAACTTCACTGGTTTGTTTTGGAAAGGTCTATTTTATTTCAAAATACATTGTCTTCATTCTAGAAAGGAGAGAAATCCTGGTTCTTTCCTGCGACTCCTTTGTCAGGCCCTTAGCATCTGTTATTTATGTTTGAGACAGACCAGGGTTTGAACCCAGATCAGTCTGACTCTCCTCCTAAGATCCCACAGTAGCATGTTATCTTTGGATTCTTTGACTATTAATCCAAATTCAAATAGATCATCTAATAGTTGTGATTTTTCTGGCATTGTGGTTGCTTGGATGATAATATCAGTAAGAATAGCTTACTAACTGGGGATCAGGAGGTACAAATTATTGGGTGTAATATAGGCTCAAGAATGTATTGTATGGTATGGGGAATATAGCCAATATTTTGTAATGACTGGAGATGGAAGTAACCTTTAAACATTGTATAAAAAAAGAATAGCTTACTGCTGCTTTTTATTCAAAGCCTTATATGTGCCAGTGAAAGCAGCTCTTTTGTCCCTTTCCTATTTGCCCATTTTTGTTCCCCTTTAGCCTTAAAAGAACCTAATTATAGGAATGAGATAACTAGGCCATTTAACCTAACTCCTGACTTATACTCTCCTGAATGCACACCACGCCTTGCCTAACCTGCTTTCCTAGATTAAAAGAGGTATGAATGAAGAATTAAGTAGTTAAAGAATGACTAGCTCTCTAGACCCAGCAGCCCCTTAGCAATCCTACAGGCCGATCACTCAGCAAGATAACATCGAAGAGAGAGTCAGCCAGTCTGCCCTCAATGGAGAAAGATGCAGAACCCAACATCCTGACTCAATGATTCACTGAGATGCTTCCTCCTTTTTCCCTTTAAAAACTGTCATGGCTGAGCAAAATCTTGGGACTTGGTCTCTGGACACCAGTCCACCTTCTCCCCAGATTGCTTTTCTGGTTAAAGCATCTTTCTTTGCTACTGATACTTGCCTCTCAATCATTTGCTTTTGAGCGGCAAGCAGCTGGGCCTTTTCAGTAACACCAGGACATGTCTGTGACCATATTTCTTCTATGCCTTTCAACACCTAGAAAAACCCAGTGGGATATTGATATTGATATTTTACTGGGAGAAACTGGAATTAAACTGATACGTAATATCCAAAAGTATTTCTTTAAATCTGGCATCATCTGTTTCAGATGATAAATAAATGAATGGTGAGTGTCAGGGCCAGAATATAAGCCTGTTTCTTTCTAAATGCAAAAGCAATGTTCTTTCTCTCACTTGACAGCCTTGCAGTTTTCCACATCCACTCTATTTGTTATCTGCTTGCCTTTCATCATGAGAAGACATGCCCCTTCCCGGTGGACCGTGGTTGTATTTGCTAAAGTTGGTCACAACAATTTTTCTCATCCCATGTACTCTTCTGGAAATTTGTCACTGCCCTACCTGGCTGTGGAGTCTAATTCCCATTCCTTGGATTGTATTGTGGCCTTTGTTACCATTAAACACAGTGAGAGAGTCACTGTGTGACTTTTGAGGCTAGATTATAAAATACACTTCAGCATACCCTTTGCTGGCTGAAACACTTCCTGGAACCAGAGCTGGCATGTAAGCAGCTCACCACCACCAGTGCTGCCATGGTGTGAGAACCTAACTGGCCCACACCAGTAGGACAGACAGCCTCTGCTGCCACAGCCCCAGTCACCATCTGAACGCAGTTTCAGGACAAACCCTAAGGGACAACACCCCAACGGAGTCCTGACCCATCCAAACTGCCAGACACTGCTGTCTGAAGCCAGAAAGCCTTATGTTGATTTATTGTGCAACAGTAATTGTCAGAATACGTACTTATGGCTAGGGTTGCAAGTATACAGGCAAAATCCGGTACACTTCTTAGTTTTGTAAGTAATGTTTTGTTAGAACACAGCTACACCCATTTATTTACATACTGACTTCTTCAATGTTATAATAGCGGAATTTAGTGATTTCAACAGAGCCTATCCAGCTTGCAAATGCAAAAATACGTTGTGTCCAGTCTTTTACAGAAAATGTTTGTCAATCCCTAGCCAATGGACTTCTTCCTTTTTTTCATATTCTTGGATGCATAGAGCAGAAGCTAGCCTATGGATCTTAATTTACTCATCTATTGTAGAATATTTTTTTTTATTGGGGTATAGTGGTTTTACAATGTTGTGTTAGATTCTACTGTACAGAGAAGTGAAGTAGAGTTTCCTGTGCTATACAGCACATTCTCATTAGTTATCTATTTTATACATAGTGTATATATGTCAATTCTAATATCCCAATTCCTCCTACTCCCCACCCTTCTTCCCTCCTTGGTGTTCATACGTACCTATTGCAGAATATTTTTTAAATGACATCTTTATTTCCCTCCTTGTATCCATATCCTTATGATATCCTTTCCCACACTGACTCTGTACTTGCTTATGTGACTTTCATAAGCCAGTGGGGCTTTAGCAAGTGTGATGCAAACAGAAATTTGAAAAGTTATTAAACATCAGCACTTTTGATCTCTTGGTGCTGGGAACCCCTCTACCAACCACCTGAAAAAGTCTGTGTTCACTTCCTGGAGGATGGACCATGTCCTTGTTGTAATAGGCATTTCCACAGTCCTAATGTCCCAGATGTCCCAGACCTCCAGCTGAGAACTCAGACATGTTAGTGAGTCCATCTTAGGACAAGCCCACAATCATGAAACATGTCAATATTCATTGTTTATAGCCAATGAGTTTTGGGGTGCTTTGATACACAACAAAAGCTATCAGAGACATCTATAAAGTTTGCTTTAATGTTCTCTGTCTGTACTTTTTTATACAGTAGCAAGGAAATTGAGGGAAATCATTAGCCTCAAGAAATAACATAGGTTAAAAGTATACAAGGGTATTGATACTATCAAACTATCTAATGATACATTCATTACTCTTTAATAAGAGAAGCTGGGAATTAGGAGTTTGGGGTAGAGATGGATGATGTTTTATCCCCAATCTTTTAGTTTGGTTTCTAATTTAAAAATCCTGGAAGAGGAGACTTTGGTTCTGACTCAGCATGACCTAACTTGGATTCTCATCGATTTCAAGAGACATAAGAATAATATGGAGAAGAATCAGGAAGAGACAGAGATGATCAGATTCAGTAAATGGGCAAAGCAACATTCAGAATAAAATTTTAAGGAGCAGATAATTTTAAAACAACCTGAGTTCATTCACTCCATGATCGGTGAGTTAGCACTAGAATCTAGGTCAACCAAACAAATCTATGGCTTGGTGAAAACTCTCTTCTCCTCACATGCCCACAGTTTTCTTTACCCTCAGAGAAAGATATTTATATATGTGCTGTTACCACACACCTGAATAAAATAATCCTTCAGCAAATTTCATTTTCTAGCATTTCATTTCCCAGTGGTAATGCCAAATAAAATGTAGATAAACACATTGAGTGTAACTATCTGCTGCTTTAGCACTAGGCAAGGTTCCATCTGTGGGCATTCAAAGAAGCTCACAATGAGTGCTTTTTGTGTTGCTGTACAATCAGAGGATAATTTAGAACAAAAAGTAAAGGTCAGACATTTAATGCTGCAACGAGTGACCTTTATACTCCCAACTCTTTGTAAAATCATCGGTATTAGCAAGTTTAGATGCATCTTTTAAAAGAAACTGTACAATTTCCTCCAGGAACTGTGTTTCCAGTTTGAAAGGACCCCCATGGGGGTGGGGGTCCTTTTCAGGAGTTCTGCTGAAAACAGTCACAGGGAGGCAAAGCCCTCCTGGTCCTGAGAGATTCTGTGACCATGGGAAAAGCCAAGGACCAGAGCCAGGAGCTTCCGTGATAAATATTAATGCTGAGCATTCAAATTCTTACTTTGACTCTAGGAGTCCAGCAAGAACTTCTCCTCTTTCCTGCTCAGGAAGAATGTGGGGTCTGCTGAAGGTCAGCTGTGTTATTAGTCTTCAGTTCATAACCTACCTACCTCGCTATTATGCTTCTCTTATTACATGACCTTCAACAGCAGAATGAAAACTTCCTCTTTAACTCAAATTCCCAAGGTCACATGAAATAAAATTAGCGTCTTGTAACAGTGGTTGGACTAAGAACATTTGCATAATGAATGTTTAATAAATATTATTGGAATTAAATAAATTAACTTCCATTTTAGCGGAGAACCTCTGGATTCATAATTTAAAGAAAATACTGTGAAAAACTGGGCTCCTGTTCAGTTCAGAAAATGGTACAAAACACTCACTGTGAGACCTAAGAAGACTCAGACCATTCTTACTTCCCTGCTTCCCTTCATGGCTAAACCCTACATACGTTGTCCCTAAGTCTCTAATTTATCAATAACACAGTATATTCATTACAGTTCCTCATTTTAAAAAATTATTTTTTTATAGTAGGTCCTTGTTAGTTATCTATTTTAAATATATCACTATGTACATGTCAATCCCAAACTCCCAGTTTATCCATTCCCCCCCACCCTTCCCCTCTGGTAACCATAAGTTCATTCTTTAAGTTTGTGAGTTCCTCTTTTATTATTATTATTATTATTATTATTATTTTTGTTTTTGTGAGGCTTATCAGAGACCTCTGTGTTCCCATATCCAAAGGACACAATTATGTTTTCAACTTAACCCATCTTTCAATAGCATTTGATAACACTGATTTTTTTCTTTTTCTTTTTCTGGAAACACACACATCCTAATTTAGTGGACCCCCCCTTGTCAGTCCTGATTTCTAGCTCCTGCCCCCCCCAACTCCCTGGGTTCTGGTATTGGAGTTTAGGGCTAGTTTGGCTTCTCATCTCCATTTTCACTCTTTTCCTGGGGATCTTCTAGGTTTCCTTTACTTATTACCGCAGAGATTGTATCTCCAATACAGAAGTCACTTCTTTTTTTTTTTTTTGCCTTACGCGGGCCTCTTACTGTTGTAGCCTCTCCTGTTGCGGAGCACAGGCTCCGGATGAGCAGGCTCAGTGGCCATGCCTCACGGGCCCAGCCGCTCCACAGCATGTGGGATCTTCCCGGACCGGGGAACGAACCCGTGTCCCCTGCATCGGCAGGCGGACTCTCAACCACTGCGCCACCAGGGAAGCCCCAGAAGTCACTTCTGAATACATAGTTGCCTGTTCATTCATTCATTCAGGAAACTGGAGGGAAAGTAGATGCTTCTCAGGATGTTAAATCAAGAAGTAAATGTGCCTTCTGGAATTGTACAAGTGAGCTACCAGAAAGAGTTGAAAGCAGAAAGACTTGATAGGAGGTTGACTCAGGGAAACAATAAGAGGATTTAGAAATGGTGAGGCAGTAAATCTTTCTTTTTATTACAGATGCTTCTGTTCCTGATGATTTTGAAAATGCCACTCACGGACCATCTCATGTCAGTCAACATGGTTAGTTGTAAAAAGATGCATCTCCAAGACCCTAAACAAGTCAAATCAGAACTGCTGGGTTATTGCATATATGGTAGATAGCCTTTAGGAACTATAGTTTTATTTTTGTTTTTTATAAATTTATGTATTTATTTTGGCTATGTTGGGTCTTCGTGGCTGTGCGCGGACTTTCTCTAGTTGCAACGAGCGGGGGCTACTCTTTGTTGTGGTGAGTGGGCTTCTCATTGCGGTGGCTTCTCTTGTTGTGAAGCATGGGCTCTAGGCATGTGAGCTTCAGTAGTTGTGGCATGTGGGCTCAGTAGTTGTGTCTTGCGGGCTGTACAGCGCAGGCTCAGTAGTTGTGGCACACAGGCTTAGTTGCTCCACAGCATGTGAGATCTTCCTGGACCAGGGATCAAACCTGTATGCCCTGCATTGGCAGGCAGAATCTTAACCACTGCACCACGAGGGAAGTCCAGAACTATAGTTTTAAATTTTACTTTGACTTCATTTCCTAAGTTTTGTGTTTTTTGTTTTACTTTGTTAATTTTCATATCTACTCTTTAATTTGAATTTTGCTTTTGTCATTGAACTGGCAGACATTTTTTTTTTCTTTTTCAGCTGTATATTTTTTGGAAATTTTGTTGTTTTAAAATGTTTAAATTCTTGGAATATTGAACTATGACCAGAATCTGAGACATTTCTACATATTTAACAGGTTGGGTTTTTTCTTTTGTATTTTAAATATTTAATATTTTAAACTTCAATTTGTTTGCTTGAAAAATAATGTTTATTTTCTGTTTGACATAGATTTTATATTATAGATATTATACCTTAAGTATTTACATTTCTTTGTAGTTTCATGTAGTATTTCTCTATTAAAGGTATTAAAACCTGAGAAAAGTGTTATTAAAATTTCTCATTTACAAGTCTGATTTTTTTTTTCAATTTAACCTCATAGTTCTAACATGTTTTACTTTATATATTTCACTATTATATACTTCAGTGCAAAATGGCTCATGACTACTATAGCATTTTTAGAGATTTTACCTTTCATATTTATAAAATATTTCTCCTTGTCCTTTTAAAATGGTTTTCACCTCAAGAGCTACTTTCTATGTTAATAGTACTGCCACATCTGCTTTTTTTTCTTTCTTACTTTGAGTTTTTAATAGCCTGAAATTCTTCATCTAACTATCTGATTAGCTCAACCTTTATATGCCATTTGCTTCTAATGCATCTGTTATAATAAGCATAGAGATACATATTAACTCACAGAATCTGAGATTCAAAGTTATTTAAACTATATATTTTTTCCTTTAACAACTGATATATTTGTTCTATTTTCATCCAACCTCTGTTCTATTTTTTGTTTGTTTGTTTTCAGTTAATTAATATTGTGACTCTTATTTTTCTACTCTGATAATTATTGGTTTTAATATGTTTTATTTGATCCCTTCTTCTATTTATTTATAGTGTCTATATTTTATTATATTGATGATGAAATTGATGAATTAATCAGAAACATTTGTCCTTATAAAAAATATTTTGGGGATCCTTTTAGTTGTATATCCTCCTTTCTGACCCATAGCATCCCCTATCCCCTGGATGTTTTGGGAGAGTATTTGTTTGTTTTTGTGTTTTACTTTAATTTTGGTCTTTATTATTGTAAATAAATATAATGCAACATTTTATTTTATTTAAATCTCATTTTAACCAAAATGATCCTTTTGCATTAAAGCTTACTTTGGTTTGGACAATGCAATAGCCTCATTAATTTCTCTGTATATATACATATATAGATATATAGAGAGAGAGAGAGACAGAGAGAGAAATTTTTGCTTATTACTTCATTTGACGATTTTCTAAATTATCCTACTTTTCCACCAAGTCTGGAAGTACTAGCTATCTTATACTGTTGCTTAGCATGGTCCCTCTCCTTGAACTTTGGATCCTGCTTCAATATCTAGTGATGTTTTCTTGTCTGATATAAAACATAAGCCAGAGGGGAATAATGTACTCAAAGGCAGGAAAACAAGATGGTTAAGAGCTCAAACTTCAGGGTTAGGTTATTTGAGTTACTGTATATAAAGTGCCTAGAATGACGTACAACAAGAGCTGCAGAGGTAATAATTAGTGTTATATACTTGTCTTTTGTTAACAGCTTTACTGAGACATAATTTACATACAATACAATTAATCCATTTAAAATATATAATTCAATGATTTTTAATGCATTCACAGAGTTGTGCGACCATTACCACTATCAACAAGAGATCCTATACCTCTTAGCTATCACCCCACTCACTCACCCAAACTCCCCAGCCCTAAGCAGCCACTAATTTACTCTATGCCTATTGATTTGCTTATTCTGGCCATTTAGTATAAACAGAATTATGTAATATGTGGTCTTCTGTGACTTGCATCTTGAACTTAGCATAATGTTTTCAAGTTTCAACCATGTTTTAGCATGTATAAGCACATCACTTCTTGCTGAATAATATGCTGTAGCCTAGATCTACCACATTTGTTTATCCATTCATCAGTCAATGTCCATGTAACTTTTGGTTCTTTTCAGTTTTGGAGTATTATGAATAATGCTGCTATGAACATTCATATACATGTTTTTGTGGTGAACATATATTTTCAGTTCTCTTGTATGTAGGCTTAGCAGTGGAATTGCTGGGTCAAATGGTTATTCTAGGCTTAACTTTTGGAAGAACTGAGAAACTATTTTGCAAAGTGACTGCATCATTTTTACATTCCCACCAGCATCACAGGAAGGTTCTAACTTCTCTACATTCTCATCAACTCTTGTATTAACTGACTTTTTGGTTACAACCATCCTAGTGGGTGTATGTTTTAGAATGCAGGTTTTATTATTATTCAGGTGTAGGTGAGGCCAGCAGATCAGGAGATGACTGCTGTTGAGAAGACAGTTTGTTTTTCACAGTTCCCAAGAGAAGGGGCAGACCATGTCATGCAGGCCACACGTGGAAGCACAAGGTTTGGTTTCCATAGAAAAAAGAAGACAAATCAAAGTAAACAGAATTAGGATTGGCCAGTTTGAATGATTTCAGAGGGCTTTGGAACATAGAGCTGTTTCTAGTTTTCTGTTATAGGACCCTGGGATAACAAGCGCAGATGGATATTGCATTCTGGTGTATAAGAGTTAGATAGAAGAGTTGGCTGTGGTATGAACTATGGATTGGTAGGTTGGCATATGAAAGGCACAATCATAGGGGAGTCTTTTTTTTATCACTAAGAATTATCTTTCCCTGGGAAAGACAGTCTCTCCCAGGTCAGCAAATCTCACATGCCAGAGCACTGAGAACACAGAAAAGAAGTTGCACAGATGAGAGTATCTAAGGAATTGTCACTCCATATTTCTCTTCACTTGTCTTTTTAATAATATTGGCTGCTACAGGGTCTCCAAGTAATTCCCCACTGCATTTATTCTTTCATTATTTCAAATTCCATAGTCAGTTAAATACATCCAGGGGGTATAAAGTAATGGCTGTGTTGAAACCATTCAATCATGATCTGCTTTACAAAATATGATAAATGTATGAATCTTTGGTCTTTAAGACATTGGACCTCTTTCTACTTTTAGACAGTCTCACTCTCTCTTGAAGTCTGCTCTTGATTTCCCTGGCAGACTGAGGGAAGTGGTGGCTCTCCAAATCTCTCTGTCTGTCTGTCTGTCTCTCTCTCTCAGCACACACACTCCCACAAACACACAGACATTTTAAAGAATCTTTTTTTTTTTTTTAATTTTATTTATTTATGGCTGTGTTGGGTCTTCATTTCTGTGCGAGGGCTTTCTCTAGTTGTGGCAAGTGTGGGCCACTCTTCATCACAGTGCACGGGCCTCTCACTATCGCGGCCTCTCCTGTTGCGGAGCACAGGCTCCATATGTGCAGGCTCAGTAATTGTGGCTCACGGGCCTAGTCGCTCCGCGGCATGTGGGATCTTCCCAGACCAGGGCTCGAACCCGTGTCCCCTGCATTGGCAGGCAGACTCTCAACCACTGCGCCACCAGGGAAGCCCTAAAGAATCTTAAACATGGCAAAATACTCCTCTTTGTAGAGCTCTGTAGGGTCAAAGATGTGCTAAGATATACACAAATACTTTACCTTATAGAAATTTAGAAAACAGTTGTCAAAAAAAAAAAAAAAACAGTCAATGCCTGATATTAGGCAAGCAGTTCATCTTGTTTATATGTCATTAATATAATATTAAATAGTTTTATTGTCATTATTAAATATTACCAGTAAAGTCTTTCAAACTTTGTAAGAATTGATAATATTAAATAAGCTGTTTCAGAATATAAATATGTAGAACTGCATTTACTTTGTAGTGTTATTATAACCCCCATTAAAAATCTAATGAAGATGACCACCCCCAAAATACTTACGTATTAATCTCATTTTTGGATAAGATGAAGTAATCTAAGTATAATATAATTTGAATTCAATAATGACACACCATGTCCAAGTACTATTTAAGTCAACAATGAAAACCTGGTTTAATAGCCAGGACATGGAAGCAACCTAAGTGTCCATCAACAGATGAATGGATAAAGAAGATGTGGCACATATATACAATGGAATCTTACTCAGCCATAAAAGGAAACGAAATTGAGTTATTTGTAGTGAGTTGGATGGACCTAGAGTCTGTCATACAGAGTGAAGTAAGTCAGAAAGAGAAAAACAAATACCGTATGCTAACACATATATATGGAATCTAAGAAAAAAAAAAGACAAAAGGAAAAAAAAAATGAAAAGGTCATGAAGAACCTAGGGGTAAGACAGGAATAAAGACACAGACTTACTAGAGCATGGACTTGAGGATATAGGGAGGGGGAAGAGTAAGCTGTGATAAAGTGAGAGAGTGGCATGGACACATATACACTACCAAACGTAAAATAGATAGCTAGTGGGAAGTAGCCGCATAGCACAGGGAGATCAGCTCAGTGTTTTGTGACCACCTAGAGGGGTGGGATAGGGAGGGTGGGAGGGAAGGAGATGCAAGAGGGAAGAGATATGGGAACATATGTATATGTATAACTGATTCACTTTGTTATAAAGCAGAAACTAACATGCCACTGTAAAGCAATTATACTCCAATAAAGATGTTAAAAAAAAAAAGAAAACATGGTTTAATACTAGGAAAGGTGACATTATATCACATCAATACCCCAAATGTTTACTAATAATAGTAATTGTTACTTGCACTTTCCATGGAGTAATTCTTCTGTCATTTCATTGCACAGTTATCTCTGTTTATCCTTGCTATAATCCTTTAGGGCACAGAGACATGATGTAATTCATGCATCACTCAGAAAGTGCTAGAGGTGGGAGAAAATCCAGGCAGTCCCAGGCTGCACTATTAATGCCTGTCCCATTAAAATCACATGTAATCTCTCTTGTAACTTTAAACAAACTATAACTCAATCTATAAAACTCTTCATAGTGGAGGAGCTTGACAAAAAATAAATAAAATAATTAATCTGATAACCTCAAAATGATGCTGCTGGAATCAAAACAAGGAACCCAAAGATGTGACAAATCTTAAACACCAGCCTGGCAATTCCAGCCAATCACATGAAGCACAAAAGTGTAATTTTTTAAAAGATTCATTATATATTTAGATCAAAACTTAGATGTGAAACTGAGCAGAACACTATGGGGCTCACCCAGGTACCAAAGGCTTTCTGTGTCCCCTGTTTCTTGTTTGTAGGGAAAATACTTCATCCTCCTAGACCTTCCCCAAATTCCAAAAGGCAGATTCAAACAGTTACTGATTAGAGAATGGAGGGAACGGAGAAATGAAGGAGGAGCAGTCAAGAAACAATAATGTGGCAATAAACCAGGGTCCTGGTCCCACTTCAAGGGACTTATATAACAATATATCTCTGAGTTATTCTACAGGAACTAAGACTTCCACCCAGGTGGAGGATGGTCACTTCAGGCTGAGCTCAAGTTTCCTGGAGCACTGCCTTGTTACCTCACCACCAACTGATCAGAAGGAAGTTACACACCCTGTAGACCTCACCCCAAATATTGCCTTTAGAAACTCCTCCCTGAAAACCATCTTAGAGTTCAGGTCTTTTGAGGACAAGCCACTTGTTCTCCTTCTTGGCCCTGTGATAAACCTTTCTCTGCCCCAGACTCCAACATTTCCATTTGTTTGGCATCACTGTGCATTGGGCACAGAAACTTGTGTTTGAAAGCAGATGAAAATAAATTTTAAATGTATTAAGGGGTAAAAGAGGAAAATATAGATAAATACCTATTTGATACAAGGTGGAAAGTATTTACTAAGCTCAAAAGAATAGAGATAATATTGACATAATTATGAAATACATATTTGTAAAATTTTCTTCTAAATAACATTTAAAAATAAAAATTAAATAACTAGAATATATATTTATGGAAATTTTAAAAATGTAAGGAGTAACATTGTAATTTATAAATAACTGTACAAATTGATAAATAGTATCATCTCCTCTATAAACAAATGAGTAAAAGCCATAATACAATTTTATAAAAAAGAAAACAAAATGATTAATAGATGTATAAAAATATTTAGCCTTACCATCATTTGAAGAAAAAAATTAGTATCACAAAATGTTGACATTTTTTAACTGTCAGATTTGCCCTGTTCCCAAAAATAAATCACAAGAATACATAACAATAGGTACTTTCATGTAATTAATTAATAACAATGATAAATTGGAAACAACTTAATTGTTCAAAATGGAAAGATGATCAAATTAGTGATGATACCATCCAGACAATGTAATAATAGGCATTTGAGATAATACTTGAAATCCTAACAATTATGTTGTTTAATGTGCCTTAGAAAAATCTTAGTCTAATAAATTACTATGTGCTGGTATAACATGTGCTTATATTTATGCATTTTTAATATTTAGTCTAATATTTCTACCATGAAATGAATTCATTGTAAAATGCAAAAAAAAATAACAAAAATATCTTCCTATATGCACACACATAGCACATATTCAATATATTTTAGAAAAATAATAAATGAAAACAGAATGAAATTTAACTGAAATTTCCAACACTACATTTTTTTAAAACTTTATTTTATATTGGAGTATAGCCAATTAATAATGTTGTGATAGTTTCAGGTGCACAGCAAAGGGACTCAGCCATACATATACATGTATCCATTCTCCCCCAAACTCCCCTCCCATCCAGGCTGCCACGTAACATTGAGCAGAGTTCCCTGTCCTTGATGGTTATCCATTTTAAATACAGTTGTGTGTATATGTTGATACCAAGCTCCCTAAATATTCCTTCCCCCCACTCTTCCCCCTTGGTAACCATAAGTTCATTCTCTAAGTCTGTGAGTCTGTTTCTGTTTTGTAAATAAGTTCATTTGTATCATTTCTTTTTAGATTCCACATATAAGGGATATCATATGATATTTCTCTTTCTGTGTCTGACTTTCTTCACTCAGTATGACAATCTCTAGGTCCATCCATGTTGCTGCAAATGGCATTATTTCATTCTTTTTAATGGCTGAGTAATATTCCATTGTATACATGTACCACATTCTTCTCCGTTCCTCTGTCAATGGACATTTAGGTTGCTCCATGTCTTGGCTGTTGTAAACAGTGCTGCAATGAACATTGGGGTACAAATATCCTTTTAGACCATGTTTTTCTCTGGATATATGCCCAGGAGTGGGATTGCAGGGTCATGTGTTAGCTCTATTTTCAGTTTTTAAGGAACCTCCATACAGTTTCTCCACAGTGGCTGCACCAATTTATATTCCCACCAACAGTATAGAAGGGAACATTACTTTTTCTGATGCTTTTTAAATCTTCTTGTTTGCCTAACTGTATTTTATAAATTATCTATAATAAATATTTTTAAAAGAAATGCAGAGACCAATAGATATACAAAAACTGCTTATCTTTACTAGTGAAAAGAAAATTGAAACAACCATAAGTAAGCTTTTAATCAGTGTTATTAGAGTTTTATGCTGGATGGTATATTTATGGACATAAATACATTTCTATCTACCTACAAACATATATATATATATATATATATATATATATATATATATATGTATATATACACATGACTATATATATATATATGAAACCGTGCCTCATAGGATTAAAGAAACTGATTACTAGTAGAAATTCTTAAGCATGTCTTACAGGACAGCAGAGAAGGAAACAGCTTGTTGAAATCCCCTCCACTTGTAACACAAGAAATTTGGCTGAAGCCAATTGGAATTCCCATGACTGACTAGAGTCTAAGCAGAATGCTCTTGCTTATCTGATAGATGAGCTTTAGTTGTCACAGCCCAAATTTCCACCACGTTTTATACCAACACTCCCCTGCAATTTGCACATGTGACACACAAAGAAACATGAAGACTGCTTCCCTAAACCATGTAACCAACCACCCTTTTTCTCTTTCTTCACCACCCCAAAACTCTAATTCTTAAATATCTATTTCATCTTGCTATTGGGGAGAAAGATTTGAACTGACCTCCTATCTCCTGCTTGGTCTCCTTGTAATAAACCTTTCTCTCTAAGAAGGACCAGTACTTCAGTGTTTGGATTTCCATTGCATGTAGACAAACAAACTACTCAGTTTGGTAACATACACACACACACACACACATATACAAAGTACTGTTAAAGGCAAAGTTTCTATCAGATATTATTTTAGCAAAATTTTCACAGAGCTCTGGAAAAAATATAGCATCCCAATAATTTTACTTCTGAGGAGCTTATAACTGATGATGTGAACAAAAGCTTACATAAAGGTTGGTCATAGACTGGATAGAAAGGGCATGAAGTGTCCTTTCATCTTGGCTCAGTGTTTTGTTTAGTTACGTTGGGCAGATTTAACATCTGGGTCCTCATAATTAAAATAAATGAAATTAAACAGTGTTGAGGATTACCCAAAAAAAAGCCTATGAAAGATCTTCCTTGGGATCAGCATATAATTGGTGCGGGTTTGGTGGTAGCCACTCCTATGGTTATTATTATAGCTAAGGAAATATTGCAAGCAACCTAATTGTTCAATAATATTTTAGGGGATCAGCATTCGCCACCCTAAAATATGTCTCTTTGGAATATTATTTTAAGCTGGTTATTGTCTAAGAAGCAGCAGACATGGGGAAAACTCTGAAAACCAAGTAGGAGTTACCCTTTTGTAAGAAACATTACATTTTTTAGGGAAATCTCCAACTGTAAGGGGGTCTCCCTTGCTGTACCTAGAAGAGGACTAAATCTCTAGGAAGTCTTGTCAATGGAGAAGGCAATGACTTAAACCTGCATCACAGTCACTCTTGTTTATTGTGCTTTTCCTGGTCACCTCCCAAAACTGACTCTTCCCAGCCTCAACATCCTCTTTTGTCTTTAGCTTAGGATGGTACTTAAGGTGAGGGCTTCAGCCATTTTGGTGGGTTAATCAGTTTTCCTGGATCTCTCCCATGTCTACATGTTGTTAAACTTTTGTTTGATTTTCTCCTGTTAATCTTCTTCATGTCAATTTAAAACCAGAAGAACCATCCAGACCAGCCAGAAGAACTGAGGAGGATAAAGGAAAATTCCTTCCTCCCTGATAATATGAAACAGTTGAATAAACTGATATAAAAATATCAATAAGAACCCTAATGATATGAGAAAATACTCATATTTCAGAGTATATAACAAAATCACATTCGTATATATGAATATATATTAAATTTAGACTTGTTATTTCTCAATGTTCACTTATATTCCCCCGACCTTAACATAATTGTTCTAATTTTTACATGCGCTTTCAATACTTAACCTATGTGTCTACATATTTTTATTTTATTACAAGTAAAATATGCAGTTTTGTGTTTTTTTAACTTAATGTTTTTAAATTTTTTCAAGTTGCTTTTTAATCTTTATATTCATTATTTTAATGCCTGTATGATGCCACTGTGAGTTAATATAAGACATCTAGTAAACCTAGTGTAGGTTTACCCGTTTTCCCCTTTGTTTTTGTCCTTAAAAATTACACTGCTACAAAGGTCTATGTACATAAAAATTATTTCACTTTGTCTGGATTCTTAGAACAAATCTCCAAGAGTGGGTGTGTGATCTTAAGTGGGAAGAAACTTTTCTTTTTGCTTCCATTACCTGTATAATCACATAGTGTCAAAGGCAATTGTTCTGATTCACTACATTCTTGGTAATGTAAAACTCTTTTAAGCTATCCTGAGCTTTACTAAGGTTAAATAACATAAAAATTTTGTTTTTCAAATAGCTGTTAATATATGTTATCTCAATAGCATAAATGTTACCTTACTGTTGTTTTAATTGGATATTTGCAGGGATTGAACATTTGACCACATTTTTTTTTACCTTAATATACTGTCTTACTTGAATTCTTTATTCAGATTATTTGTTAGTTTATCATTTTTAAATTTTATATAAGTGTTGTGGCCTAGAAAAGAATTTTGTTGTGGGTTGGGAAAGAATTTCCAGACCCAAGGCAGAATGTAAAGAAGATGGAGTTTTTTAGAGGGGAATGGTCACTGCCAAAGCAGCGGGCTGACTTCCTAGTAGTCTGGAAGAACCAATCCTGAACATGTGCTATTAGTCAGTTTTTATAGCCAGAGAACAAAGGAATGGTCGGAGGTGAAAATTTCATTTTCTGATTGGTCAAGGCACATATACCGTCCTTCTATAGGGTGGGAGTGTGACAGGGCAGATGCCTTTCCTTACTAGGGATGAGAGAGGAAGAGGTCCCGTTGCCCAGGTGGGCTCAGGAATTTCGTACCCATTGCAACATGGTGGGGAGGGCGATGAGAGTCTGGTAGGGGGTGTAAGGCTGAAACTTTTTCAGGCAGGATTGTCCTTTGTCCTTGAAGCACCATTGTCCTTGGAGCACCACAATGAGGATTTTTGAAAACTGATTTAAAAAACAACTATAAAAACACATTTTAAGAAAGATATTTTATTATGTATTAAGTATGATATGATAGGAAATTATATTTAATTATGTTAGGCAAAATGACAGCATTGTGGTTGTGTAAGAGCCTATGGTTTTAAAGGATTCTTACTGAAATATTTAGGAGTAAGTGGCTTTTTTGTCTGCTTTAAAATGCTTTCTCAAAAAAAAGAAAGAAGAAAGAGAAGGAAAACAAAACAATAGAAAAAAGCAAAAGTACCAAAATCACGATATTTATTTCTTATTTAGTTGATGAGTTCGTGGGAATTCATTGTCCTATATTCTCTATTTCTGTCTTTGCCAATTTTTCCGTATAATTTTAAGTACATTAAAAATTGAGGACACAGGGAGGGGGAAGGGTAAGCTGGGACAAAGTGAGAGAGTAGCATTGACATATATACACTACTAAATGTAAAGTAGATAGCTAGTGGGAAGCAGCCACATAGCACAGGGAGATCAGCTCCATGCTTTGTGACCACCTAGAGGGGTGGAATAGGGAGGGCGGGAGGGAGACGCAAGGTGGTGGGGAATATATGTATACATATAGCTGATTCACTTTGTTATACAGCAGAAACTAACACAACATTGTAAAGCAATTATACTCCAATAAAGATGTTAAAAAAATGCATACATACCTGAACAAACATTTAAAACATATTTTAGTTAAGTGTAACCCTTTGTCATATTTACTGCCTAATGACAGTGTATATTCTCATTCTTTCAGATTTTCAAATCTGATGTGCTAAATATCATGTGTTAGTTTTTTAAAGAAAAATTAATGACAAACTTTAAGATCCTTGGGTAATGTCATCCCTTGCTTTTTCTAAGAGGGTCAAGCAGGTCTCAGTAACCTTTCCACAATAAACATGTTTGCCTTCCTGTCTTTCATGTTCACTTTCTGTTTGTGATTCTGACAGCTCATAGGATTAAATTCTCCTTGTATTGATTTGGATGTGCTCCTTGTCCTGTTTTGATCAAAAGAAACATAGTTTTCCCTCTGCAGTGATAAGGTACAGTAGACAGACTACATCATTTTCACAGAAGTCATTTCTAAAGTGCTCCCCCTTTACTGAGAGCCACATGTGTGTTATTTCCTCTTTTGAATCATAAATTAAGTACTGCCATTTATTAGAGATGAAGAAGATATTTTCCCCTCTTCGGTTAGAAAAGGTCAACCAGATTTTTAAACTCAAAACTCAAAACGGTTCATGGGTATCAGTTTAAGTGTAGCTATGCAGAAATTTCAATGGACTGTTTCTTAAAAAATGTCCTTAGCGAAGCTAATTAATAGGCAGGATATCAAAGTCTCTATTTTGATATTTAAATGCATGTGCAATTGAACCATCATCAGTGGAGAAAAGAAAAAAAATATATAACATTTATTTAAGATCTGTGCCCTGAGCTAGTCACACTCACAGATAACACCTCATCAAATTTGCTCTTGAGAGTTTGGTGTTGAAGGTCAATTTAATGAAGAAGGAATCTGAAGCTAAGCGATGGGTCTATGCTTTGAAACGCACTCCTGTCTCACACCAGGATCTGCTCTGTTCCTCCAGACTCTGCAGAGCGATTGTTTTGTAATCAGGAGGATCTGGATGGCGTTCTCCACACTCACTCCTTTTGGAATCCGAGCCCCAAGTAAATGAATGCATTAAATTACCTTAAATGTGATTCAAATGCATGACAATGTAAGTGAATTAGCCCTCTTGTTAAATGTTAGCAGAAAAGAAAGAAGTACATGGATGATCTATTTTCTAGACAGAAAACACTAAACAAGGAAGACATATTAATGTAGAATTCTCAGTCCTTTGTTGTATTTCAAAATTTTAAAGAAAATTTTGGAATTTTTTATGAAAATCTTAGTCATAGTCCTACTACAGTAAATAATCCTGTCTCTTCACTTTTAAAATGGGATGGATCTTTTCCCTTCCTAACTTGCAGGATCTCTGTAAGGCTCAAAATGAAGCAATATACTAGATGTGAAAATCTCTGCAAAATATAAAGTCATTTATGAATATAAGAAGTGGTATTGCTGCTCAAACTGAATTTTGGCTTAAGTGTTTGACAACAAAACTATGTTGATCGCCATAAAATTTCTGGCTCCAATATTCTCTTATACTATATTTGGGACATAGCCAGTGAATTTCAGGAAAAAGAGATAAAGATTAGTTGGGGTTTAGAAGTCACTCTTCATGCCTTGAGCTCTATGACCTTACAGGAAGAGCACTGAGTGTGGAAAGGGAGAGGGTCTCACCCCAAACCTACCATCTCACCAAATGCCAAAACATTCTTTGACAAATTGACTATTCATCTGAGTGTGGATTTCATTACCAGCCCTATTAAGCCAAAAATAATGTAACCCTTCTCTGGACCCTGAAGTGTTTCTCATTGTCAGGGGATTCTTGCCTTTGTTGTACTGTCCCTGAATGTTCATTAATTTCAATGAGAGGTAAATGTCAACTTAAAGCTAAAGATGACGTAAATGCCGCAGCAGCTTATGAGTATTAAAATAAAGAAGGCTTATGAATTAATGAGCCCAGTGGACGTTCATTCCAGTTGCAGAACAAGAGGCGGCTGCTCGCTTTGACCTCATCCCCACGCTCAGCAAACCCGGGCAACCGCAGGCACCCGGTCACTGCATGTAAGAGAGCCACTCGGTTATGAGTTACAAAATGAGTTGGCATTATCTTTTTAAATGTTAATCATGCACCTCCAAAGCACTTGGGCCACTTCCCCAAATAATATTTTTCTAGCTCCATGGGAGGCAGTGTGTGTGGTATAAAGAACACAGAAATAGGAATGGGAATCCTGGGCTTCCTGCATCACATTTGGCACTAGTTCATTGTGTTAATTCATAAAATTTAAATTAAATCCTCAACTGTTTCCCCCACCCCTTGCCTCCTTCCACCCCAAGCCCCTGCTAGAAAATAAATACTTTTGTCTAAATTTTATCAATGTAATATGTTCACCTGCTTAAAAATAAAATGGGAAAGAAAAGTGATTAAAATGAAAATCAAGAGTCCCTTGCCCCAGGGCTTCCCTGCTTCCCTGGTGGCACAGTGGTTAAGAATCCGCCTGCCAATGCAGGGAATCCAGGTTCGAGCCCTGGTCCGGGAAGATCCCACATACCGCGGACCAACTAAGCCCCTGTGCCATAACTACTGAGCCTGTGCTCTAGAGGCCACGAGTCACAGCTCCTGTAGCCTGGGCACCTAGAGACCGTGCTCTGCAACAAGAGAAGCCACCACAATGAGAAGCCTGTGCACCACAAGAAAGAGTAGCCCCCGCTCACTGCAACTAGAGAAAGCCTGTGTAAACAAACAAAGACACAAAGCAGCCAAAAAAAAAAAAAAAGTCCCTTGCCCCAAATCATCCTTCATCCATTTTCCCCAGGGTCCAAGCATCCACTATCCCCAGGGCAATGCCCAACAACAACCAGCTTTAATGGGCTCTGCATTGCATTTTTCAATCTTTCTTTCCTATCCCTTTTTTTTCCCCTTCCTTTTTTGTAGTTATCCACTTATATCTAAATAATGTGCCTATCCCTTTATTTTAAGGTGCATCAACTTTGCACACTACAAATTCACGTTTTGCAATGATGTTGCTAAATGTACCCCATTTATGTAATGCTCCCCTCTTTGCTCCAAATTTTTGAAAGGTATGTGACTGTTTTTCCTTCTATTACAATCTCAATTTTCTCTCTTCACAATACTATTCCTTCATTTTAGAGCTGGTATATACTGACACTGCTTCTCTGTCAGTCTCTCTCCTCTTACCAGACCCCCACCTGCAGTGTTTCTCAATCGTGCCCTAATATATATATTATATTGCTAAATGTATGAAGGGGAGGTCAAAAGTTCACCTTCCGTTCTGAAACAATTGTCACCATATATTTACCTAAATATTTATTCAAAAAGTTAGCATCTGATAAACAATATTTATAAAATTGTGACTTTGCAGATATTATTCAATGCAAAGTGAAGAAGTTACTATTTCCTCTCCCTAAAGGCCTATTGTGATGACACTTGTAGGGAGAAGAAGCAAATGCCTGTTTCATCACATACCCGATGTCTTTGTCTTCTTCCTCATTCTCTCAGTGGCTGGGTTCCTCCATTTTTCTTCTAGAAGATGTTATCTTTGGGCCACATTCATTCCCTATGCTTCTCCGGACCTCCTGCATTTTAAGCCTATTGCACTGCTAATTTCCTGACATTTAGTTTCAGTACTCTTGGGTTAGATAGACTCTTTCTTACAGTATTTTATATTTTTCTCTTTTTGGGTGTTTTCTGCTCTTTTTCTCAATTCTTTTTGTCAGAAAGTAATGCAAATTTCTGAGTATTTTAATGTTTAACTTTATCTCATGTACGTGGTTGAATTTCTGGCTGGTTGTAGGTTGCTTGGCAGACTCCTTTGTCACTCTGAAGGTCTCTATCTTCTCTCTTCCACCATCACTCTGGCTCAATAAATATTTAATGCCAATTTGTGTTGTTTTGGAGCAAATGTGATTGCATTTCCTTTGCTCTTTTTCAGAGTCTTTCCTTTATCCTTGAGGTTCTGAAATTTCAAGAAGGTAATGATTAGTTGTTGGTCTTTTTAAAATTCATCATGTTAAACTTTTGTTTGATCAATTTAAATTGAAGTGTTCCATGTCTGTTTTCAGATCTCAGAAACTTTCTTCATTTATTTCACTGATAATTGTGAAACCATGCACCTCAGATTGGGACTTGAACCCATGTACTGGAACTTGAACCCAGCCTAAACCCAGACTGGGACTCAAAGCCCCGCAGCTGGGACTCAAATCCAGCCAAAACTCACCATCTTCCAACCGAGATCACATACCTGGTTTTGGGACTTAATGAAGCTCAGGTTCTTGATGTCTCATCACAGAAAGAATTCAGTGAGAGACAAAGTGATAGGTAAGAAGTGGATTTATTTAGAGAGAAACACACTCTACAGACAGAGTGTGGGCCATCTCAGAAGGTAAGAAAGGCACCAGGGTATGGGGTTGTCAGTTTTTATAGGGCTGGGTAATTTCATAGGCTAATGAGTGGAAGGAGTATTCCAACTATTTCCAGAAGGGGCAGGGATCTCCAGGAATTGGTCTACCAGCCACTTTTTGATCCTTATGATTGGCTTTGGAACTGTCATGGCACTGGTGGGTGTGTCATTTAGCTTGCTGATCTGTTACAGTGAGCGTACACAGAGGCTCAAGGTCTAGTGGAAGTCAATTTGTCTGCCATCTTGGACCCATTTGGTTCTAATCCATTTATGTCATGTCCTTGAGCTTTGTCATTCTTCCAAGGTTGTGCCCTGCCCCCTTGCCTCCTATTTCAGTTGTACTTTCCACCTTTATTTATTTACTTTTAACATTTTTCTTTTTCTGGAATTTCTGTTGGTTTTAGTGGACCTTCCTGAAGTTCATCCTCTATGATACTTGTCTTTTAGCTCATGTTTTTCATATTTCTTCATTTAGGCTTTTCTTTATTGAAGACTTCTTTATCTTTATATTCTATCCCTTCTACCTAAGTTTCTGTTATAATTTAAAACAAATTTCTAAAGCAATCTTGTTTTCTCAGTTTTTTTTTTCACACATCTTGTTATTATTTTATGTATCATCTAAGTAAAGGTAAACAGTTATAATTATGATCCAACCTTTTCTTTTTATCATAAGTATTCCTTTTTATTTCGGTATTTTTCTTCTATACTGGAGATTTTTCTCATATATATGATGATTCTTAATTTTCTTGATATATGTATAAATGATACATCAAAAACTTGATTTTAGCCTAGAGTGTTTCCTAGTCTGCATGCTTTAGTTGCATCTAAATAGTGCATTTAAATTATTGAAAAAAATCACTTTCTTCTGAGAATAAATAAATATCTCCATTCACACAGAAGAATACTATAATTTATTTTTTGATATAAATCTCTTCAATATTACCCCTATCTTAACATATCCTAATTTCTCTTTATTGCCAAAACTAGAAACTCTATTCAGGGTTCTGTTTAAACTTTCACTCATTTCTGCTGTTCTTCTCTCCAGGAGTATTCTAAAATGTAGCTGTCTCTGATATTTTATCAGTCAGGACCCTTCATTCACCTTCTAGTTTTCAAAAGTCTTAGAAATCTCTTGTTTTCAGATGGCCCAGGCCTATTTTCTTTGCTTTTATGGGTATAACATCTTTTGACCATTTATTATCATTGTATTTTATTAACAGCAAAAATAACAAGGCAGGTAAGTGAACTCACATTGCCATCTTGTTCTGGAAATCTTCACTCATATTTGAGAAATTATTCTGGCTGAGTGGAAATGTGCAGAAGAAGGGCAAACGTGGAGACAGGACGATCATTGAGGAAGTGGATGTGATCATTTAGGAGTAAAATACAGTAGCTGTAGCAGGAGGGATGGACAGGAGGGAAATGGAGAGAAATTTGTGAGGTGTAACACAGCAGAATGTTATAACTCTCCCCCACACTTCCTATATGTCTATGTAAAATGAAGTCATTGTTCTGAGGTTATGGTGTTTTTCCTGAGCCTGTCTTTCTTGTCCTGAATTATTCTCACTACATATATATTTTCCCTACTCTTCAATCTCATGGTACCATCACCCATTTTGGTCTATTCCTGAGCGTTTGAACTTGGTCTCCCCTTCTAGGGCTGGGACTTGGTCTTGCACATTTGTTGGACTCCTTAAAGTAGCTTAACTTCCTAACAGAGGCTTGGATTTTGGATTCCTTCCCAAAATCTAAACCTACACCTTCATTATCGAGAGTGATGAATTCTAACACAGAACAGTCTGCTATTAATTACTGGTACCTTTCCATTTTTTACTGACAGGGCACCTGGAACGTCAAAGGCCTTAGGAACATGCATTTTTGAATCCAAATCCCTAATGAGGTCTGTGTTCTCCTGTGGGGATTGTGTTCACTTTCTCTTTCTCTTACATAATCACACCCTGCCTGTCACTTTATTCTGCCATGTGTTCTACATCCTTGTACCTTTTCTCCATTTCACCTAATGTCTTGTTTTTAATTTTCATCTGTCTTCATGGATCTAAGTTTGTCTCCCTTTCTTTGACTCTCCCCCAGCAACAACCTCTATTATGGCGCTCAATCTTTTTAATTCCGATTACAAGCACATGCTCTGGTGGTGGCTATCAGCACATTAACCTCTCAGGAGCCTCATTGCATCCTTGGGGAGATGAAGGGCAAGATGGAGGGCAGAAGAAAGGCTGATGACTGAGAACTCAACCAATAAATCAACTTAGGCTTTTTCCACTCTTTTTTTTTTTTTTCTTCAATATTCTTAAAATGATCTTAACTTGTCTCCCTGGCTCCAGTCACATCCCTGCTCATCCGTATCCCAAACCGATGCCAGAATCATTTTTGAAAAGCAGCCAACACATTATGTTTGCTTGCTCCCGTATCACAAGCATCAGAAACTGTAGCCTCTGATTAATAGATAGTTTTACATGAAGAGATGAAGAAAAGTGCTTTTCCGAGATTTCAAGGGGACTGAAGAAAGAAGACCAGATTAGCAAGACTTTCCTGTAAGGGAGCAGAAGAGATTGGAGGTAGGCTGGGCTGAATTTCCAAGAAGATGAAGGAGGAAATAAAGGTAGTCAGGTAACATGGGGGACTACTGTGTAGGATAGCGTGCCCCTCCTCATGGTCTTTAATAAAGTTAGTAAACAGCAAGTTCTGGGTGGAATTTGATGTGCTCCAGTAAACAGAGAAAGAGGAGATCTTTGTGTTTTATCTGATATGATTCAGAAACAAGAAGGTTACTTAAATACAGGAGCAGAAATTTAGAAGTCACAAGGATATAAGGTTCAAGTGTAAAATGGGCAGAGAGGCTGTGAGTTTATATAAGAATTAGAACAGAGGGTTAGGATAATTTATATCCCATATTACTAAGGAGCAGGAGAACACAATCACTCATGTACTTCCCCACCCAAACTCTGAATAATTCAGGGTTTCTATCCGTAGCATCTCTGTACTGGGAGAGAAAAATGGGTGTTGAAGTCTGACAGAGCTGGCCTCAAAAGCAGTTCCCTTTATGAACTGTGTTACTTTGAGCAAATCATTTCACCACTCTGTGCCCCAGGGTGGCTGTGGGATTGACTTAAGATACATTTAAAAGCCTTGATAACACAGCCTGATCTGTGTTATTTTGTTTTACCAACTTTGCCTAACTTGTGTCTTTCTAACGATCAAGAACATTTCTCAAGGAGCAAATTTCCATGATAAGCAATTATATTCACCAAATCCTTATGTCATTCCAAAATCTGTATCCCCACAACTTTCACTCACTAGTTCTGTAGAATCTTCTGGAACAGAGAATGGAGATAGAATCATCAAAAGTCAGATCTTTGAACTAAGTCGCAAAATATGTGGTCAAGAGGAGACATTAAACTTGAATCTCCCATGGATTTCTATTCTCCTGGAGACCATTTCCCTGATGAAAATTCATCCTAGGTAGGTAGAAATCTTTTTCTTTGACATCCTTTGAAAATGAGGCCAGCAGTAAGTATGTAGCTATATAAATATACCCTGTCTGACCGTTAGAGTGTTATTTTGATTGTCTTTCATAATAACAGACAGGCAGTGCCCACAATGAGCTATACAAACAATTGTAATATCCTCTTTGAAGTAAGTAAAATAGATCAACCTCATCTCCAGCAACCTTTTGGGAAACTGTCTAAGGCTTTCTCCAAACCCTGAAGGCAGCTGGGTCAACATGAGTTTTAATCCAGGAAGCAATCTACTCCCCTCTGTATGCATAGGGGGCAGCCCTCTTCCCTTTGTTAATTCTCCCTATTAGCCTACCATATCTGACAGTTGGCTGTCTCAAGATGGATGTGTTTTAACAAGTGCCTTAAGCCTTGGGCCTTCAAGGTCACTCAGTAATTTTAAGGGAAAACATGCATTTCAGAAGTAATTTTACACTTGTCATGCTTAATAATCTCTAAGAGTGTACAATCACATTTGTTCTTACTTTCATTTCAACAGACAAACTATGGGGAATACTAAGTAGTTAGACTTACCATTATTATTGCAATCCATCTGATTCTTTTCCTTGTAAATGAATCTTTAATTAGTTAAGTTGCCACCACTGCGTTCATGTTTACACAGTGCAGCTCTTTAATGAAAAGTTATTGAAATTTAAAATAAACAATAATCCCTGGCTTTCTGTTGCTTCTCCGTAAGGTAGTAGAGGTGTACCTTATTTGCTGCAGAGTTTGCTTTTGGGTTTGATGATCAACAAGAGTTAAGCATTTAACTTTCTATCAAACTGGTGAATACCAAGGAATGCATGCCAATGTGTTATCATGAAGTCCTTGGGTTTAGAAATGGCAAATTCGAGGTGCTTTCCTGATTTGTCCTTCTGGGTGTCAAATCTTTGTCATCTCTATGCATACAATGCCTATAAATAAGCAGAAATTCAATGAGTGGGCATTCTGCCTTTAAAGTAATGCATGTAAGCGTGGTCCTCCACGGAAGCAGAATTCCGGGGTGAAGCATCAACTCACTCATTCCAGGCAAAATGAATCTTTCGTTTTTCCTTAATTAACAAGAAAGATGGAATGAACCAAAAAGAAAAATGATAGATGAATCTGTTTGTTTCTCTAAGAGGAGAGACCAATTATACATTTGGAGTTCATGAGAGTGGAGGGTAGGAGAGGGCAGGTTACACAGCAGAAACAGCACAGATCTTGGGAGATTTGTACATCAGCCTTCAACAAATGTCAATGTATTTCTTTCTCTCTTAGGAGGGGATGAAGATGGTAATGATGATGGTGATAGTAAAATAATAATAACTACCGTAATAGAAGCTTAGAGAAAATAATTAAATTTCCTAAGGTAAAATCTAGTTAGAAGATGATCCTGGAATTAAAATCTAGGCACTCTTGACTTCATAAATGAGTCCTTCATCAGAGCCTGATCTCCAGGCTAGAATATAGAGTTATGGTCTCAAAGATTTCCGATCAAGGAGGGCTGTTGCAACATAGTACTTTTCAAATCAATCTTTTCAAAAACAAATATGTATTTGTCAGTTACTAAACTCAGCAAAGTAAAAGATATATAAAAATGGTCTTTGCTCTAGAATATCAGAAGTTAATGGAAAGATATAGACATGCACAAACAGATGATAATAATGAAATATTAACTTGTACTTACCTTTAAAATTGTAAATATCCTTTTTGTTAGTTCATGAGGAATTTTCACATTTGGAAGAATAGGTTAGCATGAGATTTGTGGATATATTCAATACTCCTAAAGGGTTATCATTTATATTTTTCCCAGTATCTTTGCTTATGTCTAGGCTTTCTCTAGTTGATTTGAATAAGATTTACCATATACAAGCTTTTTTCTATTTCTTTTATTTATTTATACTTTTGGGGGGAAATTTTAGGTTAATAGAAAAATTGAGAAGAAAACTTGAAGATTTCCCATATATCCCTGTCCCCACATATGCATAGCTTCCTGCATTATCAATATCCCTAATCAGATTGGTACGTTTGTTATAACTGATGAACTTCCATTGATGCAACATAATCACCCAAAGTCCATATTTTATACTAGAGTCCACTCTTGGTGTTGTACATTCTATAGGTTTGGACAAATGTATAATGGCATGTATTCATCATTATGGTATCAAACAAAGTATTTCCATTGCCCTGAAAATCCTCTGTGCTACATGTATTTAACCACCTCCCCAAACTCTGGCAATCACCAATCTTGTTATTGTCTCCATAGTGTTACCTTTTCCAGAATATCATATCATTGAAATCATTCAGTATGAAGCCTATTCAGATTAGCTTCTTTAGCTTAGTAATATGCATTTAAGTTTCCTCCATGGCTTTGCATGTCTTAATAACTCATTTTTTCTTAGCACTGAATAATATTTCATTGTCTGGATGTACTACAGTTTATCCTTTCACATACAGAAGGACATCCTGGTTTCTTCAAAATGTTGGCAATTATCAATAAAGCTGCTGTAAACATCCATGTGAGGGATTTGTATGAACATAGTTTTCAACACCTTTAGGTAGATACCAAGAAGGGTGATTGATGGGTCATACGGTAAAAGTATGTTTATCATGTTAGAAACCACCAAAGTGGCTGTACAGTTTTGCATTCCCAACAGCAATGAATGAGAATTCCTGTTGCTCCACATCCCCACCAGCATTTGCTGCTGTCAGTATCTGGATTTATGTATAGTGGTATCTCACTGTAATTTAAAATTTTATTTCCCTGATGACTTATAATGTGGAGCATCTTTTTATATACTTAGTTGTCATCAATATATCTTTGAGGAGATGTCTGTCAGGTCAGGTCTTTGGCATATTTTTCAATTAATTATTTTTTAAATTATTATTGAGTTTTAAGTGTGCTTTGTATATTTTAGATAACAGTTCTTTATCAGATATGTCTTTTGCAAATATGTTTTTCCCAGTCTGTGGTTCGTCTTGCCATTCCTTGACATTGCCTTTCACAGAGAAGAGGTTTTTTATTTTAAAGAAGTCAAATTGCTCGGTTCTTTCTTTCATGGATTATGCCTTTGGTGTTGTATCTAAAAAATCATTGTTAGTGTGACCAAGATAGCAGAGTAGGAAGACCCTGAGCTCACCTCTTCCCACAGGCTCACCAAAGTTATAATTGTATACAGAGCAACTATTGACAAAAACAACCTGAAGACTAGCAGAAAATATTTTCCACAACTAAAGATATAAAGAAAGAACCACAACAAGAAGGGAAGGAGAGGTGGAGATGCAATATAGTCAAGACCCACACCCCCAGAGAAGTAACTCACAGAAAGGGAGGGTAATCACAATTTCAGATGTTTTCCCCAAGGAGAAAATTGTCCAAGTTCCACATCAGGCTCCCAGCCTGGGGGGTCCTGCACCAGGAAGACAAGCTCCCGGAACATCTGGCTTTGAAGGCCAGTGAGGCTTGGTACAGGAGAGCTGGAGGGATGTAGGAAACAGTGATTCTGCTTATAAAGGGTGCATATAAAGTCTCATATGCTCCAATACCCAGCACAGAGGCAGTTATTTGAAAAAGAAACTGTGTCAGCCCCACTTCCTTGTCAGCCTCCACAGAGAGAGGAGGCAACTGGGACTCTCCTTGGGGAGATAGACACTGATAGCCACTATTTTGGGGAATCTTAGGATAGTGGGGCTGGCAACTCCATGTTTGAGTCCTTCCTCTAGACTATTCGCACTGGGAGCTTACCTGACCACCAGCTGGTTGGCACTAGTTCCAGGACCTCCAAGGTTGGGTAGCCAGCTGTGGGAACCCAGTCCTGCATACCAGCAGGTTTGCACCAACCTTGCCCATCTCCCTTGGCCCTCCCCCACCCCAGCCAGCAGCCACCTGTCCAGGAACCTAACCCCAAGACCAGCCCCAGGACCGCACAAGGCCCCACAGTCAGCCACTGTGGGACCCAGACGTACCCACCAGCACCCATTGTACAAGACAGGGCTGGGGGCGCATCCCTACCTACTATCACACCCATGGTAGTCAGTCCCACCACAACAGAAGGGCCCACACAGCCCACACAGGGGACACCCTTAGAACATATATCTCTGGGGACCAAAAAAGAGTGTGCTGATGGGTCTCATAGTATTTCTCCTACATAAGGCTCTTTCCAAGACTGAGAAACAAAACTGACATATGTAATACATAGAATTAAAATAGAGGGTTAGGCAAAATGAGACAACAGAGGAATATATTCCAAACAAAGGAACAAGATAAAACACCAGAAGAACTAAGTGAAATGGAGATAAGCAACCTACTCATTAAAGAATTCAAGGTAATCCTCTCACAATATTTTGGGATTGCCCATGGCCCATGACTGGGTCCTCCATGGAATTTTGTTGTGTTTTACTTTTTTAGTTTTCAATTTTATATTGGACTATAGTTGATTTACAATGTTATGTTAGTTTCAGGTGTACAGAAAAGTGATTCAGTTATATATATACACATATCTATCCTTTTTCAAATTTTTTCCCCATTTAGGTTATTACAGAATATTGAGCAGAGTTCCCTGTGTTATACAGTAGATCCTTGTTAGTTATCTATTCTAAATATAATAGTGCGTATATGTCAATCCCAAACTCCCAATTTTTCCCTCCCCCTAACCTTTCCCCTTTAGTAACCATAAGTTTGTTTTCTATGTCTGTGAGACCGCTTCTGTTCTGTAAATAAGTTCATTCACATCATTTGTTTTTAGATTCTGCATATAAGTGATTTCATATGAGATTTATCTTTGCCTGACTTACTTCACTTAGTATCATAATCTCCAGGTCCATCCATGTTGCTACAAATGTCATTATTTCATCCTTTTTAATGGCCGAGTAGGATTCCATTGTATATATGTGCCACATCTTCTTTATCCATTCATCTGTCAATGGACAATTAGGTTGCTCCCATGTCTTAGCTATTGTAAATAGCACTGCAATAAACATTGGTGCATGTACCCTTTCGAACCATGGTTTTCTCCAGAGTTGTACACACTAAAACTCCAGTAATTCATCAGTTATAGTTTAGGTTTTCCTACTCTGGCACTGATCCTACAGAGGTTTCTGCTGGTGAATCTCTGTTCTGGTAAGACACACCTGGCTGTGTTTGCCTGTCTTTCTCTCCAGTCTTGGGGACAATGGTTTCCTTTGTGTTCTCACCTCTCTTATGGGTCCCAGAGAAGTTGTTGTTTTTTCACTTTGTTTAACTTTTCACTTGTTAGGACAGAGTGGTGACTTTGAAGATCTTTACATGTGGAACTAGAAATTGGTAGTCCCTTAATATAAACTTCGAGAAGATCATAAATAAATTATTGATAAGTAAGGACATAACTACCGTAAATATAGTGGGTAAATATACAGCTTGAGCTCCTACTTTACGTGATTTAAAAATTTAAAAGTAGATATCTGTAGTCATTCATTCATCCAGAAATGTCAGTAGAATGCAGACTCTGGGCCAGGCAGTGTCCCAGCATGAGAGGCTGAGTGTTGCCAGCCCAATGTTGGAAGGCTGGAGTGGGGTTTCCATAAGGCATGTGCTACGTAGACTAGAGAAGGGCATGTGCTGATTCACATGTATTGCTAGCCAGGTGGGACCTGGTTGTTGGCACAATAGCTAGTTCTATGAATTCCAGTAAGTGTTCACACAAAAGACAAGTTGTTTATTATTTATTTATTATCAAAGTATAGTTGATTTGCAATGTTGTGTTAGTTTCTTGTGTATAGTAAAGTGATTCCTTTATATATATATATATATATATATATATATATATATATGTATATATAGATATTATTTTTCATATTTTTTCCATTATGGTTTATCACAGTACACTGCATATAGTTCCCTGTGCTATACAGTAGGACCTTGTTGTTTACCCATTCTATGTATACTAGTTGGAATCTGTTAATCCCAACCTCTCACTCTAACCCCCACCCACCCCCACAACCACAAGTCTCTTGTCTATGTCTGTGAGTCTGTTTCTGTTTCATAGAAGTTCACATGTCATATTTTATATTCCACATGTAAGTGATATCATACGATATTTATTTTTCTCTGTCTGGCTTACATCACATGCTTCACATAGTATGATAATCTCTAGATCCCTCCATGTTGCTGCAAATGGCATCATTTCAATCTTTTTTATGGTTGAGTAATATTCCATTATATATATATATATATACATATATATACATGTGTATATATATACACACACACACACACACACACACACATGTCACATCCTCTTTATCCATTTATCTGTTGATGGATATTTGTTTTCATGTCTTTGCTATTGTAGGTAGTGCTGCTATGAATATTGGGGTGCATGTATCTTTTTGAATTAGAGTTTTGTCTGGATATATGTCCAGCAGTGGGATTGCAGGATCATATGGCAACTCTATTTTTAGTTTTTTGAGGAAACTTCATACTGTTTTCCATAGTGGCTGCACTAATTTACATTTCCACCAACAATGTAGGAGGGTTCCCTTTTCTCCACACCCTCTTCAGCATTTGTTATTTGTAGACATTTTAACGATGGCCATTCTGATGGTTGTGGGGTGATACCTCATTTGATTTGCATTACTCTAAATTAGGGTTGTTAAGCACCTTTTCATGTGACTATTGGCCATCTGTATGCAAAAGACAAGTTTTCTAATGTAGATTGCACATGATATAACTTGATTTATTTTTATCTCAAATGAATAGACATGTAAGGTGGCAAAAGTCTTTCCAGCCTTGATATACATTTGGAAATTTCTAATAATACACATATAGAAAGTAAACAGATTGACAGGAGTACCACTCTTCCCATGAATAAGAAATATACCAGGCTCCAGTTGAATGCTAGACGTTTCAATGGGAATAATGTAGCAAGGAGAAAACAAAGTAACATAAGTCTGTTTAGGAGAATGTAGCTGACAAAAAGTAGCTTAAAAGAGATCTGTGTGTGTGTATGTGTGTGTGTGTGTGTGTGTAGGTGTGTGTGTGTGTATGTGTGCATTTCAGAAACTGACTTAGCAAATAGCTGTTCCAGAAGGTATGTTCCCTATTCAGTATTGGATAATAATTAATACTTTTAAAATAGGATTACTGGCTAAAATGTATAACAATGTTCTCTGTATCTATAAGAAAAAAACTAGAAAACAGTTTTTTTAAATAAAACATTTGAATAAGCAGTCCTAAAAAAGGAAAAATTTAAATGAGTAATAAGAATATGAGCAGTTTTCCTATGTATTTTTCTTTTCTTTTTTAATTCACTAAGAATAAGAGTACAATAAAAGCTAGTATAATAAGATGCCACTTTACTGAAGTCATATTGGTGATAATTAGGAAAATCAGTGATCCCAGGGTCTGTAAGGGTAGTGGGAACTAAGAACCTTTGCACAATGTTGGCATGAGGGAAATATGGTACAATCAATAAAATGCATTTTGTTAATTATTGCATAACCTAAGACCCAACAATTCCATTTCTGAAATAAATCCCAATTGTGCATAGGAATTCTATAAAGACACGTGCACAAAGATAATTATCAAAGCATTGTTTTTTTGTAAAGTGTTGAAGGTCACCTAGAAACTGGATAATTAATATAGAGTAGGTATAAAAAATATTGTGGAATATTATATAGCATCTACAAGCATTAATATAAATGTATGTGGTGTGACGTGTACTTCTTAAATACATGACAGATGAAAATATGAGAATCAGGTGTCCTACAGTCAATATTAATCAGGTAAAGTAAAACTAAATACACAAAGCAACACTAATAATTAGTTTCCACAATATGTATTTTATATACCATGGAGATATGCATGTGTATATGTGTATATATAATATCCACAGACATACATTAAATAGGTTAAGTGCCTACAAGGTGGAAGAGGAACAAGGATGGAGACCAGGGTGAAATAGAGAAACTTCAAGAAAGTTGCATGACATAAACATATGATGATTGTGTATCATGAGCAGGAAGTATGATGAGGTCAACCTTCATCTGAGAGAATGAGAGAAAAGAAGCAGGCATTGAACTCAAAAATATTGCAAGGAGACACACCATGATTATCATTTGGGGTTCATTCCATTTCTTATAAAATGTATGGGGAAGTAAGGAACTTCATCATTACTGCAAATAGTTTCCACAGCCACTCAGCCAGGGGTAATTGAAGCAGAGTCCACAGCACCTTGAAGTTCTGGTCTACAAGTTATTGCTCCAGCCGCACAGTAATTGGGCTCCTTAGCTCCTGCTTTCATGCTGAGCTATTGTACTAAGCCAGTTACTCTTTGTTTCTGCTGTGCCTGTTGTTGCCAACTCTCTGTTTGAGTGCCTCAAATTCAAACTCCTGAGAGTAAACCTGACTGGTGTGACCCATCACCCTCCACTGTCTGTGTGTGCTGAGCATTTTTCCCATGGCAAACAAACCCCCAGACTGCTGGGCACCACAGGTGGTGACTGTTCAGGTAGCTCCTGCTTCTTGGTCCAATTTTTATGACCAGCATCATCTCTCTGGCTATCTTATGCCTTGAACTCATTGGGTACATCCAAAGATCCATCAGCACTTCATCGTTGTAATGTGACTGCACTTGTGTGAAACCTTATCATTGCTCATAATCTGTGGTCAATGTGGAAAGATGGTGCTATTGGCAGAGTCAAAAATCATATCTAGCACTTGAACATAAGATCTGTATGGCAGTGCCACTGTTCAAGTTAAACTCAATTTTGCAACCGTGAAGGGTGATTATGCTGGTAAGTCAGGGTGCAAAGCTTAAGAGTAAAAGAGTTTTGACAAATCCCTACTTGGGTTTCCTTGTGAACTGGTGAGACATCACTCTGGGTAGAGATATGAGCACCACCAACAACCTTCTCTCACATGAAAAACTGTGTAGTCTCAAGAAATTGTGCTCACTTAACATCTTTCAGCCTGCCATAAGTTGGTGTGCTTTGCCAAGAACCTACTCTTTTCAGTATTGCAAGAAGCAGTAACTTATACTAAATATTTATGTCAGAGTGCTAATTTTAGTCAAAGCTCCCATCTAGTCCTCAGGGGGCTACCCGGGCACATGGCACATACAGAAATCTTAACTCAAAAGAGGGCTCTATGCATGGCAGGCACTCAGACTGGCATAGATCCCCTCCAAAAAACAGCAATTCCTCTATATAAAAATACAAATGTGTGGAAATATATAAACATGAATGTGTTCTTCAGAATACCATTTGTAGGATACTTTACTTCCAGCTCAGATGAAGTAGCAGGGACCATATTTTCCCTCCCAACTGCCTCAACAGTAGTAAATATTGGGAAACCTATGAAACAATGGTTTTCAAGACATCAGAGATCAGACAATGACAGATAAGGGTCACTGAGAGATGGGAAACAAATATTATGAACCATACGACTGCCCCAGCTTAGTACATTTGAAGAGTCTACAGACTGACCCAGGAAGGGTAACCCAGCAGAGCTCAGAGGTTACACTGAGTTGAGGAGATGAAGCTAAGAGTCCAGGAGGTCTAGCGTCCAGGAGGGTAGAGTGCCAATGTGGAGAGAGATGCTCATAAAGGTAACCCTGAACAGTTGTGGAGGGTCCCTGTGGAGTGCTCACCAGAGTGATTGGCTCACGTGTGTAATAAAACTTCAGAGGACTGGGAAAGAACCATCTGAGAGAATTAGAATAGAACCCACTGGAAAATTGTATTATTCTTGGGATATAAGGCTACAGAAAGCAGAATGGGAAAATGGTGCCAGAAGTGAAGGAGCAAATTTAAGGTGGTGGTGACTTCCAATTTTCTACAGGACTGGCTCATGACAATAAGTGCCTCCTTACATTTTGCAATCTGGGGCCCCATTCTTAAGTAGGTACTTCCACCCAGGCAGGCACTTGCAGGATCCTGAAGAGGAGTGCATGCTTATTTTGAACCCTGGATTCCTCACTTGCCTCACCCAATTTCCAATCCTTCTCAGAAGATAGGAATAATTTGTTATAGACTAAACACAGCCATGGTCCTTCCTAAAAAAAGAAAAAAATAAAGAAATTTAAAGCGAGATCCAAAAAGATCAAACATTTTCCAAATAATTTAACTGTGCCCCAGAACAAAGCTCAAAAATATTTATAGAAATACAAAAATAGCTAGTTCTCAACCAAAAAGGGAAAAATTTACAACGTCTGGCAATCAAATATGACCAGATGTGTAAAAAGCAGGAAAGTATAATCTGCATCAAGGAGTAAAACCAAACCAGAATTGACACAGATGTTAGAATACCAAACAAGGATATTAAAGCAATTACTATAATTGTTTTCCATACATTCAAAAGTTAAGTGGAGACATGGAAGATACAGAAAAAGATCCAAAGCAGCAATATAAACTATAAAAATCAAGCACAGAGAGGAAAAAAAAAAGAATTAAAAAAAATGAAAAGAACAGCAGTGAGCTCTGGAAAAATTCAAGTGGCTTAATATACATGTAATTCGACTTTAAGAAGGAGAAAATGGCAGAAAAATGTTTTAAGAAATAACAGCTGAAAAATTTTCAGATTTGATGAAAATCATAAACCCAACACTCAATAAGCTAGATAAACTACAATTTCAAGAAATATGAGGAAAACCACACAAAGGCACATCATAATCAGACTGCTCAAAAAACATGAGTGCAAAATCTCAAAGAAGTCATGGGGGAAAAAGAGCACATTACATACAGAGGAAATAGAGGTGAGATAACAGTGGGTTTCTAGTTAGAAAACACTCAAGTTAGAAGATATTGGGGCAATATCTTTAAAGTACAGAAAAAGAGAGAGAGAGACAGAAAGAAAAGGAAGGAGGGAAGGAGGAATGAAGGAAGGAATGAAAGAAGGAAAAAACAATTAGAGTTCTGTACAAGCAAAGTATCTTTCAAAAACTAAAGGTAATGGACTTTTTCAGACATACAAAAGCTTAAAGAATTCATTACCATTAGGGCTCCAAACTATAAGAAATGTTGAAAGAAGTCTTTTTTTTTTTTTGGCTGCGTTGGGTCTTCGTTGCTGTGCGTGGGCTTTCTCTAGTTGCAGCGAGCAGGGGCTACCCTTTGATGCGGTGTGTGGGCTTCTCATTGTGGTGGCTTCTCTTGTTGCGGAGCACAGGCTCTAGGCATGAGGGCTCCACAGTTGTGGCTCGCGAGCTCTAGAGCAAAGGCTCAGTAGCTGTGGCTCACAGGCTTTGCTGCTCCACAGCATGTGGAATTTTCCCTGACCAGGGCTTGAACCCATGTCTGCTGCATTGTCCGTCTGCAAGCAGACTCTTAACCACTGCACCACCAGGGAAGTCCTGAAAGTAGTTTTTTTATGGCAAATAGCACATGTAAAGATCTTCAACAGTGTTAGTCATCAGGGAAATGCAAATTAAAACCTCAGCAAGATACCACTACATATCTATTAGAACGGCTGAAAATATAAGTCTGACCACATCAAATGTTGTCAAGCATGTAGAATCTCTGGTACATTCATACGTTCCTCATGAGGTTATAAAATGGTACAACCACTTTGAAAAACAGTTTGACGGTTTCTAAAATGTTGAATATACACCAACACTATAATCCAGCCATTCCACTCTTCAGTATTTACCCAAGAGAAAAGAAAAAATAAACATACATCCATACAGAGATTTACACACAGATGGTCATAGCACATTTTTTTTTAACATGGTATGGAAGTGTACTATTTCCAAACTGGAAATAACCCAAATGTACATCAACAAGAGAATGTATAAAGAAAATGTGGTATGTACATACAAAGGATACTATTTAGCAATAAAAATAAATGAACCAGTTTTACACTTAACCACATGGATGAATCTCAAAATAACCATACTGAGTGAAAGAAGACAGGCAATCCTGAATACATATTGTGTGATTCCATTTGTTTAAAACTCTAAAATTGAACTGTTATTCAGTGACAGAAAGTAGATCTGTGGTTGCCTGACTACAGGTGAGCTGAAAAGGGGATGAAAGCTTATACAGAGTCATGAATAAACTTTAAATGGATACATTTATTATCCTGAGTGTTGTAACACTTTTACAGATGTGCACATATAGCAAAGCTTATCATCTTATAAATTTTAATGTGTGAAGTTGATTTTGTGTTAGTTATATCTCAATAAAGATATGAAAATTACCATTTATAATTGTGTGACTCCAGGAGCAATTTTTTAGATTTAATTTTAAAAATTTTATTTTTATTGAAGTATAGTTGATTTACAATACCGTATTAGTTTCAGGTCTACAGCACAGTGATTCAGGTGTACAGCACAGTTCAGAATGATTACATTCTTTGTCAGATTCTTTTCCCTTATATGTTATTACCAAACAGTGAGTATAGTTCCCTGTGCTATACAGTAGGTCCTGGTTGGTTATCTGTTTTTCTAGGAACAATTATAATGTTAAGCAGTAGCAGATTGTTTACATGTGGCATGATATACTTGATGTACTAGATGTTATGCAATTATTAAGAACAATGTATTAGAATTAAAATTTTTGACCTCAAATATTATTCATACTATTGTTCAGTTAAAAAGAAAATTGACTAATTCAATGTCATTTGATAACAGAATAACATGTCCATATGACTGTAATACATTTAGAGATTAAGCACTCAAAATAGTTATTTTTGAGTGCAAGTATTGTGAGTAATTTTTTATTTTTTCTTTGTAATACCCTGCATTTTCTCATTCTAGTCAAATCACTGTATGATAAAATATGTTCATAAAACATTATTGGTATGCAAAAATATTAGTTCAAAAGAGTTTCAATGACTCCTCTCAATAGGCAAGTGATCATTTTCCCATTTCACAGAGGTGAAAATTAAATCCCTTAGAGACAACTCACTTGCTGGATGCCACACTATCATTCTGTATCACTAAAGTGGACAGACTGACAGAACTTGATCACTTGTATCCTGGTCTAATGCAGCAATCCCCAACCTTTTTGGCATTAGTGGACCGGTCTCGTGGAAGATAATCTTTCCACGGACGGTGGGTGGGATGGTTCAGGCGATAATGCGAACTATAGGGAGTGATGGGGAGCAGCAGATGAAGCTTCACTCGCTCACCGGCTGCTCACCTGCTACGTGGCCCCATTCCTAACAGTACTGGTTGGTGGCCTGGGGATTGGGAACCCCTGGTTTAATGCATCTTCCATGATAACAGAGAAGTCCTACGCAAACTAGATTTTTCTTTCATACTTTAACATTCTAATTCTTTAGATGGTCCTTAGAAATCCATCATGTACCTGAAAACTTCACAGAGAAAATCTATGGAATGGTTTATTAGCCACTTCACTCTGGTCTAAATAACGCAAACTTCACTTTGGTAATGTGAACTAGCCTAAACATTTGCCTAAGAATATTGGTTCCTCTCATTCAATGTTCTTATTTTTTCCATTTGTACCAAGCAAGGAAACACAGCCAGTGTGTATGCTGAGAGAGAAAGAGATGCTTACCCTTTTAAATGATGGTTTAGATCTCTTACTGCACACTCCAACCCTATTTTTTGAAAGGAGCAATTAAATGGTGTTGACCTCTACATGACTTCCACGTAGTATTTTCAGAGCAGAACTGAGGCATCCAAAAACATTGAAATGACACTAAATGGTCATTATGTTCATCAGTGCCAAGTATCAGTAGTATAGAATCACTTCATGACAGCCTACGTTTACTAAGTGAAGGTATTTAATGACTATTATTTTATTGTTTTGCTGTATCAGAGCCAGGGATAACATTAACATACTGTTCATACTGTCCTTCACGTTATCCTGTCAATTTTCTACCCCATGTATGTTGCAAAACATAAAATAAAAATAAATACCAATGAGATCACTTTACAATTATTCATTAGGGAAGTTTAGAAAGTTTTAATATTTTCCTATATATCAGAAAATATCATCATACAAAAGTTTTAGAATACAGAGTCACATGACGTTTACAAATTATTTATACAGTTGTACTTACAAATGATTGAAACACACAGCTCTTGGCAGAAGCAAGCCATAACTTAGGTCTTCTGAATTTCAATTCTCTACACAGTCTGTTAAAAGATACTGTCTAACTTTTCAGAAGAAACGTCCACAGAGTTATCAGTTTTTAAATTAAATGAAAGTTAACAGCTGACCCTTCACCCTGTGTTGACCATTTTGCTAAATAAACTAGTTTGTACTTGTTGAAAATTTCAGAGTGTTAGATTTTCTTAACACAAAGCAAGCATGAGAAATAAATTAATATTTACATTAGAAGAATGGATAGAATTATACACAGAGATTATATGAATAATATTAACAGCAGTAGTAAAAATGGCTCACTTTATTTTTCACAGTCAAGATTAAAAATGTATTAATAATTCATTGAGTTGGCAACCTTTTCCTCATTATGTCATGAAAGATCATGATTCATAGATTTCCTCAGTTATTTTTAGTTATTTTAAGACAGTAATATATTTTTGGATTGGTATAAAGTCCAAAAAATAATCTCTGGAATATACTTTTGTAAGTAAACATTGATAGAATTTTTTTGGTTAAACATGGTGAATTGAATATATATATTAGAGAGAGAGAGAGACTTACAAATGTCAGCTGATTGTTTGATTGTTTTCTGGCTGTAAGGTCGGATCTTAACAAACGGCACCGCAAAACAGAGGAAAGCTTCAAGTGAGCTTTATTAGGGAGCGCTCCCGGGCGAGGTTCACTGGTCCGAGAGAAAGGGGCCAGAGAAGTCGTGCCCAGTCCTAGGCGTGGGAGATTTTATTGAGGTGTAAGGAAAGGGTGGTTTGCGGGGGGGTGGGGGTGGTTTGCTATACAGGGTAATTCCTTATTTGGTGAGGATACAGCAGGGCCAGGTGTTGGTTGGTCTGTTGTGGGGCGTAAGCCCATTTTCCCTTCCCGTCAGCCCCACTGTTTTCTGGACAGGAAGTTAGAGTCTCTTGTTGATTCCCAGAACAGGTGAGGTCGTTATGTCCCAATGCCTCTCCTTCCTCATACTGGTCGATGTTTTCTCTTACCCCCCGGGCCTCCTCTCACCCGGGCCAACGGACCTTACACTGGCTGTTTTGTAGTTCTCTTGTTCCATTTTTCTTCTCTTGATGCCTTCCTCACTTATTCATAATTGCTTCAAATGTAAATGGTTTAAATTTTACAGTCAAGAGACACAGAGTGGCTGAATAGATAAAAAACTAGACCCAGTTCCCCACAAGAGACTCACTTTGGCTTTAAATATCCATGGGCTCAGCCCAAGTGACTGGATGGAAAAAGTTATTCTATGCAAGTAGAAATCCACAGAAAGCAGGGAGAGCTATCAGATAAACTATATGTTAACTCGAAAGTTATAGCAAGAGACAAGAGAATTATATAATGATAAAGGGGTCAATTCATGAAAAGGATATAACAATCAAAAATATGTATTCACCCAACATCAGAGCACCTGCATATACTAAGGAAATACTAAAAGTTATGCAGGGAGAAATAGACAATACCACAATAATAGTAGGAGACTTTAATACTCCACTTTAAACAATGGATAAATCATCTAGACAAAAAATCAATAAGGAAACACTAGACTTAAACTGTACTTTAGCTCCAAAATAAATAACAGACATGTATAAAATATTCCTTCCAACAGCTGTAGAATACAGTTTCTTCTCAAGTGTACATGAAACATTCTTCAGGATAGATCATATGTTAGACCACAAAATAAGTCTTAGTAAATCTAAGGAGATTAAAATCATACCAAGCATATTTTTTCTGACTACAATGGTATGAAACTAGAAACAAATAACAAGAGGAAAACTGGACAATTAATAAATATTTGGAAATTAAACAGCAAATTCCTGAACAATCAATGCGGCAATGAAGAAAGCAAAAACTACAAATTTTAGAAGCAGTTCTAAGGGAAAATTTATAGCAATAAATGTCTACATAAGAAACAAAGAAAAATCTCAAATAACCTAACTTATAACTAAGGGAAATAGAAAGAGAAGAACTGAAGTAAGCCCAAAGTTAGAGAAGGAAAGAAATAACATATCAGGGCAGAAATAAATGAGATATTGACCAGAAAAACAGTAGAAAAATCCAATGAAATGAATAGCTGATTTTTTAAAAAGATAAATGAATTTGACACATCTTTAGTTAGACTAAGAAAATAAAGATCAAAGTCTCAAATGTCAGAAATGAAAGAGGCGACATTGCAACTGATACAACAGAAATACAACTGTAATTCAATATGATTACATTTTACTTATTTGATTACATCAGCAAAGACCTTATTTCCAAATAAGGTCACATTCACAGGCATCACGGATTAGGACTTCAGCATATTTTTTCACCAAACACAGTTCAGTCTACTATACAAGTCATGACAGGTAAATAGCACAGTGATTTTTATCATATTTACAGTTTTAAAAGTAAAAGTTTTTTAATGGTAGTGTAACTTAACAAACCTAAAATACCTAGTTTGTCAACGAACCATTCATTGAATTTAGTTAGTAAACAAATCATATATCCAGCTAGATGAAAAAAAGGAGAACTTTAATAAAACCAGAGTGGTCTCCCTTATGACCTACTCAAACATGTTCTATCCAATCCAAAGTTAACCACTATCCTGATTTCAATGATCACAGGGTAGTTTTGCCGATTTTGAATATTCTATAATGGAATCAAACAATAAGTATTCTTATTTCTGAGAACTTTCATTGAAAATTATGTTCATTAGATCATCCTTGTTTTTGCATGCAACAGACCTTCCAGGAGTGACTCCCCAAATGCTCCAAAACTACCACAGGAGGGGAGCTACCACCATGAACGTGTCAACATAATGAGTCCAAGAACAGATTATAGGAGGTGTGATTCTGGAATTAAAAGGGCGAAGTCTGGAAACTGTGATCACCATACTGCAACACTTTTTCGGAAAAACCTCACAACTCCTTACTGATTAGCAAAACCTACTTTGCATCAAGAAACATAGCTACAAATGGAGCCTGGGGAATGCAAATTTTAACTTCTCATTCTCTGAAGCAGCAGAAGATCCCCAAGAAGGAGGGTTGAATGACAGTATAACGAGCAGCCCATAGCATCCACCGCAGCAGTGAACAGAAAAACATACATAAAGGAGCTGAAGATGGCAGCGGGTTCCAAGAAATAAGAGGCTTATTAGCCAGAAGGAAAAGGAATGAAGAACATTTCAGACAAATAGGAAAGAAAATGCCTGGCAGGTTCTGGGAACTACTATAAACTACTAGAGTCTAGTTTGAGATTATAAGATTTACAAAAATGACATTGTAATCAAGGAAGAGACATGCTCCATTTTGGTTCCATCTTGTTTTTATTTTAATGAGCTCTGCCCCTTTATGGTATTAAAATAATGTTTTCATGTGGCAAAACTCCAAACTGAGCAAAATATAAACAATGAAAACACAGAGTACTGTCCATCCCTCTCTTCTTCTAGTTCCATTTCTCAGAGTCAACTCCTGCATTAGAAACATTGAAGTGTGTTCACACACATAACTAAGAGAGTATATAAATACATTCTATTCTGCATCTGGATTTTATCCTAGAGATGATTCCTGATTAGCACGTGTAAATCTAATTCATTTCAAAAACCAGTGGCTTAGGGCTTCCCTGGTGGCGCAGTGGTTGAGAGTCCACCTGCTGATGCAGTGGACACAGGTTCATGCCCCGGTCCGGGAAGATCCCACATGCCGCGGAGCAGCTGGGCCCATGAGCCACGGCCGCTGAGCCTGCGTGTCCGGAGCCTGTGCTCTGCAACAGGAGAGGCCGTAACAGTGAGAGGCCCGCGTACCTAAAAAAACAAAAAACAAAACAAAAAATCAGTGGCTTAGTATGTCATCTAAATAATGCATCTCAATATGTTTCATCAACAATCCATTCTGGTTATTTAAGTTGTTTTTGTATCTATACCTCTTCTACCTGTACTTCTTGTACTTGTATATATAGATATACATATATATCCGATATATGTATATATATATTTTTATATATATACATATATATGTATTTTATATCTTATCTGATATATATATATGTATATAACAACATACATATGTATATATGTATTTGTCTGAAAGATATATTCTAAAAAAGTAGAAATTTGACTGGGTCACATATGTTTATTATAAATTGTGATGTGTATTGCCAAGCCTTCCAGAGAGATTGTTCTAATTTTTCCTTACAACAACAGTGCCTCAGAGTGTCTATTTTTTTTTTTTAATTTTTACAGTTACATCCACAAAATAAACCTTCACAGTGTTTAATAAATTGCCTGGATTAATAAACATGTCAAGATTAATAAAAAGATAAAACATAAAATGTATTTTCATTTCTTTACTTATAAGTGATGTTGAATCTGACCAGTTTGAATCTCAGAAAAATATCTCTGAGAGAGCTGTATGGTGGAGGCAGTTTAGATTTGAGATTTATAGAGAAATCACACAATGGGGCAAATTAGAAATCATTTTCAATTAATAAAAATATATATATAAATGTTCCGTAGATGGGAAGGGGATGGGATTTTTACCTAAAAAGAGTGTAGGAAGGGATAGACTATTAACTTCTTGACGTCTCCTATTCAAAAATATGTATAGCTTAAAGATGTTGAGATATATATATATATATATATTTTTTTTTTCTTTTAAAATGATAACGACTTCACTTGAGCTTTTGTTGAAAGCTGGCCTTAAACACCACAAGAAAGTACTGGTAAGAATCCTGACCCCTTCTGCTAATCTGCAAACCTACGTGTGTGCCTGGAGAATGAATAGTTTGTGACACAGGGGATGTTGCTAGAAAGCCATCCACTGAGTTTGAGTGATGTGGCAACAAAAATGTACATAGTGTCATTTTAGGAGGTGGCTCTTCAGGGATTTCCCTAGTGGTGCAGTGGTTAAGAATCTGACTGCCAATGAAAGGGACACAGGTTCGATCACTTGTGCAGGAAGATCCCACATGCCGCGGAGCAACTAAGCCCGTGTACCACAACTACTGAGCCTGCGCTCTAGAGCCCATGTGCCAAAACTACTCAGCCCACGTGCCACAACTACTGAAGCCTGTGTGCCTAGAGCCCGTGCTCTGCACAAGGGAAGCCACTGCAATGAGAAGCCCATGAATCACAAGGAAGAGTAGACCCCTCTCGCCCCAACTAGAGAAAGCCCACACATAGCAACGAAGACCCAATGCAGCTAAAAATAAACAAATACATTTATTAAAAAAAATAATAATAAGGGCTTCCCTGGTGGCTCAGTGGTTGAGAGTCCGCCTGCCGATGCAGGGGACACGGGTTCGTGCCCCGGTCTGGGGAGATCCCACATGCCATGGAGCGGCTGGGCCCGTGAGCCATGGTTGCTGAGACTGCGCGTCCGGAGCCTGTGCTCCGCAACGGGAGAGGCCACAGCAGGGAGAGGCCCGCGTACCGCAAAAAAGAAAAAAAAAAAAAAAGAGACATGATTTAGAGAGAAAAAAAAAGCTAAGCATCACAGTATAATAACAGTTGGTAGTTTGGATGGAAAAGCACACAGGATGACCCACTGAATAACCCCATTAATGCCCTTATCTGGAATGAGGCTGTTTTTAAACAAAACAGGCTTGTGGGAAGATGGTTTATTTTCCTTTGTCCAGCAAAGGCCAACATGTGCTTTAAGTCTCTGGAAATATGACATGTCCTCCAAAAACCTGACGGTACAAATTTGAGAATTTCCATACTAGAGGAGACTAGAGTTAATCTATGCTCATAGCTTCATTATTTGGATAGAAAATGACACAGGTGGTGAAATTACTGAAAATTCATACAGCAAATGATGAGAATAACTGGGAAAAGATAAGTATATTTTAACTCCTAGGCAGTCCTCTTAGGTCATATTAATAATTATCATATTGTTGTGATATCAGAAATAGCACAGCATTGTAGAAATTTAAAGTATCTAAAGAAAACAGATGTTGTGGCTGCATTGGCTACGGTATTAATGGAAGATCTAATGGCAACTATACTTAAGTTATTAGTTATAAAGACAATATAAATTCAGCTAGCTAAATGTTATATGACACAGTTTTGTAAATATAAAACCAAAGCTTCTAATCATTTTCCCTCTAAAGAGCAGAATAAATCTTCTGTAGTCTGAATTATAAAGGCATATTGGCCAGCAATTTTATTTATTTGTCATTTACTATTTTTCCCACTAACTATGCTATCTAATACCCTGTGGGACAGAGATGATGAAAGGAACGGTACTTCCTTACACACTCCCAAGTGTCATCCTGAGTGAGTCTATAATCACACACATACTTACCCGGAATGTGCAACACAGAATGGATGCCCCATATTCTTAACTCTGCAATGCTTGTTGCTGATGTTTTAATTTTTAAGGCATTAGGAGGGTCATAATCATCCAAGTACCTAATAAGAAAATAACTAGAACAGAAAAAGAAATTTAAACCATTTAATTATTTTTGCATGATTTACAATGGTCCAACCAAAAGAGCTTGTAAAATGGAACACATGTATTGCATTAATACCATTATGTTTTTGTTAAAAAAATAAATTCATTGATGATGAAATTGAATCTCAAAAGCCTCCTATTGTGTTTCTCTGTCTCTGCTGCTTCTTCCTTACCTCTGGCCCAGTTGATTATCAGCGAACTTGCTGGGGTAAAATTTTAAAAAGGCAAATCTGGCTAAAATCTTTCAAGTGCTTTCCTTTGCACATGGGATTAACTTGGAATTCCTAAGCACAGCGTGCAAAGGCCCCAGGGAAGGCTGCTGATTTTTTCTCCAGCCTGGGCCATCATCACCCCCACCTCTCACCTACCAAACTTCACGCCACCGAACTAAGTACATTTCCCAAGAAGTTGCACGACTACCTGTGGTCTTTCCTCTGAGTGAAGGACTCCCTCCTCCTCAGGCCTGCTCTGTCTTTGTGATCACATATTTGTCTTTCAAGGATCCACACAAGCACCATCTAATCTATGAGGTACGTCCCAGCTATCCAAATAAAATCATTGTTTCCCTCCTTTCTGCCCTAACTATATGCACTGTATATTTGTAGTTGCTTTTTCCCCTTACACCTTTTTCCCCTTTGGGAGACTCTGCCTGGTTGGTACTATGAGGACTGGCATTCAGGACTCTCCTGAACAGCCAAGCACTAATGCCTCAAGTGCTGACCAGAAAAGTTCTTCCAAGGAATCAGTAGTGGAACCATTGCAGGTAGTGTTATTATTAGGCTACTGTTTCTAAATGTTTTCTCAAACAAGAGCTGGCGGGGGGGCGGGGGGGGCGGTGGAAATCAGGGAAGATGTGAGATTGGGTGAGCTGGGAACCAGGATTCTAGCTTCTTGGATTAAGTGAATGATAAAGAGTGAAATCTCATGAGGAAAGGATTGGAGAAAAAGATACAGAAAGAGTCACAATTCAATTCCCATCCCTGGCTCCAATGTCTTCACTCCTTTTCTGTTGTGCTCGGTAAATTCCTTTTTCTACTTTAAGCTAATTTGAATTGTGTTTCTTTTAAACCCAACAGAGTATTCATGGCACCAGAATTTGAAGACTTCTATCACAGTTATTATAAAATTTATTCAAAACATTTATTACTATGCTTCTGACTCAACATTCTGAGGTCTAAATTTAACTACTTGCTCACTTTAAACGAATGTACTCCTTTCTGAAATTAAAAAGTAATTAAAGAAACACTCCTCTTGTCACACTGATGGTTATACCCAAGTGGCTGTGTTGAGTGGCAGAGTTTAAGGATGGACTTAGGAACCCGTGATAAAATGGCCACAATCTCATTAACTTTGAGACCTCCCTTGGAAACAAACCGGGGTGGTCAACAAAATAAATGTGGGCACTAAAAATGCAAACATTTTATTCCTAACAATGCTTTCTCTGGCTTACTCTAGAATCCACTCAGCTAAGCATGTGCCATGGGAAAGTCATTAGAGTTTCTGCAGCAAGACTAGGTAGGGCTTTTGTCTTGTTAAAGGTGATCTAACATGGTGGGTACCTCTCCAGTCCCTGTTTCTTAATGGGGCAATCTGAGACGGCAAATTCTCAGATGATAGTCAGAGGAGCAAAGGGCTTCTACAGGGTGGTCACCAGGTACCAAGGGCAGTTAGAGGAAATCATCACCTGCTGTAACCCTTGGACTAATTAGCCTCTCTTCAGTAATTACCAGCAGTTACGCACAGTCCACTGTGCTCTGTGCTTAAGCTTGCAGAGAGCATTCTGCTGCTTTTTTACAACGTAGTCATAATGTCATATAGCTTGCAAAAGGAAACTAAGTATGTCCTGGCCATGCTTGCTTGCTTTAGCACATGAATGCCTTTCTAAACAGGATGAATCTCTTTTGAAGCAATGCCTTCTGTGTTCAATTTCAATAGAAATGATTTCCAGGATGTGTCTCCTGGGGAATGGCAAGAGAAGGTCACTAGGTGATGAAAATGAAGATCCAGCAGGTGACAGCCTATCCTAATTAAGACTGTTGATTAAGATCCGGGTGGAATCTCACTGTCCCTGTCACCATCAAAATAGCCTGCAGCATCTGAAATGGTCTGGGGATAAATACCAATTAGAGCAAAAGGCTCACAGTGTTCTCTTAAGTGGTGATGATTTTGCCTGCTTCGAGAGAAGTATCTTTATTCAGATCCAGACTGAGTCTCATTGATCATGTAATTCAAATTTTCGTATTACCAATATGGAAGAGTCATAAAGACATTAGGCAGACAGGCCAACATGTCCATAGCTAACTCATGACAGGGTCAAGACAAAAAGTAAACAACTGACAAACAATATACTTGTGACACCTCCTCACATCTATTTTGGAAGCATGCTGTTTCTTTTTTTTCTTTTTTCATTGAAGTTTACTATGTTGTGTTAGTTTCAGATGTATAACAAAGTGATTCATATATATATATTCTTTTTTCCATTATATGTTACTACAAGACACTGAGTATAGTTCCCCGTGCTATATAATAGGATCTTGTTTTTCATCTATTTTATATACAGTACTGTGTCTATGTTAATCCCAAATTCCAAACTCTTAATTTATCCCTCCTCTTTTCCCCTTCTGGTAACCATAAGTTTGTTTTTTATGTGAGTCTATTTCTGTTTTGTAAATAAGTTCATTTGTGTCACTTTTTTTAGACTCCACATATAAGTAATATCATATGATATTTGTCTTTCTCTGTCTGATTTACTTCACTCAGTATGATAATCTCTAAGTCCCTCCATGTTGCTGCAAATGGCATTATCTCATTCCTTTTTATGGCTGAGTAATATTGCATTGTATATATGTACTACATCTTCTTTATCCATTTATCTGTCGATGGACATTTAGGTTGCTTCCATGTCTTGGTTGTTTTAAATAGTGCTGGAATCTTGCTCTGTTAATCATCTAACGCTTTCCTATAACTTTGAGTCTTTCCCTCTCTGCCTGAGACTTCTCAACATTCTGATATACTAAAAAAATTTTTAAAAGGAAATCAACTTTGACTTTGTATCCTGCTCCACCAGCTCTGTTCTATCTGTTTTTCCTTTTCCTCCTACACCCCTCCCGCAAACACACACACTCACCACCTTTATTCACTGGGGCCTGTCTTTTGTCAAATGTCATGACTGTTAACCCAAGGTCATCACTGATTTTGAACTGTTAAAGTCCAAGGACATCTTTGTAAATTCTTTCTGGATTTCTGTATAATGTTGATGGGGATGCTTATTCAGCCATCTTAAACATTCTCCTTGGCTTTCTGCCACCACTCTTCCTTGGCTCTTCTCTGGGAAAATTTCCCTCTGATTTTTCTCTACAGACATCACCAGCCATTCTTCCTCTGTCTTAAATACTGTTTTTCCCACTTTCTGTTTTTAGCCTTTCTTCCCACCTTTTGTGTTCTTGTTGCTTTCATTCAACCTGTCCCAGGCTTCAACAAACCCAGATGTGTCCCTGGAATCTGGAGACCTCTCTGCAATTGCTAAAATGCCATCTGCACTTGGGTAGTACTCAAACACACACATCACATACACTCACACACCCCACATACACAGAGAACCTCAAACACCACTCACAAGCTGAAAGTCATTAATCCCCCATCCCTTACCTCCAAACTAGCTTTTTCTCCTGGGTGTCTGCCTTGTTGAATGGAATCACTATTCATGCAGTTACCTAAGAGAAGCACCTGGAAAGATTCCCTTTCTTCTCTCCCTTCCTCCCAACACCCATTGGTCCCCAACTTCTTTCATTAAAATATCTCTTGAATTCTGTCCTCCTCTCCAATCCTACCCTCAACCTCAGTCACTGCTTCACTGCAGACCTGTGTCATGTTTTGCCTACTTATCACTACTTCCTAATGGTTTCCCTGTTATCATTCCTCTTTCTCCAATCTACCACCTCACTTCCTGTAAGAAGAGTTTCTACCATAGAAAGAAGTAGAAACAGAAATTTTGTTATGTGCCCACCTAAAACCTTCAGTTCTAGGTTTTGGGTTCAGTTCAGCCTCTCACACCTACAAGACAGAGCTTTTTCATGATGTCAAAGCTGAACATTTGTCAAGCCTCCTTTGTCTGGAAAGACTAGGTCCTTTTTCCAATTCTTAAGGAGAATTGACCACCTGATACACCTTGAGGACACTCATGTAATTCTAGTAGAGAACTGTCGGCACACATGTACTGGTATTTGTATGTTTATCTCCTTTCCTCAGTATACTTTATGTCTTTGATGGGTGGGACTCTTTGAGTATATATGTGTATGTGTGTGCCTGTGTGTGTGTATGTCTACATATTTTTCCCATTTCCTAACACAAAGTTTAAAAAAATTGTTTTAGGCTTTAAAATATTGTTTTAAACATATTTCAACAAAAATATTTTAGAACGGATGGATGACCATGTGTACCTACACACGTATATGGACATATATTTTGTGCAAATCTATATCTGAATATATTGGTCAAGTCTCGTACACCAGTTCATCTCATTTTGGTCTCCCCTATCTCTTATCCCAGCCATCACTGTGGTGGCCAGTTCTGTGTGGACCCCAAATGAGTTCAAACAGGAGCAACCCACCAGGGTCTTGCCTCATAGCCTAAGCTCCTCTTGCCACCCCTGTGGAAGTCTGCTGTGTACCCATGCATGCACAACCTGGAAGTGGGGGTAAAGGGGTCCTAAGTCTTCAGAGGGAAAATTTTGACCAGTGGAAATGAGAGCCCATGGATAAATGTGTCCCTTTGTCATCTGGAATTTGCTTCCTATGCCTCATTCCACGTGAAGACCTTTGCTGAAGGTCTTGGAGGAGCAGAGCACCTGCAATGGTGGACACACCTTTAACTCACCCTTATATCAGTCCTCCGACCTCCCTCCATCACCTCCCATCTTCCACTTCTGCTCTTAGGAATTACATTCTCCACCAGTATTCAGATCTAAGCAGTCATTCCAGGCTCTGGCTTTTGGGGGAATCATAGACTGAAACAGTGACTAATGGTGCCACAAAGAAATGTAACTGCAGATTTTATTAGGTTATCATCTTCGTACTACAGTTTTCCAGAAAAAATAAATTTCTGGTTTTAGATAAAATATGTTTTCAGGCAATTTATTAGCTTGATGCAGTAAATTTATATGTGGATATAGATGTATAGTCAGTATATGATTTGAGTCTATTGAGGGAAAAAATAAATTTTCCTCTACCCTTATAAGTTCTCCTGGCTGGTAGAATAATTAAATTGACATGAGAATGGGAGAAAACCAAACAAGTTTAATAACATGTATGCATGGGAGAGATGCAGGAAAACTGGGTAACACACCAAAATGACTGAAGGCCTCCCCTTAAATCATCTTTAGGTAAAGACAAAAGAGGATGTTGGGGGTAGGGGTTTGGGACTTCGAAATGGAAGAAGGCAATTGACATGGAGAAGGAAAAGCAATGTTTGATACATAAATATTTGCTGGGTCATCAGAGATAATGGGGCAGAGAGTGGACTCTGAGCTCTAAGAGTTTCCCCATCCCAGCTGGCTCATAGTCTTTGAAGGTATCTCTGGTGATAACTCTATTCCAGGAACAGCCCTTCAATCTAAATTAGTCTTAGGCATTTAGAGAGAAGATAAAAGTTTCTCCCTGAGTATGTTGGGCCTTGATTGTTTTTAGCTTGAACTAATTTGCATGGCAGAGACATTTGGGGGTGGCAGATTTTGCACCCCTACAAGTCTCACCTCTACTATTCAAAAGTTATTTAACGTGATCAATTTAATAATCACAAGAAACTTCAGATTTGGGGATTTCTTGTTTTTTAAAAATTTATTTTATTGAAATATAGTTGATTTAAATGTTGTGTTAGTTTCTGGTATACAGTAAAGTGATTCAGTTTTATATATATATATATATATATATATATATATATATATATATATGTAGGTGTGTATATATATATATATTTTTTTTTCGTATTCTTTTCCAGTATGGTTTATTACAGGATATTGAATGCAGTTCCATGATCTATACAGTAGGACTTTGTTGTTTATCCATTTTATATGTAATAGTTTGCATCTGCTAATCCCAAACCCCCAATCCATTCCTCCCTCCCCACCCTTCCCCCTTTGCAACCACAAGTCTGTTTTCTATGTCTGTGAGTCTGCTTCTGAATAAACTTCGGTTTTTGTCAACAACAAGATAGGGTTGATAATAATCCATTCCCAGGGCTGTTTTGAATTTCAAGTGCAAGAGTGGATGAAAAGTGCCTCTCAGAACCTGAAATTCCAAACATGCAGTTCTGTCCTTCATTTCCTAAGAAAGCATTTTTTGTAAAGGTGCACAATTACCAACCAGAGAAAAACAAACTATTGTCATTCATTATAACCATGATTTTCATTTACAAGAAATTAAAATTAGTTTCATTCATTTAATGACACTTCAATTTTGAATATTTACTTCCATCATTACGGTTTTCTTAACATTTTGTTCTTTAATGGCTTAAGTTTACTCACGTTGATCTCATAGAAGCTGAGTTGCTCTTAGCATAAAATTTTTTTTTTGCTCTCAATTGCATTCCTTTAGAAGTGAAGGTAAGGGAGTTCACAAGAAGACATAGAGTTCTTATCACTTATATCAGCACTTTCATTTTTCCATTTTCTTCCCTTTTTTAAGTCATAAAAGTAGGCTGCAATAACATTCCCCAAACCATACTGTGCTAACAGATGTGAAAGTAATTGCCAATTCGACTGATGGACAGCAGAGTGCTAACCTGGCATGTCCTGAAATGCTGATTCATTAATTAATGTACAAAAAATTGAATATAGCATATGCAAGGAATTTGACACCTGTCTATTTAAAATGGACGAGAAAACAGATGAACAGAAGTCAAGTGCACTAATGTTCAGACCCACCTATTTCCACTCAAAAATAATGCAGCTCCTTTATCTTTGCAGTAAGAATGATTTTATTCCATACAATAGGAAGTCCACCTATGATAAAGGGCTTCACTTTGACTATTGAATGGTACTGCTCCATAGATAAAATACATAGGAATAACACAAAAATAGCAATAGCAATTTTTTCTTGGTATTGCAATCCTGAGTTGTGTATATTGCTTCAGCATGAATATCTTTGAGAATACTTAACATGTCTGACAAGTATTTGTCAAATTACCTTAAATACAGCCACTTTGATGCTCAAAATAATATGCTTTACTGGTTCTTGATCTTCTTGAGGGTCTTTATTGTCATAGTGCTTGGCTGCTACAGATTGCTGTTTATAGAATAAGTGAATGAATGGATCTATCACAAACATTTCATTGGAGGTGTGTGGGGTCTTTTGTTTGAGCCAAAAGCCACTTGGATACTGCTCAGAAATATGCTGGAGAGACTGTGATTTCCTCATGGTAAATTGTCAAATCACTTCTCTAATCTGACAAGTGATAACATAATTCTATGCCTGGTCTCAGCCTACACATTTGGAATCACTTTCTCCTTCATCACTTACAGCTTACTTACTAGTCTTGTCACTTCTTCCTTCCTAGGGTCTCAAATTAGCCAATATTTTTATTTCCTTGTGAGCTCCATTATGCAGACCCTGTACACTTCTTGCTTGGATGGCTATACCTGCCTACTCTGAGCTCTCCCTCCTGCCTTTCTTTTTCTTCTCTGCCACTGACCCATTCCCTGACATTTGCTTAATCTACTTTAAATGCCATCTTTCTTATTTGTTACCTTCACTGAAGAACCTACAATGTCTCTAGCCTATAAATACATACACCTTTATTTTTCTGTTTGAGTTTGTCAGCTACAGAAAGGTATGAAGAACAAAGTTTAAATGCCCCCAGTTCCCAATACATCCCAGCTACCATGGGTTTCCATTTCCCTAGGATAACAGTTAGATGCCTCTTACAACACAACATGCCACAGCTCCCGTAAGACTTACCTTCTCTCTCAGTATTGGGTTGAAAACTACATTCCTACTGTATTAAATTGTTTTCATTTATCTCATGATGTCCTTGTTCTTCTTGCTTTTTCTGATCTTTTTCCTAGCCTATTTTTTTCCCATCACTCTACACTTCACTTAGCTCATTACATCCTGTTAATTTGCTTAGGACACATCTTGCTGACAGATACACAAAATATGAGACAAAGCACAGATGCTCACAGACGCAGTTCATAGCCATAGCAGCTTGATGCTGAGATGCAGACTGCAGTTCCAGGGAAGAAGCTTGGGGGCGCCACGCTCACTGCTGCTTGGGATGCAAACCGCTCTGTAACAGCTCCCTGCAAAACAATCCTTGGACGCTATTTTCACTTTAGACATTTTTCTTAAAAGTGAAAATCCTCTTCAGTTTTCTTGCAGTTAGCGAAAACAGGTACTTATGTAGGTCTTTCATAAAAGTGAAGTGCTGTAAAGCAAACTTTTGAAAAGTGGGGGATACCTGTATAATCATATTCAAACCATATACAAATTTAATTTTATATTTTTCAATTATAATTCATATAATTGCATTTTTTTTAACAATTTCAATAGCACGTATTTCCAACAAAATATTACCTAGTATTGAAGACAGTGACTATTCTTACGTAGCTCCTGCCCAAATCATCTTTGTTTTCCCATTAGGTGAAATGCTGGTTTTGATCTGGAAAACCTGGGCCTTTTGATATCAGATTTATTTTACCACTAAGAATAGTCCCAGTATATTGCATTTTGAGACCATTTTTCCTCAATATACCCCCCTAAAATGAGGCAGATTTCCTCCAATAACAAAATACTCATTCACATTCCTAAGCTTTGTTTATAAAGCTTTGTTAGTGCTCAGTTTGGTTTTCCCTGCCAGACTCATCTATGTATTTGAAATCCACTTTTGAGTCTCATACCAAATGTGCAACTTTCAGAAAAAAAAAAAAAAAAGGAACTAGTAAACTGAGATATAAAGTCTTCTTTCTGAATCATAACCATTACATTCTTGAGTTATTAGTATTTGATCTTTGTCTCTTTCCCCCTCTTAATTTGGGGGTTCTAGATAGCACTTTGTCTCTTAGTGGTCACATAGCCATCTCTTCCACTATAAATATTTATGATGCTTTTCCTTTCAACCTAATACCACATAATTAGTCTCAAAAGCATGCTTTGTTTTAACACATTATTTAAGTTATTTAGAGCATGTAACCACTGAAAGCATCAATTATTAAATACAAACTGTTATGGACTTAGGGATCAGAATAAAGGAATTAAATAGATTCTGCAAAAATGTACCTGACTGTATCAGAAGATTCAAGAATTTATGTTTGTAACATATACAAACTATGAACTATGTATACAGCAAAGACTTGGTTGCTTGTGTTAGTTATCTATTGCGTTTATATATTCATGTGAAATTTAAAAAGTGATTCCACATATAGTCTATTTATTTTACAAAGACATGCGTACAAAGATGGTCATTTCATCATAACATTGATTTTTTTTTTTTTTTTTTTTTGCGGTACACGGGCCTCTCACTGTTGTGTCCTCTCCCGTTGCGGAGCACAGGCTCCGGATGCGCAGGCTCAGCGGTCATGGCTCACGGGCCCAGCAGCTCCCTGGCATGTGGGATCTTCCCAGACCGGGGCATGAACCCGTGTCCCCTGCATCGGCAGGCGGACTCTCAACCACTGCACCACCAGGGAAGCCCAACATTGATTCTTTTTTTTTTTTTTTTCCAACATTGATTCTTAATAGCAAAAATAGAAATCATCTATATGTCCATAAATACATAATCATTTATATAAGTTATGATCCAGATAATAAAGGAAATATACAGATATTAAATATTTTGTCAGCATGCATTTTTAAAATCTATTTTATTGAAATATAGTTGATTTATAGTGTTGTGTTAATTTCTACTGTACATCAAAATGGTACATTCTTTTTCATATTCTTTTCCATTATGGTTTATCACAGGATATTGAATTAGTTTCCTGTGCTATCCAGTAGGAACTTGTTGTTTATCCATTCTCTGTATAATCAACATGCATTTTTTATATGAAAAATATTTGCAATACCTTCTTTCATAAAGGAGCTTCAAAATATGATGCATAATTTAATTTTGCAAATATATGCACCTGGTATTAGTTTTCTATGGATGCATGACATATCACAGTTTATTAGATTAAAGTAATACCTACTTACTATATCATAGTTTTGTGGATCATAAGTCTACCACAAGGTGACCTGATTCTCTGCTCAGGGTCTTACAAGTCCAAAGTCAAGATTTAGCATGGGTGCATTTCTTTTTGAAGGTTCTGCAAAAGAATTCATGTCTGAACTCATTTACACTGTGGGCAGAATTCAGTTGTTTGTGGTGGTAGGACTGAGTTCTCCATTGTCTTGTTACATGGCTCTCTTCATCTTTAATCCAGCAATGGCCAGTTGAATGCTATCCATGATTCTCATCTCTGAATTCCCATTTTGCCTTTTGCTGCTGCTTTTGAAGGCTTACGTGAGTTACGTTAGGCTCACCCAGATAATTCAGGATAATCTTCTTATCTTAAAGTCAACTGATTAGCATCCTTAATTACATTTGCAAAGTACCTTTTGCCATAGAGCAACATATTTTTTCACAGGGATTAGAATCTTCTTGCGGGCTATAATTCTGCCTGCCACACGCGTGTTACCATATATGGCTAAAACAATATATAGTCTGACATTTATGATTATATTAGAATGGGGGTATTATTGGTGACTTTTTTTCTGTGCCTACTAATTTTGTTTTTCAGCTAAGTGAATATGTTGCTTGTGTGTGTTTTTTCAGGGAAAAAAATGTACAGGTTATCAATGTTTAATAGATGAAGATTTTTCAGCCCTGACTATTGTCCATGGATACAGCATTGCTGAGTTTGTAGTTTGGATTGAAAAGCATGCTTTCTGACTGCTGTTCCAATTCTATTCCTCAGGCATCCTGACACTAGACAAGGACTACCTCTCTGAAATGTACATGAATGTGTTGTCAAGAATTGGTGTGAAATGGGATATGATAGAGCAAGTTTAATGATATGAATGTCCAAAGCCCTAGGTTCATGTGTGTGTTTCTTTACAATGTGTAATAAAATGGGTGGCTCTATGGGAAATTAGATGTGTCCAGGCTTTATAATGAGATGCTTGGCTGGGGCTCTAATAAGATGCCTTGCTGAGAGCATGTAATTAGACATTTGACTTGGTGTATGTAATCAGGGGTGTGACTAGGAGCATAATTAGTTTGAGTGTTGAGAGAGAGTAATGCTCTGTACAGCTGGACGGTAAAGAGATGCTCAGGCAAGCCTTGTGGGAAATGCATGGGGACTGTGATTATGCACACACTGAGAGGGAAATGAGGCATGCTGGACCATTCCCTTGGGATACAAGGGTGACGTGATCTCTTAATAGTGTGTGGTCATTCATTAGGATGAGGCTATTGGAATAGATTTACCTATGTGGCATAGAGGGTTGAGCATGGACTCTAATGCCATACTGCCCAGGCTAGAATCTCTGTCTCATCTCTACCAGGACAACCTCAAGCAAGTCACTTATGTTCTCCCTATCTCTGTTTTCTGTCTGTAAAATTTGAAAAACAATACTACTTACCCCATGGGGTTGATGTGAGGATTAAATGAGTCAGTGCTTGGAAAGTGTTGAAAACAGTGTCTGACATATAGGTAAGTGTGCTCTATAAGTGTTAGCTGTTATGAAGGGCCAGGACCTATAAGTGAAGTATTGGATTTAATCCTTCTTACAACTCTGCAAGGAAACAGAAGCTTGGAGGCATTCACTCACTTTCCCCAAATCACACAAGTAGCAATTAGCCAGAAGGAATCTACTGTGTGGCAGTAGATTTATGGTTTGAAGAGTATGATGCCCATTGCTGAAAGAGAAGACGGAAACCTGTGAACCAGATTCCTTGGGGAGCAATGAGGAGGAAAGAATGAGTAATAGAGCTGAGTTGATAGAGCTGGTAGAGAACTGGCTGCACCCTGGGCCTCAGTTTCCCGTCTACATATTAGGGAATAACAACCCCATCTCTTAGGTGGTCTTAAAAGTGAAAAATATGTTAAAGAGTTTAAAATAGTGTCTGTTACATGGTACGTTTTGGTCAGCTAGTATGGTGTTTGTCTGCAGGTAAAAAAAATATGACTCAAAGTGACTTAAGTATGTGTTGATTTGCTATCACTAGTTTAGAAATCTGGGTATAGACAAGTCAGGGCTGAAATGGACGTGGCCGAGTCCTTCAAGGACTCAGACTGTGTTCTCTTCCTGATCTGCTGTGCTTATCATATGACAGTCTTTCCACTGGTCATAAGTTGGTGCCTCTCCCCCTCTAAATATCAGACCTGGATTTCAGAAAAGAGAATGGGAAGGGTGGGATTTGGAGGACAAAGAACCTCTATACAGGTCAGTTAGCCTGCATTATAAAAATTTCCATGTTCTAAACACTGCCTTCTGCTTACTTCTCATTAGCTATCGATCCATGGGAGTTTGGCAAAGTGAGTTTTTAGCTTTCCAATGTACATATACTGAATTCTTAATAGCGTTCTCGTGGATTGGTAGGTGGTCTTTATTTATCAAGGATATTACTCTTTTGTCATCATTTAAACTGTAAACATTAAGGTAAACCTTAATGATGGAGTAATTAGTTTTTCACTAGAAAACCTTGGCAAATTTACAAAACTTCAGGGGAAGAATAAATCATTCTTCATGTAGGAGAGGCTGTTATTCTACATGAAAATTACATGTAGAATATCTTCCATATTTTTGTGCTTTATATAAGGTTACAAATAGAACTAACAATCTATCCCCTCCCACCCAAGGCATATTTGATATTTCTTCCTTTACTTTTATTTAAAATAGGAGGAGCTGCATTTCTATTGTAGAACTCTACCAGCAGTTACATAACAAACCAAACCAACAAATTAATTTATCTCTGAGAATGCAAAGAGTTAAACCTCTCTGAGCATTCCACAGGAGGCGTTTTACAAACTCAAGGGCTCCACAGTGGTCGTTAGCTGTATCTCCATGGAGCCATTGGTGGTCTCGCTCCTTCATCTCTTTTCTCTAAACTTGAAAAGGAAATTTATTGCACAGTACAAATTATCTAACTGAAAAGAAGCTTCACCTCAGACCGGGCACTGCTGTGAATTTCTCCTTTGATGATGAAAAGGTGAGGGTGGATAATGTATTATTCAGGTTAGTCTAAGTTATACTGTAGTAAAATAAAACCTCCACATTTTAGTAGTTTAACGAAATCAAATGATTATTCCTATTCATGTGAGGTGTCCAACGAGGGTTGGCAAGGGGAGCTCTGCTTACCAAAAGCCATCAGAGATACAGGTGGACCAGAGCACCACCATCTTATCATGTCATTTTCTCAATACAAGGAGCAGGATTTATTACAACTTCACAGAGATGGCTGGAGAGTCAAGCACAGACTATTAACTAGAAGTGACATGTATTATTTTTTCGCAGTTTCCTTTATCCAAAACTAGTCACAAGTCATGTATCCAGAAGTAAGGAAGAATTGAGCATTGGTTAGATCGATCCCAGTTATTATTCTGCTTCATTTTTTCCAAACTCCTAAAGGTAAAACAAAGCTTGTACTTGCTTTATTCACTTTTTTACTCCTCTCTTACTCTGCCTCTCCTGAGAAAGCTCTAATACAAAGGTCACTGAGGGCTGACATATCCCCACACCTTTGTTCTTAAAACCCACAGAATATTCCTAAAATGATAACTTTGCTAAACACTTACTCCTTCTAAAATTCTGTTCACTAGATATCATTTATTTAAATGGTTCTCCAAGCTCCTTAGCATGAACTGACTCTCACCTCATTTCATTATTATCCTAGGACTTTTTATTCTATTTTGTTTTATTTTTCTTTGATTCCTCCCCTCCCTCCCAGTGCCTGCTTGCCTATTTCCCTCCCTCCCTCCCTCCCTCCCTCCCTCCCTCCTTTCCTTCCTTCCCTCCTTTTCTTTTCTTTATTCCCTTTTTTGACTTTCTTTCTGCAATTGTATGGTCATAACTTTGCTAATTTTTGTTCTTAATTTTGTTGGGGGATTACAAGTTTCATATTTATTTAGAAATTTTAGAAATCAAAGAAGAATAATAAATGTTTAATAAGGTAGTTTTTATATTTCAGCTTCTTTTCTAATGGTTAGCTAATTTCTTTTTGTGATATTCTTAACCATTTTTAAGTGGACAATTCAATGACATTAAGGACATTCGCATTGTTGTTCAACCATCACTGGCATCCATCTTCAGAACATTTTTCATCTTCCCAAACTGAAACTTAAAAAGTAAAAAACAAAATTAAAAAACAAGTCTCATTCCCCACTGCCCCCAACCACCATCATATTTTCTATGTTTATGAATTTGGCTTCTGTGTGTTCATCACATAAGTAAAATTACACAGTATTTTTCATTTTCTGACTGAATTACTTCACTTAGCATAACGTCATCAAGGTTTATCCGAGTTGCAACATGTGTCACAATTTCCCTTCTTTATAAGGCTGAATAATAGTCCACTGTATGTATTTATCACGTTTTGTTTATTCATTCATCTATTGATAGGCACTTGGGTTACTTCAGCCTTTTGGATGTTGTGAACTGTGCTGCTATGAACATGAGTATACAAATATCTGCTTAAGTCTTCTTTCAATGCTTTTGAATATATAACCAAAAGTGGAATTTCTTGTAATTCTCTTGATATTTATTAATATGGCAATTGTGCATTTACTTTTTTGAGTAACCAGTATGCTGTTTTCCATAGTTCCTACACCATTTTACACTTTTACCAGCAATGAACAAGGATTCCAGTCTCTCCACATCCTCACCAATACTTGGCATTTTCAGTTTTGATATTAACCTACCTCATAATTTTGATTTGCACTGCCCCAATGATTAGTGATGTTGAGCATTTTATCACGTGCTTATTGGTCATTTGTATATCTTCTTTGGGGAAATGTCTATTCAAGTTCTTTGCCCATTTTTGAATTGTACTTTGTGTTTGTTTGTTTGTTTTTGAGTTGTAATTCCTTATAGATTCTAAATTTAACCTCTTATCAGATATGTAATTTGCAGACGTTTCTCTCATTTCATGGACTGAGTTTTCACTGTGTTGATAATGTCCTTTGATACACAAAAGTTTTTAATTTTGATGTAGTCCAATTTATTTTTTCTTTTTTTGCCTATACTTTTGGTGTCATATTTTTAAAAATTGCCAAAAAATGAAGCTTTTTCCTTAACATTTTTCCAAGAATTTTTTTTTTGTTTATAGCTCTTCTATTTATGTCTTTCATCCATTTTGAGTTAATTTTTTTTTTATGTGGTATAAGGTAAGGATCCAACTTCATTCTTTTGCATGAGAATATCTAGTTTTTCCAACACTATTTGTTGAAATGACTATATTTTTTTCCCATTGAATACTCGTTGTACTAGTTCATTTGACCATACGTGAAAGGTTTTATTTCTGGGTTATTTACTCTTTTCCATTGGTATATATGTTTTTCTTTATGTCAGTACCAAACAGTTTTGATCACTGCTGCTTTGCAATAAGAATTTAAATCAGGAAGTGTGAGACATCCGACTTTGTTCTTTTTCAGTATCATTTTGACCACTCAAGTTTCATTGAGATTTTATATAAATTTAAGGAGTGAGTTTTCTACTACTGCCAAAAAAACATTAGTTTTTTTTCCGTAGGGACTGAATCAAATCTGTAGATCATCTTGTGTTTTATTGATATCTTTAGCAATAAGTCTTCTGGTTTATGAATACAGATGTCTTCCTATTTATTTGTGTCTGTAATTTCTTTCAGGAACGTTTTGTACTTTTCAGTGTATAAGTCTTTCAGTTCCTTAGTTAAGTTTTTTCCAAATAATTATTTTTTATTTGACTATATAAAAACACAGAATTATACTCTTAATTTCCTTTCAGATTATTCATTGTCGGTATACAGAAAAATAACTAATTTATTTGTGTTAATATTGTATCCCCAAACTTGACTGAATTGGTTTATTATTTCTAATACTTTTTTTGGAATCACTAGGTTTTTCATACATAGGATCATGTTGTCTGTGAATAGCAATGATTTTACTTCTTCCATTACAATTTGGATGTGTTTTGTCCTTACCTAATTGCTCTGGCTAGGACTGTGTTGAATAGGAGTGGTAAAAGCAGTATTCTTACCTTGTTCCTAATCTTTGGGGAAAAGTTTTCTGTCTTTTACCATTGAGTATGATGCTAGCTGTTTTTCATATATGGACTTTATTCTGTTGAGGTACTTTATCCCTAGTTTACTTTTTTCATCATGAAATTGTGTTGAAATTTTTTCAAACTTTTTTTTTCTACATCAATGGAGTTTATGTATGTGTGCTTTTCCTTCATTCTGTTAATGTTAATATGTTACAATGATTGATTTTCAAATGTTGAATTATCCTTGAATTTCAGGTATAAATCCCACTTAGTCATGGTATATAATCATTTAATATGTTGTTGAATAACTGAACTTGGTATACTGGTGTTTTGTTGAGGATTTATGCATCAATATTCTTAAGGGATATTGGTCTAAATTTTCTTATTGTGTAGAGTCTTTGCTCGCCTTTGGTATAGGGATAACGCTGGCCTCAGTATGAGCTTGGAAGTATTCTGTCCTCTTCAACATTTTGCGAGAGATTGAAAAGGACTGGCACTTAGTACTCTTTAAATGTTTGGTAGAATTCACCAGTGAAGCAATCTGGTCCTGGACTTTTCTTTTTGGGGAGATATTTTGAGTCTTGATTCAATCTCCTTAACAGTTACAATTCTATTCAGGTTTTCTCTTTATTCATGATTGAGTCTTGGTAGGTTGTGTGTTTCCAGTAATTTGTTCGTCTCATTTGTGCTATGAAATGGAAGACTTCTAGCAGGGCATGTTCTGAGCCTTCGAGTCAACCCAGAGTGAAGGCTTAAGGTCTTATCAGCATTTTGGAGGGCATGTGTCTTCCCTGGGCCTGTGTGTGTGTGTTGGGGGTGGAGGGCTGAATGCACGCACATGCTCTTTGTTTTTTGATTCAGCCTATACACAGCTTTTTTTTGTTTTGTTTTAATGTCTTATTTTCACTAAGACTGCCACTCCTGCTTCTTCTCTGGCCCTTCAATGTGCTATGTGTTCCGATCACTAACCACTTGACCCAGGCATGAGTAGGTCTCCAGTCTACTTTTGGGGTCCATGAACCTTGCTTGTTGCTTCTCATGACTTTTACTAGGCTGAGATCCAAATAATGCTGTTTTTGGCCTTCTGAGCTCCAAGTTAGGTGACACAGAGATGAATTCCTCAAACAGTCCCCAGACAGGTTAGAATGTTTCCAATTAAGTCTGTTCTACTTTTTCTAGTTCATGGAAGGGAACTGGGGAACAGGCTGCTCCTTCTCTCAAACCAAGGCACACTGGAGAAGGTATGGGCAAAAGCAAGGGAAAAAAATAAACTTACTGTTTGAATGTGTTTCTTTTCTTGATTGGTCTTTTACTTGGTTGCTGTAGATGGTTGACTGATTTACAGAGCTTCTGTAAAGTTATTTTAGCCAGTATATAGTTCTTTATTTAATGTTTCCATTGGGGAATGAGGAAGTGGAGTTTTCTAGTCTACCATCTTGCTGATATCACTCCCAGATTAATTCTTAAAATAAGACTGTAGCATAGGTATTATACTTAATGATCAATTTTTGCAGATAAGAAAACCATAATACATAGAGACTGAGTAACTTTGCCAAGGTCACACAGAGAGTAACCAGCAGAGGTGGGTTTTAAAATATGCCCATAACTTCAAGAATTCATTGGGCTTGTTTTTATTCTAAGATAGAGAAGGAACCTTTATGCTTCCATTCTAAGATAGAGATTATAAGATGGAGATACTATATTATAAGCTAGAGATACTTATTCTAAAGTACAGAAGAAGGCTTGACATCTCCATTCTGTTTTCTAATCTTTTATTCTGACTCTAAGTTTAGACATCTCAGAGGAAGTGATACACAGGTACTTAAATTCAACTGCTATACCATAGCTAAGCAGGAGAAATCAAAGTAGAGCCAGAAAGGAAAAAAAAAAAAAAGTAGTGCATTTTTGATATAAATAGCACACAAAAAAGGAAACTAACTTTACCCTTCAGGTGTGCAGAACATCTGTGAATAATGACTTTTTATTTTAGTTATCCTTTCACTAAATGTTTTGAAATCCACTGAGTAGGAAGGGTCACCAGAAGGATGAATTAGTGGAAATTGAAAAACAATAGTTTTCGAAGAGTGTTTGATTTCAATATATATCTTATGCTTTCTGGGAACCTCTCCCTTCTTTAACATTGAGACCACGCCTGGCAAGCAGTTGGCAGGAGGAAAAAGTCTGCATCAAGGGACTACAAACAAGACAATTACTGGAATTCAGAAAAGCCCACACAGAAAACCAAATATCAAGCAGCAGTTTTATCTTACACCATACATGAAAGGCATCTGTCTATTTCATTCCAGCTTATGTCTAACTGTCTTTGGTGAGAGGTATACTCTCAGAGTAATCAAATAATATTTTTTTAATATTTATTTAAACAGTAAAAGGTTGCCTGATATGTGATAGGACCTGTAACAATGGTTTAGAGGGCTTGTATCATAATCAATTAATACTTCATTGATAATCATTATCAATAGTTTGATGAGTCATTCTATTTACTAATGCCACAAAATTCAACAAATCTTTAATGAATATCTAGAATGGACTCAACTATTCTAGTTTGTTGAGGCAATGTGATGAATAAGATACCTTTAGTTCAAGGAGCACAGTAAGCAAGACTGGCAGGCAAACAAATAAATGGAGTACGACTTGATTCATTAATTCAGAACATGTTTGCAGAGTGTTTGTTCAGTACCTAAAACAAGGATAGATGTTAGGGTTAAAAACAAAAGTTGATAATGCATCGCCCCTGCCCTTAAGGATCTACAGAGAGGTACAGAAGACTAAGACACAGAAGTAGATTAATAATCACAGTGTGCTGTGGTCCATGCTAAGGTAAGAGTGCATAACAAATGATACAGGAGCAGAGAGGTGAGGCTCTATTTGTAGGAGGACTGAGCTGCCTTTTGGAAAACTCAAATCTGACTTACTGTTGCAATTCAGCTATGGGCTGAATATGAACAAGTGAGGTAGACAGACAAAGCCTAGATACTAGCTTTAACAAAAGAACTCAAATTAAAAAGAAGGAGGCAGCTACTAAAAGAAGGATCAGGAACAAAGATTAGTCTTTAGAATAATGCATAGGCATAGCCTTGTGGAGGCCTGTGAGTTCTGCAGTGTGGTGGTTATTACTTGCTCTGCCCAGCTCTCTGGATATGTGTACAGGAAGAGGGATGGCTGTAAAAATTTAGAGAGCTCTTACACTAAAGTACAAAATACCAGTGAGCCATCAGTGATGGTTACCCTAATGGAATAGAATTTGAAAGGCAGAGGGTCATTCTCTAGCCTTTGTCTTAAACCTCAGTGCTCAATGACACAACACACTATGATGGGGCTTAGAATCTACATGTGCCCAGGGAGCCTAGGGAGGTTCTGGTGTCCCAGCAGTGGCCACAAGCATGGTTTGCAGCATCCAGCAGGGCCAGAAAGAAAGAGCATCAGAGGCACCCCAGAGAGTGTGGCACAACCAGGATAACAGCAGCAGCTGCCCTCAAGGTGAAGCCAGCATCAGACTACAGTACCGATGGAGCTCTGAGGAGGGGCAGTAGTAAATGGGAAACACCATACTCAAGGCACTGCAGCAAGGATGCCTATAAGTAGAAAGCTATTAATGCACATGTGGAAGAAACCCAGAAATACAACCCGGGAAGGTGACTCTGGAGTTACATGGCCCAACTTGAACAAGTGAGAACTAAAGCCATAAAGACCTAGGTTGTTGCCATTGATGTGTCCCACATCTGCACGCATCTTAGAAGGTACAGGAAATTTAGGCAGTACATGTACACACAAAATAAAGTGTCTAACACAATGTATAATGCATGCTAATTAATTTTTTCCTTTTCTAAAAAAACTGCTTTATTGAATATAATTCATATACCATACAACTCACCTACATCAATTGCACAAAGGTTTTTAGAATGTACACAGAGTTACACGACCATCATTACAATCTAATTTCTGAATATTTTCATAATATGAAAAAGAATCCCTCTACACATTAGCAGTCACACCCACGCCTTTGGCTTCCTATCTCTTGGAAACCACTACTCTACTTTCTGTCTGTGTAGATTTGTCTATTCTTGACATTTCAGATAAAGAGAATCATGCAATACATACTCTTTTGTCACTGACTCTGCACCTAGGGTAATATTTTCAAGGGTAATTCATATTGTAGCATGCCACAGTCCATTTTTGATGCTCAATAATACTGCATTATAAGGATTTACAATATTTTTCCTACCTATTCATTAGCTGATGAGGATTTGTGTTGTTTTCACTTTTTGGGGTACTATGAATTATGCTGCTATGAACATTTATATGCACATTTTTGTGTGGATGTATGTTTTTCTTTCTCTAAAATGTTTACCTGGGAATGAAATTACTTGGCAATTTTTAATATTTTGAGGAATTACCAAACTATTTTCCAAAGTGATTGCATCATTTTACATTTACAGAAACATTGTATGAGCCTTCTGCATTCTCGTCAACACTTGCTAATATCTTTCATTTATTATAGCCACTCTAGTGAGAGTGGACTGGTATATCATTGTGGTTTTAATTTACATTCCCTGATGACAATGATGTTGAGCATTTTTTCATGTGCTTATTGAATGTTTGTATACCTTCTTCAGATAAATGTCTACTCAGATGCTTTGCCTAATTTTAACTGGATTATTCATCATTTTATTATTGAGTTCTAAGTGATTTTCATTTATTTTGCCTATAATTCCCTTATCAGATGGATGGTTTGCAAATGTTTTCTGCAATTCTGTGGTTTACCTTTTCACAGTCTTGATAGTATTGTTTTCAGCACAAAACTTCTTTATTTTGATGTGGTCCAATTCATCTCTTTTCTTCTTTGTTGTTTGTGATTCTAGTGTCATATCAAAATAAATAAATGAATAAAGCCTAACGCAATGTCATAAAGATGTACTTCTATTTTTTTTTTGATGACTTTTCTTAGCTTTTATATTTTGGTCTATAATCTGTTTGGAGTTAATTTTTGTGCACGGGGTGAGGAAGGACTTACCTTAATTTTCTTGCATGTGGTTATCCAGAGTTTCAGCACCACTTGCTGAGGAGCATGTTCATACCTGCTTTGAATGGTTTTGGTATGTGTGCTTGTCAAAAATCAATTGACCATTAATGAATTCTTTGTTTCTGGACTTTAAATTCTATTCCAATGATCTATATGCCTATCCATAAGCTAGTACATACTATTTTGGTTACTGTACATTTGTAGGTGGTCTTGAAATAAGGAAAAAGAAAAAATATATATATACATACACATACAGATATAATGGAATATGATTCAGCCTTAAAAAGAAAGAAGTCCTGGGACTTCTCTGGCGGTGCAGTGGTTAAGAATCCGCCTGCCAATGCAGGGGACATGGGTTTGAGCTGTGGTCCGGGAAGATTCCACATGCCGTGGAGCAACTAAGCCCGTGTGCCACAACTACTGAGCCCATGTGGCACAACTACTGAAGCCCGCACACCTAGAGCCCGTGCTCTGCAACAAGAGAAGCCGCCATAATGAGAAGTCCACACACCACAATGAAGAGTAGCTCGCCGCAACTAGAGAAAAGCCCATGCGCAGCAATGAAGACCCAACACAGCCAAAAATAAATAAATTAATTAAAAAAAAAAAAAAAGTCCTGCATGTGTGACCTTGCTGAACTTGGAGGACATAAGTGAAATAAGGCAGAGAAAGAAAGACAGATATGGCATGGCTTCACTTATGTGTGAAATACACACACACACACACACACACACACATATATATATATAAAGGTCAAACTCATAGAAACAGAGAGTAGAATGATGGTTGTCAAGGCCTATGGTTTAGAGGAAATGAGGTTGGTAAAAAGGTACAAACTTCCAGCTATATGGTGAATATGGTGAATAAGTTCTGAGGATCTAATGCATAGCATGGTGACTATAGTTAATAATACCGCATTGTGCAACTGAAATTTGTTAACAGAGTAGATCTTAAGTAGTCTCACAAGAAAGAAAGAAAGAAAGAAAGTAAAAAGAAAGAAAAATGAAAGAAAAGGGAAAAATAACTCTGTGAGCCGATTGGTATGTTAATTAAATGGTTGTAGAAATCCTTTCACGATATGTAGGTATATCAGTCCACCATGTTGTATTTTTAAAATATATTATAATTGTATTTGTCAATTATACCTCAGTAATCCAGGGGCGGGAAAAAGAAATTAAGTATTGTGAGTCTCTTAACCTTGATTTTCCCTTTCAAGATTGTTTTGGCTATTATGCATCCTTTGAATTTCCACATAAATGTTAGGATCAGTTTGACAATTTATGCAAAGGAGGAAGCTGGGATTTTGACAGAGACCATGTTGAATCCTTAAATCAATTTAAGGAGCGTTATCATGTTAAGAATATTTAAGGAACCCCAGTCTTCATGGCCATATCTCTCTGGAATAATAAAGGACTCACAAGACAGATCTGGGAAGAAGGTGAGAGATAAAAGTGACCTGTCCTTCCTGGTGTGAAACTATAGCCCTAGACAGGCAGCTGGTGTGAATGGGAACCCCACGTTCTTGGCCACACACATCCAATGTAGAGCTCCCTTTACCCTGAGCTGGGAGGAAATAGAAGTCATCATACCACAGACTCACGGTTCTTACCGAGATTTAATAGATTTTCTTAAATATATGTCTCCATTTTCTGTATGCCCTGAGGAAAATTTCCAGACACTGAATAGTTGTTTTAGTTTTGTTTGTTAGTTTTTGAAATATTTTTTCAGCAGTTCAGTGATTGTTTCATTAGGAAAAGCATACAACGAGCTCTTCACCCACTGTCCCTGTGTATAGTTTCTTAACCTTTTCTTTTTTTCCTGATTTCTCCCATAAGAAGTCATTATGGCATTGCTCTGCTGCTGTAAACCCACAAATAAAATGTGGGCTCCTCTGGTCTTCCAGGCAGAACTGTACTCTCCTCTGCACATTCTTAGAACAAACAATTGCTCTTGTACTTAATACCTAACAATATTGTAGTAATTTTCTTAGAACCTCAAAGCCACATCTGTGTTAAATTCTTCTGTGTGATATAGGTGTCCAGTGCAGGCCTGGTACAGAGATGCTGTTCAAAAAGTATTTATTTGGATAAACAAATGAATCCATCTAGGCAAAATTAAGATTTGCCAGTTGAGACTGGGACATAATTAAGCTTTTATCTCTAAAGCTGATAATATGAATAATGAGGATAATATAATACAGCATATTTTTCATCTAATTAGTTTCATTGACCCCTCTTCCATTCAGTGCAAGTATAAATGCCAAATCTCAAATGGAATTCCCTCTCCCAGGGTAACTTGGAGTTATCCCATGTTGCTGACTAAAGGCTATTTAATGCTAAAGTGTTTTACAACATGGGGACTGAAGCCAGGGAGACTTTTCAATAAAGGGACAATTTGCTGTGAGAGGAAAATTAGAATCAGTAAACTTTTTAAGCTGACAAATTAGAAAAGATTATTACTATTTTTCACCCAGTGCACTTAATAATTGCCACATACTTGCCCTAATGTGCATTACAGTCTATTAAATCATCTCTGTGCTACCATTGTCTGTACTCCTATTATTGCACTTACACAGGACTGTAATTACTGTACTTATTTATGCATTTATTTTCATCACTAACTGGAGTCCTTTGAAAGTCATCACAAAGTATTGAATATTTGTATCCCCCAGATGCATAGCACATAATCAGTGCTCAATAAATGTTTGTTGAATACATCATTTCATTTATTATCCTGTGCTGTAGTGATGTGCTTTCATGTTGAATCTCTCAAACTCCTCAAAGAGAGTCTTTTATCTTCATGACAATATCCCCACATTGAATAATTGGGTTGCAAATTCAATAAATAAATGAGGGAATTAATGACTGGATAAATATACTGAAAACTGTGTTTTATATTTCACAGCCTTGGATACATAAATGATTATATGAACATGCATGTCCAAATCTCGATGACTCTGCACTACCACTTGCTTGACTATGTAGTCTAATTTTTCATGGCACCTCCAACACAAATATTTTCAAGAGAACTCTCCAATGCATAGTTTCAGCATTTAGTTCATTTGATGACATTTATTACCTCGTGGTGAAGTTTCTCTGTGGGTTTTTCTTCCCCTTTTAATTCTAAGCCCTCTCTCAGGTCTATCCAAGTCCTTCAGATACAGTTATAATAATCCACAGGAAAATCTGACTCATTTATTGATTTTTTTAGCTGCTTGGCATTCAAGTCTTCAAAAGGAAGATTTTGAGGAAATCCATCCACAAGTGTGTAGCCTTGATGGGAGACAGGTGTTTACCACCACCACCATGAAACTCTGGGAACCAGATCATCTCTCTTATTAGTTCTTGACACTAAGGAAAAAAGACAGATAAAGCTGTCTTTATAAGACTTATCCCCATGAAATGGGGAGTCCATTGTAGAGTCCTCATGAAATGTTAAATCTGGAGTAAGTGAGGTTAGGGTTGATTAGAATCCATTCAACGACTCATCGTGGTATCAGTGTGCAGGGATATTGATGCATGCCAGTTGTGGCAGCAACAGTTTAAACACTATCTAATAAAAGCTGGGTGTTGTGTTACCTTCTTTCTAACCATCCAGGTCCTCTACAGTGCCTGCCTGCAAACCAAGCTTATTTTCCACATTCCCATCAATATGTTGAGCTATGATATATTTTTTAATAGATCTTTATGGGAGTATAATTGCTTCACAATACTGTGTTAGTTTCTGTTGTACAACAAAGTAATCAGCCATATGCACACACATGTCCCCATATCCCCTCCCTCCTGAGCCTCCCTTTCACCCTCCCTATCCCACCCCTCTAGGTCATCACAAAGCACTGAGCTGATCTCGCTGTTCTATGTTGCTGCTTCCCACTAGCTAAATATTTTAATTTGGTGGTGTATATATGTCGATGCTACTTTCACTTCGCTCCAGCTTCCCCCCGCCCCATGTCCTCAAGTCCATTCACTATGTCTGTATGATATTTTAAAACAGATCTCTTGGTTTTAATGTAATCAGGGTCTGTTTACCTTGCCTGGAACCCAAAATCTTGACTGATACAATATTACTTTAAAGGTAAACAAGGTTTAAACATTTTATTTCCAGGAAGCTAGTCAACCCAGTGTAAATCAACAGAGGCAAATGAATGTTTCAGATAAGAACATTGTTTAATATTTTTCAATAGAGTGGCTTATTCCTGCAGTTTCTCAGCTGGGATACAGAATAGTGGCTTGCTCATACTACCTCTTAAATCTCTTGATGGAGATCAGCATCTTTAAAACTATGTTCACAAAAGGTTAGTTCAGGAGAGTTTAGTGAGTACTCTGAGAAAAGGGAATTCATATTCACATAACTTTGGGATATACTAGATGCTAAATCTTCCTCCTGGAGATTTGCTATGCAATTTAGCCTATTTGATTCTCTGAAGGGTCTTAACATAAAGACACTCATTTATCTTTCCTGGGGGTTTAACATAGAGTATATTTTTCACAGCACACATTAAAATAATGTGGAGCAGCAGACTACGGAAACCAATGTGGCTAACACTAATGGAGATTGCTAGTGTTCTTGATTTGTATCGTGGAGGGAATGGATGAAGAACCAGTGAAAAAGACTTGCCAACAAACCTGAAATGCTTTCGTTAGTGCTACATTCCAACTCTGTGTTGCATAATTTCTTGCACGCCCTACTATATGCCTTTCACTATAACTGACTTAAAAAGTTGGAACATGGAAGGGAGAACTCATTTCAAAACCGACAAAAAATACTTACTGAGAAAATATGAAGGATCAAATACTCATAGAAATCTAATGCCATCTTGAAAGTAAAATAAGCTATATAATTTCCTTATAGGTATTTACTGGAGTAGAAATGTAGTTTTTCGAACAGGATACTAGGAGAGAAGGACAGTAAGGAAATTTCAATATTAATCACAATAGGAAATCATTTGACTCCATTTACAGAAAGCAAGATCTGAAGATATTAGTATAAAGATAATCAGTAGGAAAATTACATATGTATATAGGTATAGTTCTTTCTAAATGTAAAAATAAATGCCAAAGAGTAAACAATATAGATTACATAGTAAAGGAATGAATGTGTATATAATATGTGTATCTCTGTATGTCTGCTTATTAGTTTATACACATATTTTTATAGAGTGACTGTGATATAAAATATGAAAATAACTGGAAGAAGATATATTAATCACACTAGTAAATGTAAATAGCTCAATATCAATAATCAAAAATTTAAAATTTTTCAGATTTGTTTAGAAAGTATAATCAAACACTCTATAAGAAATGCATGTAAAGCAAAGAGATTGAGAATGGTTAAAAATAAAACAACTACATCAGGCAAAGAAAACAAGAAGAAAGCAGTATTTCAGTCTTGATGTGTGACAAGAGAATTCAAACAAAAGCATTAGCAGAGGCAAAGAAGGACACTTTGAAAAGATAAAGTGTCACAATGAATATGTTTAATGTTCATTAATATTTTTTTCAAAGATATAAAAATAATTTTCACAAAGTAGAAATCACATGACACAAAAGTAAAAACACAGAAACATATTAATACTAGAATTTAATATACTTCCCTTAATAAAGGTAGTTCCAATGGACAAAAAAAGTTAGTTAGCTCTTTTAAACATGTATCAAAATCTGAATCCCAATTATAAATATCATTTTTCAAGCACAAAAGAAACATTTATGGGAACTGATGATTGTAAGATGATAGAGAAAACTTCTATATATTCCAAAAAATAAAAATAACTCAAATAAAATTCTCTGACTGCTAAACAACAGTACTACAAGACAACCGTGCTACTAGAAAATACTACTACTATTTGACAAAAAGGCAATAAACTAGAACAAAATGCTATTTTCTAAAAGACCATATACCTTGAAATAATACAAGATAACACTAAACATCTATAGGTGAAAATTAAACTACAGAATGAAAATACATAAAATTTAAAAATTATGAAAATGATTACACAGAATACAATCTGTGGCATAGAGCTAAAGCTATCACTAGGAGAAATATTTTAGTATGGTATAGCTAACTCAATAAGGATGAAAATGTGTATGAGACACTAAAAATTCGAAAATAATGAAACTAAACCTATGAAATTAGAAGACATAAATTACAAATATATAAGGAAGTACTAATGAGAAAGAATACAAAAATACAGAAAACTTATAAATAAATCTTAGTAAAGCACTTCAAAATAGTTTGTAAATGTCATATCGCCAGCTACATAATAAAAAAAAAGGAAGAAAAGACTAATAAACAACATCATGAGAAGACAAAGCACAGACAATGATCAAAAAAGAATAAATTTAATTTAGACAACTCTTTGCAAATAAATTCAAAAACCTAGATGAAATGGAAAAATACATAGGAAAAGTATCTTACAGAATTGACCCTAGGAATGAAAGAAAAATGAAAAGACAAATTAACATAAAAGAATACAGAACATAATTAAAAATCTCCCATCTTCAAATAGATAGATGGATAGATATATATTGATATATTTATATATATAGATATATTGATATCTATTTCATCAGGTCCAAATTATTTTTGACCAAACATTACATTAACCATCCATAAAATAATCAATGATTAATATTATTTCTTGCAGTGCTAATGGTTGCTCAGGTCTAGTTTAGTGGTTCTTGCTCAAAGGATGATGTGGCAGTAATAAATGACTAGAGGATCTTGAGTCAACACAAAACCTTCCTTACTCCCATATATGGTGCCTGAACTTGGAAAACTCAAACAGCTGAGACCTAAAAGAGCTGTTTTTCTCAGGCATCTTTCTCTTCACTCCATGTGGCCTCTCTACATGACACTCGCAACATGGTGGTTCAGAACTGGACTTCTTACATGGCAGTTTTGGTCTTCAAAACACGTTTCAAAAGAAAGCCAGGTAGAAGTTGCATAGTCTTTTATGAAGCTGCCTCAGAAATCACACTGCCCATTCTGCTACATTCTACTCGTTAGAATCAATCACTAAACAAGTTTATATTCTAAGGGCAGGGATTAGACTCTAGCTCTTTATTTCTATGCAAATGGCAAAGAATTTGCAGTTATGTTTTAGAACTACTACATCCATCATGTTTACAGAGTTGACAGAGATTAATAACTGATGAAGTAAAGTAATATATGATTTAAGTATAACAAATAGCTGAGGAGATTCACAAAAATTGTTACCTGTCTAGGACAGGGGTCCCCAGCCCCTGGTCCATGGACTGGTAGTGGTCCGCGGCCTGTTTGGAACCAGGCCACACAGCAGGAGGTGAGCAGTGGGGGAGTGAGTGAAGCTTCATCTGCCACTCCTCATCATTCCCCATCACTCACATTACTGCCTGAACCTTCACTCGCATTACCACCTGAACAAACCCAACCCCCCCACCCCCCACCCATGGTCCATGGAAAAATTGTCTTCCACAAAACCGGTCCCTGGTGCCAAAAAGGTTGGGGACCGCTGGTCTAAGGCAAGAGAAAGTAATCATGGCAAGATTCAGAGGTAGTGGTAATGGTCTGCTTTGAGACTGGATGGTGGCTATTTTCCAAAGACGTCTGCAACAATGTCTTCCACCTGACAAATACCTCTCACTTTGCCACTCTTCATGTAAAGAGGTGAGCTCTAGATCTCCTACCCTTGAAACTTGGTGGGCTTGTCACTACTTTGACCAATAAATGTCTTGAAAGTTTCAAGACTAAGCCGGAAAATGTGCTGCAGCCTCTTTCCTATTCACTAGAAAACTTGTTCTTGGGGCCCTGAAGTCTGAGTACCCTGAGGCTGCCATGATGTCAGGAAGCCAAGACATATGTAGGTGCTGAACTAAGGAATTCCAGTCTTGGAGACTTCAAAGCCTAAGCATTGTCTTGAGAATTACTGATCATTCTGATGAGTTTAGACCCAAGCTGTGTAATCATTGCCAGTCTTTGAATCTTCCCAGCTAAGGCTCTAAAACTTGCCCCACAAAGACAAGCCATCAACACTGGGGTTCAAATTCCTGCTCACACAATCGTAAGCAGAATAAAATGGTCCATTTCCTGCTACAGGGTCTTGGGGTAATTCACTATGTAACAATAATAACTGTGCAGTCATATTGATGTTATTAATTTTATCATATATTTTACATATATATTTATATATATTCTTTAGTACATGTGATAGACATCATAAAAATATACACTTATTTATAATAAAAAAGATGTGGTACATATATACAATGGAATATTACTCAGCCATAAAAAAGAATGAAATAATTCCATTTGCTGCAACATGGATGGACTTAGAGATTATCATACTAAGTGAAGTATGTCAGACAAAGACAAATATTATGTGATATCACTTATATGTAAGATCTAAAAACATGACTAAATAGTGGAGCTCAAGCAAATTTCCTGTGCACATGGTGACTGTTTAGTAGCAACTTTGGAGCAAAAATCCCACCTCTAAGATGAACAATGTATAGACGGTCCTCTTCTGAGAAGCCCACCTTATAGATCTTCTCTGCTGTCTGCAAAAATATCAACAAATAAGATCTCAGTATGAAAGCCTGTTTTAAAGTTCAGAGCAATTTTCTCCTAGAGTCCCTGGAAAGAAGTTTGTAAATAAAAATTTCATGATATTTTTATAGTGTATAATTTAATGAAAAGTTTTATATATCTATTTAGATGTAGTTGCATCTATCTATCATCTGTCTATCTATCACCTATCTCTCAAGAGAGACTTACAAATGTCAGCTGATTGTTTTCTGACTGTTTTGTAGTTCTCTTGTTCCATTTTTCCTCTCTTGCTGTGTTCCTCACTTATTCATAATTGCTTCAAATGTAAATGGTTTAAATTTTCCCATCAAAAGAGAATATATATATATATATATATATATATATATATATATATATATATATAGTTTTTTTTCAGAGAGAGAGAGAGAGTGTGTGTGTGTGTGTTTGGAGCTCTACAGTAGAGAAAGTATTCAAATATTCTAGGAAATAACTATAATAAGGGTTTTCTTCCTGGTGCTAAGAACTTGTTGATTTGTGGTAATCTGCTTGTTCCAATAAATGGCAGGTATAGCTTCCTACATACATCCCCTCAGAGTGTGAAGAGGGGGCACAGAACTAGAGAGCAGCATGGCTGCTAGAGATCTACCAAAACTTATTTAATTCACCTAAAGTTGGAAATTCAGATAATCCTATTTTTTATATTATAAATAATGCTGTGGTTAATGTATTTGTGCCTAAAGCTTGGCCCACATGTCTTGTTACAACCTAGGATAGGTATTTAAAAGTGAGCATCTAATTTAAGAGATCTGAACATATTTATGTCTAAATCACTCTCCAGAAAATACATTTCAGTTTACACAGTCACCAGCAATGTATACACCAGCAGTGTATTAATGTGTGTACTTCCTCAAACTTTAGTTATTCTTCATAACTAAAATGACTTAAAGACTCTAAAAGAAAAAAGATTTAATGGTGGACTTTCAAGAACATGATGGGTTATAGAAGAGACTGCATACAACACTCTTAGGAGCATCTTTCAAATGAAATTAAGTGAAACTAACATTTTGATACTTCCGATTTATCGTATTAGGTGCTTTGGAAAAGGTTTTTTATATGTAATCTTCACAAAAACTCCAGCAGATTAGTGCCTTATCCATATTATTGCATATTTGGAAACTGTCTCAGAGAGGTTAATTAAGTTGCCTTTGATCAAACAGCTTAGGTAATACTGGGCTTCACACTAACACATGTCAGACACTAAAACAAAATCAGACCATCCCGCCTCTCAAATCACGTGGTATAAAGGGCCAGTAATTCAAGTGATCAGACTCCCTTCTCTGTGGTCCTTCATCTTATGTTTAATTAAAACGTGCAGAGGGCTTCCCTGGTGGCGCAGTGGTTGAGAGTACGCCTGCCGATGCAGGGGACGCGGGTTCGTGCCCCAGTCTGGGAAGATCCCACATGCCGCGGAGTGGCTAGGCCCGTGAGCCATGGCTGCTGTGCCTGCGCGTCCCAAGCCTGTGCTCTGAAACGGGAGAGGCCACAGCAGTGAGAGGCCTGCGTACTGCAAAAAAAAAAAAAAAAAAAAAAAATGTGCAGAAATAAATCCCATTTCACCATATTCATTATTCATGCAAAATCACGTGTCACATAGGAATGACAGCACAATATTGAAAATATCTAGGAAGCTATTTATCTCCATCCCTTTTATGCATTTACTGTCATTTAATAAACAGCAGATTACAATCTCTTGGCATGATAAGGCAAGCATACACAAAGAAAGGAAAGACTTTAGTAACATTTAATTAATGACAACGCTAGCTATTATTAATGTGGGCTTATTAAAAGCTGCTGGTTTTTATAATCAATCTATAATTTTGAAATAATAGTAAGTGGTATTATTGCAACCACAGTATAAATTTGGTTAAAGATAACATTCATGTGTGGAAGTAGAGAGAACTCTCTCCCCTAATAAATGAGAAATTGTACATCAACTTTTAGAAATAGCTACTCCCATTAAATGCAATCACTTCTTTCCATTGGCTTCAACTCTTGGGTGACTTGGAGATGAGGGAATGCCTATTATATGTAATTAATTTCCACAGCAAAGAATCACAGCTAAATAAAGTCAATTGCTTGCTGAAATCAGCTTCTCAGATGAGCTACGGTCTATAGTAATTAATAGTTACTGAAATGACAATGACTGTGTTGAAAACATTGCTGGAGATGATCAGAAACATGAACAGTACCTGTTTCTATCTGACCCTTTTGGCTTCTGTGCACATGGACTTGAAAAGTACCCTTTTAAAAAATTAATAGCTTTATTGAGATATAATTCATCTACTGTACAATTTACACATTTAAAGTGTACAAATCAAGAGCTTTCAGTATACTCACAGAGTTGTGCAAACATCACTATAATATTATAATTTTAGAACACTTTCATCCAAAAAAAGAACCCCCATACCCATTAGCAGTCACTCCCATTTCTCCCCACTCCCACCCTCCCCAGTCCTAGATGGCCCCATCTTGTGTTTTGGAGGAGTCCCAAGACTTTATGATATTTAACATTCCCTCTAAAGAGTGGGAATGTTAAATCAGACCTCTGATTATTGAACAGTTTGACAACCTGTATCACAAATTAAAATTATTTTACTCCTGTAGCTTTTATAATTCTTATCTACTTTCTTAACTATACGCCTTTTTTCTCTTCCAGAGGATTTCAAGGAGTAAAGCCAGCTTTATAAAATAATGGTAGTCTAGCTCAGTTAGCCAGAAAGAAAAGGGTGAAAGATGTGGTTTCTCTGACTATTAGAGAAAACATATCAGAAGTGCAGAGAGAAGGGAGCAAGCTCTCTTTTAATATTTGACCCACCAAATAAGTATCAATATCATAACTTGGCAAAGCAATGATGACCAGAGGGAGATGTACAGGAGACCACGGCTGACAAAATTAGGGCACAATCTGAACAAGTCAAAATCAGCTTTTATCTTCTAGCCTCCCTTGACCATTCTAGATCCGTGGGATGGTTTTGAATTTAGTAACACTCTTTGGCTTTATGCTGACATTATTAGCCCATGATCAAATGCAACTTTTTCATCTTTCTTCTTCGATAAAGACTTCTTTCTGGACAAAGTTGTTTCTTATTCACAATGGAGTACAGCTGGCTGGTGACCTAGTTCCTAGAGAAGATTAGTACCATGGACCTGGTTCTTCATCTGTACAAGAAGGGGGCGGATTTGATAGTTCCAAAGATTGCTTTCAACTTGCTGTCTCTAATTATGTGACTCTACATTGACCACGTTGCTCAGTTTTTATCTAAGCACTAACCTGGGAGAGGATAACATTCACAATCCAATGCATTGGGGCCTTGCAATTCACTATCATTGCAGAATCAGAAGTAGAATTTTTCCCTGGAAAATAAAAACACCACTAAGCCAGTGAGAAGCTGCATTACCTGGGTCCTCAACTAACCTACAGACATGAAAAGAGCAATTGTCTGGTTAAAGAATTTGTTTACCCAGTGAAATATGTCATTACCATTAGATTGATTGATGGAAATCAATCTTCTCCCAAGACAGGCTTTCTACCTTCGTCAATCAGTGCCCTTCACTGACCTCTCTCTCTCTCTCTCTCTCTCACAAACACACACACACACACACACACACACACACACACACACACACACCTCCACCTTTAAATTCCTGTTTATACGTTCATACCCTGCTATCCACTTAGAACATCCAGGACCCCTCTTTCCAGGATGCAGAACTGGCCAGGATGTCCATTGCACATTAAAAATATCAAGGCTGGCAGACAACTAAACTGAGAACAGAGAGCAAGTGGGTGGCAGAGTGAGAAAGACTTTAAAGCAGACGGAGAAACAACTGGTAAGATCTGCATCTTCAGAGGGTATGTGTGGTTCTGCAAAGGGTTTAGAGTTTGTGTGTGTGTGTGTGTTTGTGTGTGTGGGGGGGGTGGTGATGGTGAAGCCATTATATTTTACTTGAGAGATAAGCTGGCTTTTGGAGGTCAGATTTTTTTGTTTGCTTGTTTTTTTCTAAGGTATTTTTTTTTTTAATTGAAGTATGGTTGATTTACAATGTTGTGTTAGCTTCAGGTGTACAACAAAGTGATTTTTGCAGCAACATGGATGGACCTAGAGATTATCATACTGAGTGAAGTAAGCCAGAGAAAGACAAACATCATATGATATCACTTATATGTGGAATCCAAAATATGACACAAATGAACTTATTTACAACACAGAAATAGGCCCACAGATATAGAAAACAAATGTATGGTCACCAAATAGCAAGGGAGAGGAGGGATAAATTAGGAGTTTGGGATTAACATATACACACTACTATATATAAAATAGGTAAACAACGAGGACCTACTACTGTATAGCACAGGGAACTATACTCAATATTTTGTAGTAACTTATAAAGGAAAAGAATCTGTAAAAGTATACATATATATATATATATATACATACATATATGTGTATATATATATGTATAACTGGAGGTCAGCTTTTATACTTACTGGATTCTAGACCCTCAAGCTGCTTTACATACAGCTGTTCTCTTTTAATCCTCACAATCTACCTCGGGGTAATGGGGAGCCTCTGAGAGCTTCAAGCAAGGTAATCTATCCTCAGACTTAAAAAAAAAATCATACTGGGGGGAAAAAAAAAGGATTACACTGCAGTTTTGAAGAGAAAGTAATGAGAGGTAATGGCTCTCAAAGTTAATATATATAACAATTATCTGGAATGCGTATTTAAAGTGTAGATTTCTTTGTCCCTCTCCAGAGACTGATTGGGAAGATTAAACATAATCATCCCTATGTAAAGCACAAGAATGAGTAAAATATAAAAAGAAAAAGTAAAATAAAAAGTAACTATTCTACTGCCAATGATTTCTATGATTATGATGATACAATAGCAAATTAGGTTCTAGGAAGTGGGGTCACATCTGAAAATGTAGGACCCACACAATGTAAGATATCTGCCAGGGGTTCTTCACCTCATTGTTCTGGTTCTCTTAAGGCAGTGTTCCTCAGTCCTGAGTGTGCCTTAGAATAACCTGAGTATCTTTCAAAAATACTACGTGAAAAACAATTCAATTAGAATTTTGGGTGTGGGGAAAAAGCATTGGGATTTTTATAAAGATCATAAAGGAATTTTAATATGCAGTTAGGTTTAAGAAACGCTGCCCAAGTTATAAACTTTTATTTCACCTTTATTTAGAGCATTTGTTATAGATGTAGATTCCTGGGGCTAACCTCAGATGTACTGAATCAGGTTACCTGAAGGGTGTTGGTGGTGAGTGATCTCCATGTATCCAAACACCTAAGTAGGGTTTATGCACATTAAAACATAAACCACTGCTTTATAGATACAGGTTGCATACAAGTAATATATCATCATCTCATCTTACTTCAAGGGAAGGGTCTCTGCCTTACTTATTCTTGAATGAATGATCTACAGCTTTTATTGTAATGCTTGACACACAGGGCCACCAGATCTTTGTAGATTACTGAATTATCTTACAATGTATTTAATACTTTTTTATATTTAGTAGAACACAAAATAAATGCACATAGGTTCTAAAACCAAATATCACCGCTTGCTAGCTTATATAAAAACAACAGATGTCCAATTAATTTTGGTGGATTATTTTTATTTTGTTTTCCCTTCCTTCAATGAAAGTGGAGAGGAGAAGTGTATTCAGGAAATATTTATTGGGTGTCTACTATCTTCTAGACACTGATGCTCTGCTCTCTGCTGACACAGCCCTCCTTATGGCCATCAAGTCATAATAAATCTGAAATGTAGAATTTTCTATGGACTAGCTAAGTATACCCCAACAATAAGCTTTTTATTTATCTTTTCCATGCTATGCTTGCTTCATTTATTTTTTCCAGTTTGAAGTAGAAACTCTCGAACAGAAACCCAGTGCCTTGATAAAGGTGAATGCTTTTGCAATCATGTTTACTTCATCTCTTTGCACAGCGGTGTTGTTGCATAGATCTGGTCATTTCTTTGCAGTAGTATTTGAAGGATGATTGGACACTCCCTACCCCTGCAAGGTGAGATAATCAGACTTGTTATTAAAGTGTACACCTGTTATTATTGTTTTCTCTGTGGTTCATTAAAAAAGTACTAGGTTCTTCTTCAATTAAAGTTTATGGTTCTGGTAATCTTATCAGTGATGTCAAAGTAAATAAATGATTTAACCAGAAGGATGAAGGGACAGTCAATAAATGTAGAATGGTAATCTACCCAAGATAGATGTATGCAAGATAGATTCTTTTTGGACAGTGAATATGTTTATATAAATATATATTTTTTTCAGTACTAAACCTGATAAACTGCATCTTTTATGTTTTACTTAATGATGCTTTTGAGAGTTTGATGATCCATTCTGTCATATTTTGCACAAAAATCAGGGCAACAAAAATAAAAGGTTGAGACATAAAAGAAATATTTTAAGCAGCTTGATATATAACCCTTCTTGAAAATTAACCACTTTTTTAAAAGCATAGAGCTTATGATATGATTTTTTTTAGAGCTTCTGCTCACTTAGTGCCTGTGAAGAGCAAATTTTTTTTTTTTTTTTTTTTTTTCGGTACGCGGGCCTCTCACTCTTGTGGCCTCTCTCTGGACGCGCAGGCTCAACGGCCATGGCTCACGGGCCCAGCCGCTCTGCCGCATGTGGAATCTTCCCAAACCGGGGCACGAATCTGTGTCCCCTGCATCGGCAGGCGGACTCTCAACCACTGCACCACCAGGGAAGCCCAGAACAAATATTTTTAAATTTGATTACTGGATTTATGAGTTCACATTATAAAGCTCTATTCATACCTACAGTGGATAGAGAAACCAGAGAAAGAACTCAAATATTCTGCCTCTACTTACTTTAACTATTGCTACCATAGAAGAATATGTCATAGCGACCTCTCCAGGCAGGACAGAGAAGTGTGGGGCAGTGGCTTCAGTTAGCAAACTACTTCATTCAATAGACACCATCATTTTAATGCCTGGGCTTTCTATAAATGCCTTCCCAGAGGTTGACCTCAGAGCTCCCGATTATTCAAAACCCAGGGAAATGTGGATTGTAGAAGTTGATACAGAACCTTATGTTGTAGTCTTGGTGGGATGAGGAGGGTAGGGAGGGCTGGCAGGTTTCTTCATTCTGCCCCTAGATCTCCATGTGCTTCTTCCCTCCACCCCTGAAAGAAACCTCGCCTGCCTTTCTTTGTCTCTCTTTATTCTCTAATACATTCAGCTCATTCCATGTCCCATAGAAATATTTCCTCCACCCACCCCCCGCCCGCCATTTTCCACTTGTATTATTCCAGGTGTCAAATGATTATCCGCTCTGCCTTGCTTCAGTTTTTAAAATTCAGTTTGTTTCTTCTCTTTGTTACAACTTATCCATGATTTTTGCCTCACTGCTGCCTTCATGCACAATTATGTACATTATATTGTGAGAAAAAAAACGCTGTAGGCAGAATTGCTGTCTCAATCAGTTTCCAAGCCCCTGATGTTCTTTTAATTCTTTTGTGCATTTTCTGAGCAACCTCTGTGTGCCAGGGCTGTGCTAGGTACTAGTGACTGAAGAGATGAACTCTGACCTTCAGGAGCCCAGAACAGAGCAGGAGAAAATCGTGTCCAGACACAGGGCTAGCATAGTGGGGTCCACAGAAGATCAGAAGGCCAAGTAAGACAAGGCTGTTGGAGAAAACTCTGGAGCACTTAGTCTTGTGGTTCTAGTCTCCTTCATGAGGTTTATCTTGCTCAGTACAATTAGCAGTAACAATTGATAGCCAAGACATAGAAGCAACCTAAATGTCCATTGACAGATGAATGGATAAAGATGTGGTGCATATATACAATGGAATATTACTCAGAAATAAAAAGGAATGAAATAATGTCATTTGCAGAAACATGGATGGACCTAGAGGCGATCATACTAAGAGAAGTAAGTCAGACAGGGAAAGACGAATATCATATGATATCACTTTTATGTGGAATCTAAAAAAATAATACAAATGAACTTATTTACAAAGCAGAAACTGACTTACAGACATAGAGAACAAACTCATGGTTACCAAAGCAGAGAGGCAGGGAATAAATTACGTGTTTGGGATTAACATATACATATTATTATATATAAAATAGATAACCAACAAGGACCTCCTGTATAGCCCAGGGAACTATACTCAGTATATTGTAATAAACTGTAATGGAAAAGAATCTGAAAAAGAATAGATATACATATATATAACTGAATCAGATGGTTGTACATCTGAAACTAACAACATTGTAAATCAACTATACTTCAATAAAAAAATATTAAAAAGAAGTAAAAATTGGACCCATGATGAACCTACTGCAAGCTTTTATGTACAAATTTTAAAAAGTATCCTCTTTCTCCTGAAGTCATTCTGATGTGTCTGCTCCACCGAGACCAGCTTTCCCCTCTCATTGCTTCCCTACCTTTTCACCCCTTCTTCTTCATCCCTACCTTTCTCACAAAGAAGCTCAGAGGCTTCTCCAAGGGTAGGTGCCATGTTTTTGCCTAAGAAGTATAGTCTCCCACCCTGAAGACAGAGAATTAAAAGGTTAGCTGTGTTGACTTGTATCTCTCGCTGAGCTCCCATGACTCATCTCCTGCCTCTCACTGTGCACACCTGGTGCTCTAACCCTCTCAAGACAACAAGTTTCCCAAATAGGAAAAAAACCTTTTGAAGCTTATGCATACTCTTGACATGTTTCCTTGGCTATGCCTATTATGATTTGAGACTCAGCTAAGACATCATATCCTTTCACAAGAATCTTTTGATTACCTCTCTTCTTCCAACCCCATGGCACCAGCTGCTCCACTCATCAGGGAAGCCTCCGTTCAACACCTGTTTGCACCCAGACTTCTCTGTTGAGCTCACCTAGCTCTCCGTGGTGATTCTCACTGTGCAGTCACTGCTTATCTGTGCACCTCCTGCTTCAAGGGCAGACACCATGCCTTCCACCTCTGCAACTCCATCTCCCAGTCTGGCATCTCATACACAGGAGCATAAGAAGAACTGTGAACTTATAGTGTGTACATGTGCTACAATGATTCATTATTTTTTTTTAACTTTTTATTGTTTTATAAAATGGAACTATAGTTGGTTTACAATGTACTGTTTCAGGGGTACAGCAAGTTGATTCAGTTATATATGTATGTATATGTATATATATATATGGACATATATATATACACATATATACATATTTATATATAATTTTTTAGATTCTTTTCCATTTTAGGTTATTACAGGATATTGGGTATAGTTTGCTGTGTTATACAATAGGTCCTTGCTGGTTATCTATTTTATATATATTAGTGTGTATATTTTAATCCCAGACTCTTAATTTATCTCTCTTCCCACCCTTTCCCCTTTGGTAACCATAAACTTGTTTTCTATGTCTGTGAGACTGTTTCTGTTTCATAAATAACTTCGCTTGTATAATTTATTTTTAGATTCCACATATAAGTGATATCACATGATATTTGTCTTTCTCCGCCTGACTTACTTCACTTAGTATGATCATCTCCATGTAGCTGAAAATGGCACTATTTCATTCTTTTTTATGGCTGAGTAGTATTTCATTGTATATATGTACCACATCTTCTTTATCCATTCATCTGTCAATGGACATTTAGGTTGCTTCTATGTCTTAGCTATTAAATGAGAAAAAAAATATCCATAGAGTGAACAGTGTATCTAGTGAAGACAAAACACAAGAATGCTGATACTTAATGGGATGAATCTAAGACAAAGAAGGGGACACAGCATGGACAGCAAATTTGAGAGGCAGCAAAAGCTGTGTTAATCTTCATTGTCTCCTGAATATAGTCCAGGACTCTGAGTGGAGGTAAAACGAAACAAAACAAAGCAACAACAAAAAACTCATTTCTTTTCATGAACAAAATAGTGACAATTGGTTATTGTCCACAGGTTTCTACAGATGTGTCTACCACGTCTGACAGATTTTTCCCTATAATCGAACCACAACATTTCCTCAGCGTTCAAACTGAAGAACCTAAAATATAACTTCTCTACGCCATTGATAAGAAGCAATACTTTCGGAGAACTTTATAGAGGAAGGAATAGACACTTCATTTACTCCTTGTGAAGCAGTTTGGTACTCATCACCAGGACCATTATAAAAATAGTAAATTCCACATTAGAAAAAATGGTGGAACAATAAACTTCTTATAACAAAATGATATGTGTGTCAATCACAGATAAAAGTGATATGCATAACCTCCTGTTTGACCCATAATTCATAATTACTTACCCATCAGTTGGTTTACACAGAAGTGAGGAGATAAAATGAAGCCCAGTGTTAAATTTATTCACTGAGGTATCAGCAAAAGGATATAGAAATATCACAAGATAATAGAGAAGAAAGGGACTATGAAACTCTTTGGTTTCTTTGAGAAAACATGCTGCTAATGAGTTTCTAACACACCATTTTCAAAGAAATAATCAACATAACAGTCACATTTGAGTCCTTCTGTTCATTACTGTTGGCTGGCTTCTTGATTTTTGCTGAAAGAGGAAAAATTGGGGTTAGAACACTACCAAGAGTAATTACAACTCTCAAGGACTCTAGGTTGCAGCATTTGGAAGGGATTTTTTTTTTTTTTGATCATAGAGTTCAAATATTCATTTATGTATTCTCATTCATTCTTAAGCATTAATGACCACATTCCTACTAGAGCAGGTACTGTCCATTTTAGAATTGGTAAAAAGAAGTATGAGCATGTGTTATGTACAAATGACTTAATTCAGAAAGACATCGCGGAACACTGTTGCCCGAAGGTCACCATAAACAGTTCATAGTGATTGAATTCCAGATTTACTGCTCAACTTCTGTCAGTCTTCAAAATAACTTCAGCATCCAGGAGCTGCTTAGTTTACTGAAAAGAACCTTGAATGGCAGCCAACAACATGTGGTTTTAGTTGCTAGGCCTATTAGCCATGTGGACTTGGACAAAGTCCTTGCATTCTGAGGCTCAGGTACATAGACAGCAATACCAGCTCCACCTACCCCCAGAGCGTTGGCCTGGAAAACAAAAGACTGCATATTCCTGGACTTTCTATATGACCACTAGAGGTTAATAATCCAATCTCCCCACACCTCGGTGAGCTGGGTTCCATTCAGGTGCAATCAATCCCTGCAACTCCTATCAATGTTTTCTCTCGAGGTACGAATATTAGCATGGAACTTTTACAAATATTTTGGAGAGGATGAGAGTGTAGGGAAATTCTAGAATAATCTTAAGAATGCAATGAACACATCTTTCCTGAGCCCCAAAGCCAAAGGCCAGGTTGCTTAGGTAGCCCTCTTGTAGGTTCTCCAAACTTCATCCACTTTGACATGTTCTGCTTCTTTGGCCATCTCCCTAATTCCCACATGTGGTTTCTGTTCTCTGAGATTATGTTTTGCCTTGTTCATTTTAGTGACCCCTGTTCCTCTAGCCAGGAACTTTCTCCTATCCCCAACACAACCACCATCCTGTCTGACTCCTAGTTGCCTCAAGGTTGATCTCCAGTTCTCCACTCTGAGGATCTCAGGACCTCTCAGCTTCCAATGGTTCTCTCCTCTGATCACTTAGGTCACTTAACTTCACTGTGGTTTTGCAAAATGATTGTATATTACTGTATAATCCTAGTTATCTGTTGTGTGCATGCTTTACTCCTAGATTAGTATTAATTACCATCTTTAAGTGAGGAACTGTGCCTTAAAGGTTATTTCATCACCCACAGCACCCAGCCCAGTGTCTTGGTGATAGACATATAAGAAACAGATATGATTCAGATATCATTGGTGTGCAGTTTATCTTTCAAACTTTCATTTACAGATGAGACTATTTCTCTTTTGACCACAATGCAGAAAGTAAAATGATTATAGAATGAAATTTTTTGAAATGACTGTCTTTTTATTGAAATAGAATTATATTAATGTCACCCTTGCTGATTCCTCCTAGCAGTGTATGAAAGGGATATGTACTCCTTTTATTACAAGATCAATTTACAGGTTTTTCTCAGCAAAGGAAACCACTGATACAATGAAAAGATAATCTACTGCATGGGAGAAAATATTTGCAAATGATATGACAAATAAGTGATTAATATCTAAAATATATAAACAGCTTAGACAAATCAATATTAAAAATTAAAAAAAAACTCTATTAAGAAATGGACAGAAGACCTGAATAGATATTTTTCCAAGAGACATATCTATGGTCAACAGGCACATAAAAAGATGCTCAATATTGCTAATCATCAGAGAAATGCAAATCAAAACTACAATGAGATATCACCTTACACATGTCAGAATGGCTATCATTCAAAAGACCATAAATAACAAATGTTGGTGAAGATGTGGATATCAGAAAACCCTTCCTGTACACTTTTCATGGGGTTGTAAATTGGTGCAGCCATGTGAAAAACAGTGTGGAAGTTCCTTAAAAATTTAAAACTAGGACTACCATATGATACAGTGATTCCACTCCTAGGTACATATCTGAAGAAAACAAAAACACTAATTTGAAAAGATACATGTGCCCCAATGTTCATAGCAGTATTATTTTCAGTAGCCAAGATACAGAAGCAACCTAACTGTCCATCAACAGATGAATGGATACAGAAGATGTGGTACACAAACACACACACACACACACACACACACACACACACACACACACACACTGCTTTAACAGTTTCCAACATGCTCAGTGAAAAGGATAGAATTACTAAATTGGCAGGCATCAGGATAAATAGAAAGCAAGCAAGTTAGGGTGTGGTATATTACACTCAGAATCAGCCGAGCTCAGACCTTTGTCATACATGTATTCATTCATCCATTTATTCATTCATGCAACACCTACAATAGGTGAGGCCTGGAGCTCAGTCTTGACAATTCAGAGAGAAACAAAATAATCTCCTTTTTCTTTTAATCTCATTAAAGAAAGAGAGTAATAGAAAGATAAATATTTATAATATAATGTGAATTATTTACAAATAGTTCTGGTAAAGGTCACATTCTCATGCAAACATGCCCCTTTCTGTTTTTCATTTACATGCACATCATTATACATTTTCTGTGCATGCATCTCTAAATAAGATGTAGAATTGCCTTATAGTTTTAAGGTTTATATTCAAAGAATTCATAGATTTCTGGAATAAATGGATCAAATACTCAATTATTTTAGAGGAGTCATAGAGGCTTTCTGGAGAAGGTGATATTGAATCTGAGTCTGAAATCTTGAATTTTCTGTGTTACTATCACTAAACTGTATTTGTGGTGGTATTAATGCCACACCTCACAAAAGTAAATATTCTAAATAAATGTCCCCATGTCACACATAAAGATGCTCATATCACTAAATTATTTTGCCTTGATTTCTTTACTCATAAATTTCTGGGAACCTTAAGGCTACTAGAGAACTCTGCTGAATCAAAAATTAATAACCTTCCAAAATAGAAAACATCAAGCTCAGACGAGTACAATGGTGGATTCTACCAAACATTTAAGAAAGAAATTATACTAATTATCTACAATCTCTTTCAGAATATAGAAGCAGAGGAAATACTTCCAAACTAATTCTATGCAGCCAGCAACACTCTAACAACAGAACCAGACAAACATTACAAGAAAAGAAAATGACAGACCACTATCTCTCATGAACATAGATGTAAAACCCTCAACAAAATATTAACAAATCAGTCAAAAAAATTATAAAAATAATTATACATCATGGCTAAGTAGAATTTATGCCAGGTATGCAAGGTTGATTCAACATCTGAAAATTAATAAAGGTAATCCTTTCATGTAAATAGACTGAAAATGAAAAATCTCAGGATTATATTAACTGATGCATAAAAAGCATTTGAAAAAACCCAACACCCATTCATATTTAAAAACTCTCAGTACACTAAGAGTAGAGGGAATTTTTTCAACAGGATATAGACTATCTCCAAAAAGCTACAGCTAATGCCATACTTAATGGTGAGAAACTTGAACTTTTCCCACTATGATAAGGTACAGGCAAGGATGTCTCCTCTCAGTACTCCCTTTTAACATCATACTGGCATTCCTTGCTAATACAAAAAGGCAAGGAAAGGAAACAAAAGGTATACAGATTGGGAAGGACAATATAATACTGTCTTTTTTTATGCCAGATGACACAATCATCTATGTAGAAAATCTGAAGGAATCAACCAAAAAACTCCTGAGACTAATGAGTTATTATAGCAAGGTCTCAACATACAAGGTTAATATGCAAAAGTCAATTGCTTGCCTATATAGTAACAATGACCAGAATTTGAAATTAAAAACACTGCACCACTTGTATTAGCAACCCCCTCCCCACGAAAAAATGAGATACTTAGGTAAATCTAACAAAATACATTTAAAATCTATATGAGGAAAATTACAAAATTCTAATCAATGGAATCAAAGAACTAAATAAATGGGGAGATATACCATGTTCATGGAAAAGAAAACTCAACATTCTCAAAATGTCAGTTCTTCCCAACTTGATCTATAGATTCAATGCAATCTTAATCGTAATCCTAGCAAACCATTTTATGGATATCAATAAACTTATTCTAAAGTTTATATGGAGAGGCAAAAGACCTAGAATAGCCAACAGAATATTAAAGAGAAGTTGGAGGACCGACTGACTTCAAGGCTTACTTTAAAGCTACAATAATTAAGTATTTGGTGTTGGCAAAAGATAGATTAATAACAGAACAGAGAGCACAGAAGTAGCCACATGTAAATATAAGCAACTGATCTTTCACAAGGCGCAAAGGCAATACAGTGAAACAAAGATAGTCTTTTCAACAAATGGTGCTGAAAAAACTGGACATCCACTTGCAAAAATTTGATCTAGACTCAGACTTTACAACCTTCACAAAAATTAACGCAAAATGGATCATAGACCTACTCATAAAATTCAAAACTTTAAAACCCCTAGAAGGTAATAGGAGAAAACCGAGATGACCTTGGGAATGGTGATTTTTTTTTAGATAAAACACCAAAGACATGATCCATGAAAGAAATAATTGATAGGACTTCCTTAGTGGTGCAGTGGCTAAGAATCTGCCTGCCACTGCAGGAGACATGGGTTCGAGCCCTGGTCTGGGAAGATCCCATTCCATGGAGCAACTAATCCTGTGTGCCACAACTACAGAGCCTGTGCTCTAGAACCCACAAGCCACAGCTACAGAGACCACACACCACAACTACTGAAACCCATGCTCCTAGAGCCCATGCTCTGCAACAAAGAGAAGCCACTGCAATGAGGAGACCACACACCACAACAAAGAGTAGCCCCCACTTGCTGAAACTATAGAAAGCCCCTGAGCAGCTGCAAAGACCCAACGTAGACAAAAATTAATTAGTTAATTAATTAATTATTTTTAAAAAGAAAAAATGATAAGCCGAACTTCATTAAAATTTTTAAAAACTTCTACTCTGTGAATGACAATATCAAGAGAATTAGAAGACAAACCACTGTGAAAATATATTTGCAAAAGACACATCCAATACAGAAAATGTTATCCAAAATATACAAAGAAACACAAGAGGGAAGAGATAGGGGAACATATGTATATGTATAACTGATTCACTTTGTTATAAAGCAGAAAATATATATATACAAAGAAATCTTGAAGCTCAAAAAAAGCAAAAATCAGACAGCCAATTAAATAATAGGCCAATGACCTTAACCACCTCCTCATCAAAGAAGATGTACAGCTGGCACATAAGCATAGGAAAAGACGTTAAATATCACACATTATTAGGGAAATGAAAATTAAACAACACCGAGACATTACTACACACTTATTAGAATAATCCAAATCTGGCACTCTGACAACACCAAATGCCTATGAAGATGTGGAGCAACAGGAACTCTCATACATTGCTGGTGGGAATGCAGACTAGTACATCTACTTTGGAAGACAGTTTGACATTTCTTACAAAACCAAATATCTTCTTACCATGTAATCCAGCAATTTCATTCCTTGACATTTACACAATGGAGTTGAAAATTTGTGTTCACACAAAACTCTGAGCATAGATGTCGATAGTAGCTATATTTACAATTGCCAAAATTTGGAAGCAACCAAGATGCCTTTCAGCAGGTGAATGGATAAATATCTATTGTAGTACAACTGGAAAATGGAGTATTATCCAGTGCTAAAAAGAAATGAGCTATCAGACCATGAAATGACACTGAAGAATCTTAAATGTGCATTTTTAAGTGAAAGAATTCAATTTGAGAAGGCTACCTACTGTTGATTCTAAGCATATGACATTCTGGAAAAGGCATCACAACTGAGACTGTAGAAAGGTCAATGGTTGCCAGGGAGAAAGGGGAGATGATAAATAGGCATAGGACAGAATACTTTTAGGTGAGTGAAAATACTCTGTATGAGACTATATGGATGGATATATGTTATACATTTGTCCTAACCCATAGAATGTTCAACACCAAGTGTGGGCTTTAAACTATGGACTTTTGGTGATCGTGATACGTCAATGTTGGTTGATCAGTTGTAATAAATGTACCACTCTGGTGTGGAATGTCAATAATTGGGAGACTATGCATGTGTTGGGGTAGGGGACAGATGAGAAATCTCTGTACCTTCCTCTCAGTTTTATTGTAAAACTAAACATGCTCTAAGAAGTCTTAAAAAAAAAAAAACAGCTGACTATATCCTAGATCCTTCAGAATACCTGTAATGTTTAGTTGTGGCACATTTTTTGTCTGTCTAGCTTTTATTCATACTCTTTAGAGGAAAGAAAATTTGTCTCTCATTGGCATTGCTGAAAGCCTTTTAAGGACACAATGTAAAACATTTTCCTTTCCTTCTCCATGATTCTGAGTAATATTTTCTTCTAATAAAGAATGTTTTAAAGTATTTGTTGATTTTATTTTTTCATTCCCCTGTGGCTGCTGTGGGCAAAAGCACTGACATTGATCTCATTTCAGAGATACCTTGTCCTCAGGCTTCTAATCATCATGAAGCTGTCAGTTTGAATTCCCCAAGAAACTCTCCTGTGATAGGGCTTGATGTAAGAGATGGCGGCAAGAAATAGAGAGCACAGAGAAAGAGACATACTGTATTTCAGACTCATCAAGGAATCATTTTCCAATCCAAATCTCTCATCGGGTGGCTGGGTAATTTCTCATGGGGTCTTACAGTGTCCTTCACTAAATGACCCCTTATTTAGGTTTCAATTTCAATTTGCTTTTCCAGATAAAACAACAAAGTCATGGTGCAATTAGAATAAGTGTAACTACAGTACTAAAGGGGGAAAAATATGACTTTATATGTCTTTTCATTTTGCCTTAGTATCTCATTTACTACCTATCTCTTTGAAAAGAAAGTTAAATAAATACTTTTTGAGAACTAAATGTAGACACTAAGTGAAATTCAAACAGCTTCTGCTTTTCTTCTTTTGATGAGCTTAAGATCTACTGAGGAGGATATATAGATATGGCTATAAAAAAGTCAAAGTTGTGAAAGGGGCCCAGCACTCTATTCAGTATAAAAGCTTCTGATTAATTCAGTGAAATGAGCTCATCTGGTATTTCCCTTCTTCCACTTCAGTAATAGAAAATTTAGAAAAGGTTTTAAATAGAGAATCAACCCTAACACCTAGAATGCTTTCAGTAACGTGGCATTGAGGAAACATACTCTAAAACAAGTCATATGGTAGGTGTACAAATTGGCATAACCTTTATGAAGGAGAATCTGGAAAGACTTAAAAAAATGAAAAAAAAAACAAAAAACTTTTGTTCTGTATCTCTGAAGATACCTCACCAAAAGTATAAACACACATATACATAAGGTTATTCACTGCTGCACTTTCTCTCATAACAAAATATTGGAAATGACTTTAAAAGTCATTTGTAAGAGATTGGTTGAATAAACTCTGGTTCATCCACCTGTTATGAAATAATTTTCAGGAAATATTGCTAAGAAAAAAATGCAAATTAAAAAATATTGTATTTAGTGTAAGAGAATATTGGAAGTGAAAATGTGTGTTGAATTTATTTTTACTAAAAAAAAATAAGCTACACATTTATGTGTTTGATTACTTATGAATGGTGGCTATGAATGGGGTAGAAATGTCGGGGGGTGGAGGAAAGGCACCTCTTTGATTATATACATTTGTATACTTTTGACTTGGGAAACCAGGTTACTGTTTCCCGTATTTTAAAATATAAGATAAAATCAGTAAAGATTGGGAAGAAAAAAAAAAAAATTGAATTCAAACAAAACCAAATAATATAGCTGTGTTTCAAACAAACACTGTAACTACCCTGAATGAAAGGAGATATAAATCAAATAAGCTTTTGAATGCAGTGTTTTGACTATACGGCTGCAAACAAATTAAGAAAAAACAATTGTGAACAAATGGTGAAATCTAGTTAGAAGACTTCTTTCTCAAGTGCTGTGAGTAAGCAGTTCTGAAACTACTTCTGTTTATGATAGGCCTGAGGACAAATTAAACATGAGTGGACTGTGACATGGATTTCTCACTATTAAAGAAACTTAGAAGAGGGGGAAGAGTAAGCTGAATTATGGGAAGTTGGATTAGAATTGGAAGTAACAGTATGAAGTCAAGGTTTTAGATAGAGAAAGATAAGGACATGAAGATATAAATATATTTCTATCTATCAATCAATATTTCCTAGCTCGGGCTTCCCTGGTGGCACAGTGGTTGAGAGTCCGCCTATCGATTCAGGGTACACAGGTTCGTACCCCGGTCCAGTAAGATCCCACATGCCGCGGAGCGGCTGGGCCCGTAAACCATGGCCACTGAGCCTGCGCGTCTGGAGCCTGTGCTCCACAATGGGAGAGGCCACAGCAGTGAGAGGCCCATGTACCAAAAAAAAAAAAAAAAAAAACTTCCTAGCTCAACTGAGTCTAGAAGAGTGGTACACTACTGGTAATGAACACACCGGAAGCTCACATCTCAGTTTCTAAATACTCTTCTTCATCAAAAGGAACCAAAGTTCCTTGGGAAAATGGCTGATTTCAGGTACAGGACAGGAAAAGCCCAAGATATCTTGTTAGGCCAGAAATATGGAGTATCTCAAGAGTGGTGGGACACATCAACGAGATAGTTCTCAATCCCCAAATATGGGCAATTTGATTATCAAAATAGATAATGATAGTCACAGATTATAACTTATTCAATATGATGCAAATATGTGTGTTCATTTAATATAAACAGGGAATGATTTCAGACAAAACCATTAATACATACTAAAACTAATGGGTGTTTCAAAAAGAACAGGATATTTACATGGTCTCAAAGTATCTTCCCGTAAGTTGCCAAGTAATTACAAAGGGAGGATCCTGGTAAACACCATCTTTTTTTTTTTTTAATTTAAAAAAATATATTTATTTATTTATTTATTTATTTGGTTGTGCCAGGTCTTAGTTGCAGCAGGCAAGATCCTTAGTTGTGGCTCCAGGGCTCCTTAGTTGTGGCACGTGGACTCCTTAGTTGCAGCAGGTGGGCTCCTTGGTTGCGGCACACGGGCTCCCCGGCTGTGGCATGAGAACTCTTAGTTGTGGCAATGAGGGATCTAGTTCCCTGGCCAGGGATAGAACCCAGGCCCCCTGCATTGGGAGTACAGAGTCTTACTCACTGCGTCACCAGGGAAGTTCCCTGGTAAACACCATCATAACTAAGAGATTAAAATTAACATCACCAGTAATGGAGCCAACTGATATTGTGTGTCTTCTCATGAAGAAAATAACATTAATTTTTGGAATGCCTACTATAACTACATAAACAAATATAATCAAGGGAAAACATCAGATATGAAAGTAATACAAGGATATTTTAGAAAGTAATTGGAGAATACAGTTCAATATATCAAAATTATGATAAAATACATCTACTATATTGACATAGGTAGAAATCAGATTTCAAAATATCTAGGAGTGAAGGCAAAGAAGTGAAGATAGAGAAGAAATTTTATTCATTCATGTATCTGATCAGCAAAATTGAAAAATGTAATTGGGCCAAAGTGGCAAGGTAAGAGGAATTTTGTTTGGTTTGTCTTTATATTGTCACTCTTGGGACACTTGAACTTGTCTTGTTTCTATGTGGGTCTGTGAGATTAACAATAAATTATTTCCTTAAGATAACCTGCTAATTAGTCATTAGCTAGTTTCTAAACCAGAAAATTTAATGGAATAGGCCATATGAGTCAAGTTTTCTTTTTGTTATTTTACCGTAACAACAATTTCCAATTCCTGGTTGCTTACCATAAAAAAGGCTAGATTCTCATTCATACCATATGCCTGCCATTGTGGGTCCCTTTGGCTCTGCTCCACGTGTCTTGTTCATTTTAAGATCAGGTTAAAGGAGATCAGGTTAAAGGAGAAGCATCTGCCAGGGACATTGCAGTTCTCAGGGCTAAGGGGATAGAAACACAGTGGGACCTCATAGAGGCTCTCAGACATTCTTCTTGGCAAGACACATGCCACTTCTGCTCTCATTCCATTAGTGAAAGCAAGTGTACACAACGAGCAAATAACTGGGGACACAAATTGCCACACTATTGAATTTTCATAAGTGTAAATATCAAAAATACTTATAGCAGATGATTTGAAAATTGGGAAAAAATTTAAAGAGGAAAACAAAAAACACAAGAATCTTAAGCATTCATGGAACATTGTTGCTAGTAGAATGTTGATTCATTTCCTTTAATTCTCTATCTCCACATATACATATTCACTCACACACACATTCAGATTTACAAAGGGTCAAGTTGTACACACAAATTTATATCTAACTCTTTGCATGCAAGATTATATTTTAAAACTCTCCTCAGAGAGAATGGCAGGGACATATATACACTACCAAATATAAAATAGATAGCTAGTGGGAAGCAGCCAGATAGCACAGGGAGATCAGCTGGGTGCTTTGTGTCCACCTAGAGGGGTGGGATAGGGAGGGTGGGAGAGAGACACAATAAGGAGGAGATATGTATACATACAGCTGATTCACTTTGTTATACAGCAGCAACTAACACAACACTGTAAAGCAATTATATTCCAATAAAGATGTTAAATTAAATAAATAAATAACAAAAAAATAAAAAGCTCCTCAGATCATTAAAGAATTTACAAATATAATTTTAAATGGATGCATAGTCTACTCTAGTGATGTGACACTATTCACTTAAATGTTTAATATTACCTGGTATATATGCTATTTTCTATTTTTCTCTTTAAAATAATGTCATGATGAATTTATGTGCTAGTTTTTAAAATTTTCATATATAATAATTTATTGAGGAGTTAAGTTCTTATTACTGAATGAAATCTCCAAACTATTTGAAAGGTTTTTTTTGTGCATATTGTTTAATGGCTTTCCAGAAAACATTTGCCCAATTTATTAGGTCTTTGTTTCCCACACCTACTTTTACATCCATTGCCCTGAGGCTAAATAAATTCTATTTTGTAACATTTCTTTGTCCCTGAGGTCAGACCAAAAGGTGAGGATATTCAGTTCTTCCTCTACTGAGAATATCCATACACACAAACAGCAGTACCTCTCCCTTTAAATGGATTGAACCTTTATTTCAAATTTTCCAGGAAATAGCAAGTGTCTTTTCCTTAGGAAACTTTTGTTTATGTTTGCCTTAAAGATATCAGCTCTGGATTTGTTATGTTGGAGTCCTCCATGGCTCATGTTCCACACAAATAGGAGAAATATATATATCCTATATACTGTGTATCCAGAAGTCCATTCTGGATGTTTAACAAATATAAACATGTTTAACATATTTAACAAGTATAGTGATAAAACAATGGCAAAGGCAGAAATTGAGACACAGAAGTAGAGAACAAACATATGGACACCAAGGGGGGAAAGCAGCGGGGGTTAGGGATTGTGGTGTGCTGAATTGGGCGATTGGGATTGACATGTATACACTGATGTATATAAAATTGATAACTAATAAAACCTGCTGTATAAAAGAAGTAAATAAAATAAAATTTAAAAAAAAAAAGCGGTAAAGAACATGCTTCATTATCTGTGACTCTTCAAGAATTACCTAAAGGCAACTGGGATTCAACATCTATCCCTACAGCCACCTGTCAGGTAAGCAGCAGAGAAGGAGAAACAAAGAGTTTCTGATCTCCTTCTCCCAGCTTTTTACGCTCCGTCCCCCTCAAAGCAGCTGCCCTAACACTCCCTTTCCTGCTGTGATTATTGATCTCATTCATAAAAAATAACGTTTGAATGATGGCCGGCATTACATGCTGCTATTCAGTACAAGAAAGGATTTCCTTCCTGAAACTAACTGGTCTTGACAAAAGGAAGGAGATCTTATCAGAGGCAAGGGACCTAATATACCAGCTTTCATGTGAGGTACTTGAAGGACACATTTCGTTCATTAAATTGTGTATGGTTGTCATCAGGAATCTCCAAAAAAGCTCCACAAGGAAGTTCAAATTTGATGAGACTGGTATGCCCTGTGGATCTCATCAGAAGTACAAGTTTTTTCTCTTTCAGTGCCTTGGGTAACAGCTCTCAATGGGGCTTGAGGATACTTAGAGAAGCACTCTTGTCTAGTGGAATATGAGCTGGATGGTTGTTTTACCGAATAACCACCAGAAGAGTTGATTTCATTTTTCTCTGATCTTTGTCAGTGACTGGAGAATGACACATAATTGACTACCATTCTCTTGACTAATTAAGGGATGTATAATCTCTATTTCTATCCATAATCACCATGGAGGAAAATAGTCTAACTCTGAGTCTCCGTATCAGGATCAATTTATGTCAAACTCAACAATGAGCATCTGCCCCTCTCTTGCTCTCTTTTCATATTTGCTTCAGTTCCTACAATGGATTTCTGTCAGGCTGTTTAGGCAGATCATGTCCTGTTCATTTATCTATCTTAATCTATTAGCCTGGAATCTAGCAGGAACACAGTTCTAAGAATCAATGGACTTCAAATCACTTATTTTAAGACCACCAATCAATCCATCAACACCCTAACCCTGGACAGTCAGATTTTTATACATTGAATGAGATCCAAGTAACCAAGTGTCTGTAATTTATGAAGCATCACATGAAAGGTGCTGAATGTTCAGGTTGGAACAATTTCAGGAAGCACATTACAGGTATAGGTGGCATGATCGATAATGACTGGGTGGGTCAGATACAAACATGGCCCCAGCCTATCTATCATAGATAACTATAGGATACTGAGTTGGACATTGCATGTATCTGCCAGATAATTGTTTAAAGATAAAGTGTTTGTAAAGCATGTGCTTATGAAACAAGTAGCTGACCTAGGTTGAAATCTAACCCACCTTGTTGGTTCATTGCTTGATGCTTTAATGTATGGGATTTGCCATAAGAGGGAATATCCAAGGCAGAAAAAGCAATCTAAAGACAGAGAAGGAAAAAAAGAATTTCAGTTTATTTTGCCTATAAGTCTGTGAATTCATTTCTATATCCATAGACATGTAAGGTGTTACATCTCTTTCAACCAGTAGCAGTTAAATGGAAGAAAATGTTGGACTTTTGCAAATAATTTTTCTCACATTTGGTTGAAAGTTTTGGTCTGGTTCCAAAAGGAATTGGAATTAGAAATACCTCTATCATGATAGAAAAGGCACTGTCATGGTAAATGAATCTGCAACTGTTGAAAAACAATTTAGTACAGAGGCTTATCCCTAGAAAATATAAAGCAATAAATGTCAACTAAATTCCTAGGGAAGATATGACACTCAATGAGTCCAAGTCTTCAGCAGCAAAGGGGAACTGGCAGAGCAATAACTGGAAGTTATTGAAAAAATAAAACCATTTTCTAATTATTCTTTATACAATGTGATGCCTCAATCAAAACACTTACACATCTTATTCCTCTTGGATTCCTAATATAAGGTGTGTATATTATTTATGTTCATAACTTCAGTGCTGAGCATAGCCCCTCACTGCACAAACAACACTTACTGAATTGAAAGTGTTAAAAAACAAAAGTCAACTGAGTAAATCTGAAGATATAATTGGCTTTATTGAACAATTCATGAATCTGGCAATATACCTTCTAGTAAATAGAAACATGCTCCAAGGGGTTGTACAAAATTAGAGGCTTTTATGGGAAGAAGGATGAAGCAAGGGAGTTATTAGTGAAAGTATAGAGAGGTTTATTTTTAGGTCAGGACATCATTTTAGGAAGAAGGGACAGCAAGGGTTTTATCACACAGATTGCCTCTTCCTCTGGGAGATGGACAGGGCCAGCATGACAGATTACCTCATGGGTGCTCACCAGAAATTTCCAAACTGGTTGATTAAGATCATATTTCTGCTGAAGTTCAAAACTGTCAAGTTTTGGTTTGCTTTTATCAGGGGCAAATGACCCCATTTTGCGCCTGTTATTCCTTTTTTTAACAAAAGTTATAAACATTATTTCCCAAAATAACAAGCTACACCTAAGAGAACGCTTTGTGAACGATTTTGCTTGTAAAGAATGCCATGCAGCATGGGTTATTCTTGTTAACTGTGAGTTGGCAAAAACATAAGGGATGAAAAATGATAGAAAAGAAAGCAGTAAATAGAAAAAGGAGAAAGAAAGAGTGGAGAGTAGAAAGAGATCAATAGGAGATGGGAAAAGCAGAGTAGGAGTAAGAGGGGCAGAGCGAGGAAAGACGGAGAGACATGAGAGAGAAAATAAATCTGGGTAAAAGACTTACAGGGTTAAAAAAGAGGGAGTAGGGACATTCCTGATGAGAGAAAGAGGAGTACTTCCACACTCAAGAGCATCCTTGGATTCTATGAAATACATGGATAATGGGATTTCTCATAGATATCAAAACAGAACCTAGAAAGCAATCGAAGAAATGTTAAGTCAGAGTAAACACAAAGGTAAGGGGCATACATAACTATGTGGGTATTGAGAAATTATCTCCCATTTCTAGCTTGTTAGTTTGTGTTTTTGTTGTTGTTGTTGTTTTTCCCTAACCACTTGGATATCTTCCAACCAAACTTGGAAAAGAAATGCTGTGAAACAGGTTTGAAGAAACTGCAAGTACATCATTTTTTGGCTAATTTACTAAAATAGCACATTTATAACTAAAATGAGAGAAAATGGTTAGAGGCAAAAAGGGAGCTATATTTCCATGGCCCTCTGAGCATTTTAGCCTGTGTATAATCAATTTACATTCAAGAGGAAACAGTGTTCAGCTATTTAGGTGGCTCTCTATTTCTTGAAAATCTTGGTTATTTTGTGTTTTTCTTAACATAGACTTCAGGCTGTCCTAATTAAATAAGAGAAGTTTTATTATCAGCAAAAATGGCATTGGACCCAAGGTAACTTTAGATGCTAGAGTTGTTTTTCTTAGTTTGGGAAAAGTAAGAGTAGGGCTAGAAGAAAGAGGGATTCACTTTTTTTGTGTAAAGACAACAAGGAGACTAAAAAAATGCTAAAACCACCAGATGTCCTGAGAACAAAGAGAAGTGGTCGATGTCGATGTCTACCTTGGCTTATCACCCAATTTCTCAAGTGCCTTAAGTTCACTTGTCTAGGAAATCAGCTCATCAACCACATTGCAATCAATTGTTGTCATAGTAAGGACATTCCTGGCATTATTTCCAGGACCTATTATTTCCAGGACCTATTCTGGTCACCACAGCAAAATTGCTCACAGACAACCAGCTTCATCATGGGCAGCCTTGGAGCATGTATGGGTCATAAAATCTTAGATTTGGAGGGGATTTTAGTGATTATCTCATCATCTCTCCTTATAATCCATTAAAGATGGGGAAATAGAGAACCAGAGCAAGGGTGAGACTTATCCCCAGTCCCAGGAAGTTGGTGACAGGACTAGGATAACACTCCCTGGTGGCACAGTGGTTGAGAGTCAGCCTGCCGATGCAGGGAATATGGGTTCGTGCCCCGGTCCGGGAAGATCCCACATGCCGCGGAGCGGCTAGGCTCGTGAGCCATGGCTGCTGAGCCTGTGCGTCCGGAACCTGTGCTCCGCAACGGTAGAGGCCACAACAGTGAGAGGCCCGCGTACTGCAAAAACAAACAAACAAACAAACAAAAAACACACCCTTCATGCCCCTGGCTTTCAGACTGACTTAAAAGAGAAATACAAAGGAGACATAGAATGAGAAGCTTTCTGGCATTGAGGCTGAGCTTCATGGAGGTAGACTAGCAGAGTGCATAAAAATGGTTGTTTTTTTCTTTTTATGTTTCATAATCCCACTGCAAATCAGTAGTTCATGTCTGTATGGTGTACCCAAGGGTGCATTTCCTGATGGGCAGTTACCTCCTATTCCCTGAGGACTGGTTCTGCATCATAACATTTATCAGAGTCAATGCACTGGATCTTTACCTTAGCAAAGGTCTATCTTTAAGAGGAATAGCAGACAGTGTGAGGCAAGATGGGATAAATAAACGAATATCTGAGAAGTGTCTCCTCATCTCCCTCTTTACATCTGTTTAAACTTTTTTGGTTTATTTTCTCTTTCATTACAAACAGCAACACACACTTCATCCTGTCTTTCCTCTGCCAATCTCTCAAAGCCATCTCAGAATGGGTCAGGATAGAGTGACAAAAAGATTTAGGATCAATTTATGAAAAACATTTTTGGAAAATGTACTCCAAAAACTGACACAAAGAAGAAAAGTCAAGGTGATCTGCGCTGAACATCTGACTTTGTATTCACTTCAATAAATATTAACGAGGGCCCACTATGTGCCAGGAACTCTGCTAGAGCACAAATCAGGGTTCTGCTCATTGCCAGCTGTGTAAGTTTGGGAGCTTCAAACACTGAATCTGTAAAATAGAGTTAACAACGTTTCTCCCATGGAGTCATGAGGATTAAACATGCTAACATTCTGATCTACTTTCTTTAAGGGCATTTTTGTAATTTGTTGCCATCTAACTTTGTTCCAGTGGGGCATCTTCCAATGGCCATGTTCATGAATCTTCACCCAGCTGTACATCCCAGATCCTGAGTTGGGGAGAATGTCTGGTTATGTTAACAAATGCTCTCTTGAAGGTAATGAATATGATGGATTCTGTCGACTGAAACAAAATGCACAACATGAGAGTTTTGAGTTAAGTTTTATTTGGAGCAGAATGAGGACACAGCCTGAGAGACAGCATCTCAGAGAGCTCTGAGAAACTGCTCCAAAGAGGTAGGTCAGTATATATGTGATTTTGGTAAATGGAGAGTACATGTAATCAAGTACATATTTTTTTTGCAGAATGTTGTTGCTAATCTCATGAAGTTTACTGAAAGTCATGTGGAGCAGATGTTACCATGAAGGATTTTAGTGCTTTTCTAGGTACGAGGAGATGCAAGAATTGGGCCCATAAAGTCTTCTCCTGAAAACATCTACCTGAAGGCCTGTTCTGCCAGTTTTTCCCAGAGCACAGAGTGCCTCATTCCTGATCTCCACCCTGAACTCCTTTTCGGGTGTGTTGAAGGTCAGCAGCTCATGATTTAATCATTATAGAGGTAGATGGCAAGTGTTAATTTTTAGTTTGCAATTCCATATAGAGTTGGGATGTGGCAAGGATTTGCAAAGTTTCCTATAAGAGGTGACAGTTTATTCGAACATGGACATTCTGAAAAATAGGGTAATTCAGTTCTTACATAATGAAGGGAGTGGTGGTGCTGTAGTCTGTGCTACATCAGAGAAGATTTGAAGTGAGAAGACAACCATTTCATACTCCCATAGCTCCCAAGGATCATAAATTGGAGAAAGCACACAATTGGCTTTAATCTCAACCAGTGTATTCTGATACGTTTATAAAACAGTTCTCTGAAAATAAATAAAACACTGATTTACTGCATGTTCTGATTTTAATAGTGTAAATCATTCCACTAAGGCCCATTTTGAGCTACCAGTGTGAGGTCACTCAATGTGAGTTTAGGAAGGAAAGCACCCAATCTGCCCTGTATAACCGGTGGGAACCATCTCCAGCATATCACTGGGTCAACATCACACTGACTGTCCCTCTGAACTTGGTGAGTTAATATTTTTAATCCTCAGCTTCCTTACCCATAAGGTGGAGACTATGAAATCTACCTCAATTATTTACAGAAAGGCTAAATGAGATAATAAATAAAAGTCCCCAACATGGTATTTTGCATATCAATAGATTCAAAAATACTGGTTTCTCCCTTTTCTCCTGTTGTTGAAATGTTTTCATGAGTACTCTGAAGACCCAGAGGAGAACACAGAGGAGGTATTGCCAAGGCAAGAGCAATACCAGAAAAGGGTCACAGACTTCCAAGGATTCACACTCAGTTAACTAATTCACCTGGTTAACTCCAATTTGTATTTGAACATAAAGCACCCCAGCAACCCCTTTGTTTGATGGGTCTTTACATGTGAATGTTTCACCCACCAAGATGCTAGAGTATTGTCTCAGGGTAAAGACCATGCATAGTTTTCTTTCTTAAAGATTTACATATTTTAAGTCCATAACCTATGTCTTTGAATGATTTATTAGTTGACTTGAAAAAAATTACATACATTAATACAAATATTTTATTTGGGGGCTTATTTTCTGCTTGCTTTTTTTAATAACTATTTTTATTGAAGTATAGGTAATTTACAATGTTGTGTTAGTTTCAGGTGCACAGCAAAGTGATTCAGTTAGATATGTGTGTATATATATATATACATATATATATTATTTTTTGGATTCTTTTCCATTATAGGTTATTACAAGATATTGAATATAGTTCCCTGGGCTATACAGTAGATCCTTTGTGTTTATGTATTTTATGTATAGTGTGCATATGTTAATCCCAAACTCCTAATTTATCCCCCCCTGCCCCCACTATCCCTTTTGGTAACCATAAGTTTGTTTTCTATGGTATCACTTATTTGTGGAATCTAAAAAAATATGATACAAATGAACTTATTTACAAAACAGAAATAGGCTCCGCTTGCTTTTAAAATAAGACTGCCTCACTAAGACATTAGTAGCAGTGAGCTGTCCACATTGAGGGACCCATGCTTTGCTCCAGTCTTGCTTTGCCCCTGCTCCATTGCCTTGTATTATTTCTCTTCACTGCCACAGTCTTCTCATCTTAAATTCCCTTTGAAATTCACATCTGAAAACAGCCTTTCTAGACTTAATCTATATTGTTCTCTAGCAAAGAGTTGGCTTAATATGGACTCGCTTTCTATTTCTTTCTACTTATAACCAATTTGAGTATAATGCTTAAAGTAGTTCAATGTGTAGCTAGAATAATACCCACCATGTTTCTTTGATATGTGTGCCAGGCATATAATCTCAATCAACCCTGTGAAATAGAAATTGAAAATTTACTTTACATAATTTGAAACTGAAATGCTGAGATATTAACCTCTTCAAGTTCACACAGCTATGTTCAGCCAGCTCTATAATATTCCACCTGTTCTTGCTTTGTCTTCTTTCTCCTCCCTCAAGATTTAAGTATGGAAATAAATAATTAAGCCATTACTTAATGACTACTAGACACCAGTCACTAGGTTAGACATTTTTGTGTAGATAAAATGGAAGAAAAGATTCGTTTTACAGTTTCCATTCTACTTGGTCTTTCTTTAATCTTCTACACTTTTCACAACTGCCTCCTTATCAAGATTTTCAATTTCCTTAGCTTTTGTAACCTACCTCTCTCCTGATTCTTCTCTAAGATTCTGGTATTTCACCCTCCTCTCTTTGGATATTAAATGTTGGATTCCTCATGTTGCAATGTTCCTCTCTTATATATTCTTCACCTAGGCAATATCATACCATACCCACAGCTTCAGTTACCACCTATTGTGGGCTGAATTGTGTTCCCCCAAAATTCATATGTTGAAATTCTAAACCACACCCTATATCTCAGAATGTGGCTGTATTTCTAAATAGAGCTAATTAGTTAGCTAATAGAGCTAATTAGTTCTTAAAAGAACAAATTAAGGTAAACTAAAATCATATGGGTGGGCCCTAATTCAATATGACTAGCATGCATCAAAGAATATGGAATTAGTACACAGACACGCATAGAGGAAAAGATCATGTGAAGACAGCAGAAGATGGCCAGCTACAAGCCAGGGAGAGAGGCAGAGAGGCCTCAGGAGTAACCAACTCTGCTGACACATTAATCTTGAACTTCTAGTCTCTACAACTATGAAGAAATACAATTCCGTAGTTTAAGTCACCTAGTCTGTGGTAGTTTGTTATGGCAGCCCTAGCAGACTAGTATACTACTTATATGTGGATGATACCCAAATGTACATTTCTAAACAAGAGCACTTCCCTGAGCCCTCTTGATCTAGTTACACAACTGCAAGATATCCCTTCTTGGATGTTTCAAAACCACATCTGCAAAACCAAACTAATGATCTCTCCCTTCCAAAGAAGTTCATATTTCCAGTATTCTCTCTTTCCATCCACCTAGCTACAACCAAGCTTTACACATCTGTGTTACTTTCACATCTCATACATGGTCAAGTCCTGTCAATTTTGCCTCCTAATTGTCTGTTGAATGCATTCACTTCTCTCCATTTCTACCAAGTTGGTCTAAGCTAACATTGTTTCTCATCCGTACTATCGATATTACAGTAACCTTCTAACTGGTGTTCCTTGCTCTTAATTTTCAGTCTATTCTCCTTCCCACAACTCACTTACCCAATTAACACCCTTCATTCCACCCTTCCATTGATATATAAGAGTGATAACACTGACGATGGTGTACAAGGCAGTTCTAGCCAATTGGCTAGAAAATCAGTTCACCAAAAAGCCATTTGCTGAATTATGAGCATTTATTTTGTACTTTTCTTTTACCCCTTGCTCCTGCCCCTGTATCTGACCTTGAATCTGTCCCTACCCTTTTGTAAGCTCTTGTTTATGGCCACAAAATAACTGCTCCAGGAAAATCTACAGAAGCAGAGTAAACTCAAAAGGAAGCACAAACATAGAGATGGGACAAGACTAAACATTCCACAGGTGAATGGTCATTCGACCCGTTGATTTAGGAGAGTTGACTCTGGGAATCAATTTCTAGAGGCTGTCTTCTTCCCTCTGTCCCCCAAAGCTCTGAAAGACATGGGTATTTCCATGGATTTCAAGCTCATTTCATACCAACGTCTCCTCCACTGGCCTGTGAATTACATGTAAAGAGAGGAGGCTTTTTAAAGCTCTGTGTAGTTTTAGCTGGAGACGTTGGACTGCCTTGGAGACGATTCAAAGTGTGGAGGAGCATTTGGTTGTCATAGGAGACAGCATGGGTTTGAGACTTGGGTCCTGTCCTTCCATGGATGAAGACCAGAGATGCCAAATATCGCTCATTGCAGGCGACAATTCCACCCGATAGAAGTTCTATTTGTCAAGAGATTTGGAATGCATGAGCCTTATCACCTCAGGCCTTCTCCCTCCGATACTCTTTCCTTCTCTCTCTTTTCACCAACGTAATTTCTACTTAACCTTTAGATCTTGGATAAGTGCTACTTCACAGGAAAGTCTCAACCTCTCTAAATACTGATACATCACATTATACTCATAGCCCTGTGTGCTCACAGTTTTATAGTTAAATATTTATTCGTGTGATCATTATGTCTTCCCCGGAAGTCTGTCCAGCTTCAAGTGGACAAGAACTGCCTCTGATTTGGTAACAACTGTATCCCCAGCAACTGACAGGGTACCAGGCACTTGGAGACACTTGGTGAGTGCTTGTTGAATGTGCAAATGAATGAATGCATGAACGACACAGCCCTGATCTTAAAAGACTTGTTTTATGGCCGGAAATAGTGAACAGAGCTGATGATGAAGCACCATTGTTTTCTCTGTCTGTGGGCAAAGAAGGGGCACCAAACCAGTCTTGGCACAGTGAACCCCCTCTGTACTGAGAGAACAGCTAGAATAAAGATTTCACACAGACATGAATTTTAGTCCCGACAATCCCTCTGGATGGAAATTTTGCTTTGGAAAGGTGACACTTAAGGTGAATCACTTCAAAGAGGATGACTGCTTCAACTCTTTCTCTTAAAGGGCTCCCAAGTCAGTTCAATGTCAACCACATGCACCTTCTCTCTGCAGGGCTTGGACATCTATGGACTGTGGAATTTTATTTGCTTCTACTGCAAAGGGTCAGTGCTCTCTTACTGAACAAAAGATGAAGAGAGCAAGAGGTCAGGTCTTGGTCAGAGCAGGCTTTAGAGCTGGAGAGTGAAAGGACAGGGGATGAGGAAGAAGAGAAACAGAAGTTACTGGAGAGGAAGAAGAGCCAGGAATAAGAGCAAAATCAGCTTTATAGTTGTTCCCCATGGTTGAGAAGAAAAGCCTCACCGTGCTCTCATTTGCAAAGAAATCTGGGGCAGACAGACACCTAAAGATATTCATTATTTCCTTAAATCTTTAATTGAGCACTTCAAAAGATCACAAATAAGCTTTTTAAAAATATAAAGTTTAAGTTGAAAAGAATCCATAGAGACCAACAATATTGAATCGTCTGGTCTGAACCAGTGGCCTTATTAAAAACAGAAGGGGGTGAGAGTACAAAGACACATTCCTGAGTCACTGGTTAAAGGAAGCATTCAGACTTTCCTCCCTCTGTTAATGGGCTAAGAATGAACAAGAAAAACAGGGAGAGACAGAAGATTATGCTCTATTCAACTGTAACAGCAGGATGGAGATGTGCACTCTGAGTGGCAACGCCATTCCAAATGCCTGTGAAAATAAAATCAGGGAAATTATTGCCCATGCTCTGAGCTCTGCCTCTGTGCTTGCATATTCCAGCCCTGTTAAGACATGCATTCTCTGTGAATCAGCTCACCAATCCTACTTTTAGGTATTAGCTCCTGCCTAACACTGGATGTGCCCCCCAGGGCCTCAGCCCTCGATATCCTGCTCAGTGCTGCCCTGTGTGGTAGCTTGCCTTGCTCCTGATGCTGTCATGTTGGAATCTGCTCTGGTGCTTTCTCACTTGTGTTTGCTTTTATGACATCCACCCTTTCTCCCTGCCCTTGAGTCTCACTCATTCTCCTGAGCAGGAGTATTCATTGTCCTCCTAGCGGATGGAGCTCTGTCCAGCCTCTGCAAGGCACAAGCAAAGGAAAGGATCTCAGTCCAGCAACTTGAAATTTCATCACAGTCTTCCTTGCTGTCCACTGGGTTTGCTAGTTCTGTCTTTTAACACCATCTTTGTTTTTTCGGGATTTTTTTTTTTGTTTGTGCTTTTCAATGTAATCAAGCCCACAAGGGGTGTTTTAGAGTTCATCTCCCCATCCAGTGCCCTAGATCAGCTATGACAGAGGCTCTGGGTTATTCCTAAAAAGGTTTCTTGGGGGGTTCAAAGTCCTAATCCTGAACGTTACACCCAGAGCTGAGCAGTCATTGCCGTCTCAGAACCTTCTTGATTCTTTGCTGGGACTTCTACTCTTTTCTGAGGTCACCATGCTCTATATGGGCAGCCCATAGAGCCTGAGGTTGGGGATCTCATTACGCTGACTCACAGTTCTCCTGGACATCCACTAAGCCTCTTCTGACTGCCCCCTACAAGCCTAGTGCTCCCATTGGGTGGCTTTCCAACATGCCTGATGCAACTTGTGTATCTTTCTGATTTCTGAGAGACTACCCTCTCTGAACAAAGTTGTGGCACTTCCTGGGTTTCTGATAGATATTTCTTGGCTCTGTCCCAGCTCGGTTGATTACTGTATACAGACTACTTTTATTCATTGCCTCCTGCTTGTTTCTCCAGGCTTCTTTTGCTATCTCTGTTGACCTGTTGTGCTGCAGTCTATCTATACAATTCAGCACAGCTGACACTTCTGACCTGACCCTAGGAAATTAGTTAAAAGTAGTGAAATAAATTGTGTGTGTCTTATTTACTACTGTCTTCTCCTTCCACCAGCTGGATGTTAATGGCTCCACAGCAATAAAGATGGTGGAACCAAAAGATGGAAGTTATCCTTATAGATAAAAAAAGGTGTTACCCATCAACAGAAACACATTCATTGAGCAAGAAATAATTGTTAGTTTGTCAAAGCATTGCAATCTTGGTGCTCACTTGTTACCGTATAGTGGTTGGGATTTATTTTTATTGAATTCTACAATTTACTGGCCACTTCCTAGGAACTTTTACACACTCTCTTTCATTGTCCAGCACACTTGGATAGCAGATTATATAACTAATTTACAGACAAGGAAACTGACACATGAGTTTTTTATCTTACCTAAAGTTAAAGCAGAACATGTAAGTACCTATCACTTTAAATAAAGAGAACATTCTCCCCTCATTCTTTACCCTTCTCCTAATAAGAGAACACCTGTTTCTTTATCCTTTTGTTGGTCATATGACACAGCTTATTATGCAATTCCAGAACGAACGATACATTGGTAGACTACAAAAGTGATGAATTGAAGAATCCTTCAAGTCATGTCTGGATTGAGTGATCCCTACCTGACTATATTAGTCAGAACTGGTGCCCAGAAGAGCCTCCCTTAAAAACCTAAGTTATCTGGACTTCCTCTCCAACCTTTTCTGGACCCTGAGAGAAGGAATAATATATTTGAGTGCTGAGAGTTTAGCAGTGTCCCTGTGCTGGGTTTCCCTACTTGATAGTGTTAAGGAAGTCACTGCTCAGGCCTGCCCAGACCAGCAGACTTTCTTTTCTCTCCTTATCAGAAGGAAATATTCTTTCCGTGTGGTAGCCTGCCTTTCTCCATTTTCTCTGCCTATGGTTACATAGGATAATGAGATTCTGTTTAGTCGATTCAGCTGTTCCTCTTAAGGTTTTCCTGATATTGTCCTGATTTTAGCATTGAAACTGCCTATTCTGAGAAATTCCTGGGTCCTTAGATACCGGAACAGTTGGTCACCCTAAATCAAGGTCCACTTACAAGAATGGTGGTGCACAGCCTTGGCGTGTTCTCTTCTCCTATAATTTTCAGCTTTCTGTGAATGTGGTAGGGAATTGGTCAACAATGATCAAGATGATGATGATAATAGTGATAATATTAAGAGCTAATATTCACCAAGAGCTTACAATTTTGTAGCAATTACTGTAAGGATTTTACACCTAGTATCTTATTCCATCTTTCCTAAAACCCTAACATTAGTAATAATGCAATCCCTATTTACCACATGAAGAAACATAGGATTAAAGAAGTTAGGGACGTTGGTCAAAGTCTCCAGCTGGTTAGGTAGTGGAGCAATCTAATGCCTGAGCCTATGTACTTACCAACTGGTATATTTTGATGCTTCTTCAACTGGTTACTCAAGGGTCCGATATCTCAGTTGGAGCCTGTGTGGAGTGGAAGTGGATCCTGCACAACTTGACCTCAGGCTTTTCCTTGACTATGACCCAGGACTGAGTTTCCAGTGATATTCCACAGGGTTTTCAGAAGATATGGAAATAAGTTGCACTACATGACACTTTCAGTTTGTGACCAGATCTGTATTATTTCATTATCTTTAGTCTATTAGAGCTTACTAAAGATCTGATCATCTAATTAGTATTTATCTCTTTTTAAATAATTTTTCACATCTATGACTATGTAGAATCATGGTAAGATTGTTATTTTATTTTTTTAAAGAAGACAATTATTACCCTTTTAAAAATGAGAAAACTGAAACCTAAGAGGGAGAATTTTAGTGGATGAAAACGGTCTCTAAGAAAGTATTTGGACTTAAATTATCTAGACTAATGGTACATTTTTGATACAAATAAACAATGATATCTAGAGATATTAAATGATATACCTACAACCAAGTCCACGTGAGTTCCCATTTCCTTCCCCACTGGATCCCTTTGAGGTTCATCTTCATTAGCTTGTATTTCTAGGATCATAACAGAGTGATGGAATGTTACAATTCTTATGTTTTCATATATGTTGACATTGTTCAAAATTGGGTATAAAATAAATTGAAGAGAAATCATCTCCAAGAACACCTCAGTGCATAAGGTTCTGGGAAATTAATCCAAGAAAGCCTTTGCCATTCTTGGTACAATCCTTTGTAACAGATTGAATTGCAACAGATCAGGTGCTTGAATAAAGATGCCAGTTTACATCAAGCTGTTGTGGTTTGCTCTATCCTCTACTTAGAAAGGAATAGACCACATCATTCAACACTGGATCATCCACATGTGAGTCAAATAGGTGATGTAAAGGCATGTGTAGAATATCTGCTGAGGACCTCTTAGCTGTGCACTGGTTCTCTCATGCTTCTGCTCAGAAGATAGAGGGAAATAACTTCTTAAAGATAAAAGAATTCTGATGAAAGCTATCTTATTTTTTAAACCCTTGTGGAAATGGCACATGGTAGCTTTCTGGTCATATATTCCTATTGTGTGGGTGCCAGTCTGGAGGGGAAGAAGAGTTTGTACTTGAAATTATGCACCTCTAACCCTCCTCTGCAGGAGAGAAGAAAATCATTATAACAAAGGGCATTAGAAAAGGCCTGTCAGTGTGACTTTCTGATGATAGAGTCCAGTAAAACTGAATGCATGGTTAGGAAAAATAAGATTCTTGTCAGTTACAGCCCTCAATACCAACATTGTCTTCTTTGTTATTAAGAACAACATTGTTTTTGTTATTATTGTCTTAAGTTTGTTAAGAAATTAAACTATGTTTCTGTAGAAGAACCCTTTGTATTTTTGCCATTGATAGACTATCATCTTAAAAAAAAAAAAAAAAACCTGTTTGATGCCCATTGAAATTCAGTAACTGGCTCAAGTCACCTTTCTAGTCTGATTTTATTCTCTTATAAATCAGATACATACCCAGGCTTGGACTCTCCTCCTCTCCATTGCCTCAGAGAATCTATGTAGGCAATGCATCCTGCTCTTCCTTTTAGCTGACTTCCAAAGCAGACTCTTTATTTTCACTACAGTTTTTGCCCATGGTGTTCAGCTTGGTGTTTCAGTTGGTTCTTGCTTTCTAGTAGACCAGAAATCCAGTTCAGCTTTGCACTTCCTCTACAGCTGTCCCACTCAGTTCTATGTCAGCTGAAATATCCTAGGATACAAGTGTACTTCAGAAACTTCTCTTCAAGCACTTCAAGCTAAATCCTCATCAAGCTATATTTAATTGACCAGTTATTACATTCCAAGTGCCTACTACTTATTAAGCAATTTACTATGATCCACACACAACTGTGATTTACATATACTGACTCATGGTACACTTACACAATATCTACACGAAAGATGTCATGATTATTCACATTTTCTGAAGATGATGATCATGAGGTATAGCAAGGGTGATTAACCTGCCTAAAGTCACACAGCTAGTAAGAGGCAGTACTGAAATTTGGACCTTGGTAATGAGTCTCAAGGCTCTATGTTCTTCATCATTGGACCTTGCTACCCTTATATGTATTATGATATTTTATTCTGATTTTTAAATATCAGTATGTGAGTTTCTGTCCCAATTATAAAGTTGAAGGTATGACAGCTCAGAGAAATTGAAAAAACTTCTCATAGCCACACATCCAGTAAATAGCAGAATTGGGGTTTGAATCTGGATCTAACTAACACCAAATAACATATATTTTCCATTAAAATCCAAATATATCACCCGTTGTGGTTCCGTAACTTTGAAAATCATGTTTGGTATTTACTGGACTCTGCGTTAATGGTATTTATCTTTCAAGTAAATGTTTAAAAGCACTTAGCTCTCACCCTAAGCCAGGTGCTGGATAGACAGAGAGATGGACAACTCCCAGTCACTGACCTCTAAATATCAGAGCTATCAAAAAATAATGTGGTTTACTGATGCACAAAGTAGGAACCCCATTTTCTAAGGGCAGTTTTGTAGGATTCTGCAGTCAAGATTTACCAGAGAGCAAAGAAGTGGAAGTTATGGCACCAAGCCTATAAAATGGGTTTACACATTTTCCTGTCCATTTATTGAATGTCTCAAAAAAAAAGTGGAGCTATTAAAATTTTTTTGAAAGCTGCATCTTATGACTGTGGATTTCCTCAAGTCATTGTTGTGGCTTTAAACCCAATTTTTGATGTTTTGAGGACTTTCATGATTCCTGGACCAAGAGGTCCTTAAGACTACCAGTCTGTCTTTCTGGGCTCCTTGCATGCTGCTAGTTTAGTCATGTCAAGTGCTTTATAGTTGCCCAAGGGGCACACTGCTTCACATTCTGGCCTGTGATTCTCTCTTTCCTTCAGATGAGGTAGCCTTCTCTTGGCCTCTCTGTGAAAATCCAAGTCATTGATTAAAGACCAAATCAATTTCCATTACTTCAACAAGACTCCCATGCTCCTTCATTCAGTTAGTCACTCCCTACAGATTCTGGGCCTTGTGTTTCTTTCTATTATCATATTTATAATTGGTAATGAATTCATATATACATATCTGTCTCTCCTTCTAGGTTGTTAACCACCTAGAGCATGAGATGTACTATTATTTAGTGCATTATTTGGACTGGCTGTAAAGAATCTTTGGGCTTGGAAACCTCTTTAAGACTTTAAAATTGCCTGGGACTACAAGTCTCTGGACACAGTGAGGTCAGTTAGCTGGGTGAGAGCACCCACCAGTGTCCTGGAGCAAGAAATCAGGTCTTCTGGGACGGCAAGCCAGTCTGAAGCATGAAAGACAGGTGATGTGATTCTGAGCTAAAATATTCAGAGAGAAGTGAGAAGCATAAGAGATAGAAACTGAAAATGGCCACCAACTATGAAGACACCTGTGGGCCCTTAATTAGGAGAGAAAATCAAGGAACTAGGCCAGATGGGAGCATGTGTAGAAAAGAACTGGGTCAAGCAGAGGGGACTCAGGACAGGAATTACCAGAGCACACACCCCTCGTGTGTTGGTGCATATCCCTGTTGCTTGGGGAAAGTGTTGGGCCGGGGTAGGTTGGACTAACTTACAGATGGGATTCAGTACTAAAATCCTGCTGTTGAGGGAATAAGGCTTCTTTTTACATGTTCAAAGGCCTTTGCAAAATCTATATTCATCAAAGTGTGATGGGTTTTGAATCTGTTATAATATTACTACAGCCATCTCTCTATGTGAAATGCTATATAACATGCCTTCAATGGTTAACTTTTCTGAATTCTATAGCTAATGTCATAAGTGAATGACAATAGAAAGTATTTTTGAGTACTTCAAAATATATATTTTCTATCTAGCAAATGGGATCACATAAATCCATCCCTGAAAAGAATATCAAAGGTGAAAATAATATTTGAAATCTTTAAGATTTGGAGAAAGATTGTTGCTTTCTGGGAATGTTAAAGGGCATTTTTTTATTTTATATATTGCGGTGTAAACCTGAAAGATCTTTGTTTACATTTTTTAATGGGATTGTGCTAATTTTTTGTGAACGGAGAATGTATCAGTGGCACATGCTTAAATCATTTTAGTTTAGGGAATTATAAGAATTAATGCCAATCACACTCACTTTCTATAAATACAGGGGAAACTGACACTCAGGATGGACGAAAATCTTCCCATTTACCACCAAATTTATACACTCATTCATAGAATTGAGACAGGCTGGGATCTGGGACCTGAGGCCATTGCTGCAGTGCTTTCACCCAGACAAACGTCTCCTTGAGCAACAAAATACAAAGAAACTATAAGGGACTAAAAATAACTGCGTGCATACACAGTTGGGGCAAATTCTGGACAACAAGATACAAAAAGCCCAAAAATCCAACTGCCACTTCTGAAGAGCTGGGAAGAAAAGCAAGAGGTTGGGAGCAAAAGCAGGGTATTGCGCATGCCCCTTACACTCAACATCACCAAGAGCGTTGGGGGGAAACACCTAAGCCACCCCTCCGGCCCAACCCCTGGACCCACCCCTACCCTCACACCATATAAGGAACCAGCTGCCCCCAACACACACCCCACCAAGCAAACAAGGGAAACTATTACTTGCTTTTGTCCCCCCTGCTGCAGCAGGAACCCCAATAAGGACTTGCCTGAATTTCTTGTCTGGCCTCTTATCAATTTATATTGATTAAGGAAGGCCAATAACCCAGGTCAGTAACAGAATGAGTCTGCAGTGGGCTTGCAAAGACATGTAATTCATGTTGCTTCTCTACAGAAGAGGAAATCAAGGGCTATTGAGCTCATGTCATATAAACATGGACCTGGAATGAGAAGACCTAGGGCATAATTCCAACCCTGCAATTCACAATCTATTTGATCATAGACAAGTTTTTTAGTATATTTGAACCTCAACTTCCTCCCTGTAAAAAGGGAAGAGTATATTAAACCTCAGACACCTTGTGTGAGCAGGAAATAAAATGACAAGAATGTGAACATCTCTGATATGTTCTTCAGCATATATATGGGGCCTTTGTGTCTACTTCATCCCAGGATGCAAAAGCCTATTCCTTGAATCTCTCAGGAGCCACCCCATTTTGTCCGACCCTCCAAAAAGTCTTGTCCCCCTGCCCACTGAAAAGTCATTCAATCACACCTATCACTTCTCATATTTACTCGTTCTGATTTCTAAACCTGCGGGCTCTCATTTTACACTTGATACCAATATTAATTTCCTGTAGCTGCCACAACAAATTGCCTCAAATTTAGTGGCGGAGCACAATGCACATTTATTCTCTCACAGTTCAGGAGTCCAGAAGTCAGGAATCAAGGTGTTGCCAGGGCTGCTCTCTCTACAGCGGCTTTGGAGAAGAATATGGCCCTGCAGTTCTTACTGTAATCTCATTGACTGCTACTTGAGGACCAAGTGTCAAAATTATCTAGAAGACTGCTTGAAATATAAGTTTGCATCCACTATTATGAAGTACAAACTTTGCTTTGAGTATATTCTGTGCCTTAAGCAACTAGCTAATGATAGTAGAAAGTAAAAATGAGTGGCAAAACATTAGACTATGCATTGTTTATTTCACCTTTAGCTCAGATTTAAACCCTGCTGATGTTATGTGTTTTATAATACAGATAGTATAACTTGACAGTAGTACATGTTTGTTGGAGGTGCTTGCATTTGTCGTTCTGATGAGATGTGCCATCAGAAAGATTCAGTGATCATTTGTCCACCTTCTGTGACTGTAGCTGTGATTGTTTATTCTACCTTTGTGTTCGCAAATCCAACTTCAGCTCAATCCCTCTTAGGTCTGCAACTTTGATAATTTCAGTTACTTTGGCTGCATTTGTGTCTTTACTCTTTGATCTGAAATAGTCTAAAGTTTTCCAGACTAACACCTCCAGGATAAGTTCAAACCTGTTACTAGCATACACTCATAGACAGGATCCAAACACAGCAGAGTTGCAATAAGAATAAAGGATTTAAATATTAAATCACTTAGGTCAAATAGAGTTACCGTATGATCCAGCAATCCCATATATCTGGAGAAAAACATGGTTTGAAAGGATACATACACCCCAATGCTCATTGTAGCACTGTTTACAATAACAACCAAAACATGGAAACAACCCAAATGTCCATCGACAGATGAATGGATAAAGAAGATATGGTACATATATACAACGGAATATTATCCAAACATTAAAAAGAATGAAATAATGCCATTTGCAGCAACATGGATGGACCTGGATATTGTCATACTAAGTGAAGTAAGTCAGACAGAGAAATACAAATATATGGTATCACTCATATGCGGAATCTAAAAAATGATACAAATGAACTTATTTACAAAACAAAAACAGACTCACTGACATAGAAAACAATCTTATGGTTAAAGAAGGGGAAAGGCAGGAGGAGGGATAAATTATGAGTTTGGAACTAACATATGCATACTACCATATATAAAATATATAAGCAACAAGGACCTACTGTAAAAAAAAAATCAGAAAGATGAAATCAAATTGATTTGAAGAATAAAAAGGAAAAAAATGTAGAAGGAGGGTTTCCCTTTTCCTGAAAATAGAATATAAATTCCTTAATGATGTTTAATAGGGTTCCTGCCATAAAAAGTTTGAAAATTGCTGTATATCATGCATATTCACTTACTAAAGTGCCATTCTTATTGTAAAGAAACACTGAGCATGTGCCACTTGAATACAAAACCCATAGGACCCTACACAGTGTAGGATGTTGCAGATAATTAGGTAACCAAGAGATAAGAGACTTTAGCATGTGTTGTTATGGTAATATTTTAATCATTCAGCTTAATGATCTATAGTCCCGAAGTTTTTTTCCAGGGTGAGTGTTTCACTGTTCAATGTAAATGATCTTTGTTTAGTTGAAACTGTGATTGCCCTTGTATCCAATTAGAAATCTATATTAGAAAGGGATTACCACTCTTGATGATTTTTACCCAATCACTGCCCATTTGATGCCATTGCAGATCTAACAAACTCTTCCCCAAGCTCCAGTTAGCAGCATCCTGTGTGTTGGATCATGGAGAGGTGGGGCTGAGGCATGGAGAAGACAGAGTAGTTCCCCAGAGCTGATATGACTAGGTGTTTGCACAGATTTTTCACCCTGTCAATCTAAATGTGGGCTCTGACTTCAGGGCTAAGTTATGATTTTGGATTTGGGCATAAGACATATCTGTTCGAGTCTTAGTTCAGTTTCTTACTATGTGACTTCCCTAATATATCTGAGTCTCAGTTTTATCATCTATAAAAATAGGACAAATTTTTACCAATTCAATGATTGCATGAAATGACGAAACCCCCAGAAAAATGCCTATCCATGGCTTTCTTTCTTACTTTCAGTTCCTTCTTATTAGATCTTCATGTTAACGGTGAACACTTGTTTTAAGTATGATACTTATTTTATTTAAAACTATTTTCTCCCATATATGAATCCCCTCAGTTTTGGGCTTATCCCCTAAACTTCCCTGCCCCTTTCATGCAACAGGTAATAAGACTCTCAAGGTTGCTTTGAGAACATTCTCATACAATGGTATTTGAGGAATGATATTAAAATAGCAACTATTTATTAAGACCTCGCTATGTGCAAACATTGAGCTGCTATGTCTAGTTATCCTATTTAATTTTAAGACTTGAAGACTGAAATCTAAAGAATTTAGAGTAATATTTGCATTGTTAAAATGTATGATATGATGAGTAACAATGTAAAATGTACAGTGCTTACTCAGAAATAAAATATTGATGCAATAGAGAAAACAAATAAACAAAACTATGATCTTAGATTATTTTATTGCTACTTGTTGTGAAACCAGTTTGACTAGCTATTTCAATGCACATTGAGGTGCTTTTGTTGTAATGTCAGTTAAAAATATTTGTATTGCAAATACTGGACTATTTAGAAAATTGTTTTTACAATAGACAGATTTTGAGAGCTCTGGATGCCTTTATAAGAGGTAAGTTGCAAATTGTATTGGTTGATAGAATAACCACTGAAATGTAAATTTTGAGATTTATTTTTGAATCAAGACTAGGGCATCCTGAGCCTTAAAAAAAAGGGAGGACGCTGAAAATGCTAGGAAGCAGAGGCATAATTGAAAGAATCAAACCTAGTAATTTCCCAAAATGTAGAATTTGGGGTACAGGAGATGGTAGAAGATACATCTATCCTGGCTTGTTTAAGTGTTTTGATAGTACGTCAAGGGATTTAGAATGTGACATATGATGGAGACTCAGGTACATTTGAAGTACCTTGAAAATGACTAATCAAGGAAAATGCCATTCCATGCTTTACTCCTATAATGGAATGAAAGAGTAGGAATAGTCAGGAGGCAGTGACTCTTCAATATACTAGTCCCAGTTATAAATTAACAGGAGCCTTTCTTGATTGCTAATTTAGATAAATGGAAAACAAAAGATAAAGTCATTGAAAAGTAAAAGCATTTATTGTCCACATCATCCTTTTCATACATAAATAACATTTCTAGAAACTCAGAAATGAAAGTATTTGCAGATGAGTTCCAAGGATTATCACTGCTATTCTGAGCTGGACAATTTCTCAAAGGGGCCAAGACAGAGTGGGTCAATCTCCACAGCACCCCTGTACCAGATGTCGATTATAGGAAGTTCCTCTCATTGTGCTGCTGGGTTAGATGACCAACTTGTGTGTGCTTGTCTTTTCCCTGCTCACCTCACCACATGACACTCTCCCATTTGTACTTTCTCTTCTAGCCACAAGAGTCTTTGGAAGGATCCAAGAATTTGTCAAGCTCTTTCCTGACTCAGAGAGCTGCATATGCTCATATTTTTTTAACGATTTTTTTGAAGTATAGTTGATTTACAATGTTGTGTTATTTTCAGGCGTACAGCAAAGTGGTTCAGTTTTATATATGTATAATTTTTCATATTATTTTCCCATATATGTTATTACAGATTATTGAATATTGTTCCCTGTGCTATATAGTAGGTCCTTGTTGATTATATATTTTATATACAGTAGTGTGTAAAAAGACATTTGCAGCAACATGAATGGACCTAGAGATTATCATACTAAGTGAAATAAATCAGACAGAAAAAGACAAATATCATATGACATCACTTAATGTGGAATCTAGAAAAATGATACAAGTGAACTTATATACAAGACAGAAAAGAACTCACAGACATAGAAAACAAACTTACAGTTACCAAAGTGGAAAGGTTGGGGAGAGGGATAAATTAGGACATTTGGGAATAACATATGTATATGCTTTAAACTTTGTTTAAAAAAACACTGTCCTGGGGCTTCCCTGGTGGCGCAGTGGTTGAGAGTCCACTGCCAATGCAGGGGACATGGGTTCGTTCCCTGGTCCGGGAAGATCCTACATGCCTCGGAGCGGCTAGGTCCTTGAGCCATGGCTGCTGAGCCTGTGCGTCCGGAGCCTGTGCTCCGCAACGGGAGAGGCCACAACAGTGAGAGGTCCGTGTACCGCAAAAAAAAAAAAAAAATACTGTCCTGTTAATCTTATGGTTCGTGCAATTATGTCATTTAAATCTTAGCTTACATGTAGATCTTCCCTTATTATTGCCAAATCAGTGCCTCAGTTATGCTTTGCTTGGCATTTATCTCAGTGTGTAAGAATGAGTTTAACATATGTTTATCTGTTTAGACTGGGAGTGTTATGAGGTCAGGAACAATTCTGTCTCCTTCACCCATATTGTGGCAGCCTGTGCCACAATATATGGCCTGTTTTTCAATATGTGGCAGAGTAAATAAATGATGGGTGCAAGAGAGAAACACACAGTCACTCCTTAATATAGATGGCAATTTTTGATTAACAGAATCACTTGGAAAATTCCTAGAAATGTGTAATTCCTGGAGCAGATTCTGAGAGATTATGATTCAGGAGTTCAGGGCTCACTATCCAGTGTGATCCTAACTCAGCAACATGCCCATCTCCTGGGGCTTACTGGAGAAACAAGATCTCAAACCCCACCTCAGATCTACTGAATTAGAGTCTGCATTATAACCAGATTCCTATGTGACTTCTATGCATATCAACATCTGAGAAACAACATCAAAGTTGTTTACTAAATAATCTCCAGGTGTTTCAACCAGCAGCCCTGTTTGAGGACCACTAATCAAGAATATGACCAAATCAATGGAAGTAAAAACAAAAATCACCACTCGCTTCCCATCCCCAAGCAGAGCAGACATTACAATGTGCATTTATTCCTTTAACACAGCATTTGTGGGACAGAGACAAGATGGTAGAGGGAGTAGAAGGAACTTTAACTCACCTCCTCCCATGAGGACACCAAAATCACAACTAACTGCTGAACAACTATTGGTAAAAAAAACCCACAGCATTCATATTAAGCACCTGTTCTAATTAGGCAACACTGTAGGCTCAGAGAATACAAAGCAAAATCAAACATATTTCATCCTCCTGAAAGGATTTAGGTCTATACTTGGGAGATAGACTCACCAACAGTTGACAACATCTCACATAGGTATGGAAGCTTAACAAAAGCAAGGGAAATAATTTCAACTTGGAGCCTTATGAAAGCCCTCAGGTAAATGAACCTGGTGACACATCTTTATCCCTAAGGAGGTGTTCATATATCAGGCAGAGGTGTGGGAGATCCAGAGCAGACTGGCAGGATTGAAAGTCTTCAACCCAGATCTAGTGGGAGGCAGCTGTGAGCCTGGAAAGACCCTGGGATCCTATGATTCAGGGCAGAGTTTTTCCTCTGCCAGGTATAGCCTCTGCCCTCAGGAAGCCCAAAGCCCAGTAGAGGAGACTAAGTGAAAGAACAATTAAACCATAGAATAACAGATGCACAGACTTGAGACATTTGGCTAAAGGGTACCTAGATGTCAAGAAGGTGGAGGAAATGTTCATTGCAGCACATTTACAGTAGCCAGGACATGGAAATAACCTAAATGACCATCAACAGACAAAAGGATAAAGAAGATGTGGTACATAGATACAATGGAATATTACTCAGCCATAAAAAGGAACAAAACTGGGTCATTTGTACAGATGTGGGTAGACCTAGAGACTGTCATACACAGTGAGGTAAGTCAGAAAGAGAAAAACAAATATCGTTTATTAACACATATATGTGGAATCTAGAAAAATGGTACAGATTAACCAGCTTGCAAGGCAGAAATAGAGACACAGAAGTAGAGAACAAACGTATGGACACCAAGGGGGGAAAGCAGGGGCGGGGGTTGTGGTGGGATGAATTGGGAGATTGGGATTGATATATACACATATTAAAAAAAAAATCGTTATGGCAGGTTGGTAAAGGCTAACTAAATAACCTCATCAGGTTATCTACAGCCTTCATTTAGATAAAAACAATCAATTGAAACACCTGCCCTGACAGCAAGATTAATTTTGCTTTTCCAAATATGTGTTATGAGCAACCATACTTCCAGGAGATGCTTCCCAAAGGAAGAACCCTGGGGAAAACTAAGTATGGGAAATGCTATATGTTAAATGTATCTTATGATCAACACATACTAGCATAGTAAAAGTTTGTAGTAAAGAAATGTTAAAAAAGAAAAAAAAAAAATAAGGTGGAGGAAAAAGATATTCTAGGCAGAGATTCCACCACACTTGAAGGTTTAGAGATGAGGTAAGGCTTTATTTTTTTTTTTTTTAAGGAAAAGCAAGCACTTTTCAATGTTTCTAGTGTATATGAGTTTCTAGTGAGGCAGATATAAATCTGCAAGGTAGGAAGGAGCCAGAATATGTAGGACCTTAAACGCCATGCAGAGAGCTTGGATTTTACTGTTTGTCAGTGGAAAACCTCCAAAGAATTTTAGGTAGGAAAGCCCTATGATCATATTTGAATGTTCAGCCTTGTTAGGAAAGAATTGCAGAGGAGCAGGTAAGATGTAGAGATCGGATGGGAGGCGCTCTCAACTGTCCAGGTGGGAGATGGTGGGAATTGAATCCTGGATATGAGTATAAGAAGGAAACAGATATTACTCAAAAAAGAATTCTCAAAGTCTTTAGACGGAGACTTTTTTCCTTTGTCTGATGTAATTCATAGGAAGCTGGTTGCTGAATTCCCCACCTTATGGAATAATTTATTAAAAGCACAGTTAAAATGCAGTGGGACTGAGTAGGGGGTAAACGGAACTGCTTATCAGCAGTCCAGATAAAAAAGGAAGAGGGGTGGGACTTCCCTGGTGGTGCAATGGTTAAGAATCTGCCTGCCAATGCAGGGGACACGGGTTTGATCCCTGGTCCGGGAAGATCCCACATACCATGGAACAAATAAGCCCCTGTACCACAACTACTGAGCCTGCGTTCCACAACTACCGAAACCCACCCACCTAAACCTTGTGTTCCGCCACAAGAGAAGCCACTGCAATGAGAAGCCTGTGTACCACAACGAAGAGTAGCCCCCTCTCACTGCAACTAGAGAAAGCCAGTGCGCAGCAATGAAGACCCAGCACAGCCAAAAATAAATTAATTAATAAATTAATTTAAAAAAAAAAGGAAGAGGGGAAAGTTAAGAGAAAATCTAATAACGAGAGAGATTAAATAAACAAATAAAAAGCAGACCCAGGGACTCGAAATCAGTAGCGTAGCATTTAGTCTTAGGCAAACATCCCCAGATAGCTCAGTCCATCAACAAACATGGACAGACAAGAGAAAGAGATACTCCTGAGGAGCACAAGTCTCTTCAGGAAAAGAGCAAAATATGTTCATGAAGGCAGGGGTGGGCGGGAGCCTTATTTAACTTAAGTACATTTCCATTCAAAATCCTTCAAAAGAAAGCTTATTTGGGCACTTCTAGGTACACATGGAAAGCCCTGCAGCTCTGCAGACCCCTGAGCCCTGGCCCACTTCCCTTCCCTTTGACCTTGTCAACTGCAAAAACACGCAACGTGGTATCTGTGAGCTCAGCTTTACTTGGGGACTCACTGAGGACAATAGTCCAGGAGACAGCCTCTCAATAGTGCTGAAGAGCTGCTCCAAAGAGGTGTCGGGACAGGTCAGTGTATATATAATTCTGATGAAGGGGTGTACGTGCAGCCAACACACATCTCGGTAGAATGTTGCTGCTTGTCACTAGAAGCAGATGTCACCATTCATGTGCTTTCCTAAGAATGAGAAGAGGCAAGAAATGGGGTTCATACAATATTCTCCTGAAAATATCTAACTATCTGAAGGCCTGTTCTGCCAGTTTTTCCCAGAGCACAGAGTGCCTCCTTCCTGATCTCCACCCTGAACTCCTTTCAGGGTATGTTGAAGGACTGCAGTGGCTGGTGACTTCATCTCCTTGGAGAGCTGGGTGGCAAGCAACATCCTTTAGTCGACGACCCTAACTCTGGAAAAGAACATAGTATTTGGAAGCCAAGTACCCAGAGGGCTCTGCTCACTGTAGTACTCTGAGGTAAAAGCAAAGCAAGTACAGGTTGAGATGTCAGCACAGAAGCAATATTACCCCGGTATAACCTGCTGTGATTTCTGATTACAGTAATCAGGAATGCCAGGGTGAACGAAGCAAAGAGGGCTGTTGAAAATACTGTGTCTCTGATAAAGGGAAATAGTCAAGTTGCAGCTTTTCAGCTTTAGGGTTAGAAAATAAAGACTGGTTACATAGTTTTTGTGCTTTCTCACAAGCCTGGGGGCGTGCGGGGGGTGGGGGTATTAGTGCTGAGTTTGTATCCTAAATTAGCAGATTTCTGAAGCTCTGATAGAGAGGTGGTGATAATTTGGTAAAATGTGTACCCATAGTGGAAGGGAGACATATTGAGGAAAAGGAGAGCAAAATGCTACAAAAAAATTTAAATTACAGTTTAAAAATTTCTAAAGCTTAGGAATTGTGATCTTTCTGGGAATGTATCTCTTTTTAAAACCCTAGTTATGAAAGCAAGGGTGTAGAGGTAAATTTCAAATCCAAGAGACTATAGTAAGCCCTCTGTATCCATGGGAATAGATCTCCAGTTGGTTGAGTCTGCAGATGTGGAACCCACGGATACAGAGAATCCTGTACTGCCCCGTTTCATATAAGGAATGTGAGCATCTACGGATTTTGGTATCTGCATGGGGTGAGAGGGTGGGGAAGGGGTCTTGGGACCACTGCCAGAGGATACTGAGGGCCAACTGTATTTGGAAGGTAAATCTTCCCAAGAGGAAGTCTTGTGAAAATGTCGTCGGTTTACTAGAAAATTTGCAGCATTGCAATAATAGTTGCACACACTCCAGCTAACCATTTTGAGCATTTACTGTGTGCTAGGCACTCTGCCTCTGTTAGCTAATTTTACCTTCCCTTAAAAGGAAAGAAACATTAACTTCCACATTTTACTGATGAGAAAATTTTTGTGTTGAGGGTTGAATAACTTAAATAAAGCCACATAGCTAGTGAGTGATGGATTGGTAGCCTAGCTCCAGGTTGCCTGCTGTGAACACTAACTTGGATTAGTTTATTTCTCAAAATTAATTGCAAAATGTGACAAATGCTAGGGGAAGAAAAGCTCCTGAACTTGATGTTACAATTTCTATATGAAGCTGGGAAGCACATCTAGTTAATCTGACCAAATCACTGCCGACAAAACAACCATGATCAGATTCAGTCTTCTAAAGAAAATCACTCCCATATTGTTTTTGTCCAGTTCAGAATCCCTTAACAGCTGTTCCTTCTCTGAAGGAGGAAGCACACACCCGTGAACCTGGTTTGTATTGCCTTCACAGTCTGGTTACAATCTATCCAGATTCAATGATTTGTGATCCCCTTACATTCATATATGTTCCTATACTCTCCCTCAAAATCTCTGCTCCAGCCTCAGTGAATTACTACTCTCCAAAAAGAACTTTGTTTGGGGGCTTGTCCACTGTCAGAATTGGGATTGTTTTTGTCGCAAAAAATACCCATTTTTGTTTCCCCAAAACATCACAGTGGGCTGGAACAACGGTGGACACAATAATTCATAGGATTGTTCTAAAGATTGTCTGAGAAGGTGTGTTTCATTAACTGCCTAGCCAACAAGGGGTGGCTGGTTATTCATAATAGTTAAATGATTTTGTCAACACAGACTGTGTATTGAAAATGACCAGAGAATTCAGACTAAACATCTTCCTGAGCCTAAAATGTTTGGGTTTGTTTTTCACGTTAATGACATTCAGCATCTAACTGCCCTGTTGAGAGGACAATTTTAATTTTGTTACCTTTTCCAGACCAGAGATGATTCTAGAATGTCTCTAGCTCCATTTATTGAAACTCAACTGTCTATAATCCATTTATTGAAGACACAACACTAAGAACTTCAAGTGTATCGTCTCATTTAATATGCTCAAGTATCATACTCATACATTATTAATTCCACATTTTTACAGATAGATAATATGTCACTTTCCCCTTGTCATCACAATTAGTATGTAGCAAAGCTAGTATTCAAATAAAGGTTTTCTAACTCTAAAATTGTGTTTTTCCAGTAAATCAGATTGTCTTTCTTTGCCACATGACTAATCCTTCATTATGTAAAGCATCTGTAAATTCTAGCTCACCCTTGTGGTAAAATAAGGCCCTTTTGACAGATTTCCTACCATGATGTTTCACAGGCAAATTGGTTTAGGTTGTGGATTAAACAGGACAGTTCCTGGGGAGATTATTCTAGCCCCAGATTTAGCATCTCTGGTTTTTTTCCTATAAGCTTCCAAATATTAATTGCTGAATAGCCAAGCCCCAAAAGCAATGACTTGTGAATAGTGTAATGTAGAGAACTAGGCAAATGCAAGTTTCCAATCCTGCTCTCTGTACATATTTCTTTCTGGTTCAGGTCCTTCTGTCAACTCCATTCAATAAATATTTCTGGAGGGCACACCTTATGCCAAACTTCTAGAAACTGAGGTTACAAAGGTTAACAACACAGAATGTACTTTCTCTAGGAGCCAGTAGCATACTGAGGTGCTTATTGCAGAGATCAACCTGTTACAAAATAGGATTGGGAACAATGACTCTGCAGATGCTTCTCTGCAGGGGATTGCCACAGTCAAACTAGTTTGGAGCATGCTATGTGCCATTAGCTCTTCCTTGATATTTGTAGTGTCAATTAACTTATTAGATATCCTGCAGTGAGGAAATTTGTTTTACTTTATTTAGGTCTGGTTTTACACAAAAGACCTAAGACTACAGAGACTTTATTTTCCCCCTTGCAACATGTAGGAAAATTATATGAAATTAGAGTCCCTTCAATGCATTTTTAGGAAATAGTAACCTAAAATATTTTACCAGGCTCATAACCAATATCTCTATGTCTCTTCTCCCTTATCTAAACAATCTTTTACACAATTGTCAAGATTGTCTTCCTCAAAGAGTGATCAGATTATGCAGGTTATGATATTTGGTTTGAATATCAGATCAAGTACATACAAACAAACAACTCAGAGTCTACAATTCTGCAATAAATTCTAACACATTATCAGAGCCTTTTAGTTTAGTTGTTTTTTTTTTTTTATTTTTTTCTGTCAAAGCTGCTTCCCTAGCTTTATGTCCTACTGTTCCTTTAGTCACACAAGCTTAGTGAAATGATACTATTCTCCTTTCCCACAAAGCCATCATAACACACGTATATCCTTAATGTCGGTCACTAGAATATTCCTTTTCTCTATCTCTGTCTCTATGTTTATTGCAACTTAAAGGGAGAAGAAAGTGATGCTCCAGTGTATGCTGGTGGCCTAAATTAATCTGAGGAGGTTTTTTGGAACAAATGAAATAAGATATTATTTTCTTAAAAGATGGCTAAATGAAGTTTTTACTGGCTGATTTAGTGAGACATAGAATTTTGCTTGAGTTGCTGTACATTATATTGCCAGAAAATAGATTGGAAATGTCAGTGGCTTGTTTTAGTGTAAATTCTCCACGTGTTTGGTGAAACACATTGGCTTCCAAGTGACAGACAGTGTATTTTTAACTTGATATATATCCTCAAGTCATACCTAGTAGGGACTTATTGATTGTTTTCAGGAAATGCTCTGTGAAATGTTTTCTCATTTAGCTAAAAATAAAGCTCAGCTTTCAGTAAGATTTTTTTCCCCTTTTCAAGTAGAAAAATTTGTTGATCATGGTGGTTATTCTCAAAGTTGATCTTAAACCATTAGTTTTAAGTCTGTAAAATCTGGAGACCTGAGTGGAAAAAAAAAAAGAAAAACTTATTAAAAAAGCTAATAATGCTAATTTAGAAAAGAATGTACCATTTTTCCTACCATGTTAATATAAATACAAATATGGTTAGTATTACACCAACTGTATAAAATTTGCAAATAAAAATGATGTAAAAAATTAGAAAATATGGATCAAAATTCATATTCATCAGGATTATTCTCTAATTAGTTTCCAATTTATAAAGAAATGTTTAAACAAGATTGTGGCTTAGTCCCAAGATGTGTTTGCATTGAGAGCTTTTGTTTCATTGTTTCTCCTCATGAAACCTAAACAAATTAGCTTTCATTTATGCTGTATCACTTGTTAAAATGCTATGTTCTCTACAATGAAATAAGGTTTAATATTTTTTTTTAATTTATGTAACTACAATTACTCTGTTTCTGACATTGTTATAGACAAAAAAAAATCACCATATTTAAATAAGCATGTTGGAGATTAGTCTAGTGTTTATGACAAAAAAAGTATTTCTTACATGCCAGCATAGCTCATACTCATGTCCCAAGAAAATCACAATTATTAATTCAGGATACTTTTGTTATTACATCCAACTAGCTAAAACTATGTAACTTTGTGAATTTCAAGGATCTTCTCTATATCAATGTGTAACTATGAATAGTGGAGTGATGGATACTATGCTTTTCTTTCTGCTACTTTTCTGAGCTTTCCAAATTGTCATAAGTAAGATGATGAGTAGAACCACTTTAAAAATATTTTAAAAAGAAACTAAGGTGTTACTTTTTTTTTTTTAATTGAAGTATAGTTGATTTTAAATGTTGTGTTAGGTTCATGTGTACAGTAAAGTGATTCAGTTTTACATATGTATATATCTATTCTTTTTCAGATTCTTTTCCCTTATAGGTTATTACAAAATATTGAGTAGAGTTCCCTGTGCTATACAGTAGGTACTTGTTGGTTGCCTATTTTATATATAGAGAGTAGTATGTATATGTTAATCTCAAACTCCTAATTATCCCTCTCCCACCACCCAAGGCCTTACATTTTAATTAGGAGATATCTAGGAGATTCTTCAGCATGGTTTGTCAACATACATATCATTTCTTTGTATATAACACATATATCATTGCATGAGAAACAGATATTCTACCTGTGTAATACAGCATGTGTTTTCACAACTGTTATGGAGACGGAATGTAGCATGTCAAATGTACTTGCAGGACATAATAAGCAGGGAGCTAGAATTAGCATCTTTATTGTTTAAAAAAATAATTTTGTAAGGGTTATCTGCCAGGCTGCTTTCAGCTCCATTCCTGACTTTCAGCTATGCTGCTCTCTATCACAAAAACCACATTTCCCTGGAGGCCTTGGCAGCTGGCTTCCCATGGGGTTCAGCTAATGGACAATGCAGGCAGGTGATCTGAAGGCTGCCTCTGTCTGTGACTGAGTCCATTCTGTAGAAGAGACCACAGGTCCTCCGCTATGGCTCCCAGGCCACGTGATGGCCACATTGTAGTCCAGTTTATGCCAGGTTTCATGAAGCTGTCTCCTCTCCTGGTACCTCCATTTTTAGCACCACTGATTTACTGTTTTGTTAAAGGTTAGGTCCCTCTCTTGTCTCCATCTGGTATCCTGTGTTAAATTTCTTCTGTTTGTAGTATGTAGATGGGTTGCTATTTTCCTGACCCTGACATACACACCAATCATTTGTGCCACACTCCACAGCCACCCTAGAAATCCAGCCACCATGACTTTCTTTTAAATTTGTGAATCCCTGGTATCCTGGGTATTTGTGTTGATTACTTTAAGGCTACTATTCATTGGGCAGCCACAATGTACCAGGCATCGTAATGAATGTCTGCCAGCCTACCTGTCTCTCTAACATCATTATCAAGAGACAATTGTCCCATGGGGCATGGGAGAGGGATGGAGTGGGAGTTTGGGATTAGCAGATGCGAACTATTACATATAGAATGGATAAACAACAAGGTCCTACTGTATAGCACAGGGAACTATATTCAATATCCTGTGATAAACCATAATGGAAAAGAATATGAAAAATAATGTATATATATAAATATATATATGTATAACTGAATCACTTTGCTGTACATCAGAAAGTAACACATTGTAATCAACTATACTTCAATAATTAAAATAAAAAAGACAATTGTCCTTATTCTCTTCACTCCACTCATGCTGGTTTTCTTTCAGATCATCAAATACACACATTTCTTTTTACCTCCATGCATTTACACATGCTGTTCACTGGGTGGAATGGATTCCCACCCCCACCCTTGACTCCTGGAGCCTCACTTATCTCTTATTTCTCAAGGTAAACATTGCTTCTCTGTGAAGACTTCCCTGTTTCCCTGCTGTACACTGTCATTCTACCATTTACTTTCTCCTGGTAAGACATATAAAAATAATTAATTTATGGTAGGATTTGTATCATAATCTTTCACAATACCTGTTAAAATATAAGGTAAAGGAAGGCTAAGACCACATCCATCTAATTTTAACCTGTGTCCCTACTAGCTGTCAAGACTCTGATGCATGCAAAATTAGCGCTTGATAATATTTGTTGAATAAATTATTTAATTTAGTCTTCTCAACATTCCTTTAAGATGGGTATTAGTCTTCCTACACACACACACACACACACACACATATATTTAAATTCATTTTACAGTGTTTGAGTAGGCTGCTACACAGCATGAATTATTTTAAATGCAGAAGATAAAACAATGATCAAACAGACAAGCATCCTTCCACCATAAGACTTACATTACAGTCGGGAATATATACAATAAGTGAGTGAAATACAGAGCCTGTCAGATGATTATAAGTAATATTGAAAATAAAACAGCGAATCAGACTAGACAATGCCACATAAGGACAAAGTGTTATTTTGAATAGGAAGTTTGGGAAGACCTGCTTGATCCTGGGACATGTGAGCCAAAAACTAAGGGAGATGAGACAGTAAAACAAATGGATAGAAGAAGGAAAAGAGTTACAGAAAGAGGAAATCTCATTCATTTTAGAAACAAAATAAATATATATTTTCAAAGAAGTGAAGTAAATGTTCTGAGGTATGCTCACAAAGCCGCCATACTGACACTGGGTTTTGGTGAAGGAAAATACAGCATTTATTGTAGAGCGCCAAGCAAGGAGAACGAACAACCCATATTCAAAAGACTTAACCTCCCTCACAGCTTTCAGGGAAGGATTTTTAAAGGCAAGGTACATCCGAAACTAACACAACATTGTTAAGCAACTATATTCCAATATAAAATTAAAATAAAATAAAGACAAGGTAAGGGAGAGGGTCGAGGGGTGTGTGATCATCTTGTGGATATCTTTCTGAGTGAGGTAACAGACCGGTACTTCGGGAGTCAACATCATCAACCTTTTGATTCCAACTGGTCTCGGGTCTATGTGCTGGTGGTCAGCATGTATTTAACTTCCTCCACCTGGTGGGGGTTTTAGTGTCTGCAGAACAGCTCAAGGATATAATTCAGGATATTATATATAGCCCTTGAGGAGGAACTAAACGCCCTTGACTTTGTTTTATGGTTAAACTATTATTATTTTGTCTTGCTTCATTGTTTTCCTTTGTTTCTGCATTTTCTCACTTCTCTGCTCTTTGGAATTCAAGGAAGGCCTAGGAAGCTAAAGATTTCCTACAAACAAGAGGCAGGGGACGTAGGGAGGGTCTGTACCTGGGAAGGCCATGCAGGGTCCTGCTCAGTTTCAGTTATAGGGAGTCTCTATTTGTAACCAGTTTAGTGTGACTTCAGGCTGGTGCTCTATTTAACCCCATTATAATTTCACATTCTGGCATCTGGGACATAAAACAATTACAAAAATTTCACCAAAGTTATATCAACTTGAGGCACTTGGCCATAGATGTATTCCTGCTCTCCATCCTGCCATATTTCACAAAAGAAGGAGCAAGTGCACACAGCATTAAGGATAGAATTCAGCTTCTGATTTTAGACCATTTCAACTAAAAAAGTTACTTTGTAGGTGTTTATTAGTAGTGGGGTTAAGACACCAGCGATGATAAAGTAAACTGCTCAAGAAAGCCAGTGAATTCTGAACTGTTTCAGAGCTGTGGGCAGACCCTCACCATTGATCATGGAGGGGGCACAGAGTGTGTAGTGTTGTATCTACAAACGTCTACAATGCTGTGCAAAGAACGTAGACTCTTATGTCACCTTCATACACAGAGGCATTATTAGACCATCAAAATAATGTGTTTCAAGCCTTGACTAGTGAAAAGCTTGTGTTTAGTTCTCTGTCTTTTAAGTTAACTGTGGCATTTCTTAAAATCCTTTTGATGTCTTAAGAACCACTAATGAAGACAGATAAATACAAGGGCCCCTGGAGGCACAACTGTGATGGTTTACATCAGATTGTCTAGCTGTATAGTTCCTTTATTCAGGAAGGTCTTAGTACCACTTTTGGGCATGTGCTTTCCTGTGATGTCCTGGGGTCCCAAGATTAAAAGGAAATATCCAACTTAATTAAAATGATGAGGTTGTGAGTGGGGTGGAGAATTGGAATTGGTCAGGCTTGGGTTTTTGATTCTAGCTCCAGCATGGACTAGTTTTCAATGCTTTATCCCTCTGGGCTCCACCTGTAAAATGCAGACACTTGTATCATTTAAATTTGAAGGTTATTCGAAGGACCATATTGATGATCCATATTAAATACGTTAATTCTATGGCCATGTATTAGATCTGTGGCAAAGGGTGATGCTGTGTCCTGACATTATTCAGGACAAGCAGCTTAGTGTGGAAGAGAATCACAAGGTACTGTAGCTGAGAGAGCTAAACTATGTCTTCACTATTCCAAGAAATAGCACTGTGCTTAGGGCGCCGTAGTGCAACCTACTCGATTTGTTTATTTTGCCACTGGTAATTAGGAGGCTAGAGCACAAGATTCCAAATTCCCCTTCAGATAAAAAACAACCAAACAAAAATCCCATGGTTCTCTAATTTATATCCTCTGTGCATTTGTATATTGTGACATCATGACATTTACAGGAAAATGCTGTCTGAAGCTCTTGAGAAATTCTAACATTCTACTCCAACACATAGTGAAATCAACTTTCATTAAAAAGCATGCTCCATCTGGGAAAGAGCATCATTTCCAATACTAAATCTATAATATTATCCAGATCCCGGCTTTAAAAAAAGGTAATACTTCGTCAGATAACCCAGATTGCTTTTCCCTCTGATTTTGATAAAGCAAAAATAAATTTTTTATTAAATATTAAGACCCATGAAATAAGAGCAATCTCCTTTCAGAACCAAGATTAAAAATCTAATGGGGCTTTATCTTCCAAGTTTTCACTCAAAATTTCTATCTAACTTTTAAAAAGCCTGTCTGTATTAATGAGGTTGGAAACTTCAGACACTTTAACATCTATTTGCTGGAGAATAAATAACACTTTACTTGGGAGTTCGGTTTTTTCCTGTGTCACTGTTATACAGGTCATTTGACAGACCTAGAGATACATTCGTGTATTTCAATTATTCTCTGTTCTTACAAACACTTTACTGCCTCCTCTGATTCACTATCGCCCATAGTTATATATTTTAAAGAAAAGAGAAAAAAACCTATATAACATGATTTTTACTTTTACAAGAATCGTATAAAAATATAAATTTCAGGTATGTGAACTCTCCCTTCGGAATTTCTATTCTTCTATCTGGCAGACTGCATGTCTTGTTTTATAAATTGAAGCAACTATATACTCCAAGCATTTATATTTGTACTTCTTCACTTTTGTACTCTAGTTTAGCTTATGTTCTGGAAAATGGGTATTCCTTAATGTTTACCTTTCTTTGCTTCTCAGTAGCATTAATAATGGAGATGTAAATGTGGCAATGAAACTTCAATGTGATTTATGACTTATATCACAGACAAAAAGTTAATGTGCCTAAGATACAAAAGTAATACTTGAAAAGAGAGAAGAATATGGTAAAAATGTCAATACTCCAATAGAAAATGGGTCAGAGATATGAGCATATATTTTATAGAAAAAGAAAGGTTGGCGTGCTTAATCATATAAAAGGATTTTGAAAAAAAAAGATTTTCAAACTGGGCAATAATGAGATAAATAAAAATTTTAAATACAGTGATATATAATTTCTATTCCAACACATTGGCAAAGTCTAAAAGTTGACCACATGCTTTGGTGTTGAGACAATGGGGAAATAGTGCCAGTGGAAATGCAAAATGATCCAATGCATATAGTGGAGAATGTGGCATTGTTAAAAGATTTACCTGTGCATTAACCCTCTGATCCAACTAATTCCTACTTTAAGAATATATTGCAAGGCAGCCATGTATCATATCATCACCTGGAAGGGATGTCCCTGCTCAGGACATCTGCATCAGAGCCCCGAGCTCCACCCCCACCAAAGATCCCACTTGCACCATGGCAGTCCCCAGTCAATGGGGGAAGGCGGTGGTCTGTCAAGTGAATCTGGTGAAAAAAAAAAAAAAAAAGAGAGAATATATTGCAAGGCATATGTTCAAGGTATGTATGCACAGAAAACTTATTTTTTACAGCAAAAGAAAGAGATATCCCAAAAGTCCATTATAAGGGAAAGGTTGAATAAACTCTGGTAGATCTATAAAAATGAGAATAGGCAGCTATATAAAGGAATGTGAAATACCTCTATACAATCCTATGAGTGATGTCCTAAATATAAGGGGGAGAAGGAGGAAAACAATGGGGAGAAGAAGGAAAACAATTTGGAGAAAATTGAATAGTTTACTATAAATAAATTTAATCATTTACTAATTGACTATTAAGTAAATGTGTGTAGTGTCTTATGTATGTAGATACAAGCACACATACCAAACATGGTTACATTTATGAGAAAAACAATGAAAGTATAAACCATAAAATTAAACAGAAAGTTAATTTTGTAAGGAAGAAGGGAAAAGGGTGGAGGTGACAGGAATAGAAGCTAGAGTTCTCTGAATATGTAATGTTTTCTAAATTTGAATTTGTAAGCATGTGATTATTTTGCATAAGTATAAATAATATACAAAATAAAGCAAAATGAAACAAACCCACCTAAACTTGTTTCAAGTTGGTGACATAATTGAATCAAGAAGAATTATTTCAAAGTATATAAAACACAATAATTTTACTGTTATCCCAGTGGATTATACCATAAGGAAAATGTAAACTGCAAAACAAAATAAAACAAAACATTAACTAGTTTAGTAGACATATTGTCAAAGGCAATGGTGGTAAAATTATCCTGAGAGTGTTGAGTATATATTGTGAGATAAAGTAATGAGTAATATCCTTGTCATTGAGGATCAGGACAAAGTAGGTATGAGGTAAGGTCACTGAAGCTCAGTAAAGAACATGCAGTTGTGAGCTTGAATTGGGAGTACCAGTATGGACTTGTGATGTTTTAACTAATAAACACCAACTAACTGACAAAATTAGAATACTTGATTTGCAACTCCTAATTAAGTAGTGTACCATCCACACTGCCAACATCACCACAAAGACAATTCACTAAATTTTGCATATTTCCTAATGGAAATATACCACCCACGTGTAAAGGATTTTTACCAAAAGCTCTAATAGTCCTATAGGATGCAAAAACCAAGTTACAGGAAATTTGGGGAAGTGAGAACACATTACATGAGATCAGAGAGATGACTATGAAAATTTCACATGACAAATATTTGATTTCTTCAATAAAAATTGCAAGGGAAAGGAAAAAGATAGAAAATAAATCAATAATTCAAACAGAACTTGAGACTTATCAACCAATTGCCATTTATTTGAAATCCAAATTTAAACAAGCAAACTTTAAAAAAAATGACAGGAAAATTTGAACATTTAAATCACTAATGATATTAAAAGTCACTGCTAATTTACTTATAGGTTTGAACATAGTAATGTGGTTATTTTAGAAGAAAAAAAAAGTCTTCTCTTTTAGAATACATGCTGACATGTTTACAGATGACATGGTGTTATATGCGATTTTCTTCAAAATAACCGAAGTTGTGATGAGTGGGTGATGGTATAGGTGAAACAAAACTGGCCATGACTTGATAATTTTTGTGTTCATTTATGAGTATTTAGGAGTTTATTACAGTTTTCATGCTGTTTCTTATGTTTAAATATTCCGTAATATAAAACAGAAAAAATAACCATTGTATCATTTTTTTGCACTTTGAGTTATCTCAAATATGGATGAAATAATTAACTCGTAAGGTGTTATGAATAAAACTCAAATAATGATCCCCAGACTGAAAAAATTTCCTAACCACCTGGCCATGTACTATCTACATTATTTTTCCTATATGTTTACAGCTTTTTTTCTAGGAGTACATTGTTAAAGTAAAAATCCTCCCCTAAGAAAACAAAAAGAAATAGTCATCCCAACTTTGTGAGAATTCTACCATCAGAGTTTGCCAGTTCTAACAGCTAACGAGGAAGTAAACAGATAAAAGCAGAACATTTTGATATGAGAATGGATTTAAAACCATTGTTGTAACAGCTCAGTTACAGAGAACAGATTTTATTCTAGCTAGTTTAAGTTGGAAGGGATTTATTATAGGATGCGACATTGCTTACAGAAGGTTAGGAGTGTTAAAAATACATTCTAGGTTGAGCTTCTAAGCATTACTCCCTAAACCCCTCCACAGACCTGAGCTTCCAAGGTTGCTGCTGTATATTCTATGATAAGAAAACTTATGCAGTCAGGATATCACCAATTTGCGATGTTGCTCCAATTAGGAAACTAGCTTCAGGACCATGAGCCACACCTGTTATAATGTGCATCAGAAACAAACAAACAAACAAAAAAGATGCAAGTACAGCTGATTGGCCCAACCTAAATTAAATCTGGAACTGTAGCTAATAAGAAAAGTCTTCCATTTGAAGCAACATGGACGCAACTAGAGATTATTATAAGTGAAGTAAGTCAGAAAGAGAAAGACAAATACCATATGATATCACTTATATATGGAATCTAAAATATGACACAAATGAACCTATCTATAAAACAGAAACAGACTCACAGACATAGAGAACAGACTTGTGGTTGCCAAGGGCAATGGGGTGGGGGAAGGATGGAGTGGGAGTACAGGGTTAGCAGAGATAAGCTTTTACATAGAGAATGGATAAATGACAGGATCCTACTGTACAGCACAGGGAACTGTATTCAGTATCCTGTGATAAACCATAATGAAAAAGAAGATTAACAAAATGTATATAGGGAATTCCTTGGCGGTCCAGTGGTTAGGACTCTGCACTTTCACTGCCGAGGGCCTGAGTTCCGTCCCTGGTTGGGGAACTAAGATCCTGCAAGCTGTGTGTGTGGCAAATAATAATAATAATAATAATAATAATAATAATAATAATGTGTACATATAACTGAATCACTTTGCTGTACAGCAGTAATTAACACAACATTGTAAATCAACTATACTTCAATTTAAGAAAAGTCTTCAAAATATAATTTTAGCTTCTCAGCCATTTTAATCCTAGAATCATACTAGGCGGAGGATAGAATCGAAGGAAAGCACCAATCAACCACATCACAAGGACGACCACATTTTCTCTTCATACTTCATAAGTTAGTACGCTCTGCATCCTTCTTGTTCCCCTTACCTCTGTCAAGTCTAAACCTGAATCCCTTCTGACCACATGGCACTTGCATTGCATAAAATATGCTTTTTTTCTTATTCCAACTACTTGTACAAAATATGCAGAAGGTGTGTTTTTCCTGTTCCATTTAGTTGAGAAGTTACAACATAAACACCGAAATCAACAAGACATTGTTTCCCAGGCCTCACTTAAGGAATGCATCCTCATGTCTACCTGGATAGGAAACTATCTCTGTGCGCACCTGCACCCACTTCTCAGGTACACTATTCTTTCACCGTGGAGGTTTTTTGGAATTGATGTTGCAGAGTAGTTCAAAGTTTAACACAGGAATTGTTACATCTGTCATTCTGAAACTGTGTCATCTTATAGTTCATTTATTTGTTTACTGTAGACATTCATCTTTCTCCAGTTCAGATTCTGTATTTAGTCCCTTTCTTCATCCTCACTGCCAATCCAGCACCTGGTGAGCATTAAGGAGGAGACACCTAATTACAGAGTGAATGCTCAGCACCGTGGGGTCGCCTGAAGAGAGGAGGAGCTCCCGGAATCCCAGCTATAGACTTCCGGGATCAGAGCTTCAGGAAGTGAGAAAAAAGCCCTGACAGGATCCAGATGAAGAAATCACACTCCAGGCAATGTGGCTGGGAAACAACCCTGTTTAGCAGCATAGAAGCTTTTCCTAAATAGAAAAAATAAAGCCAGTTACTTGTGTGTTGAACAAAAAGAACAGAACACATATCAATATAGTAATCAAGTCTTGGTTTCAAATAATTCACCACTGTCAGGGGTAGATAATGGCATCTAATTAAGACATTAATTAAAACTCATAATACTCACTTAATTAGAAACTCTAAAAGTACTATTAGACTTTTTTCCTTTTCAATTAGCTGAAGCAGCTGATTAGCAGGTATTCTTAAGGTAATTTTTTTATTAAATGGAACACCATATGGGTAAAAATTAGACCTGTAAATAACAGTGTTACAATCAATCATTATTAAAAGTTTGGAGCAGCTGCTGGAGAGGTGGTGTGAGGGTCCTGGCCCCAACACCCTGGTACCTGGCCAACTATAAATGTAATTGCTTTCTGCTTACTCCCAAATCCCACTGTAGTTTCAATTGTATAAGCTCCATTCTGCAGCATTTTTCCTGAACTTTCGAAGAGTTCTTATGCCCCTTGAGTGTGTCAGAACTCAAGTTCTAAAAGGAAGAACTCAAGGGAACGATTTAAATTGGTGTGGAAGGAAGATAGGTTAAGAAAGGAAATATTGTAGTTGGCACTGAGGAAGTTAGCGAGCCCCTTTAGAGGCTGCCCTAGAAGACAAGCTATGTTCTCATTTGGTGGAGGTACTGTGGGATCAGTACAACCTGCAGTAGCTTCTCACATCTATGTCATATAATTCCTGGACACTATGCTTTATATGTATTACATCAGATCACGTGATAAAAATGCATTTTTTTTTTGCTTATTTCTATCTCACTGGTCAAATGAAACCTTCCCAAGAGTAGACATTAATCTGTTGGACTGTAGTGACCTTATATCCACAATACCCAAGCAAGATTGAGTACAAAGTAGGTGTTTAATAAATATTGATTAAAAAATGAATGAATGAATGAGACTACTGAGTTTTGTGTATTGTGTGCATGACCGCACGTGTGTGTGTGTGTGTGTGTGTGTGTGCGTGCGTGTATGTGTACTGCTTTTAGTATTATAAATGTTTGGCAGTCAGGTCTGTGTTTGTCATTTCTCATAGAATCAGAACCTCTGGCATGCTGGTCAATGGTCACACATTCATATAAGCCTGGATGTAAACTCCACCATCACAGAGAAGTCTAAATAAATGCTCTTAGCTGAGACTCATAAAAAGATGGCTAGGCTCAGCCATTCAATCTATACCCCATTAGTTCCTACAAACACCCCACAAATGAAGACCGCTAATCCTAAGCATCGGCATGGAAAGGAAAACACAAAGATAGTCAGATTCAATCTCCAGGATAGGAGACCAGAGATAAGGGTGAGGCATTAAAGGAAATAAAGTTTCATGGATATAAATTCTACACAGCCTACTTGGTTAGGGTTTATTTATACTTGGGGTGCTGGGGTAAAGACTGAAGACATAAACAATGTCTAAAAAAGATGGCCAGGTCCAGGAAATGAAGTACCTTGAATGTATGCTAAGTGGTGCACAGCTCGTTTTACTTGGCCTCAACATCAATCCTCAATGGATTTTATTTAAAAAATTAACCTGTGAAATTTGTCTTTAGAAGTCTCACTGAGAAATCCTTATAAAGAATGTACTACAGGGGAAAAACCAGAGGGTAGAAAGGTTACATTGTATGGTAAACATTTGTTCCATTTCTGAATTTTTCATATCTTCTCAAGTGTCTATTTTAATTAAATGAGGAGGACTATACCTCTTGTCCTTTTAGCTTTTTTCTTTAGGGTTTCTGTATTCTAAGCAGAAGTTTTTAATCACATTGAGGCTTTGTAAATAGAAAGTATGAACTGAGGATGGAGGAAAGAACCTGAATCTATCAAAATCAGTGAGTTCCCTGAAGTTGCTGTGAGAAGGGATGTCTGCCTTCCCAAGCCTTGATATACACTGAATAAAAGCACTAATGTCTTCACAAAAGAGAATATAAAAAAGCATTACCTAAAATTCCTGGGCAGCTATAAAGGAAATAAATGATTCTATTACTTTGAAATGTAAGCAAACATTGATACTAAAGCCCTGGGGAACACAGGAAGCCATTCACTACTAATAAGTGGGAGTTCTATGATATATAATATGTTCTTTATATATCACCTCATATGATATATAAAGGATACATATTTTTTCTGGGAAAGGCCATTTGAATGCTTGTGTTTGGAGTGGGATCACAGGGGTGTGGTTGTGCGGTCCATCCTTTTCCTTTGTGTCACTGGCTTCACCTATGTCCACGGGACTTGAGGACCAAGGCAGAATTCAGCATTTGCCCTTGGCCAGATGAAAAGCTTTTGGGAGACCCCTTTACCCCCTGTTTGTTTGTTTGACCCCAGAGATGAAGATCCCTGAGGCTACCATACATGGTAGATATGGATTGGTACAGGTAGCTTGGGGTGGATGGAGTGGGGGAAGGGCATTAAGCTCATTCAGGTGGGAGGAGAGTGGGCTTAGAGCTCTCATCTTATATTTTTTCCTTCTGTTCCCTCCTATGTGATTGGCTAGTGAGAAAGACCTGGGATGTCCTGTTTCTGGACCCTAGAATAGTCTCAAAAGAAAGGAGGCCTGGAGTTCGCAGGAGACATAAAGTGAGAGAAGGGAAATGCCCAGAGAAGGGCTCTAGGCTCCCTGTGGACAAGTGTGCCTACCTCATTCTGGCACTGTGATGGAGAACAAGATGAGGCAACTGATCTTGGAGAAGAGGAGCAAGAAAATGCATCCTAGGTAGCAAAAACTCAAATTTCATTTTCTTAAGTCAGACCTAATTGACCTTGGGTAACCTTTAATGACCTCTCTGACTCAATTTCTTCATGTATAAAATGCAAAAAAACAAAAAACCCTACATAGTATTCCATTCACAGGGGTTTGTAAACATAAAATCATATGACATATGCAAGTACTGAAAAAATGTTAACTGTTTCTTATTATTATTTCATTACTACTCATGTTTGGTATTATTATTTATTGAGAATAATAAAAGGGATCTACAGGATTCTCATGAAGACAAAAAATATTGATCAGATGATATCACTCATATGTGGAATCTAATTTAAAAATGATATAAATGAACTTATTTATGAAACAAAGACAGACTTACAGATTTTGAAAACAAACTTATGGTACCAAAGGAGAAACTTGGGGTGGGGGGATAAATTAGGAGTTTGGGATTAACATATACACACTCCTATATATGAAATAGGTAAACAACAAGGACCTGCTGTAGAGCACAGGGAACTCTACTCAGTATTCTGTAATAACCTATATGGGAAAAAATCTGAAAAAGAATGAATATATGTATATGTATAACTGAATCACTTCACTGTACACCTGAAACTAACACAACATTGTAACTTGACAATGCTCCAGTAAAATTAGAAAAAAAAAAAAGTTGATCAGAAAGGAAACTCTATAAGGATTGTGTGCTCCAATCACCAAAAGAAACATTAGCCAGAAAATTCTGTTCAGGTATTTATTTAAACACACACATGTGCACACACCCTCATATATCCATTGGAATTTACATCGATAACTGGTGGAGGTTTTAGGATTTGGGATTGGACTTCTAGCCACACTCTATTCTAAGGTCCACTTAGCATGTAGCACAAAAATGTGATGCAGACCGGGATCTCAAAACCCCTGTTGCATGAGAGAGAGAGAGCATCCTCCCTGCAAGTCAGGAAGAACCTTTGAATCATTGCAATATCCTGGCAGTACGCTTGGCTGGATTTGGCCTTTATAACATGCTACCACCTCTTTAGGGACCATGACATGATGGCCGTTCTCATTTTGTTTTCTAGTGGTCTTTCTATTCCCCTGAAGCTAGAAGCTACCCAGGTTAGGTGCCCATATGGTTTCCTAAATTAAGCCAATAAGCCATAATCTGACAGCACCTGATTTTAATGCAATGCCTCTCATTTAGGTGAAAAATCTTGGTGGACTTCTTAGAAGACTGATGAATTACCACTGCTGAGACAGGCAGACAACAGACTGCCTGCCTGCCAGAAGTACAGAAACATCTGGATTCTACCTGCGTGGACCCCAAACCTGAGAGTTTCTGGTGGCTGTCTCTCCTTCCCCATCAGGACACTGGCTGAGATCCCCTGGTTTACGTGCTGTTTGCTTTTGCTCTCTGACTAGATAGAGCCCAGTGGCTGCAGGAAGAAACTCACTCCCTCTTCTCCATCCTTGGCTGCACAGGCGGTCTGCTGTCTAGGGCCTTGAGCCCTTTTCTCCTCTCCTTGACTTCATTGACCTTGCTTCTCCCCTGAGTTTAGGGAGAACAAAGACACTTAGCTTCTCTGTGGAAATGCTCACTTATTATGGAATAAAGAAGTTAGTTTTAGATGAACTCTAGCTACAAAGTCACATTACAGAGTAGGTAAATGTGTCTAGGACCCTGGTAGGAACTAGACAGTTATCCTTTCAATTACTAACTACCAGTTGCTGGTATTAAGGTTTGGTAGTGCCAAGGGAAGGTTATGGACACAAGTCCTGCCTATGACCTTGAACTTGAGACCTGGGCTCCAGCCTACATCTCCTGGAGTCCTAAAGCAATCAGCAAGATGGTACTTATTTCCTTAGTCTGCTGGTTTGTCTTCATGAATCTCCCAGGATAGTGGAGTGATAAGTAGGGTATTATCCAGGCCTTCTTGCTTCCCTCCCTTTGATACCAAATGATGCCATTAAAATCTCATCTCTACTTTTGACAGCTTTAGGGAATTACCTGTTGTGTCTGTGTGTCATATCAGCTCCACTCCTGGGTCTTATCTTTACCCCACACCCAGATGTAACAGAGCATCTGTTCAGTCTGACAAGTTTGTCAAGGTCAAGAGGTCGAGAAAAGCATGGTATATACCATTTGGGGGAAAAAATTTTGCAAGTCACAGGTACCTACAAAGGAGCAAGAGAAAAGGCAAGAAAAATCAGATAAACTGAGTGTTACTAAATATCAGGTGTTAAACAGGTACTTTCAAATAGATTTCATTCTGACAACAAATCTAGAGTATAGGCATTGTTATCTTCTTTATAAAAATGTTTCAATTTTGATTTAATTGTAGATTGGCATGCGTTTGCAAGACATAATCACAGAGAGATCACACATATCCTTCACCCAATTTCCCCCAAGAGTGACAATTTGCATAATCTGTACTACACTACAGGGCCAGGATATGAACATAGATACAATTAAAATACATAAAATAATCCATCACCACAAGGATCTCATGGGTTGTCCCTTTAAAGCCACATCCACTCCCCTCTTATACAGACGCCCTCCTTAACCTTTGGCAACTGATACTTTGTTCTCCATCTTCATAATTTTGCCACTTAAAGAATGTTACATAGATGAAATTGTAGTTTGCAGTCTTTGGGGATCTGCATTTTTTATTTTTCCCCTCAGCATAATTCTCTGGGTATTTATCCAAGTTGTTGAATATATCAATAGTTCCTTCCTTTTTATTACTGAGTAGTATTCCATGATATGGATAGTCCACAATTGAAACATTCACTTCTATAAGGACATCTAGATTGCTTCCACCTTTATACTGTTACAAATAAAGCTGCTATAAACATTCATGTAGGGGCTTCCCTGGTGACCCAGTGGTTGAGAATCTGCCTGCCAATGCAGGGGACGTGGGTTCGAGCCTGGTTCGGGAAGATCCCACATGCCACGGAGCAACTGGGCCCGTGAGCCACAATGACTGAGCTTGCGTGTCGGGAGCCTGTGCTCCGCAACAAGAGAGGTTGCGGTAGTGAGAGGCCCGCGCACCGCGATGAAGAATGGCCCCTGCTAGCCGCAACTAGAGAAAGCCGTTGCACAGAAACGAAGACCCAACACGGCCAAAAATAAATATAATAAATAAATAAATAAACAAACATTCATGTACAGGATTTTTCAGGATCAAAGTTTTCATTTCTATGGGATAAATGCCCAGGAGTATAATTGCTAGAGTATATGGTAATTGCATGTTTTTTAGATTTTTTGTTTTTTGTTTTTGTTTTTTAATGCCAAGCTGTTTTCTACAGTGATTGTTCGATTTTACATTCGAATAAAAAATGTATGAGTGATTTATTTTCTCTGTATCCTCACTAGCATTTAGTATTGGCACTTCTTTTTTTAACTCTTTATTGGAATATAATTGCTTTACAATGGTGTGCTAGTTTCTGCTTTAGTTATACATATACATATATCCCTATATGTCTTCCCTCTTCTGTCTCCCTCCCTTCCACTCTCCCTATCCCGCCCCTCCAGGCTGTCACAAAGCACCGAGCTAATATCCTGTGCCTTGCGGCTGCTTCCCCCTAGCTATCTACCTTACTACGTTTGTTAGTGTGTATATGTCCATGACTCTCTCTCGCCCTCTCACAGCTCACCCTTCCCCTTCCCCATATCCTCAAGTCCGTTCTCCAGTAGGTCTGCATCTTTACTCCTGTCTTACCCCTAGGTTCTTCATGACATTTTTTTTTTCATTAAATTCCATATATATGTGTTAGCATACGGTATTTGTCTTTTTCTCTCTGACTTACTTCACTCTGAATGACAGACTCTAGGTCTATCCATCTCATTACAAATAGCTCAATTTCATTTCTTTTTAAGGCTGAGTAATATTCCATTGTATATATGTGCCACATCTTCTTTATCCATTCATCCTGTGATGGGCGCTTAGTTTGTTTCCATCTCCGGGCTATTGTAAATAGAGCTTCAATGAACATTTTGGTACATGACTCTTTTTGAATTTTGGTTTTCTCAGGGTATATGTCCAGTAGTGGGATTGCTGGGTCATATGGTAATTCTATTTGTAGTTTTTTAAGGAACCTCCATACTGTTCTCCATAGTGGCTGAACCAATTCACATTCCCACCAGCAGTGCAAGAGTGTTCCCTTTTCTCCACACCCTCTCCAGCATTTATTGTTTCTAGATTTTTTGATGATGGCCATTCTGACTGGTGTGAGATGATATCTCATTGTAGTTTTGATTTGCATTTCTCTAATGATTAATGATGTTGAGCATTCTTTCATATGTTTTTTAGCAATCTGTATATCTTCTTTGGAGAAATGTCTATTTAGGTCTTCTGCTCATTTTTGGATTAGGTTGTTTGTTTTTTTGATATTGAGCTGCATGAGCTGCTTGTAAATTTTGGAGATTAATCCTTTGTCAGTTGCTTCACTCGCAAATATTTTCTCCCATTCTGAGGGCTGTCTTTTCATCTCATTTATTGTTTCTTTTGCTGTGCAAAAGCTTTTAAGTTTCATTAGGTCCCATTTGTTTATTTTTGGTTTTATTTCCATTTCTCTAGGAGGTGGGTCAAAAAGGATCTTGCTGTGATTTATGTCATAGAGTGTTCTGCCTATGTTTTCCTCTAAGAGTTTGATAGTCTGGCCTTACGTTTAGGTCTTTAATCCATTTTGAGTTGATTTTTGTGTATGGTGTTATGGAGTGTTCTAATCTCATACTTTTACATGTACCTGTCCAGTTTTCCCAGCACCACTTATTGAAGAGGCTGTCTTTTCTCCACTGTATATTCTTGCCTCCTTTATCAAAGATAAGGTGACCATATGTGGCACTGTTTTTTTTAATTTTTATTTTAGCCATTCTTAAAGGTCTATCATTGTGGTCTTAATTCATATTTTCCCAATGGCTAATGATGTTGAACATATTATGTGTTTATCTAAGTTTTATATATCCTCTTTGGTGAAATGCTTCTTCATGGTTTTCCCTGTTTTACAATTGCATTGTTTGGTATTTTAATATTGAGTTTGAGGATTCATTATATATTCTGTATACTAGTCTTTTGTCAAGTAATGATTTGCAAATATTTTCTTCAGTCTTTTGAAAGATTCAACAGTCTTTCACAAAAAATTTTAAATGTTGATGAAATTGTATTTATCTTTTTTTTTTTTTTTTTTTTTTTTTTTGCTTTTGGGGTAAAGGCCAAGAACTCTTTGTCTAGCCTTATTTCCTAAAGACGTTCTCCCATGTGTTTACTTCCCAAAAGTTACATAGTTTTGTGTTCTACACTTAAGTCCCTGCTGCATTTTTTGTTAATTTTTATATATGGTATGATATTTATGCAGAGGTTATTTTTTTTCCATGAAATTACTCTGGCATCATTTGTTTAAAATGATCTACTTCCCCTATTAAGTAGCTTTTGACTTTTGTCTAAAGTGAGTTAAGCATATTTGAAAAGTTCTGTTTCTGTGTTCTTTTTCTGTTCAATGGATCCATGTATATATCTCTATGCCATTGTCATACATTCTTGGTTTCTTTAGCTATTTGATAAATATTCTTCCTCGTTCATTCTCCATTTCAAAACTGTTTTAGCCATTCTAGTTCCTTTGCTGGTCTATATAATTTTTGGAATAATCTTGTCTACCCCCACAAGAAGAAATCTTGTGATTTTGGTAAAAGTTGCATTAAATATCAGTTTTAGAATAATTGGCTTTTTTACTTTTTGAGCTGTCCAGTCCTGAACACAGAATATCTCTCCATTTATTTAGATTTTTCAAAAGATTGATTTCATCACTTGGTTGTGTTTTTCAGCATACAATTCCTATACATCTTTTGTTACATATACATCTAAGCATTTAAGGCTGGAGTAGAGTTGTTACTGTCTACATGTTTTCTCCTTCGAGACTACCTCTTTCTTGGTTCTTTGGCTAGAGAGCAAACTTTTATCAGGACTTTTTGTCTGTGCCCTTTGGACTTTCTTTGTCCCCAGCTTCTTCCACTCCATGTCTGGGATAGAAGAAGCAAAATGAAGACCCAGGGAACTCAAGACTCTCTCTTGTGCTGTGAGGTCCCTAGTGGATCTGTCATCTTCTCTCTACCATTCAGCTTTCTCATGTTTTGTTTTGTTTCTTTTTTTGGTTTGGTTTGTTTTTGTTATTTTATGTATGTATGTATTTGTTTGTTTGTTTATACACTGTGCAAGATTATTTTGTTCTTAGCAGGGGTAATAAAGGAACATATGTCTACTCCATCTTCCTGGAAGCAGAAATCATACTCTCTTCCTTTTAATTATGAATAAATTGAGACCCAGGTTGTTAAACAACTTGCTGAAGCTTACAGTAAGTACCAGTGATTGAATTCAATAACCCCCACCCTCTGTATTTTTCCCAATTCTGATATCTGTAATGATAGCTTACAGCCACATAACTGAATGTTTTAAGTGCTAACTTGAAGAATGTAGATCTCATTCTAAAAGTAACCCAGAAACATTGACAAGATTTTAGAAGAGCTGGGAAGGGCATGTGATCAAGCCCTTTGAATGAAGTTTTTACCTAAAATGAGACTGAATTCTCCTTGTAGGTCTAAGACATTTTTTTCTTCTCTGTATAATCTCTTCTAAACACTGTCTATCTTTTGAGTTGAATACCTATTTTTGGATTTTTGCTTGTTATTCTCACTGACATTTCTCAAACCTCAAAATAGACCAACTGGGAGAAGAGGGCTGTACCATGCCATGTTACAGACTCTGAGGCAGAAAGTGAATGAAGAGAGCGTTTAGGGGTATTTTGACAGAAGTGCCAAATTAAAACAATTTTTGGAATATGTATTTATCCAGCACATATTAGTACAGCAGTTGTAAGTACCTCTAGATGGATGCCAGCATCCATCTCACAGAAGCCAGCTTCCTTGTGTTTATTGATTTGAACAGATGTGTGTATTTGTATACACTACACAGATCTCATACAGAGCTATCAATAGAAACACGGTGTATCAGATATATCTTGATAAGCTTTAAAATCATAGATTTTATTTCTCTCTCTTTTATTTGTTTTTCCAAAAGTTCCAATGGAATATCTCTTATCTAAAAAATTAAAACTGATGGTATTTGATTAAATAACTTCCTTCTCACTGAGTAGATCCTGGCTAAATGAACAAAGTTCTTTTCATTTCTCTTTTCTTCATTTGAAAATGTCAATGTATATGTTCTGATCCCATGTGCTTCTCTTTGAGAATAAGGCATATCCATCCTCTGGATTAAAGTCATTAACATCCTCCATTAATCCAAGATTAACTTCTCCATCTAGGCATTTGTTCCCCCTTCCCATTTTCAACTCAGTGCAGATATTGCTAAACTTTCTAAATTCACAATGCTGGTAGAAAAGAATTCCAGGCATAATGTATACATTATATAAATACGTGTTAGCTATTTAAATGTTAGTAAAATCCTCACTTTTCCAAAATCTTTAATCTCTTTATCAATTAGATCTTTTCCATAAGGACCAATACATACTAAAGACTCTCTCCATTCTAAAAACAAGAGAGAAACACTTTGGGAGAAGTTGTTCATATAAAAACCATAAATCTTCCTTGTCCTCCAATCTGAGACTTTCCATCCTTACTCATGCACATGTCATATCTCTGCAGCTGTTGTCTTTAACACCTGAGTGGAGAGATTACAACTATAGGAAAGGCACAGCAGTCAGATGCTCGTCAGCAGGTAAGTTTCCAACCCGTTTTGCTACCTGCCTCTATTGATAAGTATAAACCTGTTTGAGTTTTTGACTGGAGCAAATAAGCAAGCTCACACAGCATATCTCAGGGACAAATAGGCAGCAACCAAAAGAACATAGTTCTCATGTTGCATTAGTTTCCTCTCCTACCTGCCTAATGACAGCACTTCATGACAGCACAGTGCTTCTCAACTTGATCCTATTTGGTAATAAGGTTTGCCCTTGAGCAAAAGATCTTAGAAAGGCCCCAAATGTATGCTTGCTCCTGAAAAATTGAAGGAATCTATCACTAAAGTGAAAAGCAGTTTGATGGAATTTGTGAGTGGAGGAAAATAGTTGGGTATAGGATGTTGGCCTGCGAAATAAGGAAATCTATGGAGCTGTTTTGCTCTCAGTAAATACATGATGGGGCAGAGAATTAACAGTTCATTCACACTGAATTAAACATGAAAAGTGAGAGGTCAAATGGAGCCTTGTTTAACTAATCTGCATTCTCAGCTAGGTGAGATAAAGTTGCAGCCCCTTATCTTGACAATAATTTATTGCCCAGGGGAAAATTCATTGCTGTTTCTCATTGAGAATTTTTCACCAATAAAAAATATGACAGATAGGAATAATGTTAAAATATCAGCACCCAAGAAGTTACCATCTCATTCCTTCTTGGTGGAACACGTTCTTTAAAAGGACATGCCTTGACTTCAGTCAGAAAACCTATATTATTTACAAAGGAAGAAAAATACTAAAAAACAGATTGTCTAGAAATATGCAGTATAGGACAGTGGAAGAAACTGTAATTTTGTCAGCAGTGCAGGGGCTAAATTAAATTATTGTGGTGCTCTCTACACACAATAGAAATCCAAAATGGACTTGGCTGAAAATTCTGGGTTCAATTCGCAGCTCTGCCACTTAGTCTCAGACCATGAACAGATTATTTAAGGTGTCCTGGACTCTACTTCCTCATCTCTAGGGGATAGGCATCTTACCGAAGAGCACTTCATAGCGTGGCTAAATAAAAGTCACAGGAACTGTCTCCAGATCCCATCCTACTCTGGAGCCTCTCACATTTCTACCAAATTATTCCTGGAGACTTCAGGGCTGTCACACGTCAGCTGATGCTCTTACCTATGAGAAGCAAGTGCCATTTTCTTCTCTGCTTACAGAGCTGACATCTTTTGTTGCTGTGAAAAACACCGGGTCTGTTAGAGCCTTTCCCGTCTCCCCTGAAGGTGCCTGATGCTGCTGTTCCCTATAGCAGAGTGTCCAGATTAGTACCAAATATCACTTTAGTGTTTCTCATTTTCCTTAGGACTTATTCTGAGTGAAGCTCTTCTTGGCTCCCCAGGCTGTTATACTTTTCAGGTCTCAATCATCTTCCGTTCACAATGTTTTTACTGTGCTATCACATTGCACTAATTTGTGACTCACTCCCCAGCAAGTTTTGAATAAATCAGTAGGTGAAAGAAGGTGTGCAAGTGAGCGTTGATGAGGCCTGTAAGACTGGAAGAAAGTAGTGGAATAGAAAGTGAGTTTTAACTTAATCCTTCCTTGGGAGTTAAAGCATTCTTCACCCAGGCCCCACATGACACAACTTCCAAGCAATCAGTACAACTTCTTTCTTGGCTGGAAAATGCCAATATTGTTCCAGGCCAAACCTATGTAGAAATCAGCTCTTTGGCAGTTGATTGTTGTAACGATAATATAAGAGGAAGTGTGTTGGCTTGGTACTCAGTCCTGCCAGACCTAGGGAGATCAACAGAGATTACCCAGCAAGAATCAGAAAGAGACAAGATTCTGTCTTGTTTTGGAGTTTATCCTCATGGCTTTGTAGAATAAAGTGAAATAGAATAGAATGAGACACATCATATTATCTATCTACATCTACATAGAACGAATTAATGAATGAACATATAGACCTCTGAATTGATGGACACATGTAGATATTCTGAAAGTTAGAACACATCATCATCCTCTTCATTACCCTGATAGAATAAGTTAATTCAGTTTCTTTTTCTTTTTTCTTTCTGTACCTCCCAAAGAGCTGAGACTAGGAGAATATTGCTTTCCTTTTGGCTTGTAAGCATACAAATTGCTGATATTTTTCAGTGGAGAAGAAATTTGCAAGTGGATGAAGTTGGCAGAATTTGGTCTGAGCAATAGATGAAAGGTGAATCCCACCATCCTAATGGTAAACACACACACACCTTACATCTCATTAACCTGTTAAAAGCACTAGAAGTTTACCACTAAGAATCCAGTTTCTTGCTTTTAGGATCTTTATATTGCAACATAAATTACTTGGTAGATTATTTTCAAACATGGGATGGAACATAAGAAGTTGGTGATGGATAGGGAGGACAGAGGCCTTTTGAGCCCGTGTCTCTGGAGAGAAGGCAGTGCACTGCCCTCATACACCCTAACGCCCAGACTAGATCCGGCAACTCTATCTCCAGATCTTGCTAACTTCTCACGTGTTAACACATTTACTCCTCCCGGTAACACTGTGAGGGAGACCTTATTGTTACACACACTACATTAAGGGAAAAAAACTGAGAGCAAAAGATTTAAATTCATTTCCAATAAAGCCACTAAGTAGGAGATCTGGGAGTTAAACCCAGGCTATCAGAACCCATATTCTACGATATCAAATGCTGAGATAGAAACTTCTACCTCACTCTCGTCAGCAATAAAATAGCCCTGTCTCTGATTACACAGAAATGATTCAACAACCCAACCAACATTAAATAAATAACATGTAAATACATATATATGTATATATGTATATGCATACATATGCATATTTTCCTCCTAGATACTCCCATTCTGACCTATTTTTCTCTGTTCATTTTTATCCCTAACCCTGCAGCAAACTCTCCAATTGGAGGGCCCAGATTCCCAAAATACAAATAGGCACACAAAATAGAAAGGGTATTAAATATTTATTTGTTTGTTTATTATAGAATAGCAGGGACCTCAGAGATAAAGAACTCTAGTTCTGGAAGACCTTAGAGGCTTGATTTATTTACTTAGAAAACCATTGGGCCATCTTCCAGGAGATGTAATGTCCAGTTAAAACTTTGCCACTATCTGCTATGGCTCATCACTAACTGTCTAGACTTTATTTTCCTCGTCCATAAAGTGAACTACTGAGTTCTATGATGTGTAAATGTCTTAATTTTTATAAAATCTTCATCTTTTCTTGTGTTTTTTATTAATATTAAGGGAAAATAAGAGGAAAAGCTGAATGATAAAATGTTATCAGTTGTAAAGTATTTCTATAGTTATCAAATTATTGTGACTTATCAGAAGGCTTAACATACTGGACCAAAGTTTTTATTGTGTTGCTTAAATAAAGTCCTATCATACAAACCTTGTTTCATTCTCTTTCCTTAAAAGTTCGGTATCTCCTTGCATATTAACCAATCTTCTGCATTGTCTTGGAAGATATAATTGAGTCTCAATTCTTTATTAACATGCTTCAGGAGTCCCTGGTTTCCTTATGACCAAATTGAAAGAGCAAAGCTTATCTCTTACTTCTACCATAGACTCCACCGCCCACCACATGATGGTAGATACATAAAAGTGATTAATAATGATAAACTACATATGTCAGATGGAGCATTGTGTTCATTGTGAGCTAATTAAAAAATCACTCCTTCCAAAATATTTATTTGTTGGTTCTAGGTAGAGTTCCAGACTTTGAAATTTGAGGCAAACACATTCTTTGCTCTCAAACAGCTTGCGTTTCAGTGAGGGGAACAGGAAATAAATACAAATATAAACAGGATAATTTTTAGGAAGCAAAGAAAGCCATACAGCATTAAAACAGGGTGATTTGATAGATAGTACAAAGAATTATTTAAATTGGAGATTTTATAAGGTTTCAAAGAAAAAGAAAGGCAAGAAGATAAAGATTGTATGGTCAGGTCTGTAGGGATTTAGGGCCTTGAGGGCAAAGTGAGGCATGTGACTTTCTAAGTCCAAATAAAAGTCTTCTGAGATGGAGGAAACATTCAAATAACTTTCCACCTTAAATTTTAAATTGCATTTCAGCCATCCCAGCAGTTTCATATACCCTGATACCATCTCTTTCCATTCTGCTAGGTTTTCCTTTTTAATCACATTTCTTTCTCCCTCTCCAAAGACTGAATCAACAGTTCCAAATTCTTCTCCTTTTACATCAGGTAACATTTTAGCACTACCCCTTTTATTCCCTCTGCCAAAATTAGATACTCAATCCTATAATGCTTAATAACGTAAGGGAGAATTCTTATTAACATGACTCTATCAATTCAATAGAAAATATATATATATATATATATTTTTTCTTTTTCTGTAAAGAAAGTTTCTATTGAAGTCTCTCTTGTATTGGAAGTTTCTGGACTAAGTTATCTTGTGGCTTTTCATTTAAGACTTCAGTTGGGGCCACAATGTTACTATTTTGGTTTTTCATCTTTCTTTGTGAGGTGTAATTTATTTTATTCAAATTCAACAGAGCAAGGGAAGGCATACCGTTTATTATCACCTAGAATAAAGCAGCAATAGAAAACGGTGAACGGATCTTTCAAAATTAGCTAAATGTAATGCAAGAGTCAAATAATCCAGCTATTTTACTAACATTTTTCATTTTACTCCAGATGGTAATGGACACCCTCTCCCCCACCTTTACTTAGAGGACATGCTGCTCCTCATTTCGTTCTAGTCTTAGTGGACAGATAAGCAAGGGCTACACCCAAATAATGCTCTTAAAAATATCAATACGTATTCTGCCTGAATTCCAGTAGGATGCAACATTTGAAGTTTACAAGTTTTGGCTTCCCCTAATTAATATTTACTTTGTTCATCATTGATATACAGTGAAGAAACAAAAGAACATCTTTGGGGGCATTTTTAGGGGAATTGGTAATGTATTTAATTTAAATTCAACAGCAAGATATACCCATTTTGTTCTTCAGTCAACTATTTAACCCCTTAACTACATACATCATATGTAAAGATATAGGAACTTATCATGTTTAAAAAAGCTTTATTATCTGGATGCTTCACGTTCATACAAATATAAAAAAGACAGTACTACACCTTTCACATAAATTGCTCATCATTCCACACTTTAGCTAGACATTGGTGAACTTCTCATCTCTAGTTGACGTCTCTCTGCCTTTATTCTCCTCCGTAACCTCCTCAGTTTATTGTCTACCAGCCTTCCAGTCATGGGATCCAGCTAGTTTATTCCATCTAGCTTTCTTCTCCATGGAACAGGAGGAACATATTTCTTCCAAGGGGGAAAGCTTAAGTTTTCTCCAAAGACACAAGAGTTCTTCTCCAGAAAACGTAGCAGTTGTCTTCACTTTGTGGGAAATTACTATGGAGTACCAAAAATGGATGTAGAAACAATTAATATTTTAGGACATTTTGGAGGATGAGGAGAAAGTCTGATGACTTTCTCAGAAACATCAATAAATGGTGTGTGGAGCCCTTGACCTCATTCCAATCAACGTTGTGTGTTTCAAATAAAAACTCCACAAGACTTACTGCTTGCTTTGTTTGAAGCATGATCATCAAAATTCTGTTAAACCTCTCTGACTTGCATTTCCATAAAGAGAACAGGGAGTAGTCATACATTTTTTGATGACCATTGATTTAAATGTTTCAACTGGTTGCTTAACTCTCTCACTTGCTTAGCTTTACCTGGTGCTCCTATGTCATGATAGAAGCTTTCTGGTCCTTGGTGGCCTGCTGTACAGCTCATCCTATGCATATGTCCTTAGGGTCCTAGGTTTAGAAAATCAACAAATACAAACTCCCCAAGTTGTCTATAGAGAATCATTTGTAAATAGGCAATTTTTAAGGACAAAGTGGTCCATTAACAGAAGTGGAGTCCTCTATCTAAGCTTAAGGGAAGGGATTTAGGTTTATATCATGTATAGGCTAGTGTTCTGTGTTCTTTATTTCTCATATGTATGTGGTTTCTAGCTATATATTCTACACTTCTCAGTGCCCCAAACTTCATAGACACAACAGAAATGTCGTGGACTTTAATATGGCCCTAGGTCTAATTTGGTAGCTGGTAGCCATCTTAACATTTCTGGTCTCATTGTTCTTTTGGCCTCTAATGATATGAAATAAAGTGCTCATTTCCAAATTGCTAAATATCACAGGATCTTCATATAGTATCTACTCGATTAGTATTTGGCTGCCTTCTGGCACCATCATGCTCTCACCTCCTTACTAGATGTGGTATCAACAATCTGAGGTGGGATCTATAGGGTGGAAAACCACACACTATGACATAGTTTGGGCCAGAAACCAAATCCATTTCAGTTCTCTTCTCATCTGACTCCTGAGCCTTGGCTCCACCTCCTCCTGCCTGTGCACTTCTCAGCTGCTCCTGCTTTCCCTGCCTCGAAATCAGCCTTCTGCAGCAGCTTTGACGTGTTCCTTGTTTTGTTTCTTTTGTTGTCTAACACTTTTGGATGCATCCTCCATGCCTTGTTCCTCCCTCAGACCCTAGTTCTTTTCTTTAGCCTGTACCTGGTACTGCTTTAGAATAAACGGATCTCAGAGGAAACTGACTATATAAGGTTAAGGTGTTCTCAGTACCCATGAAATAGTTAGTGGCCCCAACACTAAAACCTCCATTGAACCAATCATACTACCAATATTCAGATTAGACCAGCATTTACTGCAAAAATACAAGCAGGTCTGCAGATCCAAGTGCTTTGGCTCTTCTGATACAAGGGTGTATTTAGAGAAAAAATGAGAGTTTTAGATAATAAAAATCCAATTATATGTGTATACACATGCATTTTGATTGAAACATTACACTGAAAACCTACAGGCTTCTTTTAAAAAGAGAAAATCACTTTGAATCCAGGCAAAGTGTTAAGCTCTTCTTGTGTATCAACATCTTAATGTATTTCACAGATTTTAGGAATTATCATAAAACAATAGTTGAATATTCATTTTTATATTAATCTGATGTTAGCACACATCCCAGAGTTATAGACCCTAAAAACCAAGAATAATTAATATGGTAGCTTGCATTTCCGACTCTTCATTATTGAATAACTAAAAGCTAAATTATTAAACTCATCCAGTCAAAATCATGTGATTTTGCTTTCTCTTGCCTCTGTTTCTACTGAAATGATAATAAGGAAGTGAGGACAACATGTAACAGGAAAGAGAATGAGAACAGGGCTGTTAACAAATGAGAAGGTTCAAGCTGTTGACAGAAGAATCACTTGGATGGAAGAAGTCTTAGCCCAGAACAAGGGCCATAAGAGCCTGCAGCAGAGAAGGCATTCATCTGAGGGGGACACCAGCAGTGGCATCTGGAAGGTCCCAGGGCAAGAGCAAGAGGTCAACCTGGAGATAAGGAGATGGATAGGAAAGCTGCCTACCTCAATCTAGGCCCCCGGTTGTCCGTAGCCTCTTCTTCCCTTCCCCTCCTTTCTACACCAAGAAGCAATGAGACACTAATATCTAATGAGAACAAAACAAAATAAATTCAAACAAACAAAACAAAGACTTATTATCTAAATATCTTGCATAACCTATCTAGGAAAACAGGAAAGAGTATCAATTCTACCCTAACATGGAGGAAAAGCCACATAAACTTCACAATTATAACTTCTTTTGAGTCTGGGGAGACCTCCATATGATTTCCTTCACTAAAAGACCAGACCAAATAAGAACACTTCCATATATGTTCCCCCCCACCCTTTACAGTGCCAGAAGCAAGTTCCCATGTCCTTTGCCTATACGTCTATACCTCTGGCCTATATTTTTTCTGCCTAGGTGTCTAAAGTGTGTTATGTATGTCTCATTTTCTCAAGGCACTAACTTCTTTAAGGCAGAGAGCATGTTTAAAGCAACAATATGTGCCATTCACTATAGGCTATATTAGGATTCCCTTTAATGAGTCATTTTTGTTTTCATTGTCAGTTAATCCACTACTATGTGCCTGACACTATTTCTGTGGCTTGAGTTATAGCAATTGAGAATATAGATCTTGTTTGTGGAATTGACAGTCTGGTAGGGAAATAGACATTACAAGTAAATAACATTTGCTGAAATGCAACAAAGAAATGGACTTCAAACCTCAAAACCATCACCTCTATCTTTATGCTTTCTCTAAATCTAAAGGTCCACATTTTAAACACTTACTAGTCAATTTTATCTAGATGTTTTACCACCATCTTAAACCCTGTGTGTGCCTCAAATTTTCAATTTTCCTTCTTCTATTAATAGCTGTATCTTTGACTAGTGATACATTTTTTTGTTTAGTCTCTATATTCTAACTCGAATAGAAAGCAGCAGAGTCCTTGCCAGTAACATCTCTATATTTCCCTTTGCTTTTACATCCACTGCTATCTCTTTGGTCAATGCTCTAATCACCTCAGTTCCTCTAGTATGTTTTTTGTTTGTTTGTTTGTTTGTTTGTGGTACTTGGGCCTCTCACTGCCGTGGCCTCTCCCGTTGTGGAGCACAGGCTCCGGACACGCAGGCTCAGCGGCCATGGCTCACGGGCCTAGCCGCTCCGTGGCATGTAGGATCCTCCCGGACCGGGACACGAAACTGTGTCCCCTACATCGGCAGGCGGACTCTCAACCACTGCACCACCAGGGAAGCCCTCTAGTATGTTTTTGTTAACTTCTTTTAAAATTGAAGTATAGTTGATTTACACTGTTGTGTTAGTTTCAGTTGTATAACAAAGGGATTCAGATACACATTATTTTTCAGACTCTTTTCCCATATAGGTTATCATGAAATATTGAGTAGAGTTCCCTGTGCTATACAGTAGGTCCTTGCTGGTTACCTACTTTATATATAGTAGTGTTTGTATGTTAAGCTCTTGTTTCTATACATCCCTTTGATCTGCACAAACTTACCACCTCTAGTTTTATTCTGCATTTTTGGCTCTGTTAAATACGTTTAATGCTGACAATATCAATACTGACTCCTATAATCTGTAGTTCTTGTGTCAGAGAAGCCTGTTATTAGAGGAAGTCATATCTCAGTAGAGTCTAAAAGGCTAATAAGGACTCAGAAATAGATGGATAATACATTGCTGTGGGGTGACAGGGTAGAGAAGCTGAGTTTCCTATAGGGGACAGGGTTTCCATGAAGTGGAAAGTGTCTAGTGAATGCCCAGAAGCTAATGGTCTTGGAATTCAGGGTGGTATTCAGAGGAATGGAAGTGAAAAATACAGGGGGAGGGGAGGGGTCAGGTAAGGTTGAGCAGGATAGCTCCTGCTAAGGAGTCTGGCTTTGATTTTGTAGGCACTGGAAAGCCAAGATGTGTTTCTAGCAAGGTAAGTATTTGATTGCGCTGGGAACCTTAAAAAACAAGTCATTCCAGCAGCTTCCCCTGAGCAAATCAGTTCAAACTGTTTATTCTTTTTCTGCTAGGTTAAGATCTGCCCAAGGATGAGAGCTAGGTGGTACTCAATTCTGAATCTCTAGTGAGAACCAAAGTGCCTTGTAGCAGACACACATTCCATGTTAATTGATAACAGATTGTAGCAGGAAGCCTCTTCAAGCCATTTTCCACTTAATTATGTGTTAAGGTCATCATTGAACTTCTCAACAGTGCAGATCTTCTCTCTCCAGCTAGACAGACTGCTATCTTTTTTTAAAGATAACTATCAAACCCTGTTTTATTATTAAAACAAATACTATTTACTGACATCTTTCTCTGAACCAGAAACTATTCCAGGAGCTAGAGACACAGGCAGTGGGATAGATGGAAGAGGCCTTTCTTCTCAATGCAGATTACACACTACATCACTCATAAAGCACTCATAATTTGGAGACACTGACAGATCCCATCATTCTTTAAAAAAATAATTTAGCAGCTCTTCTCTTGTAAATCTCCCAGTGTTGTTAGAACTTAGTCCAAATGATCTTTGCCTAACATGTCTGTTCTTCAAAAGGCCAGGAATGCCTCTTTTTCCTGGCTCGAGCATACCCCTTAAATTAGTTTGCCACTGGATGTGCTAATTTTGATATATTTTGAAGTAATGTGATGGATCTTGAAAAATAACACTCTGACTTGTGTACAAAATTCAATTTGTGGCATCTGTTTCTTCTGCAAATATTGTGCTAACCTAAAACCCAAGCAGGGAAGAAGAAATAAAGCAACTTCTGTTCAGAATTATTTTCCTTAGGAACATTGATTAATAATTCACTTATTATATCAGAGTGAAGCTTGTTCCAATAAATTATTAACGAATAACTACATTTTGTGTTGATATGCAAAACCTGTCTCCAGCAATTATAAAATGTCAAAGCCCTAATGTAAGCTAAAGTGAAAGGCCATATGGGGCTAAAACTTGTATAGTAATACATATTTAGATTCAACATCATTGGGAAAATTTTATTAAGCAATTAATTATGTATGACAATGTACAAGAAAAGCACATAAGGCTGATGTTTGTGCTCTCAAGAGTTGTATCCTAAAATAGTCTTTGGAATTTACTATTACTCAGTAAACACTTTCTGAGTACCGTGACAGATACTGTATGAGAACCTCATGAAGAATACAGATCTGTCTTTGAGTTGAATAGAAATAAAGAATGCTTAGTACACAACAGTACTGAAAGTGTTACCGCTGTTGATCCCTATGCCTTCCTAGCCTTGGTCATTTGGGTGGTAGTTTCCTTCCCTGGGAGCAGGAAAGGCCTGGAGGAGCCCTCAGCGCTCTGTTAGATGCCTCGCCTCAAGCATTCCCTAGGTTTATCCTCCTCTTAGCTGTGATTTTTCTGTAGAGAAGCCATAATCATTATGTAGAACAAGTCAGGCAATAAGACCATTGTATTTATTTCTATCAACCCATCAAGTTATAGGCAGGCACAACAAGGAGCTTCCAAATATCCAGGACAGCAAGATCTAGTGAAATGATTCCGTAAAACACAATTCCTGACTCTTTCCCCAAAGGGAATAAACTTTAGCTGGAACTTCTTCACTCTACATTCTATTTAATATGTTTGCCTGTGACTTTATATTCTATAGCCTCTTATTTGTTTTAGTTTTTGCACAGAAGTGTATAAATAAATTGTGTGTAGGTACAATATGTTGAAATCCAATTATTTTATATGGTTATATATATATATATATATATATATATATATATATATATATATATATAGAGAGAGAGAGAGAGAGAGAGAGAGAGAGAGAGAGAGAGAGAGGTGAGTTTCACCATTGAGAGAAGGAGTGTAAAGTGAAATTGACTCAGAGGAGAAGACACAAACAACCATCTTGAACAAACTTTCAGTGAGCTCATCTCGGGGGAAAGAGGAGTCAGAACACCAGGTGGTAGCAGCATCTGGGGGGGATGAAGGGAAGGGAGAGGGTGTGTGTCACAGCAATATGTGTACAGGTTGAAGGTAGGTTGTTCTCCACTGTGTCAGGGGATTGAGATAAGTGAGACAGAAAATTATACCCTAAGTTTTAGTTTCGAGAGGAAGAAATTATTACAGATGTGGGCTCTTTGACTCCCCAAAGCTGAATGAAGACTATTAGACTTACATCCCTGAGGGAAAACACCACTCTCTTGTTGTCTTCTTTCATCTTCAAAAGACAAGTCAGGGAAAGATAGACATGTAAGGTTTGGGAGCCTGGACTGGGTGATTTCAGGACAGGGCTTGTACAGTTGGGAACTGGTTGAAACCGAGCAGGGTTATCTAAGAACTTTGGATTTGTGGACATGAAGAGAGTTGTCAAAGCGAGTATGGATTAGCAAGCTGTTAGCCTCAACAAGTGAACTAGGGTAATTAAGGTGCAGTTGTATTTTCCAGGAATAGATATTTCCTGGAGGAAGGATCTAAGCAATTTTTGCCTTATCTTTGTATTGATGAGCATAGAAGCAGGAAAAATATTCTTCATCTCAGAATTGTTTAACACAGGAACACGAGAGTATCTTGGTTCCAGTCTCATTGAATTTTGAAGGGGTTTTAGTCATGATGTTAGGATTACACAGGGTTAAAAAGTAAATGGGCTAAAATTCCATATGTTCAAGGGACATTGAGCCCAAGAACTCAAGAAGACACGTTCTCCTTTGCTGATTTTATTTCTAGACCCCATCTGTTAATTCTGGAAGTTCCCCAATGTTTCTCTTTCCCTTTGAAGTGATGCAAAGATGGTTTTCAATATGTTGGTGGTAGTAGTGGTTTCAGTCCTAGTCTGGGACTCAGTCTGCCTTTGCTGTGATGGAGAAGAGCCACAGGAAGCAACTTCCACAGCTACTGCCTCATCAATATCAGCCTCAGGGCTCCCCAAAGCCCCAGAATTTACACATTTATCTCTTCCTGTTCTGTGTTAATTTCAAGAGTGGGGAATGTCCTGGGACTGGAATAGATACAATATCCAAATGAATCAATGTCCTATAAGGCAAGTGCTATGCCTTCAAGCAAGGTAGAGCAATTATTACCCAACATGGGTGCCCCTCCGGTTCTCAAGGACAAGCAGAAGAAGTGAATCCATCACAACCCTGCCATTTGAGATGCATTTTAGATGACAGTGACTCTTCTGCACAGGCATCGTTCATTTATGCTTGGTGTCATTCTCAGCATTCTTTCAAGACTGGCAATTTGCAGGAAAGAAAAGAAGGGCTAGTGGCTTTAAAACTGAAACTGAGATAGAGGTGAAACTGCTCTTCCAGGGGAAAGAAAATCTCTTGTGTGAGAGCTTTTTGAGGGGCATTTCTCATTAACTGTAAATCCTTCAGCCCAGCCTTGCACTGATAATTAAAATATGGGTGTGTGTGCATGTGTGTGTGTGTGTGTGTGTGTGTGTGTCTGCATTGCCACACTACATAAAAAGGAGTCTTAGTTTGGCATTTAATTAGTCTCTGTTGAGGGATAGTCGGGTAAACACGGGAATATCCTCAAGGAGATCCTATTCTGTTGTTGGAGACAGAGAAATAAATAGCAATTGTAATATCAGTGATCAAATTAGCAGCATGGACAGAGGAAGGGAGTATCAGGAGCATAAAGGAGAGAGTTTGACACATCTGGCTGGACTGCTCAGGAAAACTTCCTGTCTGCAGGTTATGCCTGAGCTGAGTTTGGAAGAACAGGGAGCAAAAAGGGCCAGGGAAGAGCATTCTGGCCACAAAGGATCATATGTTTAGAGAGAACACTTGGTGAAGGGTATTGGCTCAGGTGCATTGAGAATGAGATCTGAGAAGGGCAATAGAGGAGTGATGAAAATAGAGAGAGAGGTAGGACCAGAGGCAGCTGTACCTTCAGCAGAACCATGAGAGAAGATGGACCCCATTCTGGTTCTGGGAGAACAATGGAGAAGTTTTGTGCAACAGTGACTGACCACAATTCAATGGTTCCACCTAAGTGAACGTTCTAGATAAGATTTGTGCTTTTCTGTATCTAACCATTCTGCATTGGTAATTGTTTTATGCTGTCTGCTTACTGTCTTGAGTAGTGATTTTGCACCTGTCTTCCCCACCATCACCACTAGACCATAAGCTCCTTGAAGGGGTCACTTATTGAATTATTATGAGGAGGGAGTTGTTTTCATTTTAGTTTTTGCTTTTTTTCATCATAGGACACAGTTGGAATTTTTCATATTAGAAGTGCTCAAGATCATAAGTCCTGGAAATGGCAACCTTCAGAAAGCAGAAAACATGGTCAGGACACCTTAGCTTGATGGCTGAGCTTCTTTATCTGCTCCCAGACAGGTGAGGTCTGGGAGTGTTTCAAGGAGCCTGCCTCAGAGGAAGAGCATGGCAAGTTCTCAAAATGTAGACCAGGAGGACAAGGGAGACCTCAAGAGTGCTCATCGGTGTATTTGGATTGAGCTAAAAGCAGAAAATCCTTGGGAAACCTCCATGTTGAAGAGTTGGTCAATAAAAATCAGAAATAAGGTATAAATGTTGGAAATATGAAGCTGGAGTCATAGCTTGGAGGTGGTAGAATTTAACAGAATTTAATGGTCGTAATTCAATCTGAACTGAAGGAAGATTTAGACATCAAAGACTCAGAGAGAATAAGGAATTAAAACCACAAAAATCTAGATGAAATTTTAAGTGTACTTCCTTGCCATATCAGAAAGGAATGGCAGAGAAAATGCTACTTGATGCCTGCAGGCATGTTTGCAGGCATTTGCAGATTACAAAAAGGACATAGGGTCAAATATTGCCCCCAAATATTCAAGACTAAAGATGTCTATTATTTAACTCTAAAATGCCTAAACCTCTCCCTCCTTTCCAAAATATATTTTACTAAGTATCCTTATATTTAGAAACTTGATTAAATAGTGTGTAAAGCAAGAGTAGTTAGGGTTTGATTGAGATTCTGAAGATGGGACAAATATCATTGTTTTCTCTTTGCTAGATGGGCAGTGGTGTTAAATGCATGTCATGTAGTCACCAGTCAGTTTTTTATGATGTTAAGCATCATGATCAAGACAGTGTCATAGAAGTGTCACCAGAGTCATTTGCCATGGTAGACAGCAGGTATGAAAAATCATGGTATTTGGATTCAGCCATAAAGGTAGTGGTAGGGAATTTTCACAATAAGTACCTCTGTTGTGCTGGCAGAACTGCTTAGAGAAATGCTTTTGCTATGGCCTAAGGTTGCTCCAGTGGCCGCCAGAGGGATTCTGGCCTGTTAAACAAGGGTAAGTCAGACTTCCTGTGTAGCCACATTCTGTCATGTGAAAGGGCCCACTGTGGATCTTGATTTGTCTCCCCTGCCAGCAGGATCCTCCAGATTATATCAATCTATTGCAGACACATATAAATATTCCAAGGTTGGATTCCAGGTCCTCCAAATTATCTCTTTAAAAAAAAAAAATGTCAAATATGAAAAGCTATGGGTTCACACTTAGAAGATACAGAAAATTATCAAGCAGAAGAAATGCAATCACCATTCAGAGATAACAACTTGGCATTTAGGCAAAATTTTTTTCTATGTTTTTCTTGTATGTATGTAGTCATACATGTTTAACTTTGTATGTACTAAGTTGGAATTGTGCTGTCCTCTTGCTCAACAAATATCTTTTGGTGAATGTCCTTTATGCTTAGGGAGAAAAATAAATATGGTAGCATTTGACAACTGCTGTAATAGAGGTACACAGGGTGCTACAGCAGTATGTGAGAAACTCCCAAACCTATCTGGGTGAAAAGGGTTAATTACAAAAGAGATGATACCTGATAAGTATTCTAATGGATTAGTAGAAATTCTTCTGGTAAATGGTAGGAGGGAGAACAGGAGAGTAAGTTGTTCAGAGTTACAAAGCTAAAGCTTGGTTGCAGCATATCAGAAAAACTGCAAGTGGCTTATGGCTGGAGCACAGCATTAGGTGTGGATATCAAGGAAGGGTGAATGAATTATTAGAGAAATCAGTTAATGGAGTGTCAGACACCCCTGTTTGTTCAGTATTTTGTGAAATCTGCAAACAGTTAACTGAAATACTGTCTTAAAAATACAAACATTGGTGGGAGGATGGTGGTCAGTGAACGTGCCAAACTAAGAACCTCCAAAAATGCAAAAACCTGCTTCATAAACAACAACAGCAACAACAACAACAACAAAACTGGAAAAATTGTCAGAATAATTTTAAGGAGTCTGGAAATTAACCAAAGGCTTGCGGCAATCCAGGGAGTACTTATTCAAGAAAAGTGACTGAACCTCAAGAATAACTATGAGCTGCGGGGCTTTTTAACTTGTGCTCTTTTCATTCCACATCTCCAGCTCCATGGTAGCCTTAAAAATGAGCAGCCAACAATCATGGCCAAACCTGCAAGATGGCTACTGGAGGAGGCCAAATGGGATTGGTGCTCCTTCAAAGCCCCATTTCCAGGAATTGTTAAGATTGCCTTCTCTGGCTGTTTCCTACTCATTTGTCTTAACTTGGAGCTCCCTCAAAGTGAATAGCCTCTTCCCTTGAGCATTTGTTTAAAAAAGAAATAGCAATTGTTTAACATTACAGCTGCCTGAGGCAGCAGATTATAATTTGAACAAATAATAGCTACCCAGAAGCCTTTAAAGGAAAAACTTGGGAATGAGATATTCATAGGAGGCTGTAAAAATCTCTGACATGTTCCTGGGATTATATAAGGCCACGTGCATGTATGGGGCTCTGCACTTGCCCAGGGCTATGCATGGGGTCAGAAGAGTCATAAGGATGTTCTTACCTCTCATTGCTAAACTTGAGGACCTGCACAAGAGGAAATAAAGGCAGAATTAACTGCCTGCCCTAGTGTTTAAGGGGTGCCCTGACACACACAGAGCCTATTGACAGAAACTGGGAGACTTGCTAGTTCCAGGCAGTTAAAGAAATTTTCATCTAATCATTAGGTGACACTAAGATATCCAGAGAGAGACTTCATAATACATACATTTCAAAGAATACAGACTTTGCAGAATTAGTTCAGAAAAGTTACTAAACAAACATACCACAATAAATAGAAACAACAACAAACCCTGAGTAGGGAAGATAATTTTATTTCCAAAGTTACAACATATAATTTAAAATAAACTAATTCAGAAAAAAAACAAAGTTAGACAAAAACAAGAAAGTATGGCTTATATTAAAACAAATAAACAAAGAACATTGAATTGTACATTTTAAATGAGTGACTTGTTTGTTCCATGCAGGGGGGTAAAAACTATCAATGGGAACTACCCCTTAGGAAGTCCAGACATTGGAAAATTTATGGAAAGATTAAGATGAGTACAAATTAAGAGAAAGATTTTAAATCAGCCATTTTACATATGTTCTAAGAAGTAAAGGAAACTATGTTAAAAGAATAAAAGGAAAGCATAACTGATATCTAATCAAATAGAGCATACAATGAAAAGGTAGAAATTTTAAAAACAACTCAAAGAGAAATGCTGAAGCTGAAAATTAAAATAACTGAAATGAAAAATTTACTAGAGGATTTCAGTAGCAGATTTAAGAAGGCTGGAAAAGGAATCAACAAACTTGAAAACAGGTCAATTGATATTATGCAGCCTAAGAAACAGAAAGAAAAGAAAAGTGGTTAGAACCTCAGAAATCTATGGGACTGTCAAGGGCATCAACATGCACATAACTGGAGTCCTAGACAGAGAGGAGAAGCGGAGGCAGAAAGAGATTGAAGAAATAATGTAGAAAACTTTCCAAATTTGATCAAAAGACTAATCTACACATCTGAGAAGCACAATGCACTCAAAGTAGGGATAAGAAAGTCATGCCTAGACAAGCAATAATGAAACTGCTGCAAAACAAAAAGAATCTTTAAAGCAACAAGAGAGAAGTGGCTATTCACATATGAGGGATCTTCGCTCAGATTAACAGTTGATTTTGCATCAGAAACAGAAGGATGCCAAAAGGTAGTGAGATGATATAGTCAAAGTTCTAAAGGAAAAAGAATGTTAACAAAAACTTCTAGATCCATCAAAACTCTCCTTTGAAAACAATGGAGAAATTCAAGCATTTCTAGATCAAAAAAAAGAAAAGCAGAAAATTTGCCAGTAGCAAATCTTCCTTACAAGAAATAATAAAGGGAGTCCTTCAGAGGAAGAAATAAAAAAAACAGTAGACAGTACTTAAAATGACATGAAGAAATAAAGGTAACTGGAAAAGGTAACTGCATACATAAACATATAACGTGTGAATGCGTTTTTACTTAAAACTTTTTGAAAACCTATCTGATTAAAAAGAAAACTCTAGTAAATGATAATTCTAAATCATGGTGATTAAATTTTATGTGCCTACTAGGCTACAGTGCCCATTGTTTTATTAAACACTGATGTTACCGTGAAAGACTTTGTATACATGATTTTCATCTATAGTCAATTGAACATAAGGGTTATTTTCTTCTATAATGTGAATGGACCTCATCTGATCAGTTGAAAGCCTTAAGAACAAAAACTGACATTTCCCATAGTAAAAGAAAGTCTGCTTCAAGACTATAACATTGAAATCCCACCTCTGTCTGCAGCCTGCCAGTCTGCGCCTACAGATTTCAGACTCAGGAAGGGAGATCAAGTCCTTTTGATTTTCCAGCCTAATGGCCTGCTCTATGGATTTCTCACTTGCTTATTCCCACAATCATGTGAAGAAATTCCTTACAATAAGCATGTCCTGTCGGTTCTGTTTCTCTGGAGAAACATGGCTGAAAAATCATGCAATGTATACAGATACACAGTCAATTCTCATCATTCATCATAGATATGTTCTACAAAACACTGAATTAGTGAATACCAAACCATTGTTCCTTGGGAAATTCATAGTTACAGATATAGACACAGATATAGATATAGATAGTATATTTATATATATGTAATCAATCTCATGGATTATAATATTAAATTCTAAAAACAACTCATCTTGGTGGATTCTGTTTTCTTTATTTCACAAAGGAGAAAATGAGATTCAGAAGTGATAAGTGACTTGCTGGAGGCCTCCCCACTAACAGGTGCCAGAGTTTAGATTCAAGCCCCATCCAACTGGCTCCAGAGGGAGAAATTCTTGCAGTGCACTACACTTCTCCACGCCACTTCCACCCTTTGGTCATCTTTGTATGAGAGCTGAAACAACAAGGCAGAGCATTGCTGTGTTTGACCTCAGATGTGAATGTACATGCTGGGTAACTCAGTTCTTTTTGCTATCATGTACCTGTCCTCAAATCACCACAAAAGTGTCACTAGTATTGCTTTTGGAGTTACAAACATATTTTAGCATGTAGGGAAATATGGAAATATAGAATCCATGAATAATGATGTGTGTTGACAATAAGCACCAAAAAAGGTGGAAGAACTATAGCTATATAGGAGGAAAGTGTGTGTATTCTTCTGAAATTATGTTAGTATTTATGCAAACTAGATTACTATAAATTAGGATGTTAATTGTAAACCCCAGGGAAACCATTAAGAAAATTATTAAACAACAATAAGGGAAAAAGTAAAAGAATGGCAAAGTAATTAATATGATGCAATATTATTAAACACAAAAGAAGACAACAATGAAAGAACAGAGGAAAGATAACAAACAGCATAAAACATACAGTTAACAAATAGCTAGCCAAGTAGCAGATGTAACTCCTGCTTTATTGTTAATTACATTAAATGTAAATACATTAAACATTCCAATTAAAAGACAGAGACTGGAAGAATGGATTAAAAAGAAAACAAAACTTGATCAAAACAAATTGTTGCCTACAAGTAACACACTCTTGATTGAAATACAAATAAATTGAAAGTAAAAAAGAGTGAAAATAGATATCCTAGGTAAACGGTAACCAAAAAAGAGGTGGAATGGCTGTACTGATATGAGAAAAAAATAGAACTTAAGGCAAAACATTATTAGAGATGGAGGATAATACTTATCATGATAAATGTCATTTTTTGAAGAAGATATAACAATATAAATATGTACCTAACAAGAAATTCCCTAAAGACATGAAACAAAAACAGACAGAATTGGAAAAATAGACAATTCTGCAATAATATAGATGTCAATAACCTACTTTTAGTTACAATGATGTTTTAGATAACAGGTTTTCACAAGTGTGAATGAATTATAAACACTCCTTTCATCCTCATCCTGTGAGCCTCTACTCTCCTTCCAGGTCCTGCTCCAAGCAGCTCTTTATCAAAGTTTGGCCTGTGTGACACTAATTTTCCTCCTGCATACATTTGAATTTGGTCTTGGCTCACACTATTTTTGGTTCTCTCATAATCAAGTATCTTTTCTTTGCTTCTCAGTCAAGAAGATGAACTCCATGAATAAAGAAAGCTCATTCTTGAGTATATGCTTTGCTGTAAGTGTATGTTTTATAAAATGAAACTGGGTCATTTGTAGAGACATGGATGGACCTAGAGACTGTCATACAGAGTAAAGTAAGTCAGAAGGAGAAAAACAAATATCGTATATTAATGCATATATGTGGAATCTAAAAATATGTTATAGATAATATTATTGCAAAGCAGAAATAGAAGCACAGGTGTAGAGAACAAACTTAGGGATGCCAAAGGGGAAGGGTGGGTGGGATGAATTGGGAGATGGGGATTGACACATACACACTATTGATACTATGTATAAAATAGATAACTAATGAGAACCTACTGTATAGCACAGGGAACTCTACTCAATGTGCTGTGGTGACCTAAATGGGAAGGAAATCCAAAAAAGAGGGGATATATGTATACATATAGCTGATTCACTTTGCTGTACAGTAGAAACTAACACAACATTGTAAAGCAACTATACTCCAATAAAATTTTAAAAATAAAAATATTTGAAAAAATGGAATGAATATCCATTAAGTTTTTTTAGTTTGTACTAAAAGGTGAGACTGGCTGAGTTATATAAAGATCAACACAAGTTTGAAGGGATTATTATACTAATAAGAAGTTTGAAAACAATTCTGGAATTATTCATTAACTTCTAGGGCTTTTCCAGTAACTCTATGACCGTTATTAATATAATAGGCTGATGAATAAAGGCTAAATATGCTTTCTATTTTCCAGAAATTATCGGTATTAACTTTATTGGAACTTCCCTCATCTAACAGTTGGTATTTTGTTTTAATTGTCCCATATGATTATTCAATAGCTGTGAAGTCGGAAATTAATAATTGAAGATGTGAGGGCTAAGCTATTTGGCCCTTTTCTTCTCAGATGGAAATTTACAAAGTTTTGTTTTCAAAAGTAAGGAAGGTTGAAAAGCCAAATGGATACAAGAAATCCCACAGAGAAACAAATAAAAGGATTGATACAAAAAATCTCTGTTGTTCTCTTCAAACTTCCTGAAGAGTATGTGTGTGTGTGTGTGTGTGTGTGTATAAAACCCAGAAACAATTTTAGATCTAACTGGATTTAAGTAATAAAGGATAAGGGTTTGAAACAGGTGCAAAGAGATTAGAAACATTGTTTTCTCAGGTAATAATAAAAAGGTCAAATGTAGATGAATAAAATTTCCTTATCTCTTTTTTTTTTTTTTTTTCATGGTTTATTTTCTCCTTTCTGTTGGTTATAAGAACTGCCATTCTTATCCTGGACCAGTTATTGCAGACATTTTCAAAAGAATCTAGTTAGTAAAAGGAAACTGAAGCAGTTTCTGTAAAGGGAAGGGCCTCAATTTTTTGGTAAATGGATTGAGGAGAAGGGCAGGTGAGATGGTCAACATTGTATTCATTTGCCAATCACTTAATCATTCTGGGCTGAGGGGAAGCAATTAGAACTCTGAATTGTTTTCCACCAAAGACCACTAGGAGCTCTTCCCCACTGTCATTTTGATGCAAGTGTGTGTGTGCACACTGCCTGTATTCTAATTTATACCATGCGTTTTTTTGTGTTTCTTTTAAAATTTGGAAGATATGGGTAAGATATAGGTTGCATTTCTGAATGCTTGACAATTGCAAAGTTTTAATAAAAAGCAATGCAAATTTTATTCATTCATTGGACAATTTTTCTTTTTTATTCTAGGCACATGTTCTGTTCATCCTGTCTTATAAGAGAAGATTTTGGTCCAAAATTATACAAAACAATATATTTCATTCAGAAAGCTTTTTTAAAAAAAATAAATGGCCTAGTAATCTACTTCACACACACCTACCTCTCAGAGCTCCTAAAGGGTGTGATATCTGGTGAGCTTCAAGAAAGATTAGAGAAGTGATTGTCATGGTGTGGTCTAAAGACCAGCACTGTTCCATTACCTTTTGTTATGGGTCTGCAATAAGATAAACACAAGCATTTAAGTAAGAAACTTACTTAGAAATTTGTTATTGCTGCAATTCCCAAGCATTGGATATTTTTTCCAAATTTCTTTTTAATTGAAGTATAATTAACTTACAATGTTGTGTTAGTTTCAGGTATACAGCAAGGTGATTCAGTTATATATATTCATATATATATACACACACACATAAATACATTCTTTTCCAGATTCTTTTCCATTATAGGTTATTACAAGATACTGAGTTATTGTTTACCTATTTTATATATAGTAGTGTGTAAATGTAAGTCCCAAACTCCTAATTCATCTCCCTCCCCCATAACCACGTTTGTCTTCTATGTCTGTGAGTCTATTTCTGCTTTGTAAATAAGTTCATTTGTATCATTATTTTAGATTCCACATATAAGTAATATCATATGATATTTGTCTTTCTCTGTCTGACTTACTTCACTTAGTATGATAATCTCTATGTCCTTCCATGTTGATGCAAATGGCATTATTTTATTCTTTATCCATTTCTCTGTTAATGGACACTTAGGTTGCTTCCATGTCTTGGCTATTGTAAATAGTGCTGCTATGAACATTGAGGTGCATGTACCTTTCTGAATTAGAGTTTTCATCTTTCCCAGATATGTGCCCACGAGTGGGATTTCTGGGTCATATGGTAGTTCTAGTTTTAGTTTTTTTAAGGAACCTTCATACTGTTCTGCATTGTAGCTGCACCGATTTACATTCCCATCAACAGTGTAAGGGGAGGTACCCTTTTCTCCACACCTTCTCCAGTATTTATTATTTGTGGACTTTTTTATGATGGTCATTCTGACCAGTGTGAGGAGATACCTCATCGTAGTTTCAATTTGCATTTCTCTAACAATTAGCAATGTTGAGCATCTTTTCACATGCCTGTTTGTCATCTGTATGTAGAAGCACACAATTTATAATCTGAGAACTATAAAACATTGTTGAAAGAAATTGTACAGATCTCGATAATTGGAAAAATTATCCTATGTTCATGGATCAGAAGACTTAATAGTTATAATAACTATACTCACCTAACTTATCGAAAGATTCAGCACAATCCCCATCAGAATCTCAGCTGACCTCTCTATAGAGATTAACAAGCTGATTTTAAAATTAATATAAAATGCATGGGACTCAATATAGTTCAAATATTCTTGAAAATTAAGAAGAAAGTAGGTGGGCTCATACTTCCTGATTTCAAAACTTACTTAAAAACAATGGTAATTTAAAAAAAAAGTGTAGAACTTGCACAGAATAGACACATAGATAAATAAAATTGAGAGTCCAGAAATGAAACCATTCATCTATTGTCAAACAACTTTTGATAAGGATGCCAAGACCATCCAATGGGGAAAGAATAATATCTTCAACAAAATGTTGGGGAAGAGGGACAATTGGTAACCACATGCAGAAGAATGAAGTTATACTTTTACCACACATCATATACAAAAATTACAAAAATGAGTCAGACCTAAATGTGTGAGCTAAAACTATAAAATTCTTAAAGACATAGGAGTATATCTTCATGACTTTGTATTTGGGAAAGGATTCTTCAATATGATACCAAAATCACATGCAACAAAAGAAAATATAAATAAATTGGACCTATATATATAGGAAACACATGCTTCAAAGCTGTCTTCCAAGAAAATAAAAAGGCAAACAGAAAATGGAGGAAAGTATTTGCAAATCATATTCTGATAAAGGATTCATTTCCAAAAATATATAGATAATGTTTACAAAAATAATTAAGAATTAAAAAAAGACAATTACAAATGGACAAAGTATCTGAATTGACATTTCTCTAACATATACAAATCTCCAAAATATATGAACAGCAAGTAATTACATAAGATGCTTGAAATTGTTAGTGATCATGGAAATGCAGATCAAAACCACAATGAGATGCCATTTCATACCCACTAGGAAGGCTGGCATCAAAAAGTCTATAATGATTATTGGTGAGGATGTGAAGAAATCTGAACCCTTATGCACTGCTGATGGAATATTAAATGTTGCAGCTGCTTTGAAACAGTCTAATAGTTCCTCAAACAATTAAACCTAAAATTTACAATATGACCCAGTAATTCCAGTCCTAGGTATAAATTCAAGAAAAGTTAAAGTGTACCTTCACATAAAAACTTGTAAATGGTTATTTTTAGCAGCCCAAGTGTCTATCAACTGATGAATTGGTAAAATAAAATGTGGCATATCTATACAATGGAGTATTATCCAGCCATAAAAAGAATGACGTACTGACACCTGCTACCTAGATGAACTTTGAAAACATTATACTAAGTGAAAGCAACCAGTCACAAAAGCACACATATTTTATTATTCCATTCATATGAAATGTTTTGAGCGGATAAATTTATAGAGACAAAGTAGATTAGTGGTGCTTATGGCTGGAGGAGGAAGATGGGGGAAGGTGGTGATAGCTAAAGGATACAGGATGTTTTTTAGAGGTGATGAAAATATTCTGAAATTGACTGAGGTGATGATGGTTACATATATTTGTGAATATACTATAAAAACAATGCATTATACTGTTTAAATGGATGACTTATATAGTATATGAACAATGTACCAGTAAAGCTGTTAAATAATTTTTTTTTAATGTGCTTCTGATGAAATTCTGCCTTTGTATTTTCATCCATATATTCAAAAGGTATTAAGAGCCCTGTTTATTTCATGTACTTTGGAAATAACAGAGTGAACAGAACTGACAGAACCTCTACTGCAGTGCAGTCTGGATACATTTCTGCTTCTGCCAGAAGGAACTGACTCAGTTAATACAACAGATGTTTGCTGAGCACCAGCCATACACCTGATCTTGAAATGTCAGGGACCAAAGCCAGTGTCTATGTCATCAAAGCAGCTCATCTTTTAGAGGGTAAGACAAAGAAATGATGAGGAGATGACTCAGGGCAGGAATTAAATCCAGCCAGAAAGTGTCAGGTTATAGAGGTTTCTGAAACCTTCCTGAGACATGTCACAGCTAAGTGGGCTCTGAACTGTCACTAGGTGCTAGCCATTCAGCTGAGGAACAAACAGAGGGGCAGCCACCCTAGGGGACTGACAGGGCAAAGGCAGAGACAGGAAGAGAAGCTTAGATGCCTGAGTCCCCCCCACCTTTAAAGAAAGATGATAGAGGATTAATGGGGAAGCTTCTCTATCACTTCTCCATTGTTGCCTAGGAAGTAGAAATGAGCCGTGCTTGAGGTTCAGGAAAGAATCACTCCCAAGTGCTGAGGAAAGGTAGAAGTAGTGGTAGCCTGAGGCAGAGGAAAGATTAGGAAAAGAAGAATCCCTCAGTGTATTAATAAGTATCCAGTGCTATGAAACCCTGCAAGTTTAAGGATTTCGGAAACTTGAGTGGACCATCAACAGTTTAGCTATCTAAGAATAATACCTGGGATTTATAGAGCACATTGACTTCCAAAGCACATTCCCATCTCTTTTTCCCTGCTCTCCTCCTGGCTGTGAGCAGGGGGCACGGGGCCTGCTAAGCTAAAAACTCAAGGGCCTCTCTGAGCTTGTGCCAGGGACAGAACCCTCAGTGGCCCCTTTCCACTCTTTGCAGCCCAAGAGGTTCTCCTGTTACCGTTGCAGTAAGGGAAAATCATTTTCTGAATCTTTGCTGAAATCTAGACATCATGTTAGAGGCTCAAGAGGCATCTCATCTTCACAATAATCTCTCGAAATGTGAATTTTAGCCCCCTATTCCTACTGAGGAAGTTGCGGGTCAGGAGGGTTAAGTAACATGCTCAAGGCAATGCAGCCAACAAAGTGCAGAATTGAGGCTTAACACCTGGACACGGCTGTGTACTTTCCACTGTAGCATGCCACTTCCGAAAAGCAAAGCTTGGGTTTCTGCTGAAGACCGTTGCATTTCCAAAATTGCTAAAATATAAAGGCGGATTATAAAATTTTTGGACAGGTGGTAGTTCTTCCCCAAACTATGTGAACTTTTCCCACATCAGGAGGTCTTTGAAGGCATTGTTATGTATATAAAAGTACACTGTAAATGCATATAATTTATACATTGTATATATTTATATCATGTAAAATTAATCTGCATAATCTACATACCATATAATATTCATATAACAAATGTAAATATACATGACACACAAGGAGTCATTGCCAACACCTTAACCTGCTGTCCTCTGGCTGACCAGGGAACGACTGCTGAAAAAGGGCTCAGTCAGTTTAGAGGGTCAGAGCAGCAGCAGTTAAGAGATGTTCACCATTGTTAAGACCTTCACTGGTGGCTCTTTTGTATCCTACAGTATCAGAAGCTGTGTGTCTGTGTCTGTGTTGAGGGGTATTGGAAGGAGTCGAATAAATTCAGACTCCAAAGACCTTCAGTAACACAGAGGATAATCCTTAAGGTTTATATGTTATGGTGTTTGCATGTTGACATGCATTAAATTAGAAAGGTGACTACAGAAATGAAGCCCCCTGACTTAATATTACATGTGAATTGCTCTGAGAGTTAAATCGGCACTTTTCCTGCCTTCAGCATATATTTGAAAGGAGCGTATGCCCTTTTGGAGTAAACCAGTGAATTCAAGCGAAAAAACAAAGGTACCCTTCTAGGAGGACATAATATATAAAGACAAAAAAGACATCAGCTGCAAATCAATGCATATTGATTTAAATAAATAGGATCATTGACCTCTGGTAAACCTGACTCAGAGGCTAAGCCAGCAGTATCTCTTGCTCAGAAACCCACTGGCTTTGCATTTCTAAGCAGAAACCCAAAGGGGCATTTCCTCCAGGACCTAAATTACCTGTACTATCTTACAGTTTCTGATTTTATCCAGGTGCTATGCATATCCAAACAAAGCTGCACAGAGGCACTGGGCTATGGGTAAGAAGAGATTTGCTGGAAGGTGTCCATGTCTGCCTTAAATTAAAATGAGGCACTAATGAGACACTTCCACAGAGGAATTAAAGCAGCTGACCCAGGAAGTACAAACCAGGAGCATTTCTATGTTGCTGTCCTGCTTGTCCCATAGCCAGTGCCTTGCCAGCTCCCAGTGTGGTCCCAGATATTGTGCTCGAGATTTACCTATATTAATTTTTAATTTAATCCTTATAATAATAACCTGATGAGGTAGGTTATTATTATAACCTTCTTGCACCGTGCTTCTGGCCAGCAAAGTCAGAGCAATATATTGTGACATATGACCACTTCATCCACAATCCCCCAAGAACCACTCAGCTCGTAACAGAAGAAGCTGCAGTAGATGAGTCTGGGAGTCTGGGAATCCAGTGTTAATCTTCCCCATTATTAGCTCTGTGATCTGTCATTAATTAGCTATATGCACTTCAGGAAGTCCATTTTTGCTTCTGGGCCACCGACTCTTTCACTGAAATGTAAGGATGTAATTTTCTGGCTCAAAAGTTTCCCATCTATTACTTTCCTTTGATTTGGGAAAAAGACAAAACCCAGCAGCAGGGGAGGCATTTGGATTTTGGAGCAAGAGATTTAGATTCAGATCTAGCCTCCCTTTTCCCCAGCAATGTGAAATTAAGCCACTCGCTAAAGCTCATGCTTCCGCCTTGTGAAATGGTAGTTTGAAAACCTGGTTGTCATTTGAGTTGACAGTTCATTTAACCACAGTCTCGAAATGCTAAAAGGGAGCTCACAAAACGTAGTCAGATCATTGAAGGGAAAGTTCAAGTGAAAGGTCTCATGCCTTGCAAAAATCGCGTGTAGGAACAATGAGAAATTTCGGGCCATGGCTGCCACTCCCCAGAAGTACTATTGTAGCAGCGTAACAACAAAAAGGCTTCCACCAACTCTGCTTGTTCCAGGAAATGGCTGGTCACACAGAATCTTCTGCCCCTAATATTTAATAAAACTGCCTCTTTCAAATTGTTTCCAAACAACTTTCTTGACCCTTTGTAGCCACCCGACTGCCAAATGTACCTGCAGAAAAATTAGAGAGTCTCCTAAAATACCAACTTAGTAGAATGCTTGCCCTTTAGTGTTTCCCCTTTTTACCTTATAAAATTAACTTTGCTTTCAGATATTTTTGAGATATTGTTGAAACAAAAGTGACAGTAAATGGGTTCTTTTGCCACAAATTGATGAATAAACAGCCTTTCTTAATTTTGCCTTAAATTTGGTTCTGTCTCTGATGGCAAGAAAGGGTTGAAGCAGAGAGGAAAAGTCCAACGTGTAGGTGCTGGCTCTTTCCTACAGTCTAAATAAATAAGAAAATCTGTAGGTCAATAAACAAATACAAACATCATCAGTTCAGGCTTTCAGCACGTTACAATTTATTAGTGTACTACCTAAACATGGAGTCTTCTGTTCTTCAGTGTTTTCCAAAGTATTGGTACATTTTGACTTGTGGATAATTAGATTAGTGCCTTGTCTCTGGAGGATGGTGATTACTGCCTATGACAAAGCCTCAAAGTTATGCCAGGTACTGAACTAAGTACCTGTATCAGGTACTAAACAGGGCATCAGTCTTTATCTAGTTGAGATGGTAGGACTTTCGTCAGTCACAGAAATTGACTTGTCAGTCTCCAATGTTAACAAACTTTCTAAAGCTTTTTCAGTGTGTCTTTGTTTAGCAGAAAACTCACCTTTCATGCAAATCCCATTCTGTAATGAATTCCACCCAGACATTCATTTGTATAGACTTTTTTATACAAACATACTGCAAAGGTGTTTCACATTGTGCCATATAAATCATAATGGTGGGTTGATGGGTTTTTTCCTAGACACATTGTCTTTTCTCACACCTTTCCTATTGTTATTAAATCAAGCAAATGTTTACACATTTTGATGGAAATACCACAAAAAAGACAGGATAGCCTTGTGTATGCTAAGGGACTGGCTAAATGAATCAAGATCCAGCCTTGTGGACACATTCACACTGCAGGCAGATGCTGTCTGCAGTGTGAATGGGAAGATAAAGTTCGGAATATACATATGTAGATTATGCAAATAAACCTGCACCATTGAAATATTATTGTTGAAGTCATAAAAGGTTAAATACTATTTGTTTAATTTTATTTTTGAAATGGAGTTTGCAGAAAACTTCTGCCTATTTTAAAATTTTGAAACTTCACAGCCTACATTCATCAAGGGTGCACACATTGGTAAGATAAAGAAAAGTCTGTAGATTGGACTAGCCCTTTTTAAAACAGCAGGGTCAATTAAGTTTGCTCTTAAAACCTTCCAACTAATTTTTCCTTGGTTCTTTTGTTTCCCCAACAGGGTAAGGTGATCAAGAAGATTTCACTTAGCAGATAACTTGGCAATTGTGATTTTAAAGACCAGATGGATGCAGATATTTAATGATCTGAAGGAAAATTACCCTTGCAGACATAGTGCAGAGAAAAGTATTAAGGCACTGTTAAACTTGGCAGGTTAAAGAAACAGGAAGAAGGGGCAGATGATGATGCGGAGAATACAATAAGAACAGGTGGGAGGGATGGGGAGGCGCCAGACATGTAGGGATTTCAGGGACAAGATCAGCATTTGTATCAATAGTTTATTCTAAATGCAATGGGAAGTCACCAGGGACTGTATTAGTAGGGTTTTCACTAGGAAATATATAGCACCCTTCAAAGTGTTCAGTTCAAAAGAAATCAGTGAAGCGTTTTGGGTTTTTTTTTCTGTTTTTTTGTTTTGTTTTGTTTTGTTTTGTTTTTGTTTTTATTTTACAGTTGTGGAAAAAATCAGCTAGGAAACAAGAAGAGATTTTTGGGGTTCCAGGGATTAGCAATTATTGGAAGTTCTTACCAACCCTAGGCCTGAAGGCAGAAATGAAGTGGTCAATATTATCATAGTAAATTAGACCCAGAGACATGGATGAAAGACTGCCAGCTAGGGCTATGTACCTAAAGAAACACAGCTGTCCCTAGAACTAACAAGAGACAGCAAGGGAAAAATGCCACAACCTCTCATTTCTCTCCTCCTCTTTGGTTTCTGGTGCCAGAGAGCATGGCAGCCTCAGTGATGCAGCTTGTTCAGGTCAAGTTCACAGGGTGCAGACTAAAGCAGAGAAAGATGAGGGGTAGGGGTGGCAAACATAGATTAACCGCATGGGGATTTTTATGGGACTCATAGAAGAAAGTGTCTAGGACTTTAAAGAATTTTTAAGCTAAAATGAGCAGTGATTTTCCTGAAAAATAAAATGGTTTGTGATTTTATTTGGAGTACAATAAACTAAGGAAGTGTAAGAACAGCTATGCAAAACCAGTGGAGCAGTTTCTACATCATGGCATTTCTGTCTCAAACAAGCAACACTATCTTTGGATGAAAACTCACCAAAGACAGATAAAGAGAATATTCAAAGGATGAGGTGCACCAAATCTCTAATTGTAAACTGATTGTAAAGCATACAGTCATTTAAAAACCAGACTGCATAAATTACTTGATTGGTTCTAAATAAAATGCAGATTACTTGAACCCTCTCAGACATATAGAATATTTTTATGATCTCTCCAAATAATTCTGATCAGAGTCATATTTGGGAATCACTGATATAGTGCATGGAAAGCAAATTTTGTCAACACAAACAATTAGGGTTCATGCTGGGCCCTATTGATGCTGTAGTTTTTGTGATGTTCACCTCTTTGATTCTCATTGCCTTTTTATTAACTACAGGTAAAGATATTACTTACATGGTCATTGCAAAGAATTGAAATATGAAATGTAAAGTAAATAGTAGTATTTTGCATATACTAGGTCTCTGTAAATGTTAGTTACTACTATGTCTATTAGTATTAAATGATAATAAATCAAACAATAAAGTAAATAGAGCATGTAGTCTTTTGAATTGTACTTTACATGGCTTCTCATGATAGTTCTTTGATGAAAAAAAAGCTTTAAAAATGGAGTAAAAATTATCTGGTATATCAACATGTTATTTAGTGAAAATACAGAAAAATACTAAATAGTACTGGTAACAGTCAAGAAAACGCTCTTCCAACAGCTTGCCTCAGGATAAGACAATGTCAACCATGTCCTGAAGTACATTTTTATTGATGACTTGAACAAAATTAGGGAAAGCACATTCAAATTATTCCAAGGTGATGCTGAGCTAAGGAATGAAATCAGCAATCAAGAAAGTGGAATAGATCAATGAGCCAAGTTAGGCAAACTACAATCTAACTTAAGATATGTATGAAGTTCAATACTCGGGTCCAAATAATCAACTACAACACATCATAGATGAAATTTTGATAATCAAGATAATTTAATTTAAAATTTATAAAGTTACATCTGGTTTTAGCTTCAACAGATAAATAACTTAGAAGCTGTCACACCCATACTTAAAACAAAAGAAAATTGAAAAAAATTGAGGAACAGACTTATTTCCTTGGGTTCACCAGAAAACTGAGGATACCGGACAAACTGTCACCCTGAAATCTGAAGAGATAGCAAATCCAAAGATTCACAAAGACCTACTTAACTGGAGATGCTGAAGCCATAAACTGGTAGGAAGACTTAAATGGTACTAATGGCAAATTGTTGGAGGTTGAGTATGATTAGTATAACAGTGGAAACATTGTTGGTCCCTCCACACTTTCATTGTTTTACTTCCATGACCCCAAGATGTCCTCATGAAGTAGAGTTAGGAGATATACTTAGGAGGTATACCCCTGGCTCTGACAGAAGAAGACAAAGACTAACCCTGGTCTAATATACCAAGAGCATTATTCATAATTAAACCTACTTTACAGGGAAAAGGACTTTGTCAGAGTCTTATTCCAGAATTGTAGATGAGAAATATGTAGGGAAGCCCAAAGTCAACATGGGGAGAAGGATGAAAACAAACACATAAGGATATTAGAAGAATTTGAAAACTATGGCAACTAACCCCACCCCTCCCCCCAAAAAAAGCTCAAAAACCCAACTCTACTCCTAAAAAAATTAACAAAAACCTCACACTAAATGGTTATTTACTCTAGTCCCTATAACACGTTGTATCATGTCAGACTTTTGACAACCAAAAATTACAGTGTGTGCTGGAGGCAAGAAAAAGTACAGTCTGAAGAGGTAAAGCAAGCACCAGAATCAGAATCATACATGACAGATATTGTAATTATCAGAAAAGGAATTTAAAATAATTAATATGTAAAAGACTCTAATGGAAAAAGTGGATGAGATGGGGCTAATATAAGAAGAGAGACACTTTAAGAAGAACGAAAAAGAAATTCTGAAAATAAAAAATAATGTAACAAAATACTTTTGATGGAGTTATATATAGATTGGATATAGGTGAGGAAACAATAAGTGAGTTTAAGATAGATCAATAAAAACTTCCTACATGAAAAGAGAAAAAGAATTTTAAAAAATCAAAATGAAACATCTGAGAACTATGATATAATTTCAAAGGTTCAACACACACATAACTGAAATACCAAAAAGATAAGAAGATTAAAACAGAAAAATTATTTGAAGTAATAATGTTTGAGAAATTTCAAAAACCAAACTACAGATTCAGGAAACTCAGAGAACACCAAGCAGGATTAAAACAAAAATGCCTCCACCCAGGCATATTACATTTGAACTTCAGAAAAACAAAGACATAGAGAAAATCTTGAATAAAATCAGAGGGGAAAAATCACATTATCTATAGAAGCAAAGGGTAAAATCTGAAGATTTCTTGCATGCAAGCAAAATGTTAATTGAGTAGAATATTTAAAGTACTTAAAAAATAAAACACAGAATTCTATATCTTGTAAAATTATTCCACAAGAATAAGAGGCAAATAAAGACTTACAAAAAAAAAAAAAAAAAAGACTGGGGAATCTCATTGCCAGGAAAACTGTGACACAAGAAATGTTAAAAGTTCTCCAAAGAGAAGAAAAATTATATATGTCAGAAGTCATTATCTTCATAAAGAAATGAAAAATATCAGGAAAGTAATAAATGAAAGTAAAATAAAATCTTTATTTTATTGTTAATTTATCTAAAATTTAATTGCTTAAAAATATAATAGTAATGAGACTTTCCTGGTGGTCCAGTTGTTGAGACTTCATCTTCCAATGCCAGGGATGCAGGTTTGATCCCTGGTCAGGAAGCTAAGATCCTACATGCCTCGTGACCAAGAAACCAAAACACAGAAGCAATATAGTAACAAATTCAATAAAAGACTTTAAAAGTGGTCCACATCAAAAAAGTCTTAAAAATAATATAATAGTAATGATGTATTAAGTGATTATATCATGTGAAAAAGTGAAATAACTGACAGCAATGTCATAAAGGATGGGAAGAAAGAAATGGGAATACTCTCTTATACAGTGTCTGCAATACATGATGTGAGATGAGGCTATATAAAGGTGGATTTAGATAAGTTAAAATATATATTTCAAATTCAATCAATATTATGATATTTTTAGTTTTGAACTACATTTTAAAATTTCCTACAGCATTTAAAAGTCAAAAGCATAAAAAGTATGAATCTGAATTTTGGGGCACACATGCATAAAGATAAATTTTTTTACCACAATAATGTTAAAGGGGGAAAGAGTTGTATAGGAGCAAATTTTTTGGTACCACATTGAAGACATGTTACTATCAATTCAATTAATTGTTATAAATTTAAGGTGGCAAATGTAATTCCCATGATAACCACAAAGAAATTATTGACAGAATATATACAAAAGGAAATGAGAGGGAATAAAAATGTATCACTATAAATAATGAACTAAAAAAAAGAAGAATGACAATAATGGAGAAAATCAGGGACAGAAAAGTTATAAGACATACTGAACAGAAATAGAAAAAGAGACAGAAGTAAATTTTTCTTATCAGTAATTATTTAAATGTAAGTAGATTAAATTTCTAATCAAAAGGCAGAAATTGCAAGAATGTATATTTAAATATACAATCCAACTATATGCTGACTACAAGAAACTCACTTTAGGTACAAAGACAAAAATAGGTTGAAAGTAAAATGATGGAGAAACATATCCAATGCAAATAGTAAAACAAACAAAAAAACTGAGGTAGCTACACTAACATCAGGCAAAATAGACTTTAATTCAAATATTATTATAATAGATGAATAAGAAAATTATATATTGTAACATGGGCCAAATTTTCAAAGATGAATAGCAATTATAAATATGTATGCAATAAACTAAACAGAGTCCTAAAATATATAAAGCAAATATTGACAGAATTGATGTGAGAAATAGACAGTTTTATAATAATTGTTCGAGACTTTAATACTCCACTTTCAGCAAAAGATAGAACCTCTAGACAGAAGTTTGGTAAGGGAAGGCTTGAATAACACTACAAACCAAGTGGACCTAACAGACATATAGAACATATATGTGGAAACCCAACACTATCTATTGAAGAGACTATTCTTTTACTATGCATGGGTTTGGCAATCTTACAAAATCCAATTGGTCATAGTTGTATGCCTTTTAACACTACTATTAATAATCTCCTCAGCTAGATAACCAGTTTTGTCTATTGTAAGTTCTACCTTCCACAAAACACTAGAATACAACTCAGCTAAGTTGTTTGCAGCAAGTACTGCCTTTCCTCTAGATTCCAATGACTATTTTTCATTTCCTTTGAAGATTTCACCAGAATGATTTTCAACATACCATATTCCTACCAACTGTCCCTTCATAAAAATCTAGGTTTCTCCAGAACACACATCAAAACTCTTCCAGCTTCTACCAATTACCCAGTTCCAAAGCCACTTATACATTTTTAGATATTTGTTACAGAAACACCCCACTCTGGCACCAAAACCTATATTACTTTGTTAGGACTGTCATACTGAAATGCCACATACTGGGTGCTTAAACAACAGAAATTTATTTTCTCATTGTTACTTACTTTCTCAGTAAGTCCTGGGGCATAACAGGACTAAGATGCCAGCAAGGTAGAATTAAATCTGAGGCCGATTGTCTTGGCTTATATGTGGTCATTACTTCACTCTGTGTTCACATGGCATTTTCTTTATGTGTGTGTGGGAAGAGACAGAGGAGCAAGATTGAACAAAAGAAAGAATGAGACAGTGAGTAAGTGAGATAGAGAGAGAAAGCAAGCTCCCTGGTGCCTCTTCTTTTTTTTTTTTTTTTTTTTTGGTGCCTTTTCTTATAAGTGCACTAATCCTATAGGTTCAGTGCTCCACCCTTATGACCTCATTTAACTTTAATTATTTTCTTAAAGACTACCTCTTCAAGTACAGTTACACCATAAGATAGGGCTTCAACATATGCTTTGGGTGGGGAGGGCATAAACATTCAGTCACTAACAAGTATTGGCAAGAATGTGAAAAAATCAGAACCCTCTACATTGCAGTGTAGCTGCTATGGAAAAGAGTTTGCAAGATCCTCAAAAAGCTAAACAAATAATTACCGTATGATGTTGCAATTCCTCTCTTAGATATATATTCAAATAAAATGAAGGCAGGGACTTTGATCCTTGTATGCCTTGTATGTGTTCATTGCTATGTAATTCACAATAGACAGAAACTAAAAACTACCTGTCTGTGAACAGATGAAAGGGTAAACAAAATGTTGAATACACATACAATGGAATATTATTCAGCCATGAAAAGGAACACAGTTCTGATACATGTCATGGCATGGATGAACCTTGAAAACATGCTAAGTGAAATAAGCCAGATACAAAGGACAAATGTATGCCTTCACTTATATTAAATTTCTAGAATAGGTGAATTCATAGAGACAGAAATTAGATTAGAGTTCTCCAGGAGTTGGAAGTAAAAGGATGGAGAATTACTGCTTAATGGTTATAGTTTCTACTTTGGTGATGAGAAAATTTTTCAAATAGTCATACAATATTTTGAATGTAATTAATGACACTGCATTTTACACTTTAAAAAGATGGCAAATTTTACATTACAAATAGTCTACCAAAACTTAAAAGTTAGTAGAGTACCCAGAAACATTGAAATGCACACTTTAACTGGATGAATTTTATGGTATGTGAATTATATTTCAACAATGCTGTGATAAAAAGAGATTCATAAGATAAGCTACAAACTGGGAGAAAACATTTGTAAAACACATATCTGATAAAGTTCTTATATCCAAAAAGTATACATGCAAAGAACACTTCAAACTCAACAGTAAGAAAATAAACATTTCAATTGAAGAAAGAGGCTAAAAATCTGAACATGTTTCTCACCAAGAAAATATATAGATGGCTAATAAGAATATGAAAATATATTCAATCATTTGTCATTAAGTAATTGAAAATTAAAACAATGGCACGCCATTATACAACTATTAGAATGACTAAAATCCAAAATACTGAAAATACCAATTGCTGTCAAGGATTTGGAGCATAAAAAACTCTCATTCCTTTCTGATAGGAATGAAAAATAGTACATATTATCCAGCAGTCATGCTTTTTAGATATTTACCCAATTAAACTGAGAACTTATGTCCACACAATAACCAGCAGATAAATGTTTATAGTAGATTTATTCATAACCACCAAGTCTGGAAGCAACCAAGGTGTTTTCAAATAATTGGGTAAACAGTGGTATATCCATAAAATGGGATATTTTGAGCAATGAATATACATGAGCTACCCACAAAGAGATACAGAAGAGCCTTAAATGCACATTCTTATGTGAAAGAATGTAGTCTGAAAATACTGTGTAGAGTGTGATTCCAATTATATGACATTCTGGAAAAGGCAAAATTGTGGTTACAATATAAAGTTCAGTGGTTTCCAGAGGTTTGGGAACAGGAAGTGTTGAGTTATTGAAGCACAGAGGATATTTTTATAGGGCAGTAAAACTATTCTACAGGATACTGTAGGCAGATATTGGACATAATATCCATAGAGCTGTAAAGCTCAAAGTTAAATCCATAGAGCTGTAAAGATCAAAGAGTGAATGTTAAGGTATTTAAATTAAATATATATGTTTAAATATACATAGTTAGGGGATCTCAGGATGGAATGTGAATGTGACAAAACAATCTAACCATACTATAAATGTATGAAAAAAATCTCACTGAAATGGTGGGGAAAAAAGTGCTAACATAAGTAATATTAGGGATGAGCAGAGTCTGTGAAACTAAAGGTGAAGGAAGCTGTATATAAGCACTCTTCTCTAAATGATAAAGTTATTTTATTTTCTAATTCCTTTATTGGATAATGAATTTCTAAAAAGGAACAAGTGTACAGTAAACTTCATGTTATGATAAACTACTGTTCAGAAATAAAATGACATGGGTTTATACTATCATCACTTCTAGTAAAAAGTATACTGAAAATACTAGATATTGAAATAAGAGAAGAAAAATAAGTATATAAAGACTTAAAAAGAAAAAAAACCAAACAGTTATGCATTTCAAATGTGAAAAATTCAGGATACCAAGAAAATGGACCATTTGAAATGCTGGAGCCAACTGGATGTCTTTTAGTGAAGACACCATGTAATAAAGTGAAGTTGTCAAAGCATTCATTGCTCCAGAGCAATGACAAGGTTAGTAAGAAATACTGAAGGTGGCAAGCTTGTGTCCTTATCAACCTATATATATAGACTCTGTGTAAAGCTAGATATAAAATAGTCAAGAATTGTAAAGAGTATGCTGAAAATTACTAATCTGTCAGAAAGGATGTCCTCTCTACATTTCAAACTTTTGTATCTTGCTGCATCTTTTCATTCTTCCTCATCTTGGTTTGTAGTTCAGTCTCAAATTTTACATGATCTCAAAAAGGAGGGGACAAAAAGTCCCATGATTATTTTCTCCAAATCAACTTCTTACTGAGTAATAAGAATATACATTAGAAATAAGGGAAAGTTTTATATTTTCTTAAATATTTATCCAAGTATGTAGTAAAAATATTTTCATTAATTTCCCAAAAGATTACCATATTCTCCAAATTCATATTCATTAGACTTGTTATCAAATCTCTGACATTCTATAATTATCCAAACAGTTATCTGCTCATTTATTCATTTCTGGCATGAACTAATTAAATCTGGAATAATTAATGAGAATGTGTATTCATTTTACTGTAAATAATGCATCACCAACAATTATTAATTCACCTTTTTAGCACTTAGTTAATGTGATCTAAACTTTCTTCTTTTTTTTTTCCCCCTGTTAATTTTCACTGAACTCTCTCTTATTCTAGCAATTAGTAATATTTATTTATGGGTTCATGAATTAATTGAAAAAATCCATCTCACTAAGAGATGAGTTTCATTTAAAACTGTACTTTTATGTTTGATAGTGATTAATTCAAATTTTTAGTATAAAGTCATTTTAGTCAGTTGTGTGCTACTAAGAAATGTAATGATAGCTTAATCCAGAATGAAAAAAAAATGCTTAATGCTTTTCGGTCACAAGAAACACAAAGAAATATAAACATCTAAAATTTAAATACAGAGATATTTTATGGCAGTGATGCATAAGAAAGTGATAAGTAGAAGATTTTCAAGGATAAAAATATATTACATTAGGATTAAATTCTGTGCACAAATATGGAAGGAACACACAAAGTTAAAGAGAAAGTAGAACACTGTAAAATGTATGACTTTTGAAAAATCTTTTTAGTTTTAAATAAATGGTTGTAGGTGTCTAATTGTTATGGTATTTCTACTTCACTGTATATGTTTATATAACAACTTTATTTTTAAATGTCAGTATCTTAAAAAATCAACATATATAACGTTTGTAACTACAGTATTTAAACATAAGATGAAAATGTTTTAAATCAGTTTACAATTTGTAAATATATTCATATTTCTCACATTTTCTTTTTCTCTTTTTTTTTTTTTAATTTTTTTTGCAGTATGCAGGCCTCTCACTATTGTGACCTCTCCCGTTGTGGAGCACAGGTTCTGGATGCGCAGGCTCAGCGACCATGGCTCACGGGCCAAGCTGCTCCACGGCATGTGTGATCTCACCGGACCGGGACACGAACCCGTGTCCCCTGCATCGGCAGGTGGACTCTCAACCACTGTGCCACCAGGGAAGCCCTCTCTTTTTAATTTAGAAAAATTATTGAGGTATTGTTGATTTACAATGTTATAGTAATTTCTGCTGTACAGCAAAGTGACTCAGTTATACATATTTATATATACTTTTTCATATTACTTTCCATTATAGTTTATCACAGGCTATTGAATATAGTTCCCTGTACTCTACAGTAGGACCTTGTTTATCCATCCTACTTATACTAGTTTACATCTGCTAACCTTAAACTCCCAGTCCATCCCTCCACCACCCCTCCTCCCCCCTTGGCAACCACAAGTCTGTTCTCTATGTCAGTCTCACATTTTCTTTAGAGGGTGTTACAGCAAAATCATTAATGATCACTAAGCTAGACCACTTCTCAGTTCCATTGAAAACTGAGACTTGACTTTCCACAAACTTATTCCAGGTCAATTTTAAGATCCAGTCTATGAAACCTGGGGTGAAGGAATGAGGAAGCATCCCTGAAAGTGCAGATAGCAAATTCCCAGGCAACAGGGACACCTGGCTCAAAACTCTGGGCAAAGTCCCCAGGAATAAAAGGCATTTAACCCCGATCCAGAGAATTCTAGATAGTAGCTTTGGCTGGTGGCAAGAGTGATATTGGGAGCTGAAGCTCGGTTACTTTTGAAGTGGGCTCAGGCTTTTGGGATCCACCCAAGTCTTGAGGCTGTGAAGTTCCTGGATAACTCACCAATCCCTCCAGTTTCCTGGACTTCCTTTTCCTCCACACTGGAGATTAAGACACTCACCCTGCTCTACTCACCTCTAGTGATAGCATAGACCTCTCAACCACTTAGGTTTCTTCAGCTCTAAGAGTGAACCATAAGAGGGATGTTGTCATTCCACTTCTGCCCTTTCTAGCTCTCCAGAAGCCTGGACTTAAGCAGCCAATAACTCATTTGTTACCCAACAGGTCTTCAGAGTATAGGAAAACAATGCAAAGATAAGACATACCTACCCATGGTGTGGTATCATTTGCTTATACTCAGGAACTCCCTTGTTACAAGTGGAGTCTTTTTCTCTTAGAATTCCTCAAGATTAGTTGATCCCCATTTCATGGGATCCTGGAGAACAACATTCATCAAGGCATTTTCTTCTAGAGTGTATAAATGTCTAGAGGAGTTGCATATTAGGGGCAGTTTTGTCAATACAGATTTTTTCCTTATTTGCGATGCCAGGATTCTCTCAGATGCCTCTGTACATCTGACAACTGGTAAAAATGCCTCTCACTGCCCAAACCCAGCTTGTGCAGAACTTCTATCCTCAGATGCTAACCCTCACTGTGCTCTTCCTCACTTTCCCTTGTACCTAGCCTATACAACCTTACTGTAATTAGCTTATCATACTGTAAGCCGCCCTTTGCAGGAAACTGCCTTCCACAGGGAGCCTCTTTTCTTGTCACTTTAGCAAAGCTACACTGTAACTAACTTTTAAGCAGGCACCTCCATGCTCTACTCATCTCTGGACCAAGCACACCTTTCAAATTATTTAATCAGGCAATACTTTTCCTAACTTGTGGGTTCTTTACATAGATCAAAGAAGTAGAAATGAAGAAAAGAAATTAACAGATGAATAGATGTCTTCCCTAGCTTACTCCTCAGTAATCTCACAAAAAATTGTGTGACCAAACTGTGTTAATAAGATAGCATCTACAGGAAGATCACGAGGAGTTGACAAGCTTGCATGCAGTGGGGGATGGTGATGACTCTGACCCTCCCCCATCTCAATGATTAACTGATATTTCTTCACTGTTTCCCTTTAAAAATTTCATGGCTGAGCAGAATCTTCAGAGGTGGTTTTTGGGGGACACTGAGTACATCATCCCCCCAGATTGCCAGCATTCTGATTAAAGGCCCATTTCTCCTCCATCATTTATGAGTATGTAATTGGTTTTTTAAGCAGCAAACAGCGGGATTTGATCTATTCAGTAACAATATTTCAAAAATCTGTGTTCCTGTCCATCTACTTTATCTTTAGTCTTGATTTACAGCAAGATATGAACATAAAGTGCTCATTCTAAAGATGCTCATCCACTCTTCTTTCTCTCCAAAGTGCTCAAATTTTCTGAGCATGTCTGAAAGAGTATATGCAATCAAAGTATTTGAAGAACACAGAGCTCGTCCATCTACTAAACTCAAATTTTAATCTAACTTGATATCTAGCTCAAAGCTTTGAAGTCAGAGAAAGGAGTTGGAAACAAATCCATGGAAGTTCGGGTAAGTGCGTTAGGCTTGTAAGCAAGACACTGTCCATAGATCATTCTGTTTAACCCTCATAACAAGACTATAAGATAGTTATTATTTAGACCACCTGATAGATTAATATATATGAAATTCAAGGGTATCTTACACAGAGTGCCACAAATATTACAGTATATCCAGGGTTTAAGACAACTCTTTTCATCATGCCATGAGAGTAATGTGGGATTCATTACTTTGGCAGGGTAAAATAAGTAGTTTAAAAAACTTTGGACATGCTACGTGTCCAGGCATGCTAAGTGACATCAATTCAGTGAATGCAACTCTCCATTTGATCTGACATTTCACAAAACCTTTAATCCATTTTAAATAAATTCATCTTGTTAACAATGAGAAGGGCTAGGAAATTATAAAAAAAAAAGACACTTTTTCTTCCAAGTACTTTATATTTTACAGAACAAGGAAAAATCTTTAAAATAATTTAAAAATATGTCATCCTAAAATTGTCACTCTTCGAATGACATAGATTTCCGCTTCTTTCCATAAAGCCAATGCCCATAATTTAACACATTTATTCTTTCACTAGTCTTGAACTGCAGGCATCCTGAAACATTGTAGAAACCTTGTAGAAACATTTTTTTTTTAACTTCTCACAGAAGACAGATACACACCAAGGATTTTTTTTCAGGACTTCGGAAAGTCCAATTTAGTGTTTTATCAATTCTTATTTAACTTGTTCCCAGTCCGCTATGCAGTGATTATTGATAGAACTATGCCACAGGTTTTATCAATACTAATAAAGCCGTCACATATTTGTACAGATATTTCTATAGACATACTTTAAACACAGTATCATAGGGATAAATTAATCTGTCACCAGATTTCTTTTGCAGGAACCATGTGGGCAGTGCAGGTGAAAAAGTGATACCTCCATTGTTGTCCGATTTTCCAGGTAAACTGCTACCTGAAAAAACCCAGCTTTCAATTTGTCTTCTACAGTATTTTTTTTACAGTCTAGTATATCACATAGATGCATTGCAATGTAATTCATCCATTTACATGTCTGCCTTCTCCATTAGAAAGATAAATTCTGAGAAAATGGATCGTGTCTGTTTCATTTTAATATTCTGTGACCTTCTTTGGGTGATTGTAAGTACACAGACAAGTCCCATGAAATTCTGAATGAATAAATGAATGGTAGCCAGGGTTTCCTGTCTCACTAACTCCATGTATTCCCCTTTTCACTCATATTTCTTCTTAAAAGGGAATGTTTTAATCTAACAGCCCTTTGAAGTTAACCTATGAGAAGCAATGTGTGTTGGCAGGTAGAAAGTTTGTCTCATAGAGGATCTATTTTGGCCAGTCTAAAATAGCTACTCTTTCTTCCATGGATAATTGTGAGCCTACACATACTACGGAGAACTCAAAGCACATGAGAAGGAGGAATGATACCCCAGTAGTCTTGATCAGACAGCGCTCAGCCAGAATGGGACAGGGGCAGGGTGAGTAGCAGGAAGAAAGGTAAAAATACAAAAATAGAAACAGGGAAACAAACACAGAGGGAGAAAGTTCATCCGAGGTTGATTCCATAGGAGAAAAAAGATGATGCAACTGTAAAATTATACACTCTGTATGACTCTCTAGACTCTGTATATGTTTGATGAGTTAGCTGGTGTTCTGTTCATGGACTGTGCCTGCTTGCCTTTCTGGACATTTTGGGGGTATAATGTTGGGATCACAAAACGAAACAAATTATAGTTGAGAGATACAAAAGAATTAAAATTGTTTCCAGATAATGTCCTTATTTCATAAAAATATCAAGGGCATTCACCAACTACCCATTTCACTAGTTCACTAAATCCCCCACATGATACCTCATTTCTCTGGAAAACAATACTGTATAAAGCATCCTTTCCATGCATTTCTCCAGATTAAAAGGCCCATAAACCATTCATGTTTACCCATTCTATTTTCCAGCTCCCACCTAGCCCATTGACCTCAAGCACTGACCAGAAATAACTGGCTTCAGTTATTCTGGAGGATACTCAAGTGTGTATGTGAAATACAGTCTCAGAATGTTTTATTTTCTATAAGGCTCTAGTGGGATTTGGTTTTCTTCTCCCAAATCTAAATAATATATTCAATTTACTACAACATACTCAGGAGTGAGGCACATAAAGAAGTTGTTCTCAATCAGGCATATAAAGTTAATATAAACAGAATGAAAAAGGAATATGAAAAGGCTAAGAAGCAAGGGGAAAAGACTTTCACCAGAGTGATTTCATCAAACATTGATTATCTAAATTGTAATTCATTCAACAAATTAATATACAATGAGATCCAGTAAATAAAATAGAGTAACAATAACTAAAATTATACTGTTCAAAAAGTATGTGCACACACCATTTTATATTTCTATCAAAATATACAAAAGGTTCTGTTTCACATACATACTAACTTTGCTACAAAGAAAATAGAATGGTATGTAACTATAAAGCAGATAAATGTAACAAATGTACTTCACTGGCCAGAAGATGAAAAGAATAGTTACAGTGGATCATTTCTTAATCTGGGGAAAAAATAAAACAACAAACATAATTGTTGCTGAGGTATTGGAGAAAGTGCTGATTGAATAAAGAAGGGCATACTTTAAACTTTTCATGTAGTCCAGCAGACAGACTTCATGTTCTCCTTCTCTTTCTGCTTTTGCTCTTGAGAGTTATCAGGTCGCGAGTATGAGAAGGGGCCATGGAAGAATACCAACACCTTGGGCAAATGTAGTTCTCCTGAGCAACAGAAAGAGATAAATTAAAGGATGAAGCATGGTCATCCTCAAGGCAAACCTTACCAGCTGTCCTCAAGGGGTGAGACACTCCAGGGCTTAATAAAATGTAGAGGGGCTTTTCATAACTGATCCTCACACTACTTTGGTTAGCAAGCACTTACTAGTAGTGGTACTACTACTATGATGCATTTGGCCTACAGGAGCAATTTTATGAACAGAAAAGATGATTTAAAAAAATTCATTTAGTTAATAAATATTTATTGCAAGCCAAATGTGTGTCAGCCACTCTAGGAGAATTTACCAGTACTATGGTTAAAAATACGTAATCTCGGGGCTTACATTCTAATGAACTAACAGAAGTTGGCACAGGCCAAAATGCACTATTTAAAGAAATTTTAAAATATTATATATATATATATATATATATATTTATTTATTTATTTATTTATATATATCTTAGAGATACTTTTTAATGTTTGCCATTAACAGTATTTTCTCTGTATTAAATTTATTTCACCTACTAGGGGTTATTGGAGAGAAATATGAGCAGGGAGTAATATCTGTAGAAATAAGATTTTAAAAAGTAAAACTTTGAAAGGCATGTTGAGAAAATTAATTTGTACTATTGATTTTCTTTTTCTTTTTCCTTTTCTTTGAATCGGAAAATGACCACCATTATTGTATTTAAGTAAAGGAAAACCTTAATTCAGCTGGGAGAAGCATAGTTTGAGAACCACTGATGTAGGAAAACTCTTGAGTCAAGTGGAACTTGATGACTGAGCAAGAATAACAGTTATTAGAAATGATTAAATGTTCAGAAGCAAAATCTGAGCTTTGTAAAAATAGAGTTACCATATGATCCTGCAATCCTACTCTAGAGTTTCTGGAGAAAACTCTAATTAAGAAAGGTACATGCAGTATTCACAGCAGCACTTTTTATAATAGCCAAGACATGGAAGCAACTTAAATGTCCATCAACAGATGAATGGATAAGAACATGTGGTACATATACACAGTGGAATATTACTCAGCCATAAAAGAGAATGAAATAATGCCATTTGCAGCAACATGGATGGACCTAGAGTTTATCATACTAAGTGAAGTAAGTCTGACAGAGAAAGACAAATATATGACATCAATTATACGTGGAATCTAAAAAATGATACAAATGAACTTATTTACAAAACAGAAAGACTCACAGACACAGAAAACAAACTTATGATTACCAAAAGGGAAACGGGGAGAGGGATAAATTATGAGTTTGGGCTAACATATATATGTGACTATATATAAAATAGAAAACCATCAAGGACCTACTGTATAGCACAGGGAACTGCACTCTACATCTTGTAATAGCCTATACTGGAAAAGAATCTGAAATATATATATATATATATATATATATATATATATATATATATATATATATATATATCACTTTGCTGTACACTTTAAACTAACAAAACTTTGTAAATTAACTATACTTCAATTTAAAAAAACCCTGAACTTCTTTCAGGCAGGAACCCAGAACTAAGGTGTTCCCTGAAAGTAGCTAGGGACAGTCCTCAAAATCCAAGTGGGCAGCAGAGCTAGGACATGACAAGAGCACTAAGAACAGGAAGCTAAACATGTTTTGTACAGCCCAAATCCAAGGTGCAGAGACAGGTTCAGGGGTGGGGCTACAATATGAAGATCCTGGGACCAGGAGGAAACAGGAGGGTCAAGACAAAACCAACTGGAGGAAGAGCTTCTTTGTGCTGTTTTGAGAACTGAGTTACATGGGATGATAGCCACTTCCCACAGGCAATTACTGAGCATTTGAAATATGAGTAGTCCAGAGATGTGTCATCTGTGTAAACTACATATTGAGATTCCAAGATATAGTACAAAATATATAAACTAATGTAAAAAAGACCATTAATACATTTATAATTTTACATGTCAAAAGGATAATAGTTTATATATGCCACAGATCTATACATATGTGGCTTCTAGGAAATGTAAACTTATAAATGGTGTTTATATTTCTACTGGACAGCATATGTTTGGAGAGTGGATTCTCAACTTTCCTGAGCACATACCTCTGTTAGTAAACACAATTTAAATGCATCTTCTACATTTATTTTTAAATGATAGATCTGCCAAGCTCTATAAAAATTTGGTATATTTTTGCAAAATGTGTGGAGAAATAGAAAATTTAAACAGGTAAAGTAAAAATAGAGATAGAAATTCTAACACTTTCTTCCAGCTCTAAGTAGATCATGTGATACACTTTTGGAAGCTAAAATCTTTTATTTCTAGGAGGATTATAAACCAACTAAACAATCTTATGTGGAGATCAAGCCAGGCTTAAAGGATCAGAAAGAGAGAATCCAAAATACGTGTTTACTTATAAGTACATTTTAAGTCATATTTCAAATGTTGTGTTGGGTTGAAATGTAACACTATAGTAAATCTATTTTATGTATATGCATAAATACTAAATTACCATAAATATTAATTTTACATAAAATAAAATATGATTCTTTCATTGAACAAGTCTATGGAAAATCAGAGTGCTGAGATGGGCAAAACCATAAATATGAGAATAATGTCCACCTGCTGGCTGATTTCTCTAACTGTGAAGGAAAAAAAGTAAGAAAAGATGAAAAAAAAAATACTTATAGAGGATAGGCTGCATAAGGTTTGATTTATTAAATGGGAATAAATGCCCAATTATCTCAATTACATAGTATTGTATCCTAAGTGCATACATTATTTAATTCATACAAATTAGGATTACAAGCACTCAAAGCTGGCAGGAAAATCAATAAACATCCCTTCCACTCTTTAAAAGTGAACATGCAGAAGCCCAAACTTCCAATGATGGGAAGAAAGCATGTGGTGGAGAGTCATGGGGGCTAAGATCACACCCTGGTGCCAGACCCAGACTCTGTCTCTTTCCCAGTCAACATCATCTTCTGAGTTCACAACTATAGCACCCTATACAGAGACAGTTTTAAGTCTGGTTTGGTTTTGAGCCATGTTTGATTATTCTACCTTTCCCTTTCTCATGGACAATAGTTTTATAACTCATAAATAAAGATATTGTTTCCAATTTTTTCCTAACTCAGAGTCAAATGTTTGAATAACATTAATTTCCAAACTGTGTAGGGTCTGAGTTAATAAGATTTTACCGAATGTCACAGCAAGGGAAACAGATCCCAGGTCTGTAAGCCCATTCTCTACACACGTCATGCTTTTACTTTTGTTGTGATTAAATGAAACATTATGAATTTCCCAAGTAATCACAATATGTTTTTATGATAAAGTACACCATTATGTTCAAATATTTATCTTACTCAGTGTAACAGTAATGATGTGGGCAACACTTAATATTCTATTGCACTTTCCCTCTTGATATTCTGGGTTAGAGTGGAGCAGATGTTCATCTATTATAAACCATATTTTAAAGTGCACATGTGCAAGCATCAATTTCCTTGTGTGTTAAAAATCAACATAGCATTTTTGAATATGAGAATGTTAAAGAAAGGAGAAGCAAATATTTGGTGATTAGGGCTTTTACCATTCACAGGCTAAATTTTATATGCTTCCCTTTGATAAAGATTAAACTTATAAAATGAAGAAATTATTAAAATATTTCTGTTTTTTGTATTTAGTCAAATCTGTTGTAATTATGTCTATGTACGTTTTAGAAAGAGAAGAAACTGTCGATTGTTACCTTGCTGGTATACAGTTTTTCCGATCGAATTTTGTAAGAAAAGAACATGCTACTACAACCTTCGAGTGACATTTTAGTTTAGCACGCAACCAGAAAGAAGATGAACTTTGAAAAACACTTTTAGGGTTTTCCAAGTAGTGAAAAATATCTCTTAATTCTTCAATAGTTAATTAATTATCCCTTGAACCATCTATATTAACTTTAATTTTTAAATGTTACATGCTTCAGCATTTCTGTGAATTTGCTACATAAACTTTGATGTATTTGCTATCTACATGGTATCATATTACATGATTTCACAGCATTTAATAATTAGTATATTCCGACAAAGTTACTGATGTGATGGACAGGAGAGATATTGATGATGTAAGATTGAGTGAGACTATTTTTATAATTAACATATTTCTGTAATGGATATTTTTCTGATCTAAAAATGTTCCTCTTTATAAGTCTCAACTTCTGGGATTCTGATAGAGCAGTGCTACTCAGAGAGTGGTACCCACATCACAGGGAGTTCTGGACCTACTTGATACTGATCAGCTAGGAGACAAAGGCAGGGATTGAGAGTTTACATTCAGGAAGTCTTTGAACACTTCGGCATTGCCACAGCATCCGGTCCCTGCCTGGTGGGACACAGCAGAGCCCAGTTCAGGTGATGTCAGACTTGTGTAGGTGGGTCGCATGGGTGCTACTCGTGCACAGTGAGACCGTATACTGGGATGTACCATGAGCTGGAAAAATTATTCTGAAAAATAAGTTTCCTTTACTTGTACCTCAGCAAGGTAGCTAATTCCTGTGAGTCCTCCCTAAGAGCAGAAATATATATCCTCTAGAACTGTGTGTCCCTGTGTGGTAACCACTCACCACCTGTGGCTATGGAGCCTCTGAAGTGTCCCTAGTCCAAACTGAAATGTGCTGTACTGTATGTGTGTATTATACACCATGTTCTGAAGCCTACATACATAAAAAAGGAAAAAAGAAAATCTCATTAGTAATTTTATATTGAATTACTGTTGAAACAATAATTCTTTTGATATTTTGGATTAAACAAAATATGGTATTACCCTTAGTTTCATCTGTTTCAGTTTATGCGGCTTTTTTATGCGGCTATTCAAAAAATTTTAATTTAAATGTGGCTTGCATTTTATTTCTATTGGATGGTACTGCTCTAGATTATCTTCAGCAGACTATGACATCTAAGCTTTGTGGTGAACACTAGATAAAAATTACTCTAATCCATGATGGTGTTTGACTCTCTGAGCCTTCCTTCATATGAAAAAGTTACCAGAGGGCTTCCCTGGTGGTGCAGTGGTTGAGAGTCCACCTGCCGATACAAGGGACACGGGTTCGTGCCCCGGTCCGGAAAGATCCCACATGCCGCGGAGAGGCTGGGCCCGTGAGCCATGGCCGCTGAGCCTGCGCGTCCAGAGCCTGTGCTCCGCAACGGGAGAGGCCACGACAGTGAGAGGCCCGCGTACCGCAAAAAAAAAAAAATTACCAGAATGCAGTGAATGAGTTTAACTGCATGAAAGCTTGATTTGGGTTGGTTAGGGTAGAAGTTGAGTGTGTTGGAGGATTATTTTTAATCTGTTAAAAGATTTTAGCTACAGCCAACAGTTACTTATAACAACACATTTATTAAATGCCAGAAGAAAAAATAGAAAATAAAAGTATATAAAATAGATTTTCCAGGTACTAGACAATACTTAATCATTGAAAATCATATTTTTAAACTTAGAAAAAAGTGAAGAAAGAAAGAAAAAAGAAAGTAAGCATTCATAGAGCCTTGATCTTAATCACCGTACTGTATTAATGTAGGTTATAATATTGTGATATCAAAAATGAATAGCAAAAATCTCATACAAATAGAAAACATTCTGTTTACTGCATGTGCCCAGAAGGTCCCTCAGGGCTGAGTTCCAGGGATAGTGTGTTTTTTTGTTATCCTAACAGTACTAAACATTTGAAAATGGATCTATTTTCCTCTTTGTTTTCATCATTGGGAAGCTGCGAGGCTTTTTTATGGCCCAGCTTGAGCAGCTCCCTAAGAAGCCCTGACTCTGTAATTGTAATCTCATGGTAGATTTAACTAATTCTTTTCCAATTGTGTTTCTCTAACTCCAAATCTTGGCTTAGAATGATAAGAAAAGAAAAGAAAAACTCAATAAACGGTACTATCTCTAAAATATTTACTGAACAACTCATGCCTATAGTGGTTCTTCCATGCTTTGTGTCTTCCAGACACATATTAGCAGCTCTTTTGCCTCTTCCTGTTTGTCTATTTTTGTTCCCCTTAAACCTTAATTATAAAAATGAGATCACCATGCAACATTTAACCTAATTCCTGACTTATGCTCTACTAAATGTACACAATGCCTTACCTAACCAGTTGGCTCCTTTTTTGGATTAAAAAGAGTAAGAATGAAGAATTAAGTAGCTAAAGAATGAATGACTCGCTGATCCTAGTTTCCCCTGAGTAAATCTGCATGTGAACTCCACAGACACAGGCGGACCACGTGGGCATGACAGCATCCAATTGCAGGCAGACCACATGGGCAAGACAGCATCCAAAAGAACATCAGGAGAAGTCAGCAGGTCTGCACGCAATGGAAAAATGATGAAGAATCTGACCTCCTATCTCAATGATTAACTGAGATGGCTACCACTTTTCCCTCTTAAATTGTTGTGGCTGAGCAAAATCTTCAGAGTTGGTATCTGGACACGAGTCTACCTTCGCCCCAGATTGTTGGATTTTCTGAATAAACTACCATTCTTCTCTACCAACATTTGCCCTTTGATGACTGGCTTTTCAGCAGGGAGCAGCTGAACCTGAGTTCGTAACACAGAGACAGCCCTGGCAGGAAGCCCATTTAGCTCTATCATACAATCAGGACACCCGATTAAGTCAATACACACAAGAGAGATGGGTAGCCATGTATGGGCAGCAGGGGATGTAGGACCAAATGCTCTTGTGTGTTTAGGAGCACAGAGAACATCCCACAGAATCATTTTCAACATGAAAGCAAAGATTTGGTTTTATACTCAAACATAAAACTTAAGAAGCTTTTCCCTCTGAGAGAACAACCACCATAAGAGGGCCACAGAAGCTGCACTAATTAGGAATTGTGTATCCTAAGGCTACCTCATTAACTGCTTTGTGCCTCTCTTTCTTCCTGAGTGAAAAAACAGTGCACACTTTTCAGAATTCTTGTAGCTAAATCTTGGACAATCAACAAGCCATATTTATTATTATTAAGGTAATAGCCAGTTGTTGATAACTTTACAGGCTGCAAAAGAATACTGATCCCCAGGAGAAGGACAAGCACAGAACAGGAGAGCTTGACTGTGCACAGGATAAACTCCACTGCTTTTCCATTTTGACTTTTTGATGTATTGGGTTGGCCAAAAATTTTGTTCGGGTTTTTCTGTAACATCTGTCCAAAAACCCGAGCGAACTTTTTGGCCAACCCAATAGTTAAATCTCCATTGTTTCTGCAGCCTCTAAAATTCTGTTGTTCATGGACCTCTGACTTGGAAGAGAGGCAACTGAACACCTGGCAAGAATGAATAATACTCAAAACATAAAGTTGCCTATTTAAATATCTACACTTTCCTTTCATTTATCCTCTCAGCTCTATAACATTAATTATGAAGTCTTGGAAGCCTATTCTAATTATTTGATGTTGCAATTTTGTTTACTTTAGACAATTGGAGAGAAGATATTTCTCAATTAAATATCAGGAAAGTAGCTAAAATATCTCACTCTGTGAGAAACAGTGTGGTCTGTAATATCTATCAGTTAGGTCTCAAGGTTTCAACAACTTGCTGCTTTCACGCATATATTCTCTGCTGGGAACTCAAAGACCAGCAAATAGTGCCTTGAAATGATAAGCAATTAAGAAGCACAGGGAGAAGTTTCTCAACCAAAAGGAAACAAGTCAAGGAACGTGTTGAGAAGCAGAAAGATCTATCAATAGGTAAGAACATAGTTCTCAGCTCCAGTGCTACCTCAACAAGCAGCTATGCTGGAAACAGCCTCCTGATGTCCTGAAAGTGAAAGCAAGACATATGTTTCTGGCAGGAAAGAATATAAAAGAGTTATTCATAGGCTGACTCTTGAAAGAATATATTGAAGGACCTTATTTTTCTGTCTGGTAAACAAAAATCTTTAATATGGTCATGTAGTAAATAATAGATTAATTGTGATTGTGAATATTGCAATCCCACCACAGCTAGAAAGTTCTGGAAGCCAGTTGATGTTTCTTTGCCTCTTGACAGATGCTTAACATAGTCATTTGTTCACTCATCCATTAATTCATCCACATTTTTAAAAACTGTGTGTAACAGGTTCACTGCTGGGGATAAGAAAGTAGAAAAAAAAATCACTGTCTTTGCAGAATTTACAGACTACAAAATGTCTCTCCCTTTTGTAAAGAATAACAAAGGAAAGAAAAAAAAAAGTTCAACAACCCCTTGGAAATCAGCTCTTAGTACATTTTTATATTCTTGTAATTCATTCTACATTCTCTATTTAAAAAAAGAAAGAAAGAAAGAAAGAAAGAAAGAAAGAAAGAAAGAAAGAAAGAAAGATAGAAAGAAAGAAAGAAAGAAAACATTGGAATTTAGAAACAAATTGATCTTTAAAAGGCAAGAAACATATGTGCCATTTTCTGCTTAGCTTGAATTATTGAATTATGTGACCAGCCTCCATACTGGTCTTAGAGAAATGCTTCTTTTTTCAAAAACATGGCAGATCATAATACAACCTAGTATCATTATAATAGATTATTAACCACTGGACTATAACCTTGAATAAATTGTCCTGGAGTTGATATCCAGCAATTTTTGCCATGATCACTGACAGAAAAGAGCAAAAGTTGTCCTTTCCTTGTTGAAAGACTAAGGACTCAGACAAGAAAAGAGGATAATGGCCATTTAATGATAAGCTGTCAGCTTTATCTAAATCTAAAAATTTGGTGGGAGGTCTCTAACAAATACACATTTGGTCTATATTAATTGATTTTCTTTTACATAGTCCAAATAACTTAACTATTATTAGATAAGAAACAACATGGGCTCTGAGAAGAGCCATGGCCAAAAGGATAGAAAGGATTTAACACTGCTAATAAGCTTAATCACATGTAAATATTTGCACTGATCAAATAGAAACTATGTATCATTTCAAACATACATGGAACAGCCAAAAACACCCACAACAAATATTAACAAGTTTGTTGTAATACCAATAAGGTTTTCAAAAAAATAGAACTCAAATCCAAAATCACTGATCAGAATGCATTCAAATTAGAAATAAATAGAAAATAAAGGGAAAAAATCTGTAAACCTAAAAAAATATGCAATATCTTTCTAAAGAACTCTTGGCACTACAAAGAATTCATAAATAAATGATGATAAAAATATTAAATACAAATCCCTTCATATACAACCAAAACATAATCAGGAAAAACTGATAACCTAAAATATTTTCAATAAAAATCCAGAAAAACTGAAAAACTGTAAATTAAGCTTCAACTGAAAAAGTTGCATCATTAAATAATAAAAGCAACTAAAAGGGTAAGAATAAATTCTTCTAAGAAAAAAGCAAAGATTAAGAAAATAGTAGATTTGGTAAGTGCGATATGACTATATATTTTACAAGTTCAGAAAAAGGCAAAAAAAAAGAAGACAATTAAAAGTACAAATAAATAGGAGTAATACATTAAACATGTAAATTCATTCTTAAATAATAAAAAATAGAGAATATTTAAACCATCATTTATTAGATGCTTATGATAATAATTGATAAGCTAGACAGTACACAAAACTTTTCTGAGGAAGTATAAAATCTTGTCAGGCTGATAAAATAAATTTCAGTGAATGTTCTATACTTCTATTTTACACACACAGAAGCACATACATGTGTACCAGCCTCTCCCTCATAAGTTTTACCTCTCATGTTCTACTCTGGCATCAAGAAACAGATAATATGCATGTTATATATCCTGTTTCAGAGCCTAGAAACAAATGCACAGCTAACTAAATCATTTTCTAAGAACAATGTAGCACTTATTCCCAATGTAGAAAGGGAACATGTAAGATAATTCTGGACAACTATCATTGTGATATCATCAATATCAATGTTAATAAAACCTTGGCAAATTGAAACCAGAAAATATCAGATGAAGTCCTTGGACAAGCCATCCTAGTATTTCCTGAGTCACCAGGATATTTAATATTAGAGAAAAAATTAATGCAAACCACCATATTAATACATTACAGGGAAATATCAATAAAACAAAACTGGTAGTTAAACAAATCATAATGATTATAATACATAATTCCAAACTAAGTTCCCAAACTCAGTATTCATAGCAAATAATTATTAAAGGAATCACTCAATCTATTAAAGATAATTCACCAAAAGAAAAAATTCTTGGTGATGAAATATTAAGAGACTTCTTATTAAAGTAATGAAGAGGGTAATGATGTCTGCTAATACCCCTATGAGTCAACAACCAGAGCTCTGAAGGAAGTAAAAAAATATGAGATATACATACTGAGAATTAAAAGTTAGAGCTGTCATACTTCCAGACGTTATCATTATCTAGGGAATCTAAGGGAAACAATGAATAAGAGTACAACCAGAAAGAGATTTAAAGTGAAAAAAATTAAGGAGAAACATCTTCAAAATGCCAAAGTCAAAGGTTTTCTTTATACTGAACATTCTTTTGCATACCAAAATACTACTAAAACTAACACCCAAAGCATAGAAAATCATGTTGCCTCCTCTTGACCATCATATTCAAAGTGCTGCTTCATGGCAGCTTGCCGGGTCAGCTTAAGCCATGCTGAGCCATCAGGGAGACACTCTGTGTTTCAGCCTCCATGTTTTTGTTTTCGTTATTTTGTTTGGGGCGGGGGGGGTTGTGGGTTTTTGGACCTGCCAGGTCTGCAGTTCCCTCTTGATGGCTACCTGGGTGTACGTGATATTTCCTCTTCTTCCCTCTCCACAAACATTTCAATGGTTGAACCTCTTTTTCTGCATCCTTTTTCTCAAACCAATGTTTGTATATGCACAAAGTATCAGAAGATGTTACCATTGACCTCATGTTGAAATTAAGTAATCATCAAGGCCATTGTTCATGAGTTTATTTCCATTCCCTTTCAGAGTTTGTCATGCTCTTCCAACATGTTTGCATGGGTATTTCTCCAGGAGAAATTCATTTTCAAATGGTCTACAAAAATCTGACACATTCAGATAAGCTTTAAAATATACCATTAATCTTTCATAAGGAGATTATTTGAATGTGGAAAATTATTTACTTTGTGTTTGTGTGTGAGAGTGGAAGACAGAGGGGTAAAGACATAGAGACAAAGAGACAGAGAGACAGAGAGACAGAGAGAGAAATAGAAACAAAGAGAGAAAGAGAGGGAGAGAGAGGGAGGGAGGGGGGGGGAGAGAAGGAGAGAGAAAAGGAGAGAGAGAGAGGGATGGAGGGAGAGGGAGAGACAGCTGAAGAGACACTTGTGAACTGAGTTATCAAACATGTAAGCACATTTCCGAAACATTTTAAAATGTACGATCATATTTTAATTCAGTTCCTAAAAATCATTTGTTTTATTTTCTAGTATCATCCTGATGTACAGTCTTTTCACAGAAAGACCATAAAACTCATAAATGCTTGATTTTTTAACTCATATATTAAGCATGTGCCTTGTTGCTTTATTATTCTCTGTTGACTCACTTTTTCCAGAAGCAACAGAAAATGTCAGTCAAATATACTGCCATAATATTGACATACATTTGACTTTTTCCTCTTAAATGTGTTTAAAAATAATTGTGCTGTGCTCAAGAGTATCCATTGCAACCTTCTGCCCATTACACCCTTGAGAGAAGCAGGTCCCTGAGTTCGCATACAACTGATTTAATAAATGCATCTTATTTCCTCGACCTTTTTGCCAGCTCTTACTCCTTGACCTAAAATATTAAAATGATATTCAGGATCCCCAAAATGGTTAAATATTCTTTTTTTTTTTTTAATGTCTTTACTGGAGTATAATTGCTTTACAATGGTGTGTTAGTTTCTGCTGTATAACAAAGTGAATCAGCTATAATTATATATATATCCCCATATCTCCTACCTCTTGCTTCTCCCTCCCACCCTCCCTATCCCACTCCTCTAGGTGGACACAAAGCACAGAGCTGATCTCCCTGTGTTATGCGGCTGCTTCCCACTAGGTATCTATTTTACATTTGGTAGTATATATATATATGTCCATGCCACTCTCTCGCTTCATACCAGCTTACACTTCCCCCTCCCTGTGTCCTCAAGTCCATTCTCTACATCTGCATCTTTATTCCTGTCCTGCCCCTAGATTCTTCAGAACCACGTTTTTTTCTTTTTTTTTCCTTTAGATTCCATATATATGTGTTAGCATACTGTATTTGTTTTTCTCTTTCTGACTGACTTCACTCTGTATGACAAACTCTAGGTCCATCCACATCTCTACAAATGACCCATTTTTTGTTCCTTTTTATGGCTGAGTAGTATTCCATTGTATATATGTGCCACATCTTCTTTACCCATTCATCTGTTGATGGACACTTAGGTTGCTTCCATGTCCTGGTTATTGTAAATAGAGCTGCAATGAACATTGTGGTACATGACTCTTTTTGAATTATGGTTTTCTCAGGGTATATGCCCAGTAGTGGGATTGCTGGGTCATATGGGAGTTCTACTTTTAGTTTTCTAAGGAGCCTCCATACTGTTAAGTATTTTTTTTTTTTTTTTTTTTTTTTTTTTGCTGTACGCGGGCCTCTCACTGTTGTGGCCTCTCCCGCTGCGGAGCACAGGCTCCGGACGCGCAGGCTCCGTGGCCATGGCTCACGGGCCCAGCCGCTCCGCGGCATGTGGGATCCTCCCGGACGGGGGCACGAACCCGTGTCCCCTGCATCGGCAGGCGGACTCTCAACCACTGCGCCACCAGGGAAGCCCAAGTATTTTTTTTTTTTATTAGATTTGACATAAGAGTCACCATCTTCTATTCAATACCATCTGGTATATGCAATTTACATATTTGTAAAAGCCCTTCTGTTACAGGAATGATCCAGTGCATTCAGAGTTCTTACCTTCAGGGAATAAAAGTGCAGCGCACATTAAAACACAAAAATAAGTAATACTGAAATACTCTGACCACTTAAATTGTGTATGTGTGTGTGTTTGTGTGTGTGAGACAGAAAGACAGAGAGAGAAGCTTATGTAATTACCAAGAAATGACCTGGATCCCTTTTCAAAGATGATTTGCAGAAAGCACTGGTACTGGTATGAAAGCAATGTGTTGCCTAATTCTGTTGGATTCAGTGTTTTCATTGTAATCTAACTTCATAATGACATACTTTTAAAAACTATCTCTTTAAGGGTGGAAAAAAGGGGGATGTGAACCAACAAATCATGCTGTGGATGTAGGGTTACAATAACAGTTTTTGACTAAATTCAAACTATGGTTTATAGTACTGTAATTCTATATAGTAGGGTATACATTATATAGTATATAGTAGGAGATTATCTATCTAGAGACTTCATTTCATTTTATAACTTTCATTATTTATTTTCCTTCCTGATCTTCCACCTTTCCTGCTTTTATCATTTTCTTTCTGTTTAGAATACTTCCTTTAACTATTATTTAGAGTAGGTCTGCTGGCAACAAATTCTCTCAGTTTTCTTTCACCTGAGAATGCCAAGGTTTTCCATTCATTCCTGAAGGTTATTTTCACTGCATTCATTATTCTGGGTGAAAAGTTATTTTCTTTCAGCATCTGAAAAATACTGTGCCATTTTCTTCTGGCCTCCTCCATGGTTTTGGATGAAAAATCCATTGTCATTTAAATGAATTTTCCTCTATAAGTAACATAATTTCTCTCTCAATGCTTTTAAGTTTGTTTGTTTGTTTTAATTTGCTTTTAGTTAAAACTATGACTATGATGTATCTTCATGTGGATTTCTTTGGGATTATGCTATTTGGAATTCATATAGTTTCTTAAATCTATAGGCTTTTGCCCTTTCCCAGATCTGGAAAGTTTTCAGAGATTATTTCTTTAGGTACTTTTTCAATCTTACTCACTTTCTCTTCTCCTTCAGGGATTCCAATGACATGAGTGTTAGATCACTTATTACAATAATACAGGTCTTTGAGGCTCTGTTCATTTTTTTTTTTCTTTTCCACCTATTTACCCTCAATTGTTTAAATTGGACTGTGGCAATTTTCCATCTTCAAAATCACTGATTTTTTCCTCTCTACCCTCCATTCTCTTCTTGTGCCTTTCCACTAAGAATTTTATTTTCTTTATTGCATTTTTCTCTATTAAAATTTCCATTTGAGTCTTCTTTATGTCTCCTCTTTCTTTGCAGAGATTATGTTCTTTTTATTGGTTTCAAAGGTGCAAGCAATTTATCATTGAAACATTATTTTATGATTATTCCTTTAAAATCTTTGTCAGATAATTGTAACATTTCTGTATCTCAGTGTTGTCAACTATTGTCTTTTCTCATTCAGTTTGAGATCTCCCTGGTTTTTGGTATTGTGGACGATCTTCTTCAGGAAGATGGATATATTGGAAAGTATACTATGAGCCACTAGATCTTACTTAATCCTTCTATTTTAGCTGGGTTCCTCTGATGCTGCTCCTTCAAAAGAAGGGAAGATACTGCTTGACTTCTACTAAGTGGGGGTAGAATGCAGAGTTCCATGTTCCCCACTTGGCCTCAGTTAAGTCCTCCACAGGGTTGTGAGTTCCAGCTCCTGCCTACACCTCCCATGAGACTCCTGCAGCTGAGAGAGGTGTGAGCACTCCCCACATGAGCTCCTTTGACACCATGATAGTGAGGAAAGAAGGCAAATTAATTCCCCCAGGAAGTACTGAAATTCCTGACTCTCCCCTAGGTCTCCTCTGACACCACCTAGTAAGAGAGGGGGACAGTCACCTTGTTACTGCTAGATGGGGATAGAAGCCAGTGCTCCCAGCATTGTCCCACTGACACTTTGGGTGAGAGGTAGACAGATGTTAGGATCTCCATTACTTCCTACTGAGGAAGAAACTCCCATCTCCATAGTAAGTCCTCTGGCACCCCCAGAGGGGACAGGAGGGTGAGAGCTGGGGTATTTGTTACAATCTTGTGAAGATGGGAGTAGTCTATACTCACCACTTGGTCTTTGCTGGCTGGTGGGAGTGTTTTCTGTGGTATTTAACTGGATTAGAGCAGATATGTCTATAAGTTTTCTGTCTCAGTAGGTTGCCCTTTTGCTGGTACTTTGTCTAGAGAAGGCAGGCTTTTTGGTGGCTTTCCTCCCCACTCCCCACCCTCCCCACCCTGCATCATTGTCAACTTTGTCTGCTCCACGTCTGGAATATATGAAGTAAAAAGAAAACCCAGGGAGCTCATAACCCAATCATTTCTCCAGCCCTGAGGTCTCTAGTCAGCCTGCCTTCTTTCCTTCACCTTTGAGAGTCTTTGTGTGTGTGTGCACACGCACGCATGTGTGTGTGTGTGTGTGTGTGTGTGTGTGTGTGTGTGTGTGTAGAGAGAGAGAGAGAGAGACACCAAGATTTTCATAGGAGTTGAGAGAGAAATAAGGCAAAGTACAAAGTGCATCTTCCAAAACATAGTAGTTGCTTTCTTATTTTATAAAATATTATTTCTAAATTGTGCATACCAGACCTATTTGACTTTAGGTACTAAGATATAGTTTCCTACTCAAGGGTGTGTTTTTTCACTCTCTCAGTGATGTCTTCAATAATAGCTCCTCTTAATATTAATACTATATAATTTAACAATATTTTGATTAACGATGAGTACCTTTATGATTTAAGATTTTCATTTGCCTAAATTATGAAGATAAGATCTTATGTTATCTTGTAAAAAAAATTGTTTTTGTACTTTTCCCATTATTATCTCCAACTTATTTAGAATTATTTATGGAGAATCATGTGAAATACAGATTAATATTTTTCCCCTATGGACATTCAAAACAGCATTAAAAGAATACCCTATTGCAGTGCAACAGCAACTTTATCATAAATCAAGTGTTCATACGTTTGGGTATTTTTTTAGGACTCTCTATCTGGTCTTTTAATTTATTTGCTCAGATATTTGCAATAGAATAATCTGTTAATTAAAATAGCTTTGTAATAATCCTTGTTTCTATAAATGCAAGTCAGGTAATCTTACTTGTTTTTACATACGTGTTTTGGGTATTTTGTTTATCTTGTCAATCTACAATACATACCTACACTCCTAAACACATACACACTGGCTAAAATTTTTATTGGGGTAGTGTTTAATGCATAGACCAGATGTGGATTTGACATTGTTATAATGTTGAATCTTCTAATACATGAACAGAGTATAATTTCTCATTTATGTATGTCTTTTGAAGTTATCTCGATCCTGTCTTACATATTGTACTGAGGTCTTTCACACCTCCTTTATATCTGTTCTTTGGTATTTAACAATCATAGATGTCATTATACATGACATCTTATTTTTCATTTCTTTTTCTACTATTTGGTTGTTGGTATAGGACAACAAGGAGTTTTGCATGTGGACTTTTTGGCAACTTTGCTAAAAATCACTTACTAATTTTAATAGCTTATACATAGATTATTTTTAATAATCTACATAAACAATTACGTCATCTGTGAATGAAACAAGTTTCATTTCTTGTCCCAGTCCTTGTACCACTATTTAGCTTTGTCAGCTTATTAGACTAGTCAGAACCTTCGATAAAATGTGGTGTAGGAGCTATGATAATAGGAATACATCAAGATTATCACCTGGTTTTTGTTCTGTACTATGTTAACATGTTGACTTACATTGATTGATTATTTCACAGTTTCCATGGGTCAAGAGTGTGAGCACAACATAACTGGAGGGTCTGCTTAGGATCTTATAAAGCCAAAATCAAGATGCTGTGTTCCTTTCTGGAGGCTCTGGGGAGGAAAACTTCCAAGCTCATTCAGGCAGTTGAATGGTACAGAGTTGAGGTGCTCCTTCTTCCCTGCCTGTCAGCCAGGGGTCTGTTTCAACTTAAGACCAACTTCCCTTCCTCCCCACAATTCCTTCTCATATGACTGCTTCATCTTCAAACCAAAAAACAGTGTGTTAAGTTGTTCTCACACTTCTCATCTCTCTGACTTCCATTTCTGCTTTGTACTTATACCTTCTTCTACCTTCCTGTTCTGCCACTAGCCTGAGAAAGATAACAGCTTTGAAGGGCACATGTGATTAGACTAGGCTTACTTAGATAATGTCCCTTTTCTTAGATAAGCTGTGTCATATAACACAACTACAGTAGTGATAGCTCATCACTTTCACAGGTGCTGGGAATAGGGGGCATAGAATTTCAAGAAGGTGAGCCTTACAAGCATTCCTAGAAATTTTTCACACTACAGATAATATTCTTTTCTTGGCAAGAGATTTCTGAAAAATTCTGTGCAAACTTTGTGTTAACTCCTCTCTAGATATTCTGGGAGTGGGTTTTCTTTTTGAGATGTGTGCTATTATTTTATTTAAAATTCAATTTAGTAATTTTTTCAGAATTTTTGCTTATTCTTTTATCAGATTTAGTAAGTGATTTTTCAAGGAATTTATATATATCATGTAAATTTCCACTTTAACTGGAATAGCATTTTTGAAAATTTGCTCTAATATTTTTAAGCTCTATAATCTGTTTTTATATCCTATTTTATTCTTGATATTAATCTGTGACTTCTCTCCTTTTTCTTTTTCATGCTTAGTATATAAGAAATTTCAAAGGACTAGCCTTTGAGATTGTTAATTTATCTTTTGAAAGGTTTTTCCTATTTTATTTATTTCTGCTTGATTCTTTTATTTTTTCTTTTTCTTACCTGTTTAGATTTATTTTGTTTTCTTTTGTCTTCAGGTGGACACTTACCATTAATTTTCCACATTTTGGTAGTGTATATATTTAAGGCTAGAAATTTCCACTGACTCATTAATCTTTTTTCTTCATCCCCTTAATTATACATCGTAGTTCAATTTTATTCCGTTAAAATATTTACTATTTTTCACTGCAATTTATTTTATAAAAACATACTTTATATTTTAGAATAGTTTTATATTTACCAAAAATTGAGTAGATAATAGAGAGAATTCTCATACCCCCATACAAACACACATATACATAGTCCCCTACTATTAAAATCTTACATTATTATGAAAAACTTGGTAAAATTAATGAACTAGTATCAATATGTAATTTTTAAGTCAAATCAATACTTTTTTCAGATTGCCTTAGTTTTTAGCTTGGCTTCTTTTACTGTTCCAAGATCCAATTCAGGATACCAGACATTTAGTCATCATACCTCCTTAGATTTCTCTCAGCTGGCACAGTTTCTCAAGCTCCCCTTGTTTTGGATAACCTTGACAGTTATGAAGAGTATTGGGTATGCATATTATAGGATGAACTTTCATTGGAATTTTTCTGATGTTTTTCTTATAATTAAAGTGGGGTTAGTCATTTTGGAGAGGAAGATCACAGAAGTAAAGTGCCATCTCATCATATCGGGGAATAAGCCATCAGCATGATTTATGACTGTTGATATTGAACTTGATCACCTGGCCAATGTAGTGTCATCTGGTTTTTCCACTGTAAAGTTACTCCCCCTGTCTTTTTCAGACTTAACTCTTTGGGAGAAAATCTCTATGTACAACCCACATTGGAGAAACAGGTAATTTCTTTTTTGTTTATTGAGAGTCATTTTGTTTAACTTCAAAATGTTTAGTATTTTTTCTGGCTACCTGTTTTTGCGACTGTTTTCTCTTAATTACTAGCTTAATTTCACACTGTGGTCAGAAAACACAAACTGGATTATTTCAGTTTCTTGAAATTGTAGAGATTTGCATTACCACTCATTCCATAGGAAACTTTTGGTAAATGTTTTATACATTCTTGATAATAATGTGTATTTTCTAATTGTTGGGTGCGAAGTTCTATATATGTGAATTATACAAATTTGTTAAACTTATTCAAATCTTCTAAATCTTTAGCAAATTTTTATCTGTTTCTGTTATCAGAAAAGATATATTAAAAACTATTTTCAGCATTTGATGGAAAAAACTGAGCAACAAAATAAAGTAATATTGGATTATAACCCAAAGTTTAAAATAAATACCCATGAATCCATTCTGATATAAATAAATGATTGCATAAATAAACAAATGGGGGAGAAGGGACATATTCCTCATGAAAAAGAATTCCAAATAATTGATGTAGGTATCCTGCCCTCAAGGAAAGGAAACATAACAGACAAACATACACAACTGATAAACACTACCTCAGGCAGGTGATCAAGGTCAGTAGCCACAGTTGTAAGTCATGTTTATAGTATGTACCCTTGATAAGATGTGATGAGAATGGCATTTCACCTCTGTGGTCTTATTCCAAAAGATCATAACCCCAGCCTAATCATGGGAAAAATATCAGCATCTTTGACAAAAGTCAGACAAAAAAAGACTAGGAAATATCAGGATATATGAAACTTTTTGGAGTGAACCATATATTTAGAGGAGTAGAGTTTCTTTGGGTGAAATTTAGGGGGTGATGTGTATTTGGGAGTTTGGTACAACACACAGAACACACTACATGGAAGACACAGATATAATAACCTGTGTCCCTTTTTTCTACTCTCTTACAAGAGAAGTAGTGGAGAGGGTCCTGATAAACAAAAGGAGTTCCATGGAAAGAATTCCAAAATCAGGAGTTTTAGAGTTCTAAACAAGCTGGTTGCCTTTGTGGATAAAATAAGTGTTAAGATCCCAGATCCAGGAAGGGCTGGAGCACAGGAGAAATATTCTACTTCTTGGGAAAAGAGGTGTTAAGTGATTGAAAAAAAAGGAAGCCAGAAAATAAGGAAAAATGGAAGGAAGGAAGCACATTATGTTAGAAAAGAACAAATAAAAGGAATGAAGAACAGAAGCTAACATTTTATTGAACATCTACTGTGTGTAAACCCTTGTATTTGACCCTCCTCTGTGTATTATTTCTTTTAATATTTTCATATAACTCTATGGAGTAAGTAGAGGAAAGAGTTGTTAGGAAATTAAAAAAGAACAAAAAGAGAAGATGGCAGTGTGGGAAGATGCCGAGTTAGCATCTCCCCACATCTAGGGCACCTGCTGGCCACTGGTGGGGCACCCTGCCACCCAAGGACATGGGAGGAACCCCCAAGTGAACCAGTAGGATATGGGGGGACTGAGGGGGGAGGAGAAGTAGAGGCTGGAGAGGATCAGTGCCCCTGGGGCCAGGGAGATCAGGAAAGGCAGGCAGGAAGGGCCCTCCAGAAGGAGTGGGAGAGGAGCCGAGGGCATATGCCCTGCTCACTTGCACCCAGAAAACCTGCTGGGCTCCCAGGTGAGGTCCCCAACCCTCTGAGACCAGGGTGGGGGGCACACCTGGGCCCCTACTGTTCCTTGAGCCTAAGCCCCCACCCCCCAGAGCTCCCAGGGCCTTTTCCAGCCCTGTGAGTCCTGAGCATTGGCCCTGCCCACCACCCAAACCTCACCCTTGCTTAGGTCCCACACTACACAGCCAAGGCCTTTTCCCCCACTTTTTTTCTCTTTCCCCTCCTCCTCTTTTTTATTACTGTGGTACTGCTTACCTTCTGGTTGTTGACTCATCTATATTTTTATTTTTATATTATTTCTAATATCTTTTAGTTTCCTAGTCTAATTTTAATTTTTACTCTTTTATTGTTCTCTCTCTTTTTTTTTTTTTTGCCACCCCACATGGCTTGTAGGATCTTGGTTCATGAGTTGGGGGTTGGGCCAAAGCTCCTGCAGTGAGACCTCTGAGTCCAAACCACTGGACTAACAGAGAAACTCAAACCCCAGGGAACATTCATTGGTGTGAGGTCCCATGGAGATCCTCATCTCAGCACCAAGACCCAGCTCTACCCAACAGCCTACAAACTCCAGTGTTGGAAACCTCAGGCCAAACAACCAGTAAGACAGGAACACAATCCCACTCATAAAAAAAAATAAGAAGAAGACATCAGAAAAATCTGCCACAGTTGAAGAAGCAAGGTAAAACCCTACAAGACCAAATTAATGAAGAGGAAATAGGCAATCTAACTGAAAAAGAATTCAGAGTAATGATAGGAAAGATGATCCAGAATCTCAGAAATAGAATGGAGGCATGGATTGAGAAAATACAAGAAATGTTTAACAAAGATCTAGAAGAACTAAAGAACAAACAGAGATGAACAACACAATAATTGAAATGAAAAATATACTAGAAGGAATCAAAAACAGAACAACTGAGGCAGAAGAGCAAGTAAGTGAGCTGGAAGAGAAAATGGTGGAAATAACTGCCAAGGAGCAGAATAAAGAGAAAAGAATGAAAATAATGAAGACAGCCTAAGAGGCCTCTGGGACAACACTAAACACACCAACATTCAAATTATAGGGGTCCAAGAAAAAGAAAGGGTCTGAGAAAATATTTGAAGAGATTATAGTCAAAAACTTCCCTAACATGGGAAAAGAAATAGTCACAAAAGTCCAGGAAAGGCAGAGAATCCCATACAGGATAAACCCTAGGAAAAAGTCACATATTAATCAAACTAACAAAAATTAAATTCAAAGAAAAAATATTAAAAGCAACAAGGGTAAAACAAAAAATAACATACAAAGGAATCCCCATAAGGTTATCAGCTGATTTTTCAGCAGAAACTCTGCAGGCCAGAAGGGAGTGGCAGGATATACTTAAAGTGATGAAAGAGAAAACACTACAACCAAGATAGTTATAGTTTAATAGATTACAATCAGTTGTAATCTGGCATTCCTATACACCAACAATGAAAAATCAGAAAGAGAAATTAAGGAAACAATCCCATTTATCATAGCAACAAAAAGAATAAAATACCTAGGAATAAACTTGCCTAAGGAGGCAAAAGACTTGTACTCAGAAAACTATAAAACACTAATGAAAGAAATCAAAGATGATGTAGGGCTTCCCTGGTGGTGCAGTGGTTGAGAGTCCACCTGCTGATGCAGGGGACATAGGTTCATGCCCCAGTCTGGGAAGATCCCACATGCTGTGGAGTGGCTGGGCCCATGAGTCATGGCTGCTGAGCCTGCATGTCCAGAGCCTGCTGCTCCACAATGGGAGAGGCCACAACAGTGAGAGGTCTGCATATTGCATTTAAAAAAAAAAAAAAAAAAGAGATGATGTAAACAGTTGGAGAGATATACGATGTTCTTGGATTGGAAGAATCAATATTGTGAAAATGACTATACTACCCAAAGCAATCTACAGATTCAATGCAACCCCTATCAAACTACCAGTGGCATTCTTCACAGAATTAGAACAGAAAAGTTTACAATTCGTATGGAAACACAAAAGACCCCAAATAGCCAAAGCAATCTTGAGAAAGAAAAGTGGAGGTGGAGGAATCACCTTCCCCAACTTCAAACTATACCACAAAGCCACAGTAATCAAGAAAGTATGGTATTGGCACAAAAACAGAAATATAGATCAGTGATTCAGGATAGAATGCTCAGAGATAAACCCACACACATGTGGTCACCTAGTTTACAACAAAGGAGGCAAGAACATAAAATGGAGAAAAGACAGCCTCTTCAATAAATGGTGCTGGGAAAACTGGACAGCTACATGTAAAAGAATGAAAGTAGAACACTACCTAACACCATACACAAAAATAAACTCCAAGTGAATTAAAGAACTAAATATAAGACCAGACACTATAAAATTCTTAGAGGAAAACATAGGAAAAACACTCTTTGACATAAACCACAGCAAGATCTTTTTTGACCCACCTCTTAGAGTAACAGAAATAAAAACAAAATAAACAAATAGGACTTATTAAAATTAAAATCTTTTGCATAGCAAAGGAAACCATAAAGAAGATGAAAAGATTACCCTCAAAACAGGAGAAAATACTTGCAAATGAAACAACAGACAAAGGATTAATCTCCAAAATATACAAAAACAGCTCATGGAGCTCAATATCAAAAATAAAAAAAAGGCAATCCAATTAAAAAATAGGCAGAAGACCTAAATAGACATTTCAAGAAGGAAGACATACAGATGGCCAAGAAACACACGAAAAGATGCTCAACATCACTAATTATTAGAGAAATGCAAATCAAAACTACAATGAGGTATCACCTCATGCCAGTCAGAATGGCCATTATCAAAAAATCTAGAAACAATAAATGCTGGAAAGGGTGTGGTGTAAAGGGAACCCTCCTGTACTGTTGGTGGGAATGTAAATTGATATAACCACTAGCAGAACAGTTTGGAGGTTCCTTAAAGAAACAAACATAGAGCTACCATATGACCCAGCAATCCCACTACTGGGCATATACCCTGAGAAAACCATAATTCAAAAGAGACAGTTACTACAATGTTCATTACAGCACCATTTACAATAACCAGGACATGGAACCAACCAAAATGTCCATTGATAGATGCATGGATAAAGAAGATGTGGCACATATATACAATGGAATATTACTCAGCCATAAAAAGAAATGAAATTGAGTTATTTATAGTGAGGTGGATGGACCTAGAGTCTGTCATACAGAGTGAAGTAAGTTATAAAGAGAAAAACAAATACTGTATGCTAACGTATATATATGGAATCTAAAAAGAAAAAAAAAGGTACTGATGAATCTAGCTGCAGGGCAGGAATAAAGATGTAGACATAGAGAATGGACTTGAGCACATGAGAGGGAGAGGGAAGCTGGGACAAAGTGAGAGTAACATCGACATATATACACTACTGAATGTAAAATAGTTAGCTAGTGGGAAGCAGCAGCATAACACAGGGAGATCAGCTCCGTGCTTTGTGATGACCTAGAGGGGTGGGGTAGGGAGGATCAGAGGGAGGCTCAAGAGCGAGGGGATATGGGGCCATATGTATGCATATGGCTCAGTCACTTTTGTGTACAGCAGAAACTAACATAGTATTGTGAAGCAATTATACTCTAATAAAAATCTATTAAAAACAAAAAGGAAAGAACAAAAGGAGAAGAGGAATGAATTGGTTTTGGAGTCCAAGAGTTATTCTATTTAAAAATATTCTTTCTAAGGACAGGATTTATCACGTTTTTCCCAATTGTCTGTTTACCTCATTCTCTGAGACTTCAGGGAAACACAGGAGCCCAAGAGGTACTATCCTCTTGAATATACATCCTTCCTCCATTCTGACTTCCTTTTGCAATAGAAGAGCTCTTAGCTTTTCAGTATCAGCACCTCAGCTTGTTTTGAATACAGATACCCAAATCTCATTACCTCTCTCTTGTCTAAGCTGCTGTGGCACCACGTTGTTTCTTCCCTCCTCTATCTTAATGCTTGTTGTTGGCTCTACCTATTTTTCCTCTACCTGCCTCTAAAAGTTGGCTTTCCTCAGGATAAATATTAGAGTTCCTCAGATTTTGGAATTGAGCTTTCTTGTCTCTAGTTTTTCTAAGTGATTTTCTTCCTTTCCAGAATTAGAAACACCATCATTGTTTTTGATGGTTCCCAAAGACATATCTTCTTCCAAGACAGTTTTTCAGCTCTAGACTTGAATCAGAAGTTAATCCTCATTAATGCCGTTAGAGTTTATTTCTAACCACCAAATTGATACTTGTGACAGTTTTGTGGTCATTTGTGGACATGCACAGAGCAACAAAAATTTCGTTTTTCATTGTACATCTACCTTCCCAGTTGAGGTAAAAGAAGGCAAGGCTCTTCTTATTTCAACTCTTATACTGTAAATGAGTGTTCTTTTTGAAATCCATTTATTGCCATGTTTCTTTCCCATTTTTATTCTTTTTTTTTTGTGATTTCTCTGTTTAAAATGACCCCCAAGAATAGTGTTGAAATGCTCTCTAGTGTTCGTAAGTACAGAAAGGCTATGGTGTAGTTTCAGGCAAAACACACGTATTAAACAAAGGTTACATATTGATTGGTTGATGAAAACATGCCTGGAGGCTGGCAGGAATCTAACCCTGTATTTCCCCTAGGGGCAATAGTTCAGTATTGGCAAATTCATTGTCTGTGGTGAAATCATAGAGCATACTACCATGAATAATGAGAATCAACTGTATTTTCTTCACTTGGGTGACATATCCATTCACACTTTATTATATAAAGCACTGACCCCTTTCTAAAGTCATCCACCGTCCTATATACCATTATCCTATTAGTTACTTAAGCCATAACTCTGCTACTCTTTTTTGATTTTTCAATGTTTTCTGCTTTCCACATCCAATCTGGTACCTAATCCTGTTGGTGCTACCCCCCAATTTACACAGAACATATCCATTCCTCACCAACATCATGGCCACTGTCTCTAAACCAGGACCCCACATTCCCCTCTCTTAATTCAAGGCAATGTAATTCTACCTGGATTAGGTTCTGAAGTTTAGGAAGCAAACATGTTAAGTCTTCTACCTAAATCCTTTAATATATTCCCATAGTTTTGAATAAATTCCAAAGTTTGGGGAATAATTTATAGGCCTAGCATGTTTTTGTCACTCACTACCTGCCAGGGGGAGGAGAGGCAAGTGAGGAGGGCAAAATAAGAAAGCCCAAGTTGAGGCATGTTAACTCTGTAGGCCATGAAGATTAAGCTTCTGGACCCTCATCTGTACAAACTCTTTCCTTAGTGTGTTCACATGGCCATATATCCATTAAGCTTTACAGAAGTAAGATATATTGTCCATAGAAGGTTAAAATAAACACCATTTGTTGGCTTCAACTCCCTCTTCATGATACTTCATGTGTCCTATGGTGTTGGAATAGTTGTGAAGAAAAAAAAAAACAAAAAAATAAAAAACAACAAAAAAACAAAAACAACAACAACAAAACCTCTTTTGAGGATTTTTATGCTTCAATCTCCTCAAATTATGTTATTTTTTATATTGTGATATTCATGATATTTAACAGCTTTTAAAATTTGTAAATTTTGTTTTTTTATTCTAATTTGATATTCTCTCTCTCTGTCTTTCTTTCTCTATATATATACAGTAAAATTTGCAAAAGGTATACTCATGGATACTACACCACATATTTAATTCACCATTTTATACAAGGAACCTGAGCATCTGGAGATTTTGCTATACACTGGGCCTCCTGAAACCAATCCTCTGAGGATAATGAGGGATGAAAATATATACCACATTTTGCTTATTTATTAATTGTTCAATGGATACGTGGGTTGTTTTCACGTTTCAACTATTGTGAATAATGGTACTATGAACATGAGTGTGAAAATACCTCTTTAAATTATTTTAGGTGTATACTCAGAAGTGGAATTGCTGGATCATATCATAATTTTATTTTAAATTATTTTTTAAGGAAAGGATATACTATTTTCCATGGTGGCTTAACATTTTACATTCTCACTAACAGTACACAAGGGTTCCAAATTTTCTGCATCCTCACCAACAGTTGTTTTAGATAGATAGATAGTAGCCATTTTAATGGGTTTGAGGTGGTATTTCATTATTGTTTTCATTTGCATTTCCCTAATAATTAGTGATGTAGAGCATCCTTTTACGTGATTATTGGCCATTTGTTTGTCTTCTTTGGATAAATGTCTATTCATGTCCTTTGCCCATTTTTGAATAGGTTGTTTTTGTTGTTGAGTTGTAGGAGTTCTATATATACTCTGGATATTAATCTCTTATTAGTTATATGATTTGCATTTTCTCCCAAACATTTGCATCATGTTATACTATCTCTGCAGTTTCCAGTGTTTCAAGGACTCAGTCTTATTCTCTTTGCATCCTCAACTAAGCTTTGTAGAAAGCTATCAGTTACATTGTAAGGGTGAAATTAAACTTGATTTGATCCTGGCTGGTGGGACAATATTATAACATTATATCAACTGAACAAGGTCTTGTGGTTTATCAGTTCCTCCCTATTTATGTGAAGCATGGTAAAATCAGTCAGAATGTCTTTCTCATAGAGATATGACTTTGGCTTTGGCTTTGACATATGGGTCATTGAAAAATGTTATTCATTTCCATTTGATTCTTTCAATTTAATTGGCATAATAAACTGAAGAGATTTTGTGTTCATTTGAGGCTCAAGTGAGTCTTATATTTGAAATATTAAGTATTCCTAGAAATTTAATGTAGGAAAATTGCTTCCTGTAAGTCCTTTTGAAAATGGAAATTCAGTAGTTTTGCACAATGCTTAAGTTTTTGTTTTTAGAATTTCATTCCTTCTCTATCACTATTCTTCTAACTTCCTTTCATCTCTCAGACCATATTTTGATTGAAAACGGTTCCTTAGTAATAGCTAGCTAGCTAGCTGAGATACATACCCATACACAATATGTGCATATACATAATCATACATAAACTGAATATGGTATGTCTATATATATAGAGAAAGAAACACAGACAGAGTCAGAGACAGAGAGAGACAAGGTTGAAAATAGCCTCTGAATGTGCAGGTTCAGATTTAGCTTATATATGTTAAATGCTTACTAAGTGCCAAGTACCATGCTAGCTTACCAGTCTGTTCCCTTAGCATAGCGGCACATGTTTTTGACTGGACATCTTGATATGGGTCATCTTTTTTGTTTATATTCTTATTAATAATCATGATAGATAAATATAATAACATCACCCATAAGTACAAATTCCATACTTTTGGAAACATAAGCATTTATTTCCCATGTAATTCTTTGAGAAAGTTATTGATAGCGTGAAATACACAAAACTCTGCCATAAGATAGTTCTGGCTCAGCATTTTTTCCGATAATGATAAATTTGAGGGAGTCATGGGGAAATTTTTGGTTGCAAGTTCCAATTTAAAATATTATTCATTATTTCTACAAACTTTTACTAAGAATCTCCTCTGGTCTGTCTTTAGCTTCTAGCAGCCCAATATACTGAAATCAGAGAGATGTGCAAACCAAAGAATTACAGCACAACTTGATAAGTTCTTTATAAGAGGTATGAAGAGAGCTGTCAAAGAAAGATTTTAAGACCTCTGCTTGCATGAATCATGTTCAGTAAAATTCAGTGTAAGCTCAGTAAAACTTGGTATAAATTTAGTAAAAATTGCAATTTGTCTTTGAAGTCATTAGAAAATCACTTAATATAGTTACAAGTAACTATTTCAAGCTACTGTATTCAATTTGAGGTATATCTTCCAATATCATTTTATCAAAGACCTACTGATACTTTTTTGTTGAGCACAATACAAACAAATACTGCACTTTTGAAGATCAGAATAAATCAAGTTTTAGGACAGGCTGAACTATATTTAGCATTTTTCATACAAAAGGACTTACTAAACAAATTAGTGAGGTAAGAAAGACAGAAAGGGGACATTTATCTAAGATAGGGAAGCAACAATGAAACTTAAAAAGCAATTTGCACACAAATACATGCTAATTAAAGACATGTTTATATATTGAAGTGATATTTGTGAGTCCTTTATTTATTGAATTTTTTAAACACCTGACATTAGTAATGTGCCTAGAGATAATAAAATATTTTTTGCAAAATTTAATGATTAAAACTATGGTTATTATTCCATGCTTAGTCTTAAAGAGTTAAAATGTTATATTAATACATTCCCCTAAAATATTTTTTGTCAGTGTCATAAGATATATCAAAAAATAAATATATAGAACAACTCACATGATTACAAAATATAAGAAGAGTGCTCAAAAATCATCTTTCATAGAGTAAAAAAAAATAGATACATTTATCTAAGTCATAGATTCTTGTTTTTGCATTGCTATCAGGAAAGGTCTAGTATAGCCTGGAATTTTACTAATGCCAAGCCTCCTTAAGTAAAAAGTAGCCCCTACCAGAAAGCAAGTCTTATCAGATATCAGAAGCCTCAATGATGTACTCAGTGAGTAAATGCAGGCAGTATATGCAAATCAGGCTGGGAGACCTTAGGCCAGCTCCCAAGGCTAAGGGTAGAGGGACTGTATGGTAAAGGTGACTGTGTTAAAAAACACAGGAAAGCTGTGTTGCTGATGGTACGTGCCATTCCTCTGTATTTTTACTCTTCTTCCCATGGTGGGGGGGGGAAACCTCAGGCACTCTGGGAAGTTACATATATTATTATTATTTTTTTTTTTAACATATATTATTGATGTTCCAGGGAAGGACTATGTCATGGCAATTTTTTCCTAAGAATCACAGGACATTTAAATAAGATTTAGTCTTTCATCCATGGAGTGACATAAGGGTCCACCATGTTTGTGATATGGTGGGCAAAGGACAAAGTTGTCACCATCATTTTCTTAATTAGGCAGAGCAATAGAAGCTAAACAAAATCAAACTGCAAACCTGATTAGAGTATTAAAGCTTCAGATAACCGGAAGACCACAGGAATATTTGGGACAGCCTCTCTCATTGTTTAAAAAGAAAAATCAACTGAGTACATTTGAAGGTGAAATTGGCTTTACTCAACAATTTATGAATCAGGCAGCATCAAATCTAACGGATCAGAAGGAGCTCCAAAGAACTGTAGAAGAAAAAAGGTTTCTAAAGGCAGAAAGTGGGAGCAACAAGAAAGTCACAAATTAAAAAAAAAAAAAAAAAAAAAAAACGGTGATAGAGGAGATGGATCACCTCACTAGTGCTGGACGGGAAATTCTAGGCTGACTGTGTAAGACGACATTCCTAAGAGAAGCAATTAGATTAGGCATCAAGTCTTGGTTTGGTGACGTGGGTTTAGAACAAGTGACTCCATTTTGGGTCTATTGTTTCTTTCTTTCTTTCTTTCTTTTTCTTTTTTTCTGTGGTACGCGATCCTCTCACTGTTGTGGCCTCTCTCGTTGTGGAGCACAGGCTTCTTTCTTTTTTAGATTTATTTTATTTATTTGTTTGTTTGTTTTTTGCTGTGTTGGGTCTTTGTTGCTGTGCGTGGTCTTTCTCTAGTTGCAGCGAGCAGGGTCTACTCTTTGTTGCCGTGTGTGGGCTTCTCATTGCAGTGGCTTCTCTTGTTGCAGAGCAGAGGCTTGAGGCACATGGGCTTCGGTAGTTGTGGCACATGGGCTTCAGTAGTTGTGTTTCACAGGCTCTAGAGGGCAGGCTCAGTAGCTGTGGCACACTGGCTTAGTTGCTCCGTGGCATGTGGGATCTTCCCGGACCAGGGATTGAACCCATGTCCCCTGCATTGGCAGGCGGATTCTTAACCACTGCATCACCAGGGAAGCCCCTGTTTCTTTATTTTTAAACACCAATTTACAGCATTTTTGGGGGGGAGGGGTAAAACTATAGATACTGTTAGGTATGCCAAGGCAAGAGAGAGAACTGGTCAAATAAGTTGGGAAATCCTAGCCTATGATAGGCTAGGAAAACTTTTTCAGGTTTCAAAACACAAGTAATCAGATGAAAGATCCAGCAATCTGGCAGAAAACAGACTTGTTTAAATTTGTCTAATCTGACCTGTCTCAAACTAATTTGGTATCTGACTTTGTAATTTATTTGATAATATCCTACCGATCTGTGTTTTTGGGAACTGTAGACTTTTTTTTTTCTTTATTTTGTATTTTTTTTACATCTTTATTGGAGTATAATTGCTTTACAATGGTGTGTTAGTTTCTGCTTTATAACAAAGTGAATCAGTTATACATATACATATGTTCCCATATCTCTTCCCTCTTGCGTCTCCCTCCCTCCCACCCTCCCTATCCCACCCCTCTAGGTGGTCACAAAGCACCGAGCTGATCTCCCTGTGCTATGCGGCTGCTTCCCACTAGCTGTCTACCTTATGTTTGGCAGTGTATATATGTCCATGCTTCTCTCTTGCTTTGTCACAGCTTACCCTTTCCCCTCCCCATATCCTCAAGTCCATTCTCTAGTAGGTCTGTGTCTTTATTCCTGTCTTACCCCTAGGTTCTTCATGACATTTTTTTTTTTCTTAAATTCCATATATATGTGTTAACATACGGTATTTGTCTCTCTCTTTCTGACTTACTTCACTCTGTATGATGGAACCGTAGACTTTTAAAAGCTGCTTAGTTTGAAAGATGTGTGTTAGAATCAGCCTGGAAATGAAAATGAACCCTGATCCAGGCTTATTAAATACTGATGGATAAGTGTTGAAGAGTAATGAGAAATTGTTAACTGCTAAGTTTGCACTATTTTAAAGGATGTGTGATAAATTATTATATACTTTAACATCTATATATCTAGTCTTATTTCTATATTTTTAAAAAACAGAATGAAACCATCATTTGGGATAATTAGTCATGGGCCATCTATAGTTAAGTTGTTGGGTAACATCAATTTTGTAGCAGAGCACATCTAGAAGATAGACTCTGAAATGCTAGCCTTACAAAAACAATTCACATGATTACAATCTTTACAAAGCATTATGACCTTTGTAGTTGTGAAACTCTTCTGAAACCGTATGCCAGCCAAGTAACATTGAGCCAATACACCCAACCAAAGCAAGAAAACAAATTTTCATTATTTGTTAGAATTTAATAGTGTAAGAGGTTCTAGTTTCAGAATATTACAAAGAAGATTAGATCTGAGACAATCCATTTGCTACAGAGCCTAGTGATTTTGGTCTGCTCACTTTAATCACCCAGTCTTACCTCATGTGCAGACAGGAAGATTCAGTGATCCCTGCGAGAATTGGAGGTGGTATTGAGGTAAGAACTCTAAATTCCCTTCAGTTTCCGCGTTTTTCCAAGATGGGAAAGAGACAAACATGGACATACCCTTATTTCACCTATGGAAACTGATGGAGAAAAAGAAAAGGTTTTCACATGTCCCCAAAGAAAGAAATGTAGTTAGACTCTTATTCTTTGGGATTTTGTCCCCAAATACTCACTCCTCACTCTAACAACATTGAAGTTCCAGTTCATATCTTATATTCAGTGAAGATGAAATTTTTAAAAAAATTATTGAAACATCCATATAATCCAAATACCTTTCATGGAAACATCCTAATAAAAGTCACTAGCTATACAATGTTACAGAAGGCATGACCTTCTCCCAGAAGCAGCTGGTAAGGGAGAGATCCAAATTATAAAGAAAACAAATATATGTGTGTGGGGTGTGTGTGTGTGTGTACACATACACAGAGAAAGAGAGACAGGCATAAATCAAAAAAAATCATAAAACACAGAGAAAGCCTTATAACAGAAGTTTAGACGTTTGTAAGTGGAATGATTCTCTTATCCCACCAAATGGATTTTACATTCCTCGAGGTTTGCACCCATCCTTTACCTCTTTATATCTATTTCCCATCACCAAGCACCCAGGACCCAGTAAAGCCCTTGCAATAGCACAGACAACAAAAAAACAAATGTCTTCGGGTTGATTGCTTGATTCTTACAACATGGCTTTGCATTCTTTATTCACTCACATATATTCATTCATTCACTCATCTGTAATTAATTATTTCATTCATTTGCAGTTTACTCTGGTTAGATACTGGAACTATGGAACAAAGTTCAAACAATAAGAACATTTAAGCCCTTTACAGTCGCAAAAGCTTTGTTTTTGATTGTTTTTATTATCTCTGCTAACAAGGAGGCTGCAAGGAAATTACCACACGGGAGCAGGCTTGGTGAATCAATATGCTTCGTTATCATTTATGCCCAGCTGCGGTGCTGCTGTTGCCTTGGCTGCCAAGCACTCTAACCTCCTGGGAGACACCTAGAGAGGTTAATTAGTTTACAGCTGGCCATAATTAGGATCAAAAGGCAGCAAGAAAGAAACTCTTAAGCATCCTGACAGAAAGCATATGCAGAGGTGAAGCTATCAGCTTGAGCAAACTCCAGTGTTTTAATTAGAAGTCAGACATGTAAAAGTTTGGAAGTTGTGAGATAGGAATGCCAAGGGAAGGTATAATTAGGAAGGATAGAGACTCATTCCTCACCTCATTCACGTAACTCTTACCACTTCAGAACCACCTTCCCTCACCACCACCTATAAAAGTACCTCAGGTCTCTTTATCTCTTCACTATTTAAAATTTTTCTTTATGGCATTCTACTTTTTTATTTATCTTTTTTGTCTGTCTCTTCTAATGAAATGTAGGCTCCATGAGGACAAGACAGTTGAGTCTTTGGTTTACTCCTCTATCCCTGGGACCTACAATTGTGCCTGGAGCAAAGAAGCAACTGGACACATATTTTCAAATTAATGATTGAGTGAATGAATAAAAGATGGATGGATGAACAATGAATAAACAATTTATAAATGGGGAATACGAATCTCCCAGAAGTTAAGTAATTTGTACAAGTTACATTGTTAGGAAATCTATGATGAGAGCTCGGACTTGCTTGCATCTTTACTAACATCCAGTACACCCTGCCATCCTCCCAAGACTGACCTGTCACTTGCAACCCTCTGTCCAGTCAAGAAAATTGTCAGTAGCTTTCTGATATCCCACAACATGATTCTAATGAATAAGGGTTAAGAGTGAGTCATAATGATTCCTTATTAAAATTAAAATATTTCTTATCATGCTCCTGAGAAGCTATGTCCAGGTCAGGCAAGAATTGCTTTGTAGACTTAAATGAAAATAGTCATTCCAGAGGCCATCATATTAGTTCTTGGAATCCATTTACTGATATGTATCAAAACTCTTTAATGTATTCTTAATCTGTGATGCACTAATTTCACATCTGGAAATATATTCTAAAGCATAACTACAAAACAAGCTAGATGTGTGGGCTTATTTATAACCACAAGTCTTTTTATGATTATAATCTTAATGCCAAATAATACTACATCAGTGGAATATTTTAATGGCACATGAAAATTCTTATGAGATAATGTTAGTTGATTAAAAATAGTTGTATATATAATATAGTGCCATATATTACATATGAAATACTGAACAATGTAGTAATAATGGTGATTGTATGTGGCAGATTTGTAGATACTTTACAGAAAAAGACAGGTTTTTTTCTGTTATCCAAGTTTTTAATGGGTATATTGCTTTATACAAAATTAGAAAATAAAGCAGAATGAGACAAAAGCAAAATTAAATAAATTAACAAAAGTTGCCTCCTGTCTAATCAATTACTCGTTATTTTCAGTATATAATTCACTGATTAGATGATGACAACCAAGTGTGAATAACCTTGCAAAATTAGCAAATATGATTAGGGATCGACACACAACCATGATTAGTCTTTGCTGTAGATTGAATGCTTTTGTCCCCTCGAAATTTATATGTTGAAACCTAGTCCCCAGAGTGACAGTATTTGGAGGTGAGAACTTGTGGAGGTTATTAGGTCATGAGAGTGGAGCCCTCATAGTGAGATTAGTGTCTTTACAAAAGAGGCCTCAGAGAGCTTTTTTGCTGCTTCTTGCTGTGTAATGTTATAGCAAAAAAGCTGCAATCTATAAACTAGGAAGCAGGTCTTCACCAAACACCAAATCCGCCTAGACCTTGATCTTGGATTTCCAGCCTCCTAAACAATGAGAAATAAAGTTCTATTGTCCATAAGTCATTGGTATTTTGTTACAGTAGTCCCCATGTTTATTTACATTAATTTCTAATGTTCCACCTAATTGGATTTTCATTAGCAAGTTCTACGGTGAGTGCACAGGAAAACTACAGAAAAAAGAAAATAAAATCAGAACATCTACATTGTAAAATGAAGTTTTATGCAAACAATAGTTTTTTTTTTGTTTGTTTATCCTGTGAAACACATTCAGTATGTCTGGGTTAGACATGGCAAAGTGGCTTGATATAGGGTTGCTAAATTAACAGCAGGTCAGATATCTTAAATGTACAAAGAAGAATAAATTTAGAAGAACATGTCTACTGAGATAGTACCAGAAGAAATTTAGGCATTGACAGGTGCAAATCAAACTTGACCTTTCAGACATCAGCAGAGGAAAAGAAGAAAGACTATTTATGCAACTTTAAGCAGTATAATCCCTGGAATGAGACAAAAAAGGGAATTTGAAATAAAAAAAGTGTAGTTTTCAGAGTTATATTTCTTTTTCAGTATTTTCAACTACGTATTTGAACATCATAACTGGAAGCAATACATCATTAACTTACCTGGGATTACATAAGAGGGTCATCTCAAGGTAATATATTAAAGCAGTTGTTGCAAAAATAACGGCAAAAGCTCAAAAAGCATCTGCTTTTTATTTGTCAACTTAATTAGAAAAATATATAAATTGACTTAGAGGATGACCCTGAAAATCTTACAAGTGAGGAAATGCTTTTCCTAGACAGCTATGTTTTTGGACGTATGCATCATCACTCTTTTGTGCCATCTTTCTCTGACCAGTGTTAGGTGTGTCAGTGATGACCCAAGCCCAATTAGTGTTTTATTCCTCCCAGGAAATGTCTGAAAATTCTGTTCAAGCAATCAGACTGCATTCATTACTCCTTTAAACACTAACTTAGTCACATGGCTTCACTGAGTACACACCATGAGCTAGGCTCTGTGCTGGGCAGAGGAAAACAGAGATAAATAAGGCAGCTTCCCTGCCCTCAAGGACTTCACAGTCTAGTGAGGAAGTCAGACAAGGAAGCAATTACTATAGAAAGAGTTAGATGCTCAATATAAAGCTGTATGAGCGTGAAGTGGCACCCAACCTAATCTAGAGGAATCAAAAAAGTCTTCCTAGAAGAGGAGACAGGTGAGCTGAGATTTTAAAGACAGCTTGATATTGGTAGGAAAAAGAGTAAAAATTGAGTGAGAGAATTTCTGGCAAATATAAGAATAAAAAAGAATTTCATGCTGTTGGAAATTATCCCATGCCTTGGCACTTTTCCATAACTGTAAATTGTTTAAAGCCCTTATTTCACTGTTTTCCCCTACCTCTATTTTCTATATTTTTATTCTGGGAGCCAGTTTCCAGATGTTTGGAGGGAAACCTAGAAATAAGTAAGTTTCAGTAACAAACAGTAGAATATATCGGTTTATCAACTAGCTTCTGGAAACTTAGACTGGGTTTCCTACCTTTAGAACTTCAGAACAAATAAAAAGTTAATGAGAACCAGGTAGGTGCAAACCTGGATCTAATCAGTTTAGCCGCCTGTATGTGTAACAATACTAGTGATGGGCTGTATTTATGCAGGATGTGAGGGGAGGGATGAGAAGTTTACACTGACATCAGAGTTTATCTCTAGCCCAGGAGCTGCTCTGTTTGGAAGATGATTTTACATTAATTGAGGAAGCATTTAAGTACTGGGCACTGTGCTAGGGAAACAGAATGACATAAGCACTGACAATGCAGACTGAGAAAGTGAGATGGTGCAGAATATGTTAGAAAAATCAAGGAGTTGAGTATGGATAGAGTAAAAGAAGGGGGATGGAATGGTGTGCATGGAGAGAGAGGAAGAATCTAAATAATGAAATCCTCAGTTTCTCACTGACTTCATTATCTTGAAGGCAGGGAGGACACCCTGAATTATTATTTTTAAGTAGATAATTATGGATGATAAGTTGGGACAACTTCAAGTAGGGTTACCAGTTTTTTGTCTTGTTTTTTTCTTAGAGGGCAAACTTCCCCCAGCGAGTGTGACAGCCGTCCTGCTTCTGCAGGAGGTGCTACTGGCCGCCAGGGGCTGTGATGCCTCTGGATTGATGTACAGAGGTGATGCCTTCTTCAACAAAAAGGCAGATCCCACAACTCCACACAGGAGTCCCTCCTTCAGTCCAGAATTTTTTGATGCAATTGCAAATGGAATTCTTTTCTTAATTTCATTTTTAGGCTGTTCATTGCCGTTATATAGAAGTACAATTAAAATTTTGTATATTAACCTTGTATTTTGCCACCACGCTGAACTCACTTATTCTAATGATTTTTAAGTGATTCTTTTTTTTTTTAGAATTTTTTATTGTTTACATCTTATGTCATTTGCAAATAATGAATTTAGTTCTTTTTTACAATCTAAATCTTTTAAAAAATTTCTTTTTCTTGCTTAAGAGCTCTAGATAGAACCTCCAGTACTATGCTAGATAGCAGTAGTGACAGTGGACATGTTGCTTCAGATCTATGGATAAAATATTTAGACTATGACCACTAAATACAATATTACCTGTGGGGTTTTCATAGATGCCCTTTATCAGGTTGAGAAAGTTTTCTTCTATTTTTAGTTTGTTGAATTTCAAATTTTGTCAAATGCTTTTTTCTTCATATATTGTGACAAATATGGCACTGTTTTTGTCCTTTATTATATTAATATAGTTTGTGATGTTGACTGATTTTTAAATGTTAAACCTTGCATACTTGGGATAAATCCTACTTGATTACATTGTGTATCCTTTTTAATATGTTGCCTGGATTATGTTTGCTAGTGTTTTGTAGAATATTTTTGCATCTATATTCATAAGAAATATTGATCTGTAGTTTTCTTTTCTTATAATATCTTTCTCTGGATTTGATATCATAATAATACTGGTTTCATAGAATGAGTTCAGATGTGTGTCCTTTTTTTCTATTTTTAGAAGTATTTGTGAAAAAAATTGGCATTCATTTATCTTTAAATTTGGTGGAAATTACCACAAAAGCCATCTGAATCTGGAGAGTTAAAATTACCAATTCATTCTTCTTACTTGTTATATTTCAATATAAATTTTCTATTTCTTTATGTAGCAGTTCTTGTAATTATGTCTTTCTAGGAATTTGTATATTTAACCAAATTTATTGTTAGACAGTTTATTAGTCTAGTATCATGTGCCTTATACTTTCCTCTCTCTTTTGTCACTTGAAAAGTATCACCTTGTAGTATTTTATACAATTAAATTGTATATATCGTATTTCTCTTTGGCCAGATATATAAATGCCATAAGGACAACAATCATAAGTTACTTCTGTAATTCCTCCAACTTACTTAGTGCCTGTAATACTATAGGTGTTCAGTTAATTGTGGGTGCTGTTACCATCATCACCACCATCATAATCTTTATCATCACCATCATCATCCATGGCAAGCTCAACATATGGAGTAAAGACAAGAGTGTGTGACCCCAAGGAGTTACCATTATAGGCTCTAAGTAGCAAATACTTTTTATCTCATGACCCCACATAATCAGCTGATAGTGGCTACCCGTGTGCCCAAACTTGAAGTATTGAATTTTGCCTCAACAGAGAAGGGATAGGCATAGTTAATGATGTCTGTGATGCCTAATGGGGAATAGTAAAGGTTCCAACGTCTAGTACTTGCCAATGTGGCCTAAATGTGGAGACACTAATGTGTGAATTAGTACCCATGCTCTAGAAACTCACCACTATTGCAATAATACCATGCCGGGAAAGAACATCAAACTCCACGGTATATATAAGACATTTATAATGCCACGTTTTTCAGGCAGATACATTTTTCTTCAGACATGTCAAACCTCATTAACAGTACTGGTTGCAGTCATAACAGGAAAATGCCGTATCAATTTTCAGAAAATTACTTCACTATCAATGATTTCTGTGTCAGCTTCTTATAATTCTCTCTCCTCAACTCAAATAATTGCAACAAGAGTTTTGATTATTTAAATTTAGTGCAATGTATATTATATCTAACTGGGATCACATTAAATTTCAAGCTTCATTTTTTATAACTGCCCCTGGGATAAACACACTAACTCGCCTCTTATAACTACACCAAATAATTGCCTTCTTTCTTCATTCTCTCTTCCTCATTACTTATAGTTCTTTAGTTCTGCCTATCTTTCTTATTTTAGGAAACCTCTTCACATTGCTCGGCACAAGACAAAAATATTTAAGTTTTCCTCTTCAGTTCATTCGACTTCAACATTCCTAATATGATTTCTTCCTGTTGACTCAAGAAGTGCCAGTAACCAAAATATCATATTATAATGAAGCACACTGTATGGAACTTCTGCATGAAGGCATCATGAAGGAAAGGGAGAATAGTGAAGGTTTCAAAAAAAAGAGGATGCCATTGAAATATGATAAATCCATCAGTTAGCACATCATCATAAGCTTGCATGAGGAGAAAAAAGAACCTTCACATTAATACCCTGTGGAGCTGAGTCTCTTTTTCTTGTATCATCCACTCAGCTCATTTACTTTCTTTCTGTCACTAAGAGCCAAATCACTTCCCCAGGAGACTACCATGTGGAGATGTCTCATTATTTCCAGAAGGAACTCAGTATTGGCAACATACACTGAGATAGAAGTATGCTGTCATGTTGAACTTAATCTGAAAACATGAGCTCTTTATTAATGAAAAGTATGGATTTAATTTCGATATTCAAGAATCACAGACCACTACTAGGAAGCTAGATAGCAATCAGCAGGTGAAAAAGTGTTTATTCATGTGTATGCATGTGTATATTTATTAACATGTATGCATTGTCGTTTACCACAGAATCACATTACAGGAAAATAAAACCAGTTTTATTAAAGACCAAAGCCTACTCTCCTAACTCAAATTGGCAACTATAGAGATTAAATTCCTGCTTTTGGTGTGTTATCTAGTCAGTATCCCCCAGACTAGAAAGGTTGACCTATGTTTTTGTTGAGAAAAAAAAAACAAACAACAAACTTAGTTCACTTGCTCTTCCATCCAGGCTGGATAAGTTGATTTTTAACTAAGAGGATGAAATGCCTAGCAAGTACATCATGTGCATCAGGTGAAGGTAAGGTCCAGTGAGGTCAGAGCTGGAAGATTCTAGGGCTTTCCAAACTCTTCACATAAAAAAGAGGAGCACAAGAAGGGTGTTTTTAGAAACTCGGTAAAAATTGTAAGGAGAATTGACTAGCACTGCCAGATTCAAAGCTGCTGTGAGATCTTCCTCCCTAGCACTCCAAACTTCTGAGCTTTCTCTTCCTCCAAACCCACCTCCATGAGCTTCTTGATAATCAATATTAATAATTTTGCATATTTTACATGTTTATGAATATAGTTTATATTAATATTTTCTGTAGTTATTTTTTTCGTAGGATTTTTTTAGCTTTATATACATGCAAATATTTTCTTAAAATCTAAATTGATTCTACGTTTTCTCCACATATATAGATAAATACTGCTCACAAAAGGATTTCTTAAATTAGGAATTGGTAAAACTATTTTTAAGTAGTCACTTTGTAATATTTGGAGAAATTTATAGTATAGTATTTGTTCAACTATGCGATGAAGCTCTGAATTAAAATTATATTACCAATTCTAACAAAATAATAGCTATACTCATTGAATTATTTTATTTTACCTGATATTTTTTTAAATTTGTCTATCTCATTTAGAAAATCCATGTAAATAAAGACATGATTTCAAATTTTCTTTATGTTAGAAGTCTGAGTAAATCTCAGTAGAACACTAGGTCTAGTTTATTTTTCTGCAGCTTTTATGTATTCATTGGTTGATTTCTTTATCACACATTTATTGAGATATTCTCAGCTTGGTCACATTTCTAGTCCCTTGGTCATGTTTCTTTCTAGATAAACAAGTCTTAGGTTCTGCCCTAGGAGCACACAGTCTCATGGGATAGGCCAACACATAAACCCAGAAGAGTAATGTGGGTTAGAACAATTGTGGAGGTATATTCATATATTTCCATGGAAGTCAGAAAGAAGAATAGTCCTGCATGATTCCAGGGAAACTTCAAGGTATGTTCTCTTGAAGCTGGGTCTTCAAAGAATAAATAAGAGACATACAGGGAAAAGGGTTGGAGGGACATACTAACAGGAAGATCAGCATTTTCAAAAGCACAGAAACATTTGGATATATCCCAGGGCCATCAGTGGCCAGATGGGGTGGTAACAACAAAGTTAGGGCCAGATTAAGAGACACCTAGATTTTCCTAATGAATTTGTGTTTTATCTTATAATCATAAATCAAGTTCTGCATTTTTATTATCTCACCTCTGCCCACATTAGTGTGACCAGTGCTTAATTTATCTAAATTTCGCTATCTTCATCTCCTAATATAGAAATGGGCAGTTTTTCTTTCTAGCCTTTTAATGAATAATGGAAATTATGTGAGCATGGTAAGCATGCTTTATAAGTATAGTTGCTCATGAAAGTTAGTGACATCACAATTTCCATCCTTAAGTATAGAACTGCTATTATCAGGTCTGTTTTAAAATGATTCTACTAGAAATTGAAAACAAATGAGATTAAAAGTAGGAGGTCAGCCAGGAGTCTAGTTCAGGAATATAAATAGGTGCAGTCAGAGTGCCAAATGAGTGTTGGATATGAATGGCATGAATAGGAGGCTAATTCAAAATAATAATGATTATTATTATTATATAAATGCCATTATATAATTGTTATAATTATACTAATTATTATTATAATAACAACATTAGCTACCATTACTAAATGTCAAGTTCATGAACTCTTCTAGGCACTCCAGCTGTTATCTCATTAACTTTCACAGCAATTTATGTGAGAATAATATTTTCATATTTTTGATGAAAAATGAAATTGAAGATGTGAAGACTAACATAGTTCGTCCAAGGTAAATGCCCAAAGTAGAACTGGGTATCAAATCCTTATTATTTTAACTCAAAAGTCATTTTTTGGAGTGATGTTACCAAAATCACAACATAGGAGACCCCAGCCACCATACCCACCCACAAAAGGTCAACAATTAGACAGCTGTCTATGAACAAAACACTGCTCTGTGAGGCGTCTGGAATCTACTTAAGAAACTTTAGCAACACCGCGGAACAAAAAAACTTGAGAATAACCACAACAGAAGAGAAAGAATACAGCTGCAGTTTTGTACGTCATCACATCCCCATAGCCAGCATTGCTCAGTGCCAAGAAATTAGCAGCTAGAAAGAATTCACTTCACCAGGAAAGGAAGTGTAGGGTTCACCAGTATTTTGTGCACCACGGGAAGATCGCATTCAGTTTCAGCCCACCACGATGGGCAAAGCTGAGATGCATAGAGATGGCGCGGAACAAGAAGGGTATCCATGGCAGCCAGACAGTGGGAGCGATCATAGTTCATAGTGACCCACCTTGCAGACAAATCCAGCAGATTTTGCCACTGAAGAAGCCATCAGTTAGCACAGCTGCCCTGGATCCCCTGCATACAACAGTCTTCCCCACACAGGTATTCGCATTCCCTGAAGCCAGTTCCCTGAGCTCTTCCCTATTCCCCTCCTCCACCTCCACTGAGGATTAGAAACACACCAGCAGCCAGCTCAGGCCTCTGCAGCTGCATGAGTGCAAAAAGACAGCCTAGACCCCTGCAGCTGACCCCCACTAGCATGTGTGTGCTCAAGCCTAGCCCCTCCAGCTGTGCACGTGCATACTGCCAGCCTGAAGCCCTTCTTCGCAGGTCTCCACTGCATTGCTCACACCTGGAGGGAGATGCGGAGGTCCCAGGAGAGCACACTAACAACAATGGCCCCCTCAGGTGCATGTGGGTCTGGATCTGGCCCTGTCTTCAGTCACCATCCTGCACAACCATGCTTACCAGCAGCTAGTCCCTCTGCCTGGTGCCAGCCTGGTCTTGGTCTGATTTGATGATTGCCCTTCACTGCATCACACGGGCATGGGAGAAGACTGTGCAGTCACAGGAAAGCACGCTGAAGACAAGCTCCACCCCCCACCGACCCCCCTGCAACAACTGGGTTGGCAAAACTGGGTCTCAGAGTCTCCAGCACAGGGCTCTGAGAGTCCCAGAGTCAGCCCACTGGTGGGTGAATCTAGAACCCAGGGATTCCTGTGGTTGGTGTCTGCCCACAGGCTGGTGAGGCTGGTTCTAGGCTAGCCCTGGCCCACTGGGTGGGGCGGGGAGCCATGTGCATGTGTCTCTGGCTTCTGGGTCCTGAGACTTCCAGGGCTAGTACTGAACCACTGGTGGTTGGGTCCAGGTCCTGAGCCCTCTGGTGGATAAGGCTGGGTCTTGGGGCAGCTATGGGCTCAAGAGGTCTTAGGGCAGCCAGCCTGCTGCTTGGTGGGGCTGTGTCCCTGCCAGGCTAGTTGTTTGGCTTGAGATGTCCCCAAACTGGTTCTGACAGGCTTATGGATAGGACCAGTTCCCATACTAATAAGCTAGAGGGAGAATTCCAAAATGCACTAGCCAGCACCAGTGTCCTTGGGGTAGAATGAGCCCTAAAAATGGCCAGTGCCCGTTTCTAGGTCCTCAGGGTGAACTGCAGTTTCCTCCTGCCTCTCTGGAAAGCTCTCCAAGACCAGTGAGTGGGTCTGATCCAGTCTCCTTTCAAATCACTGCTTCTGCCCTGGGTCCCTGAGCATGTGAGATTTTGTGTGCGCCATTTAAGAGTGGAGTCTCTATTTCCCATAGCCCTCTGGCTCTCCCCAAAGTAAGCAAACCCTCTCGGGGGTTGTCTTTCTGGTGCAAGACCCCCAGCTGAGGAGCCCAACATGGTTTTCAAATTCCTCACTCATTACAGAGAAACTCTGCCATTGTAATTATTCTCCCATCTGTGGGTTGCCCAACCTGAGGTATGGGTCTTGGCTATATCACATTTCCACCTCTCCTACACATCTCGTTGTGGGTCTGTCTTTACATCTTTAGTTGTAGATCTTTTCTGCTAGTCTTCCAGTTTTCTCATCAATAGTTACTCTGTAAATAGTTGCAATTTTGGCATTCCCATGGGAGGAGGTGAGCTCAGGGTCTTCCTACTTCATTACCTTGGCCACCAACCTCTGGTGATTCTTACGCACATTAAAGTTTGGGAACCACTGCTCTGCACTACCCTTTGTGTTTTTCCTGTAGAGTCTTGTACTTCTCACTCATTCTAACATCTTTCAGTGCATGTTCAGGGAATGTGATGCCAAAAAGCCAAATCACAACTAAATCAACAACTCTTCACCCACTGCTGGATGCATGCTCACCTCAGGGTGTTTATTCAAAGGTTCTCCTCTCCCCATTGTACTTCCTCCACCCCGCTCCACCTTCAATAAAAGGAGGAATTCTCATAAGATCAAGGACTTTGGGAAATTTAGTGGTCACTCCTTGAAGAAGTCCCTCTGTATGGAATCAAGTTTAGTTAAAGTTTTCTTTTTTCTTGAAATTCATTTCTTTTCATTCTGTTAGAGTTAGGAGGTCAGGAATGGCAAGTGAACTGTTGCTGGAGACCAGAAAGAATGTGTTAAGGAAATGTCAGGCCTGCTCCTTGGTTGGCAGAAAACAAATATGCAGCTCATATTTGTAGGAATAACAGAAAATACCTCCTTAATGATAATAATAACACTAATATTTCTGAGTTGGGCTCCCATATGTACACAATTGGCTGTATCCCAAACCCTCTAACACTCTGCCACTATTATTAGCTCCATTTTGCAAATGAGAAAAGTGAGGTTTAAATGACTTTCTCAAACTCATTCAATAAATTAATGGTGAGACCAGGGTTCTTTCCTGTACATCCTAATTCCAAGGCTCATGCTTTTAGTTACCATGCTTAGATGCCTCAATAAAAAGTTCCTGTGTATGCACCTCTTAGTTCGTGGGGTGACATAGTGGGTAGCATTAGCAAATAGTTCAGAAGAAAGGAATTCAAGTCTGCCTGTCCTCTGTACTTTGGGGTTAAAGGCACAAAAATTGAGAACAGAATGGGTTCCCTACAGTGTTTGATCATATTCAACGTTTGGAGTTAGATATCAATTTGGGCCAAATTCCTAACAAATAGTTAAGAGTGTACATACGCTTTATGTGTCAAGGATTTATGCAATAATTTGAGAAGGGTAATTGTTGAGAAGTAAGTATTTGGACCCATTTTTTTTTTCTTTTTTAGCCTTAATTCTAACTCACTGTTTTTTGAAAACAGCTGTCACCCACAAGAAAGTAAATGCTTTGTTAGTTGCTTTGTTATTGTTATTGCTGGTGTTCCATTTTTAATGTAATCTCCTCAAGGATCTCAAACACAGTTTGGCCATTTTATGAATATTAAGACAATCAGTCAGTTACAGGCTCTTGTGATTTTCCAAATATCTTCAGCTGGCATAATGAATAGAAATTCTCTTTTCAGAAGCTTACTTAACTTCCATATGAATTTCTAATTTAATGATGAATAAATAACAACCATCAATTATTTATAAGAAATATATTCAAAATTATAGTAATAATGATACTGATATCTTGTACATTGCTTTTATTCCAAAAGTCATGTTATTTTTCAAAACTGAATCATTGGTCCAGAATACAGCACATGGGATCAAAGACATTTCCGAAATTAAGGAAAAACATTCAAATGTATATCAAAGGCTGTATTTCTTCATAAGAATGTTGGGCCAGTGTTGACTCATTGCTTCCCTGCATCTGGTAATCATCCCCTATATCTGGGAAAATAAAACTATTGTGCGTGTGTGTGTGTGTGTGTGTGTGTGTGTGTGTGTGTGTACTGACTGTCCTTAGAAGAGGACCTCTCTCAGTTACTGGCTGCATCATTCCCCCTGATCCCCAAACCACTACTCTCAAAATAACATTTTACTTAAAATTATCCTTCTCTTAATAGTCAGTCAGTCTTCACATGTTTACCTTGTCATCATGCTGGCAGAGGGATTCAAACTTTATATATTTTGTTCTTCCTTATCAGAACAAATCCAGACCTGTTTCCAAAATTCCCAATGGCAATATCTCCCATTAATGAAATCACACCAACATTTACCTTCTGCTCCTCCTCACCATGATTTGCTGTTCTACTCAAACACTTTCTTCCTGTCACTCCTATCTACCAGAGCCATTTCCACCTCAGAAGCATTCCTCATATATCACTTCATGGATGATTCTTCTACTTCTCTCACTCTATCCAAATCCTACCCTTGTGTTGGTGGGGAAATGGTATCACAAAATGTGCCTATTGGAATGTACACAGGGTCAGCTTGACACATCCATCAGATTGAGAGAAATGATGCTGGACATATGTTTATAATGGACACTTAGGATTTGTGAATAAGCTTGACTGAATTGCCTGTATAATTCAGAGACAAAGTCTTTTCATTCTCTGTAAATTGGATAACTCGTATTCAAAATCAAAATTTAGAAACTCCATGCTCAGAGTTTTATTTCTTTATTATTTTATGGGGGGGGGGATGAAGTATAAAAGAATAACTTTATGGCTTAACCAGGTAAAGGGGACCACAGGAGGCTAATGCCCTCAAAACTGTATGTCCCAACCTGGGGGAGACTGTATGCTCAGAATTTTAAAAAATGTGTCATGTCCTTTCCTTGGGCTCCATTACAGTCACCTGTCTGTTCTTATTTCTCATATGTCATCTGAAATGAAAAGCTAAACATTATCCTAGACTATTGTTTTTAACATTATTCTGTAAATATTTATTGGAGATTTTAATTTATTTTGTCTACATTAATCACAATATAGCTTTGGTTTCTGGTGAAAACAAGTTTGAGAAAGAAGAAAATATTGTATGTATTTTCCATACTATGTGTTCAGGACTGAAATGTATTCAGCCAACAGACATTTCTCAAAACATTATTTTCATCAGTACATCTATTCTATCATAGCAAAAAGTGAATTTTAGAATTTTAGCTAGCTCAATACTCAGTTTTATCAAACTCTCTGATGTAGTAAATTCTCAGCAGCTTCCTCTCATTCTGCTCTCAATATTCCAACCAACACCAGATCCCTGATCTGATCCATTTCCTGTGACTTGATAAATCCACTCCATCACTGGCCACCTGCATGCAGCACTGGAAACTGGACCTGAAAAGAGATGACCAAAATTGGACAATGTTTTCATGATATTATTGTCAGGGTAGCATTGTAGAGAGAGCAACAATTCCTTTAGGCAGGGTATCACAGTCCCTGGTTTTGGGTGGACCTGGGTTTGGATTCTGGATCTCTATACTTTGGGTAAGGTACTTAATATTGTAAAATGTTAGTTTTCTCAGGAAAGTAATACAACATATCTCATATGTTTATCATGAGGCTTCAATTCAATGATGCATATAAAATACTTAGCACAGTGCCAGGTTTAATATAGTACATGCTAGTGATTGTACTTGTTATTTTGCTGTTTCTGTTTGAAAGTAGGACTGTGTTAAGTTACAAGTTACCTCACTTGATGACTGTCTGATAAATATAATAATAACACTTCAAATGGTGATTATTCTAAAATCTGGCATATAACAGGTATTCAATAAATCTGTGTTTCGTCTTTCACCAGAAAAAAATAATCAAATGATACGTTTAATGTGCAAATGTTTAAGGTTCAAAAGAATGTTTTTCTGGGTTTTGTTGTTATTTAGTCTGTTTGTTTGTTTGGCTGTCCTTCATTAACTCGTCAATGATGGTGACTTTGTTTATTCTTATTTTCACATGCAGACACAGTCTCTAATGGACGTAACACCTCCATACATATTAAACAGTTTTTCTGATAATAAGCCAATCAATCTGCATCTTCCTTCCCTGCTGATTTGATTGACATGATAATCACCACAATATACTATTTCCAAAATACATTTGTCTTTTGTCCAACTCACAACTTCACACTCTGTGAGATTACAGTCAACACTGAATAATTTTGCTAAGCCAAGTATTGTTTTGTTAAATTCTGGTTCATTTAATTAAAATTTCAAACCTATGTATTACCACGATGAAAAAATGCAATTTGTTAACACAGAAAATGTTAGTATTTTAGAAAAATTAGCAGTTGATCTGATAACATGAAAACTATGTCATTGCACTGTCATGAGATGTGCTTACAATCTTAATATTTCTTAATATAGTGGCATGGCTTAGAATATTTGGAAGACAGAAGAGATAGTAGCCTATTCTCTTGCTTTGGAACCCTGGCAAGTTCAACTAACACTCCTACATGGGGTGGAAATAGCAACACAAATTTTTATTTCATTCATTCAGTAGCTATTTATTCACCATCTCTGATTTGCTAAGCTCTGATATAATGGGGAAATAACAATATTTTTTTTAAAAAATCATGTCATTGTCATGCTCATATTCCAGTTGATAAAAGGTAGATGATCAACACATAAGCAATTAGATTAACAATAATTCAGATAATAAGAGGTCTCATTGGGAGAATACAACAGAGTAATATGACTACTCTTAAGTAGGGTAGGGAGCATGCTACTTCATCTGGAATGGTCAAGAAACGTCTCTGAGGAATTGAGTTAAGTGTTGTAAAGGAGCTAGCCACATAAAGACCATTGAGAATGTTTTCCAGTAAGAGGGAAGAGCAAATGGTCTGTAGACTAAAGTTATGTTTGCCCTAAAGCCCAGAGGCATGCAGTACATATAGGGGAAAAGAAGGAGGCTCCTCACTAGAGTGAAGTATACACAAGGAAGAGATGCAAGGGCTGAAGTGGTAGCAGGGGGGTGATGAGAAAGCATCCAACTCAGGAAATAATTAGAGGGAGTGGTGCTGAGCTTACTGAATTGGATGTGGGAATGACTAGGGAGCATACAGGACATGAGGATGCCTAGGTTTGGGCCTGAAATCTTGAGTGGATGATGGTGCTAGTAACCAAAACAGAAAGACACCCAGCACTTTTCTGAGTGGGGAACCAGTTTAGTTTATTCCCATGTCAAAGGTCAGATCTCTATTAGACATTCAGGTAGAGATGCCATGGATGCAGTTGCTCCCTTTCTGGGGCACAGGGTAAAAGTTGGAGATGTGCATTGTGAAGGCACTGGAATATTGATTGCACTTAAAGCCATGTGACTGAGGAAACCACTGAGGGAGAGAATGTTGATAGAGAAAGGAAAGGTACTGAGATCTGAGAAAATGATGAGCATCCAGAGAAAGAGACTGAGGAAGAGAACCACAAGTGTATTAGAATGGCTAAAGAGGTGTGGCATTCAAGATGCCTGGAGAACAAGGATTGTCAAGAATTAAGATTGGTCAACTATTAAAAGTGTATAAGAGCTCAAATAAGGAATGGATGAGGAATTAACCAGTGAATTTGACCAATCAGGATTTTGGGAGTGAGCCTGATGACCCTCCTGGGTCATTTTGTTCAGCCTGTAAATATGCCATTTCTATGACATTACCTGGAATAGATTGAATTATTATGTTCAATTCTCCATTGTTTCTTTTTAATAAGATCATACATTCATACCTTTTGCAATAGAACTTTGCTGTGCCTCCAAGTAAAGCAGACAAGTATACATCTCTATCTCTTGATTTAGGGTTTGGCCATTAACTGGTCTTATATACAGGAAAGATAGAAAAAAATCTGTAAAATTTAAATCTGTTAGTAGTCAAGAATGTTGCTTGGAGTCCAGAGTATTACAAAATAGATAGTAGAGAAAAGCTTTGAAAGAAGTAGGCATCTTTCTCCCATTGCAGTAGGAGGATAGGTAGAATATATGGGGAAAGATACAAGCAGGTTAGTGAATATGGTTGTAGAAAGACAAGAAGAGTATAATCCTAATCTCTCTGCTAAACCTTCTCTAAGATGTCTCTGCTACTCTATAAGGACGCTGCTCTTCTTGGTCACTAAAACAAATTCTTACTAAGGAAACTAGACTCAGCCTCACAAGATGAGATTTAGGGATTACTTTTGTAGTATTGGCCGAAACCAGGGGTTCTAGGTGTTTAGCAATCTGAGGGAAAGTCCTACATAGGACAAAGCCCACCTTTGCCTCCCACTTGTATTATTTAGGATAAGAATAGACTCCAGAAACTATAGACAAAAGAGTGTTCAATGGCGCAACATAATACATCACAGGACTGTCTGAGAAGGAGGCTCTTTGATAGATGATTTTCCTTCTCTCAGACCCCTGTCAGTATGTGGCTCCGACCTTCCTACAGCAGTGGTTCTCAAACTTTAACCTGCATTGTGGTCATGTGGAGAGCTTGGTAAAATGCTGAATTCTGGATTTCACCTCTAGAGTTTCTAATTATGTAGCTCTATGGTGGGATTGGAGAACTTACATTTCTAACAATTTCCCGAAGTGACAAGGCTACTGTCCCAGGAACAATTTTATAACCACTACACTACAGAAATTATTACTGACTCCAGCTAGATGGCAAAAGTGGAAAGAGGGTTTGGAAGTACTACTTGTTGTGTATCTTTCCTTTGCTCTTCTTTGTCTTTCTCCAAGCTTCTCTATGCCCCAAGAGGTTGGTCTGCACCAAAGGGCCTCCTTGATCATTGGAATTCAATTTGGCTTAACCCATGAGGAACATGAGTAAGCAATGAGAGGCAGAGAAGAGAGAGATTGGATATTTTGTCCAGTCCCAGTGGGACTGCTGTTAGCAGAATGTGTTCACAATCCAAGTTCTAACTCTTGGCAGGCAACCCCCTCTACACAGCTCTCTCTCTTCATTTATCTGGTATCTGTACCCTTCTCATCCCCTTCCAGGCTTACAGAGTCTGAAGACCTCCCTACTACCACCCCTGGGAGATGCATTATTCTTTATGCCCTCTTATATTCTGCCTTCACTTTTCTTTTTAAAGAATCTAATTTATTTATTTAATTTATTTATTTTTGATTGCATTGGGTCTTTGCTGTTGTGCACGGACTTTCTTTAGTTGCGGTGAGCTGGGGCTACTCTTCGTTGCGGTGTGCAGGTTTCTCATTGCAGTGTTTTCCCTTGTTGTGGTTGCAGAGCACAGGCTTCAGTAGTTGTGGCTCATGGGCTCTAGAGCACAGGCTCAGTAGTTGTGGTGCACAGGCTTAGTGGACCAGGGCTTGATCCCGTGTCCCCTGCATTGGCAGGTGGATTCTTAACACTGCACCACCAGGGAAGTCCTTCTTCCTTCACTTTTATAATGATATTATTAAACTCTCCTTAAATTACTGAACGTGAGCATATTATTTATTTCCTGGAGGAAACATAACTGACACAAAAGACACAAGTTTTTTGTTTAAAGACAAATAAAATTAGCACACCTCATTTCTGCTTTATTCCTTTGGCTAGGCTGCAAAATAGGCTAGGGAATGGGTCTAACTCTGCTCCCAGACAGGAAAAGAAATGATTTTGTTTCAGTGAATCTTTAAAAGTTTCATTGAATCTTTTCTACATGCACAACTTTTCTATATCAGTAGAAATTCACATACATTAAAAACCAGTTTATAATTACTTGAACCTAGAACCTAACTCTATATTACATATTTACTCAAAAATGTTTTTGATAATTGGCCTAAAACTTTCAGGAATACACACTTGGTAAATTGAAGGAAGAAAATACATTGTTTTATTCATAATTTTACCAAGAGATGTCCACTACTTTAGGAAATCTTATCCATGACTGAGTCACCAATTTAAGACAATGAAATCTTAGTATTTGATCTCTTTATTATGTCTTCTAGTGTAGTTGTACCTAAGTATTTACATATTGAACATATATTATTTTATCTGCTTCCTGTTAAAGATAGGGAACTGTATTGATTTGTCATTTAAAATTATATGTACTATGGTAAATAATATTATAATTACATCATGGTTTTAAATATGTGTTATAAAAGGAAGCATTGGGTTTTGTAGGGGTGAAATCTGTATTTTATTAATAAAGAGACTTTTGAAAAGGTATTTGTACTCATACACATGTGGGAAACCAGAGGCCTGAACTAATGAATCAATGTAATTAACAAAGAGAAGAAAGTAGACACCTGTCAATGATGTACAGGTGACAGCTGAATGGAAGCCACCAAGCGCTCCAGCACCAGATGTGTTGGAGAATGGCAATGCTGATTGCATAAATGCTCCTGAATTTGAAGGCTGTCCTTATCATTGAGGCTTACCACCTTCCCAGCCACAGAAAACTGTACCTAACTTGAGAAAGTTTGAGTCTTGAGAAAAATTTGGGAAAGTCCCAGAAGGAGGCATCAGATCCATTTTATCTGTTCACTGAATAGAATAACTTCAGTAACAGCTTGTGGTATCATTAATACTACCTGGGATTATGGCAAATTTCTTTTATCATGTGGGGATTTGCTTAGAAATTAGGACTTAAAATGTAAATAAAATATTAATCTTTATACCTCCATTGCAATAACAGAAAACAAAGAACTATAAAAAAGAGATTTAAAAACAAAGCAAAACAAAAACACCTTTAGTGTTAAAGGGTAGCATCCATGTTATTGATAATGTCATATATGCATGCTATTAAGAGCTCTTTGGAGCTTATAAGTGCGTTCCCATATATTACTTCATTTCTTCTTCACGACAACCCTGTGAGATAGTTATTATTATATTTGATTTCCTGCTGAAAAGAATGTGAAACTCAAAAGGGCTAATTAAATTGTCTAGCATTGCTAAGTTAGTAAAGTGTGGAGTTAGGAATCAAGATTTAAAATTCCAATAGCTACTCTTGTACCACAAGCAATGTCTCTTTTCATGTTGAGCTTTGTGTCAGAAACTTTTGAGGTGATGAGAGAAAGAGGTGGCTTTGGATTTGATCAAGAAAGCCAGAAAGATCCCATAATATATGTAAAACATACCCTAATCTCCAACTACCCTTCAATCCTCTGTATTTGATTTTTGATATAATTGTACCAATGAAATTGTTTACTAATATCATCCTGTTTTTATAAATAGTAGAAGAAATTCCCTTCCTCATTTTCACTTGATCTCTGAAGTCTTTACCAAGGACATTTTTCAAAACATGTGTATACATTTATCTGGGTTACTTCTTAGTATTCATTAAAATACAATTAAAACCACTCCTACAGACACGCTTCTTAGATAAGTCCAACTATTCTAGTGGTTTTCACAGCTATCTACAAGTTGGTGGCACTCACAGCTTTCCCCTGAGCTCATGACCTGAATCTCCAATTAGTGACTTAATAGCTCCTCTTAAATATTTCATGGACAATTCAGGCTCAATTGTGTAAAAAATGAACACTTTGTTGCCTTCCTCCCACCCACCCTTCAACGTATATACATTCTTCCTTCATTCTTTTATTCATCATCATGAGTTCTGAAAACCTAAAATGCAACCTTGCCTGGTCCTTTACTCAAATCACCACTGATTTATATAGTAATCATCATATCTCCTTTTTTTGTAGGTTCTTCTCTTATTCACATGACTACTACCTTAGTTCAGCTCACCATCATTTCCAAAGCAAATCACCTCAAATCCTATTAGTTTTCACGATACCAGTATTTCCACATTCTGACCCACTACCTATACTACAGTCCGAGTAATATGTCTCAAATAAAATTCTGACAATATTGCCCCCTTTTTCTCACCTCTAATTACAGTCAGATATACCACAAGAATTTATAGGGAGCATATGATATATGTTCTCTCTTACCTGTTGGCTAATGCACATGTGATTTCTGCATCTAGAAGCCTTCATTAGATTGATCTCATCATGATGAGAGCTCTTGAGGAAATTTCATCAATTTGGGGGATTTAACTCTTGATCATGGGCTTAACATTATCATGGGGTTTTGGTTACCGCTTTAATTAATATGGATGTTTGTCTATTTTACTCACTCAACTTTAATCAACCTGAGAAAAGGGTTCATATCTTACACATCATTGTAATCCCAGAAGCTAACACTGTCTGACATGTAGAAGACACTCTGTCTATATCTATCAAAAGAATGAAAGAGTTACTGAATGAATGGATGAGTGTGAATAGAATACAAATTGTGTGTGCAGTCACATATAGTGTCTTACTCCTTCCTGGTTTGGTTAGAGCTGACGATCCTACTGCGATGCTGCCTACCACACATGTGAATGATCTTGACTTGAATGAGAAAACTTATCAGAGACTTTGAAAGAAACATCACTGTAGTTTAATGGAAGGGGAGAGTGTTACACATGAATTACATTACTTCTCTAAGTTTATCTCAGACAGACATACAAACACACACACGGAATATTACTGTTTACCTCATGGGTTGAAGTGAAGAGTAAATTAGGTGGTAGATAGAATTTATATGGCGAGAACAAGTTAATGAAGGTGTTTTTGGCAGTGTCACTGCACAAGGCTACGGGTTCAACCATTTCAATGAAAATCAATTTTGATTAATGTAAGTGGTGAATTCAGTCATTCCATCAGGTTAAATGTATTCCATGAAATTAACTGCAGGATATCAGCTCAACTGTTTAAGACTACGTTTCTACTGAGAAAATCACAAATTTCATACATTTATGACTTTAATAATTTATGATCTGAGTGTGGACTTTGGGAATTTCCCTTTTACAAAGTGCATGGCTCAAAATAAATGCTCAATACTAAAGTTTATTGTTATTATTTATTATTAGGAGATTATTAACAGAAGGATATTCAAATAATGTTTTAAAATCATTTAATAATCCAGAAATATTTTTGCATTTATTAAGGTATGTTTTCAAGGAATGTCTGTAATTTATATTTTCCTAACAGTAGTGACACTATTAGTAATTTGAAGATTCTTAAAATTAGGGAATAAGATATATTTCCATACTTTATCTTCAACACACAGTTCTAGTCTCTAGAAAGTGTGTGTGTATGTGTGTGTGTGTAAGAGAAATAGTACAGAACAGAGTACTATTTTCATTATCAGTGGTTAACAATTTGGGAAGTTTTCTGGGTCAGAAGTTAATGAGATAGTTACAGTTTCAGGCTGACTTTGTACTTTGTACAGTTTCTGTTTTCCCAGGATTTGATTTGATGGACTATGAGGGCAAAGCCAGTGTTTACCATACAACAGTGTGTGAGCACTGATTTTCCCAGTGACCTTCAGAAATGGGCATAAACCCTTGATATACAAGCCTTTGCCCTTCTCTTACGGGAGGTCAACAGCATATTTGCTTCTCAGATTCTAATCTTCTGTAGTATTAGAAAAGAGTTTTACACTTAAAAGAGTATAGATAAAGGTTTAAAATAAGCAATTTCTGAAAAGTAAGTTGTAAGCCTTCTGTGGACAGAGGATCCTCTGAGTCTGTTTCTGGACATCATGCCATCCTACTTCAAATTGAAGACCACCTTCAATTAGAAGGTGATAATGAAGATATAATTTTCAGAGTGAGAACTTTGAAAATCCCTCTTTTGTCTCATTATGAAATTTCCCTGATGCATAATTCAGGTACCAGGTCAGAATCTCTCAATAAACCCCAAGAAAATCTGGGAGCACTATACTTTCTGATATAAAAAAGAAAGAGATCTAATGAAATGTGAAAATGATGTAGGGAGTGTTAATGAGAGAAAGTAAAGTCCATGGGTTACCACATTGATGGGCACCAAATAGTTATGTGTTTCCCCCAAAATAGAATATATGTGCCTCAGGGGTAAGGAAAATAAGTTAGATGAAATACCTAAACAACATATTTAGAAGTATAAATTTCTTGGGGAATAGAGCATATTAATAGTGTATTTCCTTTTTTATTGTTTACTTACATTTTTATTATGGAAAAAAGTAAATATACCCAGAATAATAATAAAATATATAAAAATCAATTTTTATTAATAAAACAATAGAAATTATACTTAGATTATCTAATCTTTTGATTAATCCAGGCTATATTGTTGTTACACTTCATTTGGAGCCAAGGACTCAGGCAAAAACTTCAGAGTCTGTTCATGTCTAATGGAGACCACTTCCATTCAATAAATTATTTTAATTACCTCAACCTTAACATTTCACAAGTCAATATTCTTTTGCCCACATTAACTTATGTGATTCCACAATGTAAAATAAATTTTTGTAATGTGCTTATTTTAGGTAGTGTTTATACAAGACTTTCAGACCAACTCTTTGATGGATTCTAAGTCACAAAAGTTGTGGATCCATCACTCAACCGAGGTAATGAATTTCTACCAAACTGATCATATGACATTAGTTTAATTGTGTAGGAGTATCAGCCCCAACAGAGACAGTATAGCTCCTAGTTAGAAAGCAAAAAAAAAAAAAAAAAAAGTTTTGTCTGATTCAGCCTTGCTTGGCAAACTTGACTTCCAATTATAGTGACTACTGACAAACACAGCCTTCTGGCATCAGAGTGCAAATTATAAGAAAAGTATTATTAGATAAATCTTGATTCAAATTCCAGATCAATCTCTTCCCAGCTGTGTGACTAAAGTACTTTAATTATTTTTCTCACCTGTGAATTGACATTGAAAAATATCAGTTGCTGAGCACTGTTATAAAATTGAATGTTATACATGTAGAAAAACTTGGCTCCTTTGGAGCATATGCAAATGATATCTATACTTTCTCACTTTTTCCTTTGGACCACTTAATTTTGTTTATTCTTCATTCATTTATTTCTTCAAGTTACCCACAAAACATTCATCAGGACACAAATTTTCTTGGCTCTTGTACTCCTCTATTAGAGTATATATAACCTGCTTTGTGTTTTATTTGTCCAAACCTCTTACTAAATTATGAGCTTCTCATCAGTGAGAAAGGTCTCTCATATCCAGCCCTTAGAACTTACTGGGCATAGGGTGAAGACTCTCTGCAAATCACCACTGCCCTGTGAATGTTTCTAAAGCACAGCTTAATTTTGTGAATGCCTTGCTTAAGAATAGAATATACTCAATATATTTACTCCCTGACTATCAAACAAAGGTCTAGTTCCTAAATTGGACAATAGATAAATGGATGCATTTCATCATCTATCTCTAATAAATCTTTTCATTTGGCCCCCTCCAATTACCCAGAATCCAGGTAGTTGGAGCACTGTTACACACTCATGAATATATTTCTTTTGCATAATTAAACCCACTTTAAACCCACTCTCCCCACCTCTTAGTTAGTTCCTCACTAACAAGCTGTTATCCAAACTCAAACTATTCTATAAAACCATTTCTAGAGCTTACCACCATCATGACACTGTTAGATATGAAACAAACAGGGGCCAAACAGAAGGCCTAATGGGATGGTCATCACTGGGCCTAGAAAAGGAAGGCAAAATTTAGGGTGAGGGCTGCAAGATATGTGACTTTCTTCTGATTGGTTGGTGGTGAGGTAACAGGGTGGTGCTCCAGGAATCTTGTGCTCAGCCTGAAGTTACCATCTCCACTAACATGGGGGTCCCATTTTTTCAGAAGAGCTCAAAGATATTGTTATACATATCCCTTGAGGAGGAACCAGGACTCTGCCCCAAGGCTGCACCACCATTTGACTGCTCCTCCCTTGTCTCTGCATCCCCTCCCTTCCCTGATTAGCAACTGTTTGAATCTGCCCTTTGGAACTCAGAGAAGGTCAAGGAGGCTGAATGAAGTGTGTTCCATTTTATTAACCTGCCCATACAGGAAACAATCTCATCCATCTCTGGATTTTATTTTGCTTACCTGTCTGTATTAGTTATCAGTTATTGCACAACAAATAACCCCAAAATTTAGCAGCTTATAACAAGCATTCATTAATTCACATAGATTCTGAGCATCCAGAATCCTCTGGTGGCTTGGCTTAGGGGGTCGGGCATAAGGTATCTCTTTAAATTTCTGTATAGGTATCAACTAGGGCTGCAGTCATCTGAAGAAATGGAACTTCACTTCCCAGCATAAAGTTGTAAAGTCCAAGATGCAGGAATACTGACAACCATCTTGGAGGCTGACTACCATCTTTTTCATGATCCTTATGCCTTATTCTTCTTTTTTAAATTAAAGTACAGTTGATTTGCAATATTATATTAGTTTCAGGTGTACAACACAGTGAGTCAATATTTTACTGAATATATCCCATTTAAAGTTATTATAAAATATTGACTATGTTCCCAGTGTTGTACAATATATCCTTATAGTGTATTTATTTTATACATAGTAATTTGTACCTCTTAGTCTTCTACCTTTATCTTGTCCCTCTCCCCATGCCTATCCCTACTGGTAATGACTAGTTTTTTCTCTATATGTGTGAGTCTGTGACTAATTTGTTATTTTCATTTGTTTGTTTTATTTTTATATTCCATATGTAAGTGAAAACATACTGTATTTGTCTTTCTCTGTCTGATTTATTTCACTTAACATAATCCTTCCAGGTTCATCTATGTTGTCACAAATGGCAAAATTTCATTATTTTTATGGCTGTGTAATATTCTGTGGTGTGAACTGTTTCTTGTTTATTGAGGTAGGCCTTCACTGCTAAAAATTTCCCTCTTGGAATTGCTTTTGCTCTGTCTTATATATTTTGGACAATTTTGATTTTACTTCCACTTGTCCTGAGGTATTTTCTCATTTCTTCTTTTATTTTTCACTGACCCATACATTTTTTGTAGCATGCTGTTTAGTCTTCACATGTTTGTGTTTTCCCCTTTTCTTTCCTGTAATTACTTTTTAGTTTCAACAGTTATGGTGAGAAAAAATTCTTGATATAATTCTTAAATTTGTTGAGACTTGTTTTGTGGCCTAGCATGTGATCTCTCCTGGAAAACATTCCATGTGCATTTGAAAATAAAGTGTATTCTACTGGTTTTGGTTGGAATGTCCTATAGATATATATTAAGTCTGACTGGTCTAATGTGTCATTCAAGACCACTGTTTGCTGATTGATTCACTGTCTGTATGATCTGTTTGTTGATGTATTTAGGGTGTTAAAATTCCCTAATACGATTGTATTATTGTCAATTTTACCCTTTATGTCTGTTAATAATCACTTCATGTGTTTCTATATTAGATGCATGTATGTTAACAAATGTTATAGCTTTTTCTTATATTAATCTCTTTATCATTATATAAAACCTTTCTTTGTCTTTTGTTATGAACTTTGTTTGAAGTTTACTTTGTCTGATGTGCGTTTCTGCTCTAGGTTTCTTTTTATTTTCTTTTGCATGGGATATATCTTTCCATCCCCTCACTTTTAGTCTGTGGGTGTCCTTAGCACTGAAGTGATTCTCTTGCAGGTAGCATATTGAAGGGTCTGTTTTCTGAGGTTTTGTTTTGTTTTTTATCCAAACAGCCACCATATATCTTTCTATCAGAGCATTTAGTCCATTGAAATCTAAAGTAATTATTGATTGGTATATACTTATTGCAAATTTGTTACTTGTTTTCTGGTTGTTTTTGTAGTTATCTTTTCTTCTGTTGCTTGTTTATTCTATCTTTTCACTGTTGTTTGATGGTTTTCTTTAGTGTTATGATCCTGTTCTTTTTTCTCTAGTTTTTGTGTAACTATTTTAGGGTTTTGATTTGTGGTTATCATGGGGTTTATATATGTTGACCTATAACTATATCTGCTTGTTTTAAATTAAAAGCCATTTAGATTCACACACATTTCAGATAGACATTTTTTACTCCCCTCCCCCATGTTTTGTGGTTTTGATGTCATTACTTATATCTTCATCATATCCCTTAACTATTTATTTTAGTTATGGCTGATTTTACAATTTTTGTCTTTTAATCTCTGTGCTAGCTTGTTAAAATGGTTGATCCACTGCTTTTGCTATACATTTACCTTTACTAGTGGGATTTATTAATTTCCTGTAAATTCTTACTTCTTCTTGTAGCCTCTTCTTTTCCACTTACAGAAGACCCATTAACGCTTCTTGTAAGGTTGGTTTAGTATTGATGTTCTCTTAGTTTTTGCTTGTCTGAGAAGGTCTTTAACTCTCCTTCAATTCTGAATGATATTGTTGTAGGGTAGAGTATCCTAGGTTGTAGGTTTTCTTTTTCAGCACTTTAAATATATCACGCCACTCTCTTCTGGCCTGAAAAGTTTCTGCAAGAAAATTCACTGATAGCCTCATGGGGGTTTCTTTGCATGTGACTCTTTGTTTTCCTCATGCTGCCATTAAAATTCTCTCAAACTTTTGTCATTTGAATTGTGATACGTCTTAATGTGCATCTCTTGTTTCATCTTATTTGGGACTCTCTGTGCTTCCTGTGCCTGGAAATCTGTTTCCTTCCTCCTCTTCAGGAATTTTTCAGTCATAATTATATCAAATTTATTTTCTACCCTTTTTCTCCCTTTTCTCATTCTGAGAATCCTATAATGTGAATGCATATATGCTATGTTGTCCCAGCAGTCCCTTAAATTATCCTCAACTTTAAAAAAATTGTTTTTCTTTTTGCTGTTCTGTTTGAGTAATTTCCATTATTCCATATTACTTATGCATTCTTCTGTATCACCTAGTCTGCTGTTAATTCCTTCTAGTGTATTTTCATTTCTGTTATTGTATTATTCAGCTCTGATTTGTTCTTTTTTTTATATTTTCTAGTTTTCTATTAAAATTTTCACTGTGTTCATCTATTTTTTCCCAAGTTCAGTTATTGTTCTTATTACTAATGCTTTGAACTCTAACTGGTAAATTATTTCTCTCTATCACTTCAGGGTTTTTTCTTGTTCTTTCATTTGAAACATATTCCTCTGTCTTCTCATTTTTTGAAACCCTATGTCTCTATGAAATTAGATGAAACAGTTACCTTTCCCAGTCTTGAAGGGGTACTTTTGTGGGAGCATCTCTGTTCAGTCTGTGTGCCCAGTGTCTTTGGTGGGAAAGCTAGATCTGAAGTGAGCACAGCCTGCATCTTCCCCTGGACTGTGCTGGCAGCTACCACCTTGGTGAGTTATAGGGTTTGAGATGGTGGAGCTAGAGACAGAGCCACGTGTGAGCCAGGGTTTTTCCTATGTTCCACAACAGTCATGACCCTATCAGGGGTTGGGGCAGGGCTCAAGGTGCTGGAGAAAAAACTCTGAAGGTCAAGTCCAAGCTGGTTCCATTGTCTCTTAGTGTCTGCATTCCCTTGGTAATGGCACATCTGTCTCAGTGGAGAGCAGTGCCATAGCAAGAAGGGCTAGAGCAGGTACCTTGTGCAGGGTGAGTGTACACTGAGACAGTCACATCAAGCCAGTCAGAGCCCTAGGCAGCTCCCAATCTGCCACTTCCACATGCCCACTGGCAATGGCCACCCTAGTAGCCTAATAGTCCAGTAGCAGGGTCAGGTCCAAGTCAGCTCTCTTCTTACTAAGTGTACATACTCTAAGTTGCACCAGTACCATTTCCAGTTCAGAGTGTACTGGAGCAAGGAGGGCTAGAGCAGGAGCCTGGTGTGGGCTGGGTGTTTGCTGGGATATTCATGAGAAACCAGCCACAAACCCAGGCAGTTTTCATTCTGTTTCCACTGCCTTGTACCTGGGAGTAAGCAAGCATGTGAATGCTATTTACAAGTGGAGTCTAGGTTTCTTATCAGTCCTGCTGTGAGTCCCACTGGTTTTCAAACAAGCTAAGGAGACTTGTTTTCCTGGTGTTGGACACCAGATCTGTATTGCCTAATATGTAGCTTGAATGTTTCATTCACCAGGGATCATCCCCAATCTTGTGATAAACCCCTCCTTTTCTTTGTTCCCCTCCATGGGTGCAGGTTCTGCCTTGATTGTTTCTCTACACTTCCTACTCAATTCTGTGTGAAACTTTCTTTACAGCCTTAGTTGTAGAACCTTCAGTCAATCTCTAGTTTCTTTCAGTGAGAATTGCTCCACATGTAGCTGTATTTTTTATGTGTCCATTGTGGGATGTGAGCTCAGGATTCTCCTATGCTGACATCTTGATCTCCCTCCCCCTTCATTCTTTATACTTGCACTATAATCATTTCTCTTTCCATGTAAAATCCTTGACAATTTAAAACTTTTTTTCATTTATTTCTCCTTTTACATTTAATAGTGTCAGGAATGGTGAGAATAAATGCTTATTGAATTAATTGAATTAAAACAATTCTTTATGAAACTAAATAAAACCTTCTAACTTCTCAGATCAGGTCACTAGAATGTACTCATTTTTAAGTAGAAATTTAAAAAGCAATACATTAAATAGTTGTTTTGGAAAAATGCAGAGATTTTCTGATAAATTCACAAGGAGATTTGGGAGTTGGGGGTGGGGAAAGCATTACCATAGCACTAAAACCAGACAAAAATATTGCAAGAAAAAAAAAACAAAAAAACTGCAGACTAATATCCCTCATGAGCATAAATTCAAAAATCTTCAATAAAGAGTTAGCAAGCTGAATCAGTGTATTAAAAAATTATAAACCCCAATCAAGTGGTATAACCTAGGTATGCAAGGCTCATTTAAAATTAAAAAAAAAAATCAACTACAGCAATCTATCCCATCAACTTCTTAAAGAAGAAAAATCACATGATCATGTCAATAGATGCAGCAAAAACATTTGACAAAATCCAACGCCCATTTGTGACAAAAACTTTTAGTAAACTAGGAAAAAGGGAAACTTTCTCAACTTGATAAAGACTATGGATGAAAAAACCTAGAGCTAACATCCTACTTGATGGTGAGAAATTGGAAGCTTTCCCAGTAAGATTAGGTACAGGGCAAGGATGTCCCCTCTCCCTATTGCTTTTCAATATCATACGTGAAGTCCTAGGTAATGTAATATGACAAGAAAATAAAATGTATACAGATTGGGAAGAAAGAAGTAAAAACATATTTCTTTGTAGGTTATATGCTTATCAATGTAGAAAAACTGAAAGAAAAAGTCTGTAATTAGTACATGATAATATCAATAGTGCAGTTTATGAGATTAGTATACAAAAGTCAATCACTTTTTTATATACCAGCAGTAAACACATGGGAACTTGAAATTGAAAATACAATATTATTTATATTAGTAACTGAAGAGATGAAATATGTAGGTATAAATCTAACAACATATAAAGGTCTATACAAGAAAAACTCCAAAATGATGAACAAAATTAAAAATAAATAAACAAATTGAGAAATATTCCATGTTCAAATATAGGAAGCCTCAATATAGTTAAGGTGTCAGTTCTTTCCAATTTGACCTATAGATTCAATGTAAGTCCAACCAAAATCCCAGGAAGTTATTTTGTGGAAATCAACAAAATGTACACAAAGTTTATATGGAGTTTCAAAGACCCAGAATAGTCAACACAACATTGAAGTTGGAGGACTGACATTATCTGTCTTAATTTAGTATAAAGCTGAAGTAATCAAGACAGGATGTCATTGCAAAAAGAATAGACAAATAAATCAATGAACCAAAGTAAAAATCCCAGAAATAGACTCACTTAACTATACACAACTGATCTTTGAAAATAGAACAAAGACAATACAGTGGAGCAAATGGATCAAAATAAAGGTGCCATCTTAAGTTAAGTACTTCTTGCTATAAAATTACCAGGTATAAAGGAAATTCTCCATTCCTTTATCAAAACACTCACCAGCCACTTATATTCAAAGCATATGCATATTGGAGAGCAGATGCAAAAAAAAAAAAAAAAGTGTATTTTACACAAGTTGTTCATTTAATTTAAGGTCACAAATTTTTAAGGTCAATTAAATTATACTGATGTATAGATGAAGGTTGTGCACAGGCATGCTTACACCTTTGTCTATGGATTTCTGTTTTCAGTTTTCATAGGGCTATTTTCCTGTTGTTTATTAGTTCATTTGTTTTTCTAAGAAGTTCCTGAAGATAATTCTGATTTTTTATTTTTTCCATCCCTCCACAGGACCTAATTCAATATTCATTGCATAAAATATGTTTTACAATTATTTGGAGGAAAAATAATGGAATTTAGTCAAATAACTTGTACAACTATGTTGGACATATTACCTATCTTTGGGTTGCAATTCCCTGAATTTTAAAACAAGCATACAGATTTTTATTACAGTAATACCTTGTTTTATTGTGTTTTTTACAAATTAAATGTTTGTGCATCAGCAAGCCTATTGGCACCATTTTTCCAAAAACATTTGCTTACTTCATGTCTCTGTATCACATTTTGGTAATTCTCCCAATATATCAAATCCTCCACAAGCAAAAAGATTATGACATGTTGAAGGCTTAGATGATATTTAACATTTTTTAGCAATAAAGTATTTTGAATTAAGGTACACACACTGTATTTTTAGACATACTGCCATTTCACACATAATATAATATAATATAATCATAACTTTCATATGCACTGGAAAACCAAAGAAAATGTGTGATTCAGTATGATATTTGCTTTATTGCAGTAGTCTTGAACCAAACCAGAAATAACCCCAAGGTATGCCTGTATATTCCATTATGTTATTGAAATAATAAATTTATAGATTCATCTAACTTTTTGAGCTGCAAATTCCTAGCATGAGGCCTTGATTCATATGGCAAGTTTGTAATGTTTACTGAACCCAAAGTGCTGATTATGTTTCTTTGCTTGCTTATTTAAAAAACTAAAATATTATATACTAAGACTCAGCTATAATAGATCTTTAAAGAATATTCCCAAGGGACTTACTAAGGTAAATGTTTTCTTACTTTTAGCCATCTTTATCATATCTATATGTTCTAATCAGGTAACATATAACTTTAAAGTTCTTATAGTTTGATTTTGGTAACTTCTACAGCAATTTTTTCTCCCAGACCCCTATTCTGATTCTCTCTCTACTTTCCACTTCTGCCCGTTTCAGCCAAAATGTTAAGTAGCAATTAAGGTAATCCTTGGTAGAAACTTAAGACAAGGGTTCCTTCCTTGACCAAATTTTAGTCAGACTCCTGTGAGTCCTCTTTACAACCAGGTCTTGTCCTCAGCCCAGTCTTGGCTTGCCTTTAGCCAGAATGCTTTTAGGCCCATTTAGCAAGGAACTCCCTTCCCTTGATTACTAACAAAGTTCCTTGTAGTAACTTTCCATCTGCTTACCCCCTCACTTTGCTTGTTGGCTCCAATTGTTAGCTGTTTTTTCTATATTTAGAATTGAGCTTATTTATACACTTAAGTCTCTCTCCCCTATTGCAGTAGCTTGAACAAAATCTGTCTTACCATTTTAACAAGTGTCTGTTGCAACTTTTTTCTTCTATACTTATGGAAAATGTAAAAATGCTAGCACTTTCTTGAAGAGCTTTTGGAAAGAAGTTTCTAGAGTCAAAGACTATATTGTTAAAATGGATTCTGTATAGCCCTACTCAGAATCCATTATTCACATTATTTCCAAAGTATTCAAGGGGAGAAAATGGTCAATGAAGATTTTGTCCTGTCCCAAGTTGTGACATCTTGGAATTTTGGGGGTGTAAGACAGACCCTCAGGAGAAGAAAGAGCATTCAATTTGGGGGGAAAATATAATTCAAAACAAAATCTTCTCCCAATACAGAAAACCTCTACAAAGGTTGAAGACAAATAAAACATTTTTATTATTGAATAATCATTAAACCATACTGTGGTAAGGCACATTTTGTGGATAAACAATCTGCTAAAGAGTTTTCAAAGAGAGAAATAAATCTCACTCTTAATAACTAAGTGGATAAAATCCATTCAATAAATGAGGTAGTTTTTAAAATTTGAAGTCAGATGACACCTGAAATTAGGCTCATCTCCTCCCAGGAAACTGGGAAATAGAGCAATACTTTCTTTGATGACTGCATTTCAAAGATATGGCTCTTAGGTCTTTGAAGGAACATTCTTGAGTTTTGAGATTGTCGAGAAGCTTATTCGACCCATTAAAAAGATTTTCATACATTTGAAAAGACCTGAGAAGGAAATTCTGAAAAAAAAAGGGGGGGGGGGAATAGTCTTTCCTCTTATTTTTAACAGGTAGAAATAAGCCTCCTATTTTCAATTTGCACTTGCCCTTACACAATGTCGTAAAGTACCCTAAATGTTATAGCCTGTATTCCATGTAGAAATCCAAAGTAGCAATTGCATTTCCTCAAGACAGTAAACAGAAAAAAAGTCATTAATGAATAATCCTAGTAAAGTAATAATAATTGCAATTATTTATTAAATTTACTACACCTTAGGAAATTCAGTAACTATTTTACAAAATAGTATCTCATTATCTATACCTTTCAATAGCATTGACTTTGCTAAGCAAACCCAGTCTCTGATTATTGACTTAAATGTTCTTGTTCCTCCTAGCTGCATACCATTTGTCAAAATGTGATGTGATGTGTGTGTGTGTGTGTGTGTGTGTGTGTGTGTGTGTGTGTGTGTGTATAAGGGAGATCATGATAAGGGTGTGAGAATGCGTTTTTCCCCTCAGATATAAACTTTAGATTTGCTCTGAAGGACACATCTTGTTAGATCAGGTCTTGAAAGAAACCTTCTAAAATAAAACATGAGTCCAACCCATTTATTTTAATAAAATGGATATTGTTCTTTTTCCCATATGGTAATATTTCATCTTTAAAATATTTTCACATAAAACAATCTTATTCTAAATAATTTTAGGTTGAAAAATCAAATCAAACCAAGTTTCTTTTCTATAGAAACAAGTTTCTTTTCTGTAGTAGAAAATCTCCTGGTAAAATAGTAATAAGCATTCAAGTGAATAAACTAATGATCCACATGACTGTTAAGAAAACTTAGAATTAATTGGATTTTATACTCACTCATGATAAATCCCTGGAGTTCTGCAGGCAGTGACCAAAGACACTTTTGTTTTTACCATGCAAAATAATGGGATTACCAGCTAGTCTAAATCTTTAATCTTTGTTGATAAAGTGAAATGAATACTCAGGAAATACAGTAGATGGGTTTAAATTCCCAAAAGAGAAAGAAAGAGAGAGGAAAAGCCTGAAGTGTTAGATTGTCTATCAGAGAAACAGAATTAACTGTAAGCACATTTGCATAGCTGAAGGGAATTTCTAGCCATGGTTGCAAGGTATAATTTTAAAGTTAGTTGTCAAATGCAAATAATTGACATTATAATGAGTGACCTAATTTGTGTTTTTTCATTTCTACCCCTTCAACTGGAATAAGCTGTATTGCTGTTTTTTGTCCATCCACACACATTAATTTATTTATAAATAAAGAAAATAATTTATTTGATTTTTTTAATGACAGAAATAAACGTGTTCCTTCTATTTTGATTTATATTATTTTTCTTTAGTGTTATGTTTTATTTTCCACTTCAAACTGTGTATATTTAACAATTAGATTTGCTAAAGGATAGCTGCAAGCAAGTGACTTGTTTCTTGGGTTGACTAAAACATTGTGTGTTCTTAATAAATGTATTTTATCATCCTTGATAAATGGTTTTTCAAACAATTGATGGCTAGCATAAAACATGTTATTCTACATCAAAATAAGTTTAGCTTTTGATGACATCAACTTGAAATAAAAAACATTAAAATTCATCCATTTGAAAAACTAAAATAAGCCCACCTAAAATAGAGGACAAAACTGAGTTTTGGATATTGACTTAATCTGAAATAAATTTAAAAATTCTGCAATGCAGACATTCTTTTTATTTTAAAGTTTATAAATCTCAGACTCAGAAAGGTAAGCTATTTTGCCCAAGCTCATACAGCTAGTAAGTGGTGGAGCCAAGAATGCAAGCTCTTAACTCCTGTGATCATTGTTTCTGAAATCTCCCCTTCCCCCAAATATTGCCTTCTGACATCTTATTGGTATAAAGCATCTATGAATCTTACATGTGATCTTATTTGTAAGGGTGTGTTTCTACATATGGTAAACAACAAATTTTGTTTGTTGATAAACCTGAGTGTCACAAAGGTACAGGTCACATACACCTACAGAGTTACACAAGTAAATATGTATCAACAGACATTTCTAAGTCATGTATCATCCGATTTTTCAACAGTGACACAGAGTTTTAGTGTAACTACATCTCCAAAATTTTAAAAAAAAAATATTGAGCACAGGATTCTGCGCTTGGCCAAATTATTAATCTTAAAGATGATTAAATATATTTTCAAAGCCCTAAGATTTCAAAAATATGTATACCAATCTTTACTTAAAAAGCTACTAGAGGGCTTCCCTGGTGGTGCAGTGGTTGAGAATCCACCTGCCGATGCAGGGGACACGGGTTCGTGCCCCGGTCCGGGAAGATCCCACATGCTGTAGAGCGGCTGGGCCCGTGAGCCATGGCCGCTGAGCCTGCGCATCCGGAGCCTGTGCTCTGCAATGGGAGAGACCACAACGGTGAGAGGCCCGCGTACAGCAAAAAAAAAAAAAAAAAAAAAAAAAAAAAAAAAAAAAAAACTGTCATAGCTGAGCAGAATCTTTGTAGTTGGTTGCTGGACAGGAGTCCACCATCTCCCCAGATTGCTGACTTTTCTGGTTAAACCACTTTTCTTTTCTACTTTTCTACTGCCACTTGCCTCTCAAATTATTGGCTTCTGAGCAGTGAGCAGCTAACCTGAGTTCGGTTCCAATTTGATTCTATCGATCTTGAGAAAATGATAAAGAGAATGTAAGACAGGCATAATACAGATCTTTTCCATCTATTTCCTTCTTTAGTCATCATCAGAAAATGCCTTTATGATCTCTTCACTAGAAGTTTCAGCTTCTTCCAGAGCCTGAGTCCTGAACTACTGAACAAGGCTGCCTGCCTCCATCTTCCTCCCCAAGTAGGAAGTCCAGGATCTAAGTTTTCTTTTTCTCACGCTTGAAGAAAAAATACGAAACAAAACAGCTACTGCTGAGTTCTACTATGGGTTATTTTAAGGCTGTGTATCCCATCACACTAATACCACTACCTCATTTGATATGGCAATTCAATCAAAATTTACTGGCTTATTTAAATTGTGTGTGTATGTGTCTGTGAGTGTGCTTTCCTAGGTTAGCGATCTGACCTAGTGGCTATGCTAATTGGAAGACATCACTGGGGATCCATACTCACCCATGACATGTTCTCATGTAGAGAGTATTTCTCTTCCAAAATTTCATTTTATCCATTTTGGCTTCGACCTTGGAAACTGGGTCCTCTTCTGCTTATCTGTCCTTCGCTAAAGGGGAGAAGCTTCAAAGCATCTCATTTTGCACATCAGTTAAAATATATATCCAAAGTAGACACTCATTAGTGTTTGGTATCCTTGTACACAGTTTAATTAGTTCTAATTAGTCTCTCCACATAGATAAATATTAGAGAAAGGAAAACGGACATTTTAATTGGAGGGAGGCTACTTTCTAAAGACTCAGCAGTCTATATCTTTCCATGGAAGAGTTTTTAATTATAATCACTCATACTATTTGTTTAAAGTAGACTCTAGAATTTGAGGCAAGTGTTCACAGAAAAGTCTAATTAGTTATAAAAACTTTTCTGTTATGTTTATTTTTCTTCAGAACACACATACATGCACACGTACACACACACACTAGTTTGCTAGAAAGGAAAAATTTTAAACATTGTCATTTGACTCTTCTAAGTCCATCTGTCAGCAAATCAGTTCAAACTGCTGCTGAAGGGCCTGGGGGAAACATCAGCATCTGGTAGAATACCTGCACATGTTGATAGGATGCACACAGTATTCCACATTTGCAAGGATTTTGTATCACCAGGACGAGTTAAATTTGGGCCTTTTTTCCCAAAGCCTTTAATCTGACTCAGAAGAAACCTTACCCTGTGGTTAACAGTTGTGATGACACGAGTTTTATTAAACAAATGGCAAGATTAAAAAGCTACAAGAGTACCTAATAACAGAAAGATTTCCTATTTCCTAACAGCTGTCTCCAATGCGAAAGGACCTCAAATCCATTCCCAGTACTACAGGAAACACCTCTGGGGTTTTTGAAGTATATCAGCTCTGAAACTATGCAGGAAACATTTTTCAGGTGGACTCTAAAATATACTTTCTGCAAACATGGAAGGAGGAAGAATCCAGTGCATGCACTTATTTCTCTAGAAATGCTCAGCATCTAAGTGTAGGTGCTCAGATCAGTCTCTATAAAATTTAACAAAGATAGCATTTATGCTTCATTTTGTACTTTGTAATTCTCTCTATAGCTGCCTTTGATACAAGCTCTAACAGATCCCCTAATTATTGCCTAATACATGCCAACCCCTTTCTAAGGCTCTCTCCTTGTCCCCTAAGTACACCCTACCTTCTAGTTACATTCTAACTACTTATATTTGTTGTCATTATTGTTTTATATCTGATTGAGAAAGACAATTTTTCAATACTCTGGATTGCCATCCCTTTCTGTCAAGTAACCTTGAATTATATTTATATTATTAAAATGCAGTTTGCTTTAAAAAAAGCGAAGACAGGAGAGAGGAAAAGAGATTAGGTTAGAAGTGGTGTTACTCTTTTAGCTTTTTTTCAGCCATTTATACCTGAGTCTGTATGTAACTGGTAATAGCACTGATAACAAGGGACCCTAATTTAACAGAGTGGCATAATGTTAGGATAAACAGTAAAATACATGTAGTAGAGGCTTTAAAAACAATTGTCTTGTGTTTCTCATACTTAGCACTGTTTTATATATTGTATTAGTTGAAATTAATGAAGTAAATTGGTGGTAGAACATATGCTCTGTGAGATATGTGAAGACAAGGGGGAGGCTGGGAAGATCCCATAATCTTACAACCATAAAGTGAAATGAGCCAAGAATGTAGTTATTATCGGATTACGGCAGATGCTATGGGTTTCCACCCATATGTCTTCAGCCCCCCTCACTGTGTCCATGCATTCCAGCCTGAATTCTAATGACCAGCATCTGCATATTTGTTGGAGGGTTTCTCTCAGTTTGCTGGAGTCTGTTGTACCTAATTAAATGTCCTTCTGAGGGAAGCCCTTAAACAATGAATGACAGACATGGGGAGGTAAATTCTTGTGTCCTTTTGCCCCTTAGCAAGATGTGCATTCACATGACGTTCGAGTTTCTCTGTAGGATTAAGCTTAACCCCCAGTCTGAAGTCACCCATTTTTGCCCCTTTCTTCTTCCTGGCATCACTTTCTATCCTCTTTTGGTGTCTCTGCACTTTCTGAATAAACTCCACGATCTCTCTTCTTATTCCTGGGCGCAGCAAAGGGGCTCTGCTTCCAGAGGACAGGACAGAGTCCAGCAAGCCAGGTATTCTTGGTTGAGAATGGACTTAGAAAATATCTTATTAAGCCCATAAGATGGAAAATACTCTTTATACTAATGTTTATATGATGAAGAAGACGACAGAAAAAAGCAGGAGTTGGGATCATTAACTGAGGTTTGCCAACTTGAAGGTGAGAAGCTGGGTTTGTGTTTGGGAGAGTATAAGTTGAGAATTGCAAGTGTGAAGGACACGAGGGTGGACTTGAGAGATAGAAGACAAGCCCTGCAGAAAAGAAGCTGGGCTCAGGCTCCTGTGGGATTGGAATAAATAAATCAACCATGACCGTGGCCCAATAGTAGGACACATGACAGTGGTGAGAACAGCTGGCTATTAGAACAAGGAAAATAGATGCATAACCAAGCCTGGGAGAGCAGAAATCTCCTGATATGGCAAATGTCTGAGATGAATGAGTATCATTAAACAGTCATATCCATTTTGAGAAGAACTGGGGGCAGCAAAGGAGTAGAAAAAAATTTTTTTTTCTGAAATAAGGATTTACAATTTCAAAGATTCTTTAGGCAACTGCAGGGAACTTGATGTGGCTTGAGGGTAGCATATCAGTGGAAGAGTCACCAAGACATGACACTGAAAAAGTGAAAAAACTCTAAATCTTAAAGAGCCCTGTCCTAGCTGTGTAGACAAGAAATAAGAGGAAAGTACAGGAGGAAAAAAACAGTCTCTGAAGAGAGACTTGGGAAGGAAATTGGTGGGGAGGCTAAGAAGAGTGGGCAGTATGGGACAAAAAGATATCTGTATTCATTTCCCACTATATCCTAGCACTGATGCTGTGTTGATGATGTTTAAAAAAGGTATATTTCACCTTTTACACTTAATAGACTGAATTTGATTTGCATAGCTTGACTATTTCCTATGCTCTAAATGGCAAGGAAATGGTTGAATAAATCTGCTGTTTTAGCACCATCCAAACTTCAGAACTAGATTACCTGTTTTCCCTCTTTTCTCCCAATTCTCTAAGATCAGTATCATCCTCATTGTTTGAGCACCTGCAGTCCATTGCTAGTCTAGTCTTTACAGGGTAAGCTCTTTAGTTCTCATATTTTGTATGCATTTATTTTATATCATGTATTTTATTTACTGCAAACCACCATAGGCATTCATGTAGCTATAAAAGTAATCACACTTAAAATAATAATAATTTTATACTGAGTCTCCTGAGTTTGCTGTTTTTCTGGTATGGAAGTGTTTCGGTAATGTTCTGTGACAGTTTTACCCATGAGATCTTCATGAAAACAAGATGTGAAGGTGTGTATTTATGAAGTCATACCATTGAACCTATTTTTAAGTAAATAAAGTATTGTTTTTTCTTCTAAAGATAGCCTGCGTTTTCCAAAATGACTAAAGACTGTGTTACATCCCCAAACCAATGGAATACTACACTGTGGATTGAGGAATGCTTTGCAAGAGTAGGGATTCATATTCTAGAAGAAAAAAAAATTGCAATGGAGGCCTGGTTCTGCTATGTAGTTTTCCATGCTTTGGCTATACTCTTCTCAAAATATGATATATTATCTCATTAAATGGTATAACAAGTGACCATATCTTAACTGTAAAAGATGCCTAGAATGCTCAAATATTTTACTTTCAATATCAGAAAGAGTGTCAAGTATTTCAGTAAGGTAAGGTGACCTTCATAACTAAGATACTTATAACTGTAGCTATGCTGAGATGCCCTCAACTAAAGACAGCATTCTCACTCAAAGGTATGTCTCATTCCCAGGAAGCCTATAACCAATAATTGGTCTGTACAGGGTATTAATACATGTTCAAGCCACACCTTAATTTGGGACAATGTCTTAACAGACATCTCAGCTTCAAAAGTCACAGTGGGGGGCTTCCCTGGTGGCGCAGTGGTTGAGAGTCTGCCTGCCAATGCAGGGGACACGGGTTTGTGCCCTGGTCCGGGAAGATCACACATGTCACGGAGCAGCTAGGCCCGTGAGCCATGGCCTCAGAGCCTGTGTGTCCGGAGCCTATGCTCCACAACGGGAAATGCCACAACAGTGAGAGGTCCGCGTACCGCAAAAAAAAAAAAAAAAAAAAAAAAGTCACAGTGGGGTCACCTGAAGTGTTTGTTGTTACTGTATTGCAGACCAACTTCTACCTATTGTGGCTCCATTACTCACCTATAGGTGATGACTCTGACAGCATTCTTCAACAAACTTTATTCATGATAATTTACATCTCAGAGCAAGCTTGTCAGGGAACCCAATATGAAAGAGATGGGAAAAAAATAAGTGGGAGAGAGCTCTTGTTACAGAAAGCTCAGCCTCTCTGTGCACCAGTGCCAAATCAAGTCTTGGAGACAGAGTTTTGAGAGAAGTAGCAAAGGATAGCTTTATTGCTTTGCCAGGCAAAGGGAGACACACCAGGCTCTGCCTCGAAAAACTATGTGCCCCAAACCAGGAGGGTTTGATGAGGGGTTTTATAACAATGGTTCAAAGGTGGGGTCTCTGACAAGATTAGGGGGTGAGAAGGACTTCCACTCCCTTAATCTCCTCTCAGGTGGTGGTCTCCTAATCTTGATGAGCTTTTCTGGTTCCTTTAATCTTGCTTTAGGTGGATTCTTGGCTGCTCCTCCCTTGATTAGCAACTGTTAGCAATCCACCCTTTGGAACTCAGGGAAGGTCATGAAGGCTGGAGTCTTGCCTATAAAAAATGGTGGACAAAAGGAGGGCTCTGTGCCCAGGCCCCACTTGGTTTCACTCTAAGATAGGTAACAAACAGTTCTACTGACTCTAATTAAATTCTTACAATAGTTCTATGCTATGAATGTCACTCCTTTTTGAAATAAGAATACAGAAAAGCATAGAATTTGAAAAATTTGGCCAAGATCACATAGCACAAATTTGTTAAATACTTCTTCAACAACATCCTTCTTCCATTGTCCCATTAATCATATTTTTTTTAATTTAAAAATTAAAAAGTTAACTCTGAAAATTATTTTTTTCTTGTGATTCAGATATATGATACTGTGATTTGTAATAAATACATATTTGGTCATTCAGATGACCAAAATACATTTCTCATAAATATTTTGTCTTTGTACACAGTTCCTGAATCACAGCTCCCCAAACCACTGGAGTTTCCTAAGTTGGAATTTCAAGTGTTGAGAGTGAAAAAGGAGGTATCTTTTGTTATTTGAATTAAGTGACTTTTGGAAAAAGCCTAAGTATGGGGGTTGATTGCCAGGGGAGCCATTCACCTGATTAGAGGGTTGGAATTTTCATTCCCAACCCCTGACCTCAGTGGAGGAAAGAGGGGCTGGAGGTAAATCAATTGCCAATGCCCAATGATTCAATCAATTATGTCTATAAATGAAGGTTCCATGAAAATTCAAAAGGAAATTGTTCAGAGAGCTTCCAGATTGGTGAACACGTGGAGGTGCTGGGAGAGTGGCCCACCTGGAGAGGGCATGGGAACTCGGAGCCCTTTCCCCACACCTTGCCCTATGCATCTCTTCCTTCTGGCAGTTTCTGAGTTATATCCTTTTATAATATACCAGTAATCTTATAAGTAAAATGTGTGGTGCTCTGGCAAATTAATCAAACCTTTGATTTATAGCCATTTGGTTAGAAATACAGTACCTGGACTTGTGGCTAGTATCTGAAGTCCAAGGAGGGGGTCATGGGAAACCTCCAATCTATACTTTTTGGTCACAAGCACAGGTAATAACCTGAGCTTGCAACTGGTATCTGAAGTGAGTAGAGTTTGGGGTGGGGTGGCAGTCTTGTAGGATGGAAATTTTACCCTGTGAAACTGATGCTATTGAAACCAAGCCAGGACACTCTGGGGCTCCTGGGTACAAATATTTTCTGTGTCCCCTGTTTCTTGTTTGTAGGCAATAGGCTTCATTCAGCCTCCTTGACCTTCCCTGAGTTCCAAAGGGCAGAGTCAAATAATTGCTAATCAGAGAAGGGAGTGAACGCAAGGAGCAGTCAAGAAGCAATAGTGCAGCCTTCTGGCAGGGTCCTGGTTCCTCCTCAAGGAATATATTATACATAACAATGTCTTTGAGCTCTTCTGTAGGAAGTAAGGCCCCCATCCAGGTAGAGGATGGTAACGTCAGGCTGAGCATAAGATTCCTGGAGCACCACCCTGTTTCCTTACCACCAATCAATCCGAGTTTCTCCAAAACTCATTGGGAAGTTTGGGGTTTTTGAACACAAGCCACCTGTTCTCCTTTCTTGGCCCTGCAATAAACATTTCTCTGCTCCAAACTCTGACATATTGGTTTATTGGGCCTCACTGTGCCTGGGACATAGGAACTTGGGTTTGGTTACACTTTATCTCCAGGTAGATTGTGTCAGAACTAAGTTGAATTGTAAGGCATCCAGCTGGTGCCTGAAAATTGCTTGATGCTGTGTGGGAAACTCCCTATCCCCTTGTCAAACTTTGGAATTGGTTCCACAACCAATTTAAGTTATCTGAATCATTTTGAATGTTTTTATGTTTTAGAATTAAATAACTAGTAAAATTTAAATGTAGTGGGGTTGTCATTATTTTATCTGGTGTTTATATTGGTTTCTTATCATTGTTTTCTGTTTGTTTGTTTAATCAAACTTAGCTCTGTGGCTATTGTGGTATTTCAAGCCTCTATTAAGCAATGATAAATCTTCAGATCCCCATGATCAATGGCTGGTGTTCTCTACTTTATTTGCTATTAAATCTTTCCTTAGATTTTAACTGCTACTTCTCACTTTAATTTTGGAAAACTTGATGGCAAATGCTGAAATTTAATCACTATCCTTATCACTCTAGGATCACATTTTTATTTATTCTGAGCATTCCATTGAAGAGCCTAAGAGGCTACTCTATTTTTTAAACCTCTTTGATTTAATGTTGCAAATTAACATTGAGGAAATCTGAGAAGAAGGAAAAAATGTGTATTCCTTAGAATGAAAATCTACTTTTTTCCTGTTTGTGTTTTTTTTTTTTTAATTTCTAGATCATATTGTTTTATTCCAGTGAGCATTAATTGCTACTTTTCTGCATTTATTTGGCACTTCAATATCGAATCAGGTACAGTTATTTCATTAAAACATCTTGTAATAAACTTTACTGAAACATACAGCATTCCACAGTCTGAGGAAGTGGTAAGCAAGCTCATCCAAAAATTATGACTCAATTTTTGCTGTGCTATCTCGGATGAGTTAAGCAGTGTCTCTTGGTTGCAATTCTTCTACTACAGAAAAGAAGACTTGAGCATGATATCTAAATAGCAAATCTTAATATTTAATCAATAACCGCTTACTGAGATCCTACTATGTGTCAGAAACTGGGAATTTTATGATGGATAAGTAAGGTGTGCTTCAGGAGCTCCCACTATAAAATGAAAGATCACCTGAATGTTTTTGGTGACTCTCCTCTTTCATTTCTGCTCCTCAAATTTGAAGCACTTCTATAGATCCTCAAATAATTCTAAATCCATTAAATACAATGGAAATTAACCTCATATTTTTATTTGGAAACTGAGGTACAGTGAATGTGAGAGGTGCATAATATTCACTAATTGCCATGTGGCATTTCTTCCTCTACCCTTGAACAGCTCTACTTGTTTAACTCTGCCTCTTAGCTCTTTCTCCAGGTGTCCTATAATATGAGGGTTTTTGATGATCCTAGAAACCTTAGTCATTGTTCTTTGCTTGAATAATTCATAAAATTTTAAGAGGTTACCATTACCATTCAATATTAACCATAGTCATGTATTCTTCTTCTAACAAAAGTTTTGGTAGCCTCAATTCAACTTAAAAGTTAAGCACATTTTATAAAGCAGAGTCATGAGAGCACTACATGGCTATGTTCTAGGAATAATGATGGCAGTCATTTTATTTATTCATTCACCAAAATTTATTGGTATACCAGGTGTATCAGGCATGGTGCCAGAACCAGTGATTGACATGGTGAACAGCAACAATAAATTATTTTCTTCATGGTTCTGGTTAGGCAGCTGGACTGACTTTTTAATGTCCCTGGATTGTCAGGCAATGAATAAATAATAAAATGCAATAATGGGACATTAACTGACTTAATTCAAATGGTACATATACATAATAGAACTATAAATCTATATACACTCTTATACATTCATAAAGAACTTTAAAAACAGCCAATTCTTTACTTTCTCCAAAAATTAACTTTAGGATGATGTTCTAGCTGTAAAATTTAGTTCAGTATTCTACAAATTTGCCACATTCACTGTCTAAAGAAATAATTGAACCTTAATCAAAATGTGGGAATCTCTTTTCAAGACCTCAAAACACTAATCAACTGAAAATAAATAAATGAATAAAGGGAGAAATGTATAATGAAAAACATGGATTAATGCAAAAATAAGCTTTTAAATTGTTGGAAAGTAATGGTTTCCAGTAAAAATGGATTAAGGATTATGTCTGCTTCTGGGAAGATAAAATAGACATGATTTTCCCTATTCCTTCTGCTAAATAAAATTAAAAACAAAACTTGAACATTTTACTAAAAACAACATAAGAAGAGGCAGACCATCAAGAGAACTCAGGATCCAAAAAATGAAGCCCAATGGTAAGTTCTTTTTTTTTAATTTCCTAAACTGAGAGCTGAAGAAGTCAGCAGCCACAAATGTCAATAAGTACAAACAAAGCCACATCAAAAGCCAGCTCTGTCTACAAAGGATCAGGAAAATTTCAGTTTAGCAAGACAGAAGATGTTTTTAAAATAATGGCTCTACTCCAGCCAAATGCCACAGAAAAAAGTGGATACCCCATCTCCACCCATATCAACAAGGGCCTAGTGGGGAGTCTAGACTTCTGCCCTCATGAGGGCCTAATAATGAATCCCAACATATATGCTGGGATAATGTCAGAGAAACCAAGTAGGAAGCTGGAACATTCATTGCACTGGACAGCAGTGAGGACCTGCCCCTCCCCAGTGTCAATAAAGACTAACTGGGTAGCCTGGACTTTCTACCAATCACCTTCCTGGTGAGTGGAGTGAGAGAAATCTTAGTGGAGAGTTAGGACTTTTACCCATGGACAATGGTAATGAGGACATAAGCCCATGTCAATAGGGATCACAAGGTGGACAATAACACAACACTCCTACTCTTCCCATATGAACGATGTCAGCAGAGACCTAGTGCTCAACACTGTTTAGAAATAATAGGACACTCTCTCAGGTGTTAACAGAGGGGAAGGAGGCTCTACTTCTACATACACCTGGCGGAAATGAGGTGGCACCCTCTCTTCCCCTACTGGATCAGAGATAGAGGGAGCCAGTTAAAACACAGTTAAATAAAATCCAGAATCTCAGAATATAATGCCCAATATGTCCAAGTTTCAATAGAAAATCAGTCACCACATAAAAATCAGGACATTCTTTCCTTTGCCTTGAATGAAGACAACAAATAAATGCCAACACAGAGATGACAAAGATGTTAGAATTATCCAATAAAAAATTTAAATCAATCATAATAAAATGCTTCACCTAGCAATTATAAGTATTCCAGAAACAAACAAAAAAAAGAGTCTCTGCAAATAAATTGAAGATAGAAAGAAAAATAAACTGATAAATTTTAGAATTGCAAAATATAACAACTAAAGTACAAAATTCAATAGATAATCTCAACAGCAAAGTGGATGGGAGAGATGAAAGAATTAGTGAACTGGAATATAGAACAATAGAAATTACCTAATCTGAACAACAGAGAGAAAATAGACTAAAAATAAATAAAGAAAGAAAGAAAGAACAGAGTCTCACAGGCCCATAAAACTATAACAAACAAAAACTAAGATTTCTGTTGTCAAAGTCCATAAAAAGAGGAGAAAGATGGCAGAGCTAAAATCAGTGCTTTAGAATAAACCTACCTAAGGAGACAAAAGACCTGTATGCAGAAAATTATAAGACACTGATGAAAGAAATTAAAGATGATAAAAAGAGATGGAAAGATATACTATGTTCTTGGATTAGAAGAATCAACATTATGAAAATGACTCTACTACCCAAAGCAATCTACAGATTCAATGCAATCCCTATCAAACTACCAGTGGCATTTTTCACAGAACTAGAACAAAAAAATTCACAATTTGTATGGAAACACAAAAGAACCCAAATAGCCAAAGCAATCTTGAGAAGAAAAAACGGAGCTGGAGGAATCAGGCTCCCTGACTTCAGACTATACTACAAAGCTACAGTAATCAAGACAGTATGGTACTGGCACAAAGACAGAAAGATAGATCAATGGAACAGGAAATGGAAAGCCCAGAGATAAACCCACACACATATGGTCACCTTATCTTTGATAAAGGAGGCAGGAATGTACAGTGGAGAAAGGAGAAAGGACAGCCTCTTCAATAAGTGGTGCTGGAAAAACTGGACAGATACATGTAAAAGTATGAGATTAGACCACTCCCTAACACCATACACAAAAATAAGCTCAAAATGGATTAAAGACCTAAATGTAAGGCCAGAAACTATCTAACTCTTAGAGGAAAACATAGGCAGAGCATTCTATGACATAAATCACAGCAAGATCCTTTCTGACCCACCTCCTAGAGAAATGGAAATAAAAACAAAAATAAACAAATGGGACTTCATGAAACTGAAAAGCTTTTGCACAGCAAAGGAAACCATAAACAAGATGAAAAGACAACCCTCAGAATGGGAGAAAATATTTGCAAATGAAGCAACTGACAAAGGATTAATTTCCAAAATTTACAAGCAGCTCATGCAGCTCAATAACAAAAAAACAAACAACCCAATCCAAAAATGGGCAGAAGACGTAAATAGACATTTCTCCAAAGAAGATATACAGACTGCCAACAAACACATGAAAGAATGCTCAACATCATTAATCATTAGGAAAATGCAAATCAAAACTACAATGAGATATCATCTCACACCAGTCAGAATGGCCATCATCAAAAAATCTAGAAACAGTAAATGCTGGAGAGGGTGTGGAGAAAAGGGAACACTCCTGCACTGCTAGTGGGAATGTGAATTGGTACAGCCACTATGGAGAACAGTATGGAGATTCCTTATAAAACTACAAATAGAACTACCATATGACCCAGCAATCCCACTACTGGGCATATACCCTGAGAAAATCATAATTCAAAAAGAGTCATGTACCAAAATGTTCATTGCAGCTCTATTTTCAATAGCCCAGAGATGGAAACAACCTTAGTGCCCATCATTGGATGAATGGATAAAGAAGATATGGCACATATATACAATGGAATATTACTCAGCCATAAAAAGAAACAAAATTGAGCTATTTGTAATGAGGTGGATAGACCTAGAGTTTGTCATACAGAGTGAAGTAAGTCAGAAAGAGAAAGACAAATACTGTATGCTAACACATATATATGGATTTTAAGGGAAAAAAAATGTCATGAAGAACCTAAGCGTAAGAAAGGAATAAAGACACAGACCTACTGGAGAACGGACTTGAGGATACGCGGAGGCGGAAGGGTGAGCTGTGACAAAGCAAGAGAGAGGCATGGATGTATATACACTACCAAACATAAGGTAGATAGCTAGTGGGAAGCAGCCTCATAGCACAGGGATATCAGCTCGGTGCTTTGTGACCGCCTGGAGGGCTGGGATAGGGAGGGTGGGAGGGAGGGAGATGCAAGAGGGAAGAGATATGGGAACATATGTATATGTATAACTGATTCACTTTGTTATAAAGCAGAAACTAACACACCATTGTAAAGCAATTATACCCCAATAAAGATGTTAAAAAAATAAAAATAAAAAAAATTTTAAAAAACAGTGCTTTATGAGTAATGAATGAGCACTTTACAGATTTGGCAAAAGATGTAAAGCTACAGTTTTGATAAACTGGGAGGACGCTAAATAAAGATAAACAAAAATTAATCTGCGCTAAGGCACTTCATAGTTAACTCCTAAAAAAACAAAACAAAAACAAAAACTTACCTACAAAAAGAAAATGATTTGAATAACAGTGAATTTCTTACCATAAACCATAGAGGCCATCCTCTAAGTAATGACATGAACATATTAAACTTCTGAGAGAAAATAACTATCCATGCAGAATTTTGAATCCAGCAAAAATATCCTTGAGTAATGAAGGAGAATTCAAGATATTCTCAAATAAAGAGAATCTAAGAGACTATGTGGCCAGCCAGCAGACTTATCTTAAAAGAACAACCATAGGAATTTGTCTAAAAACAAGAAAAATGATGAAAGAAGAAATTTTGGAATATCAGAAAGAAAGAAAAACAATGCATAATATAAACCTAAGAGTAAATAGTTTTCTTCTTTTTAGTTCCTAAATTATATTTGACAGTTGAAGCAAAAGAGCTTAACATGTCCAAGAGATATTTTAGACAATTATATTCTAAGTGGAGAAGAGTAAAGGACATAAGAGGAGTTAAGTTTTTTAACTTCACATGACCTTGTAAAAGACTGGATAAGTCACCATACCTAGAGAAACCACTAAAAGAAAAATACAATGAAAAACACTCAAGAAACTAGAGCTAAATCCAAACAGAATTCTAAAAATTATTCAAGAAATCTACAGGTAGACAGAAAAAGGAAAATAGAGAACCAGAAAACAGAGAGAACAAACAGAATATGAATAAAAGCAAAAGTATAGACTTAAGCCTTAACAATAATTACATTAAATTTAAATGGTCTCAATAGAACAAATGAAATGTATTGACAGAATGGATTAAGGTGAAGTAGATTTCAGCTAAGAAAATTGCCAGAGACAGAGAAAAACATTACAAAATGATCAATCCACCTAAAAGACATAGCAATTCTAAATGTGTATGAACCAACAAACATAACTGCTAAATATGTAAAGCAAAAAGTGTTAGAACTGAAAGCAAAACAGATAAATCCACAGTTATAGTTGGAAACTTCAATATTTCTCTCTCAACAATAGATGAAGCAATTAGAGAGAAAATGTATAAAGATACTGATGAGTTCAACAACACTATCAACCAGCAGGTTATCATCAGTATTTATAGCACACTTCATCCAACAGTATAATAGTCATTATTTTCAAGTATCCATGAAACATACACTAAGATAGACAATATTTGGGGTCATCAAACGATTTTCAACAATAACAGTTGATACCACACAGTGTATACTCTGTCAACAATGGGATCAAACTAGCAATTAAAAGAGAAAGATAAGAGAAAAGTCATGAAATAGTTGGAAACTAAACAGCTCAATTCTAAATAAACCATGAGTCAGAGGGAAATCAAAAAAAATACATGAACTGAATGGCAATGAAAATACAACATAGCAGAAACTGTGAGGCACAGCTACAGCAATGCTAAGAGGGAAATTTATAACACTAAATGCTTATGTTGGAAAAGAGAAAAAGTTTCAAATAAATCATTTCAACTTTCATCTCAGGATCCCAAGGGGAAAAAAGAAAAGTAGAACCAAACAAAGTCATCAGAATAAAATAATTAATAAAGAGAATAGCAGAAATTAATGAAATTGAAAACAGAAAAAAATTGAGAATATCAATGAAACAAAACATTAGTTCTTTGAAAGCATCAATAAAATTGACACACCTGTAGCAATACTGACACAGTAAAAGAGAGAAAACACTAATTACCAATATCAGATATAAGACAGGGGATACAGACTACAAACTTAAAAAAGATAATAGGGAATACTATGAACAAGTCTACACACATGACATGACATCTAGCCAAAATGCAAAAATTGTCCCAAAAGCACAAACTACCACAATTCATCCTATATGAAATAATGTGAATAGCCCTATAACTATTGAATAACTTGAATTCTTAATTATGTAACAAACTCCTCAAAAAAGAAATGTTCAGGCACAGATAACTTTACTGCAGAATTATTCATAACTTTTAAAAAGAATTAACACCAAATATATATCATCTGCTCTAGAAAACAGAAGAGGAAAGAAAACTTCCCAAGTTATTTTATGAAGACAAAACCAGAGAGTATGACAGACAGAACAGTAAAGGAAGGGGGAGGGATGGGAGAAGAGAAAGGGAGGGAAGGATAAAGAAAATTAAGACATTAGTATTCCTCATGAATAGAGAAGTAAAAATTATTTTAAATATTAGCAAACATAATTCATCAATATATAATAATTATACTGTATGTCATGACTATATGGGGTTTAATCCAGGGATTCAAGGATGATTTAATATTTGAAAATCAATATAAACTACCATATAGCAAGATAAAGAAAAAAATCATGTGATTATATCACTTGATGTAGGCAAAGCATTTGACAAAACAACACACATTCATAATTAAAAACTTTCAGAAAATGCAAGGAGTAGGAGGAACTAACTTAGCAAAGAGCAACAAAAACTACAGTTAACCTACTGTATACTGTATAGTATACACATCATTTTACTTTTACTTAAGGGTAAAAGACCAGAGATTTTCCACATGAGAACAGGAGCAAGGCAAGGGTGTCTGATCTCACTATTCTTATTCAATAGTGTATTAGAATTATTGCACAATGTAGATTGTACAGTTAAGCAAAAAGAGGAAATAAGCCATATAGATTTTAATGGGAAAAATAAGACTGTCTCTATTTGCAGATGGAGTAATTACCTATGAGGAAAATCCAATGTAACAAAAAATTTCCTAAAATTAATGGATTAAACAAGCTTATAGGATACAAATATATTGACCAAAAAAATCAATTTTATTTCTATATACTAGCATGCAGGAAGAAGCTTGGTGTAAACTAAAGATGTACTTTATATGATTTTTAATAAACATGTAGATGATCAACTTTCATATAATTTATTATTATAACAATTTATAAACACTCAATTTGAGGCTTTTTCTTATAATTAAATATGAGGGAATGTTGGGCACTAGGTAATTTATTTTGTTCCTGTCACTTAGGCAGAGAAAAAGTAAAATGTGCTACTCATGTTTATATAGAGATTCATTATATCTCCAAAGGATTACATGCTGGTAATGAAAATTTTTCAGTTCAATAATTCTAATGGATATTTAGCTTAAATGTTTTGATTTTTCAATTTTCTATACCTTTTCATAAAGTTGTTTTGAAACAATAGAAATAGCTTTGTTTATTTCAAAGAAATAATTCAGGTAAATTGTCATTTAATGAAATCAAAACAAAAATGTAATAAGGAAGAAATGAATTAATGGCAAAATCCTTTTAAATATTTGACAAGAATGGTTTTTCACAGTAAACTATAAAATTCAATTAACCAGGACAAAAGAACTTCATCATCTTCATTTCAGAAGGGAAAACTTTCTATGTTAATTGTGTGGATTTGTGTTCAGCTCAGACAGCTTTTACTTCCCCAATTATTTAACAAATTAGAGATGTTTTAGTCTATTTACGTTTAATTGAATTGAACATAGTAGAGATGCCAAAACAATTAAATAGGGAAAGAACATTCATTTCTACATATGGCCCTGGGACAGCTGGACTCCCAGATGTAAAATAATAAATGTGAAACATTATATCAAATCATAAACAAAAATTAACTCAAACTGGATCACGGACTTTAAGAGCTAAAAATATAAAACTCATAGAATAAAATAAAACATAGATGTAAGTCTTTGTGATCTTGGGTTAAGCAGTGGTTTCTTAGATGTGACTCCAAAATCACAAGTAACCAAATTAAAAAATAGACACATTAAACTACTTTAAAGGTAAAAAGATCTATGCTCCAAATGAAACTACAAAAAAGTGAAAAGATAACACAGAGAATGACTGAAATATTTACAAATAATGTGTTTAATAAGGGAGTTATACCCAGAGTATATAAAGAACTCTACAACGAATAGTAAAGAGACAAACAACTCCATTAAAAATGGCCAAATTATCAGCTCACACCATTCAGAATGGCCATCATCAAAATGTCTACATACAATAAATCCAGGAGACGTTATGGAAAAGAGGTAACCCTCCTACACTGTTGATGGGAATGTAAATTGGTACAACCACTATGGAAAACTGTATGGAGGTTCATTAAAAAACTAAAAATAGAGTTTCCATATGACCCAGTGATTCCACACCTTGGCATATATCTGAAGAAAACTATAATTTCAAAAAGATGCATGCACACCAGTGCTCATAACAGCACTATTTACAATATCCAAGGCACAGAAACAACCCAAGTGCCCATAAACAGATGATTGGTAAGAAGAAGTGGTATATGTATACAGTGAAATAATACTCAGCCATAAAGTTAATGAAATATTGCCATTTACAGCAATGTGCATCAACCTAGAGAACATTATACTTAGTGAAGTAAATCAGACAGAATAAGACAAATACTATATGATAACACTTATATATGGTATCTAAAAAATAATATAAATGAATATATACTCAAAACAGAAACAGACTCACAGGCGTAGAAAACAAACTTACAGTTATCAAAGGGGAGAGGAAGGGAAGGAGGGGTAAATATATATATATATATATATATATATATATATATATATATAGAGAGAGAGAGAGAGAGAGAGAGAGAGAGAGAGATTTACAATGTTGTGTTAGTTTCAACTGAATATATATATATATATATATATATATATATATATATATATATATATTTACAGATTCTTTTCCCTTATAGGTTATTACAAGGTATTCAGTATAGTTCCCTGTGTTATACAGTAGGTCCTTGTTTCTTATCTGTTTTATACATAGTAGTGTTCATATGTTCCTCCCAAATTCCTAATTTACCCCTCCCCCTCCCCTTTCCCCTTTGGTAACCATAAGTTTATTTTCTAAGTTTGTGAATATATTTCTATTTTGTAAATAAGTCCATTTATATCATTTTTTAGATTCCATATATCATATGATATTTGTCTTTCTCTGTCTGGCTTACTTCACTTAGTATGATAATCTCTAGGTCCATCCGTGTTGCTGCAAATGGCGTTATTGCATTCTTTTTTTTGTGGCTGAGTAATATTCCATTGTGTATGTATGTATGCATGTATGTGTATGTATGTGTATATATATATATATATATCCTATATAAACCTATATAAACCTATATTCTACTGTCTGTATATGTGTTCATGTATATATATATGTATATATACTTTAGGAGCACAATGATGATTCTATAGGAACAAAGGCTTTGTGTAGGGCCTTGACAGTGCCTTACACTATTCTCTTCTGCATGTATTGGCGTCCAGGGAATAGCATAGCTGCCTACTCATTCTGGACTTTGGATCAGCATCTTAAAAGCACTTCAATCATTTACTAAGACAGTATGATGTGCAATGTACTAACATGTTATTTTTCGGTATTTCTATAATCAGTTAAAAAGCAACCAAACATGAGACCAACATATCTGGAGAATTCTGCTGTCTAGAAATTTTATTAAAGCATATCCATAGATTTGCAGAAACTATGCTGTATGTTTGGTTCTGAAGTGGCTATTCTAATTCATGTCACTTAGAATTTTCTCTATTATTTTTTCTCTTGATCACTAAACTAGGGTAAGATTGTTAAAAGTTAATTGTGAAATTCTGCTAAAATTGTCAAGGTGAATGCAATTCTTTTTAAAATCCCTCCAACAGCCTTTACTCTGCCATCCCAATTAATTTGTTTATACTCGGAACATTATCAGCTCTAGTTCCTTAACAGACAAAACATTTTACACTTCCATTTTCTGGAAGTAATTCTGATATCACATTGCATTGTGCAAATGCTCTTCTTATAGTGATGTCTTTAATGCAAAAGGTAGACAACAAATGTTCTCAATTATTTTTAAACATATCCAAATCACAGAGGAGATGTTTACAAAGTTAAAGGAATATAATATTTGTAATTTCTCTCTCATGTAAAAATACACTAGAGTCAACCATTTCTACATAAATATCAAGATTGATCTGTATAACTTTTTGATTCAAACATTTCTGATCAGACTTGTTTTGGCTGTGCTGCGGAGTAAAGCAGTTTCTTTTCTTTCTTTTCTTTTCTTTTTTTTTTCTCAGTAGTTTGAGTCACCACATAAAGGTTTGTTTGTTTGTTTTTCCTTCATGCATTCATGCTTGTAAATGCAGGATAAGCCATAATTTGAATCCAAATACACCAATTTCAATTCCTCTTCAAAATTCTAAATGAAATGTGGCATTAATAGAAAACACCCAAAATTGGGGAATATCTGAGCCTCCTCCACTCTCAACCACCCAGTCATAAATGACAATGAATTTGCATCTCTTAGGATAACGTTCCCTCCTGGGTGGTGCAGTTATCTATCTTTGTTATCTTTAATATCCTGTGCCTCATGCACTAAAAAGCTTTTTTATGAAGTCACTCAGCCTCCCAGTAATTAATGAAAAATGGGAACTTTACAGCTAATGAAGCCAGCCAGTCCATTTAATTCCAGGCTTAATTTTCCTTGGACATAGAGAGCAAACACTTCTGTGGTGGGAAAAAATATCTGTAATAACTCTTCTTACTCTTAAATCATGTCCAAATTACACCACCAATGGACAGATCTGCACTTTGCCAAGCCAGAAGATTGCAGCCTTGCTTCTAGGTAGGGGCCAGGACAGATTCCTTCTCAAGTCACCCTAATGGAATTCATGCCTATCAGCTCTTGCAAGCTGGAACTGATTATTTTTTGAATTTTATTTTATTTTATTTTTGTATACAGCTGGGTCATATTAGTTATCTCTTTTATACATATTGGTGTATATATGTCAATCCCTACCTCCCAATTCATCCCAGTACCACCCTCCCTGCCCTGCTTTCTCACCTTGCTGTCCATAAGTTTGTTCTCTATACCTGTAGCTCTATTTCTGCCTTGCAAACTGGTTCATCTTGTGCCATTTTTCTAGATTCCACATATATGCATTAATATAGGATATTTGTTTTTCTCTTTCTGACTTGATTCACTCTGTATGAGTCTTTAGGTCCATCCACATCTCTACAAATGATCCAATTTCATTCCTTTTTATGGCTGAGTAATATTCCATTGCATATATGTACCACATCTTCTTTATCCATTTGTCTGTCGATGGGCATTTAGGTTGCTTCCATGACCTAGTTGTTGTAAATACTGCTGCAATGAACATTGAGATGTATGTGTCTTTTTGAATTATGGCTTTCTCTGGGTATATGCACAGTAATGGGATTGCTGGGTCATATGGTAATTCTATTTTTAGTATTTTAAGGAACCTCCATACTGTTCTCTGCAGTGTCTGTATCAATTTACATTCCCACCAACAGTGCAAGAGGGTTCCCTTCTCTCCACACCCTCTCCAGCAATTGTTGTTTGTAGATTTTCTGATGATGCTTATTCTACCAGGTGTGAGGTGATACCTCATTGTAGTTTTGATTTGCATTTCTCTACTAATTAGTGATGTTGAGCAGCTTTGCATGTGCCTCTTGGCCATCTATATGTCTTCTTTGGAGAAATGTCTCTTTAGGTCTTTTGCCCATTTTTTGATTGGGTTGTTTGTTTTCTTAATATTGAGCTGCATGAGCTGTTTATACATTTTATAGATTAATCCTTTGTCCATTGATTGGTTTGCACTCATTTTCTCCCATTCTGAGGGTTGTCTGTTCATCTTGTTTATAGTGTCCTTTGCTGTGCAAACGATTTTAAGTTGCATTAGGTCTCATTTGTTTATTTTTGTTTTTATTTCCATTACTCTAGGAGGTGGGTCAAAAAAGTTCTTGCTGTGATTTATATCAAAGAGTGTTCTGCCTATGTTTTCCTCAAAGAGTTTTATACTGTCCAGTCTTACATTTAGGTCTTTAATCCATTTTGAGTTTATTTTTGTGTATGGAGTTAGGGAGTGTTCTAGTTTCATTCTTTTACATGTAGCTGTCCAGTTTCCCCAGAACCACTTAGTAAAGAGACTGTCTTTCCTCCATTGTATACCCTTGCCTCCTATGTAATAGATTAGTTGACTATAGGTGAATGGGTTTATCTCTGGGCTTTCTATACTATTCTATTGATATATATTTCTGTTTTTGTGCCAGTACCATATTGTCTTGATTACTGTAGCTTTGTAGTATAGTCTGAAGTCAGAGAGTCTGATTCTTCTAGCTCTGGCTTTTCCCCTCAAGACTGCTTGGCTATTTGGGGCCTTTTGTGTCTCCATACAAATTTTCAGATTTTTTGTTCTAGTTCTGTAAAAAATCCCATTGGTAATTTGAAAAGGATTGCATTAAATCTGTAGATTGCTTTGGGTAGTATAGTCATCTTCACAATATTGATTTTCCAACCCAAGAACATGGTATATCTCTCCATCTGTTTGTGTCATCTTTGATTTGTTTCATCAGTTTCTTATAGTTTTCTGAGTACAGGACTTTGACCTCCTTAGGAAGGTTTATTCCTATATATTTCATTATTTTTGTTGCAAAGGTAAATGGGAGTGTTTCCTTAATTTCTCTTTCTGATCTTTCATTGTTAGTGTATAGGAATGCAAGAGATTTCTGTGCATCATTTTTACCCTGCAACTTTACCAAATCCATTGATTAGATCTAGTAGATCTCTGATGGTATATTTAGGATTTTCTATGTATAGTATCATGTCATATGCAAACAATGACAGTTTTCCTTCTTTTTTACCAATTTGGATTCCTTTTATTTCTTTTCCTTCTCTGATTGTTGTGGCTAGGACTTCCAAATCTATGCTGAATAATAGTGATGAGAGTGGACATCCTTGTCTTGTTCCTGCTCTTAGAGGAAATGCTTTCAGTTTTTCACCATTGAGAATGATGTTTGCTGTGGGTTTGTCATATACGGCCTTTCTTATGTTGAGGTCGGTTCCCTCTATGCCCACTTTCTGGAGAGTTTTTATCATAAATGGGTGTTGAATTTTGTCAAAAATTTTATCTGCATCTACTGAGACGATCATATGTTTTTTATCCTTCAATTTGTTAATATGATGTATCACATTGAATGATTTACATATATTGAAGAATCCTTGCATCTGTGGGATAAATCCCACTTAATCATGGTGTATGATCCTTTTAATGTGTTGCTGGATTCTTTTTGTTACTATTTTGTTAAGGATTTCTGCATCTATATACATCAATGATATTGGTCTGTAATTTTCTTTTTTTGTAGTATCTTTCTTTGGTTTTGGTATCAGGGTGATGGTGGCCTCAGAGAATGAGTTTTGGAGTATTCTTTCCTCTGAAATTTTTGGAAGAGTTTGAGAAGGATGGGTTTTAGCTCTTCTCCAAATATTTGATAGAATTCACCTCTAAAGCCATCTGGTCCTGGACTTTTGTTTGTTGGAAGATTTTTAATCACAGAATCAATTTCATTACTTGTGACTGATTTGTTCATATTTTCTATTTCTTCCTGGTTCAGTCTTGGAAGATTATACCTTTATAAGAATTTGTCCATTTCTTCCTGGTTGTCCATTTTATTGGCATAGAGTTGCTTTTAGTAGTCTCTTATGATGTTTGTATTTCTGCAGGGTCCATTCTACCCTATCCTTTTTCATTTCTAATTTTATTGATTTGAGTCCTTTCCCTCTTTTCTTTGATGAGTCTGGCTAAAGTTCTATCAATTTTGTTTATCTTCTCAAAGAACCAGCTTTTAGTTTTATTGATCTTTGCTACTGTTTTCTTTGTTTCTATTTCACTTATTTCTGCTCTGTTCTTTATGATTTCTTTCCTTCTACTGACTTTGGCTTTTGTTTGTTCCTCGTTCTCTAGTTCCTTTAGGTGTAAGGTTAGGTTGTTTATTTGAGATTTTTCCTTGTTTCTTCAGGTAGGGTTGTATTGCTATAAACTTCCCTCTTAGAACTGCTTTTGCTTTTGCTGTACCCCGTAGTTTTTGCATCATCATGTTTTCATTTGTCATTTGTTTCTATGTATTTTTTTAAATTTCTTCTTTGATTTCTTCAGTGTTCTCTTGATTATTTATCATTGTATTTTTAGCCTCCATGTGTTTGTGGGTTTTCCATTTTTTTTTTCCCTCTACATATTTTTCCCTCTAATTTATTTCTAGTCTCATAGCATTGTGGTCAGAAAGATGCTCGATATGATTTAAATTTTCTTAAATTTACTGAGGCTCGATGTGAAGTCTCAGTAAAGACCCAAGATGTGATCTATCCTGGAGAATGTTCCATGTACACTTGAGAAGTGTAATCTGCTGTATTTATCTGGAATGTCCTATAAACATCAATTAAATCTATCTGTTCTATTGAGTCATTTAAAGCTTGTGTTTCCTTATTAATTTTCTCTCTGGATGATCTGTCCATTGGTGTACGTGAGGTGTTAAAGTCTCCCACTATTATTGTGTTACTATCGATTTCCTCTTTTATAGCTATTAGCATTTGCCTTATATATTGAGGAGCTCCTATGTTGGGTGCATGTATATTTATTATTGTTTATTATTGTTTATTATATTTATTATTGTTTATTATTGTTATATCTTCTTCTTCTTCTTCTTAGATTGCTCCCTTGATCATTATGTAGTGTCTTTCCTTGTCCCTTGTAACATTCTTTATTTTAAAGTTTATTTTATCTGATATGAGTATTGCTACTCCAGATTTATTTTTATTTCCATTTACATGGAATATCTTTTTCCATCCCCTCACTTTCAGTCTGTATGTGTCCCTAGGCCTGAAATGGGTCTCTTGTAGACAGTGTATATATGGGTCTTGTTTTTGTATCCATTCAGCCAGTCTGTGTCTTTTGGTGGGAGCATTTAATCCATTTATATTTAAGATAATTATCAATATGGATGTTCCTATTACCCTTTTCTTAATTGTTTTGGGTTTGTTTTTTTTTTTTTTTTTTGTAGGTCTTTTCATTCTTTTATGTTTCTTGCCTAGAGAAATTCCTTTAGCATTTGTTGTAAAGCTGATTTGGTGGTTATGAATTCTCTTAACTTTTGCTTGTCTGTAAAGGTTTCAATTACTCCATCAAATCTGAATGAGATCCTTGCTGGGTAGTGTAATCTTGGTTGTAGTTTTTTTTTTTTTTTCTGCCAAGATTGATTGATATATAAATATAAATATATATATATATATATACACACATATATATAATTTATATGTACAATCTACATACATACATATAAATAGTATATACATAAATAATGTATATGTGTATATATGTATTAGGAAGTCAATAATGTATTTGTTCACCAAAATAAAAAATTAGATATGACAATTTCTGTGATGAACTGTGTCTCAGTTTCTAAAGCTCACTATTGACTTGCCTAAGAACTTTTCAGTTCTAGTGTCAGGACAGGTTTTATTAAATGTGTGACTTTTGAACAGATCTGTTCTCAGCTATAAATCCTTTTCTTTCAAGCTCCTATTTAATTCTGATTTCTACCCACTTCTCTATAGCCCTAATGACAATTTCTAAGTTCAGGGCTTCAAAGCCCTCTTCTAACCTAGTACAATAGCTTCCTAAGTTGTCTCTCTGCTTTAGGTCTTTCGATCTCCAATGCATCCTACAAAGAGCTGTCAAAATTATCTTCCTTAAATCCAGATCTTCTCCTTAATTGACCTAAAATGGCCACTCGTTGTCTTAACTGGCCTGAAAGGTCCTTATTATCTGGACTTTCTTCCCTGTAAGCTATGCTGTAAGCATTCTTCACTACCTATCTTTGATGGATACCATCAATTTCAAATTTCATAAATAATTGCTTTGACCATGTTCTTCTAGTTTCCTACTTGCTCATTTGTCCTTTATAAACTTGCTTAAATGACATAAGTTCTGTGAAGACTGTCCAAGATGATCTTCTACCATGTGGCCCTAGATTCTTCTCTCCTTTGTATGCCTACTGTACCTTCTAATCAGATTCTGAGAGCAACCACTTAATTTGTTGTATGTCTCACTTATCTACTTAGAAAGATCTTCAGGAGTGTATCTTTGACACTCAGTGTAAGCAGTGTCTGCCATACACTAACTGTACAAAATTTTCTGTTTAATGAGTGCATGATTGTATGAATACATTAAAATATATTGCTGAATTTATGCTGAAGTGAAAATTTTAAAAAGGAGTGCCTCTATTCACTTCTCATGCATTGTTGTCATTTTCACAAGTTTCTAAATGCTTGTATTTTCTTTGCTTATTATAACTTGTTAATATAAGCTTGAAAATAGCTAGTTTAATCAGATAAATCTTTCTGATCGTGATAGTCTAGGCAAACAGAGCTTCAATAGAAAAATAATCAAGAGGTTGGGGAGGGATGAAGTGGGAGTTTGGGATCAGCAGATGCAAACTATTGTATATAGAATGGATAAACAACAAGGTCCTACTGTATAGCACAGAGAACTATATTCAGTATCCTGTGATAAACCAAGTGAAAAATAATGTATATATTTGTATAACTGAATTGCTTTGCTGTACAGAGAAACTAACACAACATTGTAAATCAACTATACTTTAATAAAATAAATTTTTAAAAAATAGAAAAATAAGCAAAAACTACATTTAGAAAAAGAAAAAAAAATAAAGACATAAGTGGTAATTTGCAAAGGAAGAATGAGTCAATTATTAATTGAAGAAACAGAGATGCTCTGAAAGAAAATGTATATGTTCAATAGTTCTTTATTGAATACTGACTATGGACCAGGAACTGTTCAGACTCTGGACTTCCAGGGTAAACAACAGCAAAGAAATCACAGCACAGAGCTTATCCACTAGGGAATATAAGTATAATACAATTTTATACTGCAATGATAGCTAATTTTTAGTTAAATTGCTATAATATTTGACTATTTTATTCAGATTAGAGACAAACTATATTCTAGGAGGAGGAAAAGTATGAAAGTGAAAGTGTGTGCATATGAATTATAGAGCTAACTGCCCCTAGAAGCATAGCACTTGGAGATATGATTGTCACTAACAGACAAAGCAGCTCACTTGAACAAATTGTGACTTGGGAATGAAAGTAAAAGGTGGGCTGAAGCAGATAGATCTTCTGTATTATTTCATTTAAAACATGGGTGCATTCTTTTGGTGATCATTTATAAACACCAAAAATTAAAAAAGTAAAAGAGCTACACAATATGTGTAACACATTTTGCTATTTACAAAATTGCTTTCAATGAGTTACTTATGATAAGATGGCATGCTTTTCTAAGAATAAAGTTATTAAAAGAAAAAAATGCTTTATTTGCTCAAAGATGATATGATCAATTATGTCACTACAATCTGCAATACTCCCTATATAAGCTACCACATGAGACAGTTCCATTCAATATACTGCCAGAATAAAGTGGAGTATTTTTTAACTTAGCAGTTTTCTTTTCTTTGATAGGGAAATACAATGAAACAACACATAACCCTTTATGACTGGGCTGCCAGGGAGCACAGAGTAAACTAAATATGTTGTGGCAGGCATATTTTCTTTTTCCTTTTCAATTTCTAATTTAAAAAAATCTAGTCCTATTTTATAGCTTTATTGTTTATGACTTTTTTTTTATTCTGCCTCAAACCCTTTTAGCAAAGAAGTGAATAAATAAAGTAGTAAGGTGTGCTACAAATATAAATGTGACAAGAACAAGTTTACAGATCCTAAGAGGATTTCATAGTTTAGAATGTGAGATGTAGGGGTCAATCTAAATATGAGTGTGAGAAAAGTGACTGTCAGCATGGACCTGTAGCAAACTCGTTATAACTGTAGACAGGCCAGAGATAGTTCAGAGTTCAATGCAATGCATGGTACTAGATAGGGATATTTTGTTCCAGTAAGAGTAGAGTGATATTAAGGAGAGAAGAAATTAAAATAAAGTAAAGGAAAAAAAAATAGCATTAATGAGACTGGGTTACTATTCCTCTGTTAGGTGATTAACAGAAAATGATGGTGCGTTTTCTATCAATCCTGAAGAAGAAAAAAAAGGAGGAGGAGAAGGGCGGGGGGAGGGGAAAAAGAAACATGAATGAGATTGGAAATACTAGTTGGACTTCTTACATCCTAACGCCAAACTGTCTTTTCTGTGATAAAAAGAAGGAGACATTAGAGTCAGAATAGCTTTCATTTTACACTCACTATAAGGAAAATCCTCTCACTTTGCAGATAAAGGCATCAAGGCCCACGCAGGAAAAATTGAGTTGCTGCTATTCTTCCTAAACTCTTCAAGTTATCTTGCTCAACAATTTCATCTCACTGCCCTCCTTCCTCTCTCCCTCCTTGCTGCCAAATAGAAGTTCACTTGACAAGTATATTTTAATTCCTACTGATAGGGACAGAGGAAAGGGACAAAGTAACTGATTAAATAGTTAATCCCGCTAGGGGATTGTAAGTAGAAGAAAAAGCATGGGGCACTTTTGTAAGTAATTAAGTACTCAAGAAAGAAGGTTTGCTTAACCGCAAAACCAAGCAGCTTGCTTAGCAACAAAACCAAGCAACAGAAGGACAAGACATGCCCCCAAACAATAAAACAGTGGTGACATGAGACCCACATCCTGCCCAGTGAGTTAATGACCCCTAGGACATGATCTCTGCACTCATAAAAAACAATAATTTATGGAAAGGTGACATTTCAAAGTGAAAGACACTCATTGTATTGAGACCTGAAATAACTTTTCCATAGTGCCATGACAGGCCTAGCTTGACAGTGTAGGGACAAGAAAACTCCCCTGTCCAACCTTCAGGAGGAGCTGATGATGGAAGCGTAACGTCTACTGAAGAATGAGGAAGAAGTGGTCTTCTCCCCTCCCCACTTTTCCTTTGATTATAAAACTGTAGCCCACTAAGTTCTTGGGGCACAGCACCCTCTTGCCTGCCCACCTGTAAGACTTACAAGCATCCTATGTTAATAAATTACTTATCTATCCCTTTACCTCTCGCTGAATTCTTTCTGTGCTGAGACATAAAGAACCAGACATCCTCAGAGCCCCCCTGCCAAAACGACACCTAGCAGCTTCATTACCAATCATTATGTGTTTTTGATTATGTTATTTCAGAATTTTTATGACACCACTTTACCATCTTTCCAAAATTATTATACATCTTAAATTCTGCTAGGGTAAAATGGGGTAAATGTGTTAAAATATATTAAGAAGTTTGAACATAAATTCAATAGCATAGTGAGAAATTAGAAGCCTGCTGAGTGAGACTAATGACCATATGTGTTTAATGCTTTTATTTTTTATCATGCCATATCATTGTGCCTTAATTTTAGAATTCTTTCCCATAGGAATGGGATTAACATTAATCTAGAGCTCACACTATATTAGCTACTGTTCTAAGTTTTTTTTCTTACTCTGCAAGACAGAAATATCTTCCCCACTTTAGAGATAAGAAAATTGAGGGACAAATAGGTGAAACAGCCAAGAGTTAAGAAAGGAGAAGAATGTGGATTTGTGTTTCCCCTACATCAAACAGATTCTCTTTCTGTCACAAATACAGCTAAAGCACCAATAATAATACATCAATAATACATATACTTTATCAAGACATTCGCATGAAGAAATGAAAATTGGTTCAAAATTTCTTATTCTCTGTTTTTTCAGAGATTTTAGCTTGCTACTCAGGTCAGTAACTCCCCCATAATTTAAATATTGTGTGCTGTATGGTGGGCTCATATTGTTATGAGAACTTTAATCTTTTGTCTTTCTGACATTTTATTTTCAACTTGTCAATTTTATTGTGCCATTAGCACTGGTATTCTGATTTTTTAATCATTTATTTTAAAAAGAACTCTTCATTTCTGGTGATCCAAAGGAGCATATCCAATAGGTAATTCAGTGGAAAATAAAACCCCAGACACGAACACTTTTCTGTCCTGGTAAGGAAAGATTTCCCAATAAATCAGATATACTGACTTTCTCTTTATTAATGCAAAATTATTGGCTGTAAGTTGAATTTTTTCCTGTTTGTGATATATTTGGAAATATCTCTGTACAAAAGACATAAGTCTAAGCTAGCTATCATTTTGTTTCTCATCACTGGTCCACCACATTGAAGATGCTTAGTACAAAATAGTCACCTGCAATAGCCATATGAAGGTGAGGGATAGGCAGCAAGTATGGAGGCAGAAGAATTGAATTCCAGTTCATCACTGTTTAGAGACTTGAAAACTAAAACCATAGAGATGAGTCAATGTCATCATTTTAGTGGTTTTAACTGAAAATATAAAATATACTGAGAAAGTTATTGGTCTGTGTTCAAGAACAGGGTCTACCAATTAGGGACTATATCATTTTAGAAAAATAATAATAAGCTGCAGCTTCCTCATCTGTAGAATGGGGGTATGTATACCCAGAATAGAATTGTGAGGTTTGTAGATTGTCATGAATTTGAATTCTCTAGCCATACTAGTAGTTACTGTAAAATATTGTTTATGTCACCAAACCATGGCTGTTGTAAATGCCTTTTATGCTTGCATGGGAAAGGATGTTACATATACAACAAGACTATTTTCTTTTTTGCGGTACGCGGGCCTCTCGCTGTTGTGGCCTCTCCCGTTGCGGAGCACAGGCTCCGGACGCGCAGGCTCAGCGGCCATGGCTCACGGGCCCAGCTGCTCCGCGGCATGTGGGATCTTCCCGGACCGGGGCACGAACCTGTGTTCCCTGCATCGGCAGGCGGACTCTCAACCACTGCGCCACCAGAGAAGCCCTACAACAAGACTTTTTAAATTCATATTCCACTAAGCTAGAAATAGAGAAATCGGAAAGCAGAGTTTTTATTTCCAAAGTGCTTTAAGATATAAGGGTTGACAAAGAAAGTCATTATCTTAAAAGACTATAAAGAACAACATAAATAATTTAGCTTAGCTCTTTCCTTTTTCAAGTACTAAAAGCTCCTGTTTATGAGCAGTTTTCTACTAAATATACATCAGTCACGCCTAGGGACTGAAGGAATTTCCCTGTGAGCCCCTACTTAGTTGCTCCTTGTTTAGTGCAAATTATTGTATAACTTTTAAATCAGAAAACTGCATCCATGAAAGTAAATTTTTAAAATTTCAAATTTGATTCTAGCTGAATGATCTAACTACTGAAAGTGTGTTAGGTTAGACTCTGGAGTGTCTGATATTCTAGAAATGTATCACTCAGCAAAGGAATAATGATTCATTACTCAACTCAGAAAATTCTGAATCAGTTTTTACTATCACTAGGGAATTTTTCATCATATTTCTTACTGCTAATTTCATAACAGTCATAGATGATATATTTTAAGTAAAGTTCTAAATAATGGCAATAGCAAAATGTTTTATCTCTTATATACTACCCATAAAGTTCACTATTTTTTATAATAACTTTTGCCTCATTTAACTGAATTCTCACAACTCTGTGATGCAGATTTTATCTAGTTTACTGATAAGGGGGAAAAAGGAATGAGATATTAAGTAAATACATCAATCAAAATATCAGCTCTTAACCAGAGGATCCAGGATATGGGGCCAAAACATGTACACATGCTACTGTGTAGCACTGACATCTTCATACACATATAACAATTTGAATTTTCCCTGTTCCAATTCCCTTTATCTACCATCATCAATGGGCTTTCAAATTAATCCAATTGTTTTAAATTAATTCAATAAAATTTTCTGGATTTAAATTTTACCTATTGCAAAGGGAGGTTCCCTTATGAAAGCAGCTTTTTTGCCCCTTTTTCTATTTATCCATTTCTGTTCCCCTCTAATCTTAAAAACTAATTATAGGAATGAGATCTCTAAGCAATTTTACCTAACTCCTGACATATGCTCTCCTGAATGCACACCATGCCTTGCCTAAACTGTTGATTCTTTTCTCAGATAAAAAGAAGTAAGAATGAAAGAGTTAAAAAAAAAAAATGACCAGCTCTCTACCCCTACCAGCCCCCTTAGTAATCCTGTGGGCATATCACACAGCAAAGATAACATCTGAAGAGAGAGTCAGCCAATCTGCACACAATGGTGAAGGATGCAGAACTCACCCTCCTGCTTCAGTGATTCACAGAGATTCTTCTCCCCAACCCCTATTTTTCCCTTTAAAAACTGTCATAGCTGAGCTGAATCCTGGGAGTTGGTCTCAAAACACAAGTCCACCTTCTCCCCAGATTGCTGGCTTTTCTGATTAAAGCAGCTTTCTTTCCACTGACACTTGTCTCTCAAATCATTGTTTTTTTTGTGGCAAGCAGATGAGCCTGAGTTTGGTAATACTTAGACATCCCTGTATTAAAGATTATACATTTTTTTTTTTTTTTTTGTGGTACGCGGGCCTCTCACTGTTGTGGCCTCTCCCGTTGCGGAGCACAGGCTCTGGACGCGCAGGCTCAGCGGCCACGGCTCACGGGCCCAGCTGCTCCGCCGCATGTGGGATCTTCCCGGACCGGGGCGCGAACCTGTGTCCCCTGCATCGGCAGGCGGACTCCCAACCACTGCGCCACCAGGGAAGCCCAAGATTATACATTTTTAAGTTAAATCATTAATTTTACTTTTTTCCTATACAGTAAACAAGATGCCTTAAAGAAGGACATGGCATCTGAATCTCTTTTATTTGCATTAAAAATAAAATTACAGTCTGGTAATATTTTAGTACCTTAAGATGTGAGCCATTGTGGCCCATGTAGAAGTTCCTACTCTTGCACAATCCAACGGGGTGGTGAGAAAAGCTCTCAGGGAAGCATGTGGTTTGGGAAAGAATTTGCCCTGAAAAAAATGACAGACATTGAAACTTGCTCGAATCTGATAACTTCAAGCCCCTGTCTGAATGCATGGACCTTATTAGGCCTAAGAAAACTGGCTAGAGGTCTGTCCACCTAATATCATGATCATCTTTCTTCTCCTACCTGAGAGACATCCACTGACCTCATGTGATATTCCTATAGGACCTTCCCCCGAACAAACTCAATGCTGAATTTTTTAGGGTCTTGTGCTCAGTAGACAGTCTTTTAATTCCCCTGAAGGAGTGAGCTTATAAAGATTTCAAGTGCTAAATGACTTTTTAAGCCTTTGCAAGGAAGCAATAATAATGGAATTCCAGATAAGACTAAGTGGAGAGAAGCCAGCATTGTTGCTAAAAGGACACTGAGAATGGCTTCTTCTATTTCTCTGCAATTCCACCTTGGACACAGTGACTCTGGCAGTGCATTCACGCAATCAGGCAAGACCAAGGATACAGAAGCAATTGCATCTAATGTTTTTACTAAGGTAGCCATAGATCTTTAATAGGTAAGTAATTCTCAATAGTCTTATCTATAATATGAGGAAAACAAGCATGATGTTGTTACTATAGAATGTGACATCATCATGACTGCACCTAGAATGTAGTAGCCATTAGATACTGTTTGTGAATACTAAATTAAACTTGAAAGCTAGGTCTTCTGGGAGATGTTCTAAGGCCACTTCATTTAAATATTTCCATTCACAGGCTAAAAATTCTCACTGTGTCCATGTAACATTATAATTGGAATCAAATACAATTTTGTTGTTGCTGTTTAAAATATAATTAAATGTATCAATTTTTAACCCACTTCATTCCTGAACAGATGCACAGTGACTAAAAAGTATGTGTCTGTATTATTGCTGAAATAACAAATTGCCACCAACTCAGTGGCTTAAAACATTATAACTTTATTTTCTTAGAATTCTGAAGATCAGAAATTCAAAATCAGTTTTACTGGAATTAAATCAAGGTGCTAGCAGAGCCATGCTCCCTCTAAAAGCTCTAGGGGAGAATCTAGTTCCTTTCCTTTTCTAGATTCTAGAGCTGCATCCCTCTTCAAAGCCAGCACTATAACATCAAATTTTTGCTCCCATAATCACTTGGTCTTCTCCCTCCTATCTCTGACTTTGACCCTCCTGTGTCTAATTTATAAGGACCCTTGTGATTATAAATTTGGGCTTGCATGAATAATACAGCATAATATCCCCATCTTAAGATCCTACATCTGTAAAATCATCTTTTCTGTATCAGGTAACAAATTCACAGGTTCCAGGGATCAGAACTTGGGCACCTTTTATGTATGTGTGTGTGTGTGTGTGTATGTGTGTGTGTGTGTGTGTGTGTGCATGCATGCACACATGTGAAGGAGACCTCATTAGTCTACCATAGCATACAATATGATTAAAAAAGATGGGTTAATATAGGAGGAATATATTTGAGGAATACAGAATTTTTAACCCTGGTGTAATGCTTTTTTTTTAATGTTTTTCTGTTTCTGTTTTGTTTTGAGATAATTTTGGACTCAGAGATTTACAAATCCTAGATAGCTATTATCCAGTTTCCTTTTATGTTAATATCTTACATAATCATGGGAAATTTATCTAGGCTATGAAATTAACTTTGGTACAATACTATTAACTAAACTATAACTTTTATTTGGATTTCATGACTTTTTCCACTATTGTCCTTTTTCTGTTCCAGAATCCTATCCAGGATCCGACAGTGAATTTAGTTTTCATGTCTCCTTAATCTCTCTAATCTGTGACACTTACCAGTCTTCTCTTGTCTTTCGTGATCTTGACTTTTTTGAAGAATCCATTACCTTCACATCTTGGTTGATTACAAAAACCACATAAAGGACTTCCCTGGTGGAGCAGTGGTTAAGAATCCATCTGCCAATGCAGGGGGCATGGGTTTGATCCCTGATCCAGGAATATCCCACATGCTGCAGAGCAACTAAGCCCATTTGCCACAACTACTGAGCCTGCACTCTGGAGCCTGCGAACCACAACTACTGAGCCCATGTGCCACAACTACTGAAGCCTGTGCGCCTAGAGCCTGAGCTCCGCAACAAGAGAAGCCACTGCAATGAGAAACCCGCGCACTGCAATGAAGATCCAATGCAGCCAAAAATAAATCAATAAATCAATCAATTTTAAAAAACACATAAAGTTCAAATTTTGTATTGTGTAGTTTTACAGGATTTAGATAAATGAATAGAATTAAGTGTCCACTAATATCTTTCCATACTGAATATTTCTGTCACCCTAATCTTTCCCCCAAGCTGTCGCCTGCAGATAATCCCTGCCCTCCCAACCCCTGGCAACCACTGACTTGCTTGCTTCCCTCTAGTTTTGCTTTATTGTATAGAATCAAACAATATGTATCTTTTGGGGTTTGTCATCTTTCATTTCACACACACACAAAAAAACATTTAACAGCAAACCAAGTTACTACATAAATCAATAGTTCTTCTGTCCCTTTTAATAGGAGTAGCATTTTAATGTATGGCCGTTTATGCATTGGTGGGTTGAAAGATTGTTTATGCATTGGTGGGTTGAAAGATATCTGAATTGCTTTCAGTTTTTGGCATAATTAATAAAGCTGCCAAAAACATTCATGTATAGATTTTATGTGAACACAATATTTCATTTCTCTTGGTTAGAAATCTAGAAGAGAGATTTCTGGGTTGTATGGTAGGAATATGTTTAACTTTATTAAAAAAAAAACAGGTAAAATTTTTTTAAGATATGGCTATACTATTTTACATTTTTACTAGCAATGAATGAATTGCTAGTATTCATTCAATGAATGAATGTTCCCCAAACAAAGGTTTTTAATTGAAATAAAGTTCAATGTATCAAGTTTTTCTTTTACAGATCATACTTTTGGTGTTGTGTATGACAACTGTTTGGTTAATCCAAAGTCACACAGTTTTTTCTCCTATGTTTTCTTCTAGAAAATATTAGAGTTTTAGGTTTTACCTTTAGGTCATGAACCACTTTGAATTAGTTTTTGTATTAGATGTAAGCTAAAAATTGAGGACTGTTTTCTTAAAAGATGAACAACTCAATTAGGATATAATACACATACCATATAATTTCCCCACTTGGTATACAAATGAATGTCTTTTAATAGAGTTATGCAGCCATCACTTCAATCAATTTTTGAACATTTTCATAAATCATACAAAGAAACCTCACATTTTGTAGCTGTCACTACCTAACCATCCACCCCTGTTGTCTCAATATATGTGCATATACAATCATGAATTTTTTGTTTTGAGAATTGACACTGTATCATCTTATAATGCCCTTCTTTATCCCAAATAAGATCCTTATTCTGAAGTCTACTCTATCTGATATAAATATACTACTTAAGCTTTCTTCTGGTTAATGTTTGCATGATTATAATCAAGTCTTACCTTCTAATGCAATCTATCAATACCTGTCTTTAAATTGGTGAATCTTGTTTTCTTTTCTGTTGATGTATCACCTATGCCTCTTTTAAACATTTCTTTTATGTATTGTCCTAGGATATGCATCTTACAATAATCTAAGTCCACCTTCAAATAATATTATGCCACTTCACCTGTAGTAGAAAAACTTTACAACAGCTTATTCTATCTTTATTCTTCCATCATTTGTGTTATCATTGTCACACCTTTTAATATTAAACATGCTACAAACACATAGGACTTAGGTACTCTTTTGCTTTCCATAGTCAGCTGTATTTAGAACAATTAAATGTAAGGGAAAAAAAGTAAATTTAATTTCATCTTCCATTATTTCATTTCTAGCACTATTCATTTCCTGCTATCAACCCAAGTTTCAACCTGATGCCATTCTTTCTTCCTGAATAATTTTCTTTAACTTTTCTTTTAGGTGTGTTGACAATGAATTCTCTCAATGTTTGGTTTTCTGAGAAAGTTTTTATTTCTTTTTTCATTTTTGAAAAATTTCCCCCCACCCCAGGTTTTGAGAATTGAATTGACAGTTTTTTGGTGGAGTCATTTATTTCAGCAGTACAGGGCTTGACACATGGTAAAAAAATGTGTTTGTTGAAGAGATCAATAAAAATATTCAAGTTTAACAGATTATTTATATATTATTTTTTAGAGTATATTTCATATTCAATAATATTCATCTCTTACCACTGGCCATTTCCACTGGAGATTTTTCTCCACTTAAACTTTGCTTTTCTGCTACACAACTAACCAAGACTATGTCTGCAATACACCAAAACATCTGGCTCATTCAAATAATTGAATGAATAGAAACCATAGTTATACAAATGAACAAAAATATCAATTAGAAAAATCAGTCCAATTGTCTCTCACCATAAAGATGATACAAACAGTTGATTGGCTGATTTTTTCCACTATTCAATGCTTTGCTTTAGCATTATAGTGACACAACTTGCAAGTGAATGCCTCGAGTTCTTGAGTTACAGCCAAACATCAATATCTCAGGGAGAATAATTTAGGAAAGAAACACATTCACTAAAAATACATGGTGCAGACCACAAGGAAAGATGGCCAACTCTCCCACCTAGAGATTATGTAACTTTTTTTCCTGAAAAAAAAAAGGAAAAATGTATATGATTTATCCATAGGAAAGAAGTTCCAAGACCAAACAGATATGAAAGAAGAAGTTGAGGCCACTGGGCCAATAATCTAGATAAAATTCTTTAATGCCATCTATACATATTTGAATTATGCATTTATTTATATAAAAACAACACTTTCAAATGCCTATTCTATAGACACTCAATAACTTCTAGGCACCTATAAATCTTGCCACCTTTTCCCAGAAATACCTGCTCTGTTTCTCAGTAAGTTATGTCCTTCTTTGGGTAAAGATATATTTATTTTTCACCCCCATATTGCCAATAATTAGCAAAGTGCCTGGTACTTGGTGACTACAATTCAGCTTTGGTGATGAAGGAAATGGAAAATCATAAATTATCCAAATTATAGTCAAACATGGTTGGAAAAGATGTTGGTTAACAGGCAGCTTAGAAGAGCAGCTATGTTTTCCACTTCTAGTTGGATTTTTTAGGAAACAGAGAAATCTCCAATTTTAAATTGTCAAATGCTTGTGTTAACTGAGGATATTAGAATGTAAATATTTCAATTATTTTGCAAATACTGGTGTAGACTAAACAAGTTAATTTGAGGTGTAGAGCATTGCAGCCTGTGTGCCAAGTCAATCACTCAATATATATGTAGATACGCAAAGAAAATAAGTGTGCACTAAATTAGAACTCATCATGCACATAGATGAAAAATCTTGACGATAGACAGCAACACCAAGACTCAGGAATAAATGTTAAGAACTTCCTCTATGGAAGAACCAAAACCAAATTAAGGATTAAAACTGTTTAAAAATAAGCTGTGGAATTTTAATTAAAATTTTGTTTTCTATGCAACCACTCTTTCCTGAAATGTGAGGAAGAATGCCAAAATTGTGACTTGGCTAACGAGCATTGAAAACATAGTTAGAGAAACAACGGGCTGCAGATGTCCATGTCTTTACACGCACTAACTAAGATGTAGAGACTTGGTCATCCTCAGTCTACTCATTTATTCATCTAAATTCTGTCTTATTTCAGAATTAATTTAAAGAATCGGACTCTACAATGTATAGCACACCATAAGGCAACACAGAGTACTGGCTCAGAACATTAGTTTTGGAGCTAGAGTGACTAAAATTATATCCCATCTCTGCTTTTGTTTAGTTCTGTAATCTTTTTTTTTTTTTTTACATCTTTATTGGAGTATAATTGCTTTACAATGGTGTGTCAGTTTCTGCTTTATAACAAAGTGAATCAGTTATACATATACATATGTTCCCATATCTCTTCCCTCTTGCATCTCCCTCCCTCTCACCCTCCCTATCCCACCCCTCTAGGTGGTCACGAGCTGATCTCCCTGTGCTATGTGGCTAATTCCCACTAGCTATCTATTTTACGTTTCGTAGTGTATATATGTCCATGCCACTCTCTCACTTTTTCACAGTTGTGTAATCTTTAACAAGTTACTTAGTTCTCTTGTCTTTAGGACCATGGGAATTAGCTTAGTATTTTATCTTCCGAAAAGGTTTGTTGCGAGGATTAGATGACAGAAGCTGTCTCATAAAAGCATCAGGCACATAGTGCTCTGTAGGTGTATATGTGTATTTTTGTAATTATTACAAGGCTATGTAAGATACAGGATAGTCAAAGAGCTAAAGAAACTGCAAAAGACAAGAATAGTGACATTAAAAATGAGTTTAAAAATATATACCCACAGTCTTTCTATATGTAAGTCACAGTTTTGATTCTAATCTTTCCAGAACTCAACCTAAAAATCTGGTAAGTTACACTTTTCATTGGGATCATAAAATTAAACAGAAATTAACTATTCAGTGGATAAATAACTGTTCTTGATGGTGAAGCAGGCTATTTATTCCAAGGTTGCTGACAAAGAGGAATGCTCCACTTTCATGAAGACATCTTTAGGGACATCCTTACAATAGACACAGAGGCTGGCTTCACAGAGATGCTTTTAGAATAAGGTTTTGGGACTCTGATTTAAACTTCATTCAAGCAAAGCCCATTTGTGGAGGACTATGATACTTAAACTCCACTCTCTGCTTTTTCTGTATGACTTGGGCAATTAAAGGGAAACAAAGGCTAACGCACTGTGATTATCCTGAAATGGTGATTTTACAGTGGGATTTTCAGGCAAAGAACCTCACTGTTTCATTAGAATTAAACTGTTAGTGGAATACTGTAATTTTTTTTCTTGTGAGTCATGTTACCTAGAGGGCTTTAAATTCCTGGAGTTTTTGCTACCAGATATACTGATAAGCACCCTCAGACACCAAAGTTTTCACTAAAATAAGCTAAATAGAAATCTCTTGTTTCCCTAAGGGTGCCAAAACATTAAATAAATATGACTTGAACTCTCAACATTTCCTCTGAGATAAACTGGGTAGAAACCTCTTTACTCAACTATATTCCCTGTGGATATCAAACAGCAATAGAATGACTAAGACTTTGTAAATCTAAATTGAATAGCTTAGTTGCGTGTTTGAAAACACCCAAAATACTGTTTTGAAAAAATAAATTTTTTATGAACTTCTCCAAAATACATTTGATGAGTAAGAACTTTAGAGATTAAAAATAGCTAAGACTAAATCTTTACCTTCAAAGAACTTGCAGAGTAATAATAATTCAACTCTCTTCTTGCTCAACTTTTCCTGGATTCATCTAGCAGTGAGCAGCGTGAAAGTCTGAATACACATACAATTTGTTGATCATTTTCATATCCCTGGTAAAACATTTTTAAGGATAAGGATAGTAAAATGATGTACATCGGATTCACTGATTTGTGTAAATTAGTAGGAGAAAACCTCTGGCCAGAGGGGACTCCTGGCTTTCATTAATCTGATCCTTAAAATGATAAGACACTGGTGCCTCTTTTTACCTTCCTCCTGTGAGATGACCTGCTGTTGCTGGACAGTTCTAAGTAGCATCTAAAGAATGAAGGATACAATATTTAGAAATATCTTGGTATCATTTAAATATACAATGGATGCTTAAAAGAGCAACCATAATAGTACTCAGTAACACTCAGAACATGGTTTCGTCCAAATATAATTTAAATATATATATTTATATGTTACCCAATGGTCCAGTGGGATAGATCCCTTTTTTATCTGGTTTTAAATTTCTTCTTGATTGCCTTGATCTGTCTAATAAGTTTCAAGTAATTGTGACCTTCACCATATCCCCAAACTGAATGGATTTGGCAATACATAAATAAAATTTTGATTTTTCTCTTCAAAAAATATATGCTTTCATGGCAGGGTGAGGGTGGGATAAAAATAGAAAAATACATTTTTTCCTACATCTTTTCCTGTTTCTTCTCCTACCATAATTGTGGCTCTGTTTTGCATAACCTATTACTTCCTATGTATTTCTTTTTTTTTTTCACTTTATCTCATTTCTTACCTGATCTTTTTTCCCTTCTTTTTACTTCTATCTTGTATTTTCTTTCTCCAATCAATTTTCTCTACTTCATGTATCTACTCACTTTCTCCTTTAACTGGCTCTTTGTGGGATTATACTAGTTTAGTTTATTTCTTGTGTTATGTCTTAAAATGTCCACTCCAAATAATTTTATATTTCTTCCACTCAATTCAAAAGCTGGGAAATTTAAGCCTTATTATTTTGTTCTAATTTTCTCAACAACTTAAAACATTCTGCTGTTAAGCTAAAATTCCAGATGTTTTGACTAGAGTCCTGAGCTTTCAATTATCTGATGGTGCAATGTGGAGAAAGTCCTTGAACTCTCTGGGCCTTAGTTTCTCCATCAGCAATGGGAGTGTCCTGGTGATCTGTAAGATCTTGACAGTTCTAAAACACCATGCATCTATTTAAAATTTGCAACTACTTTGTTCCTTTGAATCTTAGGCTTGGGAGAGGAAAACATATGATGTTTTTTCTCACCATTCCAGGTAGAGTGTGGTAATTCTACCCATGATTCAGACTAGACCTACCCAAAATATGGTTAATGGTTTCTCCCAAAAAAAAATTGATTCTTTTCTTTCCTCAGCACTAAAGTTGACCTGGCAAGCTATATGTCTCTGAAGGACTGACTAGGAGATTTTTTGTTTTAATTAAAACATCTTTTTAAGCAAATTCAGGAACTCTAATCTTTTATCCAGATTAACTTGCCCAAAGCACACTACTGCCCCACAAACACTGCATTTTTTATAATAAATTATGTTCTGACTGTTAGCCTGTAGAAACATTCTCATTTACTTTACAACTGTTGCTGATTAATTAAGGGAATACTCTGTCTTTGCTTGTGTCCTCCTACAAATTTATTAAAATAGTGATTAACACCTATGTGATGAATTTGAATGAACTAGCATAAAACAATTAATCTTATAGGCTTGTGCCTCGCTCTGTGATTCATACATTCCTGAGCATTATGTGAATCAAATATACCCCTGTCACAGTTAGTTACCTGAGACTGAGTTTTTGGGTGGACACCTCTGTGAACACCCTGTATGTATGTCTTGGTAGAAGTTTATTGCCATTTTATTATCTATGTCACAGAACCCTTGTGTGTATCACAGAGTCTAAGAGTGGAGTCTGCACAGAAATAAAATACTATAAAATTCAGACCAAAGAGAATAATTATGACTTGCATACTTAGAACCCATAGTGTGTCTGTTACTGTATGAAGAATACTTTCTGTTACTGTATAAAGGGCTGCAGAATGGCCTTTGCAATAACACCATCTACAGACACTGTTAAGACATCAATCACATCACTTTCGAATAACGATTGTTAAATAGCATGGGAAATTAATGTCAACAAGTTTAAGAAATTAATACATTTCATTTACTGACCTTTCTTCTTCATAAGTTAATTTCCTCTGTAACTAATATTGATAGTTATTCTAACGTATTTCAATGATTATATTTTACTTGCTTCACTTCTTTCTACATATAAATATACACGTGATATATATGTGACTGTATTTCCATACACTTATACGCAAGCACAATAAATCCTCTGGGTACCCTAATCCAACACTCCTTGCTTGAAAAAAAAGTTAGTAGATTAACAAGTCAAATGTACATAAAGCCTGGGAAAGAGTGTATTGTTTCTATTTTTCTTATGTATTTATAAAAAAATAATCATGTTTCTTTGATCATTCCATAGGAAATTTGAAAGTTTTTTCTTGCACATAAATGGTAGCTGGCTAAACAATGTCAACTTAACCAAAATGTATTTCTACATTTAATTGTCTTTAGTCTGTAAGGTTGACATGTGTTTTATTTAAGACCAACACATAAATGAAACAATAAATATATGTGAGCAGAGAGAAGAAAAAGATATTTGCAACCCCACACCCCATAAATATCTGAATAATATATTGAGTATTATTAGTAAAAATAAAATATTTATTAAGATATTGAAAATTGCCCCAAAGTAATTGGGATGGGATTTGGATTGGGTTAATCAAAGTAATGGAAGGTTATAATGAATGATATGGCTATTTTGCATACTAAGCCCTTCATTATCTTTTGTATATGTAAAGATGTGATAAGTGGTGTAGAGTTCAAAATGTATGCTTTTCTTTTGCAAGAAAATCCTTCTGGCAGAGCCATTGCTTGCACTGCTTACATTATAGCTTTCATAAAATCTTTTTTGACAACTAATTAAATGAGAATATAGCATATGTGTCAGATTGAGTTGGAGCAGAAGAGAATGTCACTATACCTTCAAAGGGTGACAGAATCCTTTTTTATTTTTTCCTGTTAGATTTGTGAGTCATTTTCATGATTGATTTTTACATAACCTATTAGGTTCTGATTTAGTTGTCAATTTGGTAAGAACATTTTGTTTAACACAACCTGAGTTTATATAAATCAGGTTAGCTACGTGGGACATTTATTTATCCACTCACTGATTTGTTTATTCATCCATTAACTTACTCACTCACTGACTTGCCCAATCAGAGAAAATGCTTTGAAATTGAATATGTGGAAAGACTGGATGAGACATTAAAGATGGATCTGAGTGGTCTCTGCCCTCAATTGGTTCACATTTCATAAGTGAGATGCACACATTTACTAAGGAGCTCAATGAAATGTCAAGGATTCCATGTTAAAAATTCACACTAGTTATCCTGATTCCTCAAAAAAGGGAAATCCTTCCTAAGGAAATTATCCTAAAAGAAATTCCATGAAGGAGGTTGTTGTTGATGTGAAATCTTGAAATAGGAGTTGTTGTTTAAAAGTAGAGCAAGACAGTCAAAGGTGTCCCTTGCAGGAGCAGAATGAATAATGGGATTCCGGCTGACAACATTCTCAGGTTTCTAAAAGTTGTAAATTGTTCCAATCCATGGTTTACTGTCTCAAAGCAGTGTTTCTAAAATGGAGGGAGGGAACTTGGCCCTTCCCCCAGGGGACATTTGCAATCTCTGGAGACATTTTTGATTGTTACAACTGGGGTTGAGTGCAGGGTTGCTACTGGCAGCTAGTGAGTAGAGGCCACAGATGCTGCTAAGCAACCTACAATGAATGGGATAGACCTCTTTCCCAGAACAAAGGGTGATCTGGTAAAAATGGTAAGTGTGCCAAGGCTCAGAAATCCTGATTTACAGCCAAAATGTAAGGAAATAGAACTGGTGCAAAAGGAAAGGCATGGTTGAAAATGTTCCACAGAGCAGGAGATAACAGACAGCCTTATAGACTGTGCTAAACAATTTGAAATTTATAGGCAAAGGTGGACACCAGAAGGTTTGCACACAATCTCTCTCTCTGTCCCTGTGTGTGTGTGTGTGTGTGTGTGTGTGTGTATATGTATATATTTATTTTTTAGAAACATCAGTCTGATCTGTAACAGCAGCTTTGAGGGAAAAAGACTGAGGCTGGACAGGGAGAACAATCAGTATTAGGTAAATTCTTAAGTGAATTCAGGTTTGAATAGACTGTGTGACTTTAGGAATATTATTTATTCAAATTGGGTTTCAGTTTTCTCATTTACAAAATGAGAGTTTCGAACTGGATAATCTATGACCCTATAAGTATTAAAATTCTCTAAAAACTTGTTTACGGAAAAAATATAATGTCGTGAGGACTTGTTCTTTCTTTGTATGCTTATATTAACGTAAGTTCCATCTGTGCGTGCATGTGTGCACATGCGCGTACACTCATGTGTATGTACCTCTCAACCTCCCTGATTTTAAAACCAGATTTACCAGGTTAAAAACAGATTAAATATCCAGTATACTTAGGTGGATCGGTAAAGACTGGTGAGCTGGTGAGCCCTGATACATGCTTCTTGTGTATCCTTCTCTAAACCATACATGAATATAATTCTCATTGTCTTGTCTGAAATCAAGATAATAAACTAAATAATAATTATATTTATTATTATATAATAATAACCTAGAAAGTGCATTTTTGTCATGCTAAGACAATTGTCTAGTACATATAAAATCTCGAAGAATTGTTGTGATTTTTTAAAAAAAATTTTTATTGGGGTATATTTGTTTTACAATGTTGTATTAGTTTCTACAATACAGTGAAGTGAAGTTCTCTGTGCTGTACAGCAGGTTCTTATTAGTTATCTATTTTATACATATTAGTGTATATATGTCAATTCCAATCTCCCAATTCATCACACCATGACCACTCACCCACTTTTCCTCCTTTTTGTCCATACGTTTATTCTCTACATCTGTGTCTCTATTTCTGCCTTGCTAACTGGTTCTTCTGTAACATTTTTCTAGATTCCACATATATGTGTTAATATACTATATTTGTTTTACTCTTTCTAGCTTACTTCACTCTGTATGACAGACTCTAGGTCCATCCACCTCTCTACAAATGACCCAATTTCATTCCCGATTTTTACCAGTGGTGTGAGTAATATTCCATTGCATATATGTACCTGTTGTGATGTTTCTAAACTCTCATGACATATGATGTGAGAATTTCATCACACCACTGGTAAATATCAGATGCTGCTTGTCACTAAAAGAAGTCATCCTATTGTCTGTTGGAAAGAACTTTATTAATTTTAACTTTATTTTATTTTTTTGAGGTATGCAGGCCTCTCACTGTTGTGGCCTCTCCCATTGCAGAGCACAGGCTCCGGATGCGCAAGCTCAGTGACCATGGCTCACGGGCCCAGCCGCTCAGCAGCATGTGGGATCTTCCCGGACCGGGGCACGAACCCATGTCCCCTGCATCAGCAGGCGGACTCTCAACCACTGCGCCACCATGGAAGCCCTACTTGACTTTTAAGACATTGCAAAAGGCTTACCATTAGAGAATTGTGCCTGTAGCACATTACCAGAAGGAAAACATAATAAGCAAAATGAGTTTGTGTGAAGCAGTATGGAGTCAGGGTCTGGAAAGAACAGCAAGGACTTCAACATCCTGCACAGCTTTCAAGATAGCATTTCAAACACTCATTGTTTAACAAAAGCAGCATGAGACTAAATCTCCTATGGTTTCATATGTGTGAGGGAGTCATCAGATTACTAGGCTAGGTAACTTGATTGTAAGAAAAGACATAAAACTCTGCCAACAATACCAGGTGCAAGGAGAAAAACATGACTGAATAAACATTTATATCACAATGGAGGAATCAGAAGGACCAAATAATATTGTAATTTATCAAGAAGTCAATATTAAAAATATAACATTGCCAAAACACAAAGCGAAGAATGTCAGAGGAAATGATTTTGCTTTAAAAGTAAAGAGAAGAATGAGAAGGAAGGCAAGTTCCCAAAAAGTAAGGCTCCAGATACCTTACATTTTCCATCTGCAAGTGCCTGTGTTGATATCATAAAATTCATGTAACTTTGTTGTCATTTTCTCTAACCAACCTGGGGAATGTTGATTTTAATGTATGGCTTTGAAAGTGGAAATGAAACACTAAGTTTTGTGGAAATACAAGAGGAGTTTCAGTTACACTCAGGATGAACAAAGATGACAGCTGTGGCCTTGAAGCAATTTTTGAAATTCTACAAACTCCATCTAATATATTCTTTGGTTAACCCCTAAACATATCTACTTAGTGGCAAGTTAGTGTAACAAGGTAGCAAAGGGGAAATCTTCCAAAGATAATGGAGCTTAGTGACAGGTAAATCTAGTGAAAGAAAAGCCAGTGAAAATGAGTGAAAGACTCATCCACAACTGATGAAGAGATAGATAGATTGTAGGAACCCAGAGAGAGATAAATTAAATGCAGAACCCAGCAGCGGGAAGAAGTTCTTGATACTGAGCACATTTACTTTTCTAATCTCAAATGGCTTTATTTCTCAGTTTTCTCGGGGAAGATAACAGGTAACTTAAGCTTGAAAGTACAGTGAATGGAAATGGACCTTGCTGCCTGGGAAACAGGGATGAGGAGAGGAGATTATTCTCCCAGTATTATCTTTCTCAAAATGACATTAAAGCATCAAAGGAAAACAGACTTGCCTTGATAGTACTACTCAGTGAATCAGTGTTTATTTACACCCATGGATTCACTTCTTTATAAGCATAAGAACTAAATTAATATAGGACAGAAATATAAGACCCCACATCATGTGTAGCTAGTAATATAAAATATACATAAAAATATACCAACATTTGATATGAAAGGAATATGAACGATAAATTTGATATGAACTGATGAAGAATTTGTGTCATTATTCCTAAAAATAGTTACTTTTTTGATATTATCTATACTCTACATAGATATCACTCTCATTAGGCAATATATTTTAATTTTTATAACAAAGCACAGAGTGAATCCTGGTCTGGACAAGATGAAATGGACTCATCTCCCCCTTCTCCTCCCAGCTAAGCTAAGCTAGTGATGGATATAAGGAAACCAAAATAAAAATGCAATACCATATACAATTCCTCCAAAGAAAATGATATACATAGGTATACATTTAAAAACACATATACAGAAACTGTATACTGAACATCATTAAAGGCTGAAAAAAAAAAAAAAGAAACCAAAGAAGAGCTAAATAAGTGGAAACGTTGTGTTCATGGATTGCAAGTCTCAACATTAAAAAGATGTCAATTCTCCTCAAACTGAATTATAGGGTTAAAGCTATTGCAAGTATTTTTTAAACTATTATTAAGAAAATATGTTGAATTTTGCCAAACATTTTTGTGCATCTAATGAGTTGATCACCTGGTTTTTATCCTTCATTCTATTAATATGATGTATCACATTAATTTATTTTCATATGTTGAAATATAGTTGTGTCCCAGTGATAAATTCCACATGAATTTGGATATGATCCTTAAAATGTATCATTGAATTCAGTTTGCTAATATTTTGTTGAGGATTTTTGCATCCATATTCATCAGGGACATTGGTCTGTAGCTTTTCTTTGTGGTGCATTGTCAGGCTTTTAAATCAATGTAATGCTGGCTTCATAAAATGAGTTTGGAATTGTTCTTTCCTTTCCAATTCTTTGGAAGAGTTTGAGAAACTTGGAATTAATTTTTCTTTAAATGTTTGGTAGAATTCACCAGTAAAACTACCTGGTCCTAGGCTTCTCTTTGATGGGAGGTTTTGGATTACAGATTCAATTTCCATACTAGTTATAGTTCTGTTTAGATTTTCTATGTTTTCATGATTTGGTCTTTGTAGGTTGTATGTTTCTAGGAATTTACCCATTTCTTCTAGGTTATCCAGTTTTTTGACATATAATTGTTCCAGTTATGATTCTTTGAATTTCTGTGTCATAAATTGTAATATCTATTCTTTCATTTTATAAAAAGATTTTTTCAGCAAATTAGGTATAGAAAGATAGTATGTCAACATAATAAAGGTCATATAGGAAAGTCTCACAGCTAACATCATACTCAAGTGTGAAAAAACTGAAAGCCTTTCCTTGAAGATCAGGAACCATGCAAGAATACCCAATCCCACCACTTCTGTTCAACACAGTACTAGAAGTCCTAATCAGAGCAGTTAGGTGTAAATAAACATCCAAATCAGAAAGGAAGAGAGATCCTAGATATCCATAAAAAAACACAATTAGAACAAAACACAAATTCAGTAACACTGTAGGATACAAAACCAATATACAAAGATCAGCTGCATTTTAGATAGTAACAACAAAGTAACTGAAAAGTAAATTAGGAAAACAATCTCCTTTACAACAGCACCAAAAAGAACAAAACATTCAGGAATAAACTTAACTAAAAAGGTGAAAGAAAGGTGACTTTTTATATGCCCTTCTGTCCCAAGATTATGGCTAGAGGGATGTTCAGGTCACCAAGAATAATTTGGAGGTTGCCAAGGACTTGTTTTTAAAGTGTTTTCAAGTCTGACCGAGAACTCTGACATTTAGAAACAAGTAAGATATGAATGTTTAAAATCATGTTTTCTTTTCAAAAAAAAAAAAAAAAAGGTGAAAGACCGATGTACTGAAAAGTACAAATCTTGATGAAAGAAATTTAAAAAGGCACAAACAAATGCAAAGACATCCTGTGTTTATGCATTGGAAGACATTATGGTTAAAATGTCCATATTACTTAGTATGATCCTCAGATTCAATACAGTTTCTATCAAAATCCTAATGGTAGGTATTTTTTTACAGAAATGGAAAGACCAATTATAAAATTCATATGAAACCACAAAAGACCACAAATTATTAAATCAATTTTGAAAAAGAAGAACAAAGCTGGAAACAATTACACTTCCTGATTTTGAAATACATTAGAAAGCTAAAATAATCAAAGCAATATGGTACTGCATAAAGACAGACATATAGACCAATAAAATGTAATAGAGAGTTCAGTAAATAAATCCACACTTTTATTATACATTCCACTGATCTTTAACAAGGGTGCAAAGAATAAACCAGTGGTCCCCAGCCCCCAGGCTGTGGACTCGTACTGGTCTGTGGCCTGTTAGGAACTGGGCTGCACAGTAGGAGGTGAGTTGCCGGTAAGTGAGCAAAGCTTCATCTGCTGCTCCCTATTGCTCCCCATCTCTAGAATTACCACCTGAACCAACCCCTATCCCATCTGTGGAAAAATTGTCTTCCACAAAACTGGTCCCTGGGACCAGAAAGGTTGGAGACCACTGGAATAAACAATGGAAAAGGAGTAGTTTCTTCAATAAATGGTGTTGGTAAATCTAGATATCCAGATGCAGAATTATGAAGTTGGACCCTTGTCTTACACTATATATGAATTCAATTCAAAATTGATTAGACTTAAATGCATGATCTGAAACTGTAAAACTCCTAGAAGAAAACATGGGGGAAAGATTTATGACATTGGTCTTGGCAATAATTTTATGGCTATGACACCAACAACACAGGCAACAGAAACAAAAAATAGATAAGTAAGACTTCACCAAACTAAAGAGCTTCTGCACAGCAAAGAAAACAATCACCAGAGTAAAAAGGCAACCAACAGAAAGGGAAAAAAATATATACAAACCATATATCTAAGAAGAGGTTAATCTCCAAAACATAAGAAACTCTTACAACTCAGTAGCAAATAAAAACCTAATAATGCAATGTAGAAAAGGACTACGGACTTGCATAGACATCTGTCCAAAGAAGACATGTAGTTTTCAATGTAACTAATCATCAGGGAAATGTGAATCAAAACTACGATGAGATATCACCTCATACCTGTAAGGATATCTATTATCAAAATAACTACAATAAAAACAACAAAAGACAAGTGGTGGTGATGATGTGGAGAAATTGGAGCCCTTGCCCATGTTAATGGTTGTGCAAAATGGTGAAGCTGCTATGGAAAACAGTATGAAATTTCCCCCAAAACTTAAAAGTTGAACTACCCTATGATCTAGCAATCCCTCTCTGTGTATTTATCTAAACTAATTGAAACCAGGGTCTTAAAGAGATATTGTCACTCCTTTGTTCATTGCAGCACTATTCACCATAACCCAAATGTGGAAACAAATTAAATGTCCATCGACAGATGAATGGATAAAGAAAATGTGGCATATACATACAATAGAATACTATTCAGTCTTTAAAAAGAAGGTAATTCTGGATAATGTGACAAATTGGATGAACCTTCAGGATACTACGCTACGTGAAATAAGTCAGGCACAGGAGACAAATACTGTATGATTCTACTTTTATGAAGTATCTAAAATCATCAAATTCATAGAATCAAAGAGTGGAATGGTGTTTGCCAGGGTCTGGGGGGAGGTAAAAATGGGGAGTTGCTAATCAAGAATAAAGTTAGAGTCAAGCAAGATGATTAAGCTCTAGAGATTTGCTGTGCAACATTATAATTATAGTCTGCAATAATAGATTGTACACTTAAAGTATTGCTAAAATGGTAGACCTCATGTTGTGTTCTTGCCACAATTAAACACAATTAAAACCAAATTACATTAAGGTGCTTTGGAGACATCAACAAGCTTATTCTAAAATTTACAGGAAAAACTAATCAATCTTGAGAAAGAAGAATAAAATGAAGATTTACTCCATATAAAATTAAACCTTATTGTATTGTTTCAGTAGTCAAGGCAGTGTGGTACTGGCAAAGGTGAGGACACGTAGATTAATGGAACAGAATAGAGAACCCAGAAATATACCCACACTGATAAGCACAGTGCATTTTTCGCATGAACTTTTCACAACAGCTTTAATGAAATATAATTTATATACCATAAATTCACCTTTAAAGTTTACAATTAGGTGGTTTTCATTATATTCACAGAGTTTGCAATCATCACTACTATCTAATTTTAAAACAACTGATTTTTGACAAAGATGCAAAAGCAATGCAGTGGAGGAAGTACAGTCGTTTCAATAAATAAACCTTGACCTAAACATCTTACCTGTGTGAAAACTAACTCTAATCACATCATGGGCTTTAATGTAAAATGGGAAACTATGAATTTTTAGAAAAAGAAAAAAAAAATGGGGAAAATCTTCAGAATCTAGGACTAGGAAAATATTTCTTAGATTTGACAGCAAAAGCATGATCCCTTAAACTGGACTTCATCTAAATTAAAAACTTTTGCCCAGTGAAAGACCTTGTTAAGAGGATGAAAAGACAAGCTACAGATGGAGAGAAAACATTTGCAAACCACATATCCAACGAAAGACTAATCTCTGGAATACGTAAAACCTAGACTCAATTAAAAAAGGATTTCTTAGATAATGGGTAAAATATATGAACAAATATTTCAGTGACAAATAAACATGTGAAAATATGTGTAATATTATTAGTCATTAGGGAAATGCAAATTACAATAACCATGGGGTATCACTACATAATTATCACATACGCTAAAATGAAAAATATAATACCAAATGCTGATGATTGTGTGTAGAAACTGTCTCATTCACACATTATTGGTAGGAATGTAAAATGGTACAACTTCTCAGGTTGCAGTATCTTATAAAACACAGAAACAGACTCACAGACTTAGAGAACAAACTTATGGTTACCAGCGGGGAAGAGTAGCGGGGAGGATAGTTCAGGAGTTTGGGATTGACATGTACACACCGCTACTTTTAAAATGGATAACCAACAAGAACCTACTGTACAGCACAGGGAACTCTGCTCCATATTACATAACAACCTAAATGGGTAAAGAATTTGAAAAAGAATCAATACATTTATATGTATAACTGAATCACTTTGCTGTACACCTGAAACTAACACAACACTGATAATCAACTATACTCTCCAAGGAATTAATGAGAGTGAAAAAAGCCAATCCCAAAATGCACATCTCATATGATTCATTTATATAAAATTCTTGAAATAATAAAATAGTAGAACAGGAGAACAAATTGGTGATTGTCAGGAGTTAAGGAGGCAAAGGGCAGGAGAAATGGGTGTGGCTATAAAAGGGCCACATGACTAAGCCTTTTGGTTGTGAAACAGTTCTGTATTATGACTATTAACATCAATAATCTAATTATCATGTTATACTATAGCTTAACAACTATCACTGGGTAAACTTCTTAAAAGGAACGCGTGATCTGTCTATATTATTTTGGACAATTGCATAGGTATCTACAATTATCTCAAAATAAAATGTTTAATAATACTATTACTATTAATAAAAACACAGAATGGGAGGAAATGCAGGCCCTGGTCTTTTCATTCTGGAGTGTGTAATAAAGTGGAAAGAGGTTAAACGTGCATAAAAGATATTGAATACAAATAAATCTGAGGTGAGATATGTACTAGAGTAACATAGACCGTTCTGTGAAGTTATCAAGTCACTTCAGTGCACAGGAGCTGGGATATAGATTATGACTCATCCTTTACAGACTGGTAACCCTGGCTGAGTCCTTTAGCCTATTTGGAATTTATTTTCTTCATATGTGGAAGAATTATTCACCTGCTCTTCAGTTATCTGGATTACACAAGCCAAATTATATCGTAGTCCTAAACATTTCAGTTTTCCTTGGCAATTAAATCTTTCCCATCTTCTAACTTTTCTAATGATATGTCTGCTCATAGTGGAGCAATGATTCCTCAGGGAAATTGAAGATGTGATCTGACACTAATGCTCTAAATTGTTTGAGTAATTGGATATTTAATCTCCATTCCAACAGTAAGCCTACATAAAACCAAGGGTTTAGGTAAAAAAGTTGAAAAAAGACTGTCTTCTCATTGTTAATATCGATTTTAGAAAGTTGGAGCTAAAGGAAATATCAAAAATTATTTATCTTAAACTCTTCATTTTAAATGTATGGAGACCGAAATCCAGAGAGAAAGATGACTGACCCCATTTCCCACATATTTAATGGTCCAGTAAGATAGAACAAGGCATGTCTTGTATTAGTTAGGAAGCTCCACTCTCTCTTATCGGAAACATCTGGAAAACATACCCATCTATGCCATGACAAGAGATAGAGTGTGCCGGGGACCAGCCCCAGCCGGACAGGTTTCACCCAAAGGGGAGACGGAGTCGGCGTGGACAGAACGCAAGACACCTCAGAGGATGCGAGGATCTGCCAATTTATTGTTACAATTCCGAAGCTTTTTATACTGTGAGGCAATCTCACTTTCAATCTTAACATTCCAGTTCTCATACCAAAGCCACAAAATAAAGGTACACAACAGTAAAACCAAAGGTCATTTACATCAAAAGATTATATCAGCAGGTTAGGCAGGTTTTATGATCAGGTAATCTTCTTATTTCCTGTGGTCTCTTTCGTCCCCTGTGGTTAGGTATATCTTGGTCACATCTAGGTCTGGAACTCTGTTTGCGGTTTCTTCATCTTTCTTAAAAGCAGATGTTCTTGTATTTGCACATTCTACTCAATCAGGCCATTAATCAAGGTACAAACTTAAGCACATTCTTCTCTTAACAATTACAAACCCATACAGTAATAAAAATTCTCTCCCATAGGCTTTACACGTTCACCGTTATCCTTCAGACATCGCACATTTTTCCTTATAATTATTTGGGAGGCTTTGGGGGTGGACATTCTACCTTAAACCTATTAGCAAATTCCTTTGCAAAATACTTACAATATATAATTTGTCCTTTATAAGCATTTCTGTACAAAGAGCAATGTAACTTGTATAAGCTTGCCATGTAGCCTACTTCATCCAGCTTTGAATACACCCAACGTAGCATAAATCCTCCTCGCCACCTTACCCAAATATTTCCCAGCATATCTATTACTCCCCAGGGGGGCCATAGTTCATCTAGCTTTTCTTCTAACGTAAGCTCTTGCCACACAAATGCTCCTGTTGTGTTTCCCTGCACCCAATGTCCTGGCCTGGGAGTGGGGATTTCGGGTGTAGTCATTGGGGGAGCCGGAGTCTTTTTTGGTTTTACCCTAAGTTGGGGTCTTTCCCTAAACCCTCCGTCGGCACTGGGGATATTTCCTAACACTAATAGTAATCCTATAAAAATCACTTTAAGCAAAACCAGGGGAAAACAAGGGGAACCACACAGAGGAGAGCTTTGCTTCTCCATATTTGTACCTGATAGTACCAGCTTTGCTAGGCACTATGGGTCTCGTCCGTGCTGAGACTCAAAGGCACTTCTTATATGGCTCCCGACAAGAGTGAATTATGTAACAGTTCTTACATCCTTTCTGTTGAACCGGCATGCCTCACTCTGCTCACATTCCATTGGATAAAACAAGTAACCCTGACATTTTGTCTAAACCAAGGGGATAAATAACTTCAACCCCTCCTGTGTCTACTCGGAATGTATAATGAAATCTCGCTGGAAATGCGGGTGATGAGAAAGACTGTTTGAGACCCATTATAAGTGAGAAAATGTTACAGACATGCAGTGAATCAACTAAAATTTATTTTGTATCTAATTTATCTTTATATTTAGTCTGCTATAACAATTGCATAATAGTGATTTGTTAAATTATATCCACATGATTATATCCATAATGATTGTCTTTCATTACCATGCAAAATGCATCACTTTTTGACAAGTAAATTTCTTGACTTTCTCACTGTACACAAAAGTCCCAGTTCCCTATTCTGGCATTCATTATCCACGAACATTTCCTGACTGAACTTCCACATCTGTTATGCCAGTGGCTCATCTGTCTGTAGAATGTTTTCTCAAACTCATCAGTATTAATATTTGGAGGTGGAGGGACTTCCCTGGTGATCCAGTGGGTAAGACTTTGTGCTCCCAATACAAGGGTCCTGGGTTCCATCCCTGGTCAGGGAACTAGATCCCATGTGCCACAACTAAGAGTTTGCATGATGCAACTAAAGATACTGCATGCAGCAGTGAAGATCCCGCATGCCACAACTAAGACCCAGCACAGCCAAGTAAATAAATAAATAAATATTTTTTGAAAAATTTGGACGTGGATAATTATTTGGTTTTGCAGGGGGCTGTTTTCTGCTGGAGTGCCAGCTCCTTTCCTCTCTGTCAACTGCCGTTTGAAAACTTTCCTTTCTTCAAGATCTAGCTGAAATCCCACCTTCTATAAGTAGATATTAAGATGTCTCCTGTTTTCTTACTTTTTTCTTCTGAGAAAATTTCAATTTGTAATATTTTTCTGGTTTAAAACTTGCTTTAACTTGTTCACTTATTATGATACAATAATTCTATGATATTTGTTTATTGCAGCACTATTTACAATAGTCAAGGCATGGAAGCAACCTAAGTGTCCATCGATAGATGAATGGATAAAGAAGATGTGATACATATATACAATGGGATATCACTCAGCCATAAAAAGAATGAAATAATGCCAGTTGCAGCAATGTGGATGGACCTAGAGCTTATCATGCTATGTGAAGTAAATCAGACAGAGAAAGACAAATATCATATGATATCACTTATATGTGGAATCTAAAAAAAATGATACAAATGAACTTATTTACAAAACAGAAACAGACTCACAGACATAGAAAACAAATTTATGGTTACCAAAGGGGAAAGGGGGTGAGGGATAAGTTAGGAGTTTGGGATTAACATATACATACTACTATATATAAAATAGATAACCAACAAGGGTCTACTTGTATAACACAGGGAACTATACTCAATATTTTTTAGTTACCTATATGGGAAAAGAATCTGAAAAATAATATATATATATATATATATATATATATATAATTGAATCACTTTGTTATACACCTGAAATTAACAAGACATTGTAAATCAACTACACTTCACTTTAAAAAAAAAAGCAAAATACAAAGAAAGCAATTCCCAGAGAAGTTAAGGAACTACAACAAGTATTGCACAAACTGTAAATGACAAACTATGCTTTGTAACCTTATCCACAATATTAAGATGCCTTGCTAACTCCATGGAATTTCTTCTAGTATATTCCCTACCTTAGTCTTATTATAACTGATGTTTATATGGATGTTTATTCTGCTTCCATTAGAGAGAGAATAGTACCTGAATTCCACTAGCACCTTTGACTTTTTATATAAACATTTTATGTAATATAAAATATTTTTTATTAATTGATTATTTATTTGGGGTCAGAAGGACCCTTGCAAGAGACAGTTTAGTTCTCATGGCAAAACCCTATAACTAAGCAACTAGTATTAGCCTTATTTTAGATATGAGGAAACTGCGTCTCAGAGATTAAGTGGAAGGTATTTGACAGGGTTTGGACTGTAGCCCAGGCTGATTGAATCCACAGCACATTTCAAACCACTACCTTTAAACAAATAAACAAAAACTGTGTATTGCATTAATTTCATTCCTGTTGCATTAGTTTGGGCACGCTTGTACGAGGCCAAGTACACCAGGTGGCCCGCACACAAATCAGCACAGCCTGTCATGATGTGGCAGACTCACCTTCTCATGTCAAACTGTCATGTTCCAGTGCGAAACTTCAGGCCCCAGCATTTTCTATCTGTGGCTCTTTGAAACATTTTTTTTAAAAACTTTTTCTCCAATGATTGCACGCTACTCAACCCCTAGAAAAATGAAATAAACAAATAAAAAATGCACTCTCAAGAATATATATTAGGATGTGAGTTGAATCCTTTTAAATTGACTGTGTATATATCACTTCTTATTATGGGCCATTCCTATAGTGGTGAGGTGTTTGTGACTCAGGAGTCCTCCCTGGGTTTCTTGAAACCCTATAGGAACATGACCATTTGTTTTGCCCCTGGATTAGGAGGCTCATGCCTCCCTAGATCCCTGAATCTGCATTATACAAAGATTCTATATTCTACCCAAAAGACAGACTTATTAATTTAGCAATATCACCATTGTTCCCATGACTTCACAATCAGAACATATTGTCTGACATGGGTGATGACAAGGCAGAATACTTGAAATTAGAACTTTCTTAAAAGAGTAATTCACCAACAGTTGCTATAATTATAGATGCTTGTTTTGCAAGATTGAATTAAGCCAATACATTCAAAACATTTGTTTTCCAAACATAAATTCAGTTTAGAAACCAAAACTCTCTTAAAAGACTTTGATTTTTATCCTATAGTTACCAAGCCCAGAATATTTAATATTTCCAGATGACTTACCCTCTCTGTGACTTGGTTTCCTTTTCTGTTATTGATTCTGTATATGGTAGAGATAAATATTTAGAATTAATGATCCAGAGAAAAGCCTGCACGTTCACTTCTAAAATTGTCCTTTCTGTTCTGATGGAACTATTTGAATACCCTCAAAGTCTCTTCACAGTGTAAATTCATCCAAGACCTCAGGACATTTTCCTTCTTTAGATAAACACTGGGCCAACCTGTAATGCTTCTCCTTCTCTTACACTCTATCAAAGCGTTTCTGAATTTGTTCACAGAGGAAAGTTTTGCAATGTGGGGAGATAATGAGCCTTGTTCTCTAGGACTCTAGTACCCAGTCTCACCCATGCTCCCTCTCCCTCCCTGCTGTTCCTCAGGTGCCACCCCAGATCCTGCATCCAGAGCTGGAAGAGCACGTTGCTCTTGCCAAAACAGTGTGCTGGCCGCTGCCATCACACAGGTGGCAGTAGAGGACTAAGCTGAAGCCAGCAGCCTTTGCTGTTCCATTTTCAGGAGCCTGGTGCTGCAGCCCTGAGAGCCCCAGGACGGCCAAGGCGGCAGAGGGGTGTGTGTAAGCCCTGCTAACTGAGACGAGTGCCATTATGCTCCTGCCAGCCCTGCCTGGAATAGTTCTAAAGGCAAATAAATTGTCTGAGGTGCAGTCAGAGTCAATGTGGTCGGTTGAGACAATTCCTCTTCTGTTGCTTCAGCAAGCATTTATTTTCTTTTCTGTTATCTTAACAATTTGCATCAATTTTTATCTAAATAATTTATCACTTTACTGCATTTTCTTATCTCTTTAAGGAACATCATCGTCTTTTCAGGGAAAGTGCCTTTTCAAGAGGAAGGAAAGGAAGAAGGAAGGGAGGATGGAAGAGAGAGAAGCAGTCAGAGAGAGAGGGAAGGAGGGACTGGCCGCTCATTCATGCTTATATTCAAAACGGCCATGATAGATTGAGTTCTTGGTCCGAATTCATTACTGCATTGTAATGTTATACGTTCACAGCCTTGCCAAGTGGTGGTGTTATTCCGCAGTGCCTTTTACTTTATGAATCCATGCAACTTGCTTTGTCTGATAGAATATTACCGAGACTTAACACTGTAGAGGCTTGGGATGTGCTTGTGTGGTTGGCTTGGCCCCCTCATGCTCTGTCATCACCATGAGGAGACATACCCTTGGATCATCGTTTTCCTTTCACCCCAGATCTCAGATAGGACACACAAAGCACACCAAAAGCTGATGTGCAGTCTGGAGCCAAGCTTTGCTGGACCAAGCTAACCCCCAACTAATGCACACACTGAGGAGTGAAAGAAATAAACATAGGTTGTGTTAATTCTATGATATATTGTGGTTATTGTAAGCCAGCTTTATTATGGCAACTCAACTGATAAAATATCCCTCATTGATTGAGAACTGTTGATACATTATTTACCTATATCTTGATAAATTCCTGTTAATTGAATTAAGTAAAATAATGATGCTCTCATTGTGATGGATATAAAGGTGACTGGCATATGTGTTATGTCTTCAAGAATCTTAATTGTCAGGTAGGTCACATAAGCCATACATGTATGTAGATAAAATGTGCAGAAGAATGTAATGTGTCATGAGATTCCTCCCAGTCAAATTTTACAGTGTGACTAAGGAAGTTTTTGTGACTATATGAAAGCATCTGAGTGAAACTTTGAAAGCAGACAGAATTTCAGCAATCAGAAATAAAATAAATATTGTAAAGGATGGGACTAGACATTCTGGAAAAATGGAAGGGCTTTTTTTTTTTTTTTTTGGAAGGGCTTTTATAGACAGATACCTTAAAAAAAAACTCAAGGGAAGTCACTCAATGAAAATTCTACTTGTGCTAGTGTGTGGAATAAATAAAAGTATCATGGAACAAAGATGCCAATATTGATTGACAATCCCAGCATTGTTAGTTTAAAACAACAAAAAAAATGATTTCCTTCATTAGGGCAATGAAGAGCCATTTCAGTTTTCTGAGAAGGTGAGTGAACTCATTCTTTATGTATTGAGATAAAAGAATTTTAGGCATGACACATGATAATAGGCTAAAATTCTCTGTGGAAAGTAGAAGAGAAATACAAATTCAAAGGCATCAAGATATTTAAAAATTCTAACTGTTAATGAAGAAAAGCATATTCATATTTTAAATGTATAGATAGCAAATTACTATGATATTCAGAATCTATTACATGGATTTTAAAAAGTGATGTAACAAGTTTTCTTTGTTTTTTTTCAATGTCAGTTTTTACAGTGTAGATGTTATGTCCTTGCAACTAATTAAACTATAGTTGAAACATTTTAGGTATAAACTTCCTCTGTAAGGAAATATGGTACTATCAAAAAATTAGGGGGTAGTAAAACAAAAAGATTTGAAGACCACCACTTGTCCCTTTTACAAAGGGATGAAAAGACATGAAACTATTTTCCTTGTCTTATAAATTTTGGAAATACTATGTGAACAATGCATCCCCTGCCTTTACAATGTACATTAGCATTTTTAAGTTTACAGAAGTTACTAAATTTATTTGACCACAGAACTTCCTCCTGCTTTTTTGTTCAAATGATGATTATTAATATTCAGTGCAGGTGGTTTTCTATAGGGTACAATCTAAAGAAACATTTTAAAGTGTATGGGATCAACAATTACTTAATCTGGCTATATATGGATGTAGATTACATTGGGGATTTGGGACAAAAAACAAATATTTCTAACTCCTACAATGCTTAAAATTTCATTGCAGTCTTAGAAATATTGATTGATAACACTTTGGAATTTTGAATACCTAGTTAAGGATGAGCTTTATGAAGTAGAAACAGAGAAGCCACATGTTTCAGAACCCAACATTAAGATTAATTTGTTCAGTAAAGGAAAAACAGAGGAGAAATGACTTTGGCAGGGAAATGAAGGAAGTTCCTGCAATAAGTATGTTGAGAAATAATGATTTGAAATAAAAATGGTTTGAGGAGATGCAAAGATAAAAATTAGGAATGCTATTTGGGTCACTGATATTTTTAAAGGGTTACAATTTTTTTTCATCTGGTTTGTGAGCCAAAACAATTCCATTTTCCCATAGCTTAAGACTCCAGTTGTTAGGAACTCAGGTCTGGCTACTCACCACTGGAAAATCAATACCCGAGAGAGAGGCAGTTGTTGGTAGAAAGGAAATTTGCTTTTAATCAGAATGCTGGCAATCTGGGGAGAAGGCAGAATCATGTCTCCCCAAAATCAACTCTGAATATTATGCTCAGCCATGAAAGATTTTAAAAGGAAAGAGGAAGTAATCTCAATCATTGAGATGGTGGGGGGTCAGAGTCCTCACCGTACCCCACTGTGTGCAGGCTTGTTGACTCCTTGTGATCTTTCTTTAGACGTTATCTTGTTCACACAGTTTGCTTGGGAGATTTCTGAAGGGGAAGCTAGGGAAGAGATATGGTCATCTGTTCATTACATATTCTTCATTCTTACTTCTTTGATCTATGGAAAGAACCAACAGTTTGGGCAAGGTATTGTGTGATCAAAAGACGTGAAACGTGTACTAGGGCCAGAGATGAGTAGAGCAAGGGGGTGTCTGTTTTAAAAATTACAATGTATCTTTGCTTAAAGTGACAGGAAAAGAGGTTTCCTACTGAGGGTGGTTTCCTGAAAAGAGCAGCTTACACAGTTGTCTGGTAACTAAAATATCCTCTAGTTAATATCTCTGGAATGTAATTCAGAGTAACTTTTCCAATGAAGGAGATATAAATCATATGTATGTGCTTTAAAATTAAATATTATGTTCCAAGTTATTTAAAATATATTTATCTTTTATGATAGAACTACAGAAACATGTAGATATGGAAAATCATAAGTAAAGCAACAGAACAGATAAACATAACAAGAACAAAGAAAGAAAATCCAGGGAACATAAAAAAAAATCAAATTATACCTTCAGAAAGGTTCAAAAGGCTTTATTTTACTATTTTCTAGATCGTAAAATAAAACTTTAAAAACAGAAGAAAAGGGGCTTCCCTGGTGGCACAATGGTTAAGAATCCACCTGCCAATGCAGGGGACATTTGTTTGATCCCTGGTCCAGGAAGATCCCACACGGGGAGCCACTAAGCCCATGAGCCACAACGACAGAGCCTGTGCTTTAGAGCCCATGAGCCACAATGACTGAGTCCACGTGCCACAACTACTGAAGCCCGTGTGCCTAGAGCCCGTGCTCCGCAACAAGAGAACCCACTGCAATGAGAAGCCTGCGCACTGCAATGAAGAGTAGCCCCCGCTCGCCGCAGCTAGAGAAAGCCCGCATGCAGCAAAGAAGATCCAACACAGCCAAAAATAAATAATAAATAAATAAATAAATTTATTTTAAAAAAACAGAAGAAAAATAATCTTCTATGAAAAATCAATCAGAATGAGAAATTAAAATTATGATTACTTACATTAAAAAATTTGTTAAGATTTTTCATCAACTAACTCTCAAGTTCTTTAAGACCCCTCACCATCCCCCACTCCTCCACCTTTCTAACAGCCCCCTTCACCTTAGGCACTAAAGCGCTTATTCACACCTCTTTGTTGATATTTTTTACACTCCTACATTTTATAAAGCAGCATTCTCTTAGATGTCCTTCTACTTCTCTAATTTCTCATGCTCTTCCTCTTTGGTAATTCAAACTTATTTTCCCTACCCAGTATAAGTATTAACATTCCCCAACTTTATGACACAGTTTTCTCTCTGTCAGTAGTATCGTTTCTCTTTAGCTCTCAGACTTTCTACCTTAGGATATATCAACTCTAAGGATCTAGTGAGGTAGAGCATACCAAGGTACTTCTTCTAAGGTGAAGAAGAAATCTTCTGGCATCTGGCCTTTCTAAAGGCCAAAACAAGACAAACCATCTAGTGGACCTCTTTGGATTTTAGAGGCACCATATTTCTCATTAGGGTGTGTTACTCTGGTCCATTTACCAAGTAACTCAAAAACCTGCTAGCTTTTAATGGAGTCACTTGGTATATGATAGAAATGGCCTCTACTTGGGTCATATGATCCAGTAGATCATATGGTCATATGGTGTTTGAAGGGACAATGACAGATAGGGATATTGCATGGTGCTTTCTGCAGGCCCCTATGGGTGAACAACAGCATACTCCTTTAGTATTTTGGAGCAAAGCCTTGACATACTCTGGATAACTACTCTCCTTTTGAGAAACAGCTCTTGGGTTCCTACTGGACTATTGTAGAGATTGAACACTTAACCGTGGGCCGCCAAGTAACCATGTAATCTGAGTTGCCCTTCATGAACAGGGTGTTTTCTGATCCACCAAACTATCAGTTTGGGCATGCACATCAGCACTCGAATAGCACTTGAATATGCACTGAGTTACCTGTTAAATTACATGAAGTAGTGGCACAATTTCCCCTTATCTTCTCTCCCAACCTGTCCTAAGGCCTCATGAGGAGTTTCCCACAGTCTATTGACAGGAAGAGAACATGGGTTTTATTTACAGATGGTTCTGCACTATAGGTAGGCACCACCCCAAAGTGGTGCCCATTTCTTGGACATCCCTGAAGGACAGAAATGAAGAGAAGTCCTCCCAGTAGGTTGGATTTTAAGCACACTTGTTTTTGTTTTTGCTTTTGCCTCAAAGGAGAAATGACCGGGTACAATTTTGGTAGCTGTGGGAGGAGGTGAGAAAGGCAAAGCATCTTCAGGAGGCCAAGGTCAGTATACCTAGAAGAGTCACAGATGCTGGCTATAGGGAACAAAACTACACAGGCACTCAGGAAGCATGTACAGGAATGATAAAAGGATCATAGGGGATTTGGGCAGAGTAATGACAGTGTCTTCACCAAGTACAAATATTATTTTATTACTTTTCCTGAATGTAACACAATCTATAGGACTTAGTCTACTGAAGAATAAAAATTTAAACCACTGATTTATATATATATTTCTATCATATACGAAGCTCCTATATATGTGTGGATCCATCTATCTACATGTTTTTCCTGTCACAAATGTGACACTTTTAATTACTGTAGGCTTAAAATGCCTGATAGCGTATATCATCAATAAAGAGTCTTCACCTTCAAAATTATCTTGTCAATTCTTGAGCCTTTAATTTTTCATATGAATGCAAAGGTCAATTTCTCATTTTCACTGCACTGTGCTATTAGGATTTTAATAGGAATGCCACTGGATTTGTAGATTAATTGACATCTTTGCAACACTGAGCCTTCTTATTCATACACATTGCCTACTATTTCACTTATGCAGGTGTTCTTTTATTTTTTTCAACAGGTTGTACCATCATCTCTAAGAACATCTTGCTTCTATCTTTTTAGATTGGTTTTAAATACTAAAGTTTTGTTGCTATTTTGAATAGTTTACTTTTTTATAATGAGATTTTACTTCCTTTGTGGTATTGTATACAGGTGGTATTAATTTTTAAATTTGGATTTTATATAGCAATTCTCATGAACTCCTTGATTATTTCTAATTGATTATAAATTCTATCAGATTTTTAATGTAAATATTATATTATCTGTAGGTAAAGTGATGCAGCTTCTTCATTTCCATTTTTATATCTCTTATTTTTCTCTGTTTATTTACTTAAAGAACATTCAGACGTTTGAAATTAAGTAGGTTTAGATTATTCTCTTCAATTCCCACTTAGCTAAGGATAATTTTTACTGTGAATGGGTGTTGGCTCTTATTGAATTATTTTTATATATTCATTGAAATACCTGTATAATTATTCCTCATAAGTATATTGATGTGGCTTTACATTAATATATATATATATATATATTTTTTTTTTTTTTTTTTTTTTTTTTGCGGTACACGGGCCTCTCACTGTTGTGGCCTTTCCCGTTGTGGAGCACAGGCTCCAGACGCACAGGCTCAGCGGCCATGGCTCACGGGCCTAGCCACTCTGCGGCATGTGGGATCTTCCCAGACCGGGGCACGAACTCGTGTCCCCTGCAACGGCAGGCGGACTCTCCACCACTGCATCACCAGGGAAGCCCCATCAATATATTTTTAAATGGTAAACCACTATTTTCTGTTTCTTCAGTGAATCTTACTTGGCATTTTTTAAATTCATTAATTTTCATGACAATTTATTTACAAATTTGTCATTATGCTTTAAATTAGAAAATAAACATTTATTGTTCTGTTTTTAAAGCAAACTGATTTTGAAGGATAACTAACAAACAGAAAATTAAACAAAATATTAGTATACACATCTCATGAAATTTTCGTAAACACACCGATGCCATCACCACACAGTTCAAGAAACAAAACAGGACCAGAACCTCACAGCTCCTTTTGTTTTTCATTCCATTCAGTATCCCCTTCATGGAGAATCACTATGCTTATTTTTAACATCAAATATTAGTTTTGCCTTCTTTTTTTAACTTAATAAAAATATTTGTAGCACATGTTTTTATCTCATGACTGACTTCTATTATTCACCCTTATATTTTTAAGATTCATTCATTCTTATACTTTGGAGATATAATTTGCTCACTTTTATTTTTGTAAGAATATACATTGAATGAGTATATTTCAATTTATTTATTTTACTATGATAAACATCTGAATTATATCTAGTTTTTGGTCATTACTAAAATATAAATATTGCAGCTGTATTTTTATCTATTTTTCACTAACAGGTAAAATTAAATGAGCAGATCTTAAGTGTATTACTCAAATAACTTTGACAAATGTGCACCCCACAGAACCAATACCTCAGTTGTAATATAGAACATTTTCATCAGTCCTGATAGTTTCTTGTGTACCTTTTCAATCAATTCCCCCTTGATTGACAGCCACTCTTCTGATATCTACCAGTATAAATCATTTCCATCTATATTTAAATCTTGTATAAATAAAATCAGAGTAGGTACCCTTGTGCCTGACTTCTTTCATTCATCATGTTTCTGAAGCTCATTCATGTTATTACCTATGCAGTTCCTTATTTTTTTTTCCATTGCTGAGTAACATTTCATTGTATGACTATACTTCAATTTAGTTATCCATTCTACTCTTGGTTATTTCATGTTTTGACTATTGTGAAATAAGCCACTACCAAAATTGTATGTGTGTGATTTAAAAATATGCTTTTATTACCCTTGAATAAATTTAAAAGGGGGGATATCTGGGATGAAGCACTACTGACTGTATGTTGTGTTTAATTTTATAAGAAAGTACAAACCATTTTCAAAAAGAATTGTACATAATTATATTCCCACCAGTAATGTCTGAGACTTCAAGATTCTCTATATCTGTACCAACATTTGCTGATGTTAGTGTGTTAATTTTAGTTAGTGTTTTGCATTTTTCTACCTCAAAGATATAAGGATATTCTGCTCTGTTTTATACCAGAAGGTTTATAATCCAAGCTTTCACATTTAAGTTTGCAATCCATTTCAAATTAATGTTTGTGAATGGTATAAAGTAAAAGTTAAAGTTCATTATTTTCCACACATTTATTTAGTTGTTCAATATCATATGTTAAAAAGAATTTCCCCATTGATTTATCTTGACACTTTTGTTGAAAATAAATTGGTCTGTTGGGATTCTCTATTCTGTTTCATTAGTCTTTATTTCTATCTTCATTGTTGTAGCTTTGTAGTAAGTGCTGTAATCAGGTAGTGTAAGTCCTCTTAATGTTATTTTTATTTTTCTTCATTGTTTTGGCTAACCTATTTCTATTTTATTTTCCTATAACTTTTTAAAATTAAGTTGTTACCTGTCATCAAAACCAGGAAACCAAGAAATCAACCAAACAAACCAAACTGTGCTGAGTGTTGATAGGGATTGCACTGAATTTGGGAAGAACTACATCTTAATAAGTTCATATCTTCATTTATTTAGATGTTCATAATTACTCAAAATACTTTGTTGTTTTTCATGTACAATTTTACAAACCTTTTGTTACATGTATTTTAAATACCTTATGTTTTGATGTCATAAGATGTGTTTTTATTTTATTTTCTAATTTTTTGCTGATAGTGTACAAAGATAGAATTGATTGTATTTATTCTTTTAGAGTTTATTCACAAAGTACACTGAATGAAAAAAACTGTAACATCTTTTTTGGGGAATGATTGGCATACAATAAACTGCACATATTTAAAATGTACAATTTGATGTTTTGATATATGCATACACTCATGAAGCCATTGCCAAGATACATTACCCCTAAAAGTTTCCTTATTCACCTTTCCATTCCCTGCCTCTCCTGCCTCCAATGTCCCACTACTCCACATACAACCACCAATTTGCTTTTTTGTCACTGTACATTACTTTGTACTTCCTAGAATTTGATATGAATGAAATTGTCAAATACAAATTATTTTTTAATCCTGCTTCTTTTACTCAGCTTAATTATTTTGAGATTCATCCATGTTATTGTATGTATAAGTAAATCCTTTTTTTAGGTTTCTAAGTAGTATTTTGTTGTACATGTATATCATAATTTTTTAACCATTCAGCTATTGATGGGCATTTGGGTTGCTTCCCAGTTTTTGGCTACAACAGATAAAGCTGCTATGATCATTCATGCAGAAGTTTTTGCATAAATATATGCTTTAATTTCTTCTGGGTGGATACTTAGGAGTGGAAGAGATGGATCTGATTGAAGATATACATTTAACATTTTAAGAAAGAGCTAAGTTGTTTTTGAAAGTACTTGTAACATTTGAAATTTCTCCCAGAAGTTTATGAGAGTTTTGGTTCTTCCTCATTTTTCTTTCTAACATAAATTTTATCCATTCTATAGATATGAATGGTATCTCATTAGTTGTTTTAATTCACATCTTCTTAATACTGGTGGTATTGGACACTTTTCATGGCATTATTTGCCAATTGTATACCTTCTCTGGTGAGATGTCTGTTCAAATATTTTACCGTTTTCTTTTGGGGGGGGACATTTTTAATTGAATCTTTTTCCTTTTGTTGGAGAACTGTATTAATTAACCCATATCTAAATATTTGATATATCCACTACTATTGATCTCTTGCTGCTCCCAAGGCAACTCAGTTGACAGTTGGGGAATATAGGTATGTATTACTATACATACTTACCATACATACATACACCTGCACATTTACACATTGTTGAACACATTAAAAAATTTCCTTTTTTTATTTTCTATTCTCTATTTTCACAGTAAATAGAAGTCCTCTTTGCAATGTCACTTTAAAAAAAAAAACAACACTCAATTCTCACACGTTATCCTGTATGATTTTTGCAAGGGTGCATCTCCTCTCTATACAAACATTATGAAATCTCTCCCAGCACCCTATAACAATGTCATCTTAGTTTGAATCATTGTTATACTGAAAACATATTATACCACAGAGATATCTAAAACATTTAAAAATAGACTGAAAATATAATGTGAGTAGGACAATGGATTTTTAAAATATGATGTAATTATTATCTTTTCAGAAAACAACTAGTGTCAAAGTAATGGATTCAGCCTCAGTTGATATCTGATTGATCCACTTTTGGGGGCAAACTGATTTTGAACAATGGAAGATTTAACTTTTTCCTGAATGAAAGTTTGCCTTTGTTCTGTTCTTTAAATGTCTTTTCTTGTTCTCTGCTTTTTAGTTCTTATTTCAAACATTCTTCAAAGATATCACTTGTGTCCCCAGTGTTTTAGATGCAGTGCAAATGGGCTGCAGACTCTCCAGCTCACCAGTTCTCCAAACCTGCGTTTTGATGAGCTAACAGGTCTATTTTATTACACTTTGGAAATTTATACTCAACAAGAAGAATATTTAGTAGCTTTGGAAAACAAGCCCATCTCTAATGTCCAGACAACGTACCATGTTGTTTCTCCAACTTTGGGGCAATTGCCACAAGCCTCCACTTACCTTAATCCATTCCTGCATCAAATATAATTCCAAAATCTTTTCTTAATATCATCTAAATCAGATGTAGATGAGACTCCGGGTACGACTCATTCTGTGCAATATTCCCCTCTAACTGTGAAATTATAAACCTAGACAAGAAGTTATGTGCTTCCAAAATACAATTATGGGGCAAGCATTGGATAGACATTCCCATTCTGAAAGAGGCAAGTTGGAAGAAGGAAGTCATGTGTCCCAAGCTAGTCTGAAATCTAGCAGAACAAATTCTGTTATATTTTAAGTCTGGAAAATAATACTTTTTTGTTCCAGGCTCTAATAAAACTGTTAGAACTAAAAAAATAAATATTCAACAAAGTTGCACAGTAAAAGATGCACACACAAAATTAGCAATATTTCTACATTCTAGCAGCAGGCAAGCTGAAAATGTAATTAAGTAAACAATTTTATTTACAGTAACATCAAGATATAAAATACTTGGAAATTAATTTAACCGAAGAGGTACAAGACTTTTACACTAAAAATTACATAAGACATTAGTGAAATAAATTAAAGAAGACCAAAATACATGGACTATATCACATGTTCATGGATTGAAAGAGTTAATCTTTTTGAATAATTATACTCCCTAAAGTGATCTCCAGATGTAACACATCTATTAAAATCCCAATAGCATTTTTTTTTTTTTGGCAAGTGGAACAGCCCCTTCTAAGGTTCTTATGGATTTGAAAGGACCAGAATAGACTAAAGATTCATTGAAAATATTTACAAAGTTGTAAAAATTCACACTTCCTGATTTCCAAATGTATTACAAAGCTACAATAATCAGAAAAGTGTTGTGCTGTCATGAGACTGGAAATATATATCAATGGATTAAAGCTGAGAGCTTAGAAATAGATCTACATGCAAAATAATGAACTTGGACCATTACCTTACACCTTTACATAAACTAACTCAAAATGTATCAGAGACTTAGTATAAGACACAAAATATACAAAACTGTTAAGAAGAAACTACGAGAGTAAATCTTCATGACCTTGGATTAAGAAATGTGCAATCCATATGATAAGAGCACAGGCAACAACAAAAATGCATAAATTGGACTTCAAAAGTAAACAACTTTTGTGTATAGAAGGACATTATCAAGATTGTGAAAATAGGGGATTTCGGCAAGATGGTGGAAGAGTAAGACACAGAGATCACCTTCCTCCCCACAGATACACCAGAAATACATCTACACATGGAACAACTCCTACAGAACACCTACTGAACACTGGCAGAAGACCTCAGACCTCCAAAAAGGCAAAAAACTCCCCACGTACCTGGGTAGGGCAAAATAAAAAGGAATAAACGAGACCAAAGAATAGGGACGGGGGGCTTCCCTGGTGGCGCGGTGGTTGGGAGTCCTCCTGCTGATTCAGGGGACATGGGTTTGTAACCCGGTCTGGGAGGATCCCACGTGCGCAGAACAGCTGGTCCCATGAGCCATGGCCGCTGGGTCTGTGTGTCCAGAGACTGTGCTCTGTGGTGGGAGAGGCTACAGAGGTGAGAGGCCTGTTTACCGCAAAAAAAAAAAAAAAAAAAAAAAAGAATAGGGACGGGACCTGCACAAGTGGGAGGGAGCTGTGAAGGAGGAAAGGTTTCCACACACTAGAAGCCCCTTCACTGGCAGAGACTGTGGGTGGTGGAGGGGGGAGCTTCGGAGCCGCGAAGGAGAGCACAGCAACAGGGGTGCAGAGGGCAAAGCGGAGAGATTCCCGCACAGAGGATTGGTGCCGACCAACAATCACCAGCCCAAAAAGCTTGTCTGCTCACCTACCAGGGCAGGCAGGGCTGGGAGCTGAGGCTTGGGCTTCGGTCGGAGCGCAGGGAGAGGACTGGCAGCATGAACACAGCCTGCAGGGGGTTAGTGCGCCACGGCTAGCCGGGAGGGCATCCAGGGAAAAGTCTGGAGCTGCCGAAGAGGCAAGACATTTTCTTGCCTCTTTGTTTCCTGGTGCGCAAGGAGAGGGGATTAAGAATGCTGCTTAAAGGAGCTCCAGAGACAAGCGTGAGCCGCAACTAACAGCGTGGACCACAGAGACGGGCATGAGATGCTAAGGCTGCTGCTGTCGCCACCAAGAAGCCTGTGTGTGAGCACAGGTCACTATCCACACCTCCCTTCCAGGGAGCCTGTGCAGCCAGCCACTGCCAGGGTCCAGGGATCCAGGGACAACTTCCCCGGGAGAATGCACGGCGTGCCTCAGGCTGGTGCATCATCACGCCGGCCTCTGCCACCCCAGCCTCGCCCCGCACTCCGTGCCCTTCCCTACCCCCGGCCTGAGTGAGCTAGAATCCCCAAAGCAGCAGCTCCTTTAACCCTGTCCTGTCTGAGCAAAGAACAGACGCCCTCCGGAAACCTACATGCAGAGGCAGGGCCAAATACAAAGCTGAGCCCTGGGAGCTGTAAGAACAAAGAAGTGAAAGGGAAATCTCTCCCAGCAGCCTCAGAAGCAGCGGATTAAAACTCCACAATCAACTTGATGTACCCTGCATCTGTGGAAGACATGAATAGACAATGAATCCTCCCAAATTGAGGAGGTAGACTTTGAGAGCAAGATTTATTATTTTTTCCCCTTTTCCTCTTTTTGTGAGTGTGTATGTGTATGCTTCTGTGTGAGATATTGTCTGTATAGCTTTGCTTTCACCATGTGTCCCAGGGTTCTATCCGTCCATTTTTTTGGTTGTTGCTGTTTGTTTTAATTTTTTTCTTAATAATTATTTTTTATTTTATTTTATCTTACTTTATTTTATTTTATCCTCTTTCTTTTTTCTTTCTTTCTTTCTTTCTTTCTTTCTTTCTTTCTTTCTTTCTTTCTTTCTTTCTTTCTACATTTGCTCCCTTTTATTCTGAGCCATGTGGATGAAAGGCTCTTGGTGCTGCAGCCAGGAGTCCATGCTGTGCCTCTGAGGTGGGAGAGCCCACTTCAGGACACTGATCCACAAGAGACCTCCCAGGTCCACATAATATCAAATGGCAAAAATCCCCCAGAGATCTCCATCTCAACACCAGCACCGATATTCACTCAACGACCAGCAAGCTACAGTGCTGGACACCCTATGACAAACAACTAGCAAGAAAGGATCACAACCCCACCCATTAGCAGAGAGGCTGCCTAAAATCATAATAAGTACACAGACACCACAAAACACACCACCAAACGTGGACCTGCCCACCAGAAAGACAAGATCCAGCCTCTGCACCAGAACACAGGCACTAGTCCCCTCCACCAGGAAGCCTACAGAAACCACTGAACCAACCTTAGCCACTGGAGACAGACATCAAAAGCAATGAGAACTACAAACCTGCAGCCTGCAAAAAAGAGACCCCCAACACAGTAAGATAAACAAAATGAGAAGACAGAAAAACACACAGCAGATGAAGGAGCAAGATAAATATGCACCAGACCTAACAAATGAAGAGGAAATAGACAGTCTACCTGAAAAAGAATTCAGAATAATGATAGTAAAGATGACCCAAAATCTTGGAAATAGAATAGAGAAAATGCAAGAAACATTTAACAAGGACCTAGAAGACATAAAGATGAAACAAGCAACAATGAACAATACAATAAATGAAATTAAAAATACTCTAGATGGAATCAATAGCAAAATAACTGAGGCAGAAGAACAGATAAGTGACCTGGAAGATAAAATAGTGGAAATAACTACTGCAGAGCAGAATAAAGAGAAAAGGATGAAAAGAATTGAGGACAGTCTCAGAGATCTCTGGGACAACATTAAATGCACCAACATTCGAATTATAGGAGTTCCAGAAGAAGAAGAGAAAAAGAAAGGGACTGAGAAAATATTTGAAGATATTATAGTTGAAAACTTCCCTAATATGGGAAAGGAAAGAGTTAATCAAGTCCAGGAAGCACAGAGAGTCCCATACAGGATAAATCCAAGGAGAAACACGCCAAGACACATATTAATCAAACTGTCAAAAATTAAATACAATGAAAACATATTAAAAGCAGCAAGGAAAAAATAACACACAAGGGAATGCCCATAAGGTTAACAGATGATCTTTCAGCAGAAACTCTACAAGCCAGATGAGACTGGCAGGACATATTTAAATTGATGAAGGAGAAAAACCTGCAACAAAGATTATTCTACCCATCAAGGATCTCATTCAGATTTGATGGAGAAATTAAAATCTTTACAGACAAGCAAGAGCTGAGAAAGCTCAGCACCACCAAAGTAGCTTTACAACAAATGCTAAAGGGACTTCTCTAGGCAAGAAACACAAGAAAAGGAAAAGACCTACAATAACAAGCCCAAAACAATTAAGAAAATGGGAAAAGGAACATACATATCGATAATTACCTTAAATGTAAGTGGGCTAAATGCTCCCACCAAAAGACACAGATTGGCTGAATGGATACAAAAACAAGACCCATATATATGCTGTCTTTAAGAGACCCACCTCAGACCTAGAGACACATACAGACTGAAAGTAAGTGGATGGAAAAAGATAGTCCATGCAAATGGAAACCAAAAGAAAGTTGCAGTAACAATTCTCATATCAGACAAAATAGGCAGTTAAAATAAAGACTATTAGAAGAGACAGAGAAGGACACTACATAATGATCAAGGGATAATTCCAAGAAGAAGATATAACAATTGTAAATATTTATGCACCCAACATAGGAGCACCTCAATACATAAGGCAAATACTAACAGCCATAAAAGGGGAAATCGACACATTCATCATAGGGGACTTTAACACCCCACTTTCACCAATGGACAGATCATCCAAAATGAAAATAAATAAGGAAACACAAGCTTTAAATGATACATTAAAAAAGATGGACTTAATTGATATTTATAGGGCACTCCATCCAAAAACAACAAAATACACATTTTTCTTAAGTGCTCATGGAATATTATTCAGAATAGATCATATCTTGGGTCACAAATCAAGACTTGGTAAATTTAAGAAAATTTAAATTATATCAAGTAACTTTTCCGACCACAAAACTATGAGACTGGATATCAATTACAGGAAAAGATCTGTAAAAAATACAAACACATGGAGGCTAAACTATACACTACATAATGACGAAGTGATCACTGAAGAAATCAAAGAGGAAATCAAAAAATACCTAGAAACAAATGACAATGGTGACATGATGACCAAAAATCTATGGGATGCAGTAAAAGCAGTTCTAAGAGGGAAGTTTATAGCAATAAAATCCTACTTTAAGAAACAGGAAACATCTTGAATAAACAACCTAACCTCACACTTAAAGCAATTAGAGAAGAAGAACAAAAAAACCCCAAAGTTAGCAGAAGGAAAGAAATCATAAAGATCAGGTCAGAAATAAATGAAAAAGAAATGAAGGAAACAATAGCAAAGATCAATAAATCTAAAAGCTGGTTCTTTGAGAAGATAAACAAAATTGATGAACCATTAGCCAGACTCATCAAGAAAAAAAGGGAGAAGACTCAAATCAATAGAATTAGAAATGAAAAAGGAGAAGTAACAACTGACACTGCAGAAATACAGAAGATCATGAGAGATGACTATGAGCAACTTTATGCCAATAAAAAGGACAACATGGAAAAAATGGACAAATTCTTAGAAATGCATAACCTGCCAAGACTGAATCAGGAAAAAATAGAAAATATGAACAGTCCAATCACAAATACTGAAATTGAAACTGTGATTAAAAATCTTCCAACAAACAAAAGACCAGGACCAGATGGCTTCACAGGCGAATTCTATCAAATATTTAGAGAAGAGATAACACCTATCCTTCTCAAACTCTTCCAAAATATAGCAGAGGGAGGAACACTCCCAAACTCATTCTACGAGGCCACCATCACCCTGATACCAAAACCAGACAAGGATGTCACAAAGAAAGAAAACGACAGGCCAATATCACTGATGAACATAGGTGCAAAAATCCTCAACAAAATGCTAGCAAACAGAATCCAACAGCACATTAGAAGGATCATACACCATGATCAAGTGGGGTTTATTCCAGGAATGCAAGGATTCTTCAATATATGCAAATCAATCAACGTGATACACCATATTAACGAATTGAAGGAGAAAAACCATATGGTCATCTCAATAGCTGCAGAGAAATCTTTTGACAAAATTCAACACTGATTTATGATAAAATCCCTGCAGAAAGTAGGCATAGAGGGAAATTTCCTGAACATAATAAAGGCCATATATGACAAACCCACAGCCAACATCATCCTCAATGGTGAAAAACTGAAAGCATTTCCACTAAGATCAGGAACAAGACAAGGTTGCCCACTCTCACCACTCTTATTCAACATAGTTTTGGAAGTTTTAGCCACAACAATCAGAGAAGAAAAGGAAATAAATGGAATCCAAATCGGAAAAGAAGTAAAGCTGTCACTGTTTGCAGATGACATGATACTATACATAGAGGATCCTAAAGATGCTACCAGAAAACTACTAGAGCTAATCAATGAATTTGTAATGTAACAGGATACAAAATTAATGCACAGAAATCTCTGGCATTCCTATACACGAATGATGAAAAATCTGAAAGAGAAATCTAGAAAACAATCCCATTTACCATTGTTACAAAAAGAATAAAATATCTAGGAATAAACCTACTTAAGGAGACAAAAGACCTGTATGCAGAAAATTATAAGACACTGATGAAAGAAATTAAAGATGATACAAACAGATGGAGAAATATACCATGTTCTTGGATTGGAAGAAACAACATTGTGAAAATGACTCTATTACCCAAGGCTATCTACAGATTCAATGCAATCCCTATCAAACTACCACTGGCATTTTTCACAGAACTATAACAAAAAATTTCACAATTTGTATGGAAACACAAAAGACCCCGAATAGCCAAAGCAATCTTGAGAACGAAAAATGGAGCTGGAGGAATCAGGCTCCCTGACTTCAGACTATACTACAAAGCTACAGTAATCAAGACAGTATGATACTGGCACAAAAACAGAAAGATAGATCAATGGAACAGGATAGAAAGCCCAGAGGTAAACCCACGCACATATGGTCACCTTATCTTTGATAAAGGAGGCAGGAATGTACAGTGGAGAAAGGACAGCATCTTTAATAAGTGGTGCTGGGAAAACTGGACAGGTACATGTAAAAGTATGATATTAGAACACTCCCTAACACCATACACAAAAATAAACTCAAAATGGATTAAAGACCTAAATGTAAGGCCAGAAACTATCAAACTCTTAGAGGAAAACATAGGCAGAACACTCTATGACATAAATCACAAGAAGATCCTTTTTGACCCACCTCCTAGAGATATGGAAACAAAAATAAACAAATGTGACTTCATGAAACTTCAAAGCTTTTGCACAGCAAAGGAAACCATAAACAAGACCAAAAGACAACCTCAGAATGGGAGAAAATATTTGCAAATGAAGCAACTGACAAAGTATTAATCTCCAAAATTTATAAGCAGCTCATGCAGCTCAATAACAAAAAAACAAACAACCCAATCCAAAAATGGGCAGAAAACCTGAATAGACATTTCTCTAAAGAAGATATACAGATTGCCAACAAACACATGAAAGAATGCTTAACATCATTAATAATTAGAAAAATGTAAATCAAAACTACAATTAGATATCATCTCACACGTGTCAGAATGACCATCATCAGAAAATCTAGAAACAATAAATGCTGGAGAGGGTGTGGAGAAAAGGGAATACTCTTGCACTGCTGGTGGGAATGTGAATTGGTACAGCCTCTATGGAGTGCAGTATGGAGGTTCCTTAAAAAACTACAAATAGAACTATCATATGACCCAGCAATCCCACTTCAGGGCATATACCCTGAGAAAAACCATAATTCAAAAAGAGTCATGTACCAAAATGTTCATTGCAGCTCTATTCACAATAGCCAGGAGATGGAAACAGCCTAAGTTTCCATCATCAGATGAATGAATAAAGAAGATGTGGCATATATATACAATGGAATATTACTCAGCCATAAAAAGAAATGAAATTGAGTTATTTGTAGTGAGGTGGATGGACCTAGAGTCTGTCATACAGAGTGAAGTAAGTCAGAAAGACAAAGACCATATGCTAACACATATTATGGAATCTAAGAAAAAAAAAATGTCATGAAGAACCTAGGGGTAAGACATGAATAAAGACACAGACCTACTAGAGAATGGACTTGAGGATATGGGGAGGGGGAAGGGTAAGCTGTGACAAAGTGAAAGAGTGGCATGGACATATATACACTACCAAACGTAAAATAGATAGCTAGTGGGAAACAGCTGCATAGCACAGGGAGATCAGCTCGGTGCTTTGTGACCACTTGTATGGGTGGGATATGGAGGGGAGCAGGGGGACAGACGCAAGAGGGAGGAGATATGGGAACATATGTATATGTATAACTGATTCACTTTGTTATAAAGCAGAAAGTAACACACCATTGTAAAGCAACTATACTGCAATAAAGGTATATAAAAAAATGGTTAAGAGAAAAAAGAAAAGAAAAAATGATTGTGAAATAAATTCTACATAATGGGAAGAAATACTTGCAAATCATATATATGACAAGTATGTAGTGGCCAAGATATGAGAACTCTCATATCTGAACAACAAAAAGCCAACAATTAAATTTAAAGGTTGACAGAGATCACTTATATGTGGAATCTAGAAAAATGGTACAGAGGAACTTATTTGCAAAGCAGAAATAAATGCACAGATGTAGAGAACAAACTTATGGATACCAAAGTGGGGAGGGGAGGTGGGATGAATTGGGAGATTGGGATTGGCATATACACACTACTGTGTATAAAATAGATAACTAATGAGAACTTACTGTATAGCACAGGGAACTCTACTCAATGCTCTGTGGTGGCCTAATGGGAAGAAAATATTAAAAAGAGGGGATATATGTATATGTATAACTGATTCACTTTGCTGTACAGCAGAAACTAACACAAATTTGTAAAGTAACTATACTCCAATAAAAATTAAGAAAAAAATAAAATGTTAACTTTCAAATTTAACAAAGGATGAAAAAAAATGATGTTTCTCCAAAGAAGATATACAAATGGTAGCTAAAAATCACATGAATAGATGTTCAATGTTATTAGTCACTAGGGAAATACAAGTAAAAACTACAGTGAGGTACGATTTTAGACTCACTAGAATAAATGTGTTTTTTTTTTTTAAAGGAAAATAACACATGCTGGTGAGGATGTGGAGAAATTAGAATTTTCATACATTATCAATGGGAATATAAAATGATGTAGCCCTGTTTGTTTTTCTCTTGTTAATATGTCTATTATTACAGGGGTCTAAGCCAAGAACCATGAAGGGTAGAGAAAAAATAATTTCTTCCTTGCAACTTCAAGGTGTTCTTCCAAATATGGAAGAGATCACAGAAGTGTGGCTATACCTGCAACTGTTTGCCTAGAAAGAAAAAGTATTTAATTACTGATCAAATCATTTGAATTTAAGCTAGAGGAATCAAGGAAAAATATGAACCTTCTCCTTCCTTGCCATTAGATTTGATCATTTAGTATAAGCTTTACACTTCTATAAAGCAGTTCTTGAATAATACTTTAATCACCTGCATCTTGTTTATGTCTCAGACTGGAATGTTAAAATCTTAAGGGCAATGCCTATGTTACATTTAGTTTATTTTCTGCCTAGCACAGTACTTGTACAATTTAGGAATTCAGTAAATCTTTACTGTTATATTTTAGTTATAATTCTAGTTAAATATGTGTTGGCTACCTCCAAATGTAGTGTAAGTGCTTTAAAGGCCAGAATAATCTCTTAAGCTTTTTAGCACAAAACATAGATGACTATTTTTTAGGAGACCAATAAATTGTCCTGATTGACATATTTCTATACAATTGCATGATGTAATTTACTATCATGACTAACATAACTGATCTGATAATATTTGATTGCAACTACAATGAATTGGGAATTTTAAAAGCTTCATACTTTTGAATTAGGAGGCTGGGACTGATATATATATATATATATATATATATATATATATATATATATATATATATATACACTAATATGTATAAAATCGATAACTAATAAAAAAAGAAAAAAATCAAATGTTAAAAAAAAAAGATTTCATCCTTTATTCATAACTTTATTAAGAAAATGTTTGGGCTTCCCTGGTGGCGCAGTGGTTGGGAGTCCGCCTGCCGATGCAGTGGACGCAGGTTCGTGCCCCAGTCTGGGAGGATCCTACATGCTGCAGAGCGGCTGGGCCCATGAGCCATGGCTGCTGAGCCTGCGCGTCGGGAGCCTATGCTCCGCAGCGGGAGAGGCCGCAGCGGTGAGAGACCCGCATACCGGGAGAAAAAGAAAAAAGAAAATGTTTGAGGGCTTCCCTGGTGGCACAGTGTTTAAGAATCCACCTGCTGATGCAGCGGACATGGGTTCTATCCCTGGTCCGGGAAGATTCTCACATGCCACGGAGCAACTAACCCGTGCGCCACAGCTACTAAGCCTGTGCTCTAGAGCCCATGAGCCACAACTATTGAGCCAACACATCACAACTACTGAAGCCCATGCGCTTAGAGCCTGTGCTCTGCAACAAAAGAAGCCACCGCAATGAGAAGCCCACGTACCGCAATGAATAGTAACCCCCAGCTTGCTGTAACTAGAGAAAGCCCACGAGGAGCAATGAAGAGCCCACACAGCCAAAAATAAATAAATAAATAATAAAGAGGTAAATTAAAAAAAAAAAAGTTTGAGCATGTATATGTACTACACACTGCATTAGGAGTTATAAGTTAGGAATGCAACCATAAGAAGAATTATCCCTGTGTTCAAAGGGCTATGTATTATTTTATTTGGGAGTGATGGATAAACAAGTAAACAAATAATCACAAAATATAATACATGCTAAATATAAGTATGGGAGAATAAAATATGTTTTTTTTTTAACCCAGGGAGGTGGAGAGGTGTTAACCAAGAAATTCCTCTTAGGGATATTAAAAAGTCAGCTGAATTGTAGAGGGTTGCTTGGAGTTAGCCAATTAAAAAGGAGTACTGCATTCCTAGCAGTGGGAAGTTATCTTCAAAGGCACAGAGGTGAGAAAGAATGTATGGTACTTCCAGAAAATAAACTAACAAAATAGTTATGTTTGATGCATAAGAAGAAGGAGGGAGACTGACTGGAGTTAGGCAAAATTGACATCATGATGGGCTATGTGTCATCTCAAATGTTGAATTATCCTGAAGGAGAATTTTTACCCACTTAACTGTATGATTTTACAAAGTCTCATGAGATCCCACTCTTCAAGCCCCATAAGTCCGACCTCCAACCTTTACTATTCATCATTCTGCCCTAGCAGTGTTTATTTTCCCCAATTCTTTGTAGATTACCAGAGGGAATAAGACTGTGATGTTCTTTCAGAATAAAATGCCAAGCATGCAGTTAACATTCATAGCAAAGGTTCCATTTGGAGTTTCAGCAGAGAGAAAGCATTACTCTAGGAAGCTTTGCCTAAAAAGATGTTAAGCTAGTATATTTAAATAAAGGGAGGGGATAAAAGAAGAGCCTCATTTCGGATTCATCAGTGAGTGACTGAGAGAACAGTATTGATGGACCTTCCTGAACCCTAAGCACAGCCAATAAGCTTATGATATTAAACTCCTTTAGGTGTAAACTAAAATGCTCTAACTCCCAACTCAAGGAGTATCAGTTTTATACTTTTGTTTTGTATGTTGGCTTTATTACAGAGCTCCTAAGAGGGTGCTAAATTGTTGGGAGTTTTCTTTATGCTTGACTTTCAACATTAACTTTTAAGCTATCAAATTGCCTAAATTAAGTACCACAAAATAGCTTTAGGTTATCATATTGCATAAATTATGCACCATAAAATATAAACAATCAAACTTTAAACATGATTGCACCCCTTGTTAAGCATGAAGAGAGAATTCTCCATGAACATGCTTTATATTGCAAAGGTGCTAAAATATATATATCATGTGATTTTGCACCTGGGCTTGATTTTAGGCAAAAGGAAAGCTAAAGTTTTCTTTCCTATGTTGCAGTCTCCAAACCCAGAATGGGGAGAGGAAACACTTTCTGTTTTTAAATAGTGTGGTAGGCTGGGCTCTGACATTGCAGCCTGAACTGCACTGATTTGTCCTTTTATTGTTAAAGACCATGTTATGGTCTGAACCATGTACCCTCCAAAATTCGTATGTTGAAGCTCTTACCCCCAATGAGGTTGTATTTCAAGATAGGATCTTTAGAGAGGTAATTAAGGTTAAATGAAGTCATAAGTGTGGGACTCTAGTCCTATAGTATTAGTGTCCTTATAAGAGGAAGAGACACAAAGATTTCTCTCTCCAAACCAGCACAGAGGGGTCATGTGAGGGGTCAGCAAGAAAGTGGTTGTCTACAACCCAGGAAGAGCTGACCCACCAGAAACCAACCTCATTGGCACATTGACCTTGGACTTCAAACCTCTTGTACTGTGAGAAAATAAATGTCTGTTATTTAAGCCACCTAGGCTATGGTCTTTTTTAAAATGGTATTCCTAGCAGACTAATATAGAACTCTTTGGTGGGGGGTAGGGAGGGTGAGTATAAGACAATGTAAGAAAAATATGTTGGACTGCCTCTACAAAGACCAGGAAAGTACCAGAAAGGACATAATTAAATATCTTTCTATGGTCACTGCTGTATGCAGCCTTTAAGAAGCTCTACAATGATACCCACATACTAATCCCCATATTCTTCTATAATCCTCCACCCTTTTGAGTGCAAGTTGAGCCTAGGGATTTGCTCCTAGGTCAGATTTAGAAAGCAAAACTTCAGGATGCTCAGTTAAATTTAAGTTTCAGATAAACAACGTTTTTTTTTTTTTTTGTATAAGCATGCCCCATGTAATATTCTTTAAAAAGTATTATCTAAAATTTAAATTTAACTGGGTATGCTGTATTTTATCTGACAAACCTAGACTAGTTCAATTAAAATGTAAAAAAAAAATGATGGAATATCACTTCCAAGATTGTTACAAAAATATGTTGGCTTCCATCCTGGGTGCCCCAACCCCTCTTTTTATTAAAAAGAAAAAAAGTGAAACACTTTTATTTTCCACAAGGAAGAGCAACAGGAAAAATTAAATCATTTCTCACATATTGTTTTCTTAAAACAGGTCTACAAGGACATATTCAGCACCAAAATAAAAAAGAAGAAAAAAAGAGAGAAATTACAAACAGCCATAGAATAAAATCTACAAAGCAAACATTTAATATTGCACATTGTTTTGCTAACATTTTGGATTTTACTTTTCCTAATTGGAAAATCAGGGATCTATCTTGAATACTGGAATACACCTGAGAACCTCACATCTTATGTCAAGAATTGACCAGTGTTTAGAAATGAGTCAAGGGCTCATCAAGTTTGATGCCCTCTGGTGCTCAACAGAAGCCAGTGATCCTATTCTGAGCTCTCCTACAAAGAGACTCTTTTGGAAAATAACCAAGTGGTGTCTCTGCCCAAGAAAGAGAGGCCTGGAAACAGTCATGTGAGTGAGCTTGGAAGTGATACTTCCCTACACAAGACTTAGATGATTGCATCCCTGGTCAACACCTGTATTATAGCCTCCCTGATTTAGAGACCAGCTAAACTGTGCCCATCGTACTGATCTACAGAAACAATGACATAAGTATGCATTGTCTTAAACTGCTAAACTTTGAGTATTTTGCTAGGCAGCAATTACTACAGCAATTGAGCCTTCCCCAAATGTGATTTCATTTCTTTTTTCCTGAAAATCAGTGGGAAATCTCCTGCTACACCTCTGCTCTGGATACCCTGTTTCACTCCAATACTCACTCCCCTTTACTTGGTTCTACACCTGGATATCCTTTAGTTGTACAACTTAACGATCACCTCTTCCGGGAAGCTTTCCCTGCATTTGAAACTCTTCCATATACATATCCATTATATACTTTAAATGGTTTTACTGAATTTACTACCACACTATATTACAATTTTACTTTTTTTGTTTCATTTTATTCTCTGACTACTTGCAAGTATATGGTATAGCACTGTGTGTGGCGTATAGTAAGTGCCAACAAAGAGTAGATATATGAGAATGGAAAAGAATATGAAAAAGAATATGTATATATAAGCATAACTGAATCACATTGCTGTACACCAGAAACTATCACAACATTATAAATAAACTCTACTTCAATTTAAAAAAAAGACAGAGTATAAGGGTGAACTGTTAGAAAGTAAAGCAGTAGAATGGACTATGTCATTACAATACAAGTAGTTACCAAGCACTTGGTCTATATGGGGCTTGTGCTCATATGTATTAACTCAATCCTCATACATACCTCATAAGGGAGATGTACTTTTTTTCTGGTATTGCAGATGGTCTAGAGAAACACAATACAATTAAGTATTTTGTCCAAAGTCACAGAACCAGTAAATATTGGCACTAGGACTGGGACACACAAAATCAAGATTTACAGCCTGGGCTATTAACCACTTTAGTACCTTGTCTCTCCTGAGTAGTCAGTTTTCACTTCTCAAAGCTATTCTAGCATCTGCCCCCTGAGATTTTGTCTGAGTGGGAAGTTAAGATAGGTATTATTTAGGATTACCACAACGTTTTTTTAGGTTCTATAATTAAGTTCTTTTACCCTGCTCAAAACATTTTCTCTTTTATTCATATAATTACTTTAAAAAAGTAATTTGAGTAATACTTTTTGAGAAGGTTCTTTGGGAGATAAAGCTAACTTTTTGTTCACTAATTTAGAAAACTGAAACAGACTCACAGACTTAGAGAACAAACTATGGTTACTGGGGGGAAGGGTTGGGGGATGTGTCAATTTGTGATTGACAAGTACACACTACTATATTTAAAATGGATAACCAACAAGGACCTACTGTATAGCACAGGGAACTCTGCTCAATATTATGTAACAACTGAAACGGGAAAAGAATTTGAAAAAAATTAAAAAAGAAAGCTATTGATATAGTCAAGTGGGAGATGATGAAGACTCCAACTAACTTGCAAAATGGGAATGGATTACAGACTATTTGGTAATAGAGAAGGAGAGTAACTTGATGATCAGTTAGGTGAAGTGAATGAGGAATAGAAAAGGATCAATGTTGATTCTAGGTTTCTGGCTCAGGTGGCAGTGTGACATCTTTAGTGTGTTTAGAAGTCTACTAGTAAAGATTTATGTTCATCTTCTAGAACAAATATTTGAGGGCATTGACAAATATAGGTTGTTTTCTCTTCACATAAAAGATTTCCTCATTTAGAGTTCATGATGCATATAATAGATCCAAGAAATTGTAACAAAGCAAGACTGTGGGGCCTTTCTGGGACAGGCCTCTCGATGGCCTCTGCTTACCTCTTGTTTGTAGAAAGCTTTAGTCTCCCAGGCCTCCCCTGAGTCACAAAAGTTTGGCTCAAGTGTTAATAATTGAAAGAATGTAAAAATGTAGTAACAAAAATAGCAGTTGGGCCAGGAAAACTGGTAAAAATTTAAATAATAAATCAGCCACATAGCAGTTACAGAATCTTCAGTCCCTCTCTGAAGGAGGAACAATGATAATAATGCACATTCCTGAGTTGTTCTGAAGGTACTAAAACCCTCACCAGGTGGAAAAATTTAACTTCATGATGACCATGAGAATGTAGCCCCCAGACTTGTTGGAACCAGAAGACTGATGACTGAGATTTCTGGAACACCATCCTGTTACCTCACCACCAACCAATCAGAAGAAAGTCACACACCCCACAGCCCTTCCCCCCAAATTTGTCTTTTAAAACTTTTCCCTGAAATCCATGAAGGACTTTGGGTCTCTTGAGCACAAGCCACCCATTCTCCTTGCTTGGCCCTGCAGTAAACCTTTCTCTTCTCCAAACTCTGACATTTTGGTTTGTTTGGCCTCACTGTGGGTCAGGGATACAAACTTGGGTTCAACAACGGTTTCATCAGAGATCTATGCCTTTTCTTTCCCTTAGCCCTTCTGTAAGTTGTTTCCAGCTATGAGGTCACCTTATAGTTAAGAGTTGGTGCAGGAATTTAAATTTTTTCTGTCTATTTTCTAGGCTAACAAAGGAATGAGAAGAAATGGGAAAAAAAAGTATACACCATTCTCCTCCTTTTTAAAGATATTTCTTAAAAATTTCACATAACTCTTCTAGTTATATATCTCTTTCATCAGACCCGAGTTGTAGCACCTCACCTAGGTACACTATATTCTCAGACTCTTTATTTGGTAACAATGTGCATGAGTACAACTTAGGGTCCCATTCCTAAAGCAGAAGAAGAGAATATAGGGACAACTATTGGTCTCAGTAACAAATAAAGGGAACTTGAGTTCGAAAGAAAAACTATCTTATGGAGCTTTGTAAACATCGCAAAGCCTACCAAATGTCTTGCATAGAATAGAGCCTCAAAAAAGTTTATTAAATTGTTTTGAGCCAGTTTTACCATGTGAGTTTCTCCCTTAACATCCTTGAGTCTTCTTTGTTTTTTAAATGCTACCACATATTTAAACCAAGATCACATTGTTTGGGAAAACTAGGAAATTTTACATTTATTTCTTGGTTGTTCCAAGGGTAGAATCTAGGTTGTATTGTTTTGTGTGTTTAGAGGGGCACTGCTGGAACTAGAAAGATGGATGTAGGGTTAAGAATGACACTATACCGTTTAATTTTTGAAATATATTCCCCACTACTACCACCACAGAGACACAAATCAAATACTATTTCTTCTTTGCTTTACTAAACTAAATTACCTCTTCATTCTTTATTGTAAATATTGTTGTTTGACTTTTGTTGCTATCTTCATATTTTCTGTTTGCTTGTTCTGTTTTTTTTGTGTGTGTGTGGTACATGGGCCTCTCACTGCTGTGGCCATTCCCGTTGCGGAGCACAGGCTCCGGACGCGCAGGCCCAGCGGCCATGGCTCACGGGCCCAGCCACTCCGCGGCACGTGGGATCTTCCCGGACCGGGGCACGAACCCATGTCCCTTGCATCGGCAGGCAGACCCTCAACCACTGTACCATCAGGGAAGCCCTGTTTGTTCTGTTTTAAATCCTGGTCCACGTTGGTGAAAATTTAGACACACATTTGTTTAACAGGTGCCAATTCTCAGCAATAGTAATCAAAGGATTTCAGTTAAAGTGTCAGTAAGTCTCCCTACAGGACATGTCCCAAAGGTGTAATAGGAATGAAAGGATCAGGGTGATCTGTTCTGATCCTATAGCCACTATCGTAAAGTTAACAGAACAACAGCCTTGCTAAGATCAGTGCCTGGCAGGACGCATGCCTGAGAAACTTGTGGTAACCACTTGAGACATTCTCTGAATCTCTTTCTCTCTGCCTTCCTGGTAGATGGCAGTATTTCATGTCTGGTATCCCATGTGAGGGAGAAGTTATGTGACAAGATTGGGTCAAGGAGTTTTGAGTAACTGTGACAAACATCATAAAATTACTGGTGTTATGCTCTCCAGAGAACTCTCTTCTCACTATGAAAGAAACTGGAGAACTTCAAGATGATGGCAAAGTAGACTTCCTAAACCATTATGGTCTTATGACATAAGGATCAAATCTTTATTTTAATTCCCTATTTTTCCTATTATTGTTGTTGCTATTATTATTGTTACCCCAATACAACCTGTCTATCCTGAATAAAATGGATCTCAACAATCTTTGTTTATAACGAAGATGAGGAAATAACAATGGAACAATAGATAGTATTTTGCTTTTAATTTACCAAGAAAGCCTGTTTGAGAGAAGTGGTTTAATTCACTATATGTGAGAGATTAGACTTTGGGATTTCATGATGGGATTGCTTGAGTGGAATTCTTATAAACCAAAACAGAGATTCTTATTGTCTCAATATGATAGCTAGACTCCTCATCCTCTTTTACAAAACCCTCAGTCACTGGCTACAACCAACTTACCCTAATTATACCATAAGTTCCCACTGCTTCTACCCAACTAATTGCTTCATTAATTAGCATATTCTATGTTAATTCCTGCTTTTATGCTTACACCTAGGCAGATGCCTTCACCTGCATTGCTTTCTCGTTTCCCTTTTTATAATTAAATCCTAGGGGAATATAAGTAGAAATGATAAAGACCTCCAAAAAATCTCTTCTTCATAAAAGCAATGAGAAAACTTGCAAAATGGTAAACAATCAGCATTTCAGCATTCTAAAATTTGTCTGATTTTTTTACCTGTCTCAGGGTATTCACAGGCTGAGGTTTAGGCTTGCCCTGTCCAATTGAGGTTAGAGACTTAAAAGTTAATTATCCACTTAGCCCCAGCTTCTGTTGCCTTAGAAAAAGATGTTGTTATTCTTGGAAGCCCTTGGGTGAAGGCTAAGGCCTAAATCGTGGGCCCACTGGGAGCCCAGATCTCCTTGCTATGAAACCTGGGGCCTGACGGGTCAGATCTTGTTGTTGTCTTGTTGTAGGCAAGATGAATAAATGGATGAATGGTGGATAGATCAAGGGCCATGAATGCAAAGTGCTTTGCACCCCCCTGTGCACACAAACCACTGGCTAGAAACATTTCAGTGAGCATGAGAGCCTGTAGGATGTCAACTAAAAATGCCAACTACAGGTTTGCAGCATTTGTTCAAGAAAAACAGTGAAATCTTGGTAAGGAGAGTAAGTTTACGGCATTTTAACTTGCTGTCTTTTCATCCTTTTCTTTTCAACTGCAAGGTAACCTTGCAAACCAACAAATGCACCATGGTAAAAACCAGCAGCAGCCAACCAGAGCAGGAAAAATGAGTTTGGAGCTCCTTTATAGCCTCATTCTCAGAGAATTGTCATTATTTACCCTGGGTGATTGTTCACTGGAAGAGCACATTTTCAAGATTGCCTTTATCTGACCTGACTTGGAACTTGCTCAGTGAGAAAAGCCTTTTTCCCAGGAATGTTTATCAGCGATTGAAACAGAAATCTTAACTTCACATATGCTCAAAGCAGGGCATAACAGTTGGGAAGAACAATACATTAACCAAAATGTTTAAAATCTGAGCAACAAGCAGTTTGTAGAATGTTGGAACATTTCCAATGTACTCCTTGTAATCTAGAAAGCCACACACATGTGTACGGCTGTATGCATACCCATTAAACAGCTAAGAGAGATCTAAGCTCTTAATCCTGTGTGATTCTGAATTTCTATGTAAACAGAGAAAGAAGGTTAAGGCAGAGTGGTAAACTGCCTGTGTCATTGTTGGTGTGTCCAACATGCACACAGAACTCCTCAGCAAAAGCAAGGAGACTCACTGATTCCAGGAGTTTAAGGAAATCTCCCTCTGACCACTAAGTTAACTGAGCAGAAATTTCAATGGCCACACATGATTAAGACTACATATATTATAGAATTAATTCAGAATATCCACTAAACAAACAAACTACAGTATCAATAGCATCAAAAACAAATAGTAGCCTCAACAATTCCTGGGGTGGGGGAAGAATTTTAGTTTCATATTTAATTCACAATACATTGTAAAAGTTTAGGTTTCAACAAAAATTATGAGATATGCGAACACACAGACCCACACATACACACACAGACTGCAAGGTATAGATCACATACAGAAAACAAAATTTATTAACAGAAACTGTCCCTGAGAAAGGTAAAACTTTGGACTTAATAGAAAATACCTATAAATCAGTTATATTAAGTACATTCAAAGAACCAAGGGAAATCATGTCTAAATAACTAAAGAGAAATACAAAAATGTCTCTGCAAATAGAGAGTGTAAATAAAAATATATAGGTTATTATAAAAATAACCAAATAGAAATTCTGGAATTGAAAAGTACAATACTGAAAAAAATATCACTGGAGGGACTTTGACCAGTCAGAAGAAAAAGAAAATCCATAAACTTGAAGGTATGTTAGCAGAGATCAACCATTCTGAAGAACATAAGGAAAAAAGAATAAAGAAAAATGAACCAACTAATCTTCAGAATTATGTGGGATGCCATCAAGCATATCAACATACCATAATGGGAGCCCAAGAAGGAGAGGAAACACAGGAAAGGGCAGAAAGAGAATATTTAAGAAAAGAGTGATCAGTGTTTAATTTCTCCAGGAGGTCTTGCCCAGCTCAGGGTCTCTCAGCATGCAACAGTGGTAGAGGTTCATGGTGAAATTTAAAAGGTTGGGTAGAAGAGGGAGTAGTGGAATCCAGGATGAGCTGTTACGAAGGATAAAATGGGGAAGCTAAGAAACTCAAATCAGGAGTGTTTCCAGTTTATTTGCAAAATTGCATTCTACTCATGGTCTTTTATGTACAATGCAGAGCATTACCGTTTTGAGAACGCAGTAACCAAGAGTTTTACACCTGATGAACAGTAGACTAGCCCACTCATTTCACTCTTATTTAACTAGGTAAACCCAGCATCTGATGAGAAGAAGCTATTAATAATCATATGTAACAACATTGGAAATACAGACAAGATATTCTCTCTCCAACTTTTTGACGTAGTCAAGTCTTCCCCTTTTTTGATAATTCAGCTAAAGTCCTAAATCATATGTTTATAAAATATTAAGATTAAAAAAAAAACCTTTTACTTGTATGATATAGGAAAAAAAAAATAGAACTTTTAAATGATCGCCTCTAATACTGAGGGCCATTAAAAACGTGGTGAAGTTATACTCATATATTACCAAAGGACATTTAAAAGTAGATAATTTTATTACCCCCCCAATGAGTTAGATAATTAATTATGTATCCCAATGTGATTTGTTGATAGGTGCTCAGTATTAAATAATATCAGCCTTTCTCCATAGGGAATTAATTTGTACTCTGAGCAACCAGGAGCAAGCAAGATATGAAACGAATGATGTTTCAGTAGCAGATGAAATCAGCTATAATATCTTTACATAAATAAAACTATTTAAGCCTTTCCTTGAGTTGCATTTGTGTCTCTCCAAGGCAGGGCTGCAGTACTCTGCTCCTGTGGAAGGCCAGAGACAAGAGAACACTAATTACATTTTCAATAATCTTGAATGCCTCACATACATCTTACAATATGTTATACTTCAGTAACAGATAAAAAACAACCTGGTAAAAGCCATCATTTAGCACAGCTTATACATAAGAGAGGGGCCAGAGTTTACAGACTCCTTTTCAATGCCATGCTTACAAGAGACTTTAACCCTTGGCAGGGAGAAAAATAAGTGAGAGAGATGGCATCAAAACTCTTTTTTTTTTGTATAAATTTTATTTTATGTATATTCAATGTTTATGGAAATATAAAACACTGTTTTATATTTCCTTGTGTCTTCCTAGTAGTAAATTAAATGTGTGTTAGATCAGTGATATTTTTTAAATTAAGTTTTTTGGAGTATAGTTGCTTTACAATGTTGTGTTAATTTCTGCTGTACAGCAAAGTGAATCAGCTATACATCAGCTATACATATACATATATCTCCTCGTTTTTGGATTTCCTTCCCATTAGGCCACCATAGGGCATTGAGTAGAGTTCCTTGTGCTATACAGTAGATTCCCATTAGTTATCTATTTTATACATAGTAGTATACATGTTTCAATCCCAATTTCCCAATTCATCCTATCCCTCCTTCCCCCCACCCTTGGTATCTACATGTCCATTCTCTATGTCTGTGTCTGTATTTCTGCTTTGCAAATAAGTTCATCTGTATCATTTTTCTAGATTCCACATATAAGTGATATTATACGATATTTTTTTTTCTGACTTACTTCACTCTGTATGACAGTCTCTAGGTCTATCTACGTCTCTGTAAATGGCACATTTTTTGTTCCTTTTTATGGCTGAGTACTATTCCATTGTATATATGTGCCACATCTTCTTTATCAATTCTTCTGTTGATGAACATTTAAGATTCTATTTCAGCTGGCTATTGTAAATAGTGCTGCAATGAGCATTAGGGTGCATGTATCTTTTTGAATTATGGTTTTCCCCAGGTAGGGAGATTGAGATCCCAGGAGTGAGATTGTTGGGTCATATGGTAGTTCTATTTCTAGTTTTTAAGGAACCTCTGTACTGTTCTCCACAGTGGCTGTATCAATTTACATTCCCACCAACAGGGCAAAAGGTTTCCCTTTTCTTCACACTCTCTCCAGCATTTATTTTTTGTGGATTTTTTGCTGATGGCCATTCTGACTAGTGTGAGGTGATACCGCATTGTAGTTTTGATTTGAATTTCTCTAATAATTAGTGATGTTGAGCATCTTTTCATGTGTTTGTTGACAGCATCAAAATTCTTAGTGAAAGGTTTTCTGCATATTCGGGTGTTAAATGGGTGACAACCAGATGTTGAGATCCGTTATTACAAGACAGGCTGTTAGGAGTCTCCTAATGGGGATGCAAATCTCAACATTCCAGGGTTTGCCATTGGCTCAGTTATAAAGATAAAGAAAATAATCTTTATTTGGCAACTTTTCACCTCCCTCTTATTTCTCCCCTTTTCTTCATGCCTAAATCCTCAGAATTCCATAGACTTTTTCTTAGAGGTTACCTAACCTGCTATTGCATTTACTATTTTTTTTTCCAAGTTAGTTGTCAGCTCTTACCTTGAAGAGAATTTATAGGCTTACCTCTTTTCATTGCACTTTACTTTTATTGTGTTTTTCAGACACTGTATTTTTTAACAAGTTGAAAATATGTGGCAACCCTACCTCAAGGAAATCTGTTGGTGCCATTTCTTGAAAAGCATTTGCTCCCTTTGTGTCTCTGTGTCATAGTTTGGTCATTTTGGTAATATTTCAAACTTTCTCATTATTACTATATTAGTTATCGTGATCTGTGATCAGTGATCTTTGATGTTACTACTGCAATTATTTTGGGGCCCCACAAACTACACCCTATAAAATGGCAGACTTAATCTATAAATATTGTGTGTGTTCTGAATGTTCCACTGATTTGGCTATTCCCCTGTCTCTCTCCCTCTGCTAAGGCCTCCCTCTTCCCTTAGATACAACAATTTGAAATTAGCCAAATTAATAACCTTACATTGGGTTCTAAATTTTCAAGTGAAAGGAATAATTTCATGTCTCTCACTTTAAATCAAAAGCTAAAAATGATTAAGCATAGTGAGAAAGGGATGTCAAAAGCTAAGATAAACTGAAAGCTAGGCCCTCCTGCAACAAATATCTAAATTGTGAATGCAAAGTTCTTGAAGGAAATTAAAAGTGCTACTCCAGTGAACACACAAATGGTATGAAAGTAAAACAGCCTTTTTGCTGATGTGGCAAAAGTTTTAGTGGTCTGGATAGAAAATTAAGCCAGCCAAAACATTTCCTTAGACCAAAGCCTAATATAGAGCAAAACCCTAACTATCTTCAATTCTGTGAAGGCTGAGAAATGCGAGGAAGCAGCAGAAGAAAAGTTTGAAGCTAGCAGAGGTTGGTTTCATGAACTTCATGAGTTTAAGGAAAGAAGCCATCTTCATAACAAAAAAGTGCAAGGTGAAGTAACAAGTGCTGATGTAGAAGCTACAGTAAGTAATCCAGAAGATTCAGCTAAGATAACTAATGATTCTGGCCACACTAAACAACAGATTTTTAGTATAGATAAAACAGATTTAATATTGGAAGAAGATGCTATCTAGGACTTTCATAGCTAGAGAAAAGAAGTCAATGCCTGGGTTCAAAGCTTCAAAGATAAGCTGATTCTCTTGTTAGGGCCTAATGCAGCTGGTCACTTTAAGTTGAAGCCAATGCTCATTTGCAATTCTGAAAATCCTAGGGCCCTTAAGAATTATGCTAAGTCTCCTTGCCTGTGCTCTATAAATGTCACCCAAAGCCTGGATGACAACACATCTATTGACAACATGGTTGACTGAATATTTTAAGCCCAATATTGAAATCTACTGCCCAGAAAAAGAAAAGAAGATTCCTCTCAAAATATTACTGCTCATTGGCAATGCACCTAGTCACCCAAGAGCTCTGATGGAGACGGACAATGAGATTCTCATTGTATTCATGTCTGTTCACATGCCATCCATTCTGCAGCCCATGGATCAAGGAGTAATTTTGAATTTCAAGGCTTATTAGTTAAGAAGTACATTTCATAAGTTCCTAGCTACAATTGATAGTGGCTGCTCTGATGCATCTGAGCAAAGTAAATTGAAAAACTTCTGGAATGATTCACCATTCTAGACACCATTAAAATCATCATAATTCATGGGAAGAGATCAAACTATCACTATTAAGAGGTATTTGGAAAAAGTTAAGCCCAACCCTCATGGATGACTTGGAGGGGATCAAGACTTCAGTGGAGAAACTAACTGCAGATGTGGTGGAAATAGCAAGAGAACTAGAATTAGAAGTGGAGCCTGCAGATGTGACTGAACAGCTGCAGTCTCAGGATAGAACTTTACTGAATGAGGAATTGCCTCTTATGGGTGAGTAAATAAAGTGTTTTCTGGAGATGGAATCTACTCTTAGTGAAGATGCTGTGAAGATTGTTGAAATAACTAAGGATTTAGAATATTACAGGAACCCATCTGATTAAAGCAGCTGCAGAGTAGGAGAGGATTGGCTCCAATTTTGAAAGAAGTTCTACTGTGGGTAAAATGTTATCAAGCAGCATTGCATGGCCAGAGAAATTGTTCATAAAAGGAAGAATCACTTGATGTGGCAAACTTCATTGATGGCTTGTGTTAAGAAATTGCCACAGACACCCCAAGCTTCAGCAACCACCACTGTGATCAGTCAGCAACCATCGACATTGAAGGAGGAACCTCCACCAGCAAAAAGATTATGACTTGCTGAAGGCACACGTGATGGTTAGTGGTTTTTAGCAGCAACGTATTTTTCAATTATGGCATGTACATTGTTTTTTTAAAAAGTACCTAATATTATATTGCACATTTAATAATAGAGTATGAACATAACTTTTATGTTCATTGGGAAACCAAAAGTTTTGTGTGACTCACTTTACTGCATTGTTTGCTGTATTGCAGTTGTCTGGAACCAAACACACTATATCTCCAAGGTATGCCTGTACTGATAATTAAGGTGTTAGGTGTAAAATACTGGTCAACAAATTATACTCTTATACTCTATTTACCTCTACATAAAATTTCAGGTATGACTCCTACTTATATGAATTGTATGATTCCTACTCCTACTTTAAAAGATTGGGAGCAATACAAATACACTAGATTAGCTTGTTTAAAAATAACTTTGTCAAGATTCTTAAGTGAAATATTATTATCTTTAGTCTATATAGGAGAAAGGTATATTTTGCATTGCAATATTTTAGGATTTTTGATGTCCTTGGAAAAAAAGGGGGTTTTGTAGCCAAAGAATTTATAATCTAGGTGAATAAACAGAAAAGTTTATCTTAGGTGCTATATTTTAGGTGCTAGATTTGGGATACATATGCTTTAGCTTATAACAATGCAATGAAAAGACACAACACCAGCTTGGAAGTCAAAGGAAGCCATGCAGGAGGAGGTGGAGAATCAAGAGTTCTAGAAACAAAGATACAAAAATGGTATCCTCTAAAGAGGGAAGACAATGTGCAAATAAATTCAAGTATATGGCATTTCATGGGGCTGAAGAAGGATGTTATTTTCACAAGCTAAAATTTTGATGAAAGAATGGGAACATTTTAGCAATGGCAACATCTTACAGGAAGAATTTGTAAAATTTGTTTATTTTATTTTCTAAGCATCAGTTACCCATTTTTCTAGTAACAGATTTCTAATTTTTCAAACAACTCCACTGTTAATCTCTGTGACTTCTGTCTCTACTCCAGTGGTTGTCATGTAACTATAACTAGCCAAAGTATGTCATCACATTGGCCACAGTCATAGGTCAGAGTTGAACAACTAGCAAAACAGGAAACAGCATGATCCAATTGGAATATTTTGAGAATATTTGTCTGAGAAAATCTCTCTTCCATTGGAGCTAGTATGGAAGTCTGAAACTGTCAGTGGCAAACTGGAATAAACCGGAAGAGTTTCTGCCTCAGAATTGTGTCAGTCAGAAAAACAAAACAAAACAAACAAAAAACACTGAGAGAGAGGGTGAGAATCTGTCCTGAGGATGCTGAGCCAATGAAATCTTCTTTATATTAACCTGTGCCCTTCAGCTATTGCAATCAATACATTTAATACTTGAGAGTAAATCTAGTTTTGTAGCAATTACTCAAAGACATTCTGACTAACAGAAAAGCAAGGTTGTATGTTTTAGTTGCTACTTTTAAAAATGATGGCTTTAATTCATGGAAACAAAAATTACTGATGGGTTTATATTTCACATAGCTGGGGTGAAAAGATCTTTGACAAAAGAGTTCTTTCAAAAATGCATTTGTATCTAAATTACAAAATAGATATTCATAAAATATACATTCTCTTTATCTTTCTGAGGCCATAACTAAGTTTCCCTTTTTTATTTTATAAATTATGTATCTCAGCAAGTAGAGATATCTTGACCTGCAGTTATCCTCAAATGCTTTACTAGCCTGTGAGGCCACATCAGCAAAATATTCCTTTCCCTTTCACAATCTAAAATTTGACTGTCTACTCAACTGAAATAAATTGGTCTCTGTCCTGTTCCGTTTAAACCAACAAACAGTTGTTGAGGTAGTCCAAGCATGTACAATAAATGCTAGAACACTAATAAAAAAGATGCATTCTGTGCCCTGCCACTGTTTAAGTTCACTGGTAGAGACAAATGGGTAAACAGATTTATGGTGTGATGTGCATTTGAAGACAATTAAGTGTACAGTGCCGTCACTGTACAAGGAGGCCACGGTTACATACACTGGTTCAGAGGAGAATTAGTCATGTTAGTGGGGATTTCAGAGGTGATATTCTATACCCTTCAGAATCTTTCATGGTGGATGTGACAGTTACACTCTGGATATATCAATCTCAAGTTATCAGCAATATCTGGCTTTCAAAATACAAGGATAACCTCTATCTTGTATTAGACTGCTTTTTCCAAAACAGTTATGTGGCAACAAATATAGGTTAAACCTCTTTCCATTTTCTGACTTGTCAAGAAAAACATAGTACGTACAAAAAGAGCGGCAAAGACATAAAACATTCATAAAGATTCTCCTGAATGCTCTAAAATTCTAAGCTTTGCTGATGCATCATAATGTTCTCAAAGAAATTGGTCAAAAGGCAGAAATTGGAACAAATTTTTACCTTAATTTATATTATGGGAGCCATCTTTCTTTTTCAAAATATAAATAAGTTTCTAAGGGGAAAAAAAAGATTTAGTTGACTAGAGTAGGATGCTTATTTTGATATTGAAGGTTTTCCTTCAAAAGGAAAAATTAATAAATGTATTTTTAAGTTATTTTAAAGGACACACAGAGGTCTTTCTGAATTCAACAAATTTAAAAACCGCATGGACCTTACTTAGAAATGTAATCAAGTCCAGCTCTCCTATTACTCACTTGATTGCATTCAAAGTGCCATTCTTCATTCTTTACGTTTCTCTCATCATTTACATTATTGTCCAATAGTGCTTCTCTTGATATCAGCAGTGGATTCAAAATATTCACACATGGTGTGAGGTAAATAATGTTTAGCTCATTATTTATTACACTCTTCTTATTTTTGAAATGTGCTGATATTTGTATTGAATTTTTTCACCATTATTAATCACAATCCCTACTTGGTATATTTAGGAAAAAAGTTGTAAAGAACTTTTTTAATATTTAGTTAATATTTTTTGAAAAATAAAGCTGTCACTCTTCACACAATGCACAATAGTGCATACATAAAAAGAAAAGAATAATATACAGATAACACCTTGAAATTAATAAGTTAATATAGTGAGGTCACTGATAAAAGATTAATATATATTTTTTCACTTTTTGTATATAAGTGACTAGAAAATGAAAAAGAAAGGTATCATCTACAATAATACCAAAAGTCTAATTACTGATGATAAATTTAAAGATAGATGTTCTAAATCTCTATATACAAAATTAATCATATGACTTAAGTGAAAGGTATTAAAAACCTAAGTAAGTGAAGGTATATACAATGTTCATGTATTGAGGGACTAAATAGTAGAAAAATATCAATTCTGCATAACTCAAGCTATGAATTCAATATACAGATAAATTGTAGCATATTTTTAATGAAAATTAGCAAATGTGTTAAAAATTTATGTGGAATATGCAAGCTTTTGTGTCTGGATTTTTTCACTTGGCATAATGTTTGTGAGGTTCATCCAAGTTGTAGCATGTATCAGTACTTCATTCCATTTTTAAAAATTTGAATAATATTCCATTGTATGTATGTATTATAATTTGTTTAACCATTCATCTGTTGAGAGGTGTTTGGATTGTTTCCACTTCTGGCTATCATAAATAGTCCTTCTATGAACATACATGCATCTATTTACCTATTTTTTTTGAACATCTGTTTTCCATTTATTTGGACATAGATATAGGAGTGGAATCAATGAGCCATATGATTATTCTATGATTAAATTTTTGAGGAGTCACCAAACTGTTTTCCACAGCTGCTGAGCAATTTTAGATTCCTACCAGCAATGTACAAAGGTACTCATTTCTCTCTCTCTCTCTCTCTCTCTCTCTGTTATGTCCATCCTAATAAGTGTAAAGTTGTATCTCATTGTGGTTTTCATTTTATTTTCCTTAATTATTAATAATGTTGAGAAGTTATTCATGTTCCTATAAGGCATTTGGCCATTTGTATATCTTCTGTGTGGAATGTCTATTCAAGTCTTTGACCACTTTTAAATACATTGTTTTTCTTCATATTGTTAAACTTTAGGCATTCTTTATATATTCTGGATATTATATATATATATATATATATATATATATATATATATATATATATACACACACAATTTCAAAATATTTTCTCATATTCTGTAGGCTGTCTTTGCTTTCTTGACAATGTCATTTGATAAAGAAAAGTTCTTTAATTTGGAGCATGTCCATTTTATCTATGTTTCGTTTTGCTGCTCATGCTTTTGGCATCAACATCTACAAATTTATTGCCAAATTCAAGGTCATGGATATTAATTTCTATTGTTGTTTTCTTCTTCATCAATATTGTTTTGACTTTTTAGGGCTACTTGAGACTCCATATGAATTTAAGGATCAATTCAATTTGTCAAATGGCCACTAGAATTTTGATAAGGATTGAACATTTCTATTAATTGCACAAGATAGATAAATTAATAAAGACAGAACACAAACTGGTGGTTGACAGGGGATTAGGAGAAGGGAGGATGGGAAGAAACTCTTTAATAGAATTTAAGCAATTTAATGGAATTTAATTTTAGAGTTTTGAAAATGTAATTGTACAACTTTGTCAATGTCTTATGTATCACTGAATTGTTCACATTAAAATGATTGTTTTATGTTATATGAATTTTACCTCAATACAATTAAAAATTATGTAGAAATGCCAAGTTGAAGAAAAATCAAAATGTCTAGAAAAAGTAGAACCAAATTGAAAGAAACACACACTGTAAGATATTAAGACTTGGTGCAAAGCTACATAGTGAAAAGTGTGGTATTAACAGAAGGATTAAAAAAATAAACAAATGGCAAAGAATTGTCTGGAATAAGAACCCATATAATTTTTCAAGAAGTATTTCAGGAAGACTTAGATTTTCAATTAATAAACTTGAGTCAATTGGAGGTGTGTACTGGAAAAAAAATTTAAAACAAACTTGTCTGTCATTATATATTATACTATATATTACACTCATTAACATATATGCATGTAATACAGTAGCACCTAAAAACATAAAGCAAATACTAACAGACATAAAGGGAGGAATTGACAATAATACAATAATAGTAGGAGACTTTCACACCTAACTTATATCAATGAACAGGTCAACCAGAAAGAAAATAAGAAAACAGTGGTTTTAAATGACACAATAGACCAGCTGGCCTTAATGGACTTCTACAGGACATTCCATCCAAAACCAGCAGAATACACATTATTTTCAAGTGCATATGGAACATTTTCCAGAATAGATAACATGCTAGACAACAAAATATGTCTCAACACATTTAAGAGGATAGTACTTATATCAAACATATATTCCAACCACAACAGTATGGAACTAGAAATCATTCATAGGAAGAAAAATGGGAAAAGTACAAATACATGGAGTCTAAAGAACATGCTACTAGAAAACCAATGAGTCAATGAAAAAAATCAAAGAGGAAATCAGAAAAAAACCTTGAGACAAATGAAAATGGCAACAAAATTTAAGAATTACAGCAAAAGCATTTCTAAGAGGAAAGTTCATAGCAATACAAGCTTACATCAAGAAGGAAGAAAAAATCTCTAATAAACAACCTAACCTATGATCTAAAGGAAATAAACAAAGAAAAATAAAGAAAACCCAAAGTCAGAAAAAGGAAGGAAATAATAAACTAAGAGAGAAAAGAAATGACACAACCCCCAAAATAATTTAAAATGCCAATGAAACCAAGAGCTGTTTTTTGAAAACATAAATAAAACTGAGAAACTTTTAGCCAGTTTCATCCAAAAGAAGAGAGAGGACCCAAATAAAAAAAAGTAAGAAATGAAAGAGAAGAAATAACAACTGATATCACAGAGATATAAAAATCATAAAAGAATATTAAAAATGATGCCAAGAATTGGGACAACCTAGAAGAAATGGACAAATTTCTACAAACTTTCAAACTTCTAATACTGAATCAGGAAGAAATAGACAATCTGAACAGACCTATCATAGTAGTAAAATTAAAGTTATAATAAAGAAACTCACAGCAAATAAAAGTCCAAGACTGGATGGCTTCAAAGGAGAATTCTAACAACAAACATATAGAGAAGAGAAATGAAAATTAAAAGCCCTAATTTGAAAAGATAAATACATCCCAATGTTCATAGTAGCATTATTTACTATAGCAATGTTGTGGAAGCAACCTGTGTGATCATTATATGTATACAATGGAATATTACTCAGCCACAAAAAGTATAACATTTTGTCATTTGCAACAACATGGGTGGACCTGGAGGATATTATGCTTAGTGAAATAATTGAGACAGAGAAAGACAAAATATCTATGTTATCACTGATATGCAGAATTTTAAAAAGAAAACAAATGAATGTGTATAAAAAAATAGAAACAGACTTATGGATATAGAGAAAACTAATGGCTACCAGTGGGGAGAGGAAAGAAGGGGAAATATAGGAGTAGATGATAAAGAGATACAAACTACCATGTAAAAAGTATAATTATAAAAATACTGAATCACTCTATCATACACCTGAACTAACATAATTTCATAAATCAGCTGTACTTCAATTTAAAAAAAAATGTGACCTAGTTAATTTCATATGCAAAAATCAACTCCAGGTGAAATTAAATCCAAATATTATAGCTAAAATAATAAAACTTTTAAAATTCAATATCTTCTTGACCGTAGGGTAGGGAAGGAAAATGTTTCTTAAATAGGAATCCAAAATTAAAAATAAATAGGACAAAATTAAGATTAGGAATTCTGTCCATCAAAAGACTGATTTAAAAAAAAAGACAAAGAAATGGAAGAACATATACATAATGCATTTAACTGATGATGGTTTATATCTAGAAGTTATAATGAACTATAATTTAATAAAAATTAATGAGGATATCAAATAGAAAAATAAACAAGAAACAAACATCCATTTTCAATTTAATCCAGCAAGAAAAATAAATACATGAGTTATTATAAAACCTCATTTAGTAATCAGGGAAATGCAAGGTAAAGCAACATTTTGATACAAATGTGCACAAAAGTATTAAGAAATAAAATTAAGAAATGGAAAATATCAAGTCTGGGCAAGAATGTGAAGCACCTGGAATTTTACTTTGCTGAAGAGATTGTAAATTTGTATAATGTCTTTGGAAATCTGTTAACAGTACCTACTAAATTTGAGCATATGTATTACTTATTTTTTCAGCAGTTTTACCCCTAGGTATATAATCAATAGAAATATGTTCACCAACAGACATGTACAAGGATGTTCATAGCAGTGTTATTCATTTTAACCAAAGATTAGCAACAAACTGAGTACTCAACAATGATAGAATGAATAATTTATGATACACTAACTTGAATTGCATACAATATTGAAAATAAATGTCTTGTTATGCTAAACCATATGGATGATTATTGCAACATAATTCTGAGTGAAGAAACCCAGAAACCAAAAGTACATGCTGTAGGATTTTGTTTCTATAAAGTTCAACAATAGGCAGAATTAGTTTAGATTTTTGGAAGTGAAGATGGTATTTAACATTGGGAAAATTGTGGGATGTAGAGACTAGAGGACTTTGGCAAAAGATTCTGTTTCAGGTGGTGGTTATGTGTGTGTGTTTACCTTGTGCTAATCCATACATCTCTACAGTTATGATATTATTTTTGAGTGAGTATGTTATATTTCAATTAAATGGTTTATTATAAAATGTTGTTTATTGATAAATATATTGGAATGTCTTTAATAGAAGTTGTATTAAATAAATAGGTGCTGGAGTGAATGTCAATAATCACATAAATGTCACAGTAATCTGATAGAATTTGGAGATCTACCAGATAGTGTAAACTCCATCATCATATTCTAACTTGAAGCACATTGTAGCATATAGTACTCATACCAATAAACTAATTTGAATAAATATCTTTATTGTTTATTTTTGACTCATTTTAAACTGCTTTGTTGTCAAGATTTTCTTGTTGATCTGTTCTTGATTCATAATTATGCCTTAAGAATTATGCTTGAACCTGAAACTAAATAAATTAAAACTGTATATTATTGTTCTTTGTTTTCTTAGAATTGCTTCTATTGGAGAAAACATAATTCTAAATTTCTAAATAAACAATTGTTGCAAAGTATAATAAGAGCACTAGTAAGATCAAGCAAATTATACAATAAAGGCAAGGGAATCTCTTCTGTAAATTAATGATTTGATAATTAATTTATTAAGGTGCTCAGGCATCTGTGTCTGAGAAGATAAATGAGGAAATGTTGCTGCTGACTTGGAAGAGCACCAGGACTAGGTAATTCTCATACCAGTCAGCTTCTGTGAAGAGAAGGTAGTACCAACATAAGGATTCAACATTGGTTACTCAGACAAGGATTCAATTCATGTCTCTGTGAAAAGGCTAATTCTCTATACGACAGGATTATTTACTGATGACATTTTAGAGACTGCTAGCTCATGTAAAGTAACACTGAAATACTGAGATTCTGTGATATTTGGAACTTTTAGTCTATTTCAAATCAAATTAATATCCACAATGAGCTTGATGAATAGTTTTTAATTCACAAACTAGGAATTGTAAAAGAAGAAAGTTATTGCAAACTGCAAGCATTAAAGGACTTGTCCTCATATATTTGGGTAGGAAATTATGTTGAATTTTTCACTTTATGTGAGTGTCTAACCCTGAAAACAGACTATTTCACTCATTGTTTCTAAACCTACAGGTATCATACAAATTTGCACTGTTTTTTTTTACAAATTTTCACTGAGTTAGAGTTTCCTGATTTTTGTAAAGATTTTGAAAATAAAACAATTTTTATAACAGGAATTTTTTTAATCTCCAAAAACACTGCATAAATGTTTCTGTTCAATTAATTATATATTAGATACCCATTACATACCAGGCCATGTTCAGGGGTAGGGGAAACAAATGGATAATGATGTTAAATTCCCTTGGCCTCAGGAAATGAATTATAATAAGAAAGACATTTATGTGTGTATCTATGGCATGTATGTATGTATACATATATACAAATGCACATTTATGTATACAAACATAGATATACATATATGTAATGTGTCAAATATAACATATACAATAATAGAAGAGATGATTAGAAGAAAATGTTGACTTAACTGCCCTACCCATCATTTCTAAATAATAATTTAATTGAATATATTATAAGGATATGTTCCTTAAAAAGAAAAAAATAATAAAATAATATGAAGAGAAAAGTGACAAATTAGTTCAAATGGCTAAATCTAAACATACCCAGTATAAAGATGTGCTAACGATATCTACAAGCAACAGAATGCAATCCAGAGAGTTTAGCAAAAAGCAACTTATTAAGAATCTTTGAGAAGGCTGAAGAAACAGCTCTAGGCTAAATGTCCAGCCACACAATAGAACTGAGTGTCCAATGGAACTACTGTTTTTGCCAATAGCAAGAAGAAAGCAAATCAGCAAGCCACCACTATAGATACTCCCATCATAACCATGCCCCTTATATCAAGATAACCATCAACAAAACAGATGATCTGCATCCTACCTCTCTCTCCCTGCTAACTTAGTCCAATATTAAAATCGTATTCAAGTGCCTTTCCCTCTACACAATTCATTCTAAATCAAGATCTAGGATCTAGTGTAACTACAACTGATCCGTAGACTCTAAATTACATTTAAAACCCTATAGGAAAGCAAGTCAGCAATACAGAGGATTTTATCTTTTTCATTTCTGCTCATGAGAAGAGGGTCGCAATTGCTGTTGAATAAACCAACATACTGGTCATCATTATGAGCATATAGGTCAATAAATGAATGGAAAGATTGAAGGATGGATGGATGGATATGTAAAGAGATATTGGTAGGTGAGTAGGTAGGCAGACAGATGGATAGTAACAGTTAATAAAATGGAAGTATAGTATGCATTTGATTTCTAATAAATTTATTAACATTAATTTCAATTGAAATTAATTTCAGAGAAGAAAAATTGAAATGCAATGATAAATAATGCTAAATTTAGGATAATTATTTATTTACCACAAAAAAACAAGGTTTTAAAAGCTACTTTGAAGTTGGAAGTAAAAGGTAAAATAGTTATAAATAATTTTGAGATTAAATTTATTTTGGGGGTAAATTTCATGTTTTATTCATAGACAGTATGCCTTAAATTTATTATTGATAATAATAATTAATAAATAATATAATTGATAATAATAATTATCAATAATTATTTTACATTTTCCATAATCTCTTGAATTTTCTTGATTATATTATATAATTGAGGTTTTATGGAGGCTTATAATATTTGTATTCTGTTCTGTAATCCAAACTCCCACAGCTATTTAGTCATTTTTAATCAAGCATATTTAGCATAACATAAAAGGCATAGATCTTACTGTTTGGTTTAATGAGTTTTTTTTTTTTTTTTTTGCGGTACGTGGGCCTCTCACTGTTGTGGCCTCCCCCGTTGCAGAGCACAAGCTCAGCGGCCATGGCTCACGGGCCCAACCGCTCCGTGGCATATGGGATCTTCCCGGAGCGGGGCACGAACCCTCGTCCCCTGCAACGGCACCACCAGGGAAGCCCCTGGTTTAATGAGTTTTGACAAATATATACACCTATGGAGCTACCACCATAATCAAGATATAAGCAAGTACACTCTCATGCCCCTTCGCAGAAAGCCTTACTCTCAACCCCTTTATCAGACAGTCACCAATCTGCTTTTCGTTACTGTAGTTGAGTTGTATTTTTCTAGAATTTCATATAAACAGACTTATGCACTGTGCATACTTTTATGAATGTCTTCTTTCCTCAGTATAATATTTTTGAGATCCATCTACACTTGCATTAATTAGTAGTTGATTCCTGTTTACTGTCTCTTAGTATCCATTGTATGACTCTATCTGAATTTGTTTGCCCATTTATCTATTGATGAACATTTAGGTTGCCTTGAGTTTTGGGACACCTAAAGTTGATATAAGCATCATCCATACAGAATTCTTTTTGGAAATATGTTTTCATTTCTTTGGACTAAATACCTAACTATGGAATTGCTGAGTGGTATAGTAATACTATGCATAACTTTGTAAGAAGCTATTTTCCATATTAATGTCCAGAGTGATAGTACCACTTTATCTCCCCCATGGCAACATATGAGAGTTTCAAATTTTCTGTACGTTTTCCACCATTTCTCATTGCCAGCCTTTTGAATTTTAGTTATTCTTGTGTGCATGTGTAGTGCTATCTCATTGTGGCCTTAATTCCTATTTTCTGGATAACTAATGATTTTGAAACACCTGTTAATATCCTCATTGGCCTTTTATAGGTCTGTGATGCATATATGCAAATATTTTGCTCATTTTTTGTATTGTGTTCTTTATTTTCCTACTGAATTGTACGAGTTCTTTATCTATTTGGAACACAACTTCCTTGTCAGATAAGGAGGTTGCATGTATTATTTTCCCATTCTGTGACTTGTCTCTTAATTTTCTTTTTTTTTTTTTTGGCCATGCTGTGCGGCATGCAGGATCTTAGTTTCCCGACAACAGATGGAACCTAGGCCCTCGGCAGTGAGGGAGCAGGGTCCTAACCACTGCACCCCCAGGAAATTCCCTGTCTCTTAATTTTCTTAATTATGGATTTTGATAAGTAGACATTTTTACTTTGAAAGTGCCATTTTTCAATTTTTCCTTTATTTTTAGTTCTTTTGGGTGGAAATCTCTATATTATTCAATGTTATAAAGGAATCTCTCTAGGCCTACTTTAAAAAGTATACGTTTGAGATTTATTCCCTGATACATTTTTATTGAGCTATAATTGACATATGACATTAGTTTTAGGTGTACAAGTGGTTTCACATTATGCATATATTGCAAAAAGATTACCACAATAAGTTTAGTTAACATCATTATTTCACAAAGTTAAAGTCTATTTATTATTTTTGTGTGTGTGATGAGAACTTTTAAGATTTGCTCTTTTAGCAACTAAGATCCATTTTAAGTTAATCTCTGTTTAGTATAGTATATCTGTGCCTAGGTTATTTTTTCCCCCCCACAGGGCCATACAATTGTTCTGGCACTGTTTATAAAAAAGACCATTCTTTTTTATTGACTTACCTTTGCACCTTTGTAAAAAAATGGTTGATTATATTTGTGTGTGTTTAATTCTAGACTGTCTATTCTGCTCCATTGATTAACATGTCTTTTCTTTTGCCAATACCATGTTGCCTTAATACAGATGCTCTAGAAATTTTTGAATTGAGTAAAATTTGTTCTCTAAATTTGTTCTTCTCTTCAGAATTGTGTTGACTATTCTAGGTCCTTTGCTTTCCAAAAAAAATTAAAACACTTTTTTAGTATCTATGACAAATTTTCCTGGAATTCAATATTGTGTTGGTTATTCTGGGTCTTTTCCCTCTCCATATACACTTTTTAATCAGTTTGTTGATATCTACAAAATAATTTTCAGATATTTTGGTTAAAATCAACATTGAATTCATAGATCGAGTTTTGAAGAACTAATATCTTGATGATATTGAATTTTCCTATCCATGAACATATTTCTCCATTTATTTAGTTCTACTTTGATTTTGCTCATCATTTTATAGCTTTTCTTATACAGATCTTGTACATATTTTGTTAGATTTATACTCACATATTTCATTTTGTGGGGAGCTTACATAAATAGTATTGTTTTTAATTTCAAACTACTTTTTCATTGGTAGTGTATAGAAAAGTGATTTTTAAAAATATATTTACCTTGTATCACACGACCTTGCAATAATCACTTAGTTCCAGGAGGGTTTTTATATTTTTTTACAATTCTTACAGATTTTCAACATAGACAGTCATGTCATCTGTGAACAGTTTTATTTCTTTCTTCTCAAACTGTATACCTTTTATTTCCTTTTAGTGTCTTATTACATTAATTAGAACTTCCAGCATAATGTTGAAAAGGAGTGGTGAAAGGGGACATTGTTGCCTCGTTCCTGATTGTACTGGGTAGCATTTTATTTTGATTCTTTCTAAAGTTTCTCTCTCTGATGACATTGTTCATCTGGTTTAACATGATGTCGATCTTTTTTCCAATTAGATCTCACAACATATTAATCATAGTTATTTTAAATTCTTTGTCTAGTAATTCTAAATGTGTGTTGATCTGAGTCTTGTCGTAATGTTTGCTTTGTTTCCTCAAACTGTGTTTTCATACTGTCTTTTAGCATGCTTTCTTATTTTTTGTTGAATGACAGAGATGTTTTATTAGATGACAGTTACTGGATGAAACAGGTCTTGAATGTAAAGAATTTTGTTAATCTGGTATTGAGTTGGGCTATAGATAACGTTTGTTTTATCTCTAGTTATTAGTATCTTTTAATTCTTCTATTTTCCTTGTTTGTCCCACCTCCTTTGGCATTAGGGTTTCTCCTCAGAGATATTCCAAGATTTGTAGCATTTCAAATTTCATCTACTATTATTACACAGGAAGCTTGTTCTTGTGGATGCAAGGCCCAGGGGAGAAGAAATGTTCAGGAATCTTGTTTCAACCTCAGTCTTTTAATTGACCTGTGCCTGGGTTTTCACCCTCCACAGGTCTTCCTTTCCTTTTCCAAGTATATAGATAGTTCCCTCTGTCTCTTACTTCATTTCCAGACTGCTACATTCTTAGAATTCAAATCTACTTCCTCCAAGCTCTGTTTGTGTTGGCTTTCCTGTCTTTCTTTAAGCAAGAGAGACACTGCCTTTTATTCTCCCAGCTAGGATAAAGTTTCAGATTTCTTCTCTTGTGAATTTCTTTCTCTTAGTGACTGGTCCTTTAGAGAGAAGAATCTAGGCATGTATTAAGAAGGCTACTCTTCTCTTTTCTTGCCAAGGCCATGAGGGGATGTTTTCACATTTTTACTATGAGAATCTGATGGAGTTACTGGATGGAAAGCTCACAAAACTGTGGGGATCCTCTTAGCCTGCCACTCCCAGGAGTTTTATACTCTCAAGTTTGTCCACCCACTGTTTCCATCAATTATCAAATAACCATTTGATTGTTCCTACCAGTTTATGCATCCAGCATCTTCTGCTCCTGGTAAGCAAATTTTAGATGCTATTTCTCTCTGGAGGCAGCTGTCTATTCAAATTACTAGATGGTGATTTTTTCCCTATGTCATCAGTTGTCTAATGTATCCAGGACAAGTCATTGATTTTTCAATTTTCAAGCTTTTTTTTCTTGTTGAAAGAACTGGAATGATAATCTCTAAAATCTTTGCATGTCAAAGGTAAAATTGATTATTCTGTTATTTTTTTAATATGGTGAAATCTTTTGAATTGATTTGAATGTTAAAACAACATTACATTCCTACAATGTACCTTACCTGGTCATGATATAATATCACATTTTAAATGGTTGAATATGATTATTATTATTTAATTAAGAATTTTTGTGTGTATGGACATGAAGCTTAGTGTTCTATACATTTTTTTTTTCAAATATAGTTTTCAGATTTTGGTATCATTGTTAGACTTGTAAGGTGACCAAGTCTCATTGTTTGTCTGAGATTGTCTCAGTTTTAATACTGAAATTTCCATGTCTCCGGAAACCTCTCTCTGAGATTTAAAAAAAAAAAAAAATGTTATGACAGATGAAGAAGTTTGTAGAAAAATTACACAACACATACAACATCTAAAATAAGAATTTAAGACTACACTGATTTTAGTATCAAAATGATATGACATATCGTAGTAGTCCCCTATATATTTTTTTTTCAAAATATAAGCAAACTTCTGAATGGGGCAACTTAAGTGTGCAATACAACTTAAGTATATTGCAGTTGTGATTTTACCGTATAACTATTGTACTTTGTATTGCCATAGTGCTGGTATAAATTTTAACCTTTTGAATATGGTGAGCACAATTGTATCACCACCCCAGACATCACAATAATAGAAAGCTAAACAACTGTGTTATTCAATGACAGTTGGAAGAACATATACAACTGGATTTGTATGGTGCATAATCAAAACAGAGCCTACTGCATGATATGTAGCAATGAATATGAGATTAGTCACTTTTTGATCACCCCAAAATGTGCAGAAGCACTTAATGAATTTTTTGACTCATAGAAAAAGAAGAAGATAGCTTCCCTATCATTTGCCTACAAGATGACTATCACTGTTGCTGGCCATAGAAAAGATGTTAAAATGTTAGCTTGCCATAAAATCATATTTTGTGCATGTGAGACAAGAATAATGTTCTTCTCTAATTTGGAAATGTATTGAGGATATGAATACAGAAAAAGGATCACAGTAAATACAGAAATGTATATGTGTTTTTTCCAAAACTGCATGATGATCTTTGAAGAGGCCGTAAGGACTTTAACAATGAATAAATTGACTGCACCTGAGTTGTTCAATTTTATGTGTAGTTTGCAACAAAAACAATGCAAAAAATCTTAATATTTTGGAAACAAAATTTCTTCAGAACTCAAAAATATGTGTTGAGAAAAGGGCAGCCAAGTTAAACAGAACTTGCTAAATTTCTTTACTAAAACTCTCACTTATTTAAATTCCAGCTTCAATTTCACAATTTCAAATTATTTCTTTGCCTAAAAAAGGTTGACCTGAGAAAGAAAGGTTCAATCCATGACATCTAATGTTTTTCATAGTGTTAAAAAAATAATAGTTTAGACATGGATAAAATATTGATGAATTTTTAGGTGCAAAGGACCTGATGGACAAACAGCTGATATACCAAAATATGTCTATAGATTTAGGGCATATGGCCACATTTGAAAATCTGGAAGCTAACTGCTACAAGCCTACAAACTTGCTGTTGTTAATAATTTCTGAAGTGGTCCATTCTTAAACCTGTATTAAGAACATATTTAACTTGATGCCATCACATGGCCTGATAGCAAGAGTCCATGTAAGGTGAGCTTAATGAGAGAAGAGCTGCTACTCAGAGAATATGTTCCACTGTATTCAGTTTGACCACTACATATAATAAAAGGAATTTTTAAAATTTTGCTGATGCATGAAAGAAGTATTATTAGAAAGGGAAACAGGTAGAGTAAAAAATTATGTTATCATTGGACAAAAATAAAACGGTTCAATGCTATTTTTTGTTAAACAGGAAATGTTTACTTAGTCATATTGCAATTGTAATCTCCCTGTAAACAGTCAAACATTTTGGTGGCTTAAGAATATATGATAATAAAACCTACAAAGTTTACATACTCAGTGAAAAGTTAAAACATAAATAAAATAAATGTTAAAATAAGTGTTGGAAGATAGAAAAAAAATTATAAGATATTGTTATGTTTTTTTAACACATATTATTTGTTTAATTAGTCCTATTATTAATTAGTACTAATTGTCACTAGTAACTAAGTACAGGTTTTTGTTTCATTAAGAGTATTTATGTAACAGAAATAAACATAATAATATATAACTGTAAATAAATGTCCACTTAATTTTTCAGTTTAAATTTTATATATATATATATATATATATATATATATATATATATATATTATATATTATTTCCCAGTGTCCCCCACCCCAACCCCCACCCCAACCCCACCCCCGGTATGGTTGTTCCCATGACTGACTCTTTAAAAAGCTGGTTACCCTATTACTTGCTTCATAAACAAACTGGGAGATGTCCACTTCTCACTTATAGTCTTAAGATGCTTGCAAAGGATAGGTATTCTCTCATCTTCAAACTTTGGTAGAATTCACCAGTGGAATTACTTGGACCAGAAGTTTTCTTTAGGAAAATTTATATTCCAAAGCCAGTTCCTTTACTAGATGTGAGCTCTTTGACTACTCTATTTTTGTTCTTGTGTCAGTTTTTCTGTTTTTATTTGTTTTGCTGTATTGTTTTGGCCACACTGTGTGGCTTGTGGGTGTTCCCCAACCAAGGATGGAATTCAGGCCCCCTGCAGTGGAAAGGCTGAGTCCTAACCACTGGAATTCCAGGGAATTCCCACTCTTGTGTCAGTTTTGATAGTTTCTTTTTGTTTGTTTGTTTTAAGAATTTGTTCTTTTCGTTATAAATTATCTTATTTGTCGGCATGAACTTGATCATAACAAGTCTTTATTATCATTTTAATATGTGCTATTTGTAATAATGCTCTCCCTTTATGCCTGACGTTGGTAATTTTCTATACTTCTACTGAGTTTTGTCCCCTTGATTTTAATTCCTAATAAGTATGTGTTAAGATCTCCAGGTTTAATTTGTTGCTTTTTATCTTAAGATCTATCAATTTTATTTAATAATTTGGAAGAATACTTAGTATTTATATATAATTTATAATATTTTTATTACAAAATGTTCATCTAATTTTTCTTGAAATCTTTCTTTGTTATTAATAGAGTCATTCCATCTTTTTTTATGTTTACATGATAGAAGTTTTACCATCTTCATTTTTTCAAACAATCTGGTTCTTTACGCTTCTTGTAAATAGTACATAGTTTAGTCTTGTGCTTTGTTTTGATTTGTTTTCTGCTTTATTTTAGCTTTTAAAAAAAAATCCAGTTAATAATTTATGCCTTTTGATTTGCATTTAATCCAATTAAGCATAACATAATCATTGGTGTGATTGTATTTACATTTCTCATAACTGTATTTGTGTAGTTTTTTTTTCTGTTTCTTTGTTCTTCTTTTCCTACTTTGTTTTGGGTAAAGTATGTATTTTATGATGCCATTTTAATATTCTCTATTGAGTTTTTTGCTATATCTTTATGTATTATTGCTTTATCAGTTGCTCTAGAACTTATACCTTTAAGTTATAAAAGTATATCTTTAAATAATACACTACCTTATGTACAATGTAAAAAACTTATGTGAATATAACCTTTTTGACCCTCTTTGATCTTTTCACTTCTCTTGCCTTAAATTTTATTTCTATAACTATGCTATAAACATTACTATATTTTTTATTATTTTTATCTTACACAATACTCTTTTTCAAATATAGACAATTTTAAAAGGTCATTTAATATTTACCAAAATATTTATGGCTTCTGTTATTCCTAAGTATCTGGACTTGTTCCTTCTATCATTTCCTTTTAGCCTGAAAAATATTTGTTAACATTTTGTGTTGTGCAATTCTTCCTAAAATAATTTTTCCTAAAAAAATTTTCCCATATATTGACTCTATAAGAATTATTTTATTTTACCTTCAATTTTGAAGAATACATTAACCAGATGCAGATTTCTACTTTGACAGTTTTTTTTCTCTTATTTATTACCTTCAATATTTCATTCTGTTATCTTCTAACCACCTTTGTTTGTTGTGAGAAATCAGTATTCTTACCATTCCTTTTAATATCTGTTCTTTACCTTTGCTTTATAAAATTTTATAATAGTGTGGCTGTGTTGTTTTTTGGGTTTTTTTTTTTTTTTTTGCATTTATTCTTTTGGGATTCACAAAGCTTTTTGAATTTATGGGTGGATTTCTTTTCATGATTTTTGGAAAGTGCTTCACCATTTCCTCTTCAAATTGTATTTCTGTCCTTTATCTCTCTTCTTCTTTTGGAGAATTCCAATTAAATACACATTTATACTAATTTTTATTAAAACACAAATTTCAGATTTTCTGTTTCTTTTTTTTTCTCCCCAAAGTTTGTTCTTTTTATGTTTCAATTAGGTTTTATCTTTCAATCTGTTTTCATAGTCACTGATTCTTTCTTCTGCTCTCTTCAGTCTATTATTAAGCACAAATCATAATTTGTGATATTTTATTTTCATTTCCAGCATTTCTATTTGTATCCTTCTAACATTTTTGTGCCTCTACTGAAATGACCCATTTCTTCATGCATATTACCCATATTTTCTATTATATTCTTTATCATTTTTCTCATAATTATTTTAGAGACCTTGTTAAGAATTCCAACTTCTGAGACTTTATTCATTGGTTGTTTTCTCTTTTAACCATGGACTTTTTTTTGCCTTTTTTGTAACTTGTATTTTGATATATTATACACACATACACAATATATACATACATACATATATAAACAAGTAGATGACTTTATATAGGGCCACCAGGCTCTTAGATCATTGATGGACATTCTTTGTTTTCCAGCCTTATCCACTGTTCCCTGTGCCTCTGGTGATCTCTTACAAGCTTAATTCTCCTGCCAAAGCTTTGAAAGGCATATGACAGGCATCATAGGCTCCTTAAAGGCCTTGAAGCTCTTGAAATGGTTTTTCTTTTCCTCTCTTGCCCCATATTCATTCTTCAGGGATTGAAATACTGGAATGCTGTCCTGTCCAATCTGCAGCTTTCTTCAGCTGAAAGAAGAAATATCTCTAAAGGATTTCTTTCCATTCTCCAGCTGTCTTCCATCCTTATTTGGGACTTCATTCTTGAGGGAGGTTCCACATGCCTCTGGCAATTTGTCTCTTATCTCTTCTTTGTAACTCATCCACTTTGACCACCATCTGCCAACGTATTCATTGAAATTGGCTGGTAAAGGCAAACTTGTTCTGAAGTAGGATTTTTCTGGATTCTAATCTGTCACCCCAGCAGACATATGATTGTTAAAATTTGAAAAAAAATGTAGCTCTTTTGTGCTTTTATTGTTCTGTCCATTCATGCAACACATACTTCTTGAGTGTCCTCCATTTCCTTCAGCATGACTTTGTTGATACAGCAATGTGCAAAATAGAAATAGCCCTGGTCTCTTGAGGCATAAAGAAAATTGTGGAATAATAGCATTCAATTTAGCACTTTCTTCAGGACAACTTTCAAGGAATAGTGAAACAAGGTAGAAATGAGTATCCTGAAACTCCTTGTGCATGGTGGTGTCTACAACAAATTGTTTCCAGAAAAATGCAACACATAAATATTCATAGATTTGTTTGGACTATGTAGTCATACTGTGAATAATTCAAATATATTTTCACATACGAGTAAATATTCAAGTTGTGCTTACTTATTCTCAAGGATTTGTGTATTACATAGATATTATAATATTTTTGTGCTGTGCTTTTGAAAATTGTCAGGATTTAATTCCATGAAGTGTTTCTTAGTGTGTTCCCTTCACATTCATTCACTTATGATCAAAGGCTCATGGTAATTGAGGTGACTGGCCATGTTTCATACTTGCATCTCTCCTCACCATCAGATTTCTTCACAAATTCTCTGTAACGTTACCTTAATGGACTATATAGTTGCCAGTATACAACATAAAATAATGCCTCCCAATGATTTTAAGTTTTATATATATAAAGTGTAATATAGATGCTAAATCATAACAATGATGAAAATGAAGACTGGAGCCTGGTGCATAAAGCAGAGAGTTGGATAAGTGGACTTAATGATAGGAAAGTGAGAGCTTGTTTTACTAGGCCACAGCATCCTGTTTGGGATTATGAGTCTGAGAGCCACAGGTCTGCTGCATCTATTCAGGTAGACTACAGGTTATATATTTAGCAAACAGGAAGAAACCTCATGAGAAAGTAAGTCTCTGAAAGTTTAGCCTTTGTGTTAGGACATCTGGGTGAAGTTGACTCCAAATAGAGATATTCGGCAAAGAAAAAAATGATCCATGTAGTCAAGAAAATATCTCAACAGTTTTTCATGGGGACAAGCACACTGTTGTGCAGATTTCGAAGTATTATACACCAACTTAATTAGAGGCAGACTGGCTAGCTTTATCTCTCTGTTTTTGCTCCTTACCAGCTGTGTAAACTAGGTTGGTTACTTAATCTCTATGACTCTTTCTTTCTCATTTACAAAATGGGCAACTTAATACCTACTATGTCTCATTATTGTAAAGACAAAATAAAATGGTGTATATAGGATTCAGCATTTACACTGATGGCACACAGTATACATCAGTATTTGTGTCCTGTTTCCCCCAGCTCACCTCAAGACCAACACACCCAATGTCTAGCTAAAGAATGCCTCCTCCTGCTGTAATATTGGGTTGAGTTTCTTGCAGAAGTCTAGTAGAGTCTTAACTCAGTACTTTAGTATATTTATCATCACCTTTTAGATGATGAAGGTAAATCATAGGGGCATTACTTGAATTTACAAATAGAGTTTGAATTTATAACAAGAATGACTTTTGGTTCTAATCTTTGGGTCCACTCTTTTTGTCATGTTAGCCCCCTTCCTTCTAAGAGTTGAAGGGACTTCTATTAGTTCTTATTTATTTGGGATTCTCTGTCTTCTGTCTCTGGTGGCATCTAGGTGTCTCCCCATCTGCAAAATATATACGTGACTTTCACAAGAGAAATTCAGAGCCTCATAGGCTCCACAAGGGCTATATTTACCCTGATCAATTTAAGGGTCTATGGGAAAAATGCATACATGACAAAATCTGCTAGAAATCCTCACCTGTCATACTCTTTTCAGATTTACAATTAACCAATTATTACTTTCAAATTTAGTAAAACAAGTTACTTACCTAATATAATGCAGACAAAAGACTTGAACCTAGATTCCTCTGATTACAAGTTCTATAGTAACAGACTAGATCTATCACTAAATTAGATTTGTGCAGGAAAGACAAACTTCCTTAGTTTCTAAGAAATAATAATGAGTACACTGCTCATAAAAAACCTGACTTATCAGGGCTCCTAGTACAGTTAGGTAATAAAAGTTAAAAATATATATATCATATCTTATTAGTTGGTGCTCAAATATGTGATTCATAGATTATACGAATAGAACAGGAATTATGTGGACATCTACATTGTAGCTTAAACAGATATTGACACATCTAATTTAAGTAGATATCTGTACCCATAAGCTTCTATAGATATCTACGCCTCTAAATTTATGTAGACCACTACATTCCAACACTTATATAAATATCTATGTCCTCACTTATGCAGCTATTTCCCTAAGCTTGTACAGAAGTTTATACCTCAAACTTACATAGATATTTATACCTTTAATTATACAGCTGTCTACATCTCTAATTTATATAACAGTACACAATCCTAAACTTATATAGATATGTACACCAATAAATTTATGTAGAGAGCTATGATCCCTACTTAAATGGATCTCAATGCTCTTAAATATATAGATATTAACATATCTAATTTAAGTTGTTTACACTTCTCAAATCACATAGATGTTTATACCCCTAAACTTAAATAAATATTTGTATATCTAACTTATATTGATAACTATACTCCCAAAATTTTAGTAACAGTAATAGTAATAGTAGTTGTATTAGTAGTAGCAATAGTAGTAGTAGTAGTATTTAAGTCCTACAACTCTAAAATTTGGAACAAATTTAGTGGTGGGAACTAGGTTTCCCTACTGTAATGTTCTTATACTAGAAGACAGATATCATCCTTGATGAGTGGCTATGCTGTCATTTAAGAAAAAAAAAATTAAAGTCAGGATATTTTTTTTTCCTACAGCTCATAATTTCCATCTCCATAACTTTCATCCCATTTGCCCATCTGGTTCGGCCAGATGGAATATGTTGCTCTTATACCACCATTGGTTTAGAGATTGACTGATATTACTTAGATTAATAATTAGATGAAGATATATAAGAAGTTTTGAAAAATCACCTTGTGGATATGACGGCTCTGTTTGGAATAACTTTTGATTTGTGACTTAATTAAATACAGCACAGACTCTGTTGAATTTGAATAATTACTTATCAGAGAAGGGAGACAGAGAGATAGAAGACTGAGCTACTACTTTAATCTCAAGAGCCACGGGCTCCAGATCTGAGCATAACTATACAAGTCACTGATAGACTGAAGGAGTGAGGTAAAAACTGGGAAGAGTGGATGCCTTAATATGGCACATTTGGCAAAAAGAAGCAGCAAATTATAGCCAGCTGTCACTTAAAGTCCTGTCTGTGTACTTAACAAAACCTCTAAAGTCGGCCCTCCTGGGACCGGCTCAGCAAAGAAGCAGTGTCGTTAGGAACCTAGGAGCCCCATCCATCTGAGCAGCCATCAGTGTGCCTGCCATTTGTTTCTAGGCTGGTTGTCTTTGTCCTCAAGGTGGCTGCAGCCAATACCTGCCTCACATGTTCTCTTAACAGCTTTGCATGAGGAAAGATTGTTTCCAGGTCCTGATAGGTCCTTTTTATCCTGGAGTAAAATTCTTTCCCTGAAGCTTGTCAGCAGACTCACCTTACACTTCACTGTCCAGAAGGGGTTGCATGCTTACTGTTAAGCCTGTTATTAGGGCTGATAGGATTGGCCTGGACCAATAATGATTCACCTCAAAGCTGGACACAGTCATCCTAAAACTGAAACAACATATCCTTACAGTAACTTTGCAAAGTGAGCGAAGGGAGTTCAGAAAAATTAACATCTAACATGATACAACTTGTAACTGGAAAGACTGATATCCAAATCCTAATTTTTCTTTTCACAAAGCTCTTTTACATTCTGCTGTATGACACAATCTTTTACAACATCATTAGAGAGCTAAAATTTGGGTAGCCTCTTCTAAGTAGTGAACTGCATTTCAACAAAGGGAACTCTGAGCAGCAGGACAGTAAAAAAAAAAAAAAAAAAAAAAAAAAAAAAAAAAAAAAAAAAAAAGAAGTGAAAGTGATTTATAAAGTGTAAAAACTTGAGAGACTCTGAAAGAGCCCTTTGAATTGATACCTTGGGTTTCTGGCCTGTCTGAGAGAAAACAGAGCATTTTTGTGGCTAACCACAACACTGTAGACAGAATGATTGTGTTCCTCCAAAATTCATATGGTGAAGTCTAACTCGTAATGTGATGGTATTAGAAGGTGGGGCCTTTGGGAGGTGATTAGGTCTAGAGGGTGAAGTCTTCATGAGCGGGATTAGTGCTCTTATAAGAAAAGACAAGCCACATGAGCATGCAGTGAAAAGGTGACCATCTGCAAACCCTGAAACTGGTTCTCACCAGGAAACCAAACTGCTGGCACCTTGATCTTGGACTTCCCAGTTTCAGAATGGTGAGAAATATATGTTTGTTTTTTAAGTCTCCCCAGTCTATGGTGTTTTTTTTTTTTTTTAATAACAGTTCAACCTGACTAAAATACATGACCAGAACAATCAGAATGAAGGCTACATGGTCACTCCATGTCCTCAGAAGCACACGTATCACTTTTCCGTGGACTTTAACCTGGCCCTTTAGATCTCTAAACATTGCCCCTGGCTGTCCCTACATCCTGATAATCCTCCAAAAAATACAAGTTCCAATTCCAACAATTATACTTGTATAAGGCAAAGCTACACAGACAAATTCTGGACCTTAGGTGAAAATAAACTTTAAACTGTTTTCTTGAAGTTCTGGATTTCTGTCTTCTTTCCAAGGACCAATATATATATTAAAGAAAACCTTATAAATTGGAATAAGAAAGTAGAAAAGCCTCTACAAGTTTCCGTGGCAATGTAAATTGTCCTGTCTTCATAAGTTAAATTGCTAGGGGCTACTGGAATATATGAAAAGAGCTCTATTACTATCACTTGAATTTCAAGTGGCCTTGTATGAAATAAATCAATTTGGTATTTTGAAAAAATTATATAAAATCAGAGCTAAATAATTTCTATCTTATTTTTTTTTTGGATTTTTTTTTTTATCAAGGCATGTTGAAGGTAGACTTTTTTATTCCTTGGCTGTAGCTCTGGAAGATCCCATAAATAAGCCAGTATTTCATGCCCCAAACACATTATTTGACAGCTGCACTCATTCAATTTCTTCCTATTTAAATCTCCTTTCATATATTCTGATTGCACCAAAGAGAAATTTTCAACTGGGAACTAATGATTTTAACAAGCATGTTGAACACCTGGTTATCTTTTAAAGGAAGAAAGTACAACTGGAAAAAGGCAGCATGAAACGCAGAAGAGGAAGCAGTTGAAAAGTGATGTTGGACTAAATCCAGGAAGTGATTTTGTTGAATATTTGAAACTAAACTATTGTACCTGACCTAAAGAAGAGGATTCTATGAATGAATACATGACCTACAACGGTTACAAACTTTTGGAGCTGGTAGACGTCTGAGAACTCATGTCTTTGATTTTCCTGCCTTTTATAGATAAATTGAAGCACAGAGTGCTTGGGTAACTTATAAGAGATGGTTCAGGCATTTTCTGACAGAACCATGTCTAGAAACTTGAAGACTTAACTCAGCACTCTTTCCACAATACCACACTACATCTGAATCAGAAAAATTGATGAATCTCTAAACAGATGTTATAACTTCTCGTGTATATCTTCTCTTGTACAACACTTGCAGAAATGATGAACTCTTTCACATAGCCTTTGCTTACTCCTATCAGATGCACCAAGTCCATTCACATGAAACAACATTAGGAATACGAAGATAGTTAAAGTGTTGTACTCACTCAACTTTTCCCTAAGCTAAATCACTCCAATAAACCATTGCCACAGGCAATATCTGTATTTCTTCATTTTTTTCCTCATTCTATGCAAATGTGGATGTCTTATTATTTAACAAGATCCCAAAACAATCTTTCCCCTTACACAAAACAGTTGGTATCCAACAGGGCAGACTGTTGGCTCACAATGGATTCATAGCAGTGTAGTTTCTGTTTGTATTCATATCTATCTGTGTTCATATCCCAAATTAAGAGAATCACAATTGTTTTGTGTCTATACTGATGTTAAGTGCTAAGAGTACTCACCCACTTGTGATTATCCTCTTCTTCTGGGCCGAGAAAATATTACACTTCCCCTCCTTCTAGTAGTTTGGTGTAGCCATGTGACTAATTCCAGCTTATGGGGTTGAGTGGGCTTGTGCTATATCATTTCTAGATGCAAGAATTCTCTAGACCATAGGCATCTTTATACACTATTTTCCCATGTCACATCAACTGAGGAGACAACAGGTCTCAGGTGGTGAAGTTACAAGGTGACAGAGTTACTATCTGCCTGGATCTCTGAGAAGATGAATGATCCAGAGAACTGCTACAACCCAGGGCAGACTTGACAGGAGTGGAAAGGAAAGCTCTGAGATTTGGAGTTCTTTGTTACTGCAGCATTATTTAGCTTATCCTAACAGGTTTTAGTTCAGATACTTTCCCTTTTTCCAGAATGTTTTTAATATTTAGATTTCAGAGAGTAAAGTTTGATCATTAACTTACCTAGTCATTCATTTATGATATCTATTTGATTCCAAGAATTTTGTTAAGCACTAGGAGACCCAAGAAGAATATAACCCAACTATGACTGCAGTGCTTCACAATCTGGGGCAGAAAACAAACAAAAGTATAACAGAGAGATAGATGTTAAAAATGAGGCACATACTCAGCAATTGGGATAAACCAAGAAGAAAGGATTTGACTCTGCCTGGAAAGTCACTGCGGCATTATGAAAGAGTTGACATGAGAGCTGAAAAAAAGATGAACACGAATTCACTTATTGGGCAAAAGTTGCCAGAAGGACAAAGCACAGAAAGGAAAGAACATGTGCAGTAGTGGTACAGAGTGAGAAAACAAGGTAGTTTGGTAGAGTTTTCTGGCATGGTTAAAATGAAAGACTGTGATCAGAGAAGAACTTAGCACTGTAGGCAGGGGCCCGATTGTGGAAAGCTCATGTGCCATGCCAGGGGTTTTGTTTTTGGTTTTGTAAATTTGTGTTGATAAGTAAGCTTTACCTTGACTGCCATCAGTCAGATTTGCAGATTGTACCTGAAGCTCTGTGCTAAGATGGAGTCTGACTGTGTTTATACTTAATTTGTAAAGTCCACCATGGGTGAGGGGTACAGCAGTAGCATACATGATCAGATCTTTGCAACAAATTAGCATCAACCCAGTACACAGAGAAGTAGTTCTTTTTCTGAGGACCACAAAAATACTCAGGGTTTTTAATTTCTTTGTTTAATTAAAACAAACAAACAAAAAACAACAACAATAACTCAATACACAAGCACACAAGAGTTCTATAACTGCTAGATTATTAAGAGAATGAGACAGAATTCTGAATACATCTTTTTAAAAGCAGTAAACAAAAAGAATACAACTCTTGGGAGATCTGGAAGAATTTCCCCCTCCTTTTTGGCACTGCAAGGAGAAAATATATTTACCACCCCCACTGAAAAAATAAAACAGGAAAGTTCAAATAAGAACATGGAAAAAAATATCGATACATGGTCTCCAAATTCCACCATTCAGGAACAAATGTCATTAATAGTAGGGGGTCCTCAATCTAGACAGCATTTCATGTGTATACAGATAAAAGATTGAGAGACAATTCATCTAGAAATTCATGTGCTGGGGATGCAAAGCTTGTATGTATGAAATTCTTTTCTTGGCCATTGTATATTTATTTGCTGGAAGTGATACTATTTTATAGGACATTCCTAGATGGAAAAACATATTGACTACAACTGAGGCAAGAAAACTGATCTCCACAGACTTAAGCTGTGACCCATACAATGTATCCATTATACAGATTCAAAAACTGAGTGTAACTAAGATGAGCTATAGGTTTAGGGTCAGGCAGCTGAGGGAGACAATAATAAAATCCATGCCTCAGCTAATGTAAAGTTTTACTTGCCCATTCTGACTGTGTGGAAAAGATCTTTATCAAACCCATTGGTGAGATTTATCTCCACCTATAAAGAATTTATTTCTGAAAAGCAGAAGAAATATTTGTCTAGGGAAATCATGTCTTTCTCAACAGATTTTTAAACCCTCAGAAGCTGAGATACCATATCCTTATCATGTACTTCATTCTAAGAACACAGTCTATAAATATTTTACCTAAAAAAGAACATATGGATTGCCTGTGCAGAACACATTTATTTGTTAAATCACATTGTAGATAGACTTCTCTGATTTTTATATTTTGTGAATTATTTGGGAAGTGATTGTTCTCATTGCCTTCCAATAAGTGTGTTACTGGGTTTCCAGCTTGGCCTTGTTTTCATGAAAATGAGTAGCTTCCAAACGTCCTTGTAGATCTGGAGATCTGAATGTGGTGTGTATAGCAACTGAGAAAATTCACAAACAGTGATCAAGAAAAAGTTAAGAATGCCTCAGGATCTATCCAGGCAACCAGAAAGCTCAGAGACGGTTGATTATATATATAAAACTGCTTTAAAAAAAAATGATTTTCACCAGGGCATTACAGCACTTGAAGTAAAAAAGAAATCCAATGTCTAGAGATTTCAGAGAAAATTATATTTATTGACAACAATTTCCAAACAAACCCTAGTCTATTGTCATAATTTACTGTTCAATTTTATATGGCTTTAAGAAGACCACAGTCAATTGATTTATGTTCTTTTTTAATAGATCTTTATTGGAGTATAATTGCTTCACAATACCATGTTAGTTTCTGTTGTACACCAAAGTGAATCAGCCATATGGATACATATGTCCCCATATCTCCTTCCTCTTGAGCTTCCCTCCCATCCTCCCTATCCCACCCATCAAGGTCATCGCAAAGCACCGAGCTGATCTCTTTGTGCTATGCTGCTGCTTCCCACTAGCTATTTTACATTTGGTAGTGTATATATGTCGATGTTACTCTCACTTCACCTCAGCTTTCCTCTCCCACCCCATGTCCTCAAATCCATTCTCTATGTCTACGTCTTTACTCCTGCCATGCAACTAGGTTCATCAGTACCATTTTTATTTTTATTTTTTAGATCATATATATGTGTTAGCATACAGTATTTGCTTTTCTCTTTCTGACTTACATCACTCTGTATGACAGACTCTATGTCCATCCACCTCACTACAAATAACTCAATTTTGTTTCCTTTTAGGGCTGAGTAATATTCTATTGTATATATGTGCCACATCTTCTTTATCCATTCATCGGTCGATGGACATTTAGGTTGGTTCCATGTCCTGGCTATTGTAAATAGTGCTGTAATGAAAATTGTGGTACATATCTCTTTTTAAATTATGGTTTTCTCAGGGTATATGCCCAGTATTGGGATTGCTGGGTCATATGGTAGTTCTACTTTCATTTTTTTAAGGAACCTTCATACTGTATTCCATAGCGGTTGTATCAGTTTACATTCCCACCAACAGTGTATGAGGGTTTCCTTTTCACCACACTCTTTCTAGCATTTATTGTTTCTAAATTTTTTGATAATGACCATTCTGACTAGCGTGAGGTGATACCTCATTGTAGTTTTAATTTGCATTTCTCATAATTAGTGATGTTGAACATCTTTTCATGTGCCTCTTGGCCATTCATATGTCTTCCTTGGTTAAATGTCTATTTAGGTCTTCTGCCCATTTTTTAATTGGATTATTTGCTTTTTTGATATTGAGGTCCATGAGCTCTTTGTATCTTTTGGAGATTAATCCTTTGTCTGTTGTTTCATTTGCAAATATTTTCTCCCATTCTGAGAGTTGTCTTTTCATCTCATTCATGGTTTCCTTTGCTGTGCAAAAGCTTTCAAGTTTAATTAAGTCCCATTTGTTTATTTTTGTTTTTATTTCTGTTACTCTAGGAAGTGGGTTAAAAAAAGATCTTGCTGTGGTTTATGTCAAAGAGTGTTTTTCCTATGTTTCCTCTAAGAGTTCTATAGTGTCCAATCTTACTTTTAAGTCTTTAATCCTTTTGTAGTTTATTTTTATGTACGGTGTTATGTAGTGTTCTAATTTCATTCTTTTACAAGTAACTTTCCAGTTTTCCCAGCACCACTTATTGAAGAGGCTGTATTTTCTTCATTGTAAGTTCTTGCCTCTTTTGTCGTAAATTAGGTGATCATATGTGTGTGGGTTTATCTCTGGGCATTCTATCCTGTTCCATTGACCTGTATTTCTGTTTTTGCCCCAGTACCATACTGTCTTGATTACTGTAGTTTTGTGGTATAATTTGAAGTCAGGGAGCCTGATTCCTCTAGCTCCATTTTTTTTCCCTCAAGATTGCTTTTGTTATTCAGGGTCTTTTGTGTTTCCATATGAATTGCAAATTTTTTTATTCTAATTCTGTGAAGAATGCAATTGGTAGTTTGATAGTGATTGCATTGAATCTGTAGATTGCTTTGAGTAGTATAGTCATTTTCACAATATTGATACTTCCAACCCAAGAACATGGTATATTTCTGCATCTGTTTATGTCATCTTTGATTCCTTTCTTCAGTGTTTTATAGTTTGAAGAGTACAAGTCTTTCACCTCCTTAAGCAGGTTTATTCCTAGGTATTTAATTCTTCTTGTTGCAATGGTAAATGGGATTGTTTCTTTAATTCTCTTTCTGATTTTTCATTGTTGGTGTATAGTAATGTCAGAAATTTCTGTGCATTAATTTTGTATCCTGCAACCTTACCATTCACTGACTAGTTCTAGAAGTTTTCTGGTGGCATCTATAGGATTTTCTATGTATAGTATCATGTGATCTGCAAACAGTGACAGTTTTACCTCTTCTTTTCCAATTTGTATTCCTTCTATTTCTTTTTCTCTGATTGCCATGGCTAGGACTTCCAAAACTTTGTTTAATAAGAGTGGAAAGAGGGAGCAACCTTGTCTTGTTCCTGATCTTAGTGTAAATGCTTTCAGTTTTTCACCATTGAGAACGATGTTGGCTGTGGGTTTTTCATCTATAGCCTTTCTTATGTTGATGTAAGTTCCCTGTATGTCTACTTTCTGGAGGGTTTTTATCATAAATCGGTGTAAAATTGTGTCGAAAGCTTTTTCTGCATCTATTTAGATGATCATGTAGATTTTATCTTTCAGTTTGTTAATATGGTTTATCACATTGATTGATTTGTGTATACTGAAGAATCCTTGCATTCCTGGGATAAACCCCACTTGATCATGGTGTATGATACTTTTAATGTGCTGTTACATTCTGTTTGCTAGTATTTTGTTCAGGATTTTTGCATATATGTTCATCAATGGTATTGGTCTCTAATTTTCATTTTTTGTTATATCTTTGTCTGGTTTTGGTATCAGGGTGTTGGTGGCTTTGTAGAATGAATTTGGGAGTGTTTCTCCCTCTGCAATTTTTGGGAAGAGTTTGAGAAGAGTTTGAGAAGCATTAGCTTTTCTCTAAATGTTTGATAGAATTCGCCTGTGAAGCCATCTTGTCCTGGACATTTGTCTGTTAGAAGATTTTTAATTACGGTTTCAATTTCATTACTTGTGATTGGTCTGTTTATATTTTCTAATTCTTCCTGGTTAAGTCTTGGAAAATTGTACGTTTCCAAGAATTTGTCCATTTCTTCATGGTTATCACATTTATTGGCATATAGTTGTTTGCACTAGTCTCTTAAGATGCTTTGTATTTCTACAGTATCCTTTGTGACTTCTCCTTTTTTCATTTCTAATTTGAGTCCTCTATTTTTTTTTCTTGATGAATCTGGCTAAGGGTTTATCAATTTTGTTTATCTTCTCAAAGAGGCAGGTTTTAGTTTTATTGATCTTTGCTACTGTTTTCTTCATTTCTATTTCATTTATTTCTGCTCTCATCTTTATGATTTCTTACCTTCTACTGACTTTGCATTTTCTTTGTTCTTCCTTCTAAGTGTAGGATTAGATTGTGTATTTGAGATTTTTCTTGTTTCTTGAGAGGAGATTGAATTGCTATAAACTTCCCCCTTAGAACTGCTTTTGCTGCATCCCATAGGTTTTGGGTCTTCGTGTGTTCATTGTCATTTGTTTTTAGGTATTTTTTTGATTTCCTCTGATTTCTTCAGTGATCTCTTGGTTATTTAGTAGTGCACTACTTAGTCTCCAAAACTTTTTTACAGTTTTTTCCTCTAATTGATTTCTCATCTCAAAGTGTTATAGTCAGAAAAGTTGCTTGATATGATTTCAATCTTCTTAAATTTACTGAAGTTTGATTTGTGACCCAAGATGTGATCTATCATGGAGAATATTCTGTGTGCACTTGAGAAGAAAGTGTATTATACCACTTTCAGGTGGAATGTTCTGTAAGTATCAATTAAATCTATCTGGTCTATTGTGTCATTTAAAGCTTGTGTTTCCTTAGTTATTTTCTGTTTGGATGATCTGTTCATTGATGTAAGTGGGGTGTTAATGTCCCCTACTATCTTTGTGTTACTGTTGATTTCTCCTTTCATGATTGTTAGCATTTGCCTAATGTATTGAGGTGCTGCTATATTGGGTCCATAAACATTTATGATTGTTATATCTTCTTTTTGGATTTATCCCTTGATGATTATATAGTTTCCCTCCTTAGCTCTTGCAACAGTCTTATTTTAAAGTCTATTTTATCTGATATGAATATTGCTACTCCAGCTTTCTTTTGATTTCCATTTGCATGGAATCTCTTTTTCCATCCCTTTACTTTCAGTCTGTATGTGTTCCTAGGTCTGAAGTGGGTCTGTTGTAGACAGTCTATATATGGGTCTTGTTTTTGTATGCATTCAGCCAGTTTGTTTCTTTTGGTTGGGGCATTTAATCCATTTACATTCAAGGTTATTATCAATATGTATGTTCCTATTACCATTTTTTTAACTGTGTTGCATTTGCTTTTGTGGGTCTTTTTATTTTCTTGTGTTTCCCACCTACAGAAGTTTCTTTGACATTTGTTGTAAAGCTGGTTTGGTGGTGCTGAATTCTCCTAGCTTTTGCTTGTCTGAAAACTTTTGATATCTCCATCAAATCCGAATGACATCCTTGGTAGGTAGAATAATCTTGGTTGTAAATTACTTTCTTTCATCACTTTAGTATATCCTGCCACTTACTTCTGGCCTGCAGAGTTTCTGCTGAGTAATCAGCTATAACCTTATGGGGATTCCTTTGTATATTTTTTTTGTTTTTCCCTTGCTGATTTTAATATGTTTTCATTGAATTTATTTTTTGTTAGTTTGATTAATATGTGTCTTGGTGTGTTTTTTCTTGGATTTATCCTGAATGGGACTCTCTGTGCTTCCCGGACTTGTGTGACTATTTCCTTACCCATGGTAGGGAAGTTTTCAAGTATAATCTGTTCAAATATTTTCTCAGACCCTTTCTTTTTCTCTTCTTCTTCTGGAACCCCTAAAATTCAAATGTTGGTGCATTTAGTGTTGTCCCAGAAGTCCCTGAAATTATTTTCAATTCTTTTCATCCTTTTTTCTTTATTCTGCTCCTTGACCATTATTTCTGCCATTTTGTCTTCCAACTTACTTATTCGTTCTTCTGTCTCATTTATTCTGTTATTGATTCCTTCTAGTGTATTTTTAATTTCAATTATTGTGTTGTTCATCTGTGTTTGTTTGTTTTTTAGTTCTTCTAGATGTTTGTTAAACATTCCTTGTATTTTCTCAATCCATGCCTCCATTCTATTTTTGAGATTCTGGACCATCTTTACTATCATTACTCTGAATTCTTTTTTAGGTAGATTGCCTATTACCTCTTCATTAATTTGGTCTTGTAGGTTTTTACCTTGCTCCTTCATCTGTGACATATTTTTATGCCATCTTTTTTTTTTTTTTTTTTTTTTTAATGAGTGGGATTGTGTTCCTGTCTTATTAGTTGTTTAGCCTGAGGTTTCCACCACTGGTGTTTGTAGGCTGTTGGGTAGAGCTGGGTCTTGGTGTTGAGATGAGGACCTCTGGGAAACCTCACTCTGATGAATATTCCCTGAAGTCTGAGGTTCTCTGTTAGTCCAGTGGTTCAGACTCATAGCTCTCATTGCAGGATCTTTGGCCCAACACCCACCTCATGAACCAACATCCCACAAGCTGTGTAGGGTGGCAAAGCAAAAAAAAAAAAAAAAAAAAAAAAAAGATAGAGAGAACAATAACAAAGTAAAAAATAAAATTAGACTAGGAAACTAACGGATATGTTAGAAATAATATAAAAATAAAAATATAGATGAAACAACAACCAGAAGGTACAATAGTACCACAATAATGAAAAAGAGGAGGAGGGAAAAGAAAAGAAAAGAAAAAAGAAAAAAAGAAATGGGGAAAATGCCTTGGCTGTAGAGTGTGGGGCCTAAGCAAGGGCGAGGTTTGGGCAGGGAGTGGGACCTATGCTTAGGACCCACAGGGCTGGAAAAGGTCCTGGGGGTTGTGGGGGGGTGGGGCTCAGGCTCAAGGAACAGAAGAGGCCCAGACGTGCCCCCTACCCCTGGTCTCAGAAGCCAGGGGACCTCAAATGGGAATTCAGCAGTCTCACTGGGCCCGAGTGGGTGGGGCAAACACTCTCTACTCCTCTCCCACTCATCCCAGAGTGCCCCTCCTGCCTGCCTCTCCTGATCTCCCTGACCTCAGGGGCCCCGATCTTGTCTGGCCTCCACTTCTCCTCCCCCTCAGTCCCCCCACATCCTACCAGTTCACTTGGGGTTCTCTCCCATCTCCTTGTGCATCAGCATCCCCTACCAGCAGCCAGCAGGTGCCCTAGTTGTGAGGAGATGCTAACTTGGTGTCTTCCCACACCCCCATCTTGACTCCACCTCTCTGATTTATGTTATTACATAAAGAAGTAATGAAAACAAATATTACCTTACTATTTAATAAAGAATCATGAAGTCATATTGATTTAAAAATGTTTAATAGTTTATATTTTAATCCTGTCAGAGGAAGCATAAAAACAAAGGTGCCAGAAGGAAGTGTCAAGGTGAATACCAGCTCACCATGGCTCTGAAGAGGATGGAAAAGGGGTGCAATCAAAGGCTACATGGCTTTTGCATGTGACATTTCCCTTAAGACAATAATTCTGGATTACTGTAAAGTGCTATCCACTAACTAATTAGAAGAAGATACTCTAGCATATATTTTACCATTTAACACAAAAAAACTGCAAGCTTCTTGACATGGATTTACAGCTGCCAGCATCTCTTATAGCCCACAATATGACACAAATTTACTTTTCTAAAGCAACTTGAGTAAATATATATCTGGGGGGGGAAATATTTTATCTGATAAGCATCTCAATGAAAAAATTTTATTTCTAAGGTGGAAGGAACTTAAAGTGGTCAAAGAAATATGGCTATAATTAAATATATATATATATACATATATATTCTCTCTATATATGTATGTATATATATATATATATATATATATATATATATATTCTAAGGAAACAGTGAAGATACAGCAGCAACCAAGAGAAAATCCAGACTAGATAAATTATGTTTATAAATAAAAAGCATGATGAGAGTCTTAATAGATTTGTTTATTTGGAAACTGTAAATGTCAAGAGAGGTTTTGTGACATTTCCATATTTTTTTGTTTGGGGATAGAAATATTAACTGTAATGGGGTGAATCACAGAAGCAAGAAAAATCTACAGTAAGGGACCAGTGAACTGTATAAAGGCTTATAAACTTCACACTAGAAATTCAAGGAGTGTCTACTCTGAGGTGAAAAATGATAAATTTAACCTCAAGGTTTTAGCTTCAAGTTGATAGGATGAGAGAAAAGAGAAACGTAGTAACGAAGATGAGATTCAAAGTCCCGGCCAGCCTAGTGCCTAATCCTTAATTCAAATGCCTGGGAAATAACTCCTCAAATTCACAGCACTCACTGGAGTGCAGTTAATTTGTGGTCTGGCCCCACCCTACTGTGTAGGTTCAAGTCTAGTTTATCCCAAGCCAAGTTTCTCATTCAAAGGGATCTCTGAGGCTGCAAAAGCTGTACTCCTAGACTGAAAAGGGAATTAGACAAGCACTCAGGGAATAAAGCAATGCAATGGAGGAAAATAACAGATATCCTTCCAAATGATGGAGTTCCAATCAGTTTCTGCTTGTGTTGCTATACAACCTCCTATTCACATTTTCAAAGACATTTCACAGAAGCACTAGGCAACCAGCTCAATACAGCTGTTTAAATAGAATACGATACTGACCATGATGGCAATAATGGTGATAAAATTTAGTGTGATACCACTCAGAATTTTACATTTTAATAGAACTTTTGGCATGCAACACAAATTTTCAATTTATGATTTTATGTCATTTTATAATAATTCTATTTGGGAGGTAATCTCCAAACAAATTCTTCTAGGGAATCAACTTAATGAAAGCCAGAAATTAAGTGTGAAATCTGAGACTAGTGAAGAACCCAGTGGATTATGCTACCTCATGTCTTCTTGAAATGTCTCCTACTAGCAGAGTTAAAATGACTAGCAATTTAAACAATTTGAGTAGTGTATAATATACTGTGCTAAATCATGCATCTGTAGGAATGGATAAAAAATAGTTCCTCTCATCATACCCAATATGAATATAGTAATGGGAACATATGAGTTCCCATTATGAGTTAAAATGCAATTATTATTGTATATGAGTTAATATGCAATATTATTTTTTTGTGATAGCTGAAGTACAGGTATAAAGGTAATGTAGGAGGGAATGACATCCACTCTATTAGAAGGAGGAAGAGTTAAGCATTTTCTGGAGACAAGATTGCTTTAAAATGGCATTTTACATTTTAGAATCTTGATAAGAAGCAGATGTTGAATTTTCTGCTTGATAACTCATTGTAGTTCAATGAAAGTTACAACTCAATTCAACAAACACACAGTGAATCCCACTTTATGCCAGACAAACACTATACATGCAAAGCCTCAGATAAGCCTCTGTGAACTTTGTTGAATTGAAGGAGACATGGCCATATAGGAACAAGGTTTCCATATAACATGGCAATGCTCTGATAAAGAGCAGCATGATGTGCTCAGGGGTCAGCAACTTTAGTCTGTAAACTCCTAGACCTGAGAGATAATACAGAATGGAGGTCAGAGGAGCTTCTAGAGAATGAATCTTAGCTGGGTCCTGATTATTTAATAGGATTTATCCAGGAAAAGAGAATGGGATGTTTAGCAGGAAAAGAAAGAAGAGAAGAGAGTATGGTGGTTGTGAAGGATATATTCCACACAGAAGAAACAGCATGAGAATAGAAATATGACCTGGCATAGGAAGCATAAGGAAACATCAGCTCTGTGTATACATGGAACTGGAGGCATTAAAGGCTTGTTGGCTACCAGCAATTGAAGGAAACAGCTGCCTTAGTGTTTCAGATAAACCACCCTTGCTGCTACATGTATTCTTTATAAGGAACAATATTTGAGGCAGGGTAGCAGATAGAAGGCAATTTTAGGGATCCAGGTGAGACCTATGAAAATCTGAGTGGGATTGAGAGAAAGAAAAAGTTCAAGATATATCTTAATGATAAATTAATAAGAAATCTTTATTGTTGTGGGAAGGTGAGAGTTTATGGCATGGCCAACATGGAGGTTCGACATGAAAGTAATTTAATGAAACAGTAGCATCATTTCCTTGTTTTTTTTTTTTTTTTTTTTGTTCTTTTTTGTTTTTTTTTAAACATCTTTATTGGAGTATAATTGCTTTACAATGGTATGTTAGTTTCTGCTTTATAACAAAGTGAATTAGCTATACATATACATATATCCCCATATCTCCTCCCTCTTGCATCTTCCTTCCACCCTCCCTATACCACCCCTGTAGACCACAAAGCACTGAGCTGATCACCTTGTGCTATGCGGCTGCTTCCCACTACCTATCTATTTTACATTTGGTAGTGTATATATGTCCATGTCACTCTTTCACTTCGTCCCAGCTTACCATTCCCAATCCCCATGTCCTCAAGTCTATTCCCTACCTCTGCGTCTTTACTCCTGTCCTGCCCCTAGGTTCTTCATAGCCATTTTTTTCTTTCTTTTTTTTTTTTGATTCCATATATATCTGTTAGCGTATGGTATTTATCTTTCTGTACCATTCCATTGTATATATGTGCCACATCTTCTTTATCCATTCTTCTGTCAGTGGACATATGGTTGCTCCCATGTCCTGGCTATTGTAAAGAGAGCTGAAATGAACATTGTGGTACATGTCTCTTTTCGAATTATGGTTTTCTCAGGGTACATGCCCAGTAGTAGGATTGCTGGGTCGTATGGTAGTTCTACTTTTCGTTCTTTAAGGAACCTCCATACTGTTCTCCTTAGTAGCTGTATCAATTTACATTCCCACCAACAGTGCAAGAGGCTTCCCTTTCTTCCACACCCCCTCCAGTATTTATTGTTTGTAGATATTGTGATGATAGCCATTCTGACTTCTTTGAGTTGACACCTCATTGTACTTTTGATGTGCATTTCTCTAATGATTAGTGATGTTGAGCATCCTTTCATGTATTTGTTGGCAAAGCTTCTTTGGAGAAATGTCTATTTAGGTCTTCTGTCCATTTTTGGATTGGGGTGTGTGTTTTTTTTTTTTTTTTTTTTTTGATATTGAATGGCATGAGCGGCTTGTAAATTTGGAGAATGATCTTTTGTCAGCTGCTGCATTTGCAAATATTTTCTCCCATTCTGAGGGTTGTCTTTTCATCTTGTTTACGGTTTCCTTTGCTATACAAAAGCTTTTAAGTTTCATTAGGCCACATTTGTTTATTTTTGGTTTTATTTCCATTTCTCTAGGAGGTGGGTCAAAAAGGATCTTCCTGTGATTTTTGTCATAGAGTGTTCTGCCTATGTTTTCCTCTAAGAGTTTTATAGTGTCCGGCCTTACATTTAGGCCTTTAATCAATTTTGATTTTATTTGTGTGTATGGTCTTACGTAGTGTTCTAATTTCATTCTTATACATGTAGCTATCCAGTTTTCCCAGCACCACTTATTGAAGACACTGTCTTTTCTCCATTGTATATTCTTGCCTTCTTTATCAAAAATAAGGTGATCATATGTGTGTGGCTTTATCTCTGGGTTTTCTACCTGTTCCATTGATCTATAATTCTGTTTTTGTGCCAGTACCATACTGTCTTGACTACTGTAGCTTTGTAGTATTGTCTGAAGTCTGGAAGCCTGATTCCTCCAGCTCCATTTTTCTTTCTCAAGATTGCTTTGGCTATTGAGGGTCTTTTGTACTTCCATACAAATTGTGAATTTTTTTTGTTCTAGTTCTGTGAAAAGTGCCTTTGGTAGTTTGATAGGGCTTGCATTGAATCTGTAGATTGCTTTGTGTAGTATAGTCATTTTCACAATGTTGATTCTTCCAATAAAAGAACATGGTATATCTCTCCATCTGTTTGTATCATCTTTAATTTCTTTCATCAGTGTCTTATAGTTTTCTTCATCCAGGTTTTTCTCTCCTTAGGTAGGTTTACTCCTAGGTATTTTATTCTTTTTGTTGCAGTGGTAAATGGGAGTGTTTCCTTAATTTCTCTTTCAGAATTTTCATAATTAGTGTATAGGAATGAAAGACATTCCTGTGAATTAATTTTGTATCCTGCTGCTTTACCAAATTCATTGATTAGCTCTAGTAATTTTCTGGTAGCACCTTTAGGATTTTCTATGTATAGTATCATATCAACTGCAAGCAGTGACCGTTTTATTTCTTCTTTTCCATTATAGATTCCTTTTCTTTCTTTTTCTTCTCTGATTGCTATGACTAAAACTTCCAAAACTATGTTGAATAATAGTAGTAAGAGTGGAGAAATTTCTCTTGCTCCTGATCTTAGAGGAAGGGGTTTCAGTTTCTCACCATTGAGAATGATGTTGACTGTGGGTTTGTCATATATGGCCTTTATTATGTTGAGGTAAGTTCCCTGTATGCCTACTTTCTGGAGTGTTTTTATCGTAAACGGGTGTTGAATTTTGTCAAAAGCTTTTTCTGCTTCTATTGAGATGATCATATGGTTTTTATCCTTTAGTAGGTTAATATAGTTTATCATATTGATTGATTTGTGTATACTGAAGAATCCTTGCATTCCTGGGATAAACCCCACTTGATCATGGTGTATGATCCTTTAAAAGTGCTGCTGGATTCTGTTTGCTAGTATTTTGTTGAGAATATTTGCATCTATGTTCATCAGTGATATTGGCCTGTAGTTTTCTACCTTTGTGACATCTTTCTCTGGTTTTGGTATCAGGGTGATTGTGGCCTTGTAGAATGAGTTTGGGAGTGTTTCTCCCTCTGCTACATTTTGGATGAGTTTGAGAAGGACAGGTGTTAGCTCTTTTCTTAATGCTTGATACAATTTGCCTGTGAAGCCATCTGGGCCTGGGCTTTTGGAAAATTTTTAATCACAGTCTCAATTTCAGTGCTTGTGATTGTTTATATTTTCTATTTCTTCCTGGTTCAGTCTTGGAAGGTTGTGCTTTTCTAAGAATGTGTCCATTTCTTCCAGGTTGTCTATTTTATTGGCATACAGTTGACTGTAGTAATCTCTCATGATCCTTTGAATTTCTGCAGGGTCAGTTGTTACCTCTCCTTTTTCATTTCTAATTCTATTGACTTGAGTCTTCTCCCTTTTTTCTTCATGAGTCTGACTAATGGTATATCATTTTCTTTATTTTCTCAAAGAACCAGCTTTTAGTTTTATTGATCTTTGCTACCTTTGCTTCATTTCTTTTTAATTTATTTCTGATCCTTCTAACTTTGAGGTTTTTTGTTCTTCTTTCTCTGATTGCTTTAGGTGTAAGTTTAGGCTGTCTATTAGAGAGATTTCTTGTTTGTTGAGGTAGTATGGTACTGTTATAAACTTCCCTCTTAGAACTGTTTTTGCTGCATCCCATAGGTTTTGGGTCATCGTGTTTTCACTGTCATTTGTTTCTAGGTATTTTTTGATTTCCTCTTTGATTTCTTCAGTGATCTCTTAGTTATTAAGTAGTGTACTGTTTAGCCTCCATGTGTTTGTATTTTTTACAGGTTTTTTCCTGTAATTGATATCTAGTCTCATAACATTGTGGCCGGAAAAGATACTTGATGTGATTTCAATTCTCTAAAACTTACCAAGGCTTGATTTGTGACCCAAGATATAATCTATCCTGGAAAATGTTCCATAAGCCCTTGAGAAGAAAGAGTATTCTGCTGTTTTTGGATGGAATGTTCTATAAATATCAATTAAGTCCATCTTCTTTAATCTGTCATTTAATGCTTGTGTTTCCTTATTTTTTTTTTTCATCTTGGATGATCTGTCTATTGGTGAAAGTGTGGTGTTTAAATCATCTAGTATGACTGTGTTGCTGTTGATTTCCCCTTTTATGGCTGTTAGCATTTGTCTTATGTGTTTAGGTGCTCCTATGTTGGGTGCATAAATATTTTAAATTGCTATATCTTCTTCTTGGATTGATCCCTTGATCATTATGTAGTGCTCTTCTTTGTCTCTTGTAATATTCTTTATTTTAAAAACGATTTTGTCTGATATGAGAATTGCTGCTCCAACTTTTTTTGATTTCCATTTGAATGGAATATCTTTTTCCATCAGCTCATTTTAGTCTTCATGTGTCCCTAGTCTGAAGTGGGTCTGTTGTGGACAGTATATATATGGGTCTTGTGTTTGGATCCATTCAGCCAGTCTGTGTCTTTTGGTGGGAGCATTTAAACCATTAACATGTAAGATAATTATCAATATGTATATTCCTATTACCATTTTCTTAATTGTTTTTGGTTTGTTATTATAGGTCTTTTCCTTCTCTTATGTTTCCTGCCTAGAGATGCTCCTTTAGCATTTGTTGTAAAGTTGGTTTTGTAGTGCTGAATTCTTGTACGTTTTGCTTGTCTGTAAAGATTTTAATTTCTCCATCGAATCTGGATCAGATCCTTGCTTGGTACAGTAATCTTGGTTGTAGGTTTTACCTTTCCATCACTTTAAATATGTCCTACCTCTCCCTTCTGGCTTACAGAGTTTCTACTGAATGATCAGCTGTTAATCTTATGGGGATTCCCTTGTTATGTTATTTGTTGTTTTTCCATTCCTCTTTTTAATATTTTTTCTTTGTATTTAATTATTGATAGTTTGATTAAAATAAGTCTTGGCAAGTTTCTCCTTGGATTTATCCTGTATGAGACTCTCTGCACTTCTTGAACTTGACTGACTATTTACTTTCCCATATTAGGAAAGTTTTCAACTATAATCTCTTCACATAGTTTCTCAGTCACTTTCTTTTTCTCTTCTTCTTCTTGCACCCCTATAGTTCGAGTGTTGGTGCATTTAATGCTGTCCCAGAGGTCCCTAAGTCTATCCTCAATTCTTTTCATTCATTTTTTTTTTATTCTGCTCTGCAGTACATATTTCCTCTATTTTATCACCCAGGTCACTAATCCTGTTCTTCTGCTGGAGTTATTCTGCTATTGTTTCCTTCTAGAGAATTTTTAATTTCATTTATTGTTTTGTTCAACATTGTGTCTTTGCAATTTAGTTTTCTAGGTCCTTGATATAACTTTCTTGATTTTTCTCCATTCTATTTCCAAGATTTTGGATCACCTTTACTATTATTACTCTGAATTCTTTTTCAGGTAGACTGCCTACTTCTTCTTCATTTGTTTGGTCTGGTGGGTTTTTACTTTGCTCCTTCATCTGCTGTGTGTTTATCTGTTTTCTCATTTTGCTTAAATTTCTGTGTTTGGCATCTCCTTTTCACAGGCTGCACATTCATAGTTCCTGTTGTTTTTGGTGTCTTCCCCCAGTGGCTATGGTTGGTGAAGTGGGTTGTGTAGGGTTCCTAGTGGAGGAGACTGGTGCCTGTGTTCTGGTGGATGAAGCTGGCTCTTGTTTTTCTGGTGGTCAGGACCATGTCCGGTGGTGGGTTTTGGGGTGTCTGTGACCTTATGATTTTAGGAATCCTCTGCTAATGGGTGGGGTTGTGTTCCTGTCTTGCTAGTTGTTTGGAATAGGGTGTAAGCACTGTAGCTTGCTGGTTGTTGAGTCGAGCTGGGCCTTAGCATTGAGATGGAGATCTCTGGGAGACCTTTAGCCATTTGATATTATGTGGAGCTAGGAGGTGTCTGATGGGCCAATGCCCTGAACTCAGCTCTCCCACCTCAGAGGCACAGACCTGACACCCGGATGGAGCACCAAGACCCTGTCAGTCACATGGCTAAGAATAAAAGGGAGAAGAAATTAAAAAAAAAAGAAAATAAAGGAAATAAAATAGAAGGCAGACAGCAGAAGCAAGAAGAACTACAATACTGCAGCCTGTGGAAGAAAAAACACATTCACAGAAAGAGAGACAAGATGAGAAGGCAGCGGGTTATATACCAGATGAAGGAACAAGATAAAACCCCAGAAAAACAACTAAATGAAATGGAGAAAGGCAATCTTCCAGAAAAAGAAATCAGAATAATGATAGTGAAGGTGATTCAGAACCTCAAAAAAAGAATGGAGGCAAAGATCAAGAAGATGCAAGAAATGGTTGATAAAGATCTAGATAAATTAAAGAACAAACAGAGGTGAACAATACAATAACTGAAAAGAAAAATACACTACAAGGAATCAATAGCAGAATAATTGAGGCAGAAGAATGGGTAAAAGACCTGGAAGACAGAATGGTGGAATTCACTGCTGTGGAACAGAATAAGGAAAAGAGAAAGAAAAGAAATGAAGACAGCCTAAGAGACCTCTGGGACAACATCAAACACATCAACATTCACATTATAAGTGTCCCAGAAGGAGAACAGAGACAGAAAGGACCAGAGAAAATATTTGAAGAGATTATAGTCGAAAATTTCCCTAACACGGGAAAGGAAATAGCCACCCAAGTCCAGGAAGTGCATAGGATAAACCCAATGAGAAACATGCCAAGACACATAGGAATCAAATTGGCAAAAATTAAAGACAAAGAAAAATTATTGAAAGCAGCAAGGGAAAAATGACCAATAACACACAAGGGAACACCCATAAGGTTAACAGCTGATTTCTCAGCATGAACTCTACAAGCCAGAAGGGAGTGACATGATAAACCAAGTGGCATGATAAACCAAAATTACTCTACCAAGCAAGGATCTCATTCGGATTCAATGGAGAAATCAATAGTCAATTTAGAATTCTTTAATTCTTTACAGACAAGCAAAAGCTAAGAGAATTCAGCACCACCAAACCAGCTCTAAAAAAAATGCTAAAGGAACATCTCTAAGTGGAAAACATAAGAGAAGACAAGGACCAACAAAAACAAACACTAAACAATTAAGAAAATGGTAATAGTAACATACATATAGATAATTACCTTAAACGTGTATGGATTAATGCTCCAACCAAAAGACATAGACTGGCTGAATGGATACAAAAACAAGACCCATATATATGCTGTGTACAAGAGACCCACTTCAGACCTTGGGACACATACAGACTGAAAGTGAGGGGATGGAAAAAGATACTCCATGCAAATGGAAATCAAAAGAAACCTGGAGTAGCAATATGCATATCAGATAAAATAGATTTTAAAATGAAGGATATTATAAGAGACAAGGAAGGACACTATGTAATGATCAAGGGATCAATCCAAGAAGAAGATATAACAATTATAAATATATATTCACCCATCATAGGAGCACCTCAATATATCAGGCAACTGCTAAAAGCTATAAAAGAGGAAATCGAGAGTAACACAATAATAGTGGGGGACTTTAACACCTCATTTACAACAATGGACAGATCATCCAAACAGAAATTAAAAAGGAAACACAAGCTTTAAGTGACACAATAGACCAGATAGGTTTAATTGATATTTATAGGACATTCCATCCAATAACTGCATATTACACTTTCTTCTCAAGTGTACACAGAACATTGTCCAGGTTAGATCACATCCTGGGTCACAAATCAAGCCTCAGTAAATTTAATAAAATTGAAATCATGTCAACCATCTTTTCTGACCATAATGCTATGAGATTAGAAATCAATTAGAGGGAAAAAAAAAGGAAAAAAACACAATCACATGGAGGCTAAACAATATGTTACTAAATAACCAAGAGATCACTGAAGAAATCAAAGAGGAAATAAAAAAATACCTAGTGAAAAATGACAATGAAAACACGATGATAGGCCTTCCCTGGTGGCACAGTGGTTGGGAGTCCACCTGCCAATGCAGGGACACCGGTTCGTGCCCCGTGCCCCGGGAAGATCCGACATGCCGCGGAGTGGCTAGGCCCGTGAGCCCTGGCCACTGAGCCTGCACGTCCAGAGCCTGTGCTCTGCAATGGGAGAGGCCACAACAGTGAGAGGCCCGTGTGCCGCAAAATAAAAAAGAAAACGTGATGATCCAAACCCTATGGAATGCAGCCAAAGCAGTTCTAAGAGGGAAGTTTATAGCTATCCAAGCATACCTCAAGAAACATGAAAAATCTCAAGTAAACAATCTAACATTACACCTAAAAGAACTAGGGAAAGAAGAACAAACAAAACCCAAAGTTAGCAGAAGGAAAGAAATCATAAAGATAGGAGCAGGAATAAATGAAATAGAAACAAATAAAACAATGCCAAAGATCAATAAAACAAAAAGCTGGGTTTTTTAGAAGATAAGGAAGATTGATAAACCATTAGCCAGACTCATCAAGAAAAAGAGGGAGAGGACTCAAATCAATAAATTAGATATGAAAAAGGAGAAGTTACAACAGACACAACAGAAATACAAAGCATTCTAAGAGACTACTACAAGCAACTCTATGCTAATAAAATGGACAACCCGGAAGAAATGGACAAATTCTTAGAAAGGTATATCCTTCCAAGACTGGACCAGGAAGAAATAGAAAAAATGAACAGACAAATCACAAGTAATGAAATTGAAACTGTGATTAAAAATCATCAAAAAAACAAAAGTCCAGGACCAGATGGCTTCACAGGTGAATTCTATCAAACATTTAGAGAAGAGCTAACACCCATCCTTCTCAAACTCTTCCAAAAAATTGCAGAGGAAGGAAAACTCTCAAACTCATTTTATGAGGCCACAATCACCCTGATACCAAAACCAGACAAAGATTCTACAAAAAAGCAAAATTAGAGACCAGTATCACTCATTAATATAGATGCAGGGCTTCCTTGGTTGCACAGTGGTTGAGAGTCCACCTGCCGTTGCAGGGGACATGGGTTCATGCCCTGGTCCAGGAAGATCCCACATGTCATGGAGAAGCTAAGACCATGAGCCATGGCCACTGAGTCTGCGTGTCTGGAGCCTGTGCTCTGCAACAGAAGAGGCCACAACAGTGAGAGGCCAGCATTTTATATATATATATATATATATATATATATATATATATATATATATATATATATATACATATATATATATATATACATATATATATATGTATATATATATATGTATATATATATATATATATGCAAAAATACTTGCAAACAGCATCCAACAACACCTTTAAAGGATCATACACCATGATCAATTGGGATTTATTCCAAAGATGCAAGGATCCTTCAATATACACAAATCAATCAATGTGATGCACCATATTAACGAATTGAAGAATAAATCCCATATCCTCATCTCAATAGATGCAGAAAAAGCTTTTGAAAAAATTCAACACCCATTTATGATAAAAACTCTCCAGAAAGTGAGCATAGAGGGAACCTAACTCAACATAATAAAGGAAATATATGACAAACCCACAGTAAACATTCTCAATGGTGAAAATCTGAAAGCATTTCCTCTAAAATAATGAACAAGACAAGGATGTGCATTCTCACCACTATTATTCAACATAGCTTTGGAAGTCCTAGCCATGGCAATCAGAGAAGAAAAAGAAATAAAAGTAATCCATATCGGAAAAGAATTAATAAAACTGTCACTGTTTGCATATGACATGATACCACACATAGAGAATACTAAAGATGCCACCACAAAACTACCAGAGCTAATCAATGAATGTGGTAAAGTTGCAGAATACAAAATTAATGCACAGAATTCTCTTGCATTCCTATATCCTAATGATGAAAAATCTGAGAGAGAAATTAAGGAAATACTCCCATTTACCTCTGTAATAAAAATAATAAAATACCTAGGAGTAAACCTACCTAGGGAGACAAAAGACCTGTATGCAGAAAATTATAAGACACTGATGAAAGAAATTAAAGATCATACCAACAGATGGAGAGATATACCATGTTCTTGGATTGGAAGAATCAATATTGTGAAAATGACTATACTACTCAAAGCAATCTACAGCTTCAATGCAATCCCTATCAAATTACCAATGACATTTTTTACAGAACTAGAACAAAAAATCTTACAATTTGTATGGAGACACAAAAGACCCCGAATAGCCAAAGCAGTCTTTAGGAAAAAACATGGAGCTGGAGGAATCAGGCTCCCTCATTTCAGACTATAGTAATCAAGACAATATGGTACTGGCACAAAAACAGAAATAATGGAACAAGATAGAAAACCAAGAGATAAACTCAGGCACCTATGGTAAAATAATCTATGACAAAGGAGGCAAGGATATACAGTGGAGAAAAGAAAGTCTCTTCAATAAGTGGTACTGAGGAAACTGGACAGCTACATGTAAAAGCATAAAATTCGAACACTCCCTAACACCATACACAAACATAAACTCAAAATGGATTAGAGCCCTAAATGTAAAACCAGGCACTATAAAATTCTCAGAGGAAAACATAGGAAGAACACTTTTTGACATAAATCACAGCAAGATCCTTTTTGACCCACCTCCTAGAGACATGGAAATAAAAACAAAAATAAACAAATGGGACCTAATGAAACTTCAAAGCTTTTGCACAGCAAACAAAACCATAAAAAAGATGAAAAGACAACCCTCAGAATGGGAGAAAATATTTGCAAATGAACCATCAGACAAACTATTAGTCTCCAAATTATATAAACAGCTCGAGCAGCTCCGTATTAATAAAACAAACCACCCAATCCAAAAATGGGCAGAAGACCTAAATAGACATTTCTCCAAAGAAAACATACAGATGGCCAAATAGCACATGAAAAGCTGCTCAACATCACTAATTATTAGAGAAATGCAAATCAAAACTACAATGAGGTATCACTTCACACCAATTAGAATAGGCATCATCAGAAAATCTATAAACAACAAATGCTGGAGAGGGTGTGTAGAAAAGGGAACCCTCTTGTAATATTGGTGGGAATGTAAATTGATACAGCCACTATGGAGAACAGTATGGAGGTTCCTTAAAGAACTAAAAATAAAATTACCATATGACACAGCAATCCCATTACTGAGCATATAGCCAGAGATAACCATAATTTAAGAAGACACATGCACCCCAATGTTCCTTGCAGCACTATTTACAATAGCCAGGTCATGGAAGCAACCTAAATGCCCATCAACAGATGAATGGATAAAGAAGATGTGGTACATATATACAATGGAATATTACTCAGCCATAAAAAGGAACTAAGTAAGGTCATTTGTAGAGACATGGATGCATCTAGAGACTGTCATACATAGTGACATAAGTCAGAAAGAGAAAAACAAATATTCTTTATTTACGCATATATGTGAAACCTAGAAAATGGTACAGATGAACCAGTTTGGAGAGCAGAATTTGAGACACCGAATTAGAGAAAAAATGTATGGACATCCAGGAGGGAAAACATCAGGGGTTGGTGGTGGTGGTGTGAGGAATTGGGAGATTGGGATTGATATGTATACACTGATGTGTATAAAATTGATGACTAATGAGAAAAAAAATAAACATTAAAAAAAAAACAATAAAAATAAAGTATTCATCCATTAGACCCTTCTTAAAACTAGGGTTCTCTGATTATGGAAAATATCAGAATAAGTCAACAACAGTGGCGACATGTTGTTTAAATATCCATGTTTTCCAGCTTAGAAGACCTTGTGAACCACCACATGCTCATGGTAATTTAGCATGTTCTCCACAGAGAAATGGTGTTGAATACACAAATATGAGTTGATCATCAAAGAGCTATGCATTAACCTGCTAAGAAATGCCTTTTCTATTACTTTCCTGAGGCTTCTGGAAGCTACCTCTTCCTTGACTAAACCTGTTGAAGGTGGGCAGATTGGCTTGCAGCTTCTCTTAAATGGTGTTATTTGAACTTGGCTTAGGCAAGCACCTCTTGTAATTTACTTTACACTTGGCTGGAAGAAGATGATTTTATATTTGGGCTAGGGATAAAGGGAGCTTCTGTTTCCCTCTGGGAACCTATGAAGATTGAAAACATTTACTATGTGTGCTTTCTTCACCTTCCCTTGAAGAGAAATAAAACCACCTTGTGCTGTTTCTCTACATAGTTCGGGCATGCAGAGACATTCATCCTGTTGCATAACGCTTAGAATCAAAGGTGTTACAAAAAGCTTGATTTGTTTCTGATAATCCAATGACTGCACATACTTAATAACTGATTTTACTGTAATATTCCTGAATTCAAAAGCATTACTGTTACTTGACATTATTACATATTCAGTAAAGGATTATATCTTAGTTTACTGAAAACAAAGTTATTAAAGTAGAAAATTTTTAAAATTATTAAAAATAAAAAATATTAAAAGTAATAAAAATAGAAAGAAAGAAGAGAGCAACCAAACTAAGAAGCAAATCCACCAATGATAGCAAGCACTGAGAAGTATATTAAAAAAAAAAGGACAGACATAACCCTCAGACAAATGGTAAAAGCAAAGCTATACAGACAAAATCACACAAAGAAGCATACACATACACACTCACAAAAAGAGAAAAAAGGAAAAAAATATATATATATATTAAAAAAAAGGAAGAGAGCAACCAAATCAATAAACAAATCTACCAATAATAATAAACTGTAAATACTAAACTAAGATAAACATAAAACCAGAAACCAGTCAGCCGCATACAGCAAACCCCCAGTCTACAGTTGCTCGCAAAGTCCACCGCCTCAATTTTAGGATGATTTGTTGTCTTTTCAGGTATTCCACCAATGCAGGGTACATCAGGTTGATTGTGGAGATTTAATGCGCTGCTCCTGAGGCTGCTGGGAGAAATGTCCCTTTCGCTTCTTTGTTCGCACAGTTCCTGGGGTTCAGCTTTGGATTTGGACCCGCCTCTGCATGTAGGTCACCTGAGGGCATCTGTTCCCTCCCAGACAGGATGGGGTTAAAGGAGCAGCTGAATCAGGGGCTCTGCTCTGGCTCACTCAGGCCGGGGGGAGGGAGGGGTACGGATGTGGGGCGAGCCTGCGGTGGCAGAGGCCAGCACGACGTTGCACCAGCCTGAGGCGTGCCGTGTGTTTTCCCTGGGAAGTTGTCCCTGGATCCCGGGACCCTGGCAGTGGTTGGGGTCTGATCTCTGAAGCCCGAGCCTCAGCTCCCAGCCCCTGCCCGTCCCAGCGGGTGCGCTGACAAGCCTCTGAGGCTGGTGAGTGCTGGTCAGCAGCTATCCTCTCTGCGGGAATCTCTACGCTTTGCCCTCTGCACCCCTGTTGCTGTGCTCTCCTTCGTGGCTCCGAAGCTCCCCACTCCGCCACCCCTCATCTTCACCAGTGAAGGGGCTTCTTAGTGTGTGGAAACTTTTCCTCCTTCACAGATCCCTCCCACTGGCGCAGGTCCCATCCCTATCCTTTTGTCTCTGTTTTTTCTTTTTTCTTTTGCCCTACCCAGGTACGTGGGGGAGTTTCTTGCCTTTTGGGAGGTCTGAGGTCTTCTGCCAGCGTTCAGTAGGTGTTCTGTAGGAGTTGTTTCACATGTAGATGTATTTCTGATGTATTTGTGGGGAGGAAGGTGATCTCCATGTCTTACTCCTCTGCCATCTTGAAGTCACTTTCTCCTTGTTTTTTGTGTTTTTTTTAAATAAAATTCTACCCAAAGAGCATGATTCTAAAGCTGCTGTTTCTCTCATCACATGTAGCCAAAAAATCCACATATGTGCGTGTATTTATGACTCTAAAATGTATCTATCTACCCATCTCCATATACCATTTATCTTTGATTGAAAGCTTTCCTTTATTTCCCCTCAAAAAAAATATAATTTTAACAGATATTGTTACCAGTTTTAAGCACTGAGGCATAAACCTTAAGGTTTATCATTTCTTGATAATATGAGGTAGTCATTGTTTCACAGACATTTTTAGATTTTCTCCTAGTTATTTGAATATTTCTCCTTTCTCCTTTTTATTTTTTTCAGAAAGTCCTGAAAAAGGTGAAGTCCACGTATAAGTGTAGGGAAAATTTTTGCTCATTACTGATCTCTTCAATAATAGTTTCATGCATTTTATTGATATTTATTTTAAAGGTTGTGTTAATCCATATGCCCTGGGAAGCAAATACAGAATTAAGAGTGCAAGAAATTTATCAGTAAAAAATATAGTGGGAGGAAGTAAAATTGAGCATTTAAATGCTTTCAAAATGCTGTGTAGGTCTGATAACCATGAAAGAAAAGAAGGGGTGGGAAAGCAAAAACTGGTGGGAACAACTCACTGTGCAGTGGAAGAGTTCTACTTAGAACAGAAACAGCCAGATGCTAGTGTGTCTCTGTACTCTCACTGCTTAAGGACTGTCCAGGAAGGGTTTTTGTTTGGATTTAATGCTGTGGAAGATTCTTGCAGCTCAAGAGCAGACCCTTCCTTGAGAGAGAGGTGGATGAAGGACTCTCTTGACTTTTTGCTATTCGCCCTTATAGTGTGTGAATCCACATCTCTGATACTGTTTGGGGAGCACATTTCCCAGCATACCAATATGCAGAGGTTTTGAAAAGAAAGGTAGTGGGATGAACGGCATTTTGTCAACACTGCAGTTGGTCACAAGGTCTTAGAAAGTATTCATCTACTCCTTCCTACACTGCACTCTAAATGCCCCTTGCCCTCACATATGCCTCTTGGTCTTGGAGGCTTGCCTAGGGGTGTGACCTGTATCCTCATCTTTGGGAAGTCTGAGTCCTTGGTAACCATTTATTTCTCACTAGTTCATGTCACAGCTGGGCATCAGAATAATAAGGGGCACTCAGGTGGATGCCTGCAGTTCCACACATTCCTTCCTGCCCCATTGTGTATCAGCAGTCCTACCTCCTCTAGCTAAACAGGGCCAATTACCCTCTCATGTTGGTGACTCCTTGACTGCTGGCCCTTGGGCACAAGGGGCTCAAAGACATTTTCAGATACTCTTTGTGGTTCTATGAGACTCTAGTTGTGTCTCTTGGTATGAGTACACCGTCTTTGGGGACTAAGATCTCTAACTCTGCAAAGCCCAGAGCTGTATAGATGGGAAGCAAAAACTCCTCAGTGGCTCAATGACAGTGATTGTAAATAGTGCTTCCAGACACTTGATTCCTAGACTCATGTATTCTTCCCACTGGGACATAGTATGTTGAAGACTCTGATTCCATTAGTATATTGAATCCTGGAAGATGTTTTCCCATCCTCGTAGAGTGTTGCCTTTAAGCTGTCCCATCAGCTATGACTTTCAGTGACCATTCCATGCTCTATCAGGCTACATTTGAACAACGCACAATGCAATACAACCTGTGTAACCTATGGAAAAGGACCCAATCTTGCAGCTTCTTCCTTGTAAGATAGGTCCCCTAATCAGTAGCTATGTTGTATGGTATTCAATTTCAATACCTGTGGACCAGGAACATTGTCAGTACCAATAGTGATGATGACTGAGGTTTGGTAGGTAAGAAAGGCAAACTCAAACAAAGATAAGTTTCTCTTCTAGGGAAAATACATCTCAGACTGAAGAGGCCCACTGAAGTAAACTTACCACCAATTGGTCATTGGGTCTCCCCAAGCAATGGTAACATCCTGGGAGCTCAGTACTGGACTCTATGCAGGCAGATTGGCCATTCAGAGATGGCATCAGCTAGAAGACCCATGGCAAGTGTTAGTCTTTACTTCAGAGACTATATCTCTGCCACTTTGGTCACTCATTTCATATGCTAAATGTGCCATGTGTGCATAGCAGATGACCAAATCTGGTAATATCAACTGGCCATGTCTTCTCTTTTTTTTTCTTAGAGACTTGTTAGAGGTTTATCAATTTTACTGTTTTTTTCAAAGAACTAGTTGTTTTGTTCCATTTATTTTCTCTATTGTTTTTAATTCCATTGATTTATACTTTATTTTTTATTCCCTTTGTTCTGCTTGCTATAAGTTTAATTTGCTCTTTTTTCCTTAGTTTTTAAGGTGAAAACTTGGGATCTCAATTTTAGATATTCTTATTTTCTTATATATGAATTTAATTCTATAAAGCTCCCTATAGGCACTGCTTTATATGTATACCACAAAATTTGATTTTAGTCTAATTTAGAATACTACTTAAATTTCTCCTGAGACTTCTCTTTGGCTAACAGACTATTTAAAAGAGTGTCTAATTTCCAAATATTTGGGGATTTTCCAGCTATTTTTCTGTTATTGATTTCTAGTTTAATTCTACCATAGTCTGAAAACAAACTTTGTATTATTTCTGTTCTTTTGCATTTGTTAAAATGTGCTTTATGTCCTAGAATGTAGTCTATCTTGATGAATGTGCCATATGAACTTGAGAAGGATATATATTCTGCTTGTTGTGGATGGAGTATTCTATAGATATCATTTGATCCAGTGGATTGATAAGGTGGTTCAGGTCATCTATATTCTTTTACTGATCTTCTATTTGTTGATCTGTCAATTACTGACTGAGATGTGTTATGGTTCCCAGCTATAATGGTGGATTTATTTATTTCCCCTTTCAGTTTTATCTGGTTTTGCCTCACATATACTGGTACTGTATGGTGACTTGTATACACTTTTAGGGTTTTATGTCTTCTTGGAGAAGTAAATTATTTATGTTTATTATGTAATTCATCTCTTTATCTCTTATAACTTTCCTTTAATGCTTCATGTGAAATTAATATAACTACTAAAGCATTCTTTCAATTAATATTAACACTGTATATTCTTGTCATTTTTTTTACTTTTACCTTATTTGAGTCTTTATATTTAAAATTTCTTACAGACAACAACTATAAAAGGTAGTTGATCTTGTTTTCTAATCCACTCTGATGATCTCTGTCTTTTAATTGGTATGTTTAGACAATTGTCTTTTAAAGTGGTTATTTATATAATTGGATTAAAATATACTATCTTTGAAACCATTTGCAATTTGTTTCATTTGCTCCTTCCAAAACTGTTGATAATTGTGCTGAATGGTTAAAATTCAGAGTAAATTTCTCTTGAAAATGGGACAACTGCTTCTTTTTTAAAAATTTTTCTGCATCATATATTTTCATAACTTATGCTTTGTAAATCTGTCTCTGGGTGTTTCATGATGTTACAGTGTCTGAATCATTTAGTATCAGTGATGCCTAGCTAAATACCAGTCAATTAGCAAGTTCTTACTAAGTATTTGTTGAATGAGAGATTAACATATGAAAAACAAATGCTGGGGGATAATGTGAGGAAAGTAGCAAAAGTATAAAGGGAAGATGAGAATCAATATTAATAACAATAATAATAACAAATTAAAAAAAGACACCATATATTATACACTATGATAATAGGTCTATATGCATCACCATTTAATCACCATGAAATGTTCATAAATATATATATATATATTTGAGGAATGTATGTTTTACAAATGTTAAGCAAACTGTTCAAAAGCTAACAGGTTGGGCTTCCCTGGTGGCGCAGTGGTTGAGAATCTGCCTGCCAATGCAGGGGACACGGGTTCGAGCCCTGGTCTGGGAGGATCCCACATGCCGCGGAGCAACTAGGCCCGTGAGCGACAACTACTGAGCCTGCGCATCTGGAGCTTGTGCTCCGCAACAAGAGAGGCCGCGATAGTGAGAGGCCCACGCACCGCGATGAAGAGTGGCTCCCGCTCCCTGCAACTAGAGAAAGCCCACGCACAGAATCGAAGACCCAACATAGCCATAAATAAATAAATAAATATTAAAAAAAAAAAAAAAAAAAAGCTAACAGGTTGTAACTTTCATTGCCAGGATTCACACTAAGGTTTTTAGACCTCCAAAGATCAAACTGTATCTCCACCAAAAACAGGCTCCCCAGATGCTAAATATTCCTCATGTGGCTGTGATTAACCAAACATCTATCATTAAGCCCATTATTAACTAATCAGTTTAAGTGTATACATTTTATAAAGAAGTCACACTAAGCAAAATAAAAAGTGTTTCATTTCCTAACTCAGGGATTTGCTGTCAAGACAACTCTTACCTCCAAGTTATTAGTAATTTTCTTGAGATTGTCCTTTTCTTCATTTGTCACTAGAAACTTGTTTCACCATCAAAGAGTGACATAATGCCCCCAAAATACATTACTGTACCTGAAATTCACACTTCTGATGTTATTTGAAAAACATATATGTATAAATATTGTGCCAGGCAGAAAATATTTACTCAGATGACCAAGTGAGTAAAAATTTATTTCTGGAGGGAAAACACAGCAGGCAGGAAGGAGACATACAGCAGCAATAAAAGGGCCTCCCATGAAAGGCTCCATTCACATCAGCCTAAATGTGGCCAGGAACAGAATTACTTTTGTATAAAATAAGGAGAAATGTGCCAATATATTTATCTGAGGACAGTATACTACAACAATGTGCTGACATCTTCCTGTCCATCAGTAGATTTTGACTTTTGGGGGAAAACATCTGGATGTGTAGCAGTGAGGAACAGAAGAGAGAAGTAGCACAGTTGGGCAATTCTAATCTTGGGATCATGTTTATGATAACAGAGGGGAAAAAAAGAGTTGTTCTCAATGCAGAAGCCATGGTGCTAAAATACTGTCCATATTTATTTGTTGTTGCTTTTGGAGGGTCATTATTGCATTCCTTAGATCTTCAATATTCTCATCTGCAATATGGGGAAAATAATACTTTCAAGTTGGCTGTGAAGATTACATAAGATAACACATGGGACACCAGGTAACATAGAGACTGGTGCATAATGGATGCTCAGCCATGCCAGTGTTTTTTCTTCTCAATATTGGGGAGAAATCATCAAAGCAAAACCCTATGTTATTAATTCTGGGATAGCATATATTCTCAATTCTTGATACTTCACAAAATTCTTTCAAATCTTCTTTTTTAATAAGTTGGATTTTCCATTGTTAGGTATCTGCAGCCAGTTTCAGGTTTGTGGGAGGTCTGGGCACCCATATGGATTTCACACCCCTAAAGGTCTCTCTCTAAAAAGCAGACTGCTTCTTGCTCAACACAGTTCCCCTGTGAGATTGTTCAGGTCATCTTACATCATCTCATACTATGTCCTGAAGTGTCTCTGCCACCAGTCTTGAACTCACAAGCCCAGTCACTCTCCACTGCAAATAAGAAACACAGCTAATATACTTCAAGGAAATCTCCTAGCCTCATAGAGCGTGTTTTTGCTGAAATTTCTGATGTCTGCTTCTTGCTTCTAGGTCTTCCAAACACTCACCACTTTGCCCTTCTACTCTTCCCTTTCCCCCATCCTGTCCACTGTGGTTTCTCATTGATTTCTTATGACTAATGCCTACTTTAATTCCAGTTATTTCTGACATGAGCTGTTTTGTATTTCATTATAAGTCCTACTTTTAAGATTTTAATGATGAGTTTTAAAATTTGTAACCACTGGGTCCCCTTCACTTTTCCTGTTGTTCTTCTCTTGCAGTTGCTGCCAATCCCAGATTATACAGTATTTTTAACTGCAACTTTCCATTGTTACTAGGATGGGTGTTATTTTAAACCCTCTCTCTCTCTCATCAATCTATCAATCTATTATACTTTTATGTCCAGTTCTGAAAACAGCTCTTCTGCCCCTTTCCTGTTTTCCCATTTCCATTCTGCTCTAACCTTGAAAGAACCTAATTATAGGAATGAGATCACTAGGCAATTGAACCTAGCTCCTGACTTATGCTCTCCTGAATGCACACCATACCTTACCTAACCTGTTGATTATTTTCCTGAATAAAAAGAAGTAAGAATGAAGAATGAAGTAGTTAAAGAATGACTAGCTCTCCACCCCCGGCAGCCCCCTTAGCAATCCTGCAGGCAGATCACTCGGGCAAGATAATATCTGAATAGTCAGCCAGCCTGCATGCAATGGAGAAGGATGCAGAACCCAACCTCTTGCCTTGATGATTCACTGAGATTCTTCCCCTTTTTTTCTCTTTGAAAACTTTCATGGCTGAGAGGAATCTTTGGAGTTGGTCTCAGAACATGAGTCTATTTTATCCCCAGATTTATAGCTTTTCTACTGACACTTGCTTCTCAAATTATTGGCTTTTGAATGGCAAGCAGCCGGCCCTGAGTTCAGTAACAGTTTCAGAAAGAGAAAGGAGACTAAAAAGACTGCTGCTGACATGTATATACCACTGTTTGTGATTTTAATAACAAAACAAAACACCCCACAATTCTTATTTATTTTTTTATTCTTACAAGTAACACAAGGTTCTTCAAGTAATTTACAAAATTATATTGTGGATTCTCACAAATGACTTTACTGTGTTTCACCAAATCTTTTCACTGTTAGCAGTATTCAAAATAATTTTGCTTCCTTTTTCAGCTACCACCTCATCTTCTGCTGTTTCTCCTTATTCCTTTTTACTTTTGTTGACAAGATTCTACTCATATTTACTTTCTTTTTCATGCCTATGATCTATTTCTTATTACTCCCTTCCTGAAACTTCAATATATTTTAGTGGAGGATGAATAGGTGAGAGGAAGCCTGAGTCACTGCAATAAATATATTAGAACATTTATATTTGGCCAATTTGTCCCTCTTTGGTAGTTGGTATTTTATGAATCAGCAATGCTGATTAAGGACCATATTCATGTGCATTTACTTGTTCATTCTGGTCTTGTTTATTCAATTAATAACAGTATTCAGAAGGAGGTGTTGGCATATCCAAATGTTTTTAATAACTAAATTAAAGGTCAAGGTTCAGATTGTGATTTATTTATTGTTTTAACATCCTTGTTATGCTAGATTGGTAGCTGCCTGAGGCAGCTTTACCTCTTACAGAATATTCTTAGAAGAGGGCGCTACAACCTTGATGAACATTCTTTCTTTAAAAGACAGAAAAACACCTTTTACTAATAAGAATTTAATCACAAGTCCAGAGTTCTAAGAGATTCCAGGCCTGTTTTTGTTTGTTTGTTTGTTTCCTGAGTCTTTTAACCCAGTCCTTCAGAGACATCATCTGTAACTTTGCAGTCTTCTGGGTTTCTTTACACTCTCTGTATTCCTCTCTAGTTTTTATAGCCCTTAATATTTTGCCCCCTCCTCATGTACCCCACATTTTTCACCAGTGCTCCATCAAGTGCCTGACTGTGTCAACTCCCATAAGACTGCACAGGAATGGAACACCCCTTACTCTCTTTATTATATTGCAATTTCTGTTCATCATTTATTTTTTGCCTGCATATTAAGGTGCAGAGTCATAGACTCTTTATTAGCTTACAAAGCTCATCTGTTTTCACTTCCACGAATACTTGTTAGCTCCCTATTTCTAAACAATGCAACCCTGCATCACTGTTTTCTAGTGGGAACATCTAGCACTTATATTCTGAGTCATGATGTTGATGCTTGCTTATATTATTAGTACAGTTCTGCACATTTCTTTTACTTTGGTACTTTCTAGATGTTGACCACTGAATTAAGACACAAAGGTGAGCAAAGGAAGGTCACAAAGGTGACAAAGCTTCCTAAAGGAATTCCCATTTTTCAGGTGGAAACAGCTACTTTGAATGATCATGGACTCTTTTGGTTAAAAGAATCTGCCTAAAACTGGCTTAGATAAAAATGGGAATTTAATAAGTTACTAAGTTGAAAGCTCTAGGGATCTTTCCAGGGTCTCACATGACAATATCAGGAATTGATTTATAAAAATGAATAGCATGGTAAGTTTAGTAATCAGTATTTATAGTTAGATTCCCAGGTGATACTGGCAGAAATAATCCAAACTTCATACATGTCTTCAGACCAACCTTTAGCAATTGTTGGACTAGAAAATGATCTCAAAGGCCCCTCCCCTTTCTTACCCTCATGAGTCTATCTAGATTGATCATTTTATCATTGCAACTAGACTAAAAGGGATTCAAGGTTAGTAATTGTGTCTTATACTTCTATATCATAAACAGTTCACAACATTGGGCACAATATATGACTTCAGTGAATATTTGATATATTTGCTAATATTCTACCTACCTCACTGTTAGGAAAACTAAGAAAATAAACCAGTACACAGAAATTTCAATATAGGAAGCAAACTTATGTGTTTATTAGTGTGGGACATTTTTTGGATTGGTGGGAGAACATAAACTTCTTGAGAAATATTTAGTGGTAATGTCCAAACTTTTAATAATGAGTATATTACTTTCTAAGAGAAAAGATCTGGTCTGTAAATGGTTGGAATACTCTTCATCTTTCATCCATCTGCCAGTCGATTTCATAGTTTTTCACATTTCAGTGAATTTCTTTCAATCACCTAAATAATGTCTTGAATAGATGTGAATTCCAAACTGATAACTGCATACAGCTTCCATTAGCACATAAAAATGTCAGCCTGACTATAGCAGATATTTGCCATTTTAATTTTTTTCCAGTTTTCCAGCATATTTTTGAAGCGCTAAGGTGAACACTCTGAGTTTTTAAGAAGGAAGATAGTGACCTGAGAATTTTCTTTCTCTTGTAATTCCATAGAATTGAGTAATATTCTGAGAATATGTCTAATTATCATTTAAGTATTTTGAAGTGCTTTACTACCTATATTTTTAAATATGCAACTAGAACATAATAGGACGTTAACAAGGATATATTGAGGTTATATCATGTGTGAAGACCTTAACTTGAATAATTTTATTTAATCTGAGAAATCTGAGAACTAATATGCTTAGATAAAGTCGAACTGTTTATGGCCCAAATCAGTCTTCAAAGTCTTTTCACAAGTTATTATTTTTTTATAAATTTTAATTTTAACCTTTCTTTACTTTGATAGGTTGATAATAATGAAAGAAATAACTAACAATTATTATGCTATGTCCTAGATAACTATTTTTAACATTCTGTTACATATTCTCTATGTAGACTTATATATTAATACTCTATAGGATGCATGATTTTCTATCCTTCTTTTAAAAATTAGTATTATTTTTTTTTGACAGGGACAAAATTTTTTAATTATGTACTCAGTCCATTTGGTATATTTCAAAAGGTGCAATACTTTTCTTCATTTATCAGTGAAAGAAGTTAGAAATTAACTTCAAAAATATCAGCAAAAGGCAAACAAATTTCTTTGAGAGCCACAGTCATATATATATATATAGTGGATCCTAGAAAAGAGGAGGGGCAAGAGAGGTTCCACCCACTCTCATGAGTTTCATCAAACACTGGATCTATTCAAAGGTGGAGAGAAAACACAACTTTCAAAAAGGAGTATATTATTAAATGACACATTTACTATACTCCTTCCTAAGAGCAACAGGTGGGGAATACGTTTTCTAAACTAGTTCTAGGAAGGAGAATGTGAAATCAATCCATCCTCCTTTATGGGCTGTCCAATGGTTAATGAATTTTAAAAAAATGACTAAATAAAAACAAACCCCACACATGCACACCATCTAAAAAAAAAAAAGAAAAAAAGAAAAAAAAAACTAGATATCCCAGATTACTCACCAGAGTGGAACCTGGGAACAGCTTCAACAACCCAAATTATTCTGTTACAGAGTCATCACAAGCATGCCTTGTTTTTAAACAAAGAAAAGAAATCCCTAGAGCAAACAAAAAAACAAAGGATGTGCCAAAGGTGAAGTTGCTGTGAGGAGCAGATTTCTTGGAGTCCTTTGGTGTGCTCAGTCTGTGGAAGGGCAAGGACATCACCAAAATTGTGGGAGCCTATGGGCTTATATTATTACTTGGGCTGGAAATGGGGCTCAGATATTCATCTATGAATACAACGTGCTGAGGAAACACCAGTACAACATTCACCTGGTGAATGAATGGATCACCAATGACATCTCATCCATGAAGATCCAGCGAGAAATCAGAAGGGCCAGAGAATTTGCTACTTGGAACGAGACCTTGTTCAGGAATATATTGAGAAGCATAGTTTGTATACTTTCAAGAGTGAGGAGAGGAATGTTGGGGTGATGTGGCTCCTTTGCTGAGAAACACTGCAGAAGCTGACACATAAGAAATTATCCAGCATGGTATTGTGGACTGCCCTTTTGGGAATTTGAAACAGTGTGAGTGTTAGTAAGTGGGGGAAGGAAATGTGACCCTCTTTAATAAATTAAAGTTTAAAAAGCTTGGTAAAAACCAGTAGTAAATTAAAATCAGGTTTATCTTTTTATCAGAAAAAAAATACTGTCACCAGTTTTACTCTATGCAAAATGATCTCATTATTATGTTTGACATCAATCTACATGTCTGTCCTAACTTTTCATCAAGAACAGGTATCTAGATGCCATTTCCTTCTGGCTGTCCCTCTCAGGCATAGAATTTCTTCCCTAAGTAACTTCACCCTGGGAGCTGTAATCTCAATATTTTTGAAAGTCTAGATGAGCAACTTGACTATATTTTCTTAGAGCCGTGTGGCTGACAGGGCCTTTCTGCTCTGGCCAGGTGACAGGCCTGTGCCTCTGAGGTGGGAGAGCCAAGTTCAGGACATTGGTCTACCAGAGACCTTCCAGCTCCACGTAATATCAAATGGTGAAAATCTCCCAGAGATCACCATCTCAACAATAAGGCCCAGCTCCAGTAAACCACAAGCAAGCTACAGTGCTGGACACCCTATGCCAAACAACTACCAAGACAGGAACACAACCCCACCCATTAGTAGAGAGGATGCCTAAAATCATAATAAGGTCACAGGCACCCCAAAACACACCACGGGCGTGGTTCTGCCCAACAGAAAGACAAGATCCAGCTTCATCCACCAGAACACAGGTACTAGCTCCCTCCACCAGAAAGCCTACAAAACCCACTGAACCAACCTTAGCCACTGGGAGCAGACACAAAAAAACAACAATAACTACAAACATGCAACCTGCAAAAAGGAGACCCCAAACACACTAATAAAGCAATATGAGAAGACAGAGAAACACACAGCAGATGAAGTAGCAAGGTAAAAACCAGCCAGACCAAACAAATGAAGAGGAAATAGGCAGTCTAACTGAAAAACATTTCAGAGTAATGATAGTAAAGATGATGGGAAATCTTGGAAATAGAATAGAGAACATACAAGAAACAATTAACAAGGACATAAAAGAACTAAACAGCAAACAAACAATGATGAACAACACAGTAAGTGAAATTGACAATTCTCTAGAAGGAACCAATAGCAGAATAATTGAGGGAGAAGAATGGATAAGTGACTTGTAACATAAAATAGTGGAACTAACTACCATAGAGAAGAATAAAGAAAAACGAATAAAAACACTTGAGGACAGTATCAGAGACATCTGGGACAACATTAAACACACCAACATTTGAATTATAGGGGTGCAAGAAGAAGAAGAGAGAAAGTGACTGAGAAAATATTTGAAGAGATTATAGTTGAAAACTTCCCTAATATGGGAAAGGAAATAGTCAATCAAATGCAGGAAGCGCAGAGAGTCTCATAGAGGTTAAATCCAAGGAGAAACTTGCCAAGTCACGTATTAATCAAACTATCAAAAATTAAATACAAAGTAAAAATATTAAAAGCAGAAAGAGAAAAAGAACAAATAACATACAAGGGAATCCCCATAAGGTTAGCAGCTGATCTTTCAGCAGAAACTCTGCAAACCAGAAGGGAGTGGCAGGACATATTTAAACTGATGAAAGGGAAAAACACAGAACCAAGATGACTCTACCCAGCAAGGATCTCATTCAGATTCAATGGAGAAATTAAAACCTTTACAGACAAGCAACACCTAAGAGAATTCAGAACCACCAAATAAGCTTTACAACAAATGCTAAAGGAACTTCTCTGGGCAGGAAACACAAGAGAAGGAAAAGACCTACAATAACAAACCCAAAACAATTAAGAAAATGGTAATAGGAACATACATATCGATAACTACATAAAATGTAAGTGGATTAAATGTTCCAACCAAAAGACATAGACTGGCTGAATGGATGCTGAAACAAGAACTGTATATATGCTGTCTACAAGAGAACCACTTCAAACCTAGGGACACATACAGAATGAAAGTAAGGGGATGGAAAATGATATTCCATGCAAATGGAAATCAAAAGAAAGCTAGAGTAACAATTCTCATATCAGACAAAATAGACCTTAAAACAAAGACTATTACAAGAGACTAAGAAGGACACTACATAATGATCAAGAGATCAATCCAAGAAGATATAACAATTGTAAATATTTATGTACCCTACATAGGAGCACCACAATACATAAGGCAAATACTAACAGCAATAAAAGGGGAAATCGACAGTAGCACAAAAATATCAGGGGAATTTAACACCCCATTTTCAACAATGGACAGATCATCCAAAATAAAAATAAATAAGGAAACACAAGCATTATATGATAGATTAAACAAGATGGACTTAATGGATATTTATGGGACATTCCATCCAAAAACAACAGAGTACCCTTTCTTCTCAAGTGCTCATGGAACATTCTCCAGGATAGATTATATCTTGGGTCACAAATCCAGCCTCAGTAAATTTGAGAAAATGGAAATCATATCAAGTAACTTTTCTAACAACAATGCTATGAGACTAGATATCAATTACAGGAAAAAAATCTGTGAAAAATGCAAACACATGGAGGCTAAACAATACACTACTAAATAACAAAGAGATCACTGAAGAAATAAAAGAGGAAATCAAAAAATACCTAGAAACAAATGACAATTAAAACATGACGACCCAAAACCTATGGGATGAAGCAAAAGCTGTTCTAAGAAGAGCATTTATAGCAATACAATCCTACCTGTAGAAACAAGGAAAATCTCAAATAAACATCCTAAACTTGCACCTAAAACAATTAAAGAAAGAAGAACAAAAGAACCTCCAAAGTTAGCAGAAGGAAAGAAATCATAAAGATCAGATCAGAAATAAATGAAAATGAAATGAAGGAAACAATGGCAAAGATCAATAAAACTAAAAGCTGGTTATTTGAGAAGATAAAAAAAAAATTGACAAACCATTAGCCAGACTCATCAAGAAAAAAAAGGGAGAACACAAATCAATAGAATTAGAAATGAAAAAGGAGAAGTAACAACGGACACTGCAGAAATACAAAGGATCATGAGAGATTACTACAGTCAACTGTATGCCAATAAAATAGACAACCTGGAATAAATGGACAAATTCTTAGAAAAGCACAACCTTCCAAGATTGAACCAGGAAGAAATAGAAGAGATAAACAGAGCAAACACAAGCAGTGAATTTGAGACTGTGATTAAAAATTCAACAAACAAAAGCCCAGGACCAGATGCCTTCACAGGCAAATACTTTCAAACACTTAGAGAAGAGCTAACACATATCCTTCTCAAACTCTTCCAAAATGTAGCAGAAGGAGGAAATCTCCCAAACTCATTCTATGAGGTGACCATCACCCTGACACCAAAACCAGACAAAGATGTCAAATAGCAAGAAACCTACAGAACAATATCACTGATGAACATAGATGTGAAAGTTGGCAACAAAATACTAGCAAACAGAAACCAACAGTACATTAAAAGGATCATACACCATGATCAAGTGGGGTTTATCCCAGGAACGCAAGGATTCTTCAGTATACACAAATCAATCAATGTGATAAACCATATTAAAAAAATTAAGGAGAAAAAGCATATGATCATCTCAATAGATGCAGAAAAATCTTTTGACAAGGTTCAACAACTATTTATGATAAAAACTATCCATAAAATAAGCATAGAGGAACTTACCTCAACATAATAAAGGCCATATATGACGAACTCACAGCCAACATCGTTCTCAATGGTGAAAAAATTAACCATTTCCTTTAAGATCAGGAACAAGACAAGGTTGTCCACTCTCACAAATATTATTAAACATAGTTTGGGAAGTTGTAGCAACAACAATCAGAGAAGAAAAAGAAATAAAAGGAATCCAAATCAGAAAAGAAGTAAAGCTGTCACTGTTGCAGGCAACATGATACTATACATAGAGAATCCTAAAGATGCTACCAGAAAATTACTAGAAATAATCAATGAATTTGGTAAAGTAGCAGGATAGAGAATTAGTGCATAGAAATCTTTAGCATTCCTATACACTAATGATGACAAATCTGAAAGTGAAATTAAGAAAACACTACCATTTACCATTGCAACAAAAAGAATAAAATATCTAGGAATAAACCTACCTAAGGAGACAGAAGACCTGTATGAAGAAAACTATAAGACACTGATGAAAGAAATTAAACATGATATAAACAGATGGAGAGATATACCATGTTCTTGGATTGAAAGAATCAACATAGTGAACATGACTATACTTCCCAAAGCAATATACAGATTCAATGCAATCCCTATCAAACTACCAATGGCATTTTTTTCACAGAACTAGAACAAAAAATTTCACAATTTTTATGGAAACACAAAAGACCCTGAATAGCCAAAGCAATGTTGAGAAAGAAAACTGGAGCTGGAGAAATCAAGCTCCCTGAATTCAGACTAAACTACAAAGCTACAGTAATCAAGACAGTATGATACTGGCACAAAAACAGAAATATAGATCAAAGGAATGGGATAGAAATCTCAGAGCTTATGGTACTGGCACAAAAACAGAAATATAGATCAATGGAGCAGGATAGAAAGCCCAGAGATAAACCAACACACATATGGTCACCTTATTTTTGATAAAGGAGGCAATAATATACAAGGAGAAAAGACAGCCTCTTTGATAAGTGGTGCTGGGAAAACTGGACAGCTATAGGTAAAAGAATGAAATTGGAACACTCCTTAACACCATATACAAAAATAAACTTAAAATGAATTAAAGACCTAAATGTAAGGCCAGACAGTAAAAAACTCTTAGAGGAAAACATAGGCAGTATAATCATTGACATAAATCACAGCAAGGTATTTTCTGACCCACATCCTAGAGAAATGGAAATAAAAACAAAAATAAACAAATGGGACCTAATGAAATTTAAAAGCTTTTGCACAGCCAAGGAAACAATAAAGAAGATGAAAAGACAACCCTTAGAATGGGAGAAAATGGTAGACCTAGATAGCGGAGTAGAAGTATGTGTTCTTATTCCCTCCTGTGAGAACACTGGAATCACAACTAGCTGCTGGACAATCATCAACAGGAAGACACTGGAACTCACCAAAAAAGATACCTCACATCCAAAGGCAAAGGAGAAGCCACAATGAGATGGTAGAGGGGCACAATCACAGTAAAATCAAATCACATAACTCCTGGGTGGGTGACTCACAGCCTGGAGAACATTTATACCACAAAAGTCCACCCACTGGAGTGAAGGTTCTGATCCCCAAGTCAGGCTTCCTAACCTGTGGGTCCGGCAACGGGAGCAGGATTTCCTAGAGAATCAGACTTTGAAGTCCAGTGGGAATTGATTGCAAGAGTTTGACCAGACTGGGGGAAACAGAGACTCCACTCTTGGAGGGCACACACAAAGTAGTGTGTGCATTGGGACCCAGGGGAAGGAGAAGTAACCCCAGGGGAGACTGAATGAGACCTACCTGCTAGTGTTGGAGGGTCTTCTGCAGAGGCGGGGTTTGGCTGTGGCTCACCGCGGGGACAAGGACAATGGCAGCAGAAGTTCTGGGAAGTACTCCTTGGTGTAAGCCCTCCCAGAGTCTGCCATTAGCCCCCCACAAAGAGCCCAGGTAGGCTCCAGTGCTGGATTGCCTCAGGCCAAACAACCAAAAGCAACAAACCAGTCCCACACATCAGCAGTCAAGCAGATTAAAGTTTTACTGAGCTCTGCCCACCAGAGCAACAGTCAGCTCTACCCACCAGCAGTCCATCCCATCAGGAGACATGCAAAAGCCTCTTAGATAGCCTCATCCACCAGAGGGCAGACAGCAGAAAGAAGAAGAACTACAATCCTGCAGCCTGTGGAACAAAAAACACATTCACAGAAAGATAGACAAGATGAAAAGGCTGAGGGCTATGTACCAGATGAAGGAAGAAGATAAAACCCCAGAAAAATAACTAAATGAAGTGGAGATAGGCAACCTTCCAGAAAAAGAATTCAGAATAATGAGAGTGAAGATGTTCCAGGACCTCAGAAAAAGAATGGAGGCAAATTTCAAGAAGATGCAAGAAATGTTTAACAAAGACATAGAAGAATTAAAGAACAAACAAAAAAAGATTAACAGTACAATAACTGGAGGAGAGGGGGAAGATGGCAGAAGTAATACAGAGAGATCACCTTCCTTCCCACAGATACACCAGAAATACATCTACAGGTGGAACAACTCTTACAGAACACCTACTGAACACTGGCAGAAGACCTCAGACCTCCCAAATTCAAGAAACTCCCCACGTACCCGGGTAGGGCAAAAGAAAAAAGAATAAACAGAGACAAAAAATAGGGATGGGACCTGCACCAGTGGGAGGGAGATGTGAAGGAGGAAAGGTTTCCACACACTAGGAAGCCCCTTCACAGGTGGAAACTGTGGGTGGCAGGCGGGGGAGCTTCACAGCTGTGGAGGAAAGCACAGCAACAGGGGTGCAGAGGGCAAAGCGGAGAGATTCCTGCACAGATGATCGGTGCCGACTGGCCCTCACAAGCCCGAGAGGCTTGTCTGCTCACCTGCTGGGGTGGGCGGTGCTGGGAGTTGAAGTTCGCCTTCGATCTGAGTGCAGGGAGAGGACTGGCTGGGAGAACACAGCCTGAAGGGGTTAGTGCACTGCAGCTAGCTGGGAGGGCGTCCAGGGAAAGTCTGGATCTGCCTAAGAGGCAAAAGACTTTTTCTTCCCTCTGTTTCCTGGCTGGTGCACAAGGAGAGGGTATTAAGAGCGCTGCTTAAAGGAGCTCCAGAGAAAGGCGCAAGCCATGGCTAAGAGAACAGACCCCAGACACGGGCATGAGATGCTAAGGCTGCTGCTGCCACCACCAAGAAGCCTGTGTGTGAGCACAGGTCACTATCCACACCACCCTTCCGGGGAACCTGTGCAGCCCACCACTGCCAGGGCCCCGTGATCCAGGGACAACTTCCCCGAGAGAACGCATGGTGTGCCTCAGGCTGGTGCAATGTCACGCTGGCCTCTGCCACCGCAGGCTCGCCCCACATTATGCCCCTCACTCCCTCCAGCCTGAGTGAGCCAGAGCCCCCAAATCAGTGGCTCTTTAAACCTGTCCTCTCTGAGCGAAGAACAGACGCTCTCTGGCGACCTACATGCAGAGGCAGGGCCAAATCCAAAGCTGAGCCCCAGGAGCTGTGGGCAAAAAGAAGAGAAAGGGAAATCTCTCCCAGCAGCCTCAGTAGCAGTGGATTAAATCTCAAAAATCAACTTGATGTACGTTGCATCTGTGAAATAACTGAATAGACAATGAATCATCCCAAATTGAGGAGGTGGACTTTGAGAGCAAGATTAATTATTTTTTCCTCTTTTTCTATTTTTGTGAGTGTATATGTTTATGGTTCTGTGTGAGATTTTGTCTGTATAGCTTTGCTTTCACCATTTGTCCTAGGGTTCTATCCGTCCGTTTTTTTTGTTTTGTTTTGTTTTTTACATTACACGGGCCTCTCACTGTTGTGGTCTCTCCCATTACGGAGCACAGGCTCCAGACGCACAGGCTCACCAGCCATGGCTCACAGGCCCAGCCACTTCATGGCATGTGGGATCTTCCCGGACCCGGGCACGAACCTGTGTCCCCTGCATTGGAAGGCAGACTCTCAACCACTGGGCCACCAGGGAAGCCCCCATCTATTTTTTGTTTGTTTGTTTCTTTGTTTACTTAAAAATTTTTTTCTTAATAATTATTTTTTACTTTAATAACTCTTTAATTTTATCTTATTTTATTTTATCCTCTTTCTTTCTTTCTTTCTACTTTTTCTACCTTTTATTCTGAGCCATGTGGATGAAAGGCTCTTAGTGCTGCAGCCAGGAGTCAGTGCTGTGCCTCTGAGGTGGGAGAGCCCACTTCAGGACACTGAACCACAAGAGACGTCCCACTTCCATGTAATATCAAATGGTGAAAATCTCCCAGAGAGCTCCATCTCAACACCAACACCCAGCTTCACTCAACGACCAGCAAGATACAGTGCTGGACACCCTATGCCAAACAACTAGCAAAACAGGAACACAACCCCACCCATTAGCAGAGAGGCTGCCTAAAATCATAATAAGTACACGGACAGAGCAAAACACACCACCAGATGTGGACCTGCCTACCAGAAAGACAAGATCCAGCCTCATCCACCAGAACACAGGCACTAGTCCCCTCCACCAGGAAACTTACACAACCCACTGAAGCAACATCAGCCACTGGAGACAGACACCAAAAACAACAGGAACTACGAACCTGCAGCCTGCAAAAAGGAGACTCCAAAAACAGTAAGAAAAGCAAAATGAGACGACAAAAAAACACACAGAAAACGAAGGAGCAAGATAAAAACCCAACAGACCTAACAAATGAAGAGGAAATAGGCAGTCTACCTGAAAAAGAATTCAGAATAATGATAGTAAAGATGATCCAAAATCTTGGAAATAGAATAGAGAAAATGCATGAAACACTTAACAAGGACCTAGAAGAACTAAAGATGAAATAAGCAATGATGAACAGCACAATAAATGAAATTAAAAATAGTCTAAAAGGGAACAATAGCAGAATAACTGAGACAGAAGAACAGATAAGTGACCTGGAAGATAAAATAATGGAAATAACTACTGCAGAGCAGAATAAAGAAAAAAGGATGAAAAGAACTGAGGCCAGTCTCAGAGACCTCTGGGACAACATTAAATGCACCAACATTTGAATTATAGGGGTTGAAGAAGAAGAAGAGGAAAGAAAGGGACTGAGAAAATATTTGAAGAGATCATAGTTGAAAACTTCCCTAATATGGGAAAGGAAAGAGTTAATCAAGTCCAGGAAGCACAGAGAGTCCCATACAGGATAAATCCAAGGAGAAACATGCCAAGACACATATTAATCAAACTGTCAAAAGTTAAATACAAAGAAAACATATTAAAAGCAGGAAGGGAAGAAACAAAAAAATAACACACAAGGGAGTCCCCATAAGGTTAACAGCTGATCTTTCATCAGAAACTCTGCGTGCCAGAAGGGACTGGCAAGACATATTTAAATTGATGAAAGAGAAAAACCTACAACCAAGATTACTCTACCCAGCAAGGATCTCATTCAGATTTGATGGAGAAATTAAAACATTTACAGACAGGCAAAAGCTGACAGAGTTCAGCACCACCAAACCAGCTTTACAACAAATTCTAAAGGGTCTTCTCTAGGCAAGAAACACAAGAGAAGGAAAAGACCTACAATAAAAATCCCAAAGCAATTAAGAAAATGAAAATAGGAACATACATATCAATAATTACCTTAAATGTAAATGGATAAAATGCTCCCACCAAAAGACACAGACTGGCTGACTGGATACAAAAACAAGACCCATATATATGTTGTCTACAAGAGACCCACTTCAGACCTAGAAACACATACAGACTGAAAGTGAGGGGATGGAAAAAGATATTCCATACATTTGGAAACCAAAAGAAAGCTGGAGTAGCAATTCTCATATCAGACAAAATAGACTTTAAAATAAAGACTATTAGAAGAGACAAAGAAGGACACTATATAATGATCCAGGGATCAATCCAAGAAGAAGATATAACAATTGTAAATATTTATGCACCCAACATAGGAGCACCTCAACACATAAGGCAAATACTAACAACCATAAAAGAGGAAATTGACAGTAACACATTCATAGCCGGGGACTTTACCACCCCACTTTCACCAATGGACAGATCATCCAAAATGAAAATAAATAAGGAAACACAAGGTTTAAATGATACATTAAACAAGATGGACTTAATTGATATTTATAGGACATTTATTCCAAAAACAACAGAATACATATTTTTCTCAAGTGCTCATGGAACATTCTCCAGGATAGATCATATCTTGGGTAACAAATCAAGCCTTGGTAAATTTAAGAAATTTGAAATTGTATCAAGTATCTTTTCTGAACACAATGCTATGAGACTAGATATCAATTACAGGAAAAGATCTGTAAAAAATAGAAACACATGGAGGTTAAACAATACACTACTTAATAAAGAAGTGATCACTGAAGAAATCAAAGAGGAAATAAAAAAATACCTAGAAACAAATGACAATGGAGACACGACAAACTAAAACTTATGGGATGAAGCAAAAGCAGTTCTAAGAGGGAAGTTTACAGCAATGTAATTCTACCTTAAGAAACAGGAAACATCTTTAATAACAACTTAACCTTGCACCTAAAGCAATTAGAGAAAGAAGAATTAAAAAATCCCCAAAGTTAGCAGAAGGAAACAAACCATAAAGCTCAGATCAGAAATAAATGAAAAAGAAATGAAGGAAACGATAGCAAAGATCAATAAAACTAAAAGCTGGTTCTTTGAGAAGATAAACAAAATTGCTAGACCATTAGCCAGACTCATCAGGAAAAAGAGGGAGAGGAGTCAGATCTATAAAATTAGAAATGAAAAAGGAGAAGTTAAAACAGACCCAGCAGAAACACAAAGCATCCTAAGACACTACTACAAGCAACTCTATGCCCAAAAATTGGACAACCTGGAAGAAAGGGACAAATTCTTAGAAAGGTATAAGCTTCTGACACTGAACCAGGAAGAAATAGAAAATATGAACAGATCAATCACAAGTAATGAAATGAAACTGTGATTAAAAATCTTCCAACAAACAAAAGTCCAGGACCAGTTGGGTTCATAGGTTAATTCTCTCAGACATTTAGAGAAGAGCTAACACCCATCCTTCTCAAAGTCTTCCAAAAAATTGCAGAGGAAGGAAAACACCCAAACTCATTCTATGAGGCCACAATCACCCTGATACCAAAACCAGACAAAGATTCTACAAGAAAAGAAAATTACAGACCAATATCACTGATGAATATAAGTGCAAACATCCTCAACAAAATACTAGCAAACAGAATCCAACAACAACTTTAAAGAATCATAAACCATGATCAATTGCGATTTATTCCAAAGATGCAAGGATTCTTCATATACACAAATCAATCAATGTGATACATCATATTAACATATAGAAGAATAAAAATCATATGATCATCTCAATAGGTGCAGAAAAAGCTTTTCACAAAATTCAACACCATTTATGATAAAAACTCTACAGAAAGTGGGCATAGAGGGAACCTACTTCAGCATAATAAAGGCCATATACAACAAACCCACAGCAAATCTCATTCTCAATGGTGAAAAACTGAAAGCATTTTCTCTAAGATCAGGAACAAGACAAGGATGTGCACTCTCACCATTATTATTCAACATAGTTTAGACATCCTAGCCATGGCAATCAGAGAAGAAAAAGAAATAAAAGAATACAGATTGGAAAAGAAGTAAAACTGTTACTCTTTGCAGATGACATGATACTATTCATAGAGAATCCTAAAGATGCTACCAGAAAACTACTAGAGCTAATCAATGAATTTGGTAAATTTGCAGTATACAAAATTATTGCACAGAAATTTCTTGCATTCCTTTACACTAATAATGAAAAATCTGAAAGAGAAATTAAGGAAACACTTCTCTTTACCATTGCAACAAAAAGAATAAAATACCTAGGAATAAACCTACCTAGGGAGACAAAAGACCTGTATGCAGAAAACTATAAGACACTGATGAAGGAAATTAAAGATGATACCAACAGTTGGAGAGATATATCATGTTCTTCGATTGGAAGAATCAATGTTGTGAAAGTGACTATACTACCCAAAGCAATATACAGATTCAATGCAATTTCTATCAAATTACCAATGGCGATTTTTAGAGAACTAGAACAAAAAACCTTAAAATCTATATGGAGACACAAAAGACCCCAAATAGCCAAAAAGGTGTTGAGGGAAAAAAATGGAGCTGGAGGAATCAGACTCTCTGACTTCAGACTGACTATACTACAAAGCTACAGTAATCAAGACAATATGGTACTGGCACAAAAACAGAAACAATGGAACAAGATAGAAAGTCCAAAGATAAGCTCACACACCTATGGTGAACTAATCTATGACAAAGGAGGCAAGGATATACAATGGAGAAAAGACAGCCTCTTCAATAAGTGGTGCTGGGAAAACTGGACAGCTACATGTAAAAGAATGAAATTCGAACACTCCCTAACACCATACACAAAAATAAACTCAAAATGGATTAGAGACCTAAATGTAAAACCAGGCACTATAAAATTCTTAGGGGAAAACACAGGAAGAACACTCTTTGACATAAATCACAGCAAGATCTTTTTTGATCCAAGTCCTAGAGTAATGGAAATAAAAGCAAAAATAAACACATGGGACCTAATGAAACTTCAAAGCTTTTGCACAGCAAATGAAACCATAAACAAGATGAGAAGACAACACTGAGAAAGGGAGAAAATATTTGCAAATGAATCAAAGGATTAATCTCCAAAATATATAAACAGCTCATGCACCTCAATATTAAAAAAAAACAAACAACCTAATCCAAAAATGGGCAGAACACCTAAATAGACATTTCTCCAAAGAAGACATACAAATGGCCAAGGAACACTTGAAAAGCTGCTCATCATCACTAATTAATAGAGCAATACTAATCAAATCTACAATAAGGTATCACCTCACACCAGTTAGAATGGGCATCATCAGAAAATCTACAAACAACAAATGCTGGAGAGGGTGTGGAGAAAAGGGAACCCTCTTGCACTGTTGGTGGGAATGTAAATTGATACAGCCACTATGGAGAATAGTATGGAGGCTCCTTAAAAAAATAAAAATAGAACTACCCTATGACCCAGCAATCCCAATACTGGGCATATACCCCAAGAAAGCCATAATTCAAAAAGAGTCATGTACCACAATATTTATTGCAGCTTTATTTACAATAGCCAGGATATGGAAGCAACCTAAGTGTCCATTGATAGATGAATGGATAAAGAAGATGTGGCACATATATACAATGGAATATTACTCAGCCATAAAAAGAAACGAAATTGAGTTATTTGTAGTGAGGTGGATGGACCTAGAGTCTGTCATACAGAGTGAAGTAAGTCAGAAAGAGAAAAACAAATTCTGTATTCTAACATATTTATATGGAAACTGAGAAAAAACAAAAACGGTTCTGAAGAACATGGGGGAAGGACAGTAATAAAGACGCAGACATACAGAATGGACTTGAGGACAAGGGGAGGAGGAAGGGTAAGCTGGGATGCAGTGAAGGAGTGGCACGGACATATATACACTACCAAATGTAAAATAGATAGCTAGTGGGAAGAAGCTGCATAGCACAGGGAGATCTGCTCGGTGTTTTTTGCATCCACCTAGAAGGGTGGGATATGGAGGGTGGGAGGGAGATGCAAGAGGGAGGGGATATGGGGATATATGTACACATATAGCTGCTTCACTTTGTTATAAAGCAGAAACTAACACAATACTGTAAAGCAATTATACTCCAATAAAGGTGTTAAGAAAAATGATATCTAGTTCAGACTTGAAATATAACTTGTTCTTTATTTTCATAACATGGAGCTGAGGAAGAAGATCCAAAATATTTCCTCTTCTGGTTAATTCTAATTTATGTAAATGGCTCTATTGTCAAACAAATCTATCCACTAGAATGAGCTAGACAGAGAATGAATCTTAGTATGAAGCCATAACAGAAACCAGAGAAGAAAATAAATTTAGTGATGCCTCAGAGGCAGATACTAATTTTTTTTCTAACCAAATATGTGACCATCTGTAATTTAAGCAAATATTGAATCTAAAAATTGGATGTCTGGTTCACTTGATGCTTGCAGTTTTCTTTTAGATGATGCTGATTATGATGATTTTAAAAGTATGTAACAGTACATATTTACAGAAAGAAAATGAAAATGAGAACTTTGAAATAATTTAGGGGATTGGAGTGATTAAATGAATCTCCTACTTTCTGTGCAATTGTCTGAAAAACCTGTAGTACATTTTTCATTTGCTGCTAAAAAGATGCTCATATTCTTTGATGTTAACTGAAGTTTAAAATCTTTCTGGAATTGAAAAACTTAAAAATCATGCTGTATATGAAAAATAAATGTTAGCAAAGAATTTTTATCTATTTATCTACCACATGGGGCTGAGTAGGCAGTTACCTTATTTTATCCATAGGGTCTAATATTAAGCCAAGTTGAAGTGCCTGAAAGCAACTCTTTTGCCCCTTTCCTGGTTGCCATTTCTGTTTCCCTCTAACCTTAAAAGTACCTAATTACAGAAATGAGATCACTAAGCAATTGAAACTAACTCCTGACATGCTCACCTGAATGAACACCATGCCTTGTCTAACGTGTTGATTCTTTTCCTAGATAAAAAGAAGTAAGAATGAAGAATTAAGCTGTTAAAAAATTAATAGCTCTCTACCCCCAACACCTCCCCACAAGGAATCCTGTAGACAGATCACGTGGGCAAGATAACATCTGAAGAGAGAGTCAGCCAGTCTGGACGTAATGGAGAAGGATGCGGAACCCAACATCCTGCCTCCATGAGTCACTGAGATTCTTCCTCCTTTCTTCCCTTTAAAAACTGTCAGGGCTGAATAGAGTCTTGGGAGTTTGTCTCTGGGCACAAGTCCACCATCTCCCCTGATTGCCAGCTTTTTGATTAAAGCATCTTTCCTTTCTACTGACACTTTCTTCTTGAATTATTGGCTTTTGAGGGGTGAGCAGCAGAATCTGAGTTCAGTAACATACCCACAATACACAATCCTGCCATCCCTGACAAGAAGTCTTCTGCAGCCATGTGACCCTCAGAGTCATGTCCTCTCAGGTCCAGTCTTTATCACTCCTACTGGATCCCAGCATATCCACTGTCATGTCTCCAGAGAGCAGATTCTTGGCTCTCTGTCCTGGGGTAGTTTCTGCTTTGGGCCCTCTGGATTTGCTGTCTTTCTGACTCTCCCTGGAGATCAGTGCAGTGCCCCTGGAGTCCTTATTTCCCAAATGTCATGTCTTCCTTTGTCTCAGTAGAAGCTCATCTGTGAATATTCAGTCCTCTGGGATCCTGGCACAAGCCAGCCACAACACCCCATCATGAAAAATTGGGGGAAAATATTATGAGTTTCCTCAGTAGAATCAATAGATATAATCAACATAAACAATATTTCCTTTTCTTATTCTTTCTGGATAGCAGTTGGTGGGGCTCATTACTTTCCTTCTGCAATCACATAAGGTCACCTGAAATCAAACAGCAGCATTTCAATGCCTTGCACAGATTATAATGCCATGACTTGCCAATTATAATCCTCCCAAGGTACAGTTTGTCAGATGAAATGTACCTACTTTTCCCTTTCTTGATTAATTATAACTTTCAGTTCAGCCTCTGATGTCCCTAAGGAACTTTGATTGTGTTCTATGGAACGTTCCTCATATGACTAATGATGAATACCCTCTATTCTTCCTCAAGGTGGCCTTTTCGAGTCTGAACATCATAACCTATATGACAAGGTGACAGGGTGAAGAAGATAGGTCACTCTGGATCCACCTGAGTGCACAGCAGATCCTGATAGATGGGCCTCTTCCTTGATATCCTCCCCTACCAAGCCTAGCCCAGGGGAGTTACAAATGAGACATCACACATCATTTTACCTGGACACAATTGTAATAATGAAAATAGCCAAGAGCATTCTCTGAACACTTGAGAGTAGGTTTCCAGAAGGTGCCTCATCTCTGAGATTGGAGTTTTCATTTTCTTGGAGAGACCATGGTCCTTGAGAACACAGCATCTCTGTCCTTGAAGCATTTCAACCACCTGCCAGATTTACTTCAGACCCTATCAAACTGGGTTGAAATGACTCTTTCTATGTAGTGCTTCCCACTTTGGGGGCTTTGGGATTGTAAGTGGATGTTGAAATACTGAAAGAAAGTGATCATTAAAAATGTCCCAAGACATATATAATGTTTTCAGGCATGATGGTTAACCTTGATATCTTGGCTCTTTTCCAAATTGAGTAATTGTATTCTGCCAAGCTCAAGGTCCCCATACATTTTTAATTGAGGAATTATCTTTCCTTCTTCTCTTAAAACCTGCTCATGGGTTTATTCACATCAGCAAAGCAGACGGGCCATGGCGCCCCAAGGCATCCCCATCTGTGATTGGTGAGGCAGTCAGAATTCTGAGAAGATAGTCTTTTCTTGAGCAATTGTAATAGGGCTTTATTCTACACAATTCATTTGTCTAGTTATATCTGATGTTTATGATACCAACAAGAATCAAAACATTGAAAACAAAATAAGAGCATCTTTAACATGAAGAAAATGTTGACTACTTACAAATAAATCACACTAATACCAGAATGCCAGCTCTGTAATAGAGCAACACAGAAGAAATGTAAACCATAGTTTCCTCCCAAATGCTGTTTTATAGGTTACTTTTCACAGGTTAAATGGAATGATCCATTTGTGTGTGTCTGTCACAGTGTCAATAAGGCCTCTTACACAGAAAACTATAGTAGGCCTTGTAATAATATACTTCTTTACTTATACTAATATTTGTTCCAAGAGGTTGAATGACCTGTAGATTGGCTAGATTAGTTTTATACTTCTCTTCCTTCTTCTTTTGCTTCCCTTATCAATTCCTTCTTCATAATGACTAGCTTCATAGTAAAATTGTTAATCACACTTACAGTCGTTGGGCTGTTATATTCTAGCACTGAGCTTGAAATATTAAATGCCTCATCTTGTTTGATCCACACAGAAACCTTCTTCAATAATCACTATTATTCTGATGCTATAGATAGAAAAACTGAAGATTTGAAGGGTAGATAACTTCCCCAAAGTTACCCAGTTACTAGGTAACAGATCAAGATTTCAGAATACATCCGACTTCAGAACCTGTGCTCACGCTACTGTGCTTCTCGTTTTTCTTTTGTAGCTAGAGATAGTTAGATATGAGCAAGGTTAAATGAACAGACAACAAAAAAGTGCTCAAAAGATATACTGTCTGTCCATGCTGGACTGGAGATTTTAGTTATAATGCTTGGTTGTAACTACTACAGTGTTTTTTTTAAAAAGTTTCTCAAGTATCTCCAAAATTGTAAAATCTGGTCTGTTTATTTTTATATTTATAAAACACCAAGACTTTATGTGACTATTTTTATAAACTCTCAACACTCTTACCGTAGAAATTACTTTTATGATAATATTTGGCAATACTAATTGTGGTCAAGACTCTTAGTTGCAATCTCTGTCTACCTTGAAAGAAATAGTGTGGAAGTTTATGCAGAAGCTTACATTAAAAGAAATATCTAACCCAGTTCCCCATTTTTCAGGTGGAGGATTAAAGGGCAGCCACCGCTCAATGCATCTACTATTTTATTGGCTTTTGTAATAAGTTAATAAAATGGACATTTGCTTATCCAGTAAGACAGGTTCCTTAATTTAATTTCTTCATGTGATGGTAGAAGATGACTCAGAATGTAACTAAAGAAGTAACACTAGTGAGATAAGCTCAGCTTAAGTTTCCCAGAGAGACAATTGTCCAGTTTTGAACTTATATTAAGCCATGCCGCATAAATGCTAAAACAGGCAGATATCTAGATATGAGGAGAGAAATGGGATACAGGCCAAATGGCAGGAAACCACACGTCTTGTAAACAACACGGGTCCTTGGGCAGTCAAAGAAAAGCAGGAACCTCCAGACTGACAGGAAACCACACGTTTTGGGGTGATCAGGGTCCTGGAGGCAGACAAATAAAGGTGGGAAAAGGGGGGAATCTCCAGTGTCCAAGTGTAACCAGCTGTATAATGTGCTTGCATTACAAAAAATGACCCTTGCAGATCAAAAGTTCTCATTATGCACCGAGGCCATGACACTTCCCATCAAGGGTAAATAAGGACAGAAATTCCTTCTCCCCTCGGGAAGGTGGAGCTGGGATGAAAATCAAGGAATACGACCCCCAAACCACTCCCGCCCCAATGAATACTCTGCCCCTTCACTTCTATACCTCACATAACTTGCTTGCCAAGAAAACTCAGGGCAGCTCCTCACTTGAGTCTGCCCACTATCCCCTTGAGAGCATACTATCACTTGAATAAATCCTCACTTTTCTCTCTTGACCTCCCTGTCTCATCTCTGAATTCTTTCTGTGATGAGACAAGATACGACTCTCCAGTATCATAAACATATGGCTAGTGGATTGACTATAGCCTTTGAATACAGAAGATCACAACAAATACCATTAAGGAACAGAGTCAAAATGACTCTGAAGGAAATCCTGCTTCCTAACCAGGACCTTTTCTATTAGATCGTACATGTATTCTCCGAAAGACTTGATGTGTTTTAAAATGAGTTTCTCAATGTCACCAGTGATGTCTTTGACTACAGTTAGCAAGCTCACATCAGGTCTTCCTTACATGCTTCTGTGTTTCAGTCTCTGGGTGAATGACACACTCTGATTTCATTTCCCTGATAACAATGAAATTCTAAACCTATTATTGTCATTAACAGATGAGAAACCTGAAGTTTCTATGAGGTTAAATGACTTTCCCAAAGTCATTGGCACTCCTTCTGTCAAGTAGCCTTATCTCTCTCTAACCATAGCATAGCATCAACAATTTGATGTTATTTTACTCAACAATGTGAAGAAGCAATGTTGGTGAAGCATTGCACATCTTAGGAATTATATAGCAACTATACATGCACATAAACACATTTAATCTTTCTAGCATATCAGTGAGGTTAACTATCATTATTGTAACTTTATGGATACAGAAAATTAGATACAGAAAGATTAAACTGCCTGAAAAGACTACCTAACTTGTAAATGTCAGCAGAAGATTTGAACAAAGGATTGCCTATCTCCGAAACTTGTGTTCACTCTACTGACTTCTCAACGGAAATCACTTTATAAATGATCTTTAGTATCTTCACAAAATGTCATTTATTGTCTCCAAAGTGATCTCGGGGAGGCAAGGGGTGAGATGGCTTGAAGAGGACCTCAGAGCTTGTCTTCTATGAAGAAATAATTCAGCAAACAGACAGATGTGAAGCAGATAAAGCATTTATTAGAAGCAAAGTATGTGTGGAATAACACACAGGCAGACTTGTAGTAAGTCGTGCACAATAAGGGTGGCTTAAATCACTTATATGGGGGCAGATTTCTGGGTTCTCTCTTGGCCAATCATTTTGCTTATGCCCATATTTTGTCTGACTCAGGGTCCTCCCCGGTGTGCACATGCATCCTTTACTCAAGATGGATTCTAATGCAAAGGTTTCTGGAAGGTTGGCATGCTCCCACTCCCTCCTTTGACTGCTGAGTACCTTCTCTGTGCATGTGTGGGTTGGGAAATCCCCTTGACCACAAGAATGAGAAAAATGTGGTTTTTACTCAGTCAGGGCTCTAGTTCTGCTGTTATCTTATCTCAAATTGTCAGCAGGAGACTGGTTGCAGCTGCTCAGCCTGGGGCCCATCTATCTCCTACCTCAAAAGGATAATGCCCCACAAAACATATTGCTAATACACAAAGGCAGAATTTCTCCAACAGTAAGGTGAAATTACTTTCTTACAAAAATGTTGCCATAGAAGATACTCTAAAGAAGGATGCTCAGAGCAACTGGGCTCTCTCAATTCTGCAGTTTCAAAGTAAGAATACAATTTAATTGTTCATCAAGTCAAGGATTCCAAGTAGAATAAGTTCCTAATATCTCACTTCAATATATTGGGTTTCGGGCTTCCCTGGTGGCGCAGTGTTTGAGAGTCCTCCTGCCGATGCAGGGGACACGGGTTCGTGCCCCGGTCTGGGAAGATCCCACATGCCGTGGAGCGACTGAGCCTGTGAGCCATGGCCACTGAACCTGCGCGCCTGGAGCCTGTGCTCCGCAACGGGAGAGGCCACAACAGTGAGAGGTCCGCGTACCGAAAAAAAAAAAAAAAAAAAACACAAAAAACCATATTGGGTTTCAAGCATCTCTCAACTTTTGAAGAATTGTCAGCTACTGCTCCAGGAAAAGGGAATGAGATGATTCCCCACCTACTTTTCCAACTTTAAGTAAGTAATGCTTGTTCTGCAAAACTCTACATATCTCCTAAGACTGAACCAGAACACACAGCATGGATGGAATTCTGTAAATGAAAGATTTGTGCTGACATAAATTCCTTCAGATCTGGAAAAGCACAGGGCAGGAAGACATCAACACACCACTTTACACCTTTTATTTTCCTTACTCGGAACACTGCCTTTGGCTGTGAGGGACTCCACGCATGTTTACTGAGAGGTATCTCTGAGTCAGACACTGGGATATATGTTGGGAGATGAATGAAATGCAGCTCTGTCCTAAAACCTTCTACACACTCATCTCGGGTGAGAAGCAATGCATATGCATATATGTGAGAGTTTTCCAAAGCTCTTCCTAGAGGATCAAAGTGTCTTCACAGCCTGGTCATCAAGGAAAAGGTTTAATTTCTCATCAGAAGAGTAGATCATTAAATATATGAAGGCTCAAGGGCCTCTACTCACAAATCTCTTATTCCTTGAAACTCATAATTCCCAGGGGTGACTCCTGGACATTTCTCTCTTAAATTGTAACTGCAAAAGGTAGTAGAAGACACTTTGTTTCAGAGTGTGAATCTGAATTTCAGCTCTGATACTAGAAAGTTGTGTAATTATAAACTGATTAAACTTTCTGAACCTCGGGGTTTTCCTCTGACTAATGTATATTACTTAATGCATATTACTTACTTCACAAGATCATTGTGAGTGTGTAAAGAAACAAAGTATGTAGTAATGTCTATGCAAAGGCAAAATTCACTAGTTGGTAGATCCTTTGTTAAAAACAAACAAACAAAAACAGCAACAAAACTTCTAAATGAGTGAGAAGCTAATCTGGAAACATTTCAGCTCCTTTCCAAGTCTGAGACCCTATGATTAAGGGAAGCAGAGTCTTTTCTGGAGATTTGTACTTGTTGGTGTCAAATCTAGATACATTCAATAAAAGGTAATTTTTACCCTTTCCTGTTTGACCCAGAATAAATGTCCTTGTTATATTTATTCATTTATCTTAGTTCAAAATATGAATTAATACAAACAGCTAATTATTTACTCAAACTATTGAAATATCTATTTTATTAAATATCTAACTATTTTAGCTATTGAAATATCTAAAAACAGTTTCAAATTGAGTAATTTATATTCTCCATCTTAGGAAATCTTACTTCACATGTGTTTAGGATAAGAGAAATTCTTCCCAACTCCTGAATTCCTGAATAAAACTTTATATTCATAAATAAAACCCATTCATTTTATTGGTATGGTGTTCACATTTTCCTAAGGATAAAGTTTTTTCCACATTGAAATAGAAAGCTAAATATAAATATTTTTAAGAGAGAAAAAAATGGCTTACATTCACACTAAAGAGGGAATGCTTGCTATCAAACCCTTCTGTCCTGAACAGGGCTTCTGGTGAAGGAGCCGGGGTAGGGAAGGGGGGCAGGGAGGAGGGCCCTCTGCACTGGGAGAAAGAAGATGAGCATCTGAGTACAAGAAAGCTGAAGATGGGATGGAAAACAGGTGGGGTGAAGGGGTTCTTAAAGGAAATTTAGCTAACAGAGTTTTCACCAAAGGCTAATTCTGCTCCTACAGAGCTTGAAAATGAGCATTTCATCTGCATCTAAGAAGCATAAAACAGAAATGGAAACTATTTCAACAGTGAAAAATACTTTAGAGGTCACCTGTCCAGGAAGCTCCAAATTTAGTTGACAATGTGAACCACCAGGGGAATCTTTCCAGAATCCATGTTCCGGAGTTCCACCTTAGACCTTCCTAGACTAGGCACAAGAATATTTATGTATCAATTATTATCCTCAGTTCCAAGTGATCGAAACCAACTTAGTCTGAATGTATTAGAAGGGTAATGGGAACTCTTAGATTACCCAGGAAAGCTGGAGAACCAAGCTTGGGAAGCATGGAGCGATGTAGAGGGGAAAGGTAAACAGGACCACAGAGAATCCCCTCAGTTCTCCTGGCAGCCTGCCTGGGAGGCATTGCTCCTGACCCTCCAGGGATGCTATAGCTGCTGCTTCCCCACAACAGGGCAGACACCATGCTGCTGGCACTGAAGACCTGAATTCCCTCATCCTTACTTCTTTGTGACACTAACTCCAGATTCAAGATCCAGGTGGCTGCATCTGTTTGGTGGCTGAGACATGGTCATGTGTATCCAGGCCCTACCAGTTAGGGGAGCTTTGAAAAGTGAGTATAAGTCCTTCTCTGATGCTGTAGAAGGATTAGGCTCCTGTAACAGAATTATATAGTAGATTAAGATTGAAAACCAATCATAGCAACTAATCTAAATAAGAAGTCTGAATGTAGGATCCAGGGTTTGTTTATTTTTGTTTTGTTTTCCAGGCAGAATGGCAAGAGGCAAGAGGACAAAGAAGCTGAGAACCTAAAAGACAGGACTGTGTGTGAGAAGGTGACCTTGGAGCAGAGGCCTGCAGAAAGTGGGGGAGTATCTTGCACACCTGTGAGGGAAAGGTACTCCAGGCGATGGGAACAGCAGATGCAAAGGCTCTGATGCAAATGCATGCCTGGCACGTTCGAGGAACAGTGAGATGGGCTGTGTGTCTGGAGCAGAAGAAGCTAGTGAGAAGCCTAGGAGGTAAGATGGAAGGGCTGGCACATTTCACCTGGGTCTTGCAGGCCATTAGACTTTGTCTTTTCCAGGGAGTGAGATGGGAATCCATGGAACGTTTGAGAGAGAGGACAGACGTGTTCAAACCTGGTGCCCTGGTGTCTCTATTTTATAATTCCGTCCTCCACAACCTTTTACCTTGTCATCTCTAAGTCTAATGTGGCTGCTATGCTCCAGGCAACATCTTCCGTCACCAATACCATTTTTGAGGCAAGAAGACAAGATGGCAGGAGACTTTTTCCTCATAAAACTCCATTTCTTTCTGAGATGAAAATATTTCCCAGATCTCTCTTCCACCCTCAGTCTGAAGACTTATCTTACATGTCATTGTCCAGAGCTGACTTACATACCATACCCTAGGTCAATATGGTATATATATATATATATATATATATATATATATATATATATATAATATGTATATATATAATACTATAAGGACAAATATTCAATTCTTTTTTGGACTGACATAGTTTCCATGCCCTGATAACAACAGCTTCTATTTCTGGACCACCTTTTAGTATCATGCTGATTAATGTAAATGCATTATCTCTGGTTTTCATAACCACTCTACAATGTACCTGCCCACACGGAAAAACTGTGGAAGAACGATTCAACTGTCTTCTCCAAGACTAGAGTGGTTAAGCTAGGACTTGAACATACATCTGTCTTTAGGGCTGCAAGGTCTATTTCTACTACAGAACACCTGTAATTTTAAAAAGCATCTGCACAGATCATCATTCTTCCTGTCTCATAGGATACATTTTTTTTTTACTTTGAAAAATCTGATTTTATTTTCTAAATCAAAAAGAAGTGTATTCATGTTAAATTTAGAATGTTTAACTTTGCACTGATCTCTCAAAATACTTTCCAGATATTGTTAACAGTGCTCAGAATGGTGTCACAGTTAACATCCAATACCACATTTTAAAGAAAAAAGTTTAAATGTAGGCCCTATTTCTAAGAAACCTTCTCAAAGGTCAAGGCATTGACAATTCTAATTTTAAAAGAAAAGAATTTTAATCATTATTGGAAATTTAAGTGACAATGGTTTGAAGCACTATAAATCAGATCTCTTTTAAAACAGAAAAGAATTTTAATTTCTGAGGGAAGGGACTCATACCTGACAACTCTAATTAAACATAATACTTCCCTACCCCCACCATCAAATTACTAAATGCATTATTTCACTTAGGGATAGAAAACTATTTCCTGTCACATAAGATATAAATGAGCTTACACATTACATGAAAGAGCACCGTGTGTGTGTGTCTATGTGTGGCTGTGTGATTTGGCCACGGATGACATTACCCCTCAATTATGCTCAGTTCTGGGGTGCATGACTTTTGTGGATTCCTGAGTCCTCAGCCTGATGGAATGAAGGAGATTACGCAGAGACAGTAAACTAGACTTGAAAGCCCTCGGCATAATTTACAAAGATAACGAACAGTCTTGTCTTTTGGAATAATAGTATAAAGAAAGGAGTAGAGATGAGTAGGAAAAGAATTGTGACATGCATGCAAAAACAAACAAAAAAAAGAACTATCAAATTGCCTTTGAAAGGGAAAAAAAATAGACCACCCCTACAAAATGATACAGGAGGGTAGCTTCCTCAACTGTGCTTTCAGCATTATGTTTTCCACGCCCTGCTTTTCCAGCTCCATCTTCCTTGCCCCCATTAATTGATTTTGGGTTTATTTCCTTTTTTTCTTTCTTGGTCAAGATCAAAGAGTGGGGTTCTAACACATTGGTGTCACTTCCCTGTTTGGGTTTGAAGTTGTGTCATGCTTTGACTTTATCATTGTAACTCTGTGAGCCTGTCTGGTATCAAGGAGGAGTGTGTCTTGTGATCCAGAAAATTAACTGACTGGCTTTCATAGAATATCCACCATCTAGGCTTGATGCCCATAGAAGAAAGATAAGGTACAAAGTAATCAAAGAACAGTCAAAAAGAATTGCCTGAGGTGCTTATTTGAGTCCTACCAGAGAATCATTGACGCTGTAAATAATGAAGAGAAACTCTGACTTTTTACCAAAAGTTTCAGGTGATTCTAAATTCAGGAATATTTAGGTACCACTGTGATAGATAGCCATCCTTACAGAGCAAAACATATGATTTTTGTTTTGTGTTTTGAGGGCTAGATGACAAAAGAGAAGTATCACACCATAGAAACTAAGGGGTGAACTAATGAAAATCATTTTTCATTGGTTGTGATTAGATTTCCTCTTTGTGAATGAATTATTTATAAATGTTGGTCTCCATATTCTTCCTATTGATTTATAGGACTTTTAAATATATTTAATACTAAATCATTTTATTATGTACATTATTTTAATGTGCATTATATTATATTATACTATAAAACATAATTTGTTTTGATTATATACATCTTTTTTAGTCCGTGGCTTATCTTCAGATGTTTTATACTGTGGTTTGTATCAAAGAAGTTTTGAAATTAAAAATAAGTTCTTGAATCCTTTCTTTTCAGATGTATGCTTTTTCTGTCTTGCTTAAGTAATACTTCACTATGTCTGCAATATGGATATTTATTTTTTTTTACATTTTAGTCAAAGTTTAATACTAATTATTTCATATGAAGATACGTAATTTATCTGAAGTTGATTGTTCATTATAGTATGGGACAGAAGCCTTAATTCATATTTTACATATTTATAACCAGCTTTCCAAACACCAATTATTGAATAGTTATTTCTGTCTACAACTATTTGATCTACATTGGTATCACAGTGATATATCAGCTCCCCATATATTGGTGAGTTTGATTCTCAGCTCTCTACTGTAATGTTAATATATTCTAAATTCTTCCCAGTCACTGCTGAGAACAACTTATTGTCTTAAGAAATACAGCTTCTGGAGAAGTCCTAATATCTCATTGACTAAGACTCTGCTCCTTCTCTTCCCTTCCCAAACTGTCTTGACAGTTCTTGGCCCTTTGAACATCCATGTGAATCCTAGGATCACAATATCAAGTTCTGTGATTAAATCTTGTTGAGATTTGAATTGAAATTACATTAAAAGATATTTGGAGAAATCCATTTCTAGATTCAATATCTTCTTATTTTGTGTACTCCCTATTTTTATAAAACCTACCTCTCGTACTTCCTGAAGAAATATACATGGAATGTAAATTTTAAAAGTCTTGTAGTCGCAAAATTCCTCCACAATTTACTGAAAGTTTTGTTTGGTATTGAGCTCACATTTGTTTCCTTCAAATAAATACTTGAAGCATTGTCCATTGTCTTCTGCCTGCCAGTGCTATTGAGAAAGTCATTTCCACCCTGATACACATGATGTTTAACAGCATTTTATTCTTTTTTCTATATGTTTTTACCATTTTTCCCTATTGCTAATTGTCTACAATTTTTCTATGACGAGCTTTCATGTGAGGTTTCATTTTTTTATGTTTAATTTTTTACTATAATGATGGAAATTCAGTGAACTCTTGCATTCCCAAAACTCATGTCCCTAAGGTCTGGATAGTTTGTTAACTTCTTCCCACCACATCTTCTATTCTCTCTGTCTCTGTCTCTCTCTCCCCTTCCTCTCTCTGTCTCTCACTTTCTCTCTCTGTCTCTCTGGAGTTGATGTTTTTAGGCTGTTGGACTTCCTAAACCAGTCCTCTAAATATCTTATGGTTATAAAAGGGAATTAGCAAGAATACTATCAAGGATGTCCTATAAACATACAAGAGATACAACTAGAATGAAAGAAAATCTATGATGTCTGTAGTGGTCTTCTTTATTGCTTTAGTATTTATGAGATATGTCTTTTGTTAAAAAAATAGACTTCATTTTTTGAGCAGTATTAGGTTCACAGCGAAATTGGGCAGAAATTTACAGATGTTCTATAAATTTCCTACCCTCACACATACATAGTCTCCCCCGTTTTCAACATCCCCCATCAGAGTGGTACATTTGTTAAAATTGATGAACCTACATTGACACGTCCTTATCACTCCAAATCCAGAGTTTACATTAGGGTTCAATTTTGATGTTATACATTCTATGGGCTTAACAAATTTATAGTGATATGTATCCACCATTATAAAGTATCGTATAGAGTAGTTTCACTGCCCGAAAATCCTCTGTGCTCTGCCGATTCACCCCTTCCCCCTCTTACCCTTTGCAACCACCTATCTTTTTACTGTCTTCATAGTATTGCCTTTTCCAGAATGTCATATGAAGGCTTCTCAGGTTGGTTTCTTTTACTTAGTAATATGCATTTAATTTCCTCTATGTATTTTCATTGTATGATAGATCAATTATTTTGGGTGCTGAATAATATTTCACTCTTTGTACCACAGTTTGTTTATTATTCACCTACTAAAGGGCATCTTAGTTACTTCCAATTATTGGCAATTATGAATAAAGCTGCTCTAAACATCTGTGTGTAGGTTTTTATGTGGACATAAGTTTTTAACTCCTTTGGGTAAATACCAAGGAGTGCTATTGCTGGATATTATAGTAAAAGTGTGTTTCGTTTTGTAAGAAACTACTGAACTGTCTTCAAAGGTGATATAACATTTTGCATTCTTACCAGCAATGAATGAGAATTCCTATTTTAACACATTTATGCCAACATTTGGCAAAGTAAGTGCTCTGAATTTTAGCCATTCTAATAGGTGTGTATTGGTATCACAATGTTGTTTTAATCTGCATTTCCCTAATGATATCCGATGTGGACCAAATTTTTATATGCTTATTTGCTATCTCTATATCTTTGATGTAGTATCCATTCAGGTCTTTGGCCCATTTTTTAATAAGGTTGTTTGTTTTCTTTTATTATTATTATTTTTTAAATCAGAACATCATTCTTATTGGCTTTGCTTCTTATGAGATGAGGAATATATAATTGAAAATCTATCTTGAGCTTGTAATCCTTGCCCAATAACTCATCCATAACATTAAATATTAATCTATAATGGAGTAACACCTATAGAAAAATAGGGACAATTGTAAATGCTTCCCTGTCCACCATCTTTGCTAGGGATTTGACAGTTTTCTTAAGGTAAAATTGCCCACAGGTCATATATTTGCACATAGACTTTCTTTTGTTCTATATATTCGTATCTCGTGTGTTTGTAAGACATTTCTTTATAAGACACTCTTGATATTATTCTCACTAGTGCCTTTTAAAGTCATGATAGATTTCCCTATTATTTTAAAAACTAACTAACTTGGAATCCTCAAAAATGAAATGCTACTCATGATTCCATAAATTCTGAGGTAGCTTGAAAATGTCAAGATGTGTTTATCATGACTGAAAAGACTGACATTAAAAGCCACAATTTCCACTCTCCCCTTGATTGAGGAACTGAGTTTCTGGAGCTTTATAAACCTAGGACAAAGTGTACTTATTTAAAATAATCTTGAGTCATTATATCCATAATATATCTTGACTTCTAGAGGAAAATTTCTCAAGTTTCTATGAATGGGCTGTTAACAGCATTTTTTAGGTTACCTTGAGACTCTATGGAAACCATGCCCTGCATATAGAACAAATGCTAAGAAAAGATTAACTAAAGCTATAAGTAAACTAATATTCTTTTTCCTGCCAACTTTCCCAATGAATCATAAAGAGCATTACTCTGGACCCATGTAGATTTGTGTCTGATAGGCATGACAAATATTGGTTTGAAACATAACATTTGTCAGGCATTTAGCTGCTGTCAAATTTTGGTAGAATGTTTAATAAATTAATAAATCTATTTTTACTTAGGAGTATAGTTATGCCCATTTTTGAATATTTAAGTCCAGTTAGAAGTCAGACTATCATTATTTTAAATGATAAATAATTGACATAAGACATTATATTAGTTTTAGGGGTACAACATAATGATTTCATATATGTATGTATTGCAAAATGATCACAACAATAGGACTAGTTAACATACGTAACCACACAGTTATATTTTTTCCTTGTAATGAGAATATTTAAGGTCAACTCTTTTGAAAATATTTAAATATAAAATACAGTATTGTTATTATTTTTGTATATTGCATCTCCATGACTTATTTATTTTATAACTTCCAGTTTGTACTTTTAACCCCCTTTACCCATTTTGCCCACTCCCTCACACTTTGACAACTACTAATCTGTTAATCTACTCTCTATACCTACAAGCTTCCTTTTTTTCTTTTTTTAAGTTCCACATATACATGACACCATATGGTATTTATTTCTCTCTGTCTGATTTGACTAACTTCACTTACCATAATGTCCTTATGATCCATCTATGCTACTAAAAATGGCAAGATTTCATTATTTTTTATGGCTGAATAATATTCCATTGCATATATGCACCACATTTTCTTTATTCATCCATCCATTGATGGGCACTTAGGTTGTATCCATATCTTGACTATTGTAAACAAGGCTTCCATTAATGTGAGGGTACATATACCCTTTCAACTTAGTGTGTTTTCATTTTATTTGTATAAATACCTAAAAGTAGAATTACTGGATCATATGGTACTTCTATTTTTTTTTTAATTTTTGAGAAACATTCATACTGTTTTACATGGATGGCAGCATCAATTTACATTCCCACAAATACTGCATGAGGTTTTCCTATTCTCCACACCTTTGTTAATACTTGTTATTTCTTGTCTTTTTGATAACAGCCATTCTAACAGGTGTGAAGTGATATCTCAGGTTTTGATTTGCATTTCCCTGATGATAAGTGATGTTGAGCACCTTTTCATATACCTGTTGGACATCTGTATGTATTCTTTGGAAACATGTCTATTTGAATCCTCTGCCCATTATTTAATTGGATTTTTTAAAATTAGGTTTTATGAGTTCTTTATATTTTGGGGTATTAACCCCTTTTCAGATATATGATTTGCAAATATTTTCTCCCATTTGGTAGGTTGTCTTTTTATTTTGTTGGTGGTTACCTTTGCTGTGCAGAAGTTCTTTAGTTTGATGTAATCCCACTTGCTTATTCTTGCTTTTATTGCCTTTGATTTTGGTGTCAAATCCAAAAAAAATCTTTGCCAAGACTGATTCCAAAGAGCTTACTGCCTGTGTTTTCTTCTTGGGTATTTTGGTTTTCAGGTCTTATGTCTTTAATTCATTTTGAGTTAGTTTTGTGTATGGTGTTAGTGGTCAAGATTTATTCTTTTGCATGTGGCAGTCCAGGTTTCCCAACATAATTTATTGAGGAGACCATCCTTTTCCTTTGTCATAAATTAACTGATCATATACTCTTAGGTTTATTTCTGGACTCTCTATTATGGTACATTGATCTGTGTGTATGTTTCATGCCAATACAATACTGTTTTGATTGCTAATGCTTTGTAATATAATTTGAAATCAGAAAGTTTGATGCCTCCAACTTTGTTCTTTCTCAAGATTGCTTGAGATATTTGCAGTCTTTTGTGATTCCATACAAATTTTTAAATTGTTTGCTCTATTCCTGTTTAAAACGCCATTAGAATTTTAACAGAGATTGCAGTTAATCTGTAGATTTCTTTGGGTAGTATGGGCTTTTTAATGCTCATAATTTTCCAATCAATGAACATGGAATATCTTTCCATTTGTTGATGCCTTTTTCAATTTCTTTCATCAACATCTTACAGCTTTTATTGTATAAGTCTTTCAATTTCTTGGTTAAATTTATTCTTAAGCATTTTATTCTTTTTAATGCAATTGTAAATGGGACTGTTTTCTTAATTTATCTTCCTAATAGTTTGTTATTAGTGTATAGAAATGTAGCAGAATTCTGTATACTAATTTTATATTCTGCAACTGTACTGAATTCATTTATTGTTTCTAACAGGTTTTTTTTGGTGGATTCTTTAGGGTTTTCTATAAATAATATTATGACAACTGCATATAGTAACAGTTTTACTTCTTACTTTCCAATTTGGATGCCTTTTATTTATTTTTATTTTCTAATTGTTCTGGCTAGGATTTCTAATACTATTTTGAATAAAAGTGGTGAAAGTGGGCACCCTTCTTTTGTCCCTCATCTTAGAGGAAAAGTTTCAGCATTTTACCATTGAGTTTGGTGTTATCTTGCCTTGTCATACATGGCCTTTATTATGTTGAGGTACTTCTCTCTATACTCATTTTGTTGAGGTTTTTTTTTTTATCATAAATGGATGTTAAATTGTGTAATATTTTTTTTATCTATTGAGATGATTATATAGTTTTTATCTTTCATTTTGGTATTGTGGTGTATCTCATTGATTGACTTGTGGATGTTGAATTATCCTTGCATCCTTGGAATAAATCTCACTTGATTATGATATATAATTATTTTAATGTATTGTTGAATTCAATTTGCTAATAAATTGTTTTCTTATTGTTGAGATTTATATGTTCTTTGTATATTTTTGAAAATGATCCTTTATTGGATATGTCTTTTGCAAATATTTTCTCCCTGTCTGTGGCTTGTCTTTTCACTTTCTTGACAGTATCTTTTGCAGGGTAGAAAATTTTAATTTTAATGAAACCCAACTTATCTAGATTTCTTTCATGTATTGCATCTTTGGTGTCATACCTAAAAACTCATCACCAAAATCAAGGTCATCTAGGTTTTCTTCTCTGTTATCTTCTAGTAGATTTTTAGTTTTACGTTAGGTCTGTGATTCATTTTCAGTTAATTTTTTTAAAGTGTGTAAAGTCTGTGTTTAGGTTCCTTTTTTAATTTGTTTTGCATATAATATCCAGTTGTTCCAGTACCATTTCTTGAAGAAAAACTATAGTTTCTTCATTGTATTACCATTTCCTCTTTGTCAGTGATAATTGACTACATTTTTATGGGTCTATATTCTGTCCCATTGAGTAGTTTCTGTTTGTTTGTTATGTTTTTGTTTTGGTCAGACCCACACTGTCTTGATACTGAGCTTTAGAGGAAGTTTTAATGTTGGGTAGAGTTAGTCCTCCAACTTTGTTATTCTTTTCAGTATTGCATTGGTTATTTTGGGCTTTTGCTCTCCATATGACATTTAACATTAGTTTTTCAATATCCACAAGATAACTTTTGATTGAGATCATGTAGTATTTATAGACCAAGTTAGGAAGAACTGGCATCCTGACAATATCTGGTATTTCTATACATGAACATGGAACATTATTTCATTTACTTACTTCTTTAATATAGTTCCTTTGAGTTTTATAGTTTTCCTCATATAAATATTGCATATAACTTGGTATATTTATACCTTAACATTTCATGTCTTGGGTGCTAATGTAAATGGTGTTGCAGTGTTTTTTATTTAAATTTCCACTTGTTCATGAAGATTCACTGATTTCATATATAGTGTTGAATAGAGAAGACAGTGTGCTCTCCCATAAAGATGAGCTAAGAAAAAGACATCATCACTTGACAAAGTCAGGAGGAAGATATCTGAATGTATAACTAACATTATTGACAATAACTACCTTATGCCTTTGGGTAAGTTCTTAATACATTGAGGTCTTTAATCAAATGGATGTGCTAGTCTATAGCATCAGAACTTTTTCTCTTTTTCTGTCCTGTTATGGTTATATGGTTCTATAAATAACTATGAGGAATTGACTGTGTCTTTAAAGAAGCATATTAGTTTTTTCAGCAAAAGCACTATTACCAGCAGCCACTGCACCATGATAATCTACACCAAACCTATGTGAACTAACTATTACATTTTGTTCTGTGCTTGGAAGCTACCAGAGTAGATGAGGTGATCAGTAAATATTTCCCCAGTGATGATGGCTTCATGTTCAACTTCCTAGTGAATATCTGTATTCATTCACTTCTCCCACCAACCTCTATCTCTCCCGAGCCCAAAGCAACTGACTTTAATTTATACATATGGAACTTAGATCCAGGTGAATATCAAAAGATGAGTAAACTTGCCTGTTTCATTTAATAAATAGAACTGCACTATCTTGTTATATAACTTTAATAATGGCTTTGTTTTACAAACACAAAATCATACTAGTCATACAGAAGAAATAAGAAAATATAATGGATTTCTTAATAAATATGCTGTTAAGTATGCTTGTCCTTGTAACATCCTCAAAAAATGTCGTGATTTTTTCTCCCTTTTTGCTGTCCTTTATCAAGTACATATTTAAATTCATCACGGAAAACAAGGAGAAAATTGGTAGTTTTTTTGTGATCAAACACATTTTCTAATTAATTTTGGCATCTCAATTCATGAAAATAAATATTATTAATTTAACTTCTTATGCCCTCTTACGGGCATCTTTATAAAGAAATGTGTCATTGGGGAAAGTACATTTTTAGATCAAAAGGTACAACTCACCTTCAAAAGTCTTTCAGTTAAGGACTGCTATTAAATCATTTATATCATTATATTTATCTTTCCTCTTTCTTCATATTATCTTTGCTAATTCAGATGGTAAACAGTGTGTGTGTGTATATATATATATATATATATATATATATATATATATATACATGAATTTAAAGAGCATTTCTATAGCAATAATGTAATTGGTCTTTAATTTTCTTTCTTTTATTTAAGTGAAGAATTACAATTGAGAAGTAGCCCTCAGCAAACACATTCAACTTCAATTATTCCACAATTATGATCAGAAGAGATTTAGATAATGCCAAGTGCATGTACACTTAGCTGTAATTTGTGGGTTTTTCTAGAGATTTTCTTAGACCCTTGTCTTTACAGTTTCCTTTAAGAGGTCTTTGTGAAATCAAGTGTTGAGATCTCTTCACTATTCTCATGAAGTGCAGTGCTTGGGTGCAAAAGAGACGAGAGAATATAAATTGCTTTCTAAGATGAAGCACGAGGGAGAAGACATATTGGAAGGACCTAAGCAGAACTGTTCTGCTGAGAACATCCATAGTTACACAGATAAGATTTTTTTTCTGGACTTCCTTTGCTTCCAGTGACAACTAGTATTAACCTCAGAAGAAATTAAGTGTTCATAAAGGACTGTGTAAAAGGGGTACTGAATGTCCCTTTCTTTAAACTCTCTCTTATAATATTGAGCTTCACATGGACAGGATTTCTTTTTTCTCACTCACTTTGTATTTTTAATGTCCAACACAGGACCTGTCATAAAGTAGATCTGAGTAAATGTTGATTAAATTTAATTGAATTGACTTCTTTAATCAGGTCCAAGAAGGATCTGTGAATGTCTGATATCTTAAAGAATAAAACTCAAGGATGCCACAGGTCAAGCTTTAGAGAAAGCTTGTCTGTATTCCTTAAGGCTCTTGGGACTACTTTATTTCTTGGGCTGACTATCCAAGAAATGTTATTTCTTGGGTAGTCAGCCAACCAAACTTGGAAAATGAGGTATCCTTGCAGAGGAAAAGAATTAGGCTTTGTAGTTGAGTCCAAATTCTATATTTTACTGGTTTTGTAACTCTGGATAAATCACTTAAGTCTAGGGACCTCATCTTCTTAATCTTTAAAACAATTGAAATGGTGATCAATACAGAGGGTTATTATGAGTAACATACAAATAAAGTGATTTATGAAAAAATATCCTGTTAGTGAGAAGCCATCTAAATATTCCTCCCCCCAAAATATTCCCCTGGTATTTATTGCCATGTATAATTCCTTCATATTAAGTAATTTGGTTCTAGCTAAGAGAGTATGCATAGAAGTATCCCTTTGTGATTAGGTTACAAAAAAAATGTCTACTAACTGACGCTCATTCTATTGCTTGCTTTGATAAAGTAGACTGTCATGTTGGAGAGATCCATGTTAGAAGGAAGTAAAGGTGGCTTTCAGTCAACAGCCAGCAAGCAACTAAGATCTCCAGTTCAACTGCAAGAAACTGAATCTTGCGAACAACCACATATATGGCTTGGAAGCAGATCCTTCCCCATTTGAGCTTGGTGCTGAGATCATGGGTCTGTCTGATACCATGACTGCAGCCTGTCAGAGACTTGAAGTCGAGGATCCAGCTAAGACACACCCAGATAAGTGATCCCAGGAACAACTGTGAGATAATAAATGTCTGCTGTTTTAAGCCACTAAGTTTTGGGATATTTTAAGCCGTGATAGGTAATTCATAAAAATCACTAAATAATCGGCAAATCCATTGTTACAGGTGCTCAGGACAAAAACCTTAGTCTTTCTGTACTCCCTGCTTTCTATCATACCCCACCTCTGATTTCTCAGTAATCCTTTTGACTCCTCCTTCAAAATATATCCAGAACCTACCACTTCTCTGCTACTCTTCTGAAACAAGTCACCATAATCTCTCTATCGGATTATTACCGTAGTCTCCTAAAATCACCCACTCACTTGATTACCCCTGGGCTTCCTGCTTCTGTCACTTCCCCTATGTGATCTATTTCCTCCATAATAGAGACTCTATTTTAAAACACATGTAAAACTATGCTACTTCTCTGGATGAAATCTACTAACAGTTTCCCCCAAATACTCATAAAAACCAAAGTCCTTCTGATGGCTTCTGTGTCTCTAATCTAGCCCCTGAAACATCTGTGCCTTCATGTCTGGCCCACTCTGCCTATATCCAGCATCAATTCTTTCAAGGTTTCACTAGGAAACGCCGGCTTCTACTGGGTGTGCTTTGCCTCAGAGCATTTGAGTTTGCTGTTTCACTGAATATAATGACCTTCCCCCAGGTAATATTTCTCAGGCTCATTTGCTCACCTCTTTCAGGTCTTTGCCACACTTCCCTTTCTCAGCATGACTGGTCCAAATTACTCTATTTAAAATCCCACACATCATCATTCTCTCCCCTAATTTCCCTGCTGTATTTTTCTCAGGGTAAAACCATCATCACTCTATGACATATTAAATACTTCACTTATTTTTCCTCCCTTAACAACATAAATGCCATGAGGGCAGCCATTTTCTTTTTTTTAATTATTATTTTCTGTACCTTCAGTGCCTATAGAGCATACATTTAATAAATGATTGATTGGCTAAAGAAATGAGAAATAGTAGGAGAATAAAGCAGTGAGTTACAAACGAGACAGTGAAGTGTCTTCTTGAACTTTCTAGAAGTGAGTTCAGAGACTTATAAGTGGAGCTGTCTCTCAAGATCTCTATGCTGCTAAACATGCAGGTATGAAGCCCAGGAAAAGAGAGTAGTGTTTCTTCCTTTTTATTTTAAAAGAGAGCAATAAATGATATAACACCTATAAAACACTTGGAATAATGTCTGGCATAGAGAGATTGCACAAATAATGTTAGCTGCTATCATTACATTATCAACCTTATTATGTTTTCTTCATCTCTCTGTACCTTTTGGCCTTGATAAGAAACAAGACCTAGATGAATCTAGAAATAAGAGAGAAAGGAGAGGGTTGGACAAAATATCAGGGTCTCAATTCTTGTATTATTGCTCTTTGTGAAGAAATTTGGTAGAACAAAAAGTTGTTTTGCATGGAAAAAGTAAAGTTTTAACATCTAATTCATAAGTAAAGCTCAACTAAGAGCGTTTGCTTATAAGGGCTATTTGGTGGCTTGTGAAAGTCGGTGATTATTAATAACATACTCCCACCACAAACAACAACAACAACATTGAATCCAAAAAACAAAAGAAAAAGGAGACCAAAGCAAACCAAACATACACAAACATGAAAATATTGTTAAAAATAAAAGTAGGAAATTTGAACTCAAGAGTGGGGTGGGGTAAATCATAAGAAAAATGGATTGTAGATTTTCTTTAAAAATCAGAACCATGATTTTTATATTTTGGATGAAAATAATCATTTCTCAATTCTAAGTTAACAAACATTTGTAAACATGGTTGGGAAATACTAAAAAGTGAGTATGAAGAAGGAAAAATCTTTTAAAAATCTTTCTGTTGCTATTACCAATTTAGATATGTTCTCTTTATACACTTAACTAATCATTTTGCATAAACAACTGACACTCCTTACTTTCATTTCATATAGGCACTTGTTTTCATTGCATGGTGTTGTCCTTATCTAAATCTTTTCCAATGGTTTATAACAAACCTTTGAGTGGGTATGCCATCATTTTGATTTGTTGCTACCTTTTTATAAGATATTTAAGTTTTTCCCCAAGATGTCAATGTGCACATTATAAAATTAATATTTTCTACTAAATATTTGGCAGAGTGAAATAGAACTGTGTAGGAAAGAGAAATTCAAAGTTTAATAAGATTATCCCTTAAAAGTCAATTATGGGATTTTCATGAGATGCAGACACTGAGCAGTTCTACATTGATTTTCATTAGTGAAGGGTGGACCTGTTCACCTCCAGTCCCCTCAGGAGTCACCATAAACTCTTTACAGAGTATAATATACCATAATCATTTCATATTCATTCTCCTACCAGCCAAAACTTTGACAAACAACATGAAGTCACTCTTCAGCATGGGACATTGATAAGAATGTCAATAGACATTCTGACAGGTGTAAGTTGGTTTCTCATTGTGGTTTTGATTTCCCTGATGATTACTGATGTTGAGAATAGTTTAATGTGTCTGTTGGACACCTGTGTGTCTTTTTCGGAAAAATGTCTATTAAGATCCTCTGCCCATTTTTTAATAGGGTTGTTTGTTTTTTTGATATTGCATTATATGAGTTCTTTGCATGTTTTTGATATTAACCTTTTATTGGATATATTGTTTGAAATTTCTTCTCCCATTCAGTAGACTACTTTATTATTTTGTTGATACTTTCCCTCACTGTGCAAAAGCTTTTTACTCTGATGTTTGACTAAACAAAGTATCTTTATTTCTTTCTGCTTTTGTTTCACTTCCCTGAAGAAACAGATCCCCAAAAAATTATTGTTAAGACCAATGTCAAGAGTGTGCTGCCTATGTTTCTTCTAGGAATTTTATGGTTTCAGGTCTTACATTTAAGTTTTTAATCCATTTTGATTTATTTTTATATATGGTGTGAAAAAGTAGTCCAGTTTCATTCTTTTTCATGTAGCTGTCCAGTTTTCTCAACACCATTTGTTGAAGAAGTTGTTGAAGAGGTTGCCCGTTCCCCATTGTATAATCTTGCCTCCTTTATTACAATAGATTAACGGACCATATAAGCATGGGTTTACTTCTTGGCTCCCTATTCTGTTCCATTGATCTATGTGTCTGTTTTTGGATCAGTACCATACTGTTTTAGTTACTGTAGCTTTGTAGTATACTTTGAACTCAGGAAGAATGATATCTTCAGCTTTGTACTTCTTTATCAAGATTTCTTGGGCCATTCAGGGTCTTTTGGGTTTCCATACAAATTTTAGAATTACTTGTTCCAGTTTTGTGAAAAATGCCTTTGGTATTACCATAGGGATTGTTTTAAATCTGTAGATTGCCTTCAGTAGTATGGGCATTTTCACAACATTAATTCTTCAGTAGTATGGTCATTTTCACAACATTAATTCTTCCAGTCCATGAGACAGTATATATTTTCATGTGTATCCTTCAGCTTCGATTTTTTTAGTCAATGTATTAGAGCTTTCAAAATACAAGTCTTTTATCTCTTCAGTTAGATTTATTCCTAGGTATTTCATTATTTTTGATGCAACTGTAAATGGTTTTCTTAATTTCTCTTTCTGATATTTCATTGTCAATGTAGAGAAATACAACAGACTTCTATGTATTAACTTTGTATCCTACAGCTTTACTTAATTCATTGATCAGTTCTAAATAGTTTTTTGGTGGTATATTTAGGATTTTCTATATATAATATCATGTCATCTGCAAACACTGACAATTTTAATTCTTCCTTTCCAAATTGGATTCCTTTTATTTATTTATTTGTCTGATTGTTGTGCCTTCTGTGTTGAATGGAAGGGGGCCAGAGTGAGCATACTTGCCTTATCATAGTCTAAGGGGAAAAGTTTTCATCTTTTTGCTATTGAGTATGATGTTAGCTGTGAGTTTGTTATATATGGCCTTTATTACATTGAAATATGTTCCCTTTATACTCTCTTTGTTGAGAGTTTTTATTATAAATGGATGTTGAATTTTTTCAAAGGTTTTTTCTGCATCTATTGAGATGACTTTATGATTTTTATTCTTCTATTTGTTAATGTGGTATACCACCCTGATTGATTTGCAGACACTGAACCACCTTTGTATATCTGGGATAGATCCTACTTGACCATCATATATCCTTAGAAAGCATTGCTGAATTTGGTTTACTAATATTTTGTTGAGAGTTTTTGCATCTATTTTCATTAGTAGTATCAGCTTGTAATTTTATTTTTCCTTGATGTCTTTGTCTAGTTTTGGTATCAGGGTGATGCTGGCCTCAAAGAATAAGTTCAAAAGTATTCTTTTCTCTTCAATTTTTAAAAAGAGTTGGAGAAAGATAGATGTTGACTTTTCTTCAAATATTTGGCAGAATTCACCTGTGAAACCATCTGGTCCTGGACTTTTGTTTCTTGGGAATTTTTCTTAATACTGGTTCAATTTCATTACTGGTAATTGGTCTGTTCATATTTTCTATTTTTTCCTGATCCTGTCTTGGAAATTATACTTTTCTAGGAATTTATCAATTTATTCTAGGTTGTTCATTTTATATATATATATATATATATGTATATATATTCCGTTCATCTAATGTCATTTAAGGCCAATATTTCCTTATTGATTTTTTCTGTCTGGATGATCTCTCCATGGATGTAAATGGCATGTTAGAGTCCCCTACTATTGTGTTACTATCAATTTCTTTTTAAATGTTTATTAATATTTCCTTTACATATTTAGTTGCTCCTATGTTGAGTGCATATATATTTACAATTGTTATAAATTCTTCTTACACTGATCTCTTAATCATCAAGTAATGTCCTTCTTTGTCCCTTGTTACAGTCTTTGTTTTTATGTATGGTTTCTAATATACTTATTGCTACTCCAGCTTTTTTTTTTTTTGTTTCCATTTGAATGGAATACCTTTCTCCATCACCTCACTTTCAGTCTGTGGGTGTCTTTATATCTGAAGTGAGTCTCTTGTGGGTAGTATATATAAGGGTCTTTTTTTGTTTTTGTTGTTTGTTTTATTCATTCAGGAGCTCTATGTCTTTTTATATATATATATATATATATATATATATATATATATTTTTTTTTTTTTTTTTTTTTTTTGTGGTACGCAGGCCTCTCACTGTTGTGGCCTCTCCCGTTGTGGAGCACAGGCTCCAGACGCGCAGGCCCAGCGGCCATGGCTCACGGGCCCAGCTGCTCCGCGGCATGTGGGATCTTCCTGGACTGGGGCATGAACCTGTGTCCCCTGCATCGGCAGGCGGACTCTCAACCACTGCGCCACCAGGGAAGCCCAGGAGCTCTATGTCTTTTAAATGGAGCATTTAGTACATTTACATTTAAATAAATTATTGATAGATGTGTATTTATTGCCATTTGGCCAATTGTCTTCTGATTGTTTTTGTAGTTCTTTTTCCTCTTTTTCTTCTTCTTTCTCTCCCTTCCCATGTGATTTGATGACCATCTTAATGTTATGTTTGTATTCCATTCTCTTTTTTGGTGTGCGTATTTATTATAGTTTTTTGACTTGTGGTTACCATGCTGGTTATATATAGTAACCTATATGCAAATGTGATTATTTTTAGTTGATGTGTTCTTATGTTTGAAAGCATTCTTACAGCCCTGCAATTTTAACCCTCTTACTCCACATTTCATGTTTTTGGCACGATATTTTATATTTTTTGTGTTTGTCCCTAACTACTTATTGCAGATGTGGATGATTTTGTCTTTTTTGTCTTTTAAGCTTCTGAATAGCTTTATAAGTGGTTGGTCTAACTTTATTCATATTTGTCTTTGCCAATGAGAGTTTTCTTTTTGAATTTTCATATTTCTAACTGTGACCTGCAATAGAGTTGAATTCTTAGCTTTAGCTTGTCTATAAAACACTTTATCTCTCCTTAAGTTCTGAATGATAACCTTGCCTGGGTAAAGTATACTTTGTTGAATGTTTGTTTTTTTCTTTCATCACTTTGAATATATCTTGCCACTCTGACATGCAATATTTCTGCAGAAAAGTCAGTTCATATTCTTATGGAAGTTTTGTGTGTGTGTGTGTGTGTGTGTGTGTGTTTAACATAACCAGTTGTTTTTCTTTTGTTACACTTATGATTTTCTTTTGATCTTTATTTTTTTTGTCACTTTAATTATGATGTGATTGGTGTGGATCTCTTTGGTTTAATCTTGTTTGGGACTCTCTGTGCTTCCTGGACCTGGATGTCAGTTTCCTTCCCAAGATTAGGGAAGTTTTCAGCTGCTATTTCTTCAGATAACTTCTGTTCCCTTTTCTCTCTCTCTTCTCCTTCTGGAACCACTATAATGCAAATGTTCGTATACTATATGTTGTCCTAAAGGTCTCTTAATATATACTCATCTTTAATTTTCTTTTTTATGTTCATCTTGGTGATTCCTATTTCTCTGTATCATCAAATCTACTTTTGGTTCCTACTAGTGTATTTTTCTTTATTTCAGTAATTGTATTTTTTTAGCTCTGTTTGGTTCTGCTTTATATTTTCTAATTCTGTTGAAATTCTTACAGTATTCATCCATTCTTCCCCCAAGTTTGGTGAAAGTCTTTATAATCATACCTTGAACTCTGTATTGTGTAGATTACTTATCTCCACTTCATCTAGTTCTTTTTCTAAGGTTATGTCTGGTTTTTGTTTGGAATGTATTCCTCTTCCTCCTTATTTTGCCCAATTCTCTGTGTTTATTTCTATGTGTTAGGTAGGTCAGTTACATTTCCTAATCTTGGAAAAGTGACCTTATGTAGGAGATGTTCTATGTGGCCTAGCAGTATGGTCCTCTCCAGTCACCAGAGATATGTGCTCTAGGGTTGCCCACTCTGTGTGCCTTCTCTTCTGGTGAGGCTGACCACTGTGGGCATGTTGGTAGGTGGGACTAGCCCCTGGCCAAGTTGTCTGTGAGGCTGTGCCTCATGTGGTGGCTTCAGGCCAGCTGGATCACAAAGTTGGCTTCCTGCATGGCTGTCTGTGTGCTCCTCAAGGTGGGGAGTCTCGGGGCTGGTGCTGTCTTGCTGGAGGGTGGGGCTGATTCTCAGTACGGCTATGTTGTACAACCCAGGGAACATTGGGGCTGGTCTTGGCCCACTGAAGGGAGGAACCAGACCCTTCCTCCACTGTCTGCATGGCCATGGGATATTTGGTGTTGGTACCAAACTCTTGGTGGACAGGGCTGGTTCCCTGTTGCTAATGGGCTAGAGGGAGGATTACATAATGGCACTTGCCACCATCAGTGTTACTGCAGTAGAACAAGTTCCCAAACATGGCAGCCACCAACATCTATGTCCCTGGGGGAGTCCCAGTTGTCTCCTTCCTCTTCAGGAGGTTCTTCAAGATACACAGGTGGGCCTGACCTAGGCTACTTTCACTACTGCCTCTGTGCTGTGACTCAGAGCATGTGAGATTTTTGCAGGTACCCTTTAAGCATGAAGTCTCTGTTTCCTATAGCTCTCCAGCTCTCCTGAACAAAAGCTCCATTGGTTCAACGTCAGACATCCTGGGGCTCATTTTCCCAGGGTAGGACCCATGAGCTGGAGAGCTTCATGTTGGGCTGTTTCTTCACTCCTTGGGGAAAACCCCTATGATTGTGATATTCTTCCTGTTTGGGGTTTGCTGACTCAGGAGTGTAGGTCCTGACAATACCATATCTCCGCCCCTCTTACCTGTCTCCTTGTGATGTCTTTAGTTGTGGAAATTCTTTTCATCTAGTCTTCAGGTTATTCTCAAAGGTAGTTGCTCTGTAAGTAGTTGTAAGTTTGATATGTCTTTGGGAGGATTTGATTTCAGGGTCTTTCTATGCTACCATCTTGGCTATCTCCTAAAAATTCTTGATAAGTAACTGGAATAACCCTATGCTTACAAAAATGTTATTAATTTAATAATTAAAAATAATTAATTATGTTTAGATGTCAGAAAACCATGTATCCAGGAATTGGTTCTGCCATTGGCTTGCCAAGTCATTTTATGCCTGTCAATTTATAACTTAGGGCCTCAGTTTCCTCAGTTATAAAAGTTAGGCATTGGTACAGATTGAAATACCTCCAACCAGCCAAACAATACTTATATTTCTACAATAGACAGAGGACAGCATATGACTTTATATTTTCTATAAAGGATGTTTCTTTTTTTTTTTTTGCGGTACACGGGCCTCTCACTGTTGTGGCCTCGTTGCGGAGCATAGGCTCTGGACGCGCAGGCTCAGTGGCCATGGCTCACGAGCCTAGCCGCTCCATGGCATGTGGGATCTTCCTGGACTGGGGCATGAACCTGTGTCCCATGCTTTGGCAGGTGGACTCTCAACCACTGCACCACCAGGGAAGCCCTAAAACTGGTATGTTTAAAAGCCATATAATAGTTTATTTTACAGTTGTGACACAATACATTTAATCAGTCCCCATTGTTAAAGATTTGACTTATTAGCCATAATGTAATCAAACTTGCATTTCAAACAGTACTTTTAAGCTCAGCCAGTTAAAAAATGCTTTTCTATTTAAAAATGTAGAAGAATAAATGACTACATTCTTAATTTTTTTAATAATAAGATGACTAGAAAAAAAAATACACTATCTTTCCCAGAAGTAACAATTCTTAGGAATTGAGTGACCATACATGCCAATTTATACCTGCTGATCTGGGGTAACTGTGACTGTTAAAGTAATGGCAACATTTTCCATTCATAGAAATGTACCAATTCGATGATAAATCATATAATCAACTTTAGTTAACAGTTTGCAGTGTAAATGTATTTCTTCTACATATTTAAATTTATATACCTTCCACATATGCAAATTTTAAGAAAGAAGTTATTGTATATATTGTAGCAACTTATTTAATAATGATACTCCTTAAAGAAATTTCCAAAACAGAATATATGGCTCAGAATCATTCCTTTAACTCCTTGGTATTTCTGAATATAGATGAACAAACTTCTATTAATATAGATGAATAATAATTTCCTAATTATGTTAAAGGATAACTTTTAAAGGGTAATATAAAGACTCTTATACAACCATAAAGTGAAAACATTTCAAAGACTTTCTTTAGTTCCTCAATTAATTAAACCAGTAAGATATTGGAACTGGTTCAAAGGAGAATCCAGCATACTCACACATGCACACACACACACTCGTACAAACATCATCAAAATGAATTTATAGATACATAAACCAAAATGAATTTATAGATACATATAAAATTAGCCAATATTTACAGATCCAATAGATTCAATTCATTTGCATTTATATGTAAATGAACCTACTATTAGTTCACTTCAATTTACAGAATTGTTCAAAGACCATGACAGACAGAGATAACTTAGAGGGTGTGCTTGACAGGCCACAAGTTATCTTTTATGCCAGTTTCAGTCTTTCACAGTTTTCTCTGCTAATGGAATTTTAGATTGTATTCAGTACATTTGTCATTGTAAAGAATGGTGCAATAAACATTTTTCATTATGTACCATTTTCTCATGTGGACATATGTTTGTAAGATAATTATCTAGAACTGTTGGATCAGAGGATCAGATTGATTTCTTTTTTCACTTCCTTTAATATGTATTTGTTTATTTTTAGAACAAATGCTGAACTGCATTCAAAAGTGCTATTCCAATGTATGCTACCATGAACTATCTATAATTAACTATTTTTCCTACATTTAAAAAATTACTGGATTGATTATTTTATTTATTTTTCTTTGATCAGGTTGTTGTTTTCATTCTTACTGAGTCTACTGATGAGATGGGCAAATTTTCATATACTTATTGGTCACTGATATTTCTTCTAATTTAAATGTACTATTCATATAATTTTTATATTTTTATATGGATGTTTAATTCTTATTCATATAACAAAACTGTTCATATATTTTATTATAGTTATTAACTTGTATATATGTTTAAAATATTTTCTTGTAACTTGTCACTTATCTTTTAAAAAAATGTTTCCCTAAGATATATTTTTCCATTTTGGTGAATACATAATTACATTTATATTATCATTTAAACAATCTCTAAGTATATAATTCAGCTCCATTATGTACATTCACAACGTTGTGCAACCATCATCGTTATCTATACCCAAACTTCATCATTCTCTATATAAACGCTATCCACTAAACAATAACATCCCATCTCTCTCTTTCCCCTTCTCCCAAACTCTACACTACTTTCTGTCCCTATGAATTGGCTTATCCTACCTATCCCATATAGGTGGAGTCACATAATGTGTGCCCTTATTGTATGTGTCTGACTTATTTCATTTAGCATGTTTTCAAGATTTAACCATGCTGTAACATATACCAAAAATCCATTCCTTTTTATGGCTGATTAATAATATTCTATTGTCTTATATACTATATTTTGTTTATCCATTCATCTATTGATGAACATTTGGATTGTTTCTACCTTTTGGCTGTTGTGAATAACATTATTATAAACATTGTTATAAAAATATGTGTTTGCATCTCTGCTTTTAATTCTGATTATATAATTCTGCTTATAATTAATGACTACTCAAGATTGGCATTGCCAAATCAATGGTAATTCTATGTACAACTTTTTTGTGTAACTGACAGTCTTTCACAGCACCTGCATCATTTTACATTCCCATCTTAAATGCACATGCTCCTATTTCTTCATGTCCTTGCCAAAAAATTGTTATTTATTTTTAATAGCATTCTGATGCATATAACATGGCATTTCATTTTGATTGTTTTTGGCCATGCTCCACAGCATGTGGGATCCTAGTTCCCCAACCAGGGATTGAACCCACACCCCCTGCAGTAGAAGTGCAGAGCCTTAACCACTGGACCACCAGGGAAGTCCCCCTCATTGTGGTTTTTATTTGCATTTCCCTGATGACTAATGATGTTGAGCATCTTTTCAAGTGGTTACTATTTGTATATCTTCTATAGAGAAAGGTCTACTCAAACACTGCCTATTTTTATTGTTTTCTTCTGTTTGTTTAGTTTTTTTTGTTGTTGTTGTCATTGTTGAGTTTGAGGATTTTTATATACTCTGGATTTTAAATCCATTTCATATAAATGATGTGCAAATATTTTTCCTAGTTTGTAGAATGCCTTTTAATTTTCTTGATAGTTTCCTTTGATGCACAAAAGTTTTTATTTTTGTTGAAGTCTAATTTATTTACTTTTTATTTTGCTGCTTGAGATTTTGGTGTCACATCTGTGAAATTGTTGTCAGATACAATGTCCTGAATTTTCCCCCATTGCTTTATTGCATGAGTTTTATAACTTCAGCTTTTATGTTTTGATCCATTTGGGGTACATTTTTTTTTTTTTTTTTTTTTGCAGTACACGACCTCTCACTGTTGTGGCCTTTCCCGCTGTGGAGCACAGGCTCCGGACATGCAGGCTCAGCAGCCATGGCTCATGGGCCCAGCCACTCTGTGGCATGTGGGATCTCCCTGGACTGGGACATGAACCCGTATCCCCTGCATCAGCAGACGGACTCTCAACCACTGCACCACCAGGGAAGCCTGAGAGGTACATTTTTATATATGGTATGAAGTAAGGGCCCAACTTCATTCTTTTCCAAATGGATATTCAGTTTTTTCAGCACCATTTGATGAAAATAATTCCCTTTACCCATTGAACAGTCTTGGCACTCTTGTCAGTAATCTATTGACCATATATTTGAGGATTTATTTCCAGGATTTTTATTCTATTCCATTAGTCTATATATGTGTCCATATGTGAGTATCATACTGTTTTAATTGTTATAGTAACTTTTGATGTCAGGAAGTGTGAGTCCTCCAAGTTTGTTCCTCTTTTTCAAGAATAGTTTGACTATTTGGAGTCCTTACAGTTCCATATCAATGTGAGGATCATCTTTGCCATTTTTTCAAGAAAAAAAGGAGCTGGAATTTTAATTGGGATTACATTGAATCTGTATATAACTTTGGAGAGTATTGGCATCTTAACAATGTTGTATTCCTATTCATGAACATGGAATATCTTCCCATTTATTTATTTTCTATTTAGTATTTTTACCAGTCAATTTTCTTTTTATAATTTGGGAACTCACATGTATTTTTTCTTTATGTTTTTTAAAATGTTGTATTGTTCTCATAGTGTCCTTCTTTAAGCCATTTTTTATAATATAATCTCTGTATATAATAGTTTCTTATAATTAAAAATAAATTGCTCTTTACTACATCTCAATTTTTAACATATAATTAATTTATGCACCTGGCTTATGTTTTTTCCAAATCCATACCATTCAATTCCCACAATATTTATTGACTGGTCTATCTTATATTTACCATTTTGAAATGCAACATTTAACACATGCTACATCGCTGTATGTTCAGTTTGATTTCTGGATCACTGTACTGTTTTGATCTACTTTCAAATTCTTGGTGAACACTATATGGTTTTAATTACTCTGATTTAATTGTATGTTGTAATTTCTGATACAATAATTCACATTGTTAATTATTATTTCCCCTTCCCATTTTTTTTGTTTGTTTCTCCTTCAGACTACTTTTGCAATAAGTTAGGTTACTTTAGGACTTCCAATATTGTTATTACTGAGATTTTAATCTCAGTTAAATTTTTAAATCGATTTTTAGATCAATAACGTCTTTCTATTGTAAAGTTTTTTCTGCTTAGAAGCAACATAAGTTTCTTCATTAATTAAAGTGTTCTTTTTTCATTACTTTTTAGATATATATTCTTTTGTTCACAATTTAGTGGCTTTGCACAATTTTATTACTTTTTTCCCCTTTTTTCTATTTTACAGTTGGTTTGTTTTGTGTCTCATACATGATTTGCTTGAAAACTGGATATTTAAAGTAATATAAATATGGTGCCTCTGGAAATAAGATACAACTTCCAGAGTCTGTTGTTGTTGTGTTTGCTATATTGCTTGTTTAGTTACTTTTCTGGACCCCATTTTTTTGTGTTCTATTCTATCTCTATTCCCTGTAGTATGCTACCACTGATGTCTCTGCTTGGTTAGCTTACTTATAAACAAAAGATTGTTCACAACTATCCTTAATCGTCTTGAACCAATAAGTTCCACCTTTTCATGAGTAGCGCTATGATGAGGCGCATCTTCAACACTCTGATGTTTATAGTTCTGCTTTAGCATTCACTTCCTGCTTGTGCAGGTCCTCAAAGTGAGCAAGAAAAGTCAGGCAGAAGTGTAAGATTGAGCTATATCAGTTCTCTCCTGAAAGTGCACATACTGCCTTGCAAAAATGCATGACCTCCTAGAAACCCCAGGTACGTCAGAACTTTTTTGAAGCCCTCTATAGACATCTAATAGCTCAGGTATTTCTTTTAATTTTTTGACTAGGCTTTTAAAATGTTTCCTAACCCAATATCATGGCCTCAGAAATTTGCAATATTAGTAACTGCCTTTAACAGTTACTAATTTTTTCTGATTGTTCTGAAAAGACCCTAGAGACAGCACTTCTCCCATGGAAAGAGCTCTAAGTCAGGTCAAAAAATCACAATGCTCTGAGAATAAGGCTTTTCCAGAGAGCTGCAAAACATGCTGACATTTTGAGGAGTCCCAAACCCCATTAACTCTTCTGCTGGTTGCAAGGCTGCTGATTTTTAAGACTACCATGAATGTGAGAGAGGGTCAAGGCATTGATAGTGATGCATTCTTTTCAGTAGGCTCTAGGGAAAAAATCATTTTCTTTCCTTTTTCATCATGTAGAGGCTACCCACATTCCTTGTCTCATAGTTCTTCTCCTCCATCTTGAAAACTAGCAAAGACATATCAATTGTTTCTCACAGCAAAATCCATCATATTCATAGTTCTGGGGAGTATGAGGTATGTGTATATCAGGAAGTGGGGATCTTGGAGGCATTCTTCGAAATCTAACCACATTGTAATGTTATCAGTAAGCATATCACTATTATATTTTGAAATTTAAAATCAATACTTTAGAACTAAATATATAAAATAACCAAAATTTAAAACTTAATGAACAAATTTTTAACTGCTTAGTCACAATTCAAAAGAGAGTTAGCAACCTAATATAAATGAGCAGAAAACATGTGTAATAAATCAAGGAAAGACATAAATATATAAAATACAGGATATAAGATAGAAACACATGGGATAAAGTGAAATAAATCAGACAGGGAAAGACAAATACCATTTGATCTAACTTATGTGTGGAATCTAATAAAACTAAATTCACAGAAACAGAGAACATGTTTGTGGTTGCCAGAGCTGGGAGGTTTAGGGAGTACAAATGTCCAGTTTTATGTCAACTAAAAAAAAAAAAAGCACAATCTAAATGTTGAGAATTATGTTTTTATTCAGTAGACTTTCTGAGGATTTAAGCCCGGAAGACAGCCTCCAGTTAGCTCAGTGGGGCAGCTCTGAAGAGGTCAGGGAGATGTCAGGACCTATAGGAGTTTTTGTAACACAAACCAGGTAGTCAGAGCATCAAACGATTACTATTAATTACAGAAAACCAGACTTGTCAAGTTAATTAATTTAGCACGTTTCTTTGTATGGGAAGATGTAACAGTCTGGGCTCATTGAAATCATTCCTTTGATGTGTACCTTAACTATCCAGGGCCAGTGTCCTGTTTTTCTCCATCCTGAATCCCCTTAGGGTGCACAGCTGAGGGTGGATACAGCGTCTGATGGCTTGATGGCCACAACATCATTTGTTTACCGATATGTCAGGTGACATTCTTCATCCACATGTAAGACAATTAAGCTCTGAGGATGTTATGTACAGCATGGTGACTACACTTAACAATATGGCACATTTGAAAGTTGTTAGGATCAAATATTAAAGTCCACATCACAGGAAAACATGTAACTGTGTGGTGATGTATGCTAACTAAACTTATTGTGGTGATGATTTTGCAGTACACACATCTATCAAATCATCGTGTTGTACACCTTAAATTCACAAATGCTATATGTCAAATATATCTCAATAAAACTGGAAAAATAAAAAAAAATCATTTAAAGGCCTATTATGGGTTGAATTAAAGTCAAAGATGAAAATAAAGAAAGAGTAAGTTAGTAATATTTGAAGATATAATGGCTGAAATTTTTCCATAACAAATGAAAAAAGAAGTCCACTAGCCCAGTAAATCCTAAGCAGAAAACTATAAAGAAATCCATACCTAAAGCATTAGGGTGAAATTAGAGAAACATAGCAAAGATAAAATGTTAAAAGCAGTTAAAGACAATAGACATTATTTTCAAAGTAGAAATAGTTTGACCAGAAAATTATTTCTCAACACTAATATTTGACTCAGACAAAAACAAAATAATAACAACCAAAAGTCTTAACACGTTAAAGTTCTAATATTATTAATTCTATTTAGCAAAATTATTTCATAAGAATACAATCTAAAACATCAAAGAATATCCAAATAAGAATTTAACACAAGTAGATTTACATTAAATGACAATCTAAAAGACATTCTTCTGGAAAAAACAACATAATTTCAGACCAAAGGTCATAACTGGGGCTTCTCTGGTTGTGCAATGGTTGAGAGTACACCTGCCGATGCAGGGGACACGGGTTCGTGCCCCAGTCCAGGAAGATCCCACATGCCATGGAGCAGCTGGACCCGTGAGCCATGGCCTCTGAGTCTGCGCATCCGGAGCCTGTGCTCCGCTCCGCAACGGGAGAAGCCACAAAAGTGAGAGGCCCGCGTACCGCAAAAAAAAAAAAAAAAAAAAAAAAAAAAAAAGGTCATAACTGAAGCATGCAATAAACAAATAATAAATATATAGGCAAATTTAAATGAACATTAAAATAGTAATAATAATAATATTGCTTTCTGAAATTTACATGTCTGAGAAGAACAAAATTATAAGTGTTACAGCAGGCAGGTAGCTAGGTAGGAGAAGAGGAAGGGGGGTACCAACCAGATGGCATGAAACCACACATCTTATAAACAACAGGCGTCCTTGGTCAGACAAAGAAAAGCAGAAACTTCCAGGCTGTCAGAAAACCACACATTTTTGGGTGATAAGTGTTCTAAAGCTAGACAAAGAAATGTGGGACAAGTGGAGAATCTCCAGCAACTGAATGTAATCTTTTGCTCATTATGCTCTTATTACAATTAAATGAACCTTGTAGATAAGAAGTTCCCTTCATACACTGAGGCCATGACACTTCCCATCAAGGCTAAATAAGGACAGAAATTTCCCTCCGGAAGGTGGAGCTGGGATGAATATCAGGGAGTACAACCCTCAAGCCCCTCCTTCCCCAATGAGGACTCCACCCTTTCATTTCTACACCTCACATAACCAGTTTGCCAAAGAAACTCAGTGCAGAGCTACTCACCTGAGCCTGCCAACTTTCCCCTTGAGAGTGTACTATCGCTTAGATAAATCCTCACTTTACTTTCTTGACCTCCCTGTCACGTTTCTGAACATAAGTATGTCATATAATTCTGAAGGTACTTTAATGAAATTAAATGCTTTGTTTTCACATTTGCTGAGAAGAGGAAAAAATTGCCAGATAATTTTGTATGTTGATAAGGCTTTATCAAGGTTTTATACTTTAACTCTTAGAATAATCTATACAAGATTACATAACTGAGGGCATAATTTCTAAATTTATGGAAAGAAAATAGTTTAATAAAAATAATCTATTCAAAAAATGATGAAGTGGGAAAATGTCATAGAAGCTGCCACGTAGAAAGCTTAGGATACAATCGTATATTTAAATCTCTATATATCAGTATTACATTTAATATAATTTGAATAAATACTGTAGCTAAAAGGCAAATGTTTTGAGTTTAGACTTTGAAAAACAGTTAAATCCCTTACATATGAACCTTCAAGTTGCAAACTTCCAAAGATGTGAACATACCCAGAGAAAAGATGAAGAGAGACAAGAGGAAGAAGTAACTGCAGAATGAAGAGATTCACGATGCAGGAACTGGCAAGGAGATTTTCTTTCTTTGAGGAGACACAGTTTTTGAGGCAAAGGACCTGAACATAGAATAATGCACGAAGTTTGCAGCAGCCGTTCAGAATGCAATCCAGTACTACCCTGTCATCTATGATGACAAAAAAAGAGCTACTACGCAGACATCACTGTATTGTTTTTTCAAGAGGGTAGATAGAATTGAATCCAGCAAGGAATCAGAACCTGTACCATCAACATCAGGTCTGGGTGAAATTGCAGCTTGCCCTCTGTCTCCTCTTGCTGACAATCCTTCAGCTCTACCATCTCCCACCTCCTCTCCCTCCTCCTGTCAGTAACTCTCCTGCCTGTTCACTCGATGCCAGCCCCTGGATGCCAGCTGTTGTACTGTACTACTGTACTTTTCAGGGTACTGTACTGTAAGATTGAAAATGTTTTCTTTATATTTTGTGTTTGTTTTTTATGTATTGTATGAAAAGTATTATAAGCCTATTACAGTAGAGTACTATATAGCCAACTGTGTTAGTTGGGTACCTAGGGTGACTTTGTTGGACTTAATGAATAGATTGGACTTATGAATGTGCCCTTAGTGTGGAACTCTATTGCACGTAGGGGACTTACTTACTTGTATATGCTGCTATCAAAAGACATCTGAGTATAAATTTACAAGAAGATCAAAAATATAAAAATAATAATGAGTCTAAATAAACAAATACAACTGGTGAAGTTGTATCCATCCAGAGCAAAGAGATTTTAAGGCACAAAATTTTACTATAGATATTTAGCTTCATAAATATCAAATGTTTCAGTTTATCTAGAGGTATAATGGTTTGAAATATGTACACCCTTGCATATTGTCACACAATGGATACAATTTGAAAAATGCTGGAAGAATTGTTTTAATTTAGACTTCTTTTGAAGAAGGTCAAATATATTTAGGCACAAGTAGTCTTTTGAGAGATGAGTTGAAGAGATCTTAAGAAGTGGGAAAGTGAGACCAGGAAAATAAAAAGCCAGAAAATTTTGTGTAAGTTCCCACTATGGGTTTCTGAGGCTCTGTGCTACTGTTGAACTCTAATAGTCAATTTAGTTTACAACAATTCCATCTGAGGTGTAAGGAAGCTTTAATACTTATTTTTTATGAGAGAAAGATTTCTCCTTTTGGCTTTAAATACCTTGGTTCTTAGAGCTTGCCACTCATGCACGGTAAAGTAAAACTCAAGCCAGAGACTTGGAGGTATTTACTGTGAGCACTGTTGCAATAAGCTGGGCAGTGCAGTGGTGAGGGACTCAGTCAGCAACAATGGTACTCACCATCATAGTCAGAGACTTGAAAGCATCCCTCTCAGTGAATAACAAAACACGCAGACAAAATATAATCAATAAGAAATCAGAAATAAATGACATTCCTCACTAACATTAAAATGATCATAAGAGAATATTATGAACAACATTGTAGTAAATTTAAGTATTTAGATGAAATGAATATAGAATGAAAAAGAAAAAAGGATTAGTCTTAGTTCTACTAAAAAACAAGGATTTAAAAATGTCCTCACACTTCCAGTTCCAAAAGGTATTACCAGTAAATTTTTCACCAAATATTTAAGGAAGAAATAATATTTCCAACTCATTTTATAAAACCAGTAAAACCTTGCTACCAAAGCATTAGCAAGGATATTTTAACAAAATCAAATTACAAGCCACATGTACTCAGATTAAAGTAAAATCATAAAGAAAATATGAACAAAATTAATTCATCAATAAATAAATAAAAATTATATAATCAAATATGAAAAATTTAGTTGAAAAATGTGTTATCATTAAAATTCAATTAATATAACTTAAAATATTAACACAATAGAGGGAAAATCATAGAATTTCTTAACATATGCCAAAACTATCAATAAGAATTAATATACATTCATTAAAAGGAAAGCAAACTTTGGATATAAGTGGATTTTCTTCATCTGTAAAGATATCTAACTTTTATCTACAGCAAACATTATTAATGTTGGTAAAACATTAAAATTTTCACTGGTTTATTGGGGAGAAAACAAGGAGGCTATTCTCACTGCTTCTATTGATTATTGGACAGAAGTCCCTAAGCAATGCACCAATGCAGGATAAAGCAGCAAAAAAAGAGAGAAAATTGGAAAGAAGTAAAAATTTTACTATTTTTTGGTTGATATAATTAAGTGCAAAGAAAAGAGAACCTAAGAGATACTACAGTAAAATTATTTGCATAAGAAGATAGTTTAATAAGGTTGCTGAATTAAAAATTGATGCAAAATAATGTTTTATACCCAGCATTAGTTAGAAATTTTAAAAATATATAAAGTAGTCCTATAGTATAAAAATGTTAAAGATTAATATATAAAAACAAACAGAAACAAAAACCCTCTTCTAGACTTTAAGTAGGAAACTTTAAAACACTACTGAGAAAAATTCTAAAGGTGTGACTAAATAGAGTTGAAGTTCAATCTTGTAAATATATAACTGTATACAGATTGCTCTAAAGATTTAATTTTTTTTCAATCAAAAATCCCAAATGTAAGAAAACAACTCCATTTATAATTGCATCAAAAAGAATAAATTACCTAAGAATAACATTAACTAATTAGGTGAAAGAGCTTTACATTGAAAGCTATAAGACTTTGGTTAAATAAGTTGAAGACACAAATAAATCGAAAGACATTTTTTCTCATTGAGTAGAAGGATTAAAACTGTTAAAGTGTCCATACTACCCTAAGCAATCTACGGATTCAATGAAATCTCTATCAAAATTCTACTGGAATTTTTCACAAAGATAAAATCAAAAATTTTTAAATGTGCATGGAACCACAAAAGATTCCAAATAGCCAAAGAAATCTTGAGAGAGAACAAAGTTGGAAGTATCATAATTCCTGACTTCAAACTATATTACAAAGGTATAGTAATCAAAAGAGTATTTTTGTATTGGCATAAAAACAGTCATGTAGATCAATGGAACAGAATATGGAGCCTAGAAATAAACTCAAGCATATTTGGTAATCAATTTATGACAAAAATATGCAAGGGAAAATGACAGTCTCTTCAGTAGTTGATAAAGGGAAAACTGTATAGTCACATGCAAAAGAATGAAAATGGACCACAGTCTTACACCATACACAGAAATTAACTCAAAATAAATTAAAGACTTGAATTTAAGACTTGAAATAATAAAACTAGAGGAAAACATCAGTACTAATCTTCTTGATATTGGTCCTGGTAATGGTTTTAGGGAGTTGACACCAAAAGCAACAATAGCAAAAAAATTTTTTAACTGTAACTATATCAAATTTTAAAAGCTCTGCACAACAAAGAAAACTATTGATGAAATGGAAAGACAACTTACATATTGGGAGAAAATTTTGCAAATCATTTGTTTTATCAGTGGTTAATACCTAAAATATATAAAGAACTCATGAAACTCAATACCATAAAAACACATAAACAATCTGATTAAAAATTGGCAAAGAATCTGAATAGACATTTTTACAAAGAAAACATACAGATGGCCAAGTACATAAAAAGATGCTCAACATCAGTAATCATCAGGTAAATGCATATCAAAAACCTAATGCGATATCACCTCACATTTGTTAGAATGGATATTATCAAAATGACAAGTTTTGGTGAGGATGTGGAGAAAAGGGAACACTCTTAAATTGTTGGTGGGAATATAAATTGGTGCATCCACTATGGAAAAAAGTATTGAATTTTTTCAAAAAATTAAAAATAGAGCTATCATATTCAGCAATTCCATAACTGGATATTTGTCTGAAGGAAACAAAAATCACTATCTCCAAAAAATGTGCTTACCCTCATATTCATTGAAACATTATTTAAAATACCCAAGATTGGGAAGCAACCCAAGTGTTTATTGATGAATGAATGAATGGATAAGAAACCTGTAAATATATATATATATATATATATATATATATATATATATATATATATATATATAATTCAGTCGTTAAATAAAAGAAATATTGCCATTTGCAAGTACATGGATGGACCTTGTGGGCGTTATGCTAAGTGAAATAAGTCAGACAGGAAAAAACAAGTAGTGCATGATCTCACTTATATGTGTAATTTAGAAAACAAACAAACAAAAACCAAACTCATAGCTACAGAGAACAGATTAGAGGTTGCAGAGGGTGGGCAGCAGGGGAAGAGAGGTTGGCAAATTGGGTGAATGTGGTCAAAATTCCAGCTATAAGATGAATAAGTCCTGAGGATGTAATATACAGCATGATGAAGATAGTTAACAATATTTTATATTTACAAGTCACTAAGAGACTAACTTTTGAAAGTTCTCATCACAAGGAAAAAAATTGTAACTATGTGTGGTGACGGATGTTAATTAAACTTACTGTGGTATTCACTTTGCAATGTATACATATATCAAATCATTATGTTTTACACCTAAAACCAATAGGCTATTTTATGTCAATTATATCTCAATCTAATAAAATAAGCTGCAGATTTATATAGATTGATCTGATATGAATAGATATTATTAGGTAGATAAGTACATACCACATGCATACATGTATACATGCATTCAACATGTGGTAAGCAATATAATTAAGGTGATAAAAAAAACTGATTTGGCAAACAGATTAAGTGCTTGTGTGCCAGCATCACAATTACATCCACAAAAACATGGCGGTATGGTGATTCCAGCTGAGGATGATTTTTTTTTATTTTCAAATGGCTTAACAATAACAAAAACAAAGTGTGTTTATTTTCTTTTATTTATATTTTTTTGGTAGTATTAACAAAATTACTTTGATATCTATATGGATATAACTAAGAAAGATTAAAGAAGAGGAAACATGGGAGGACTTGCTCTAGCCATCATAAGTCCAAGTGAACTGCTACTGTAATTAAGAGATGGTATTATCAGTGGCCTGTAGAGTAGAATAGTACTGGGGAAAGATTTCCCACAGACTGTGGAGGTGCTGGGGACTGCTCCCCAATGTGTGTGCTCAGAGAGGCCTGAAAGCAGAGTTCAACTTTCCGTAGAGGGGTAAAGGGGTAGACAGGGAGTGGGGTCTTAGTTATGCAGCTTGTTCACCTCAGAACAGCCAGAACCAAAACCTTTAGTGCTTTCCACTAAAGGTTTATTTGGCATTTCTCGGGATATTCAAGTAGCTTGACATAATGAGAACACAAATCAAGATTAATGAGAATTAGTAAACTGAGGAAAGAGGGCCAAATTTACAAAAATGTGGACAAGAATAAAGAGAATTTCAACAAAAACAGCAACAAAAAAGTAAGTAACATTCTTGGGAACAACATTTATTTAGAGTATATTTGCACACAAATACAGAAAAAAATCTGTCCAGATATAGAAGCTATTTTCCAAAAGTTCATAACATGAGATGAACTAAAACAAAAAGAATAGGCACAGTTGAGACCTGAATTAGTAGTTGAAAAGATTAACTGGAAGAATCTTACAATGCAGGCAAAACCCCACAGATATGGAAAAACTGAGAGAATGAATGGGAGACTTGAATACCTGATATTGAGACATAATATAATGTAACAGCTGTTCTAACAGAAGAAATGGCAGACGTGGACTATATTTTTAAAGAACTTTTGTGGCTTCTCTCTTCACACTGAAGGAGGGCAACTGGCTCCAGGGAGGAGATTGTATATATATATGTATAAAAGTTAGTATTTGTCACCTCCCTTATTTATATATATAAAGGTTTCTGATGAAATTTTTGAATGACCAAGATACATATTAAACTTTACAAACTCCCAGATAGAAATACAGCTTGCTTGAATAAAACAACAGCAAACAGGACATCACTCTAGAATTTTAGAATCATATTTCCACAAAACAGAAAATACATGAACTTTGTACCCAAAATGGCAAAAATAATTGCTCAACTATTAGAACCAAATGAAAACAAACTAGAAAACTGATCTCAAGGTAAAATAAATAAATAAATAAAAGGAATAGATAAACAGAAGTAAAGAATTAATCTCACAATATATAGAGTATTTTAAAATGATAGATAATAATATAATTGTGAATTTGTAAGACATTAGTAATTTTTGTTGGAACAGAGAATATATATTAAAAAGGAAAATTGAATAATGGTCTAAATATATCAGGGAAAAAAACCCCATAATCTTGTAGAGAGAAAAATAGAAATATAGATTTTCAGAAAATCATAACTGTTGGGTGAAGGAAAATATATAGGCAATTAAGTTGTTTGATTGGAAGCAGAAATATTATATAGTGTAAATATACAACCAAGGAAATAGCAATTTGTATATACCAGTTAAAGAGAAGATGGCAAACGCTAGCTGAACTGAAAATCATAGTAGAACTGCCAAACTTCCAGATGAAGATATAGATGAGAAAGAGAAATACAGAAAGGCATGGACAGCCCAGTGAAAGTAAGACAAAGTGGGGAGTGGGAGAAAAGATAAATCAATACTCAAATGCAGAAAAATTGTAAATTTAAAGCATAAATGCATAAAACATATGTCAGTTCAAAAATGCAAATCAATGAAATTATTTCAACAAAAGACAAACATTGTGAATCTCACTTAAGAATAAATCCAAGCATTTGTCCTCAAAACAATGAGACTAAAAAAATATTTAATAAAGTAAGATGAACTAAGACATAAGGAAAATGAACTCTCCTTCACCCTTCCCAGTAAAAACATAAAAAAAAATCAATATTGAAACCAGAAAAGGTAGAAATTAAGGTAAAATTTTTAAATGGTAAAATAAAGGATTATTTCAAATCGTGCAAAAGTTGATCTGTGACAAAATATTCAAATTGATGAACTGGAGGAAGAGGCCAAAGCAGTCTGCCAGGAGGCATCAGAAAGGCTGAAAGAGGTGAAAATTTAAAAGAGCATTATGTCATAGAGGTAGAAACATTGATATTTTTACAATAAAATCACCAAAGGACAGAGAAAAAAGTAAACAAAGGGGATTTTTTAAAAAAGGAAATGACTTTTAAGACATGAAAAGCCAAAAATCTCTGGGCACACAGAGTACTAAATGATAAATATGGGAAAAGGAAATATCACATGAGTGAAATTTAAGGATAACCGTGAAAAAGAGAGTATTCAAAGAAACCACAAACATTCTACATTGGAATAAGAATAAAATTGGAATAAGCCTCCCTAAAAGTAATATGCATACAGTTAACACTATTATACTGTAAACTTAAAAATGGATAAGATGATAAAAAGACTTCTCAATAAAATCACTATTATACACACAAATAAACATTTATTTATTTTATTTTTAACGAAATAACACTTCAAAAATATTTTTGAGTGCAAAGATAAACCATAATATAAGGACTCAGAATCATAAATCACAATTTTATATCCTGAAAAATGGTCTGGAAGAATAGTTCCACTCATTAGAAAAAAAATTCAGAAGGATATGTCAAAATAAATAGTAAGTAAAGAATTTAAGAAAACACACTGTTTGCAAAATGGCAAAAACAATAAAAGAATAGGTTTATAACAATCTTAAACTAAAACTCTAGATGATACCCACAAGGTGTGAAATAAGGGAGGTAACAAATGATAAGATACTTTTCCTTTTAAGAGGAAGACACACCTATTGCTACATTTAGAATTTGACAGAGAAAAATGGACATAAGTAGGGTTAATTAGTAGAATGAAAAGAGAATTATAATATTAACCAACAAAAGAGAAGTTTGTATATCCAATGGAAAGTAGGTAAAGAAAAAAAGAATGAGAGTCAGTGAAAAATGATCTAGCAATAGTTGTTCACAACACACACACATACACGCAAACACACACACACACACACACACACTAGTCTTCAAAAAATAGAAGACAAAGAAAGGATAAAGAAATGACAGGAGGAAATGACCACTTTCTGGTTCCACATGAAAGGAGCTTGGAAGACACTACTCTAGTCTAACAAATAAAAAGTTGAACAGCCAAAAAGATCAACAGCTCTTTCTGGAACTATGAAGGAAGAGAGGAAATAGGGGAAAGACTATTCCCAAGATTGGAGAGACAGATGAATACAGGGAATCACAGCTTACTGGAGCAGAGACTCACCAGGAGAAACCACCTCAGGAACTTGCAGCAGGTTAGGAAAACCTGAACTGTAATTGACAAATTGCTGGAGCTGCAGTGTGGAAGACTATGAGTTAAAAACTCCAGAGGGACCCAATCATGGAGGGGCCCCTGCAAATCTGTGAGATTTACCAACAAGAGCTCAACCAGGTTCCCACAATAAATATTGTAGAAAATTTTCTTCAGGCTTTTGGCAAGGGAAAATCATACAACATCTGCTTTCAGACCTACATAATATTAAACTAGAAATCAATAACAAAAAGATAACTAGAAAATCTTATAACACATAGAGACTAAACAGCAAAATTCTAAATAACATATGGATCAATTAAGACATCTCAAGAAAAATTGTAAAATGCTTTGGACTAAATTAAAATGAAAACACATTTATTAAAATTTGTGAGATACAGTGAAAACAGTGCTTAAAGGGAAATTTATAGCTTTGAATGCATATATTACAAAAGAAGAAAGATCTAAAATCAGTCATCAAAGCTTCTATCTTTGACCAAAAAAAAAGAAAAAAAAGAAAAATTAAATCCAAAGTAAAGTGGAAGAAAGTAAGTAATAAAAATGAAAGAAGAAATAAATGAAAATAAAACAGGAAATCAGTAGAGAAAATCAACAAAACCAAAAACTGTTTCTTTGCAGAGATCAATGAAATCAATAAGCTTCTAGCCATACTAAGGAGAGAGAGAGAGAGAGAGAGAAAACAAATTACTAATATCAGAAATGAAATATGACATCACTACAGTTCCCATGTAAATTAAAACAGTAATAAAGGAATACTATGAACAACTCTATGCTCATAAATTAGATTACCTATGATGAAATGGACCCATTACTTGAAAGACATAATCTGCCTTAATTTATACAAGAAGGAATAGACAATCTGAATAGACTGATATCTATTAAAGAAATTAAATCTGTAATTAATCATTGAAAACAGAAACACCAGGCCCAGATGTGTTCTGTGGTGAATCTACCAAATATTTAAAGAAGAATTTATACCAATTTTCTATAATCTCTTTGAGGATAATGCAGAGGAAATAGTCCTCATTAAAAAAGTTTAACAAAAATCACACTTACAATTTAAGATACAGACATCACTTTCTAAATGCCACAAAATTTTTCAGTATTCAGGCATTAAAACAAAACCATCACCAGGATCCAAAATAGTAAGTAGTATTACCTGAAGAAGTTTAAAGAATATATTAGTCTTTAATTAACATAACTGAGGGTCTATAAAAAAGCATTTATTTTCCCTTCTGAGCCTCATGCAGGTAGCTCTGTTGTACGGTCTCTCACTAGTAATTATTTTATGACCCGCAAAGGCCAGTTAAATATCCTTCAGCATAATGTCAGGGCTGAGTGAATCTAAATTCTAGTTTAAATGCAACCATTAGCTTTCATTGGTTACTGAAGAAAAGAGAGTATCACTGTCTGCTATCTACAAAGAGTTATAGAACCTCTCTGAAGGATAAAATGGATTGTTCATTAGATCAGGGTTTTAAAGAAGATTTTATTTGACATTATTTTAAATACTTTAATTTTAATGCATTAAGAATATTTGGCATTATCCTTGTCATAAAAGGTATTGACATAGTGGAGGAAAAAGGGTGGGATATAGTGGGAGCAAATGAAGAAACTTTCCGTTTCTGAGGTCTTCCAAATATAGACACCTAAAAGTCATATAATGGCTTCCCCCAAATCTTCTTTCTTTTCCTTAATATGTATATTTTCAGTAACTAAATAGTTGATTGGGTTGGCCATTTTACAGTTCTGTGTGCCTAGATCAGAGCCCATGAAATGATAACTATTTAAAATTATAAACAAGTGAAAATAGTTTTCATAGAAGCTATATTTCATAAGAAATAAGAATTTTATATTGATATAAGATAATCAAAGTGCATTAAGGACTGGAAATATATCCAAAGCACAGATGAGATGGGTGAGCATACCTCCTGACTAACCAGGCTCAATGCCATGTCTACTGAGATTTATGGACCCAAAGATAAATCAGCTTTATTAATTTCTACCTAGAAGTTTCCTAAGGTGTAGCAGTTACTCCCTGCTTATAGGAACGAAGGCCAGAGCAATATGGGTGCTTTTCTGAAACCACTTTGCTTTATACCTACCCAAACAAGCATTATTTCCTTCTTTCAATTTTCTCTCTCTCTACACAGTGATCCTACTAGAAGAGTGAATTACTGTCATCACATTTACCAGCTTTTTAACGTATGACTAGACCTTAGTTTTCTGAACCTTTAGTTCATGAAGTTTTCCAATAACATAAAATTTTAATGATTTTGTATATGATGCCAATTATTGGAGCTATTCAATAGTTATTCAATTTTCAAGGATTTGATAAATCAAATTTATTTTCATGATATCATGTGATGATGCACTGTTATACATCACATAACCTAACAAATAAAGATGATTTATAAATGCCTTACATACATCTTACAAAGTATCAGTAAAATTATCAAAAAGTGAAGCAGTGAATAATTCTTTATGAACAAGGGTTAATTGAGTTTGCTGTCATGTTCTGTGTTGTCTTTTCTAATTCACCTTCACATTTGCTGAAATTTTCCTTCCTACTTCTGTCTCCTGCCCTCCTATTCCCTGCTCTCCATAATGTTCATAAAATTCTGTTTATACTTCACCTTCCAAACTCCAACACAGGTGTTTCTTCCTCCATGGCTTTTCTCTTCTATGCATATACAATATTAAACAACAACAAGAACTTTTCCTCACTATTAATTCTTTATGACTTCCTGCTTTCCTCACTATCACTAACTCTTGAGGGAGAGTTCTTATTACCTGGATCCAGAATGAAAGAAAGAGAACTGCTGAATACTAGACATTTTTACATGAGTATTGAATGATTATTATCACTAGAGATTTCTAGTGAACATTCTAAGTTCAGATAGTGTGAGGTGCCAAATATCATTGGAAGAAATTGAGTGACTCCAATACTATCCTTTAGAAAAATATACTTGCTCACTATTCATTAAGAGTGCAGGTAAACTGAAATGAGGTTTCCTAAGGATTTATTATAAATAAGCCCATTATGACAGAGAATTTGTTGCACTTTATTTCATCTCCCTCGAATATTAAAATGATGTCCTGTCACAAAATCTCCAGTCTTAAACCACTCATCAGTCTTAAACTATAGCTTAACTTTAATTGAACTGTTCCATCAAGCAAGGTAAATCTACGGCTTTTGTTAATTAGTGTTTGAAGGATATATGGAGGAGTGAACCACAGAATGAAATTACTCTATTGCTCACTCACTATTTTCTCTTTTAGCTATAGTACCTTACTCTTATCTCCTAATTTATTGCCAACTCTCCAAAACAATATACAGCTTAACTGCTAATGGACATCCTGAAGGTCAATGCAGAGATAGAAATTGGATTCCAGTTTTTTTCAAGTAAATCTATTAGTCTATCATACAGAAAACTTCTTACCATAATGTCAAAGACTAGAGCTGCATATTAACCAAAATATGGCAAACTCAATTCTTCAGTGTCACTCTATGAGACAGTTGTGGTCCAAGGTCAAACTGAAAGAAATATGTGACAGAATGCCCATGAGTTTGGAAGTTGCAATGTATTCATTGTAAGACTGATGCTGAAAATTTTGCCTCTGTGCACCAGTGCTGAATTGAATCTTGGAGTCAGCATTTTGGGTGAAGTAGAAAAGAATAGCTTTATTGCTTTGCCAGGCAAAGGGGGATACAGCAGCCTCATGCCCTCAAAAACTGTGAGTCCTAACCCAGGGGGACTTAGTGAAGAGTTTTATAGCAGTGGTTCAAGGGCAGGGTTGCTGATCAGGATCAGGGTGTGTGCACGGCCTGCACTCCTTTAATCTGGCCTCAGGTGGTCTCCTGATGAGCTTTGTGGTTCTCGAGGTTATCAAACTGTGACCTTCTCTGGAATGAAGAATGTGTTATCAACTAGTTAACTTCTATTAGGTGGGGGTTTTTGTTTTGCAGAAGAGCTCAAAGATATTGCTATGTGTATCCCTTGAGGGGGAACCAGGACCCTGCACCAAGGCTGCACCACCATTGGACAGCTCCTCTCTTGTCTCTGCATCCCCTTCCTTCCCTGATTAACAACTGTTGGAACCTGCCCTTTGGAACTCAGGGAAAATCAGAGAAGCTGAAGCCTATTTCCTACAAACAAGAAGTGGGGGACACAGAAAGTCTTTCATGCCCAGGAGCCTCACAAGGTCCTGCTTGGTTTCAAGACCACATTTGCTGCTCCCTCCTGGCACATTCCTGGTCTTTCTCTGGCCATCTTGTCTTCTCTAACTCTTGGCTAGAGTAATATACCCTCTTTCTCACCCAACTAATGCCTTGTCCAGTATAATCATCTCTGCTTCCTTTCAAAGTTTCACCTAATATGTTGAATATACCAATTCTGTAATAGTAAACATAATAGTAGCTTTTAATATATATTATTGTGAAAAAGACACCCATTATTACATAAATTAATAGAGGTGAATTAACTTGCTCAATGTCAAATAGCTAGTACCTGGTAGATCTCTTTGTTGGCCCCAAGTCTGGTGGTGTTTCCATAATAATAGTTATTCTGTGTTTTGATCTCATAAAGAGAAATGGAAAAAAAGGATAGGATAAGCTAAAGCATTTGCATTTTAAATGAGGATCTGCTGGGAAGTAGGATGCCTCTCAGACAATGCTTTTTACACAGGTGAAGAGATATTTTATAGTTAATTACCAGATAACTTTATATCAATAAAATTATAGTTTGTATCCATCCAACTGATTTACCCACTAAAGCAATCATACAGCTAAGAGCTAATAGTTGAGACCCCAATCTTACATACAGTCCTTGGATTTCATCTTTTTTGAGGTTTCCAACACCCATCTGGCTCTGCTCCTAGGCAATGAAGCCCACATCTGTTTCCCTTTCCCTACTGTCATCTATGTTAATTTGACCTCAGAACTACCTAGCACGCCCTCCCCTCAACATACACTAGTGACCCACATCTCCACAATCCTTTCCCCATACTCTGAGTCATGGCCTGCCCCATGAAGACTTGTACCCAGGAGAGAGGAGTTTGGCACAGGAGGGAGTCATTTAACACTTTCTTCTTTATGACAATAATTCTGAATCTCTCAAGAACATCATTCGCATGTTTCTGCTCATGTAGTTATAAATGTTATAAATGCTTTGAAAAAGCAGCATTCACAAGCCATAAAACCAACTTATAAGATTGGAGGCAGGAGTAGGAGATATAGACCAATCTATTCATGCTTATCTATCAGCCTCCTTCTGCCTACTACATGCCCTCTTTTCCTCTTCTCCAATAAGGACATGGTATCCAAAAGGTTGTTAATCACTCCTGGAACACTTGCCATAGACCAGCTCCTAAAATGTAATCCTATAAATAGAAATCCCTTTGAAAAAAATTATCAAACTGAACAGTCACACTCTTCCTAAAGAGGAAAGAGAAGTTCTCCCAAAGTCACACACCTGTTATGTAGTTGAGCTGCCAGACTAATGGAAAATCTTCACTCAGAATGGCAGACAGAGTTAGTTTGACTTTGTCTCTATTCTGTTGCTTAATGACCTTGGAAATCAAGGAAAACTTTCCTGGGAATTTGCAGCTACAGAAAAGATCAATGCTTGTCATAAAACAGATTTTATTTCCTCCATCTCCTGTTTGATTTCTGTCCTTCAATCTGACTATTACACCCACATTTTCAAAGGTCAGAGGGTTTTGCTGCATTTGATCTTCAGTAGATGGGAAGCAACACTTTTAAAAAGTACCATTTTTAGGACAGGCACAAAACTGAATCTAATGAAGTTCTAGAGAGTATGATTACAAAGTCAAACCTCAAAGGTTTGAATTACTTGCCAAAAGGTAGAGAGATAATAGTTATGGAACAGGAAGAAAAACAATCACACAATGAGAATGGCATGTTATTTTAAGAAGCCTAATAATTATCATAGTTTGGAGACTTAACAGAAGTCAGCATGCAATTTTGGTGATTTATATAGCTCTCTCTTACTGCGGTGTATTTCCACTATCTACACCAGTATTCTTCAATTCTTAACCTTCTTGTTTTTGTTTTTATTATTTCTTATTTTTCCTGGAGAATTTTTTTTTTTAAATATGCTTCCTTAAGTTTAGTAAGCATATATCTAATCACTTAAGAGATAATTCTTTGTAAAGCTTGAACTTAGTGAATAACACTCTTGAAGAGTATGTAGTAATGCAATGCCCCAAGATTCAATTTCTTTTTTTTTTTTTTGTATTTATTTATTTTGGCTGCATTGGGTCTTAGTTTCAGCATGTAGACTTTTTTTCTTTTTTTTTTTTGCGGTACACGGACCTCTCACTGTTGTGGCATTGGCCTCTTCCGTTGCGGAGCACAGGCTCTGGACGCGCAGGCTCAGCGGCCATGGCTCACGGGCCCAGCCGCTCCGCGGCATGTGGGATCTTCCCAGACCGGGGCACAAACCCGTGTCCCCTGCATCGGCAGGCGGACTCTCAACCACTGCGCCACCAGGGAAGCCCTCAATTTCTTATCCTAATTCTGAGCCAGCCACTTGAGCTTACTTCCATAGAATAAAGGTGCACATAAAAGAATCGAAAAAGAGAGGGTAAATGGGGACAACTTCTCTAAGATCATAAAACAATTATATGTTTCGATACTTGAGTACTTTGAAGAAGTAGACATGGTTATTATTTTTTTCAATTATGAAGGCTACTATATCTTATTTCTAATACTTGTTGTATCTCAAAGCTGTGCCACTCATTACCATATTGTGACTCACTATTCTAATAGCCAGAATTACAACTAATACCTATTTAAATTTTTGGTGTGTCAGACAGTCTTCTATGGTGATATGTGAATCACCTTAATTATTACAAAACTTTTATTAGGTAGTGCTGTGTTCTTTGTTAAATTAATATTTAAGTTAAGTAGAGCCCCAGGGTGTCAGATGGTGTGTTTTGGTTCAACAAAAGACCATAAGGAAATGAAATAGAGAATTTACTACTTACTGGTTCTGGAGAAAGTACATGGCATGCCTTGAGGGGCCACACAGGGAGGTCAAAGCAAAGGTGCAGTCAGAGACAGTGGCAGGGCCCAGGGCACATGTCTTTATTAAGCTCTATGGGTGGAGTGCCATGGAATTCTCAGTCTAAGGTTGGATTGGTCAATTCAAACCAAAAAGTGCAGGTTATGATAAGCTCCATGGGGGTTCTATCTAACAAACACAGAAGGGAGGGCCCTGGAAGGTAGGGAAGACTTTTTATCCCAAAGACTGTAGCGAAGTCACATTGGGAACTTACCTTTACTTGTATCTCTGTGAGCTGCTATCTAGATCATGCACTTATATGAAGGGCTATGTAATTTTAAGGCCCCAGCAGACCGCTTAGTCAAGCAATATGAATGCCAAGTCAACAATATAATGGAGTAGCATAGTTAAACTTTGCACAGGTAGATTCTATTATTGTCTCTATTTATAATGGGCAGGGGAGTGAGGACAATAAAATTTTGAAATTTGTTCAAGGGCACACAGCTAGTGTGGGGTTGAGTATTTGAATTCAGGTACAAATATATTTTATCTGTTTCCAAATCACAAATATAACCTTCAATACCATATCCTCAATTAAAAAGAAATCCCTTCTCAAACAGTTCATAGTCTAATCCAGAAGAGGTGATTTCTAAAGATAAGAGTACTTATTTCCAAAGGAAGAGGATCATTTAGCAGTTTTATTCATGATTTTTATTATGTAAGACACACTGGGAAAAGTATCGAAGATGAATTAGAGAGAGTGAGGCTGTCTGTAAAGGGGTCAAGATTTGAGGGCTACACAAGAAATGTGGGAGAAAGATGACAGAGTCTGAATCAGCTTACTGATAATAAAATGGGAGAAAAGGGAATGAGTTTGTAAAATAGAGGAAAATGCTCAAGAGGAGTTGACTGAATGAACTTGAGAATATGAAGAGGCAAAAAAATCAAGAGAGGAGCACTCACTATGAATAAAAATTTTATTTCAAATTATGTCCCAAATATTGGAACTAAGTTTTTACTGGTATATTGATCAAAAATTCTAAGATATTAAAGTATATAGTATGCAAATTTTAAGTGAAATTAAGGAATTATCAAAAATTTTCTGAGCATTCATAAGAAAAACAAAAACTTTAATATTGATCACATCTGTTTGCTGTAAGGACTAAATGACATATTGTTTGTAGAGCATTCAAACAGACAAGTCAACAAAGGAAATGCATTTGCAAAGTTGATTCCATTTCCTTTCACAATCATGGCTAAAATTAACCCATATCTGAGATTGTTGATTTTAATAAATGAGAACTTTTACAAATTTTAGTTAAGAGATCTTTTTTGAGTACTAGAGGTAGTTCCAGATGCTTCAGATATAAAGAAAACCATCAACAAAACAAAAAGAAAACCTATGGAATGGGAGAAAATATTTGCAATGTGATGCAACAGACAAGGGGTTAATATGCAAAATATACAAACAGTTCATACATCTCAACCTCAAAAAAACAAACAGCCCACTCAAAAAATGACCAGAAGATCTAAATAGACATTTTTGGAGAAAAGGGAACCCTCCTACATTGTTTGTGGGAATGTTAATCAGTGCAGCCTCTATGGGAAACAGTATGGAGGTTCTTCAAATTAAAAACTGAATTACTATATGATCCAGCAATTCCACTCTTAGTTAAAATCCAGAAAAAAACCAAAACTCTGACTTGAAAAGATACATGCACCCCAATGTTCATAGCAGCACTATTTATGAGATCCAAGATATAAAAGTAACCCAAGCGCCCATCACCAGATGATTGACTTAAGAATATGTGATATATGTATATACAGTGGAATATTACTCAGCCATAAAAAAAGAATAGGATGTTGCCATTTGCAGCAACATGGATAAAACTACAGAATGTTGTGTTTGGTGAAATAAGTCAGTCAGAGAAAGACAAACCCTATATGATATCACTTATATGTGGAATCCAAAAAAAAAAAAAAATATATATATATATATATATATATATATATATATATACCAAAACAGAAACAGAATCATAAACATAGAAAATGAACTTATGGTTATCAAAGGGATGGCAGGGGAGAGACAAATTAGGAATATGAGACTGATAGATACAGACTATTATACATAAAATAGATAAGTAACAAGGATTTACTATATAACATAGGTAATTATACATACTAACTTAATACCTTTTAATAACCTATAATGGAATATAATCTGCCAAAAAAATTTAAATAAAAATGAACCACTATGAATTCATTTATTTTTTTTTAATGAACCACTATGAATTCATTAAAAAAATTAATTTACTATGCTGTAAACTGAAACTAACACTATATTGTAAATCAACTATACCTCAATAAAATAAATAAATAAATAAATGCAAAGTAAAAACAAATTGGGTTCAGCCTCCTTTCTTGTCACATGTAAATAAAGAAAAGTTAGGTGAGACAGTCCAAAATCTATGAGTATTTAACATGTCTCAGGCATTGTGTAGGGTGTATCATTATATTCAGGCTGAGCCTTCCTAATAATTAAAAGGAAAACGTTTGCTACTTCCATTTTGTTAAGAGCCCTGGTAGGGACAACTAGAGGGCTGGGGAGTTGCTGAGAATAAAATAGGTCTGGGCAGAATGCTATTGCTCCACGGGACCTCGGGTACATATTACAAAGGCCAATATAACTTGTCAGACTTTCCCTCAGTGGAAAGAGAAGAGTAGAACACGTGTCCAATGAAGAAGAGTGAGGAAACCATACGGTATTTATGGGATACCATTAAAAGAACCAATATATGCATTCTGAGAGTCTCAGAAGAAGAGACAGAGAAAGGGATAGAAGGTTTTATATAAATAATGGCCAAATTTTTTTCCAAATCTGGTGAAGAAAATGGATATCCAGACTTTAAAAACCCAGTTGATTCCAAATAAAATGAATTTTAAAAAGTATACACTAGGACACATTTTAATCAAATTTTCAAAATTGTGAATATTGGCTTTCTATTCTGCCATATTGCTGACATCATCCCCTCCTCCTCATCCAAGATTGAGTCTTCCTAAATGAGGAGGCTTACACAGGAAGAGTACGTTCACCAAGGCCACACAATAGTGAGGCATGGTTTCAAGCACATTCTCTGTGATGCTCAAGAACTTGCTCTTTCAATCATATCAAATGACTTGCAAAGGATGAATAACAATGTTTTTGGTTTTTTTTCTTGAGAAGATGGTCAAATTGTGGCTGTCTTCCCTGCCTCTTTCTTCAGTTCCTTAATGGAAACCCAGGCACTTACCATTCCTAAGATTTCTAGGAACCAGAAAGCACTGAAAAGGAGTCTTTGCTTTTCACTATCTTTCCCTGAAGATCAATTCTTACACAGCCATCCCACTTTCTATCCAGTGATATTTCTACTCCAAAGCTCAAATTCACCAGGAGGCAACATCAACTAATCACCAATCACATAGTGTGTTTCCTAATAAACCCTCTTTTACCCTTTGCAGCACCCCAGATTGGAGTCCGAAATTCTTACCATTTGAATGATCAGCCTATAACCTTTACATTTTAGCAAAGAAATAATAACATAGCATCTGAAAAAAATGAATTAGTAGCTAACATATAAAAAGAAAACTAATTATCTTATTTATTAGTTAATAAATTCCTTTGCATATGGGGCTACTCACAGATGTGACAGATGGTAACAGTGGAAGGTTGCAAGGTGAGGCTGGGTATAAAGAATTACTAAGATCCTGGTAATTCTGCTTTTATTTACGTTCTTTCATTTACTGCTGTTTTGCTGACAATTAAAACAAGACTCTCAGGTTATATAACATGTCTGGTATTAACTAGCTATGTGGCTGAGCTAAGATTTAACACAAGGACTGGGCTCCAATCTGTGCTGAATAAAATTTTGAAAATGTTAATGCCCTGAGAAGTACAAGGCAAATTAAAATGCAGCAAGAGAGAATGACATAACTTTCCTCAGAAGAGAAAGGAATAGAACTGGAAATTAAATTATTCATCATATACTATGAATCAGGTGTTCTGCTAGGTACTTTATTTTATTAATCTTGATGTAACATCTTGAAGTAGCCATTGCAGTATTTTTAAAAATAAGCAAACTGATGTTTGCTGTCTAACAAAACTTGTTAAATATGGTTTGGGGATCCAGAGGAGTCACAGAGGTCAAAGACACATTCTGAATCTTCTCTACCGTTTTCTTCCATCCGTGCCATTAACCCATTGCATGCTGGCTATCAATATTTTACTTTTCCCCTAAAACATAGTAATCAGTGATATAATTTGTTGTAAGTTTTAAATAATCCAATGAAATGTTTACATGTAATACTGAACCAGGTTATTATAATTATTTTGTTATTAATAATCATGACTTTTAGTCTTTTTGTGGACCCAAAAGACTATAAAAAGCCATGATATAGAAAAACTCAACATTTCATTGCAAGCAATACATGCCTCCCTCCCCCCTTCAGGTTAAATCTCTCTTCTCCCAGTGGAGTTCATACAGTCATATCAATTGAATGCATTCTTATTTCCTGGTCATGTACAAGGTGCTGACCAGGCTACCTGACTTGAATTAATCTTCCTGGATTTCTGTGAAAATTTGAAGTTTCTTGAATTTCCTCTGGAGTCTATGGCTTACAGTACTCAGGAAATTATGGGAACTAGATAATGTTCATGGTACTTGAAATACAATCAATCCCCTTCATTGGTCTAGTACATTCTAAGTGGAAATTAGGAAAACTTACAATATTGCCACATTTACTCCCTTTGTCCAAACTTTCTTTTCAAAAAAGCTGGTTTATTTCTCTATTAATAAGAATTAATAGCATTCTATTCAATCAATAGACAAGTTAACTGGCTAATGATTTTTGGTTAATCTGTCACTAAAATGTGCTCAAAGTAACTAGAATTTTTACTGACTTCAATCTTTAAAACCAGTCAGATCTTACTTTGTCAACCTTGTTTCTCATTATTTTTAAACAGAATTGAACATTTGTTTTGGCCTTATAAAGAGGAAGCCTGGGGAATGCAGAAGGAAATAGAAAATATATAAACACTTAACAGAGGTGGTGTAGTCCAGGATAGAGAATTTTCTAACAGACAATGGGATAGGGATGAAAATTTAATAGGACTTTTTTTTTAATATTGCTTAATATTCAGAGCCTTCACATATTCATTTTTATCTTTAGAATTAAATCTAACAAAGAAAACTGGCACTCTAGGTTTAAAGTTGATCTGAGCTTTTCTGGGTAAAATATGATTTATATCCTAAAATGACCCCATACTTTATGGAAATAATAGTACTTCAAATACTCCCAACATTAAATTTTGCTGAAAAAGAATGGAAACTCATCCTTTCCACTTTAAAAGTTGAGAAATCTTTTGATTTTAGGCTCTAACTCAACTATTGTCTAATTTCTAAATAGCAAGATGGTATGCAGGGGGTGTAACTTTAAAAGAGTAGCCCATTAGGGCTCCCCTGGCAGTTCAGTGGTTAGGACTCAGTGCTCTCACTGCTGGGGACTGGGTTCCAACCCTGGTCAGGGAACTAAAATCCCACAAGCCACATGGTGTGGCAAAAAGAAAAGAAAAGAGTAGCCCATTAAATAGTCTAATCATTTAACATTTTCCCTAGATATTAAAATATTAATATTAAGTTAATTTTTCCTAAATATTGTTTATCATTTATTTCACACAAAATATCCCCAAATAATAATGAACCCCTATTTAATACCCACTTATATGAAAGAGACACATCTCATTTCACCTTCATTCAGAAGTTACAGGCAAATATTATTATATTCTTTAATACAATTTAAACAATAATTTTATCTGTTTTATTTTATCTTATAAGGGAACCAAAATATAAAAATTAATCCAATTGTCTTGGTTTGCCTAACACCAAAACCATATTATTTCACTTGATGACTCTGCTACCATCAACTCCTTATTTATAGAAACAAGGTGATTTATTTTCATGTATTAGTCTTTCATCACTAATTGGTTCCAGGCTTTTCATAATAGATTAATTATTAAACTTCAGCAGATATACTATAATTATGTATATCTTTTTAAAAATTCAAATCCCTAGACTTCACCCCAAGAGATGCAGGTTTAGGTTGGAGGGCCCAGATCTGCATTTTATCAATCTCCTCATGTTGCACTATTCAGGATGTCCCAGAACACTTTACTACCCAAAAACCTCAACATAATTGATTTTGACTCTACGACTAATATTTTTTGAACACTTTCAATGCTCTAGTCACTCTCCTAAGAACCTTACACACCTCCTCCCTCTGCCTACCCAACCCTCACTCCAAATCTTTCTTCATGAATTTTTCTTTGCCTGAAAATTATTTCTCTCTCATTTAATTAATATTTTTTCTTATTCTTTAAGCTCTGTTTCACTTCTGACTTCCTCTGAAAAGACTTCTCAAACCATGCCAAGCTACATCTCTTTTTTTGTCCTACTATACCAACAGCACATGTCGCTTACTTATACATTTTATTATTTTACCACACAAACACACTGTCATACTTTGAATAATGCACTCTGTGCTCTATGTGTGTGTGTGTGTGTGTGTGTGTGTGTGTGTGTGTGTGTGTGTGTGTGTGAAGTCATCTTGAAAAGGACTAGGATTTGGTTGCACATCACAGGACTCACTCAGAACTAGGACATACTGAGATGACAAAGATCAGGACACTTTGAGTGAACAGGTTCTGTTGACATCAGCATGCTATTTGTCCTATTTCCTATAGGAATCACAGACACGAGGCTGGGGCCCTAGACTAATTTGTGTATCCTTGAAGGGTACTGAAGGTGTTTTGTCTTTCAGATCTAAACGAGTCTATCTGCATTAGCATGCTCACCTTGGGATATTTTGCATATATAGTGTGCAGATTTAGCTCTTTTCTAAAACATAACTTTATTGCTATGAATCCCCTTCAGGATGGAACCCAGACTCCTAATCATGACCTGGTCTTTCCTTCTTTTTTAATTCTTTCATAAGTTCCTTCTATTCTCAAGCCATATTGAAATATTTATACTTTATGGAACTTATTATGATCGTTAAATACCTATGCCTTAAGATATGTTGTTCACTGGGTTTATAATATCTACTTCCTCAACTATTGGCTGAATTTCTTTATAAATGGCTTCCTTTTTTCCTCCAGGAAGGTGGAGATGGAAAGTACACCTTACCATTTAAAGGAATGAGAAATTAGTATGTGTTTTCCTCATTATTTGTTTCCTGTCACCTACCCCCCATACACACACCCTCCAATCCAGCAAGTATATTCTTTTTTTTTTTAACATCTTTATTGGAGTATAATTGCTTTACATTATTATGTTAGTTGCTGCTGTATAACAAAGTGAATTGGCTATATGTATACATATATCCCCATATCCCCTCCCTCTTACGTCTCCCTACCACCCTCCTTATCCCACCCCTCTAGGTGGTCACAAAGCACTGAGCTGATCTCCCTGTGCTATGCCGCTGCTTCCCACTAGCTATCTATTTTACATTTGGTAGTGTATATATGTCCATGCCACTCTCTCACTTTGTCCCAGCTTACCCTTCCCCCTTCCTGTCTCCTCAAGTCCATTCTCTATGCCTGCATCTTTATTCCTTTCCTGCCCCTATGCTCTTCTGGACCTTTTTTTTTTTTTTTGGTTTTAGATTCCATATATATGCATTAGCATACAGTATTTGTTTTTCTCTTTCCGACTTACTTCAGTCTGTATGACAGACTCTAGATCCATCCACCTCTCTACAGATAACTCAATTTCGTTTCTTTTTATGGCTGAGTAATATTCCATTATATATATGTGCCACATCTTCTTTATCTATCCATCTGTTGATGGACAACCTTCAGAATGGGAGAAAATATTTGCAAACAAAGCAACTGACAGGGCTTCCCTGGTGGTGCAGTGGTTGGGAGTCTGCCTGCCAATGCAGGGGACACGGGTTCAAGCCCTAGTCTGGGAAGATCCCACATGCCGCGGAGCAACTGGGCCCGTGAGCCACAACTACTGAGCCTGCGCATCTGGAGCCTGTGCTCTGCAACAAGAGAGGCCGCGATAATGAGAGGCTTGTGCACCGCAATGAAGAGTGGTCCCCGCTCGCCGCAACTGGAGAAAGCCCTCGCACAGAAACGAAGACCCAATGCAGCCAAAAATAAATACATAAATAAATAAAAATATATTTAAAACAAAATAAAAAAGACTCCTTCACTAACATTCCAGGAAAAGTGATTAGGAAAAATGAGGTCTAAATGATCTATTCATAGTTCTCTAGTTACCCCTTCTATGTGTATATCAATTTCTAACTCTTTAAAAAAAAAAAAAAGCAACTGACAAAGGATTAATCTCCAAAATATACAAGCAGCTCATGCAGCTCAATATCAAAAAAATAAACAACCCAATCCAAAAATGGGCCAAAAACCTAAATAGACATTTCTCCAAAGAAGATATACAGATTGCCAACAAACACATGAAAGGATGTTCAACATCACTAATCCTTAGAGAAATGCAGATCAAAACTACAATGAGGTGTCACCTCACACCAGTCAGAATGGTCAGCATCAAAAAATCTACAAACAATAAATGCTGGAGAGAGTGTAGAGAAAAGGAACCCTCTTGCACTGTTGGTGGGAATGTAAATTGATACAGCCACTATGGAGAACAGTATGGAGGTTCCTCAAAAAACTAAAAATAGAACTACCATATGACCCAGCAATCCCACTACTGGGCATATACCCTGAAGAAACCATAATTCAAAAAGAGTCATGTACCACAATGTTCATTGCAGCACTATTTACAATAACCAAGAGATGGAAGCCGCTAATATATTCTTTACTCTTCTCTATTCTGTGCCCATGAAGACTCTACTCTCTGGCTATAGCACCCAGGCTGCCTTGACTTTGGCTTGGAATTTTGGAACACTTTACATAAAATTAAAAATTCCTGGCTTTTTATAAAAGAAGAAAAAATATCTGAGCACCTGGAATGTGGGCTCATACTAATTTGGCAATGATGGGCAGGAGCTGAGAAGCAATTGCATCCTTTAAACGGGGAAAGTACCATTCCCAGTGGTCTCCCCATATGCATCTAGGCACGTATTCTTGGATTGCTTAAACCATTTTTGTTGGCTTCAGGACCCCTTTGAACATATGCCACTTTAACTGCTGCTCCGTGATCACCAATGGAGGATTTGTGCTTTAGAAGCTTCACTGAAGATAATCTACCCCTCCCTTTCTTTTTCCTCTTCATTTCCTCTAAATAATAAGATGCCTTGGTATATGGAGAAAATATTTGTTATCCATACAAGTACTTCCTCCCACAAAATTAATTTGGGGGCTTCTTAAGCCCTTTCTTTCTGATATCACAGTCCATCAACTCCAAGTTTTGTAATAAAACGTTGCCTGCAAAATGGCACAGAAACAGCTGAACTGGCAGGAGGGCATTTCCATATCACAGTGAACTTTCTATCATTGGGCCTACTTCCATCTGCAAATTCTCCAAGCCTTACAATTTCCAGTTGCTGCTCCCCATGTGAACTGCAGGAAAATGAGGTTTCCAAACAGGATCTCATTTCTGCTTGCCCCATATCTCAGTGGAATCAATCAAGGAGAATTATGCTGGGAAGATTGAGAGATGGCAAAGGAGAATTAGTAAGTATGGTCTTATTCCAACAAAACCACATAATCTAAGAAAACAATTTGTGGATCTGACAGTAGATATTGCAATTGAATATTATTTTGTAGGAGCAGAATTACTGCTACTGCTGTCAGCACACAGCAGGTGGTTGGAAGTTTGCAACTTTTATGAAAGCCATTTTTATCATAGTACATTTCATGTAAACAGTGGCAATAAAAAGCTAAATTGTTCCAGGAATAAGATGCAAATATTACAAATGGGTTTTCATCAATAAGAATTTGGCATTTGTGCCTGAATTAAAATAAAGAATAACTTTAAGACAACACTGACATGTTCAATACATTTTTGGCTCTGAGTGTCACTGGCAAGTTATTCCCCACAGTCATCCTGTAGAGATTCCTGTTAATCTTGGTGAATCTGATATTTTGGAGGCTGCTAACAACATTATTTCACTTCTTCCGGTTCCCACTTTGTTCAGTAGTTTTGAGTTTTGGAAGATACAGTCATATTTTTGTTTCCGTGTATTTTCAATGACAGGCACAGTATCACAGTACTATATTTGTCGTAGGAATATTCAAATTCTTTCTCTGTTCCATCTTTGGGAGTCTTCCATTTTAGTTCTTACATAACTTTGTGGAGATCATAATCTTCTTGAAGATTTTTTTTTTTTAAGTAAAGGGATTCCATTTATTAAACTAAAACCTAGAAACAGACAACGTTGCAATAGTTTGAATTCTCTAAGTTATTCCTAGACCTCTTTTTGTTTCAGTTAGTAAAATTGAGTAAACCTCTCTGGATCAAATAAAATTCAAAACACATAGTGAACTAAGTGTTTAAGTGTTATGAAAGAAAATATGAAATGTGTTCTTTATATCAAGCTGTGTACCATCTTACAAGCATAATAAAATATAGGTTTAACTTTACTGTGCCGTTTTATGTTTGTAAGTTACCACAAAATCTTGAAACAACTGATTTTGTTCATTAGTATGATGGCTGATAAATTACATACATATTTAATACAAAATTTAAATAAACTTAAAAACTGGATATTTTTAAAAAGTGGAAAATGAGACTGGGAAAGGTCAAGTAACTTTCTAAAAACTTACATATAATATGTAGCCTAACTAGGATTCAAGCCAAGGAATTCTCTCTCCTTCCTATCTTTCTCTGCTCTTTCCCTCTGCCCCCCCTTATTCTACCCCTTCCTTCCTTCATTCCTTCCTTTACTTTCCTTTTTTCTCTCCTCCATTTAATTTCTTATTATGGTAAGATATACATAATATGAAATTTCATATACATAATATGAAATTTATTAATGCCAGTGAATTTAATATCAAATTCACTGGCATTAAGTTCATTCACAATGTTGTACAGATGTCATCACTAAGCATTCCCAGAAATTTTTCATCATCTCAAGCAGAAACTGTACTCATTAAGCAGCCACACTCCATTCCTTTTACCTCTCCCTACCCTTTTACCTTCCGTGTTTGATTTTGACTACCCTAGGTACCTCATATAAATGAAATCATCAGTATTTGTCTTTTTGTTCTGGCTCATTTCAATTAACATAATGTCCTCAAATTTATATTATGGCATATGTCAGAATTTCAATTCTTTTAAAGCTGAATAATATTCCATTTTATGTATATACTATATATTAAAAATCTATTCATCTGTTGGTAAACACTCAAGTTGTTTCCACCTTTTGACTATTGTGAGTAATGATGCTATAGATGTGGTGGTACAGATATCTTTTCAATACCCTGTTTTTATATCTTTTATGTATATACAGAGAAGTAGAATTGCTGAATCATGTGGTGATTTTATTTTTAATTATTTGAGGAACCACCACACTTTTTTCTTTCTTTCTTGAGAGTAGCCATTCTAATGTGTATGAGGTGGTATTACATTGTATTTTTTAATTGTTATATTGTTCATGTATAGAGGCATGATATTTTTTTCTTATTTTGTATCCTATAAGTTACCTGCATTTTTAAATTAGTTCTAACTTTATTTTGTGGAACCTTTTTCTACATATAAGATCATGTGATCTATGAATAGATAATTTTACTTTTTTTTTTTCAACTTGGATAGCTTTTACTTACTTTTCTTGTGCATTTGTACTGGCTAGGACTTTCAGTACTATGTTGAGTTGAAATGGTGAAAGTGGGCATCCTTATCTAGTTCCCAATTCTAGAGGAAAAGTTTTCAGTCTTTCATCATTGAATATGACACTGGCTGTGGGCTTTTCATGTATGGCCATTCATATGTTGAGGTTGTTTACTTCTAATACTAGTTTATTGATTGTTTTTGTCAACAAACATTATTGAATTTTTTTCAAATGCTTTTACTATATCAATCATGTATGTATTTTTTCTTCACCCTGTTAATGAGGTGTTTTACTTTAATTTACTGGTAAGATATACATAATATAAATTTTACCATTGTATCATTTTAAGTGTCAAATTCCCTGACATTAAGTTCATTTACAATGTTGTATAACCGTCACCACTAACCATTCACAGAAATGTTTCATCATTTCAAGCAGAAATGGTACTCATTAAACAACCACTCTGCAACTTAACTTCAATGACATAAAAATTCTCTACCCTTTCACAGTCTTGTCCCTTCCCTATTTTGTCATTTATATCACAAGTTACATATTTATATATTGTGTATCCATTAACATAGATCTAAAATTATTATGTATACTATTGTCATTTAAATTCTATAGAAGAATAAAAAGTATAGTTAACAATAAATTTACACTAATGCAGGTTTTTATATTCATCTTTATATTTACCTTTATCAGAGAACTTTATATTTTCTTATGCATTCTAAGTACTGTCTACTGTCTTTTGTTTTAACTGAAAGGACTCCCATGAACAGAAACCATGTAATGTATTCCCTCAGCTTTTATTTATCTGGGAAATTCTTAAATTATCCACCATTTTTGAAGGGCAGTTTTGCTACATGTAGAATTAGTTGTTTTATGTTACCTTTCTCCTACAGCATTTTAAATATTTAATTCCATTGCATTCTGCCCTACAAAGTTTCTGCTGAGAAATCAGTTGATAAGCATACAGAGGCTCCCATGTATGTGACAAGTCACTTTTCCACTTTCAAGATTTACTCTCTGTCATTGACATTAAACAGTTTGACCATAATATATTTCATTGTGACTCTTTTTGGAATTTTTTTTCCCTTCTTTCATTGTGCTAGCTTCTTGCATTTGTATTTTTTACTTGTCTTTCCCCAAATTTGGGAAATTCTAAGCCATTAGTTCTTTAAATAAGCTCTGCAGTTTTCACACTCTATCCTCCTTCTGGAATGCCTATATATGTATGTTTTTCTGCATAATGGTGTCTCATAAGTCCCTTAGTCTCTGTTCAACTACTACTATTTTTTCTCTTCGGATTCAATAATTTCAAATGACTTGAGTTAAATTCCCTGAGTTTACTTCTGAGTGTTCTAGTCTACTGTTTAACCTCCTGAATTAAAATTTTCAATTCAGTTATTGTGTTTTTCAACTTTAGGATTTTGGGGTTAGTTCTCTTTAAATTAATTTCTACCTCTTGTTTGTATTCTCATTTTGTTTATGTATTGTAGATTTATTTTATTTATTTGAATGGGTCTTTATTCCTTGTTTACTTTTTGTTTTTTTAAGAAATATTATCTAGATTTAATAATTTTTACAGTGCTTTCTTCACATGGGTCAGCTGGAAAGTCTAAATAGTTGCTATACATTAAAAATATAAAATTAGTTGCAGATAATTTTTATAACATTTTTATTGGAGTATAATTGCTTTACAATGATGTGTTAGTTTCTGCTTTATTACAAATTGAATCAGTTATACATATACATATGTCCCCATATCTCTTCCCTCTTGCATCTCCCTCCCTCCCACCCTCCCAATTCCACCCATCTAGGTGGTCACAAAGCACCGAGCTGATCTCCCTGCGCTATGTGGCTGCTTCCCACTAGCTATCTATTTTACATTTGGTAGTGTATGTATGTCCATGCCACTCTCTCACTTTGTCCGAGCTTACCCTTCCGCCGCCCCATATCCTCATGTCCATTCTCTAGTAGGTCTGCAACTTTATTCCCAACTTGCCCCTAGGTTCTGCTGAACATTTTTTTCTTTTTCTTTTTTTTCTAATATTCCATACATATATATTAGCATATGGTATTTGTTTTACTCTTTCTGACTTACTTCACTCTGTATGATAGTCTCTAGGTCCATCCACCTCACTACAAATAACTCAATTTTGCTTCTTTTAATGGCTGAGTGATATTCCATTGTATATATGTGCCACATCTTCTTTATCCATTCATCCAATTATGGGCACTTAGGTTGTTTCCATGTCCTGGCTATTGTAAATAGAGCTGCAATGAATATTTTGGTACATGACTGTTGTTGAATTATGGTTTTCTCAGTGCATACACCCAGTAGTGGGATTACTGGGACATATGGTAGTTCTACTTTTAGTTTTTTAAGGAACCTCCATACTGTTCTCCATTGTGGCTGTATCAATTTACATTCCCACCAACAGTGCAAGAGTGTTCCCTTTTCTCCATACCCTCTCCAACATTTATTGTTTGTAGATTTTTTGATGATGGCCATTCTGACTGGTGTGAGGTGATACCTCATTGTAGTTTTGATTTGCATTTCTCTAATGATTAATGGTGTTGAATTCTTTCATGTGTTTGTTGGCAATCTGTATATCTTCTTTGGAGAAATGTTTATTTAGGTCTTCTGCCCATTTTTGGATTGGGTTGTTTGTTTCTCTGCTATTGAACTGCATGAGTTGCTTGTATGTTTTGGAGATTAATCCTTTGTCAGTTGCTTCATTTGCAAATATTTTCTCCCACTCTGAGGGTTGTCTTTTCATCTTGTTTATGGTTTCCTTTGCTGTGCAAAAGCTTTGAAGTTTCATTAGGTCCCATTTGTTTATTTTTGGTTTTATTTCCATTTCTCTGGAGGTGGGTCAAAAAGGATCTTGCTGTGATTTATATCACAGAGTGTTCTGTCTATGTTTTCCTCTAAGAGTTTGATAGTTTCTGGCCTTACATTTAGGTCTTTAATCCATTTTGAGCTTATTTTTATGTATGGTGTTAGGGAGTGATCTAATCTCATATTTTTACATGTACCTGTCCAGTTTTCCCAGCACCACTTATTGAAGAGTCTGTCCTTTCTCCACTGTACATTCCTGCCTCCTTTATCAAAGATAAGGTGACCATATGTGCATGGGATAATCTCTGGGCTTTCTTTCCTGTTCCATCTTTCTGTTTTTGTGCCAGTACCATACTGTCTTGATTACTGGAGCTTTGTAGTATAGTCTGAAGTCAGGGAGCCTGATTCCTCCAGCTCTGTTTTTCCTTCTCAAGATTGTTTTGGCTATTCGGGGTCTTTTGTGTTTCCATACAAATTGTGAAATTTTTTGTTCTAGTTCTGCTAAAAATGCCAGTGGTAGTTTGATAGGGATTGCATTGAATCTATAGATTGCTTTGGGTAGTAGAGTAATTTTCACAATGTTGATTCTTCCAATCCAAGAACATAGTATATCTCTCCATCTATTTGTATCATCTTTAATTTCTTTCATCAGTGTCTTATAATTTTCTGCATACAGGTCGTTTGTCTCCTTAGGTAGGTTTATTCCTAGATATTTTATTCTTTTTGTTGCAATGGTAAATGGGAGTGTTTTCTTGATTTCACTTTCAGATTTTTCATCATTAGTATATAGGAATGCCAGAGATTTCTGTGCATTAATTTTGTACCCTGCTACTTTACCAAATTAATTGATTATCTCTAGTAGTTTTCTGGTAGCATTTTTAGGATACTTTATGTATAGTATCATGTCATCTGCAGTGACAGGTTTACTTCTTTTTTTCTGATTTGGATTCCTTTTATTTCTTTTTCTTCTCTGATTGCTGTGGCTAAAACTTCCAGAATTATGTTGAATAATAGTGGTGAGAGTGAGCAACCTTGTCTTGTTCCTGATCTTAGTGGAAATGCTTTCAGTTTTTCACCATTGAGGATGATGTTTGCTGTGGGTTTGTCATATATGGCCTTTATTATGTTAAGGAAAGTTCCCTGTATGCCTACACTCTGGAGAGTTTTTATCATAAATGGTAGTTGAACTTTGTTGAAAGCTTTATCTGTATCTATTGAGATGATCATATGGTTTTTCTTTTCAATTTGTTAATATGGTGTATCACGTTGATTTATTTGCATATATTGAAGAATCCTTGCATTCCTGAGATAAACCTCACTGGATCATAGTGTATGATCCTCTTAATGTGCTGTTGTTAGTATTTTGTTGAGGATTTTTGTATCTATGTTGATCAGTGATGTTGGCCTGTAGTTTTCTTTCTTTGTGACATCTTTTTCTGGTTTTGGTATCAGAGTGGTAGTGGCCTTGTAGAATAAGTTTGGGAGTGTTCCTCCCTCTGCTATATTTTGGAAGAGTTTAAGAAGGATAGGTGTTAGCTCTTCTCTAAATGTTTGATAGAATACGCCTATGAAGCCATCTGGTCCTGGGCTTTTTTTTTTTGGAAGATTTTTAATCACAGTTTCAATTTCAGTGTTTTTGATTGGTCTGTTCATATTTTCTATTTCTTCCTGGTTCAGTCTCAGAAGGTTGTGCATTTCTAAGAATTTGTTCCATTTCTTCCATGTTTTCCATTTTATTGGCATAGAGTTGCTTGTAGTAATCTCTCATGATCCTTTGTATTTCTGTAGTGACAGTTGTTATTTCTCCTTTTTCATTTCTAATTCTATTGATTTGAGTCTTCTCCCTTTTTTTCTTGATGAGTCTGGCTAATGGTTTATCAATTTTGTTTATCTTCTCAAAGAACCAGCTTTTAGTTTTATTGATCTTTGCTATCATTTCCTTCATTTCTTTTTCATTTATTTCTGATCTGATCTTTATGATTTCTTTACTTCTGCTAACTTTGAGTGTGGTTTCTTTTTGTTTTTCTTCTTTCTCTAATTACTTTAGGTGTATGGTTACATTGTTTATTTGAGATGTTTCTTTTTTCGTAAGGTAGGATTGTATTGCTATAAACATCCCTCTTAGAACTGCTTTTACTGCATCCCACACGTTTGGGTCATTGTGTTTCCTTTGTCATTTGTTTCCAGGTATTTTTTGGTTTCATCTTTGATTTCTTCAGTGTTTTTTTGTTTATTAAGTAGTGTACTGTTTACCCTCCATGTGTTTGTATTTCTTTCAGATTTTTTCCTGTAATTGATATCTAGTCTCATATCACTGTGGTCAGAAAAAGTACTTGATATGAATTCAGTTTTCTTTAATTTACTGAGTCTTGACTTGTGACCCAAGATATGATCTATCTTGGAGAATGTTCCATGAGCACTGAAGAATGTGTATTCTGTTGCTTTTGGATGGAATGTCCTATAAATTTCAATTAAGTCCATCTTGTTTAATGTATCACTTAAAGCTTGTGCTTCCTTATTTATTTTCATTTTGGATGATTTGTCCATCGATGAAAGTGGGGTGTTAAAGTTCCCTAATATGATTGTGTTACTGTCGATTTCCCCTTTTATGGCTGTTAGTATTTGCCTTATGTATTGAGGTGCTCCTATATTGGGTGCATAAATATTTACAATTGTTGTATCTTCTTCTTGAATTAATCCTTTGATCTTTATGTAGTGTCTTTCTTTGTCTCTTGTAGTAGTCTTTATTTTAAAGTTTATTTTGTCTGATATGAGAATTGCTACTCCAGCTTTCTTTCACTTTGCATGGAATATCTTTTTCCATCCCCTCACTTTCAGTCTGTATGAGTCCCTAGGTCTGAAGTGGGTCTCTTATAGACAGCACATATACGGGTCTTGTTTTTGTATCCATTCGGCCAGTCTATGTCTTTTGGTTCGAGCATTTAATCCATTTATATTCAAGGTAATTATCAATATGTATGTTCTTATTATCATTTTCTTAATTGTTTTGGGTTTATTATTGTAGGTCTTTCCCTTCTCTTGTGTTTCCTTCCTAGATAAGTTCTTTTGGCATTTATTGTAAAGCTTGGTGGTGCTGAATTCTCTTAGCTTTTGCTTGTCTGTAAAGTTTTAATTTCTCCATCAAATCTGAATGAGATCTTTGCTGGGTAGTGTAATCTTGGTTGTAGGTTTTTCTCCTTCATCACTTGAAATATGTCCTGCCACTCCCTTCTGGCTTGCAGAATTTCTGCTGAAAGATCAGCTGTTAACCTTATGGGGCTACCCTTATGTGTTATTTGTTGTTTTTCCCTTGCTGCTTTTAATATTTGTTCTTTGTATTTAATTTTTGATAGTTTGATTAATATGTGTCTTGGTGTGTTTCTCCTTGGATTTATCCTGTATGGGACTCTCTGTGCTTCCTGGACTTGATTAACTATTTCTTTTCCCATAATAGGGAAGTTTTTGACTATAATCTCTTCAAATATTTTCTCAGTCCCATTTTTTTCTCTTCTTCTTCTGGGACACCTATAATTCGAATGTTGGTGCATTTAATGTTGTCCCAGAGGTCTCTGACACTGTCCTCAATTCTTTTCATTCTTTTTTCTTTCCTCTGCTCTGCAGTAGTTATTTCCACTATTTTATCTTCCACATCACTTATGCCTTATTCTGACTTAGTTATTCTGCTATTGATCCCTTCTAGAGAATTTTAAATTTCACTTACTGTGTTTTTTATCACTGTTTGTTTGCTCTTTAGTTCTCCTAGGTCCTTGTTAAAAGTTTCTTGTATTTTCTCTATTCTATTTCCAAGATTTTGGATCATCTTTACTGTCATTACTCTGAATTCTTTTTCAGGTATACTGCCTATTTCCTCTTCATTTGTTAGGTCTGGTGGGTTTTTGCCTTGCTCCTTCATCTGCTGTGTGTTTCTCTGTCTTCTCATTTTGCTTAAATGACTGTGTTTGGCATCTCCTTTTCGCAGGCTGCAGGTTCGTAGTTTCCATTGTTTTTGGTGTCTGTCCCAAGTGGCTAAGGTTGTTTCAGTGCTTTGTGTAGGCTTCCTGGTGGAGGGGACTAATGCCTGTGTTCTGGTGGATGAGGCTGGATCTTGTCTTTCTGGTAGGCAGGTCCACATCTGATGGTGTGTTTTGGGGTGTCTGTGACTTTTTTATGATTTTAGGCAGCCACTGTGCTAATGGATTGGGTTGTGTTCCTTTCTTGTTAGTTGTTTTGCATAGGGTGTCATGCACTGTAGCTTGCTGGTAGTTGAGTGGAGCTGGGCCTTAAGGGTGAGATGGAGATCTCTGGGAGATTTTCACCATTTGATATTACGTGGAGCTGGGAGGTCTCTTGTGGACCAGTGTCCTGAACTTGGCTCTCCCACCTCAGTGACACAGCCCTGATGCCTGGCTGAAGCACCAAGAGCCTCTCCTCCACACGGCTCAGAATAAAAGGGAGTAAAGAAACACAGAAAGAAAGAAAGAGGAAGATAAAATAAAATAAAGTAAAAAAGTAAAATAAAGTTATTAAAATAAAAAATAATTATTCAGAAAAACACATTTAAAAAAGAAAGGACAGACAGAACCCAAGGGCAGATGGTAAAAGCAATGGTATACATACAAAATCACACACAGAAGCTTACACATACACACTCACAAAAGGAGAAAAAGGGGAAAAAAATATATACATATACATCATTGCTCCCAAAGTCCACCTCCTCAATTTGGGATGATTCGTTGTCTATTCAGGTATTCCACAGATGCAGGGTACATCAAGTTGATTGTGGAGATTTAATCCTCTGCTCCTGAGGCTGCTGGGAGAAATTTCTCCTTCTCTTCTTTGTTCACAGAGCTCCTGAGGTTCAGCTTTCGATTTGGACCCTCCTCTGCATGTAGGTCACCTGAGGGTATCTGTTCTTCACTCAGACAGGACGGGGTTAAAGGAGCAGCTGATTTGGGGGCTCTGGCTCACTCAGGCTGGGGAGAGGAAGGGGTACGGAGTACGGGGCGAGCCTGCAGCGGCAGAGGCCTGCATGACGTTGCACCAGCCAGAGGTGTGCCATGCATTCTCCTGGGAAAGTTGTCCGTGGATCATGGGACCCTGGCAGTGGTGGGCTGCACAGGATCCCGGGAGGGGAGGTGTGGATAGTGACCTGTGTTTGCACACAGGCTTCTTGGTGGGGGCAGCAGCAGCCTTGGCATCTGATGCCCATCTCTGGGGTCCGTGCTGATAGCCTGTCTCGCCTGTCTCTGGAGCTCCTTTAAGCGGCGCTCTTAATCTCCTCTCCTCGCACACCAGGAAACAAAGAGGCAAGAAAAAGTCTCTTGTCTCTTTTGCAGCTCCAGACTTTTTCCCGGACTCCCTCCCGGCCAGCTGTGGCACAGTAGCCCCCTTCAGGCTGTGTTCACGACACCAACCCCAATCCTCCCCCTGCGCTCCGACCGAAGCCCGAGTCTCAGCTCCCAGCCCCCGCCCATCCCGGCAGGTGAGCTGACAAGCCTCTCGGGCTGGTGAGTTCCAGTCAGCACCGATCCTCTGTGCGCAAATCTCTCCCCTCTGCCTTCCACACCTTTGTTGCTGTGCTCTCCTCCGTGGCTCTGAATCTTTCCCCCTCCGCCACCGGCAGTCTCCGTCCGTGAAGGGGCTTCCTAGTGTGTGGAAACCTTTCCTCCTTCACAGCTCCCTCCCAGAGGGGCAAGTCATCCCTATTCTTTGTCTCTGTTTTTCCTTTTTTCTTTTGCCCTACCCAGATACGTGGGAGTTTCTTGCCTTTTGGAGGGTCTGAGGTCTTCTGCCAGCCTTCAGTAGGTGTTCTGTAGGGGTTGTTCCACATGTAGAGGTATTTCTGATGTATTTGTGGGGAGGAAGGTGATCTCCACATCTTACTCTTCCTCCATTTTCCCTTTTTCTCCTTTTGTGTTATTTTTGTGTGTGTCTTTCTGATGTCCTGTGATATTTTGTTGAAAATTGGGCATTTGAGAAAACAGCTACTTCTCCCATTCTTTGTGCTCTGAACTTTGCTAATCAGCCAGTTATAAAAGCTCAGGGTCTTCTCAAATGGTTTTTGGGAATGTTTCTCCCCTGAATCTGAGACTGTATTTAGGTTCCAGTTCCACTGTATACATTGCTATTTTGAAATGTCTTAATTTTCTAACAATCTTATCCTTGCTTCTTCTGAGAGCCTTAGCTATTTGTTTTATTGTATTCCCGGGTGGTTAACCTCTTGACCTCAGGCACTTATGGTAATGCATTACCTCTGCAGCAATCTTATGCCTCAGTGCCTTTCATTGGCTTCTATCATGATAGTCATATTATGCCACCCTTCTTGTTAGCACTCTGGGTTAGGAGAGACAGACACGCTCAGGCAGTCCCTTGGCCAGTTCTTAATATGGAACTTGAAAGCAAATTTCTTTTTTCTCTTCCATCCTGAGGGAGAAGATAGGAGCTAGGTGGCCATGTCACATTGTCTTGGGTATGGGGCTGGGCTAAAGGTAACCAAAAATGTCACAAAATTTTCTATCATTTTGAATATGGCTTTGTCTCAGTTAGGCATTCACTTGATGGCTGCAGATCCCTAATTGGTTTCCAGCATTCCACAAAGCTACTTTTGTCTTTATGTTGTTGTTTGACATTTTTATGGGGAAATAAGGAATGGGGTCCTGGAGCTCCCTAGTCTAATGTTGCTGGTGTCCTGTAGTGACACATTTTAATTCCAGTCTCATCTCCTTTCATGAGTATTTTACAGATATTTTAATTGTGGCTAACATCAGGATTACATATAAAATCCTAAAGTTAAAGCTATCTAATTTGAATTGATATTAACTTAAGTTCAACCTCAAACCAAAACTTATATAGCTCCATTTCCCTTTTTCTGTTATTGATGCCACAAATATATATATATATATATATATATATTGCATTTGTCTTTTAAATCCTATAGAAAGAATGTGGAGTGACAAATAATAATTAGAATAATACTGTTTTTTTATATTTGCCCATGTATTTACCTTCACTGGAAATTTTATATCTTCATATGTTTTGGAGTTACTTTTTAACATCCTTTTATAATGGATTCTTTTTTGTATTTTTTTAGGGCAGGCCTAATGGTAGTAAACTCCCTCAGCTTTTTAAAAATCTTGGAATATCTTAAATTCTCCCTCAACTTTAAAGGACAATTTTACTGGATGAGTAATTCTTTGTTTCTTTGCAATATTCTTTTTTCTTTGTACTTTAAATAGATCATCTCACTGCCTTCTTACCTCTATGGTTTCTCAAGAGAAATCAGCTTATAATCTTACTGAGAAACTCTTGTATATGACAAATTGCTCCTCTCTTGCTGCTTTTAAGAATGTATCCTTTATTTTGGTCTTTGGCCATTTGTGTCTCCATCTGGTCTGTTTGGGTTTTTCCCACTTAGAATTTGTTGCATGGCTTAGATTTGTAAATTCAACTCTTTCATCCAATTCAATAGGTTGTGTCTATTATTCTTCAAACAGTCTTTTGCCTCATTCTTTCTCTTCTTCTATAACTCCCATAATATTTATATCAGTCTGTTTGACAGAGGCCCATAAGTCCACTAGGTGCTTTACCTTCATTTTTTTTTTCTTCAGACTTGGTATCTTCAATTGTCTTATCTTCAAGTTTGCAAATTCTTTCTTCTGCTGGTTGAAACCTGTTGTCAGGTTCATATAGTAATTTTGTTTTTTGTTTTTTTTATTATTGTAGATATCCACTCCAGAACTGCTGTTTGGATACTTTTCATAATATCTTTATTTCTGTTGATATTCCCTTTTTTTCCATAATTTTTTTATTGTTTGTTTCTTTATGTGTGTGTGCTCTTTGTCCATTTTTTCCCTTAGCTCTTTGAGTATATTTAAGACAAGTGTTTTAAAGTATTTGACTAGTAGGCCCAATATCTAGGCTTCCTTAATAAATATTAATACACACACACACACGTGTGTGTGTGTGTGTCAATTTAGTTGTTCCTCTGAATTAAGTAATTCTTCCTGTTGCATGCATTGTAATTTTTTGTTTTTGTTGAGATTTAGGTATTTGACTATTATAACATGAATACTCTGGATATAAGATTTTCCTTCTTCCTTGGGGTTTGCTTGTTGGTTTTAGTTTTGATTTGGTTTTGGTTTTTGAAGGCTGTAGTAATCCTTTCTTTTTCAGACTTTTCCAAATTATTTTTATAGAGACTTTCCTTGTCATATGTGATTTCTTAATCCTGTTACTTTGGTGTGTGTTCAGTTAAGACTTGACAGTGATTTCCTGGACTGCCAAGAGATGAAACAAATGAACACATAGATGAAGTACCCAATATATATTTATAAAATGGAGAAGAACTACTTCTCCCAGTGTTTGCAGATGGACACTGTGCTGGCTCTTCACTTAGCTAAGCTTCTCTGGGCCTCTGGATTGGCCAAGATGAAAGCCAAAGACCCTGTCAGGGCTTTGATGAGCATGCAACTTCCTTGGGCATGTGTGTGGCTGTATATACAATTGCTTTTGAATGTTTTAATTTCCCACAGAAGTCTCATCCCTTCTTTTCCTTCAGGCCTTAGATGGTCTATTATATTTTTCCACCCATAATCTCTTGTCCCAAGCTTTTCTGGGTTTTTAGTCCTCTTGTAGTTTTGAAAAGCAGTGCCTGTCACTTTCTTCCCTTGCCTTCCATGGTATGCAAAACAGATACATATATTGTATCAGTCTTTCAAGTGTCCCTCAGGCAAGTTATGACAACTGTACACAGTAATTTGCAAGTAATGTTCTGCTCTGCTCCTTCTAGTTTTAGGAGGTTTGGGGAAAGTTAGGACTTAGAACTGGGCTGGCACCTGCTCAAGATGAAGACCACTGCTGTGCTATGCAGGGGCTGATGCAAGGACAAATACTAATACCACAATACTTTCCTGCCATTTTGAAGAAAAATCTTGATTCAGTATTTGATTAGTTGTTGTAAACTTCTGACTATTTTTCAGAGCTCAAAGTTGGTTCAGACATCTTGGGGTTTTTTCAATGTTTCTGTGGAGGAACAAGGGCATGGAGCTTGGTTCACCATTTTTCTGACTAAAAAATATATGCTTTTTTTAATTGTTTTAAGTATTACATTGTCCTGTCAGGATAATTATAAAATTATAGGGATGGATAGATACTTAAATTTCAAACATGAGGTCCTGATTGATATAGATTTTTAGGATGGTTGTAAGGTAAGCAGTGTGCAGTGGATGAGATTTGAAATTGTAACTTAAATTTTGGTATGTTTTGGGCTTCCCTGGTGGCACAGTGGTTAAGACTACATGATCCCAATGTAGGGTTCAATCTCTGGTCAGGGTACTAGATCCCACATGCATGCTTCAACTAAAAATTCACATGCCACAACTAAGAAACCCACAAGCCGCAACTAAGACTGAGCACAACCAAATGAAAATAAATAAATAAGTTTAAAAAATGGTATGTTTGAAGGTCAAGAAGAACTTTTAAATTAAATGATTAAAAACTTTGAGAAATTGAGGTGATCATTAGGATAATCAACAATATGTAGTTATCACAGACAGCTGATTTTATAACATCATATATCCCAGCTCATGGTTGGTTACAGGCTGAAACCTCTTCACTCCAAAGTTTATTAGCTTTCAGTGTCAAGATTACTCCAGGAGACAAGCACAGAGCCAGTCTACTACCCACCCTAAAACTATTTACCTTTATCTCTGGATAGGACCAGGGACAACTAAATCCCTTCAGAGTCAGACCCACTTTCAAATTACAGTTAGAGTGGGAGGGTGGAAGAGAATATGTACACAGACTTACCTGGTCAATTATTTTACCATTAGATGAGGAGAAGCTATCTTTGTGCTCATGTTAGTTCCTTTAGATCAGTGTTCATGGCAAGGGAAGCTTCCCTGGAAGAATTTGAAGACCCACATGGAAACAAGTATCTCTGAGAGGGTAAGTATTGCATTTTTTGATAGGGGTAGTATTTGATGATATTCTGTATAAGAGCCTAAACGCATAATGCAAATATATTTCAGGATTTTAAAACAGGAGTCAGCATTTTTTTCTAGAAAGTGCCAGAGAGCAAAGATGTTAAGCTTTGCAATCCTAAGGTTTTTGTTGCAATTACTTAGCTCTCTGCCTGGAGTATGAATGAAGCCATAGACAACATGTAAACAAGTAAACTTGGCTGTGTTCCCATAAAACTTTGCTTAACAAAACAAGCATCAGGCTAGATTTCACTCACTGGCCATAATTTGTCAACCCCAGTTTTAGATTGTTGATTTGCTGTGCTTCCCATAAGCAGTATATGAAGTCATCTGAGTTAAAACATCCTTGGGCACCATCCTGAGGACCTGATTCAGAAAAGAAGAGTGAGGTCTGGGAAATTGCATTGTAATTATATGTTCAAAGTTGTTTTTATGTACATAGAAGTTCCTGAACCACTGCACAATTCCATGCTCTAAAGAGAACATATGTAGGAAAATGATTTTTATTCAGAACAGAAACAGAAAGCATTTCTTGGGAGGTCGGAGGTTAGAGGCAACATTCAGGAGCTCAGACCTACAATCTTTCTACAAGAGGAGAATTAACTAAAAACTAAGAAAGTTAAGAGAAAAAGCAAATTGAGAGAAAAGTTTCCCACATCATAAGTAATGCAAACTCTTGGTTCTTTTTCTAAATTTCACAGAATGTGTTTTACTTAACAGATGTGTATAATAGACTTCAACGACTTTTCAACTGAAAGATTTAGGCGCCAGAATTGCTGGAAGCTCCCTCCTAGCCATTTTTTTGAATTGTTTCATCTCTTTACAAGAAAATGTACAGTGTAAGGTTAACTGCAGGTCCATATCTGAGAGAATGGTTTGCCTGCTTGAATAAATAATAACAGTATTCAAAAATTTCATCTTCTTCCCTGCCCAAGTTGTTGGGTTACATCTCCGACCTAACAAACTGAGCACAAAAACCTCAGAGGAATCCTTAAGGGAATGTAAATGAATGGTACAGCAAACAATAATAACCAGCACCCACTTCCCAAGTGAATTTCCCCAATCCAAGGAGAAACAACAAACCAGTTTGTGTTTTGCTTTGTTTTAAATAAAGTAGGTTAGCCAATGGGAAATATCAGTCTAATGATCACTGGCCACTTCACATGACTGTATTCTGTAGGATACAAAGCCATTCTTTAAGGGGGTTCTCTGTATAATTAAGAATTATATTAAGTAGTTAACAAACTCTGTGCATTGGTTTAACCACTGTGGTTTCCACAGAATAAAATGTTAATCTTCATTCAAAAGACATATAACACTGTACCAATTGTTATGCACAAAGTAATAACAGAATCAACACTCCTCTTCCTGTAAGTGATTAGTAATGATGGAGGTAATAGAGGTGAACCTACCAATGTGCCCTATAATTTCCTCGCATAATTCACAGATCACAGTATCAACTCTGTCTAGTTGTGAGATTTAAGTGAGGCAAAGCATATGCAGTCTATAATTAAGCAGTTGCCTAACAAATGTTGTAATTGTATTCAATAAGCAACTATTACTGGCAGATAATATATGTATCAAAAGGACCCAGGGGCTATGTGAGGTTAGTCAATAAGCACAGAGATGCAAGGAAAAGAAAGCTGGATTTGTGCATTAAAATTCATTAGATCTGTAACTTGGAGCAAATACATCCCTTGCATATATGTTTCTCAACAGTCAAAGAGGGAACAGAACCTGCTCTACCGTTGACTGGCTTTATTATGAGGATCAAATAAGAGGTTACATGAAGATTCTTAGACAAAATATATTCTTCCAGAAATTTATTACAAAGATACTGGACATCAGGTAGTGGTAGTGGACATGTTTTGCCAAGGAATTCTTAAAAGGTCTAGCACTTTGCCCACCTGTTTTTCTGTTAAGATTTTTTTAAAGGATTTTATCTCATCTTGAGGGAAATTTGTAAAGAATATGATAAGATGGATCTGAACCATGACAATGACACATTATTAAAATCCGTATATTTAACAGGTACATTTACAGCTTCTTTCAATCTGTTGTATGTAAAACTGTATCTTGATCATAGCAAAATATTTATTGAAAATATGGAACCATTTTAATACAGTGATAATTTGTCCAAAACCTTCAAAGAAACATGGAGATCATTCTAGCCTTCATATACATATATAGGAGTCAGCTGTGTTCTCAAAAAGCTCATTTGTAATGAAAACATTGTTGTCACATATCAGAAAAAGGTCAAAGTTGTGTTACACTAGCCCCAAGTGTAGGTGGCTATTTCTTATAGGGGGACCAATTTGTACAGAATGACAAAGAAAACAATTGAAAGAAAAAAAAAAAAAAAACCTTTTATAAAAACGGGAGAAAGTTGCAGGCAGCATCCAAAAGTATGGTCATGCCTACCAAGGAAAGTGTAATTGACATCCTTACATTCATATGATAAACCAAATGCTACAAAAAAGAGTGCTTTTACATCTTTCAGGGATAAAAACCACACCATGATATGTGACTTTATTGTATTAAACAGACTTTCAATAGAAGATTATATTTTCTAATGAAACCTAAAGTAAAATTAGTGACCCTCATTAATTAATTACACTTGTACTACTGCTTCATTCTATTACAGCCATTGTGAAAATTTTAGTTTCATATGAGTATTTTCACATAAAACCTATGTTATAAAATTTGATATGATCTATGAAAAATCTGTGCATGGGTTTCTGACTTGCTAAAGAAAAGAATGTATCAGAAAGTCTTCCTTCTCTTCTTTCAGAGTCCCACATGAATTTCAAACACTGAGAAGATCTTGGCAATGAGACGGCTTTATATGTCACATGCAATAAAAAGAGTAGTGTAATTAAATTATAGCTTCTGCAACTTGTCCATGTTCAAAAAGAAAAGTCTTATGATAGCATCTGGACAATGCTACCTCCTTCTTCTACATACATTTACACGTATTCCTCACAACCTAAACTTCAGCAATTTACTTGTAAGGTACTCTAATTAATGAGAATATGTTTAGATATCTTTATGTTTCACATTAATCTATATTTGACTACTTCGTGAGAACCATTTTGCTTTATTCTCACAACAGATACATGAGTTAGATGAGGTAGAATATATATTCAATTGTTACTCCAATTGCTCTAAAGCACAAGTAATAAAACAGGATCCAGGGTCAGTCTTCTGGAACCTCTGAAATTTATTTGCTGTGTGATGTTAGAAAACTCCTCTCAGCCTCTGCTACTCATCTGTGAGTGGTACTAATTAGTGTATAGAAATCCTATAAGGTCAGAGAGAACATTAATTGAGAAAAGTCCATGTAAATCCCTTTAGGGTAATTCATGACCATTAAAATGGAACCATTAAAGATGATGATGATAATAATTCTCATAATAGTGATGATGCTCTTGCTGCTGCTTCTACTGAAGGTGGTGGTTATGATGTTGATGGTGATGATGACGATGGTGGTACATGGTAATGATGATGATGGTGGTACATGGTGATGATGATGATGGTGAGGATGTACATGGTAATGATGACAATGATGATGAGGTACATGGTGATGATGACGATGGTGATGATGTACATGGTGATGATGTACATGGTAATGATGATGATAGTGAGGATGATGGGAACAAAAATGGCATAGTGATAATAGTTATACATGTGATTCTCTACTGCTGATGGCTTGTGCCTGAATATGACAAAGTTGTTCTTTTTTAGTAGGATCTCCGTAGGAATAAATTTCTGACTTGAGCAATCAGGGTTCCATAATGTTCAAACTTAGACATAAGTGGCCTCAAACCAATTTGCTCAGAATACTGCAAATCAAAGGAAGTATTAAGAACATTGTTTTCATTTTAGTCATTATTTCCATGTGAAACAAAATTTTTGTCAATAATTATACTCAAAATTAAGTGCCGGATAAGGTAAGTCATTTGAATTATTCTCTGTGTTTCATGTTAAGTATGAACCTCCAAATTAACAAATTTTACCAAAAGAAAGCAATTTTAATAAATTCTATATCAATTAAGAACATTTGATAATAAATGGTTTTGCATTAAATGTTTATTTTAATCTCTTTACATTCTAAAATAAAATTTGATAAGTCTATTTTAACCAGTCCAATATTTTTTATTTCATTTTCTCATGAAATCTGAATTTCTGGGAGCAAAAGCCAGCATTCTATCAACAAACAAGTTTAACTTTGTACTTAATTTGTTATCATATTCTTGCCTTCTGTAGACACAGTAATGAATAGATAATGAGATACTGCAGAACAAGAATTATTAACTTTCTGTATTCCCTATCTATCCCAGCCCATCATACAATATCAAACACATTGTAAGTTCTCCTTACATATAAGTGTGGATGAATGAATGAATGATCATTTCTCAGATGACTAGAGAAATTAGGAACAAACAAGGCTTTATTTTTCTAACTATAAGAGAAACATATTTTTATTTATGAAATATTAAATACTGAAAATGTAAATGAAGAAAGAAAATATTACTCAAAATTACAATGTTAACCGTTTTATTTGTAGTTTTCTTTTTCTATACATAGTTTAGCCTAGTTTACTTTGTGTATGTGTGTACATATATAACATTTAGTTACAGCTCATTTTACTTTCTTGCTTATGTAGTTTCTTTTAGGATGATATAGGTGGAACATTTAGAATATTTTAACTTTTATAATGATAAAGAATGTTGAATAAAATAATTCTGTATATCCTGCATAGATTCTCAGAAGTGGAATTTTGAGGAAAAATATTTCAAATATGTATATCCATATCTACCTATCATCCTCTGTCTAAATATTGTCCAAGATATTTACATCAATTTACACTACCACCAGCAACCTATGAGAATGTTACTTTCACAATAAACACATTCAAATTTTTTTCTGTGATTTCCATCCATGCAAAAAACTAATAATAAGAAGAAAAACTGTCATCTTGGGTGCCCATTTCTAAGCTCTTAAAAATTGGAGAAGGATTGGAGGAGGGATAGATAGATTGCAAATACTCTAGTATTGATATATGATTTCTAGTTTTTTCACTTTCTTTTAAAATTTTCCTCATTTTGCCCTTCTTCATTTTTATGTTGGAAACCTATTTCCAAGTAACCTCGTTATGTGACAATTTGTGCTTGAGGTGTGTGTGTGTATGTATGTATATATATATATATATATATATATATATATATATATATATATATATATATATTTTAAAATTGCATCTCCAGAAACACTGCATTCGTCTTCCTGGTACAGTGCTGTGTTAATTTTGACAAGTAACATTTCAGCCAATAAATTGACAGTCTGTGTTCCATTTAACTTTAATTGAATCTAAGTAACATAGAATCCATTGTAAAAATATATGGATGCAAATATTTTCTTAATGCTGTCAGTATTGAATTTACTTTTTTACACCAAAGCTATCTGTTTCCAGACGTAAAATCCAGTTGATATCAATCTTCATCAAACAAAGAATAGTCCTAAATTTCAAAAACAAGTTCACATGTGACATTTGGTGATTCATCAATCATTTTATTCTTTTTCTCAGTCATTGCAATACCTTATTTATCCAGCAGTGTTAGAGAATGATATGCTCCATAGAAGTTAATTTTTCAGATAACTGAGGTTTCTTATTTTAGAAAACAGAGCTTTTGATATTTTCATTAATTTTTATGAAAATATTTATAAATGCAGTTCATATCTTTCTGCCTTATTTTTTTAAATTTATTCTTATTTTTTCACTGAAATATAGTTGATTTACAATGTTGTGTTAGTTTCTGGCATACAGCAAAGTGATTTAGTTATATATATAATTATATTTATACTACTTTCATATTATTTTCCATTATGGTTTATTAAAAGATGCTTCACAGCTTTAATAAGCAGTGCATTTTTTCTAGAAAGGCAGCAAATGATTACAGAAAGCATAAGGACTTAGAATTAATTACACAAGAATATTGATTCCAATTTTTCTATTTACCAACCTATGTATTTGGCAACTTTTTCAACCTCTTCAATGCTTTTGGTTCCTTTGTTTGTTAAAAGGATAAATAGTCATTACTTTTAATAATGTAGTAAATATTTAGTGAGATAGTAAATGTAGGAGACAGTGTGGTCGTTGTCACATAGCAGATGCTCATTAAGGACAATTTACTCTACATTTTTATCCATCCCCTCTTGTCTCCCAACATTAAAAATGTATACGTAACACACGCAAGGAGTTTTGCCTGGCATTGTGAAAATGAAGAATAAGTAAATTCAGTACACCATAGCCAGGATACATGAGCAGTATAGTGGCAGAAGCAGAAACATAATTTCAACTTTGAGAGACTTGCAGAGGAGACAAAAAATTTACCTCTATCCTCTTTGAGCTTTTGACTGGGCCTAAAACTTAAATTGATACAAGATAGATTAGCAGAAGAAAAACATACAGATTTATTTAATGAATTTTTTATGATACGAGAGCTCTCATAAGGAAGACTCAAAGAAGCGGCAAAGCCTAAATGCTTTTATTCTAGGTTGAACAAAGAGAAACAATTGAGAAAAAGTAACAAAATTATATGAAGAGGCTAAAAGAAAATAAAAATTATTTTAACAAGTTTTATTTTTACAGAATTTTCTCAGCTTTTAACTCCCTGTCAAAGAATGTTTGTTTTCTCTTGAAACTGAGACAGCATATTTCACAGAAGCATTTTATCTCCTGATTTTAGGGTAAAAAAAACCAGAGGTTAGAACATCCTTCTTGCATCTGCTGTTTCTCAAGTGCCTTTAGACAAAAAAAACCCTTATGCTCAAGTGGCATATTTTGGGGTGGCACATTTTTCCACCCTTCACTACATTGCTGTAAAATTCATTGTTTTGGCAAGAGATATGGACTCAGAAATTTACCTTTATTGGTTCAGATCACCCCTGAGAGAGTAGCTCTTTAAAGATGGTCCACACTTGCTCTTTTCATTATCTCAAATGTCCTTTGAAAATATTGAATGTTTTTATCTGCCTCTGCAGTATTTTGAAAACTATAGCATCATCCTGAACATGATATGTGAGCCAGAAGGAACTGGCTGAGACATCTGGTAAACCTTGATTTATGTTTTCAGTTGCTCTGGCAGGATGGATGATGAACTTCCACTCTCTGTGTGTGCCTCTACAGAGGCAAATTAACATCACTTTTCAGGGCATCCAATCCAGTGCTACCCTTAAGTATTGTCCTAACTGTGATCCTACCCTATGCAACGTGAAAATGGAACAAAAGATGTGGTGTGAATCAGGGATAGAATAAGAAATGTGTTATGATGGGAGGTATTGGTTGCTCATATCATTTGGTACTAAAAGTTCTGAAACTTTTATATAGTTTCCAAAATGTTCATATAGTAGACATATGTGCCAAAATGACTGCCTCAAAATGTCTTGTCCTCTAAGTTCTCTCCTCTAACCTGCATAGTTGCTTTCTCTCTTCATATAGCTGACAATTCAGTTATTCATTATTCAGCTGAGTTTCAAGCAAAGTAAGACAGATATTATTTTGAAATGTTTGCTCCTTAAATTAGTCAGAAACCAAACTATTTAACGTAAAATATCCTACTAATTTAACTTTCCATATTGTAAAACTAAGGGAATGTGTTCTTTAGTCTATCTTGGTGCAGACCCTGTATTATATGGTTTACATGTATTATTTCCCTCTTTTCATCCACACAAATGTTCTTGCAAAATAGTAACAAATTAGCCTACTTTATACATGAGGAAAAACTGAATCTTGGAAAAACAAGTTTCTTGTCCATGTCACAGAGCTATGAATTTGTTGTGTTGGAATTTTCACTTATCCTTTTTCTGAATTTTTCTGTATTTTCTTAGGATAAAATGACAGATTAACTGGTAAATTATTTAGAAACACTGGTCAACATACAAAAAAACTCTATTTAAAAATGTATTGTCCTTATTGAACAGAATATTTACCATTTTGATGGTATCAAATAGTCCTATTTTTTAAGGAACTTTGGAGAAATCCTCCCAAGTTGAGAAAATCAGATTATTTCTCTCATTTCCCCCACTCCTAATGATCATGGCAACAATTTAAATCTGTGGAGACTTAGGAATGCCATGTGGAAGTCATTGAATGAAAACATTTAATCCTGTGAAATACCTATCATTTATATTTTCTACAAGAAATACACAAAGAGGTCTTAGACACAGAAAAATAAGAGTATAGAAAATTAAAAGAGGAATCATTTTTTAAGTCAGAAGAAGTTTTTATTATTCAGACAGAAAGAGGAAATAAATTGTATTTGTATGAATATCTTTATGAAATATTGCCATTGAATATGCATTAGCTAGACTTATCTGGAATATTGTGATCACTTCTGAACTTAATAATGATAATCATATGATATATCACATGATAATCATATGCATATATTAGAAGAAGTATCATATGCTAAAAAAATATATCTCAAGCTGTTGGTGTAGATTCTAGCAGGTAGAATAGCATCAATGAAAAAGGCAAGCCTGAGATCAGTATAAGCAATTTAGAATTATTTGACACTGTCCAGCCACGGATACTACGTCCTGATAAATTTAGCTTCCCATGTCTGGTTGAGTTTGAGCCAAAGCAATACAATCAGCTCTGGATAACGCTGAGGAACAGATTGGATGAATGTTGAATAAATAGTTATGGACAAAACAAACTTCAATTTCCCTTTTACTTTCAACATTCTATGCATTTTATGTAGAGATTTTTTGATAAATGCTTTCTGAGTAGGCAATGGGGAAGGAAGAGAACTATTTTGTCTGGATCACATGCTTACTGAAAAGTTAAATTATTGCCATGACTGACATGCTAGTTGATGAAGGTAATTAACACCCGGGTGAATAGAGTGACACTTCAGTCAGCTGGAGCCTTCAACCTTGAAAATTTGTCTATTCAAGATATGACTTTTTCCCTTGAGCAGTACTATCTTAACTGATAATCTACTTATCCAAAATTATTAACTTAATTTAAACAATACCAGCTTTCATTAAGTGAGCTACAGATGCACAATACTAGATTTGCATAGGAATCCATTTTTAATTTCCCACTCAAACATTAGTTTACCACCTGCTCATCAAGAGGTGATTCCTGAATTTAATCTTGAATATTAGATTAGTCCAATCATTAATCCATTACTTCCCTTCTTATGGTAAAAAATAGGGTTTGGATTTAAATGACAGAAAGAAATAGAGGCAAATAAAAGGAGCTTAGTTTTTATATGGGAGGTGGCTTTAAAACGGACTATTTCTGGCATGAGCTTAATTAGAGTGAGATTAAAGAAGGATTTGATGATGAAAATTGAAAGAGCTTGTTATTTATAGTGGTGTGAAAGATTTATGAAGTTTTTATTGTTGTTCAACAAATATTTACCAAATATAAGGCTTATGACTATCTGTTCAACTCTTGGGATACACTGCCCTATAGGAGGATACAACTATAGGAAAAAGAAACACAGAATTCTATCAACAATGCAACACTAAAGAGTCGTGTGTAAGAAAATAAAGATACTTAATTGAGACTCAGGCAGATGGTGAGTAAAAGAAAGAATTATTGCAGTAAAAAAGAAAAAAGAAAGAGTTAAATTAAATAAGACAAGCAAGGTTTTGAATTCTAAAGACTGTGGAAATTCAGATTCTTGAGATGATGTGCAGTATATATATATTCATTTACAAAGTGGCAAAGTACAGAGATTTCTGCCTAATGCAGTATCACAACTGAACTTCAGTGCTTTCTGTCATTGAGAGTTAAAAGGTTGTCTACACAAAAGCATCATAAAAAAACAGGAGATTTATAGAGGGTTTTTTATTTGTTTGTTTTCTGTTTGGTTTTTGTTTTGTTTTGTTTTGTTTTTGGTTAGGATGAAGAAATAGGATTCATCTTTCAGTCTCTCAACTCCATTTGGTCTTCTTGTTTCTCTACAACATATAAACACACCCTACTGCAATAAATCCATTGTACCAGGGTTTGTGTGTTGCCTATTCAAAACATTCCTGATACAAGCTATTGCATTCACTTCACTGGCAGCTTGAAGGGAAGGCACTGTGAACATCAAATCAGAGTGGCAGGGTGGTCAGGAAGAAAATACGACATATATCTGTGGGAGAAAACAGCAAATGATCAAGAAGGATATCGGCTATGCTACCGTAAAGTAAAACACCACCAGCAAGTTAACATGACAGTGAATAATAACACATTGCTAAATGGAACTCTGGTGGTAGCAAAAGAGTTGGCATTTAATTTGAGTTCAGGTTTTATATAAGCATCTCTGGGGCACTGAAGAGAGTTCTGGCATGCTTTGCCACATGTATTTCTGCATTCCAAGAGAAAAATGTCAAATGTTTCTGGAAGTACCAATTGTAGACTCTGATTGATGAGTTCTTATTGTTATTATTGCCACTGAACCTGTTTCAAAGCCTAATTTAATGGTACACTTTGGACCCACCCCTCCAAGAAGAAAAATGATGTGTGTCCAACAGCTGGTCCAGCCCTTGTTAGTTGGAGATGCTAATACTATGAGTGTAGCATCTTGGAATAGTCAGGATAAAGGGTATTAAGTTTACACTGCATATCTCTTCTGGAAATTTCATGGTATCTTTATTTTTATTTGCCCAGCTGGTTTCCCAGTTTTACTGACCAATGTTTGTACACAAAACAATAAACGGTTGTTTATGATAGTTATACAAAATCAGAGGTTGAGACACAAAGATAACAGACCTGATAATAGGAGAATTGTTATTTAGTAAAAATTGCTATGTTATTTATTTTATAAAATTTCCTGGTTTCTCTCTGTAGTTACAATTGTGTTTCTAATAAAACCCCAAACAAGGGAAATACGCATGTTAAAGACAATGTTGGTGGTTAGAGACAGAATATATATCTGCCTGAACTTGAACATGTATTGACCTATCTTTGCACTACTAATAATCTACATAAAAATTAACACTAATATATAAATATGTATTATTAATCAAATTTGACTCGATATTTATTAAATATTTATGCCTTCTACATACTAAAAATATGTTTGATTATATTATGCTTTCTACCTTTGAAAGAGGCATCAACCCATTAATTTCATTATTCTGCAAGTAGTGATTTATTTATACTATGATTCAGGCACTGAGAGCATTGTTTAACAAAAATTACCTGCCCCTTTCCAAAAATAGCTTGTGGTCTGAGACATTACATTTACATGTATGAAACATGAAAAAGCAAACACAATTATTAAGGTATGTGGTGTTAGAACAAAAGAAGCCATGACCCTATATTCAGTTGTACAGGAAAGTCTTCCTCTCAGAATGGATGCCACACTTCACAGACCATGTTCATACATCACTGTGAGGATAAGCCTCACCATCTACTTACAGCTGAACAGTGATATTAGTATGGCTTTTATTGTGGTTGTATTTACACACCCATGTCTGAACTGGAAAGCTTTAGGAATTCAGAAAAGTAAAAGTGCACTATGTACCCTAGTCATGTTCTGGAAGGAAGAGAATATGTGATGGGTGGTAAAGGATGGATAAGCCCTGGATAGGTGGAGAGAGATTATTTTTTCTCCAGGAAGAGATAAGCAAACCACAGAAGGAGGAGAGAGTGTAAAGTAGGAGAAAGATGGAGAGGAAAGCAGCCTCCACCAATAGATGTTTCCAACTGGAAGATGGAGCTGAGTAGGTGGACCCAGCTCTGGATAAGGAAGACCTTGAATACACAGAGACCATAAAGTTGTCTCCAGAGAGTATCCATTCTGAGGTTTCCTTGAATGCTTCGTGTTTCATCATAAATGTCACCAATGGAGAATTGTCATATAGAGAATCAAATAATGTGAACTATGAGAAACATGGACCAAATGCTATTTTGCAATTTCTAGATAGATGATGATAGATAGATGATAGAAGATAGATATGATATGATATTGATATGATTGCTAGATAGATAGATAGATAGATAGATAGATGACAGAAATGGATATAGCTGTAAATATTTAAATAGATAAAACCATAATTATCTTATGCTTGTTTCTTATGGCAGCGAATAATTGGTGCTCCAATAAAAATTAAAGTTAGCTTCTGGGAGTCTTCCTTGTCTGTGTTCAATATGTGAGGTTTAGACCTATTTCTTAAATATTTACCTGTGCAATATTTTCATGATTGTAGATCATAGTCCTGCTAACATCCATAGCTTCTCCCTTACATGAAAGTGTATTTAGAAGATTTGAAAATAAACTAGGAATATGTAACAGGAATTCGGATTCACGTCTTAACACCCTCCATCAATTTTCCAAGAGGGGAAAATTCAAGTACTGCAATCTGACTGTCAAAAGTGCATGGAGGGGCTTCCCTGGTGGTGAAGTGGTTGGGAGTCCGCCTGCCGATACAGGGGACAAGGGTTCGTGCCCCGGTCCGGGAAGATCCACATGCCCCAGAGCGGCTGGGCCCGTGAGCCATGGCCCCTGAGCCTGCGGGTCCGGAGCCTGTGCTCTGCAATGGGAGAGGCCATGGCGGTGAGAGGCCCGCATACCGAAAAAAAAAAAAAAAAGTGCATGGAGGCAACTACACAAATTATAAAATAGGATGCCAATAAAATTTATTTCTATGTGAAAGGTATATATGATAAATAAAAAGAGGATATTGACATCTCGGCCATCTGCTCCCATCCCAAACTTTCTAGTCCCTACACCTCTGCTCTCACACATCCTTGATAGCACAAGGGAGACTTATTTAAGTATGGAGGGTGCAATGCAAACTAGCCTTTGCTTTGGAAAAATGCATTTTGAACTGGTTCATTCTTATCAGACTATGATGATTAACTGAATAAAAAATAAACAAAAGGACTTAGTAAGAGAAAAGAAGGACAGCTCTGTGAATTTTGAGTCTTAATCAGATCACTTTCTCCTTCATATTGTAATCTTCCTAGGTGACATACTGTTATTTTGTAAAGGGTGATAAAGTCAAAATATTACAATTACTATCTATATATAAATATTAAGCTCTTTCTCTGTGGGGAAAAAAATCAGCTAATTTTCTTTACTCCTTCCAGACAGTACAAGGATCCAAAAATTAAAATTTGCATAGCACCAAAGTTAATAGAACTTTGATTCTCTCCCAAATAGTACATGTGTACTAAAATGTGTATTTTGTCCTAAATGAGATAATTGGATGTGGTGGCTTAGATGTCATGTAGTCCTAAGTGTGAAGCCATAACCAATCCTGGACTCCTCTAGCCCCAGTCTCTCCATTTCTAAAATGAATATAGAATTTACCCTGCAAGGTTGTGATAATGCTTATTTTTATATATTTTTAATAGACCTTTATTGGAGTATAATTGCTTCACAATACTGTGTTAGTTTCTGTGGTACAACAAAGTGAATCAGCCATATGCATACATATATCCCATATCCCCTCTCTCTTGAGCCTCCCTCCTAACCTCCTTATCTCATAGCTCTAGGTCTTCGCAAAGCTTGAGCTGATCTCCCTGTGTTATGCTGCTGTTTCCCACTAGCTATCTATTTTACATTTTGTAGTGTATATAGGTTGATGCTTCTCTCACTTCACCCCAGCTTCATCCTCCCCACCCCATGTCCTCAAGTCCATCCTCTATGTCTGCATCTTTATTCCTGTCCTGCCACTAGGTTCATCAGTATATATATATATATATATATATATATATATATATATATATATATATATATATATATTAGAATCCATATATATGTGTTAACATACAGTATTTGATTTTCTCTTTCTGACTTACTTCACTCTGTATGACAGTCTCTACATCTAACTACCTCACTACAAATAACTCAATTTTGTTTCTTTTTATGGCTGGGTAATATTCCATTGTGTATATGTGCCACATCTTCTTTATCCATTCATCTATCCATAACATTTAGGTTGCTTCCATGTCCTGGCTATTGTAAATAGTGCTGCAATGAACATTGTGGCACATGACTGTTTTTGAATTATGGTTTTCTCAGGGTATATGCCAAGTAGTGAGATTGCTGGGTCATATGGTAGTTCTATTTTTAGTTGTTTAAGGAACCTCCATACTGTTCTCCATAGTGGCTGTATCAATTTACACTCCCACCAACAGTGTAAAAGGGTTCCCTTTTCTCCACACCCTCTCCAGCACTTATAGTTTCTAGATTTTTTGATAATGGCCATTCTGACTGGTGTAAGGTGAGGCCTCACTGTAGATTTGATTTGCGTTTCTCTAATAATTAATGAATTTGAACATCTTTTCATGTGCTTCCTGGCCATCTGTATGTCTTCTTTGGAGAAATGTCTGTTTAGGTCTTTTGCCCATTTTGTGATGGGCTGGTTTTTGCTTTGATATTGACTTCTATGAGCTGTATGTATATTTTGGAGATTATTCTTTTGTCCATTATTTCATTTGCAAATATCCCCCCCCCCCCCCGATTCTGAGCATTTCTCTAATGATTAGTGATGTTGAGCAACCTTTAATGTGTTTGTTGGCAATCTGTACATCTTTTTTGGAGAAACGTCTATTTAGGTCTTCTGCCCATTTTTGGATTGGGTTGTTTGTTTTTTTGTTATTGAGCTGCATGAGCTGCTTGTATATTTTGGAGATTAATCCATTGTCAGTTGCTTCACTTACAAATATTTTCTCCCATTCTCAGGGTAGTCTTTTCACCTTGTTTATAGTTTCCTTTGCTGTGCAACAGCTTTTAAGTTTAATTAGGTCCCATTTGTTTATTTTTGTTTTTATTTTCATTACTCTAGGAGGTGGGTCAAAAAAGATTGTGCTGTCGTTTATGTCAAAGAGTGTTTTTCCTATGTTTCCCCTAAGAGTTTTATAGTTTCTGGTCTTAACATTTAGCTCTTTAATCCATTCTGAGTTTATTTTTGTGTATGGTGTTAGAGAGTGTTCTAAATTCATTTTTTTACATGTAGCTGTCCAGTTTTCCCAGAAACACTTATTGAAGAGGCTACCTTTTCTCCATTGTATGTTTTTTCCTCCTTTGTTGTAAATTAGGTGACCATAGGTGTGTGGGTTTATCTCTGGGCATTCTATCCTGAACCACTGATCTATATTTCTGTTTTTGTGCCAGTACCACACTGTCTTGATTACTGTAGCTTTGTACTATAGTTTGAAGTTGTGGAGCCTGATTCCTTCAGCTCCATTTTTCTTTGTGAAGAATGTTTTGGCTATTTGGTGTCTTTTGTGTTTCCATACAAACTGTAAAATTTTTGTTCCAATTCCATGAAAAATGCCATTGGTAGTTTGATAGGGTTTGCATTGAATCTGTAGATTACTTTGGATAGTATAGTCATTTTCACAATTCTGATTCTTCCAATACAAAACATGGTATATCTTTCCATCTGTTTGTGTCATCTTTGATTTCTTTCATCAGTGTTTTATAGTTTTCTGAGTACAAAAGCCTTTTGCCTCCTTAGGTAAGTTTATCCCTAGGTATTTTGTTCTTTTTGTTGCAATGGTAAATGGGATTGTTTCCTTCATTTCTCTTTCTGATATTTCATTTTAGTGTATAGGAATACCAGAGATTTCTGTGTATTAATTTTGTATCCTGCAACTTTACTAAATTAATTGATTAGCTCTAGTAGTTTTCTGGTGGCATCTTTAAGATTTTCTATGTATACTATCATGTTATCTGCAAACAGTGACAGATTTACTTCTTCTTTTCCAATCTGTATTCCTTTTCTTTTTCTTCTCTGATTGCCATGGCTAGTACTTCCAAAACTATGTTGAATAAGAGTGGTGAAAGTGGACATCCTTGTCTTTTTCCTGATCTTAGTGGAAATGCTGCCATTTTTTTCACCATTGAGTATGATGTTTGCTGTGGGTTTGTCCTATATGGCCTTTATTATGTTGAGGTAGGTTCCCTCTATGCCCACTTTCTGGAGAATTTTTATAATAAAAGGTGTTAAATTTTGTCAAAAGCTTTTTCTGTATCGATTGAGATGATCATATGGTTTTTATTCCTTAATTTGTTAATATGGTATATCACATTGTTTTATTTGTATATATTGAAGAACCCTTGCATTCCTGGAGTAAATCCCACTTGATCATGGAGTATGAACGCTTTAATATGTTGTTGTATTCTGTTTACTAGTATCTTGTTTAGGATTTTTACATCTATATTCATGAGTGATATTGGTCTATAATTTTCATTTTTGTGATAACTATTTTGGTTTTGGTATCAGCATGATGGTTGCTTTGTAGACTGAATTTGGGAGTGTTCCTTCCCCTGTAAGTTTTTTGAAGAGTTTGAGAAGGATCAGTGTTAGCTCTTCTCTAAATGTTTGATAGAATTCGCCTGTGATGCCATCTGGTCCTGGACTTTTGTTTTTTGGAAGATTTTTAATTACAGTTTCAATTTCATTACTTGTGATAGGTCTGTTTATATTTTCTAATTCTTCCTGGTTCAATCTTGGAAAATTGTACATTTCCAAGAATTTGTGCATTTCTTGTGGTTGTCCATTTTATTGGCATATAGTTGTTTGCAGTAGTCTCTTATAATCCTTTGTATTTCTGTGGTGTCAGATGTGATTTCTCCTATTTTCATTTCTAAATTTATTGATTTCTCTCTCTTTTTCTCTTGATGAGTCTGGCTAAGGGTTTATCAATTTTGTTTATCTTCTCAAAGAACCAGCTTTTAGTTTTTTTATCTTTGCTTTTGTTTTCTGTGTTTCTATTTCATTTATTTCTGCTCTGATCTTTATGATTTATTTCCTTTTACTGACTTTGCGTTTTCTTTGTTCTTTTTTCTCTTGTTGCTTTAGGTGTAGGGTTAGATTGTTTATTTTATTTATTTTCTTCTTTCTTTAAGGGAGATTGAAATGCTATAAACTTCCTTCTTACAACTGCTTTTGCTGCACCCCATAGGTTTTGGGTTGTCATGTTCTCATTTGTCATTTGTTTCTATGTATTTTTAAATTTCTTCTTTGATTTCTTCAGTGATCTCTTGGTTATTGAGTAGTGCACTGTTTAGCCTCCATGTTTTTGTGCTTTTTATAGTTTTTTTCATGTAATTGATTTCCAATCTCATACCATGTGGTCAGAAAAGATGCTTAATATGATTTCAATTCTCTTAAATTTTCCGAGGCTTTATTTGTGACCAGGATGTGATCTCTCCTGGAGACTGTTCCGTTTGCACTTGAGAAGAAAGTATAATCTGCTGTTTTCAAAAGGAATGTTCTATAAGTATCAATTAAATCTATCTGGTGCACTCTGTCATTTAAACCTTGTGTTTCCTTAGTTATTTTCTGTTTGGATGATCTGTCTATTGGTGTAAGTGTGGTGTTAAAGTCCCCTACTATTATTGTGTTACTGTCGATTTCTCCTTTCATGGTTGTTAACATTTGCCTTATGTACTGAGGTGCTCCTATGTTGGGTACATAAACATTTATACTTGTTATATCTTCCTCTTGGATTGATCCCTTGATCATTATGTAGTGTCCTTCCTTATCTCCTGTAACAGTCTTTATTTTAAAGTTTGCTTTATCTGATACTAGTATTGCTACTCCAGCTTTCTTTTGATTTCCATTTGCATGGAATCTCTTTTTCTATCCCTTCACTTTCAATCTGTATGTATCCCTAGATCTGAAGTGGGTCTCTTTTAGAGAGCATTTATGTGGGTCTTGTTTTTGTAACCATTCAGACAGTCTGTGTCTTTTGGGTGGAGCATTTAATCCATTTACATTCAAGGTAGTTATTGATATGTATGTTCATATTACCATTTTCATAATTGTTTTGCGTTTTTTTGTGGGTCTTTTCTTCTCTTGTGTTTCCTGCCTAGAGAAGTTTCTTTAGCATTTGCTGTAAAGCTGATTTGGTGGTGCTGCATTCTCTCAGCTTTTGCTTGTCTGTAAAGGTTTTGATTTCTCTATTGAATCTGAATGAGATCCTTTCTGGGTAGCGTAATCTTGGTTGTAGGTTTTTCTCTTTCATCTCTTTAACTATTTCCTGCTACTCCCTCTGTCCTGCAGATTTTTGCTGAAAAATCACCTGATAACCTTATAGAGATTGCTTTGTATGTTATTTTTTTGCTTCTCTCTTGCTGCTTTTAATATTTTTTCTTTGAATTTAATTTTTGTTAGTGTGATTAATATGTGTCTTTGTGTGTTTCTCCTAAGGTTTATCCTGTATAGGACTCTCTGTCCTTCCTGGACTTGGGTGACTATTTTCTTTCCCATGTTAGGGAAGTTTTTGACTATAATCTGTTCAAATATTTTCTTACACTCTTTCTTTTTCTCTTCTTATGAGACCCCTATAAGTTGAATGTTGGTGTGTTTAACGTTGTCCCAGTGGTCTCTGAGATTATCTTCTATTCTTTTCATTCTTTTTATTTATTCTGCTCCTCAGCAGTTTTTCCACATTCTGTCTTCAAGCTCACTTATTTGTTCTTTTGCCTCAGTTAATTTGTTATTGATTCCATCTAGTGTATTTTTCATTTCAGTTATTGTGTTGTTCATCTCTGTTTGTTTGTTCTTTAGTTCTTCTAGGTCTTCGTTAAACATTTATAGTATCTCAATTCATGCCTCCATTCTATTTCCAAGATTCTGGATCATCTTTATTGTCATTACTCTGAATTGCTTTTCTTGCCTATTTCCTCTTTATTTATTTGGTCTTGTAGGTCTTTATCTTGCTCCTTCCTCTGTGACATATTTTTTTTGCTATCTCTCTCTTTTTTTTTTTTTTTTATGAGTGAGATTGTGTTCCTATCTTACTGGTTGTTTGGCCTGAGGCTTCCAGCACTGAAGTTTGTAGGCTGTTGAATAGAGCTGTGTCTTGAGCCGAGATGAGGACCTCTAGGAGACCTCACTCTGATGAATATACACTGGGGTCTGAGTTTCTCTATTAGTCCAGTGATTCAGACTCATAACTCCCACTTCAGGAGTTTTGGCCCGACCCCCAACTCATGAACCAAAATCCTGCAAGCCGCATGGGATGGCCAAAAAAAAGAGAGAGAACAATAACAAAGTAAAAAATAGAATTAGACTAGGAAATTAACAGACATGTTAGAAAGAATATTAATAATATATATGAAACAACAACTGGAAGGTAAAATAGAGCCATAATAGTAAAATAGAGGAGGAGAAAAAAAAAAGTGGAAAAGATGTTGGCTGTGAGGGGCATGGCCTAAGCATCGGCAGGGTTTAGGCAGTGGGTAGGTCTTCTGCATAGGACCCACAATGTTGGAAAAGGCTCTGGAGGTGTGGGAGGTGGTGCTTAGGCTCGATGGAACAGAGGAGGCCATGTGTATCCCTCACCTCTGGTCTCAGAGGGTAGGGGACCCCACCTGGGAGCCCAGCAGGCTTCCTGGATTCTAGTGGGTGGGGCAAACACCCTCCTCTCCTCTCCTACTCCCCCTGTCCTGAAGGACCCTTCCCACCTGCCTCTCCTGTTCTCCACTGGCCTCCCTCCTATGCCCCCAGGACGAACACAGCCCAGAGGGAGCCTCTGATGGTGTAGGACCTAGCCTGAGAACTGGGCAGACTTCCCTGAGTGATTAGGCAGGAGACACACTGGGCACGTTTCTCCCTGATCTGAGTACCCAAGGGTCCCTTCAGGTGTGGGAAACCCTCCTCCCATTCAGCCACCACTCAGGGACGCTGGTCCTGTCTGACCTCCACTTCTTCTCCCCCTTCTGTGCCCCCACTTCCTACCAGTTCACTTGGGGGTTTCTCTGTCTCCTTGGGCATTGAGGTCTTTCACCAGTGGCTGGCAGGTGCTCTAATTGTGAGGAGATGCAAACTCCGCCTTTTCCCACACCACCATCTTGACTCCACACCCCCATAATGTTTAAATGAGATGCATAAACAGAGATGTTAGCACAGTCGTTGGAACAGAGTAAGTGTTTTCTTTTTTTTTTTTCAGAGTCTTTTTTAACAAATGTTAGTCCTGCCACGAAGAATGCTGCATGATGACTAAAGTGTCCAATAAACATAATGTTTTAATAATTGCCATGTCTTAATCCTTAAACTATGATCATCAAGGGCTTGAGCTAAGATGGTAAGTTCAGTCCATTTCAAGCTTCCTTTTGAGACCTGCAATGGTCTATAGAGACAATCATTCTGGTCTGTTTAGAGCCATAAATCATTTTGTACAAGAAACCAGCTGTACTTCACCAAAATTGTAATCACCATTGAACTTTACCAAATTGAGGCAAAGTACCCACTGAATACTTCTTACCAGACAGTTTTCAGCATGAGCTGGATGAGACATATCACAATTTACCGTTCAATAATCTTGACAAACCTTGATTGTTCCAAATTGCAGCTTATCATGGTAACATTTCAGTAATTCTGACAGGCAGTGGTGAAATAGTTTTTGAGCAGTAGGAATTTCCTGGTGGCTCTGAAATCATGCCCTGTACGTGGTATAGGGACTGCTGAAGAGTTGAAGCTGACTTCCTTTGCATCTCTCAGGGCTGCAGTTCTTAGATGGAAATACTTTGAGGTCTACAAAACATGACACAGCTAAAAGAGGTCAGATTTGCAAACAAGTTCTTGAAAACTGAGTTTACATGAGGGTCTTATTATTTTAACCATGATACCCCTTTACAAATGTTGGACAGATGTATTATTTCCAGTGAATGCTTCACTATTGCTCCTCCTCCAAGCATTCTTTGTCCTACTAAATGTATGATACCTCTAAAGCCCATTTAGTAATAGGAAAGCTGCTTGACATTCTAAGCAGCTTTTTGAAATTGCTTAGAAATTTGGCAAAAGAGACTGAATAGTTTGGAGGAATATTCACTCTTGCTATGGAGAGACCAAGTGAATCTTTTCTAGGGACTGTGTCTCAAGCTCTTCAAAAAACATACCTTCCAGATTCTTTGCATATCTTTTTCGTTGTTGTTGTTTTTAATTGAAATATAGTTGATTTACAATGTTGTTTTAATTTCTGCTGTATAGTAAAGTGATTCAGTTATACATATATATACATTCTTTTTTCATTTCTTTTCCATTATGGTTTATCATAGGATATTGAATATAGTTCCCTGTGCTGTACAGTAAGAACTTGTTTATCCATTCTCTATATAATAGATTCTGGATTCTGATTTTCCAACCCTCCATTTTAATAACTGGTGCCCCAGTCAAAGTTAATTTTTGCTTCTGGGTGTTCTCCTAGTCTAAGTTCTATTAAAGACCATGCCCTCCTCTGATTATGCATTCCAGAAAGTGTCAGTTTCATGAGTAGATTTAAATAACTGTCCCTCACTTAGAAAGGATCAAGGTAAGGGACACCATATTTATACCCATCAAGCTTTGACTTATCAAGCTTGATTCATTGAAGCAGTCATTTCCAGTTCCTCTTGAAACTGCATTGTATAGAAAGCACAACATTTTAAATAGTAAATTGGGATAGCTTCTGGGGACTGATGGAAGTTAGGAGGGATCTAAAGTCATACCTTGAAAGAGCATGGTCCTCCTTACACACACTTGTAGGAGGCATTAAGTCTGAGAGTGCTTCCTGATTAGCAAAGCTTACATGGAGTAAGGGTGGGTCCCTAGGAAGCACTGTTTATATTAACAGCTGGCATCTAATCTGGATCCAGACTTTTCCATGTGCCTAGTCCCACATCAGTTATCTAGGAGAACAGATGGGAACTGAAGGCTGAGACACAAGTTGCTTATAAAAATGAAACCCTTCAAGAATAACCCTTAAACATACATCCCTAACACCAAAGGAAAGAAGTGGGTTCACAAATTTTTGAAGGAGGGAGGTGATATAAATTAATTGGAAACTGTGGTGAAAGTATTTTACAGTAGAGGACTTTAAGTGAATAAAACTTGAGACTTGTGTACATTTTCAGAAAAAAAAATCCTAAATGGGTGGTTTGAAAATAATAGATAAATATCTTATTTTTCCCTATCTCCCTTTTGAGACACCTGGAGGTTGGAAAAAAATATCTCTTTCTCCCTTTCTCCTTGGCTGATGTGTTGACTGAGAAAAAAATACACAACGTGAGAGTTGTGAGTTAAGTTTTATTGGGGAAAACCAAGGACTATAGCACAGGAGACAGCATTTCAGATAGCTCTGAGAAACTTCTCAGAAGAGGTAGGGGGGAAGGTCAGTATAAGTGATTTTGGTGAAGGGGGAGTACATGCAATCAAGCACACTTTTTTGCAGAAGGTTTCTGCTAGTCACAAGGAGCAAATGTCACCATTAATGATTCTAGTGCTTTTCTAGATATGAGAAGATGCAAGAATTGGGCTGATAAAATCTTCTCCTGAAAATATCTAACTCTTCATGACTAGCAGCGAGCCTCTGCCAAAATATGTGCTTGGCTGCACGTCCCCCTTCACTAAAATCTCATATAACACTGACCTTCCCCTTGTTGACAAAAAATTAATCAGCCAATCTAAGAAAGAATTGGAAAATTTTATTTGAGCCAAATTTGAGGATTATAACATAGGAAGAGCATCCCAGAAAGCTCTGAGAACTGATCCACCCATTACAAGTCAAGACACCGTTTATATAAATTTTCTGAGACAGAAGGCTGTACATTAAATAATGTATTATTGACAGTTTACACAATCCAGATTTAATTGCAATTGTAGTGGGTCCAGTGACCCTTTATAAGATTGAGGAGGAGTGTTATCGTTTAAGGAGTTGTCTTGTTGATGCTGGGAGAATGTTGCTGTTTAGGGTTGGGCAGGTATTTCTGCTGATGGGGGAGGTTTGGTCAATGCATAATGGGGATACAAAATGCACAGTGCTGGGGGAGTGGAGGACAAAGGGCAGAGAAGAATTTTTACGTTTAAATTTTTCTTGTCTTTCCATATAGTGTGAGTTTTATTTCACACCCCATACTTCTTGAGAGCAGTTCCTCAGAGCTATCTGAGATGCTGTCTTCCAAGATATAGTAAACATTTTGTCCCAAATAAAACTTAACTCACAATTCTCATGTTGTGTGTTTTTTTTCTTTTCTTTTTTCAGTTAACAACTACTGTAGTCCAAAGAGCACAGGAGCCACTCTGACCCTCAGCTTCTGCTGGTGTCAAGCAGTGGAATGGGGCAGCACCAGAGACCCATAAAGCCCTGCAATGGAGGATTCATTTTTAGTTCAGACTCTAATTAGAACACGACCTTTCCAATATGAATCCCTTCTCATTTCTCCTGCATGGGGTGACAAAAGAAGTGTATCAGTACCTACTCTGATAACTAACATCTGTTATTACAGATGCAAAATGATTTACATGTGATAAACTCCATTCATAATCACAAAGGCACCATGAAGAAAGCATCATTTTTATTCTTGCCGTTGTACATATAAGAAGCTAAGGTTTTGAAAGCTTAAGTAAATTAGTAGGTGACTTGGCTTAAAGCAAGAAAACCACAATATTTTGCATACACATTTTGGGTTACCAAGCAAAGCTGAAATGGAGCAGCACCCTGTGGTCTTCCCCCAGTCTCATGTCCTCCGCCTGCATTTTGCCTGTGAAAAAACTTTAGCCAAAGAATAAGTTTAATCGGAGAAGTGAGAAAATGCAGAAACAAAGGAAAACAGTACAACAAGACTAAAGAGTAATAGTTTAGTCATTAAGCAAAGTTAAAGACTTTTAGTTCCTCTTCATAGGCTATAGATACTGTTCTGAGCCTTATCCTTTGAGCTGTCTTATACAGACTAAACTCCCCACCAGGTGGAAGAAGTTAACTACATGATAACCAGACTGTAGCCATGCCATAAGCTGCCACAATTCTGAGAACTGGCCTCAAGGAAATGGGAACAAACTGACCCTGGAACTGAAGATTAACTGTACCTAAAACAATCAAGATGACCCTGGTCAGACCACTGCATGACCGATTTCAAGGTGACTGTCAGAGCTGACTGTGCTGTTTCTGCATGTAGTCCCCTCCCTCCTTCTATAAAAGCTCTTGCCCACTGATTGTCAGTGGGGTGGAGCCGGCCTTTGGACAGAAGTTCACCCACTTCCCACCACCCCCCAGTTGCCAGCATCCAAAATAAAGCAAACTTTCCCTTCCCCAACCTTGCCTCTTTATTAGCTATTGAGTGGTGAGCAGCCGGACGCCATTTTCGGTTACAAAACAAGCTGATGGCTTTTTAAGACCCAGTAAAAGACCTTACATCGTTGGCATTCAGTTGTGAGAGGAATTCAGATGGAGGACTGTCTAGAATAGGCAAAGAAGTGGACATTCCAGTAAATACACAGTACGTCTTGGGTACTTGGACAGGACACTGATTGAAAACACTCAATACTCTTAATATGAGTTGTATACAATTATGAGGAAAACATATTATATCTTCATTCAAGAGTGTGGGAGCTACAAATCTTATTATGTTATTTATGATACCCTACATTTAGTGAGGGGTAGAAACCTTTAGGATGTGCTCTACATCAATCCATGATCTGAGCGAGCATGATTCAAGAGATAGTAGAGCACAGTGATTGAGTGTAGGCTCTGGGAATAAATCAGCTGTTACTACCAAATGTAAAATAGATAGCTAGTGAGAAGCAGCCACATAGCACAGGGAGATCAGCTTGGTGCTTGTGACCACCTAGAGGGGTGTGATAGGGAGGGTGAGAGGGGGACTCAAGAGGGAGGAGATATGAGGATACATGTCTATGTATAGCTGATTCACTTTGTTATAAAGCAGAAACTAGCACACAATTGTAAAACAATGAAACTCCAATGAAGATGTTAAATAAAATAAATACATAAATAAGTAATAAATAAATAAATCAGCTGTTTGATTTTTGGCAAATTAATCTCTCCACATCTCCGTTTCCTCAACTGTCAAGTAAGGACAACAGTATCTACCTTTTTAAGATGGTTGTGAGCATCCTATGAGTTGATACATAGAAAACCATTGAAACAGTGGCTGGCATGGACGAAGCATAACAAACTCAGCTATTGTTATGGTCAATGATTTAGGTGCCCATAATGAATAAGTAATACTCTCCAGCCCGCCTCAAAGAAATATGTCTTAATCAATTAATTGCTATCGATACCACATTGTACACTAGCTCTTTAAGGACACGTTCTCGACAGCCAAAGCTTTCAGGTAACTTAGACTCTGGGCTCTAGAGACTGATGCCACATGATTTCACACCTTAGGTACTTGCCTCATCTAAATCAAATATGTTTGGGGGAGGGAGACTATCCACCTCTGTTTTAATATCTTCAGATGCTTTCTACGTATTGGGGAGAGGATTTCCAGCTATGACATAGTCTGGCTTCAGCAACTCTGCTCAGACTGAAGGTACCAAAATGAAGAAGGATCTATTGAATAAGGATACAAAGTATTGACTTGGAAAGATACACCTATGGCTTCCAAGCATGGTGTTTGATGTAAACCTTACTCAGTGCCTTTCAACCATAGTTTCCCCCTCCAAATATTTAGAGTTTGTATGTATGTCTTCAACTCTGAAACAGACACATGTGTGCTTACACACATACACACTTTCCCAATATTGAGTTAATATTTTCCTAAATATGACTGTTCAACTTCAATAGTCCCATCATTCAATATAAATCAAGAACCTTCTGGAGAGTATACAATACTAGATATCTTTTGGACTAAACCATGAAAAAATTCAAGCCCCCCTTTATGTGATAAAACGATTAAACTTGCATTTATTATGGTTCAATTGACATAAATGTAACCCAAGAGCATGGCAGAAATAGTAAATTAACATATAAAACCAGATAGAGAGTAAACTGGAAATCAACGGGGAGCTAAAGGCAACCAACAGAAAGGGAATTATCTTGTCAAATGGGCATGTTTGAAAAACAGAAATAAAATATGTAATGAGGGGATATTGAAGTCCATCATAAGATCAGGAGGCAGTATTTGTCCTGTTCTACCATGTAACCCAAATTGAAGCAAAATGATTAGCTTAGCTGAGATTTAAGTAGTTTACAACAGAATAAAACAAACATATCCACTTACAGCTGTAATTCAAAATTCTCCCTTTGCCAGGAGAATGAGGCTTGACTTACACCAAAATGACACAAGTATACTGATTTTATTCCTTTTATAACAAGTATAGCTCCCTGGGGCAGGACGGGCTAGTGAAAATTCATGTAAGCTGATATATTTTGAGTGCTTATTTGCAAAGTATTAATAATACATCAGGAAGACAAAGGAATACTCCAAATAATAAACTCTAACAGCTCTGAACCTACATTGTAATGCAGTTCTTTCCTCAGTCCAGTTCACACCACAGTTTTCTCTTACAGAGTTTTCTTTTCCTTATTCTTAATGAACTTCTGATGGAGAAGGACTTTCTTCAAGAGTCTGGATTATATTTCAAAACTTGAGTTGTCTTTGTGTGAGCATCTAAAGTGTGTATAATTTTTTTTAACTTTGGAAATATTTAATATGGACAACTCTTGTCTATTTTCTATAAACATGTGACTAGAGAGTTTTAAGATTAATCAAGAGACCACAGACTAAGTCATCTTATTTTTTTCTGTTCTCAGATATTTTTGATCTTTTAGGAGATTGATTTATTAATCAAATGATGTGCAGATTTGCAAAGAAAATGAGAAAAGGCAGAAAACTAGATCTAAAATGACCCTATCACCAGAAATAAACATTTTGAAGAAGCAATGGGGCATTTTATATGCAGATGAACATCTTTTTTTTTAAGGGAATATTTTTAAAACACAGCTGCCTTATGGATGGTAAAAATGCCTATGTGGTATGCACCTATGAAAATATTTGTAGAACATTGCATGATGGTTAACCATGGGAGTTTTTTTTACCACTACTCCTAGTTTCAAATCACAGCTCCAAGTTGGTTGATATTTCTGTGTCTGTTGCCTCAGATATAAAGCAAGAATATGTATTTTATAGTTGTGTTTTGCTTTGCAAATTGTATGTATCCACTACATTTTGGATATTGTTATCATTGTGTGATTTCATTTTGCTGTTATTTTTATTAGTACTAGGATGGCTTATTATCACATTCAAACTTAAATGGTCTGTTACTGTTCTGCATGAATAGTTCCAGCATCTGTATAGAATAATGTATTCATCAAAAGGAGAGGAATCAGTAAGAGTTGAACCAACTAGTTGCTATATTTTCTACAACATCTTAAAACATGTCAGAGTGGAGAGAAACTTTGAAGACAAGCCTGAATAGGAACACTGAATTTTCCATAACCAATTCTGTGATGTCAGAAAAGTTGTTCTACTTCTCTTGGGATAAATGGTGCAGACAAAAAATAGTAATACAGATCAATATATCCATTTGAGTTATGAGAGTTGGTGAGGAAAGTCTATAGAGACCCACTGAAGCATCATAGTCATAGTTTCCTTAATTAGCCTCAGTCTGGACTAATCTTAGTGAAGTCTAAGTGATTCTTAGAAGGGGTTTTCAGGTTCTTCATTCTCTCTCTCTCTCTCTCTCTCTCTCTCTCTCTCTCTCTCAATTCTAGGAGTATTCTGTGCTTTTCTCCTTTTAGTAACCCAACTCTGTGAAGAACAGAGTGACAAACAATAAGCTTGCCTAATACCTGATCATGAATTCTGTCTAGCTCCATGAAAACACTTTTTACTGTGGATTCAATTATCTATTTACACATTTTGTATCCTCATCTAGAATCTGATATATGCTTCTGCACAAAATCTGTGGTGATTAACACAGTGACAGCTACACAGTGAAAAATTCCATACATACGTATATTTATTGAAAAAAAAATAGTGATTGATCCTACTAACATCTGAGGGGAAAAAAAAAACCTCCCCACAGTGATTATTGCGAGATGATGTATTAGTAACTGACATATTAATTCTAGCTTATGGTATAACATAAATGATTCCAGTAGCCATATCTGTTTCCATGAACAGTTGTAGTCAAATACACGTGAAACATCTGTTAAATTCTGAGCTCTCTAGTAAGTTGAAAACTCAAAATAGTCTCTTTACTGAATAAGTAGATGGCAGTAGTTTTCTAGGATAGAGACAATCTATCATGGCAAAAAATAAAAATAGAATATGCAATTATCAAATCTCTCCTTGTTTAGATTAAAAACTTGAAGGAAGTAGGTAATATGTGAGACACCCATGAGTTTCTTAGATTATTAAAGCAAACAATAGAAGCCTCATTCTCAGGTTCTTAAACACACTCATGAAAATACCCACTAATGATCTTTGGCACTGCGGGTCCAATTATTTGATTTGTTTCTGTTTTTTATATTTAATCTTCTTCCTTCATAAGACTGTAACTCAGTAGGGAAAAAAGAGGGTGTGCTTTGGAAGTAATTTTCATTAACTTTGAAAACACTTTATCAAATGGAAAGGAAAACCTATATAATTAACCCCTTGTAGGAGCAGATTGGGCTTTGGTCGCATAAAATTCGTTTCCAATAGAGATTCCACCACTTTATAGCTGCCAGCCATTGGGCTTATTGAACAGCATCCCTTTTCTCACTCTACTAGTGTTTAATGTAGAACAGAGGGGAAGCACATAAACTTTGGATTAACATAGACTAGAATGTGAAGACTGTTTGACTTATGACTTTGGAAAAGGATGCATTCTGTGGAGCTACTGCTATAAATGGAGACAAGGAATCCAGTAGGGCTGTTTTGAGCAGAGAGTAAAATGTAGGAGCACAGGGAATGGTCCACAGAGCTTACACCATACATGTCAACACATTCACTGCCATCCTCGGCCTCTCACTTCCCTCCCCTCCTCCACCCTACCTATAGCATCCCCAGAGTGAGTGTTCAATCAAAGGGGGAAAAACAATACATGTAAATGTCCACCCCACACTCATGGGTTCTTCTGCTCTCCTGCTCTGGGAGAAGATCACTGGTGGGTAATTGCTCTGTCTCTGTCTAGAGGTGAGATAGCCATCTGCACAGAGATCTTTTTGTGAAGGAACATCTAACTTTGAAAACAACTACAGAAACAAGAAGATGCATGTTTCTTTGAAGAGAGCTTTGTGTTCACAGCCTCACAAACACTCACACAGAGTTTGGAAAGAGGACAGCTAAGCTAACACACACAAAAAATGTAATGTGGATGGCAGAAATGTCTGAATAAACAAATGAAGAAAGAAGGAGGCAATAGAAAAAACAGGATCTGCAGACTTGAGGCTTTACATCCTCCCTACCACCTCAAAGGGACCTCAAAGCCATCTTTAACTTCTTCTAGTCATACTGACTACAGATGCTCTTGTGAGTCCCATTAACTTCAACACTGAGGCGGCATAGTGAAATCAACAGTCTACCACCAAGCTGTCCTAACTTTCTTTGTGTTATTTCCATCTTTACGTGTCTTCTCTGAAAGCTTCCTTCCTCTGTATTATTGTTATTATAAAATAATCTGCACATGAGATATTTCCTCAAGGAGAATTCTACCATTCAGCACCAAAAAGCAGTGTTCAGGAAGAAAGAGATAATTTTCTTTTAGTTATTATTGCCAGTCAATGCAAAGATTTTGAGTTGCTGATGACTCTCCGCTGAGCTCAATGAAAAACTGAGATAAGAGTCCTCACCTTCATGATGATTCAACATATTCACACAACAGAAAGTTAACTAACAATACCAGACGATGTAACAGGAGGGGGCCAGAATGATCCAGGATTAACTGTTAGATAAATGGCATGGAGACAGTGCCTGCTTTGGGAATCCATAAAAGAACAAGGCCTGACATGGCACAGACAAGTCAAAACAGACGAAATTTGAACAGGAACTTTTGGACGATTTGCACAATGGAGAAAAGTGAGGAGTCTTCCCAGTTGGGAAAATCGTATGGGCAAAGATATAGTAGCAGAAAGAACAATTGTTTCCATGGCAATGAATAAACAAGTTTGCCTTTAGGAGAAGTAGGTTTGAGAAATCAGAGGAAAAGGACAGGTTGGTGTAATATCTTAGAAGGACTTGCATGTCAAAAAAAATTGTTTAAAATAAGCAAAAATTAAGTTATAAAATACTGGAAGAGAAATACAATATTAATATATGGATACATTTTAAAAATAAACTAGGTTTTTAGGTCAGTGGAACTATATGATATGGTAATGGCAGACAAGATGTTATGCATTTGTCAAAACACATAGAACTGCACAAAAACAAAGAGTAAAACTTAACATAAGGTATGGATTTCATTTAATAATAATGTATCTAAACTGATTAATCATCTGTGACAAATATACTACACCAAGCAAGATGTTAATAATAAAGGAAAATAAGTGGGGAAGGAGTGAGAGAGTGTATATGGGAACTGTCTCTACTACCTGTTTAACTTTCTGTGAGCCTAAAGCTTCTCTAAAAATAAAGCTTATTAATTAAAAAAATATATATATTTACAGAGGGAAGGCAACACCTAATTATACACGTAACTGCCGAGAACATTGTAGTTATAATTTCCAAAATCTAACCAGAGTCATGTGACCACTCTCTATCTTCAAAATTATACCTGGCCCACTCCAGATTTTTTCTCCATCAGAGAGGTTTTGCAAACTTTTCACCTACTTTTGAGAACCTCATTGTCTTTTGGACTGAGACCTTGTACTTTACCGCTCATCTTGTTGGCTTTCATGAGTTGCTTTCCTGGTTGAATTACTAAGTGATATGTTGTGTTTTATTTTGGGGGTTGTCAGAATGTGTGGACTTTTCCTGATTTTAATCTTACAGAATGGTCATGTGATTTGATAGATACTTGGAAAAATTTCTTTACTAGAAAAAAAAAATGAACCTATTACCACCCATTTATGGCACAGTTTAAATTTATATAAGTAGATAGTAATTTTTTGTGTTAAGTCGTTGTTTAATAAGATGATGTTTTAAAATGCACCTTCCCTTGAATCCTAAAAATAAGGCATTTTCTAAACCTTGATGAGGGACTTCTATAACAGATTGCTTTCCACATGAACTTTGTTATGCATTTTTTTGAAGACTGATGTGGTATCGGTGGTAAAGAAGAGAAGAGTGGGGAGGGTTTGTTAGATTTGTCTTGCTGCAGTAATAAATCACCACAAACTAAATGGCTCAAAACAACACAAATTACTATTTTGAAGGTTGAAAGTCCAAAGTGAGTCTTGCTATAGGGCTAAAATCTAGGCATTGGTAGGGCTCCATTTGTCCTAGAGGTCCCAGGGGAGAACCTTTCACCTTGCTTTTTCTAGCTTATAGAGGCAACTCACATTCCTTGGCTCTTAGCCCCTTCCTCCGTCTTCAGATCACATCACTTCAACCTATGCTTCCATCATCATATTGCCTTGATTCTGATCCACCTGCTCCCCTTTTATAAAGACCCATGTGCTTACATTGGGTGAATTTCCTTAATCCAGGATAATCTACCCATACCATGATCTTTAACCTAATCACATCTGCAAAGTCTTTTTCTAAGTCTCTTCCTGTAGATTAGAATGTGGACATCTTTAGAGACCCATTATTCCACATACCACAGAGGGCTAGATCAGAAGGTGAGTGCAGGTGGTTTATCTGACTGAGGAATGGAAAAAGAGCCATGGGTGACAAGGAAGTTAAAAGATAAGGTGGGAATCCTGAAATGGGAAAAATGAAGAACCAAATGTGTATTATTAAAGTCTCGGTACACACTTAACATGGAGGATTATTTTTTAATGAAATTTATTGTTAAGAATATTCTTGTAGACATACCATTTGAAATTCACAAGATATGGATTTTTGGTAATTCAATTTTGCTTCCCTGGCGATTATAACTAAGGTAGAAATTTGTTTTCAATTTTAGCTCGTCAGGAAGCTCTACAATTTGTGAAAAATTTGCAGGGGAAAGGACTGGATAAGGTGATTTGACTGTATTATGCAAACAAAACTTTCATTTCCTGTCTGTGTTCAATTTATAAACAGAAAATTTACACATTACTTCAAAAGATTTAATGTAAATATTTTCTTTCATTTTTCCCCAAAAAAGAGACGATTATAATAAACATGATGTAAATAAATTTATATTCCAAAATATCAGGGTTACCAAGAAGTTGCTATTTTAAAAAGATTGTGGTGTTGTTTTATGTCAATGAATTTGAGTGGAGAGAGAAACCTAGTTTGAATCATGCCTCTACTACTTAGTAGTAATTTAATCTGAATCTCAGTTTTCTCATCTAATACGTGGGTACACTAATGCCTTCCTCAGTACTGTTTTTCATAATAGATGGGATCACATATGAAAAGCATCTGAGGTATTATAATGGTCATTTTTATTGAGTGACCCCTAGTGGTTAGGTAAATGGTAATCATATGTTATATAGTAAATATTATGTATCACTCTTTTGTTCTTTGCTCAGAGGATATTACTGAGTATTCAATTTTCTGTAACTCCTCACAAAGTAGATAAATATTTGTACCTGCAAAGAGCATGCATTCTAGCAGAAAGAGGCAGACAATAAAATAATAAATGAGTAATGGAGTGTGTTAGACAGTGATAAGTACTGTACGAAAAGGAAAACAAATAAAGAGATTAGGGATGTGTGGGAGCACTGTTTCCCATAATAATTGTTATCAAATGAATTGGGGGTCCCTCTGCTAGCTGCTTACAAAATCAATACTCACAAATGGTAGAAAGGAAAGGTGCCTTTAATCAGAATGCCAGCCATCTGGGGAGATGGTGGACTCAGCGTCCCCAAAAAAACACCTCCAAAGATTCTGCTCAGTCATGAAAGTTTTAAAAGGGGAACAGGGAAGTAACCTCAGTTCATCATTGAGATAGGGGTCAGAGTCAACTCCATCCCCCATGGTGTGCAGGCTTGTCGACTCCTCATGATCTTCCTCTAGATGTTATCATGTTCACAGTTTGGACATACCGTGTGTTCACAAGATTACTGAAGGGGAAGCTAGGGAAGAGATATGGTCGTCTGTTAATTATCAATACTTATTCTTCATTTCTACTTCTTTGATCTACAGAAAGAACCCACAAGTTAGGCAAGGTATTGCGTGATTAAAAGATTTGAAATGTGTGCTTGGGCCAGAGATAAGTAGAGCATGGGGGAGCCTGGTTTGAAAGTTAGTTAGAATATAGCTTTGCTACAGTGAAGAGAAAAGGGGTTTCCTGCTGAGGGTAGGAAATTGCTGAGGGCAGTTTCCTGCAAAGAGCGCTTACAATGAGTGGTAATGGTAAACCTCACTGAGAAATTAAAATTTAAGTAAACCAGTTAAAGGAAGCAAGAAAGTTATCTAAACAGTTCTGTGGGAGAAGAGTGTTTCAGGTAGAGAAAGCAGAAAGGCAGAGGTTAAGATGCTGAAGGAGTAGCCTGTAGGCTAAGGCTGGAACATCAGAAGAATTCTAGGTTAGAAAGAAAATGGGGTTAGTGTCTGTCAGAACCTGAAGGCATTGTTATACCACTAGGTTGTACTCTGTGAGATGGGGATAAATATCAGGGGTCTGTTCATAAAGGTAAAATGACCTAACTCCTGTTTTAAATAATTACTTTTCTGCTGTGCTGGAAACACACTCTTAGAAGGCAAGAGTGGAAATTAGGTGTGTTGATAGACATATATGCAGTAATCCTGATGGAAGATGATGATGGCTCAGACCAAGACACAAGAAATGGAAGTAAGAAAGAAGTGTTTGGACTCTAAGTCTAGTTTAAAGGTAGAAATGACCATAAAATATGGCCTGTATCAATCTGACTTTCTAAAATAAATAGGCGGTAGTTTGATGGATATCTTGCAATAAAAGTTCTACTGTCACTTGAAAATGTGAATCTGTATTGATAAGATATACAACTTTAAAATTTCATATATTTTAATATTATTTATATAATATAAATTCTCTGTGACCATATTTAAATTGTGTCTACTTGGTTTGTGTTAAACTAAAGGTTATATATTAAACACTCCACTGTGTGGCCATCTGACTGCTTTCTCCCTGCATTTCAAACAATGTTTGCTTTACAAATTTTGATACTCTGTTATATGATGCTAAAAGATTTATGAGTTATATTTTATTTTGTAGTTTCGAGCTCTTATCAATAGAAAATGAACGTCTTTCAATGCTTTAACGAATTTGGCTATCTGTTAAGAACATTTTCATCCCTGTTTTGAGGATTTTGTTTTTCAGTTTCATTTGATTTATTTCCCCATCCTTTGTTTTAACATTTTTTATTTTAGGTACAGCAGTGACAAGAAGCACATATATTATTTTGTTTCAAATGTTCATTAGGGGGCTTTCCTGGTGGCGTGGTGGTTGGGAGTCTGCCTGCCGATGCAGGGGATGCGGGTTCGTGCCCCGGTCCGGGAGGATCCCACATGCCGTGGAGCGGCTGGGCCTGTGAGCCACGGCCACTGAGCCTGCGTGTCCAGAGCCCGTGCTCCACAGCAGGAGAGGCCACAATGGTGATAGGCCTGTGTACTGCAAAAAAAAGAAAAAAATATTCATTAGGTGTGCTTCCTTCCTACAAAATATGAGTCATGGAAATGTTTAATACCTGTGCCCATATGTACTTGGGCTATAAAAAAAAGCAAAAGACTAAAAAACTCTATTGTAGTAATTCTACTTTGCAACAAGTGGTCAACCACACCAGGTATGACTAAATAAGATAATTCTTGACATTTCAGAACAGTGTGAAAAGTCAAATTTATCACCTCCCTAAATAAATAGTCTCAGAAAATGGTTGTAGTGTTTACTTTGTTACACTATCCTTCAAAACAAGGGGAATCTTTAAATTTCATCCACAAATGGATGAAGTATTCTGGTTTAAATTTGGAAGAATATTTCAAGAAACGGCCATAATTAGTACATCTTCTTAGAGGAATCTCACTCTGTCCATATGAATTGTGTGTGTGTTTCTATTTTAAATATAATGAGCTCAGTTGTACTCGGATCACAGATAATGTCTGTTTGGTTTGATTGTCTTGCTATCCTTGATGCATATAATATTGCAATTTCCCATGAGAGAATTCTATTTCCTCGTCCTGATTAAATCATACTTAGACATGAAATTTGCTTTGGCCAATAAAAATGAATATGTGACATACACTCCTTCCAAGTAAAAGTTTTAAATTTCACTGCATAGATACAACATTGCATATTGCATATTTCTACTCTCACCATATTAATCTATACCAGATTAAGGAAGTTCTATTAGTTTACATACCAGAATGAAGAAAATATACAGCTAAACCATGATGGATATGTGATGTGAGAAAGAAAGAATTCTATTGTTATATGCCACTGAAATTTTTAAATATAAATTTGGCATAAACTAGTGAAGCCAAGATGGAAATTAGTTCCAGAAGCCCAGTTCCATTGTAACAATAACAAAGTAAAGTATATGGAAGTCTTGTTTCGAGGCCAGGAAATGCATGTTGAAATAAAACTACTGTTAGAGACTGGAAAAAAGGCAACTCACATTAGTGGTGGCAAAATAGTTGGGTGTCACTAGCAGTACTGTGGAAACTATTTAATGTACTAAATGATTGTGTTTTTGGTGAAGAGCCAGAGGAATAATTGAATGACTTGGATGCAATTGGCTGAATTTGATATTATTTTCCAAGAAATAGAAGACTCGGGAAAAAAACTGACACCTAATTAGTCAAAAACTAAAGGAAACAAGGACTCTGGACTTGTAGATTTGCATGATGCAACTGATTTTTATTTACAATTGCTAAAAGATGAAACTAGGAATGCCTTTAAGCAATAAAGTATTATTAAAAACCAGCTTTATCTAAAGGATCAAATCAAGGGTATTGCAGGCACAACTATTGTTAAAATGTCTGAATTGATTAAAATGTGAAAAAAATATATATCCCTCAGAGAAGAAATCTAAGATATGTCTCTGCCATGGAATCTTGATGTGTTCAATGTACCTGTAACTAAACCTAAAGTGAGAGGCTTATCTGGAAAATAACTATCAGTAAAATACTAGTCACAGAACTAGTTGGAAGTGAATGCAGTAGACAGAAAATCAAATAAGGTTTGGAGAGAATTGTACTGCTCCATGAACCACAAGTCTGAATCAAAAGATACAGTAGCAGTTTAAGACATCAATTTATTTTTATCAACTTTCTCATGGGGAAAAGCAGGCTGAGAAAGCCCTCTTACAGTGGGCCAAGAAGGAAACAGAAAAAGAAGGTCCTCAGAGAGAGTACAGCCAAAAGCCATGAAGTACAATGGTCTGGAGAGAAGATCTGAGACTTAATCAAGACACATGACCCATTCTGGTACCCCTTAGCTTCTCTTTCTCAAGATTTCATAGATATCAATACTCTGGACCAGTGATTTCCATGTGGTCCTCTTTCATTACTTTTATTTCTTAACTTTTTAATAAATTTATTTATTTTATTCATTTATTTTTGGCTGTGTTGGGTCTTCGTTGCTTAGTCATATGCCTTTCTTTGGGCTCATGAGTATGATCAGTAGAGACACATTCCTCTTGCCAGCAGAAACTTTAAAAAGCCATTCTGTTGTATCTTGTGTCATTATAATAGTAATTTCCAGAGATGGGTTGTTTCATTACCCAGGGTTTCAAAACAAAGACAACGATGATGGAGATGGGACCTGAGAAGTAAATAAACGTTTGTTTTTGCAAGCCAGTGAAATTTGGGGGCTTTTGGTACCAAAGCATAATCAAGTGAAAGCTGACCAAGACAAATCCAACACAAATTCTAATTCATTTGACCCGTCCCAGGTGAAAATAAATTTAAGAAAATGTTTTTGTGATTACTAGTCAGCAATGGTTCTAATGAGATACATTTATTTCCATTATATTCTGGAAAACAAAGAAATTAATGAAATGAAAAAATGCTAAACCAAACAATTACAGAGCTAAAATCCCAAACTGCATGTTACAGATAAGTACTACTTTTCCCAACTCACTGACTATTTAATTGATAAGTAAGATTTGAGTAGGTTCCTAGGCCAATGGAAATGGGGACACTGTCTATGTAAATAGTGGAATATCTCAGGGGACATGGAACTGGAGGAAAAGTCATACACTGACAATGATGTCATATTTGACTGTGACCTAGCTTCTTAGTTGAGAGAGAATGGCAGAGGAGATCCCTGATGTAGAAAGGAAAACTGATGGTCAGAATGAAATACAGAGACTCTGGAATTTAATATCACAGTAGAAAAAGTAGCACCAGAATAAATACAGTGGATAGAATATGGAGAGACATAGAAGAAATGAAAAATATGAAATATATAAAATTAATATTAGAGAAATAAAAGATACAAAAGACAGCAAACAGACTTAAAATACTTACAATCATGTTTTTGATTAAAAGAACAAAGATAATTGAGGAAAAATATATCTAATTAAATAATTTCTAAATGAGCGATTCTGTTTATGGCTTCAAGTGACATTCTGTGTGTCAAAGAAAAACATGGTTTCAGAAGAATGAGCAATGAAATGTTGAAGTCACTGAATTCCAAACATAGAGGGATTCCAGGAGTAAAAGCAATTCAGAAGGAAAATAAGTAAGTCTGCTCTTGGATATCCATGCAGAAGCAGTCTATGTTTATGGCGTAAACTGTGGTGATGGTTTCACAGTGTAGACTGGTCTTCAAACTCATCAGGTTGTATACATTAAATATGTATAGCTTTTGGTATGTCAATCATACCTCAATAAATTGGTTTAAAAAAATAATACAGTGGAACAATTTCTACAAGGTTCTGAGGAAAAGTAAGCAAGTGATTATCTAATAGTATGTCCAAGTAAGTTGTCATTTTAATATACAGTTCACAGACAAACATGTATAATCATTTAAAATTTCAAGAAACTATACCAAAGTACCCCTATTTGAGAAAAAAATAAAGTGAAAACTCAATCCAGCTATGAAATGAGTCCAAATTAATAACTTGAAAATAAAGAGCACTATTAAAAAGTTTGGTGGTGAGTGTTTACTTCCATTAAATGAATAATGAGTACTATTACCTGGTAGATTATAAAATGTAGATCAGAATGTACAAATGGATAAATTTTAACAATGTAAAAATAATACTTTAAATAACAAAAATCTGGATATAAAGTGAGGGAAGACAAAGGTATTACCTGTGTGCTAATTTCTTTGCCTAATAACAAAGAATCAGTGGATACTCAATACCGATAAAACATGTTCTTTAAAATTAGCATGAATTTTAAAATATTTATATCATTTTTGAAGACTATTTTTACATGACTATGCATTGAAATAAATATCTATCTGTATCCAGTTTTTATTTAATTAATTTAAATAAGATTAAATAAAATTAATTTAAATAAGATTAAATGCATACATTATTTAGATGACACACATACTATAATCCTGGCTTTTAACTACATACTCTCTCTCCTTAAAATTTAAAGTTCTCTCTCTGCCTCTTTTCTCTCCTTTTACACACTTTTTCTCATCTCTGCCCTCTATTTATAGATATAAGAGATATCTGGAATAAAGTTCATAAAATGTAAGAAATAGTTATTTCTGAAGTAGTAAGTTGGGTCAGCCTTCCTTTACTTTTCTGTATTTCATGACCTTCTGCTTTTTTTTCCTCAGTTTTAATAAATATGTATCATTTAAAAATTAAATTATACTTCTAAAATGAATTCACTGGTTTTGTAAGATGTAAAGCAGCAAGATTCTTCACAACACCTCAGGACTGTATGTTCACCAAGTCCCTTGTCCTGGGTGACCTTCCAGTTAACTGTGGTTCATTCAGGCCCCCTTGGGACCTCACATTCTCTATTTGTACAGCATATGGCTTGAACGAGGTGATTTCTGAACTACCTTAAGGCTATGTGCTCTGTGTTTCTAACTAGATCCCCAGGGACTCAGAGAATTAAATCGTGGTTGAAATAATAAATAGGAAATGTACTTTGAAAATTATGGAAGACAAAAGTGAAGCTTAAATAACATTTTATGGCCACATTCCAAAATTTATATTATTCTATTGATTGAGAGGACATATGAATTGCACTTTAATCAATGTCCATTGAACATTAAATTGACCTTGGATTCATGGCTAGTGTTGAAATGCAGGTCTTCATCAATTTGATTCAACAAGCAGTGAAGAGCCAAAGGGAGAAGCTCTAATTTTGTCTCAAGGCTGGAATTTATTTTTTATTTTCAGTAAAAATAATTTTTGAAGTAAGGTGATGGTTTTCCTCTGAATTGTTTCATTAAAATTTGATCACAGAGAAGAATGTTTCTATTTAACTCCAGAAAATGTAATTCTGGCTTCCACTCACAGAGAGAAGTTTTCCACAGTGTTGTTCATAGTTGTGAAGAGCACTAGGATGAATTATGTTTCCTTGTGAAGTACTATTCCAAAAACACTACTATCAGGAACAATACAATCTATCTGTCAAATTTATTTGTCTTAGAAAAACTACCTACTTGTGGTAAATTATGGTCCATTTATAATACCTGCTTGCATGCCAATTCTTGTGGATGTTCTTAAATATCTGGTTGCAATAAACAGTAGCTGTGCTCAGTGGAGGACCCTTCACCAGTTAGGAAATGTAACTTACCAACTACTCTTTCTTGTCCATTAAATATTTAAGTTCTCCTACTGTAAAAATGGAGGCACAAAAAGGCACAACTTCCTTGCTGATTGTACGTGTAAGACACAATTTGGCCATGGTTTTGGTATTCAGTTCAGCAACAAAAAGAGTCTAATCTGCTAAATCTCGATGATTTTTTTAAAACAGACATTCTTTTAAAAATTCAAAGGATTCTCAATCCAATTTTATGTACATTATCATTTCTACCAACAAACCATCATGGAGATTAAATTAATGCTGTTTAAAAAGAGCAGGAGACAATTTTACTGTTGGCACTATTACCAGTAAAAATCCATACTTCTCCCTGAAATATATCTCACAGAGACTAGCAACAACTTAGTGTATTTAAAAAAGTAAATTAAAAAAGTAAAATAATAAGCCTCTTAGACAGCCTCATCCTCCAGAGGGCAGACAACAGAAGCAAGAAGAACTACAATCCTGCAGCCTGTGGAATAAAAACCACATTCACAGGAAGATATACAAAATGAAAAGGCCGAGGACTATGTACCAGATAAAGGAACAAAATAAAACTCCAGAAAAACAACCAAATGAACTGGAGATAGGAAACCTTCCAGAAAAAGAATTAAGAATAATGATAATGAGGATGATCCAGGACCTCGGAAAAAGAATGGAGGCAAAGATCGAGAAGATGCAAGAAATGTTTAACAAAGACCTAGAAGAATTAAAGAAAAAACAGCTAGAATAATTAAAGAACAAACAAACAGAGATGAACAATACAATAACTGAAATGCAAAATACACTAAAAGGAATCAATAGCAGAACAACTGAGGCAGAAGAATAGATAAGTGACCTGGAAGACAGAATGGTGGAATTCACTGCCTCAGAAGAGAATAAAGAAAAAAAGATGAAAAAAAAAAAAAATGAAGACAGCCTAAGAGACCTCTGTGACACCATACACAAAAATAAACTCAAAATGGATTAAAGACCTAAATGTAAGACCAGACACTATAAAACTCTTAGAGGAAAACATAGGAAGAACATTCTTTGAGATAAATCACAGCAAGACCTTTTTTGACCCACCTCCTAGAGTAATGGAAATAAAAACAAAAATAAACAAATGGGGCCTAATGAAACTGAAAAGCTTTTGCCCAGCAAAGGAAACTACAAATAAGATGAAAAGACAACCCTCAGTATGGAAGGAAATATTTGCAAACAAATCAACGGACAAATGATTAATCTCCAAAATATAAAAACAACTCATGCAGCTCAATATTAAAAAAAAAAAGGACCAAATGAAAAAATGGGCAGAAGACCTAAACAGACACTTCTCCAAAGAAGACATACAGATGGCCACTGAACACATGAAAAGCTGCTCAGCATCACTAATCATTAGAGAAATGTAAATCAAATCTACAATGAGGTATCAGCTCACACCAGTCAGAATGGCCATCATCAAAAAATCTACAAACAATAAATGCTGAAGAGGCTTGGAGAAAAGGGAACTCTCTTACGCTCTTGGTGGGAATGTAAATTGATACAGCCACAATGGAGAACAGTATGGAGGTTCCTTAAAAAACTAAAAGTAGAATTACCATATAACTCAGCAATCCCACTTCTGGGCATATACCCAGAGAAAACCACAATTCAAAAAGACACATGCACCCAATGTTCATTGCAACACTACTTACAATAGCCATGACATGGAAGCAAGCTAAATGTCCATCAACAGAGGAATGGATAAAAAAATGTGGTATATATATACAATGGAATATTACTCAGCCATAAAAAAGAATGAAATTGGGTCATTTGAAGAGACATGGGTGGACCTAGAGTCTGTTATACAGAGTGAAGTAAGTCAGAAAGAGAAAAACAAATATCGTATATTAACATATATATGTGGAATCTGGGGAAATGGTACAGATGAACTGGTTAGCAAAGCAGAAGTAGAGACACAGATGTAGAGAACAAATGTATGGACACAAAGCAGGGAAAGCCAGGGATGGGGCAGTGGTGGTGGGATAAAATAAATAAATAAATAAATAAATTAAGTAATTAATTTAAAAAACACTGCCTTGTTATTATATAGAAAGAACATAAATGATTCCATTAAAAATAAAAGCAAACCTACTGTTAGAATTTTTTGTTACCCTTAAGACAGACAAGTTAGTGCTAATGATTTGTGGTTTGAAATTTAACATGTTGTGAACCAACTGTTCTTCCTGGAGGCCAACACTGACCCCCACCCACGCACACAGACACAAACACATACACACCCATATAGGCAAACCAATCAACAAACAAAAAGTGGAGGTATGATAGGCAGAATATTAACTCTCATCATCCCTGTCCCCTAGTGTCACTTTCCTGATTGCATTACGCTACGGAAAAAAAGAGATTATTTAGGTGGACCTGATATAATCACATGAGCCCTTAAAAGGAGGTTCAGAAGAAAAAATCATAGAAATCCAAAAGCCAAGAAATGATACAAATGAACTTATTTACAAAACAGAAACTGACTCACAGAGTTAGAGAACAAAACTATGGTTACTGGCGGGGGGGAAGGGTGGGGTGAAGGGATAGTCAGAGAGTTTGGGATTGACATGTACACACTGCTATATTTAAAATGGAGAGCTAACAAGGACTTACTCCATAGCACATGGAACTCTGCTTAATATTATGGAAAATCTAAATAAGAAAATAATTTGTAAAAGAATAGATACATGTAAATATATATAACTGAATCACCTTGCTGTACACCTGAAACTATCACAACATTGTTAATCAACTATGCTCTGATATAAAATAAAAAGCTTAAAAAAAAAGCAAGAATGATTCCATGCACTTTGGTGGCTTCTAAGATGGACAGAGCTCTGAGCCAAGGGATGTGAGTAGACTTTACAAGCTAAGTGCCACAACAGGACAATAGCCAGCAAGGAAATGGAATCTTGGTCCTACACCTGCACAGAACCGAATTCAACCTGAACGAAGCTGGAGGTGAAGTTACCCACAGAACCTCCAGATAAGAGGCTGAAATTACACACATCTTTATTTCACCCTGTGAGATCCTAACAAAGAAACCAACTGGCCTTACTATGCCTGGACTTCCGACCCAGTTATTGTAAGATACTAAATGTTTGTTGCTTTAGGTTCATTGGTTTGTGGTAATTTGTTACACAGCAATAGAAAATAAATACAGGGAGCAAATGGCTGTCTAATAAACAGAAGAGCATCTTGGTTTTGAAATGAGAAACAGTAATGTTATCCCAGAGATTTTAAACTGATCAGGATCTTCCTGCTGTCTAAGAGATGATTTAGATGTTTTTAAGTAAAACAAACACATTAGCTTTTTTCACACATAGTAGACTCTGGGGGAAAGTGACCTTTGATGGTGAGAGAAGTACAAGATTACATAAAGAGTGAAAAGTAAAGGGGAAAATAAGAAAAGAAATAAGTATGAGATACATGAAGAGTCCATTTGTACAACACTCTCCATATCACAAAACCATAGATGTGTAGAATATATTAGTTGTTGCCAGTGGGCAGGCACAGTGTTGGAGGGCAGGGATGGTGCAGTTATAAAATGGTAGCAGGACGAATTCCTTTATGGTGATGGAGCAGTTTTGTCTCCTGATTTTAGGGGTGGTTGCACTAATCTATATGTGGGAAACACTGCATATAATTCAACAACCCCCTATGCATGCACACTGACACACACACATACAAATGGGTTCATATAAATAATAGTGAAAACTGAATAAGGTCTGTAGTCTAGTTAATGATATTTCACCCATATCAGTTCCCTGATTTTTATACAGAACTATAGTTATGTAAGTTGTCACCTTGGCAGAAGCTAGGTGAAGGGCAAATGGACTGTATGTATTTTTTTTGTATGTATTTTTTTAATTGAAGTATAGTTGATTTAGAATGTTGTGTTAGTTTCAAGTGTATAGCAAAGTGATTTAGTTATACATACATCTATATATTTCTTTTCAGATTATTTCCCCTGGACTCTGTGCATTTTTGCAACTTCCTATGAATCTGTAATGATTTCAGAAATTTTTAAAAAAGTGAAAAAAAAGAAACTGTCCATTACAATGTAGATGTATTCATCCTTCTGTAAATCTTTGAAGTAAAATGAATCCCAAAGTTGACCTCATCGCAGAGCTGTGCAATTCAACATCAGGTTAAACTTTCATAATGAAACTCATCACTTGACCAAATACTTAATGAGGTACTTGAACTACGTTACTTAATTTAATCCTGGTACCAATGATCATATGTGGTTACCAACACTTTCAGACAACGTATATAAACCTCAGAGACGTGAAATAACTTATCCAGGATCACAGGCTTACCTTGAAGACAAGATAATGGGCAGAGGACCCTTGCTGACAAATCACTGCCACTCCAAAAAGCAACAGAATAGATCTAAGGATAATGTAGGAAGACCGGGGCATACATAGAATTTTAGAATCCCAGGGCCTTAGTAACTATAGAGATAATTTGCTTCTTCCTCCCCCACAGAGTAGAGATGTGGGAAAAAAGAACATTTATAGAAGTTCGTTGATCTTCCATAAACTTCTTATGCAATTGGGCTTAAGTGAAAATATTTTGGCCTGTCACTAGAATATTGCATTTATTCAGAAATATGTCCAACTAACTCTAAGTTATCTTTGTATTTATTACTTATTGATTTTTTTAAAAAAAGGTTTCATAAGCTTCCTGAAGACTAACAGTCTAACTGGAATTTTTATCAGGAATTCTATAATATTCAGACCATTGATAGAAACAATTTTCAAGGTTAATAGTCTCACATGATCTTCATTATGTTCTTCACATAATTTTCCCCTAATGAAGACAAGTTTCTGCAGGCCAAGTATTATGTTCTGTCTTTCTATGTAGTCTGAACTAAGGACAGAGGCCTGCATAATGCAGAGCAGGCACTTAATGATGTAAAATAAATAAATGGTGAGGAAATGTCCTCCCCCCTCCAAGTACATAAGACTTTACCTCAGTATTGCTTTTAGTCAAAATTCTGATGGAGAATTAGGATTGCAACCTGTTGAACCAACTTTGAAAATACATACAAATATATTACCAAATACATATCTAAAGCAGGGGAAAAGGAATTGAGTGTTTACTTTCCCCCAAATTCATTATTAAGACAGAAGAAAGAAAGAAAGAAAGAATGAGAGACAAAAAGGAAAATTTGCAAAGTTGTGAAAGAAAAGCACATCCTTTTACTCAGGTTCACTCTGTCTTGATATTCTAGAATGAGTTGGCCCACAATAAAGAATAAAAGAATCTACTTAAACAAATATTTACCTTTGGAACTGGTTACTTCTAAAATAGGCTGATGTATTTAGATATGTGAATATGTTTAGGAAGAATAATATAAAGTAATACGTTTAATAGATGATGGTTATATCAAGTATTATTAGCAGAAACCAGAGGTATTTTGGCATTAGGTCCATTAGGTTTTGAATTTGACATCATGGAATATAAAACACCTTCCCATAAACTGCTTTTTTTTTTTTTTTTTCTGAGACAGTATTCAACCTCTGTTAAGAAAAGGGAAGTGCAGCAACCACGCTTATAACAAAAGAGAAGAGCTCCTAAGAGATGGAGTCAGTTCAGACATCAAAAAAGAGACTCAAATTATCTGTTAGGATGAGGACATGAGAGAAATTGGAAACCAAAACCAGGGTTAGAAAGATACCTACAGGACTAGTATCTATTCGGCTGGCAGTATACAACTTAGCAGATTTCTTGGTGCTAGACAAAAGGTGAGGATGCTTTTAGAAAGACCATGGGTGAAGTTAAATTATGACATGGTAAACAATCATTTAATTTTTAAAATCTTTATTGGAGAATAATTACTTTACAATGGTACATTAGTTTCCACTGTATAACAAAGTGAATCAGCTATACATATACATATGTTCCCATATCTCTTCCCTCTTGCGTTTCCCTCCCACCCTCCCTGTCCCACCCCTCTAGCTGGTCACAAAGCAGGGATCTGATCTCCTTGTGCTATGTGGATGCTTCCCACTAGCTATCTATTTTACATTTGGTAGTGTATATATGTCCATGCCACTCTCTCATTTCATGCCAGCTTACTTTTCCCACTCCCTGTGTCCACTTTGTCCCAGCTTACACTTCCCACTCCCCATGTCCACAAGTCCATTCTCTACGTCTGTGTCTTTATTCCTTTCCTGCCCCAGGTTCTTCATAAACTTTTTTTTTTTTTTTTAGATTCCATATATATGTCTTAGCATATGGTATTTGTTTTTCTCTTTCTGACTTACTTCACTCTGTATGACAGACTCTAGGTCCATCCACCTCACTAAAAATAATTAAATTTTGTTTCTTTTTATGGCTGAGTAATATTCCATTGTATATATATGCCACATCTTCTTTATCCATTCATCTGTTGATGGACACTTAGGTTGCTTCCATATCCTGGTTATTGTAAATAGACCTGAAATGAACATTGTGGTACATGACTCTTTTTAAATTATGGTTTTCTCAGGGTGTACACCCAGTAGTGGGATCGCTGGGTCATATGGTAGTGCTATTTTTAGTTTTTTAAGAAACCTCCATACTGTTCTCCATAGTGGCTGAATCAATTTACATTCCCACCAACAGTGCAAGAGTGTTCCCTTTTCTCCACACCCTCTCCAGCATTTATTGTTTGTAGATTTTTTGATGATGGCCATTCTGACTGGTGTGAGGTGATACCTCATTATAGTTTTGATTTGCATTTCTCTAATGATTAATGATGTTGAGCATTCTTTCATGTGTTTGTTGGCAATCTGTATATCTTGTTTTAAGAAATGTCTATTTAGGTCTTCTGCCCATTTTTGGATTGGGTTGTTTGTTTTTTAGATATTGAACTGCATGAGCTGCTTGTATATTTTGGAGATTGCTCCTTTGTCACTTATTTCATTTGCAAATATCTTCTCCCATTCTGAGGGTTGTCTTTTGGTCTTGTTTATGGTTTCCTTTGCTATGCAAAAGCTTTGACGTTTCATTAGGTCCCATTTGTTTATTTTTGTTTTTATTTACATTTCTCTAGGAGGTGGGTCAAAAAGGATCTTGCTGTGATTTATGTCATAGAGTGTTCTGCCTATATTTTCCTCTAACAGTTTTATAGTGTCTGGCCTTACATTTAGGTCTTTAATCCATTTTGAGTTTATTTTTGTGCCTGGTTTTAAGGAGTGTTCTCATTTCATTCTCTTACATGTAGCTGTCCAGTTTTCCCAGCACCACGTATTGAAGAGGCTGTCTTTTCTCCATTGTATATTATTGCCTCCCTTATCAAAAATAAGATGACCATAGGTGTGGGGGTTTATCTCCAGGCTTTCTATCCTGTTCCATTAATCTATATTTCTGTTTTTGTGCCAGTATTGTACTGTCTTGATTACTGTAGCTTTGTAGTATAGTCTGAAGTCAGGGAGCCTGATTCCTCCAGGTCCATTTTTCTTTCTGAAGATTGTTTTGGCTATTTGGGGTCTTTTTGTTTCCATATAAATTGTGAAATTTTTTGTTCTATTTCTGTGAAATATGCCATTGGTAGTTTGATAGGGATTCCATTGAATCTGTAGATTGCTTTGGGTAGTATAGTCATTTTCACAATTTTGATTCTTCCAATCCAAGAACATGGTATATCTCTCCAACTGTTTGTAGCATCTTTAATTTATTTCATCAGTGTCATATAGTTTTCTGCATACAGGTCTTTTGCCTCCTTAGGTAGGTTTATTCCTAGGCATTTTATTCTTTTTGTTGCAATGGTAAATGGGAGTGTCCCCTTAATTTCTCTTTTGGATTTTTCATCATTAGTGTATAGGAATCAACAGATTTCTGTGCATTAATATTGTATCCTGCTAGTTTATCAAATTCATTGATTAACTCTAGTAGTTTTCTGGTAGAGTTTTAGGATTCTCTATGTATAGTATCATGTCATCTGCAAACAGTGACAGCTTTATTTTTTCTTTTCTGATTTGGATTCCTTTTATTTCTTTTTCTTCTCTGATTGCTAGGCTAAAACTTCCAAAACTATGCTGAGTAATAGTGATGAGAGTGGGCAACCTTGTCTTGTTCCTGATCTTGGTGGAAATGGCTTCATTTTTTCAGCACTGAGAACGATGTTGGCTGTGGGATTTTCATATATGGTCTTTACTATGTTGAGGTAAGTTCCCTCTTTGCCTACTTTCTGGAGGGTTTTTATCATAAATTGGTGTTGAATTTTGTCAAAAACTTTTTCTGCATGTATTGAGAAGATCTATGGTTTTTAGCCTTCAATTTGTTAATATGGTGTATCACAATGATTGATTTGCATATATTGAATAATCCTTGCATTCCTGGGATAAACCCCACTTGATTACAGTGCATGATCCTTTTAATGTGCTGTTGAATTCTGTTTGCTAGTATTTTGTTGAGGATTTTTGCGTCTATGTTCATCAGTGATATTGGCCTGTAGTTTTCTTTCTTTGTGACATCTTTGTCTGGGTTTGGTATCAGGGTGATGGTGACCTCGTAGAATGAGTTTGGGAGTGTTCCTCCCTCTGATACATTTTGGAAGAGTTTGAGAAGGATAGGTGTTAGCTCTTCGCTAAGTGTTTGATAGAATTTGCCTGTGAAGCCATCTGGTCCTGGGCTTTTGTTTGTTGGAAGACTTTTAATCACAGTCTCAATTTCAGTGCTTTTGATTGGTCTGTTTACATTTTCTATTTCTTCCTGGTTCATTCTCAGAAGGTTGTTTTTTTCTACAAATTTGTCCATTTCTTCCAGGTTGTCCATTTTATTGGCGTATAGTGTCTTGTAGTAATCTCTCATGATCCTTTGTGTTTCTGCAGTGTCAGTTGTTACTTCTGCTTTTTCTTTCCAATTCTATTGATTGGAGTCCTCTCCATTTTCTTCTTGATGAGTCTAGCTAATGGTTTATCATCAGTCAATCATTCCTGACTTTCAAAAACGTTAGTAATTTCATGTGGTTCAACCTACAGTAAAAAAACAGCAAATGAAACAGATTCAAGAGAATAATCTTTTTTCATTAGAGGGTAGCAGGTACATACACAAACCAGTTTTTTCATCCCTTGTAAGCTGCAAAACACCAGAGTTTCAAAAAGACACCTCTAAATTCATATATTGAATTAGTATGTTCTGCTTTCTTGGACCAGCAACAAGGTTTGATCCCCCCAAATTTTTTTCTTCATGCAGTGTGCATGCTATGCATGAAATATGAAGTCTCTGAACTTCCTCATAGGAGATCATTGCACCATTCACTAATTTTCATTAAAATCTTTTTCATCCTGATTTCCATCTTAAATTTTCCTTTCATTAATTTCTTCCATTATGTTCAGTCATGCCCAATTTTATGTAAATATATGTGCACCAGTCTTGAAAAGTAACATCACCACTTTTATTTTAGAAGAAGAATAGTTGATTATAACACTTGAGAAAGCATAAGCTTCGTACTCATATCCAAGTGGCAGATTCATATTAATGTTTAATGGATATTCATCATTAAAAACCTTTGTATTTTTAGTATGCTCAAATTTAATTGTTAATTAAAATTTCAGTAGCATATATCTTGGGAACCTGAATTTCAAGAAGCCTGATAAAATGTAAATGATTTGATGTACACATGAAAATGGGATTAGAGGTCAAACATAATCTACCAGTCATGGCTAATCATTGGCATTTTTAAATGAGTTATAAGAAAATCAGGGTCACTTTATTTACACATATTAGAATAATACCAATGTTGATGAGCATAGAAACATGTTTTTATTACTCGCATCTTTTTACAATAACCCACTTTTTATCTCACTCCTTCCCATTACCACTCAATTTCTCTCTCCTTACCTTTCAGCAAAGTTTCTTCAAGAACACCTCCATACCTACTGACTCCAATTTCACTCTTAACTTCTCTTTTGAACTCCCCTCAGTTAGGCAGTCATCTCCAGCACTACAGGGGAACTGTTTCTGTCAAGATGCACATGACCTCCACATTGCTAAATTCAGTGTTTACTTCCATTAGCAGTACTTGACACGATCCATCTTTCTCTCTCTCTTTAAAACACTTTCTTCATTTGATTTCCAAGATACCATACTGTAATGGTCCCCCTCACGCCCCTGCCAATACCTGGCTACACATTTTCAGTTTCTTCCTCATCTCTGATCATTAAATGTTAGAATTCGAGACTCAAGATTCAATTCTTGTATATTTCCCCTCTTCTTTCTACACTCACCTCTGATGATCTTATAACTTTAAATACAAGGTATATGCTCATATTTTCCAGATGTATGTCTCCAATCCAGGCTTGTATCTTGAGCTCCAGACTCTATATCCAAATTCTCACTAGGTATATTTCCATGACTCGTCTAAAACCGAGGTCTTGCTGTATCCCACACCCTCAAATATGCCCTTCTTATAGTCTTTGGCAAGTCATTTAATTACAGCTCAATCTTTACAGTCAACCTTATAAAGTCATCCTTTGGTATCCACAGGGGATTTGTCTCAGGACCCCCGTGGATTACCAAAATCCTCAAATGCTCAAATTCCTTATGTAAAATGGCATACTACAGTGTCCCTCTCTAACTCGCTGTGGAAGCACTCACCATAGGGCCAACTGTAATCAATTTTGACTCCAATTTCTCTCACATTCCACCTCTAAATGTAACAGTAAAGTTCAAACTCAACTCCGTATTGGGTCTATTCCTTGAGCTCTAATTTTGGGCTCTGTTGCCTGTGCTTAGTCATGCTGGCTCTGCACCTTTTGTAAAAGAATGTTGCCTAGAGCCTGAAATATACAGGAGAGATTATTCTCAGGGCTCTGACTTTTGAGTCCATTCATAGAGAGACAAAACGTTGTGGAACAGAGAGTAACATTTGTCTCCTTGGAGGTTTATAGGAACATTGTAACCATACCCACCTTGGCAGCTACAAGAATAAAAGGATTCCAGCACCAAGAAGTTTGCAACAACCAGCCACACTCCCTTCTCTTTTAGTATAAAAGAAGCCTGAATTAGTACTTGGGTAAGATGGTTCTTTGGGACACTTGTCCACCATCTGCTCAGTCTGCTGTCTTTCCAAATAAAGTCCCTATTCCTTGCTACAAAACCTTGTCTCTCGATTTATTGGCTTGTCATGTGGCGAGAAGTACAAGCTTGGACTTGATAACACAAATTATCAGTAAATTCTGTCAAGTTTACTTAAAAGATATGTATAGACGGTAATGAGTTCTCATCACCTCCACTGCTGTCTCTGTGGTCTGAACCACTATTACCTGTATCGGGTTTGTTGTAAACACCTGGTTGCTGTTGTATGACCTTCCACTTGTGCTTTTTATAAGTCTATTTTCAACACAACATCCAGATCTATTTTGTTAAAATATAAATCAAAGATGTTGCTTCTCTATTCAAAATCTTCAGGGATTTCTCATAGAATGAGAGCCAAATTCTTGAGAGCCTTCATGGAATGAGAGTCAAATTCTTGACTCGGGCCATCAAGTACTCCTAAGATACACCCTCTTTCACCCTCCATCACCACCCAGAGTTGATCACACTCCTCACTCTCTGAATTACCTCACTTCAGCCATACTAACCTCTTCATTCTTCTTAAAAGAGGCCAGGCTTATTCCTGTGTCAGGACCATTTCAATTACTAATCCTTTTGGTGAGATCCTCATTGCTCACCCCAGATGGCATCATAGCTTACTTCTTAACCGCCTCAGGCTATTTCTCAAATATCAGCTAAAAAGTGAGGCATCCCCTGTCCACCCTCTCTAAAATTTCACACCTTTCCCGACTTTTGTATCTCCCTTGCCTGTTTTTCCTCCTTAGCATGTCACTGATCTTTTAATTTTATTTTCTGCTTCCTCCTCCGTGAAAATAGAGATTTTCTGTTTTCACTCCCGCAATATCCAGCATGGTGTTTAGCACATAGGAACTCAAGAAATATTGATTGATTGGATTAATTAATTAATGTCTATTATTATTGTTATTATAAATGAGCATCTAAGTAAAAGTCATAAGCTTATATCTACCATGATACTAAAATAAACATTGAACAATGGAAATCGTATTGATCAATTAACTAGCTTAATATATCTTTTTTTTTAATCAAAACAAACTGATGCAGCCATTCTTTGAATAGACAACCTTCATTCTTTTATTTCAGCACTTTTCAGGAAATGTATTTATGCACAATTTGACATTAATAAACTAAGTATAGTTAACTCTTCATTTATAATCACTATTCACATAAACACTAATCAATTGGGTATAGCTATTTACTGAATTATAATCTCTGTTGACAGAAAATATCATACAAATAAACTAGTCTAAGAAATCACAGAAAGTAGTTGGGGTATTTGCTAATTTTTAAAAATTAGATAATTTTTTAAAGTTATAAATTAAACTGAAATTTCATAGTAGTTTAATATTTTAACCTCAATATACCATGAATTATTGTTGCAAATTTGTATAACTAAGGTTTTTTTTTTTTTTTTAGAACTCTCTCATTATTCAGATTCTTTTTTCTTTTGGCCTATAATATGTGTTTGGTCAGCGTCCAAATTAGCCAAGTCACCTTTTTCTCCTAGGTGATGTTTTTTACTGTGAAGATTATTTTCTATGGAAGCTCATATAGAAGAGAGAATGTTTTGGCTGAGAAGCTATAACTTTATGGGTTCAAAAGTTTTTGAATAAATTTAATGATGACAAAATAATTTGAAAGTAAACTTTGACATCAATCAAGTAATAGATTGAGACTTCCTAAATTGAAAATGAGTCAATTTGGAAGTGTTTTACCATGACTCTGATTGAAATGTTAAGGGAATATATTTTATTTTCAAATTCTTATTAGAAGTTAAGCTTATGTCTGTGAGAAATGGTATTAATAATTATAAGAGAATGTGATAATTGATATTGTGTAATACGAAAGTAACTGGAATTTGCTAGACTTGGTGTGCATAATATTCAGTACTTTTGGTGGTAAACCCATTAACAGGTCCTTTTCAATTGCATACCTCATTGAGATACCATGACTTTGTAAAACATATTTTTTAAAGTTCCCACTAACAAATTGTATATGAAAGTGCAGTATATTTAGATACAGTTACATTAATTAAGGATCCTGTTTAGCTAGTGTGCCCATTCAAATTTGTCTACAAATGCTAGTTAGATCAACTCATTCAGAGCCATCTAAGTGTGTTAATAGTTGGAGAGGTTCTTTAATTTGGCCCCAAATGAAGGCATGAATAGAGCAGTATGCACTATGCATACAGTATATTATAAAGCATTATAACATTTATATTATAAAGCATGAATAGAATAGTACTATATACATAAATATATGCAGTAGATTATTAAATACATAATTTATTTAAATAAAATCACATTTTTATCTCTCCACCACCCCATCTTTTAAGATTATTCATTTGAATTTCTCCACATTGGGAGACATTTAGTGATGTATGACTTAAAATCCAGGCTATACAGTATTTATAAAATTAACTATGGGAATTTGTGAAAGGCACCTCAGAGAGATAGGGAGTCACTTGCACAGAAGTTGAAAATGAGAAAGAATTACTGTATGATGAAGGAGCAAGCATGCTGTACATAATAAGATGCAGTAGGTAGAGAACACAAAGAGGGATTTTCTACTGGAGCTCTGAATTTAAAGTCACAAGGATGGATAAGGATGACAGCTGTAATTTGGGAATTGAGCTGCCTCTTACCTAGGTAACTTTACCATTTAGGGTAAATGATTTCTCAGTGACTGTGATTTGCCTGAGGAACACTGGGAGTCTTAAATTGGATCACAACTTAAAATAAAGCAAACACAGTAAAGTAGAAGTTACATTTTCTACAGTGAGATTTTAAAAATACTGACTGTTGATTCAAGGCCAGGAATTGTTTTCATTTACTATGGCTCTCAAATCTGTTTTTCTTCATCGTGTCATCAATTTTTATGGAATTGAGATCTAATATTTAGTTTCGAAGTAACTTGGAATTTTTGTCAGTAGGTTTTCCTTTAAGACTAAGTCCCAAATGAACAATGTTACATCTATCTCAAAAGTTTCAGTGTCTTGATACTGTTGTGTTATATTATGATCTCTTTACTCTGTGATGAGAACTTTCTCCAACTTGTTCTTGAAGACTTACATTGTACCTACCAAATTATTGAGAATTATAATTATGGGGTCTGAACAGCTACTTTGATTCACTCTATCTTAACAATTTCCTTATACTTTTAAAAGTCAAAGAAAAAATAAGTTCTTAATATGCAATCATAATGAATATGCATGAAATAACTGGAAGGGAAATTTTTAACCCACTACTTTCTCTTTCTTCACCATGTATTTTAAAATTAATTTTTATTGGAGAATAGCTGCTTTAAAATGTTGTGTTAGTTTCTGCTGTATAGCAAATTGAATCAGCTATACATATACATATATCCCTTCTTTTTTTTTTGATTTCCTTCCCATTTATGTCACTAAGAGCACTGAGTAGAGTTCCTTGTGCTATACACTATGTTCTCATTAGTTATCTATTTTATATGTGGTATCAGTAGTGTATATATGTCAATCTCAATCTCCCAATTCACCCCCCTTCCCCCTTGGTATCAATACATTTGTTTTCTATGTCTTTGTTACTATTTCTGCTTTGCAAATAAGATCATCTATACCATTTTCCTAGATTCCACATATATGCATTAATGTATGATATTTGTTTTTCTCTTTCTGACTTACTTCACTCTGTATGACAGTCTCTAGATCAATCCACATCTCCGAAAATGACCCAATTTCATTCCTTTTTATGGTTGAGTAATATTTCATTGTACATATGTACCGCACCCTTTTTTTTATGTTTAGTAATACAATAAATTTACTTATGAAAAAAATAGACTCACAGACATAGAAAATAAACTTATGGTTACCAAAGGGGAAATGGTGGGGTAGGGGAAGAGGGATAAATTAGGAGTTTTGGATTAACAGATACACCTACTATATATAGACAGATAAACAACAAGTATTTACTCTATAGTACAGGGAACTATACTCAATATATTATAATACCTATAATGGAAAAGAATCTGCAAAAGAATATATAGATATACACGTATATAAATATATATGTATGTATATGTATAACTGAATCACTTTGTTGTACACCTGAAACTAACACAATATTGTAAATCAACTGTAGTTTAATTTTTTTTTAAGTAAATCAATTAAAAAAATGGCATGACATTCACTTCCTCACATGCTCATGGAACCAGCTCTCTTGTCCTCTTGCTGGTTTTCCCATTGATTCCATGAAGAAGACACAGAGCTGTGTCTAAGAATTGTGCTGCAAAGGCTACAAGGTTGTAATAGGTTTGCAGTGAGCCACTGTAGAGGGAGGGGAAGCAGTCTGGTCCAGGACTCTGGGGCTGAGGATCAGGATCCAGTGTACCACACCTTCTTTATCCATTCTTCTGTTGATGGACTTGTAGCTTGTTTCCACGTCCTGGCTATTGCAAGTAGTGTTACAATGAACATTGGAGTACATGTGTCTTTTTGAATTATGGTATTCTCTGGGTATATGCCCAGGAGTGGGATTGCTGGGTCATATGGTAGTTCTATTTTTAGTTTTTCTAAGGAACCTCTATACTGTTCTCCAGAGTGGCTGTATCAATTTACATTCCCATCATCAGCATTGAAGAGGGTTCCCTTTTCTCCACACCCTCTCCAGCATTTATTGCTTGTAGATTTTTTGTTGATGGTCATTCTGACTGGTGTGAAGTGATGCCTCATTGTAGTTTTGATTTGCATTTCTCTAATAATTAGTGATGTTGAGCAGCTTTTCATGTGTTTGTTGGCCATCTGTATGTCTTCTTTGGAGAAATGCCTATTTAGATCTTCTGCCCACTTTTTGATTGGGTTGTTTGATGTTTTGGTACTGAGCTGCATGAGCTGTTTGTATATTTTGGAGATTAATCCTTTGTCAGTTGCTTCATTTGTAAATATTTTCTCCCATTCTGAGGGTTGTGTTTTCATCTTGTTTATGGTTTCATTTGCTGTGCAGAAGTTCTTAAGTTTAGTTAGGTCCCACTTGTTAATTTTTGTTTTTATTTTCATTACTTTAGGAGGTGGGTCAAGAAGATCTTCCTGTGATTTATGTCAAAGAGTGTTCTGCCTATGTTGTCCTCTAAGTGTTTTATAGTGTCTGGCCTTATAGGTAGGTCTTTAATCCATTTTAAGATTATTTTTGTGTCTGGTGTTAAGGAGTGTTCTAATTTCATTCTTTTACACGTAGCAGTCCATTTTTCCCAGCACCACTTAATGAAGAGACAGTCTTTTCTTCATTATATATTATTGCCTCCTTTGTCATAGATGAGGTGACCATAGGTGCATGGGTTTATCTCTGGGTTTTTTATCCTTTTCCATTAATCTATATTTCTGTTTTTGTTCCAGTACCATATTGTCTCAATGACTGTAGCTTTGTAGTATAGTCTGAAGTCAGGGAGACTGATTCCTCCATCTCCATTTTATTCCCTCAAAATTGCTTTGGCTATTTGGGGTCTTTTGTGTCTCCAAACAAATCTTAAGATTTTTTGTTCTAGTTTGGTGAAAAATCCCTTCAGTAATTTGGTAAGGATTTCACTGAATCTGTAGATTGCTTTGGGTAGTATAGTAATCTTCACAATTTTGAATCTTCCAATCCAAGAACATGGTGTATCTCTCCATCTGTTTGTGTCATCTTTGACTTCTTTCTTCAGTGTCCTGTATTTTCTGAGCACAGGTGTTTTACCTCCTTAGGTAGGTTTATTCCTAGGTATTTTATTCTTTTTGTTGCAATGGAGAATGGGATTCTTTCCTTCATTTCTCTTTCTGGTCTTCAGTTGTTAGTGTATAGGAATGCAAGTGCTTTCTCTGCATTAATTTTGTATCCTGCAACTTCACCAAATTCATTGGTTAGCTCTAGTAGTTTTCTGGTGTCATCTTTAGGTTTCTCTATGTATCGTATCATGTTATCTGCAGACTGACAGTTTTACTTATTTTCCAATTTGTGTTCTTTTTATTTCTTTTTATTCTCTGATTGCTGTGCCTAGGCCTTCCCAAACTATGTTGAATAAGAGTGGTGAGAGTAGACATCCTTGTCTTTTTCCTGATCTTAGAGGAAATGGTTTCAGTTTTTCACTATCGAGAATGATGTTTGCTGTGGGTTTGTCATATATGGCCTTTATTATGTTGAGGTAGGTTCCCCCTATGCCCACTTTCTGGAGAGTTTTTACCATAAAAGGGTTTTGAATTTTGTCAAAAGATTTTTCTACATCTATTGAGATGATCATGTGGTTTTTATTCTTCAATTTGTTAATATGGTGTATCACATTGATTGATTTCCATATATTGAAGAATCTTTGCATTTCTGGGATAAATCCCATTGATCATGGTGTATGATCCTTTTAATGTGTTGTTGGATTTTGCTTGCTTGTATTTTCTTGAGGATTTTTGCATCTATGTTCATCAGTGATATTGGCCTTTAATTTTCTTTTTTTATGATAACTTTGTCTAGGTTTGTTATCAGGGTGATGGTGGCCTCATAGAATGAGTTTGGGAGTGTTCTTCACACTCCAGATTTTTGGAAGAGTTTGAGAAGGATAGATGTTAGCTCTTCTCTAAATGTTTGATAGAATTTGCCTGTGAGGTCATCGGTTCCTGGACTTTGTTTGTTGCAAGATTTTGAATCACAGTTTCAATTTCATTACTTGTGATTTTTCTGTTCATATTTTCTATTTCTTTCTGGTTCAGTCTTGAAAGGTTGTATTTTTCTAAGAATTCATCCATTTCTTCCAAGCTCTCCATTTTATTGGCATATAGTTGCTTGCAGTAGTCTCTTATGATCCTTTGTATTTCTGCATTTACCCATGTGTTTTTAACATTTCATATAAAACAGAACCTCAAGTATTTAACCAGTATCATTTTTATAAGCTGAACATATTGGAAGACTTTGATTAACACATAGAAGCATATTTTTGGGAAAAACAGTTGTAGGTTTATTGACTGTAGCTAGTTTTCCAAATGTTCTGCTGTGAAGGAGCCAATTCCTGTTTAGAAGGAGACTTATTTTCTTCCATATGGTAGTAGAATTCTTTTGACCACAACAGAGGCAATATGAATAAAGATGTGTTGGCTTTAAACACTTCAGGACACTGGCTATGGGAGTCTCCAAAAGAAATAATAGGCAGTGTTCTTTTGGTTTTGCTCCATGGCATGTAATCAATATTCTTGCCAAGCAATAGGGCTCATATCTAAATGGACCAGTCTTATTTGATTAATCTGTGAACTAAGCCCTCAGGACAGCCTTGGCTCTTTATATTCGGATATGGTATCACATGGCTGACATTGGTAGGTTTCATCAACAATTTTTGTGTTAAACATGAAAAATAGACCTTTTCTAGGTATAATTAATGCTCTCTGACAGCAGCTTATCACAGGCCAGTGTTGGGGATTTTGAGGGGTTTTCCCCTTAAAATCTTAATTGTCACTGTTGTTATAATGTCTGATTCTTCTTCTTGACTTCTCCTTTATTAAGTTCAGGGTGGGTCTGATGGCAAGTAGAATTTTCATTGTTTCTGTAAATGTCTTTCTTATAGTTTAAATTAATATCATCCCTAAACCCAGGAAGAAGCAATATCTCATTCTTTTTAGGATCTAACAATATTTCAAGGTGAGCAACCTCCTTAAATTCTTCCAAATATTTAAGGGCATGCAATTTCACTTTTAGTAACCTAACAAAAAAAGGAGCATTAGAATAGAAATAAAACTATATATACCTTATCAGCTATTTAAGTCCCTTCAATTGCAAACCACAATGATTAAAAATATAATAAAAATATTAAGGTGCCACCACCCTGGCACAGATTTTTAAGCCACATAGTTCTAGGTGTGTATCCTGGATCTGCTTTTTACAAGCTGTGTGATTCGGAGCTAGCTACATTAAATCTCATTGAATTTAGTTTTAAAATCCACATTTTTACATGTACTCAAAACTCAGGCATCGTTTTCCCCAAGAAGTCTTTCCAATCCCTTGCCAGTCTGGGTCTGGTGATTTTTGTAAATATACTCCCTTGTGGCAACCTGTCATATTGTGTTGCAATTTGTTGTTTGCCTATGTGCTTACCCAACTAGATCAACAGCTACTTGGCCTAGAGGCTGAGACTATTCTCTCTTTATCTCAGTTTCTAACACCTTGTTCAAATTATAATAAGGGCTTCATGTATAACCACAACCGTTTCTTTCCTTATATTATCCAATAAGGTTAACAGGATTATCCATATTTAACTAATCAAAGAAGGGCATACATATTCAATGGACTTAGACAAAATAATCCATTACAGCCCGCACATCAGGATCATTTGAATATGCTATTATTTTAATTTGAAGACACATTAAATTTGAATTAAAAGTCTAAGATAAAATCTTAATATAGAAATATAGCATATTCCTGGATGAGAAGACTCAATAATACAACACTGAGAATTGTCTCCAAATTATTGTGAGTCTAATCAAAACTGCATGGTATTAGAGGAGTTTTCTTGGAAAAGGAAAATGGATAACAAAATGCAAAAGAAAGGAAAATAATATTTGGAAAAGAAACAAATGAAGCCAGGAACACTAGTTTGCAAAAGCCTATGACAAAGCCATAGTAATTAAGTAAGAGTGGGATTTATGCAAAAATAAACATAAAGATTTAAAAATAGAATCCAGAAAGAAGTCTGTGCATATAATGACAATTTAGTTTGCATTAAGTGTGACATTTCAAATCAGTGGGGAAAAGATGAGCTATTCAATAAAAAAATATTTGAACAACTGGTTATTTGGGCAAGAAAGTCAGGAGTTAGATATTTATTTTATACATTCTCCTCTCTGTCTCTCTCTCTCTTATACATGCACACGCACTTATTTAATCGAGGCATATTAAATGTATTCTGAAAAACCTTAAGATATTTAAGGAAGATATAGGATAACATGCTTTAAACATTGAGATAAAGAAGTCTTCTAAAATAAAACACAAGATATTAAAGAAAAATACATAGATTTACCAAGGTTAAAATGTATCTTATGGATAACAAAAAAGAAAACGTTATAACAATTTTAAAAAAAGGTAAAAGAAGAGAATGATAAAATAATTGCAGCTTATTATCTAGATAAAACTTTAATATCTGGAGTATATAAAAATACCTTAAAAAGTATAAGAAAAGAGTAAACAAAAACATAGCCACTGTATAAACAGGTAATTTACAAAAGAAATTCAGATAGTCAATAACTCATGAAAAGATACTAAGTCTCAGTAGTGACCCCCAAAATGCATTTTAAAACACAGTATTATGTTTTTACTCATAGGACTGAGAATTATTTCAAAATAGGATCAAATATTGGGGTAGGTGTAGGAACACACTGGTGACAGGAGTTTAAACCTGTACAGCAATTTTGTAGGGCAATTTAACACAATAAGCTAACATTTAAAACGTACATGATGCTGCAGTGTATACAGAAGTTGAAATATAATATGGTGTGCATGAAACATATAATTTATGTCAATATAACCTCAATAAATTTTTAAAAAATTAAATAAAAAATAAAATGTGCATACTATATGGCTCAGCAATTCTAGTCATTTGTATATCTAAAAGAACTCTCCCACGTTAATACAAAAGGTAAGTAAAAAGATATATATTGAAGCATTGTTTATAATAGCACAATAATGGGAAGTAATCTAAGTGTCCATCAATAAGAGAATAGTAAAATAAACCGTCATAATTCCAAGTGGTGGAATACTATCCAACAGTTAAAAAGAATAAAATTACATTTTTCTTAACCCACAGGTATCTAGGGTTGATATGTTATAGCAGCTAGCATTATCATAACCAATATATAATTGGCAACTTAAGTGGGCTTCTTCTATTTAAAAAGCTTCATCTATGTAATTCAATGCTGGAGTGGCAAGGAAATCAGTATCAGAGTCTGGAAAGAGGGAGTCTCATGTTATGGAGTTCCAGGAAACTTAGCTAATGTCAGCAAGCCTGAGAAAGCAAGCACATGCTTACTGAGTCTATGGTTCTAGCAGAATAGTATGGAAAACTGACTTTTAGTTGGATATTTGGTATGAACTGGCTGCATTTAATAAGATACTAGAAATAAGAGATGAACTTTTAAAAAGTGGCTGTTTCAAGAGCAGAGATGAAACAAAATAGAGAAGGTCTATAAATGTGGGGTCACAACTGGTTGGAAAAGTCAACTGTTTCCAGATATAAAACAGAAAAAAAAAAAAAAGATTTTAAAAAGTCTTTGAGCAACAAAGTCCCTCTGAAAGACTATCCATGTGGCAAAGTATAACGTTTGATAATATCACCCAAGCCAGATGGGCTCCAGACAGACTTTGCTATATTAAGATACAGATGCCAGAAAATGGGAAAGAGTTCATATACATAAAGATTAGCTAGACAAGTAGATATCTCTATATCAATCTATCCAGAAAAAAACAGAGAGAAAGAGAGAGGAAGCAGAGAGGGAGGGAGAGAGGGAGGGAGGGAGGGAAGGAAGGAAAGGAGGAAGGAAAGAAGGAAGGAAGGAAGGAAGGAAGAAATAAGTTTGAGAAATAATTTGGTTATGACTAATGGTACATGGTTTGACTGAGGAAGTAAGTTATCTCATTATTAATTTGAAAAAAATTGCATTCCCAGTCAAGCCATGAGCTGGGGACTTATATAATAATAACAAGAAATATTTACACAGACATGAAGGAGGCAGCAAAAGCTATATACTCACAGTGAAGGCATGCTCCTCAACATCCACTTCAGCAGTGGCCATGTGTGTAAACAGATAAGGAAAACTCTCAGATCATAGGGTCATGGAGGGTAATGCATGGAACACAGATATCCCAGAAAACATAACTGAGGTCTAAGCAAAGTTTAGAGAAATGTCAGATCAGGGAACTCCACTGTGAGGTCAGAGAACTCACCCACTGTGAGGTCAGAGAACTCTCCCAATAATTTCCTGGAGGATTTCATTACTTTCATGGACCAGTAACAGCTCTAAGCCTTCTGTTTCTCTGTTTTAAATGTGGGCTGATATTGTGTATATCCAGGTCCAGCTTCACTATTGTATATAGGGTTTTTCTATGAAGGAGGGAATAAATTTTCTTTTGTTTCTCGGTTACCAGGCCATCAAAAATGTAGTTTAGTGTTGCTTGTTTTCACACTTCAATTTTAAAAAGGTATTGTATTGCAGATAAACTTCTGGTATTTACATTTTTCACACAAAATGATTTTATGGCTCATCTATATTGTTGCATGCCATTGTCTTTTAAATTAAATTAACTGTATTTAAATTAAATTAACTGTATTTCAGTTTAATTGTTGTAATATAACCTATTCTGTGAATATACCACAAAAGTTTACCTGTTCAACATCACTTATATGTAGAATCTAAAAACACGGTACAAATGAACTTATTTACAAAACAGAAATAGAGTCACAGATGTAGAAAATAAACCTATGGTTACCAAGGGGGAAAGGAGGGAGGGAGGAATAAACTGGGAGATTGGGATTGACATATACACACTACTCTATATAAAATAGATAACTAATAAGGACCTACTATATAGCACAGCGACTCTACTCAATATTCTGTAATGACCTATATAGGAAAAGGATGTAAAAGAGAGTGGATATATGCATATGTATAATTGATTCACTTTTCTGTACACTGGAAACTAACACAACATTGTAAATCAACTATACTCCAATAAAATTTTTTGAGAATTAAAAAACAATTTAGAAGTTTATCTATTTACCTTATCTTGGACATTTGGATCATGTCCACTTTTGCTATTACAAGCATTCTTGCATATACTTTCTGGTAAAGATTGGTGAGTCTTAGGTATATGATTAAGAATGGTACTGCCAGATCTAAGGGTGTATAGATATTCAGCTTCATAAAATAATGTCAAATTCCCCAAATGAGAATACTCCTAATAGCAATCATTAATTGGTCTAATATGATTCACATTCTTTCCAACATTTCGGATTCTAATACTGCTTAATTTTTGCCAGTTGTGGTTAGTAAAATAATAGATTATTATGGTCTTAATTTTTCACCCCAAATTACTAGTGAGGTTGAATATCTTGTCATATACTTATTAGATAATTGTATTTTCTCTTCTGTACAATGTTCATGTTGTTTTGTTTTGTTTTGTTTTGTTTTTTCTTTCATATTATTGATTTTGTAGTTTCTTATATAATCATAATTATATTTATTGGTTATCTGGATTATAAATTTATTTTGGAGATTTGTAGCTTATCTTTTCACTTTGTGATTGGCAATTATATTTTTGGAATATTCAAATTTATGAATATTTTTTGATGGCTAGCAATTTTTATATTTTACTTATGAAACTGTTCTCTAGCCAGAAGTTAGAAAGACATTCACCTAGGGTTTTGCTTATGAAATTTACTTTTTAAACCATTAGTGGTTGATGCTTGTGTACCATGTGTCTATTATTATTATTTTTGTACCTAATGTTATATTTATTGAAAGCTGTCTCAGACCATTTGTTGGATATGTTCTGTAAATTTACAAACAAGTATACACAGAAACTAGCCACATTATGGATGGTGGGGAAGTGTACAGAATAAAAGAGTAGACAATGTAGGAAATAAAACAGATCATTCTGCCAGTGACCATCCACAGACAACAGTAAAAAAGACTGTGGAACAACAAGTGTAAAGGAACAGCTCTGAGATATGGAATGAGGTCCTGGCAGTTTATCTTGCTTGGCATAATGCTAAAGAGCTCAATTAACCTAACTTTATGATTGCTTCCTTTATGATGATAGTTTTCCATTGAGCTGAGATGGTCTTCACGTTTGGATTTTCATCTCTTTTCTGTCTTTCTTTTTTTTCCCCATGCATTGAAATTTAATCTCCAATACAAGTCCTCCCACACACACCTCAGAAATGGGTGAGCAATAAATGTATCAAAAAATCACTGAATTACAGAACCAGAGAGATCTTCAATTCTCAATTATATAAATATGGGTGATTGTAAGAAACACACAGAGGAAAATTTTCAAGTATATAATTCAAGAACATTAAACAGGTTTTGTTTTTGTTTGGGGGCCAAGGTGTCATTCCAAATTATTGCACAGGGAATTTAACAATTAACTAACTTTGGGAGGTGTCAACCAATTGACATTTTTCAGTTTGCGAGCAAAAATGTTTTGGACAAGATTGCACCACTTTTAGCAATGAAACATATAGAAGGTTCAAGACCTTGGGCTGGGTAATATAATAGAAGTCAGATTTCATATCTAACTACAGGTCATATAAACATAAATATACATACGTATTTATAGACAGAACCTGCATATGTTAAACATACATGCACCCTTATATCTTGATTTCTACTCCAGAGAAGGAAGCAGTAGAAAGAAAATTCACTTGAAAAACAAAGCTAAGGAGGACTTCCAGTTTCCAATTCTGAATGTAAGGAGCTTGGAAATTGCCAGTCCACCCTAACAACAAGTAAAAGGCTAAACAGACTGAAAATTTAACAACTTTTTATGAGTCTGTAAAAGAGGAGAGGACATAGGCAAATTCTGCCTGCAAGGTTGAGAGACAGATAGGTACAGGGTGTCATGGCTTACCATAGCATAGACTTACAAGCAGAAATCCACCTCAGAAACCAGTGCTGAGGTAGGAAAACCTGAACCATAATTAACAAATTGTTAGAAGCTCAGTGTGAACAGCATTAACAGTTAAAAACTTCAGTTGGGATGTGTGGGGGAGATAATTGTCAGATATATCTCCAGGAACTTGACCAGGTTCCTGCAACAAATATTAAAGTTACCAACTTTAGACAGGTTACTATTTATGTAGGATGTGAACTGCATGATAACCACAAAGCAAAAACCTATAATAGATACTCAAAAGATAATGAGGAAGGAATCTAAGCATAACGCTATAGAAAGTCATCAAACCACAAGGAAAGAAAGCAAGATAATATGAAAGCAACAGAGAGGAACAACCAAAAAAAAAAAATCCAGAAAACTGGGGCTTCCCTGGTGGCGCAGTGGTTGAGAGTCTGCCTGCCAATGCAGGGGAAACAGATTCGTGCCCTGGTCTGGGAAGATCCCACATGCCTTGGAGTGGCTGAGCCCGTGAGCCATGGCTGCTGGGCCTGTGTGTCCAGAGTCTGTGATCCACAGCGGGGGAGGCCACAACGGTGAGAGGCCCGTGTACTGCCAAATAAAAAAAATCCAGAAAACAATTAACAAAATGGCAAATATATATATATATATATATATATATATATATATATATATATATATATATATACACTTACCAATAATCTCTTTAAATGTAAATGGGCTAACTTATTCAATAAAAACATAGAACGGTTGAATAAATGATAATTTGAAAAATACCTTTCTATATACTGCCTACAAGAGACTCACCTTAGATGTAAGGACACACACAAACTGAAAATGAAGGAATGGAAAAAGATGTTTCATGTAAATGGAAACCAAGGTAAAGCTGGGGTAGCTCTCATATCAGACAAAATATATTTAAATAAACTATAATAAGGACTTCCCTTGTGGTCCAGTGGCTAAGGCTCCACATTCCCAATGAAGGGGGCCTGGGTTTGATCTCTAATCAGGGAACTAGATCCCACATGTCACAACTAAAATATCCCGCATGCCACAGCTAAAGATCCTGCATGTGGAAATGAAGATCCCATGTGCTGCAACTAACACCTGGCAAAGCCAAATAAATAAATTTTAAAAATAAACTAGAATAAAAGACAAAGATAAGTATTATATAATGATAAAGGGGTCAATTAAACAAGAAGATTTAACATTTGTAAATATTTATGTATCCAACATAGCACCAAGATGAATAAAGTAAATATTTACAGACCTAAAGGAAGAAATTAACAGCAGTACAATAGTAGTACAGGCTTTTAATGCCTCACTAGCATCAATGGATACATCATTCCATTGGAAAATGAATAAGGACAGATCAAACTTAAATGACACATTAGATCAGATGGACTTATTATAGATAGATGATAGATAGGTAGATAGATAGATAGATACAGAACATTCTACCCAAAAGCAACAAAATACATATTCTTCTCAAGTACACATGAAACTATCCAGGACAGAGTACATGCTAGGATAAAAAAATAAGTATCAACAATGCTAGGATAAAAAACAAGTATCAACAAATTTAAGAAGGTTTAAATCATATCAGACATCTTTTCTAACCACAGTGGTATGAAACGAGAAATCAATTACAAGAAGAAAACTGGAAAGTCACAAATATGTGAAGATTAAACAACATGCGACTGAACAAGCAATGAGTCAATGAAGAAATCAAAGAAGAAATTAAAAACTAAAAATACACCAGTACTATTATCAGAAAGTTTTACACCTCCTTTTAGAGCTCAACTCTTTCAGAGAATCGTCCAAAATCAGGTATGAAATGCATCATTTCAGATTGAAGAAAGAGAGCACTAAGGACTCATCAGATTGTGACTACTAAAGTTGTTTTTTTGTTTTGTTTTTTTCTATATCTTAAGATCACTAATGAAAACTGGTCTAAAACTGATAATTGAGGGCTCTTGTGACCATTCCAGATTTCTGCTTGGACATCATGGTCATCATTAAATGAAAATTGACCAACATTGAAAGTTGTTTCCTACCCGTTGTCTCCCTACTTGCACTGCTTAGTACTCATCCTTTTAATCCCTCAGGGAACATTCATAAATCCTATGTCAGAAATGAATTTGGAAACACACAAAGATCTGTAATCATGGTCTATTACTCTCCTCTCACCTGAAGGTTGAAGCAGTTTTTCCTTCTTAACCCTGAAGTACCAAGTATTCGATGAAATCTCCTCAGATATTAGATAACTATTAATTCCATATTTTAAGGATAACTATTCTCAGTGTCAGCATAAAGACTCTTCATCTGTGGGAGAGTAGAAAATCACCAGTCTTATCTCAAATGAGATATAACATTATTCCATGACCTCCTACTGTTACCATTTCCCTTCTGCCTAAAGTGTTTCATTTAACTTTTCTTATAGTGGGAGTCTGCTGTTAATTATTTTTTAGCTTTGTATGTCTCAAGAAAAGTCTTTATTTCAACTTAATTTTTGAAACTATGTTCACTAAATGTAGCATTCTAAATTTACAGCTGTTTTGTTGCAGTTTTTAATTTCATTTCAGTTACTTAAAGAGCTAGTCCAATCCTCTCATTTGTCTTCTGCTTGAGCTTCCTTGGGCTTCTTAGATATGTGGATTTATAGTTTTCATTGAGTTTGTACATTTTTTCTTTCATTTTTTTCAACTATTTTTTTCAGTTTGCCCCCACCAGTATTTCAGTTCCGTCTCTTCTAGTCAACAAGTTTTTCCTCTGTACTGTCTGTGTAAAGCTCTAAGATTTTACACATGCCACTTTACTGCTAGGATATTATTTCCATCAACCTGAAAGTGCTGAATTAGATGATATTTAAGGTCCATCTCAGATACAACAGCACATGTTTTTTCTCAAGACTATTTGCTTGTCACAGCACATTAACTGTTCCAAACCACTCACAAAGTACAAAGAATGATATCTTTGCCTGCTATGAAGACATGAAAAATAAGCAAATATGGGTGTTATATATGTACAAAGGATATCAATTTGCAATGTTTTGCATCATGAATGAAGAGAGGACTAAACTGGGACATGCAAAAAGATTGCTGGGCAATGTTGTATTACTACTTGTGATGATCATGGGGTAGGACATACTTATGGGATTTTGTTAAAAAATTTTCAATGATCCAAAATAGGACTAGACAAGTAAGATTTTAGGAGTGATTCAGTATTATATGTTTTAAGCCATATAACCACAAGGGTGTTAATTATTCTGCTAAGAGTTGGGTTAACCAAGAGACTGAGGCTGTTTAGCAATGTAAATGAGTATGGAATGGTTATGCAGATTGGACTATGATCAAAATTTCCTGATATCAATGCTTCTATAAGAAATGAGTTGGTCATGAAAACCTGAGAAAGATGAATTAGTGTTTAAAACTCCCAAGGTGCAACAATTTTTGAAGATGGCTAGATCCACAGTATGGTCTACCAGTGAGTGGATAAAATGGTATAGAGAGGAAAGTTAGGAGTACATTGTGCTAGAATGGGTTGACCACAAGATATGGGCATTTACAATGACACATATTTCAATGGAAAACAAAACAATGGTCCCCTACAGTTATTATTAATGAAAGTGTAATAGTTAGCAAAAAGTCAATAGATGGCAAGAGAGGTTGGGAGAGTGGTAAATTCTCATAGTTTACAATTTAAGAAGGGAGAGGCTTTGAAAGGAAAAACAATAATTTTTAGTGTGAAATGGAGAGATTGTGGAGATACGCTCCAGCTCCTAGCCTTGTAGCATATGAGTCTTAGGAAAATGCTTACCATTGGATTAGGCTGTAAGTAAAGCAGGTCAGGAGAAGCAAGAATGGTGAAAGAGTATCTGCAAAAATTTCAGAGGTAGGGATAAGTGTCCACAACAGCACTCACATTTCCCACATGAACCACTTCTCTTTGGTCTCAGTTTCCCCATTATTTTGAGAAAGTGAGTAGCTTGGACTTGACAACTACCAGAGCTTTTTCTAGTTCTAAACTTCAATTTTTTGATTCTCAAGGATAGACTTTTTCCCCAAAAATTTCCTGGAGTGATATAAAGCACAGACTGTCAAAGTGACACATGAATTCTCATGAACCTCAAATGTCTTAGGTAGAATTTTAGCAGGAGAAAAGACATAAATAATGTATTTATAAACATAAGAACAGAAAAATAATGTAATCTGTTTTGTCAATAATACACCAATAAGATCACACAATAGATTATGGAGGAGAAGTAAGTTGTTGCATTTAATTAAATGCAAAAATTCTATTCCCCCAAGAACACTTTGCTCGTCTAATCTGATCATTTTTGATTTTCACTACTTGTGATAATGTCACTCAATATATTTTCTTGCTGTAATGAATTCTTAGGAACAGGAGCACTCACTAAAGCCATGTTATATTAAATATTTGATGACAAAAAAAGAAGCTTTCAAAACTCTGTATGGGGATTCAAATTTGAGGTACAAGGCAATGAGTAGTTTGTGAGACTGAAGTACTACCAAACTGAAAGCTGAAATATAATTTAATTTCCAAACTGTCCTTGGATCCACCAGACAGCAACAGCAGAAGCAAGAAGAAATACAATGTTGCAGCCTATGGAATGAAAACCATATTCACAGAAAGATAGGCAAAATGAAAAGCAGAGAACTATGTACCAGATGAAGGAACAAGATAAAACCCCCAAAAAACAACAAAATGAAGTGGAGATAGGCAACTTTCCAGAAAAAGAATTCAGAAAAATGATAGTGAAGATGATCCAGGACCTCAGAAAAAGAATGGAGGTAAAGATCGAGAAGATGAAAGAAAGGTTTAACAAACACCTAGAAAAAATAAAGAACAAACAAACAGATGAACAATACAAAAACTTAAGTGAAAAATACACTAGAAGGAATCAATAACACAATAACTGAGGCAGAAAAACAGTTAAGTGACTTGGAAGAGAAAATGGTGGACCTGCCACAGAACAGAATATAGAAAAAAGAATGAAAAGAAATGAAGACAGCCTAAGAGACCCCTGGGACAACATTAAACACACCAACATTTGCATTATAGGGCTCCCAGAAGGAGAAGAGAGAAAAGACCTAAGAAAATATTTGACGAGATTATAGTTGAAAACTTCCCTAACTTGAGAAAGGAAATAGCCGTCAAAATCCAGGAATCCCAGAGAGTTCCAGGCAGGATAAACCCAAGGAAAAACATGCTGGTACACATAGTAATCACATTGACAAAAATTAAAGCCAAAGAAACATTATTGAAAGCAGCAAGGGAAAAATGACAAATAATATACAAGGGAACTCCCATAAAGTTAGCAGCTGATTTCTCAGCAGAAATTCTACAAGCGAGAAGGGAGTGGCATGATATACTTAAAGTGATGAAAGGGAAGAACCTACAACCAAGATTACTCTACTTGGCAAGGATCTCATTCAGATTTAACAAAGAAATCAAATGGTTTACAGACAAGCAAAAGCTAAGAGATTTCAGCACCACCAAACCAGCATTACAACAAATGCTGAAGAAACTTCTCTAAGTGAGAAACACTAGAGAAGAAAAGGACTTACAGAAACAAACGCAAAACAATTAAGAAAATGGTAATAGGAACATACATATTGATAATTACCTTAAAAGTGAATGGATTAGGGCTTCCCTGGTGGCGCAGTGGTTGAGAGTCCACCTGCTGATGCAGGGGACCCGGGTTCGTGCCCCGGTGTGGGAAGATCCCACATGCCGCAGGAGCGGCTGGGCCCGTGAGCCATGGCCGCTGGCATCCGGAGCCTGTGCTCCACAGCGGGAGGGACCACAGCAGTGAGAGCCCCGCGTACCGCAAAAAAAAAAAAAAAAAAAAAAAAAAAAAGTGAATGGATTAAATGCTCCAACCAAAAGGCACAGGCTCGTTGAATGCATACAAAAACAAGACCCATATATATGCTGTCTACAGGAGACCCACTACACACCTAGAGACAGACTTTAAATGAGGGGATAGAAAAAGATATTCCGTGCAAGTGGAAATCAAAAGAAAGCTGGAGTAGCAATACTCATATCAGATAAAATAGACTTTAAAATAAAGAATGTTATAAGAGACAAGGAAGGACACTACATGATGATCAAGGGATCAATCCAAGAAGAAGATATAAAAATTATAAATATATATGCACCCAACATAGGAGCACCACAATACACAGGGCAAACGTTAACAGCTATAAAAGAGGAAATCAACAGTAACAGAAAAATAGTGGGGGATTTTAACACCTAACTTACACCAGTAGACCAATCATCCAGAAAGAAAATTAATAAGAAACACAAGCTTTAAATGATATAATAGATCAGATAGATTTAATTGATACTTATAAGACATTCCACCTGAAAACAGCAGATTACACTTTCTTCTCAAGTTCACATGGAACATTCTCCAGGATAGATCAAATCTTGGGCCACAAATCAAGCCTCAGTAAATTAAAGAAAATTGAAATCATATCAAGTACCTTTTCTGACCACAACGCTATGAGATTAGAAATCATTTTCAGGGTAAAAAATTAAAAATCACAAACACATGGAGGCTAAACAATACGTTACTAAATAACCAAGAGATCACTGAAGAAATCAAGGAGGAAATCAAAAAATATGAAGAGACAAATGACAACAAAAACACGATGATACAAAACCCATTGGATACAGCAAAAGCAGTTCGAAGAGGGACATTTATAGCAATACAATCCTACTTCAAGAAACAAGAAAAATCTCAAATAAACAATCTAACAGGTTCAGTGGTTGAGAGTCTGCCTGCCGATGCAGGGGACATGGGTTCGTGCCCCGGTCCGGGAGGATCACACATGCCGCGGGGTGGCTGGGTCCATGAGCCATGTCCACTGAGCCTGCACATCCGGAGCCTGTGCTCTGCAATGGGAGAGGCCACAGCAGTGAGAGGCCCACGTACCACAAAAAAACTAAAACAAAAAAACAATCTAACCTTACACCTAAAGGAGCTAGAGAAAGAAGGACAAACAAAACCCAAAGTTAGTAGAAGGAAAGAAATCATAAAGATCAGAGCAGAAATAAATGAAATAGAGACAAAGAAAACAATAACAAAGATCAATAAAACCAAAAGCTGGTTCTTTGAGAAGATAAACAAAAATTATAAACCCTTAGGCAAACTCATCAAGAAAAGCAGGGAGAGGACTCAAACCAATAAAATTAGAAATGAAAAATGAGAAGTTACAACAGACACTGCAGACATACAAAGCACCATAAGAGACAAGTACAAGGAATTCTATGCCAATAAAGTGGACAACTTGGAAGAAATGGACAAAGTCTTAGAAAGGTATAACCTTCCATGACTGAACCAGAAAAATAGAAAATATGAGCAGACCAATCACAAGTAATGAAATTAAATCTATGATTAAAAATCTTCCAACAAACAAAAGTCCAGGACCCAATGGCTTCACAGGTGAACTCTATCAAACATTTAAAGAAGAGCTAACACCCATCCTTCTCAAACTCTTCCAAAAAACTGTAGAGGAAGGAACACTCCCAAACTCATGCTATGAGGCCACAATCACCTTGATACCAAAAGCAGACAAAAATACGACAAAAAAAGAAAATTACAGACCAATATCACTGATGAATACAGATGCAAAAATCATCAACAAAATACTAGCAAACAGAATCCAAGAACACATTAAAAGGATCATACACCATGAGCAAGTGGGATATATCCCAGGGACACAAGTATTGTTCAATATACACAAATCAATCAATGTGATGCACCATATTAACAAATTGAAATAAAAAACATATGATCATCTCAATAGATGCAGAAAAAGCTTTTGACAAAATTCAACACCTGTTTTGATAAAAACTCTCCTGAACGTGGGCATAGAGGGAACCTACCTCAACACAGTAAAGGCCATATATGACAAACCCACAGCAAACATAATTCTCAATGGTGAAAACCTGAAAGCATTTCCTCTAAGAACAGGAACAAGCCAACGATGTCCACTCTCACAAACTTTTATTCAGCATAGTTTTGGAAGTCCTAGACATGGCATCAGAGTAGAAAAAAACTAAAAGGACTAGAAATTGGAAAAGAATAAGTAAAACTGTCACTGTTTGCAGATGACATGATACTATACATAGAAAATCCTAACAATGCCACCAGACAACTATTAGAGCTAGTCAATGAATTTGGTAAAGTTGCAGGATACAATATTAATGCACAGAAATCTCTTGCATTCCTATACACTAACATTGAAAGAGCAGAAAGAGAAATGAAGGAAAGAAAACTATTCTCCACTGCAACAAAAAGAATAAAATACCTAGGAATAAACCTACCTAAAGAGGTAAAAGTCCTGTACTCAGAAAACTATAAGACACTGATGAAAGAAATCAAAGTGGACATAAACAGATGGAGAGATATACCATGTTCTTCAACTGGAAGAATCAATATTGTGAAAATGACTGTACTACACAAAGCAGTCTACAGATTCAATGCAATACCTATCAAATTACCAATGGCATTTTTTTCACAGAATTAGAACAAAAAATCTTAAAATTTGTATGGAGACACAAAAGCAATATTGAGAGAAAAAAATGGACCTGGAGGAACCAGACACCCTAATTTCAGACTATACTACAAAGGTACAGTAATCAAGACAATATGGTACTGGCACAAAACAGAAATATAGATCAATGGAACAGGACAGAAAGCCCAGAGATAAACCCATGCCCCTGTGGTCAACTAATCTATGACAAAGGAGTCAAGGATATACAATGGAGAAAAAACAGTCTCTTCAACAAATTGTGCTGGGATAACTGGACAGCTACATGTAAAAGAATGAAATTAGAACACTCCCTAACACCTTAAACAAAAGTAAACTCAAAATGGATTAAAGACCTAAATGTAAGACTGGACACTATAAAACACTTAGAGGAAAACCTAGGAAGAACACTCTTTGACATAAATCACAGCAAGATCTTTTTTGACCCAGCTCCTAGAATAATGGAAATAAAAACAAAAATAAACAAATGGGACCTAATGAAACTTACAAGCTTTTTCACAGCAAAGGAATATACAAACAAAATAAAAAGACAACCCTTAGAGTGGGAGAAAATATTTGCAAATGAATCAACAGACAAAGGATTAATCTCCAAAATATATAAACAGCTCATGCAGCTCAATATTAAACAGAACAAACAACCCAATCCAAAACTAGGCAGAAGATCTAAATAGACATTTCTCCAATGAAGACATACAGATGGCCAACAAACACATGAAAAGCTGCTCAATATCACTATTTATTAGAAAAATGCAAATCAAAACTACAATGAGGTATCACCTCACTCCAGTTAGAATGGGCACAATCAGAAAATCTACAAACAACAAATGCTGGGGAGGGTGTGGAGAAAAGGAAACCATCTTATGATGATGGTGTGAATGTAAATTGATACAGACACTATGCAGAACAGTTCAGAGGTTCCTTAAAAAACTAAAAATAGAATTGCCATATGACCCAGGAATCCCACTCCTGGGCATATACCCAGAGAAAACCATAATTCAAAAAGACATATGCACCTCAATGTTCATTGCAACACTACTTACAATAGCCAGGACATGGAAGCAACCTAAATGCTCATCAACAGAAGAATGGCTAAAGAAGATGTGGTACATATACCCAATGGAGTATTACTCAACCATAAAAAGGAACGAAATTGGGTCATTTGTAGAGACGTGGATGGACCTAGAGACTGTCATACAGAGTGAAGTAAGTCAGAAAGAGAAAAACAAATATAGTTTATTAATGCATATATGTGGAATCGAGAGAAATGGTACAGATGAACTGGTTTACAAGGCAGAAATAGAGACACAGATGTAGAGAACAAACGTATGGACACCAAGGGCAGAAAGCGGGGGGTAGTGGTGGTGGGAAGAATTGGGATTGACCTATATACACTAATTTTTATAAGATAGTTAATTAATAAGTCCCCATTGTATAAAAATAAAATAAAATAATGTTCAAAAAACAATTATCCTTGGCTGAAAGTGTCAATCAAATCAATAAATATTTTTGAACGTTGACCAGAGATCTGGTAGGTATAAAGTTAAAGTTTAGAACTTCATTGTAAAGTGGATTGTATAAATCAACCATGAGCCATTTATACTATGGAATAAAATATTATTGATTAAAATAATGAGTCAGGCCTATAACTATGTAATGACTAGCTTATAATGTTCTATCCATCATATTTTTATGTAAAAATAATTAAAGTTGTTATTAATAAAAAAATATGAGACCATTTTGGTAAAAGAAAAGAAGTGAAAGCTATATATAGGCATATATATACATACACATATATATATATATATATATATATATATATATATATATATATATTCTTTTTACTAGGACACACAACAAAACTAACACTGTTGTTCTAAGGATGGAAAGAGAATTGTAGTTAGTCAAGGGTGGCTTTATTTTATTTTATTTTTTTGGACCCACCACACTGCATGTGGGATCTTTGTTCCACAACCAGGGATCAAAACCCTGCCCCCTGCAGTGGAAGTGTGGAGTCTTAACCACTGGACCACCACGGAAGCGCCAAACATGGCTTTATTTTTAATCCATTCTGTTTGAAACAGTTTCTATAATGGTTGTGAAGTAATATATTTGTTATGTAATAATTATACAAAAATTTAGTATAAGATAAATGTAAATGTGCTAATATTGGAGAAATCTCTCTACATACATATATATATATATATATATATATATATACATAAATACAAATATATATATATGTATATCTCACACGGTGCATTCTCATATATACATACATATATGTATATATATGTATACATATGTACATAGACACACATTGCAGTATAAATGGTTTTAATTTTCCAGCTTTTCCTCTCACTATTTCCCTTTTGAGAATAATCTCTCACAATACCCTTAGATAAAGTTCCCTCTGTCCTGTGACATTTAATTTTTCTCATTCTCAGGCGAATGTTCTCATTCTTATGTAAAAACAAAACTGAAGTGCAAATCAAGCCTCCTTGCAGAGTCTGGACTGTCTGGTATACAATTCTAAAAAATTGTCTTTGTAAATGTCAACAAAACCCAAGGACCATCACCACTCAAATTTTAGCAGTTTTCTGGCCATTTTCTCCAGGTTGGCTGTGAGGACGGAAGGCAAGGGAAGAAATGTGTCCTCTTTGGTACCATAGTAATCTAGCTCCATGCTCTTTTGATGTGAGAAAGCTTTAAAAAGGACTTTCCTGTAAGGGGCTGTTTTGAAAAAGTTCACAGCTGGGATCCTCTTCTCTGTGCTGGTGTATATATTTCTCTTTCAGGTGGTTGTATCTCTAGTTTCTTCCTTTGTTACTGATGCTTAACTTGGAGCTTTTCATTGTTGTCATTCTTCTACTTCTCTAGGAGCCATATTTGATAGGGCCTGTGAGGACTCCATGCAATTTGCTTGTACATTTTCTATGTCTCTGGCTTTGATCTCTTTCTCATGACACATCTCTGGTCCCCTGGGGAGACTCCTGCATCTTTAGTCCAACAGAAATCCTTGGAATACAACCAGATTTTAATTCTGGGATCTCTCCTGGCTCCATCACTAAAGCTGAGGGCACTCAGTGGATCTCTCACTTTCTATATTTCTCTGGGGAAGAGTCAGGTCCAGGTTATGATGTCACAAAACTGCAGAGAAACACATGACATATGCTCAGAGAGGTATATTTAAGTTTCAAGTCTCTAAGTTTAGAAGGGAGGATCACCTCCCAAAACTCTCCTCTTGAGAGAGCAAGATAGTAGCTCTCTCCAAAGAAATCTCTTCAAAAATCTTTTCCACACTCTGAGTATGTTTTATATCCCTGATCTAGTTTAAGGCACAAGAATTGAAGATCTGTTTCTAGGAGATATTTCCTCCTGTAGAATCTGCATTGGCTATTTGGCTATGAAATTTCACATCTGTTTTATCTTATCATTTTTCTATGTTAACCTCAGTTCTCCAGAAAGAAGAGCATGAAACATAGGCTATGTGCAAGTATTGTATCGGTTGGTGTTCCAAGGAGCTGGATTTGGAAGACAGGAGGAGAAAAGGAAAAAGGAGGGGGGAATTAATACAAGGATTCATAACAGAGTTTGCTACCACTACATGCTACTAGTTGCTCTATCCCTTGGAAATAAATGATTTTAAAAAAAGCATATGATATGCTTTTCAGGACCTTCAGTGCCCAGTTGGTCACAATTTTCAATATGGGGCTTTAATTCAGGGAAAACAATTGGGTTTTCCAAGCAAAGACGTCCACAGAGAGCAGGAAGCAAGAGGGTGCTGTGATGGCCTAGAAAATAAGCTAAAGGTTTTACTCTTATGTGAAGTTGGTTATGTCTACACTGAGCAGGTGGAAAAGAGACAGATGAGAACAAGAGGAACTCAAGTAGAGCATAGGAGGTGTCCCTCACTTGCTGGCTGGTGCACGCTGTGTGCAGAAACTTCTAGCCCATGAATTCACTGGCACCATTCTGGCTTCTGAGCAAGATCCCAGAGCCGTAGAGGATGGAATGCATACCCAAGCTTCCATGCAACGTTCTATTACATATACTTACATATACTTAACTTAGAAAGTATACCCAAGGAATTATCACGATTAAGGGATTGCACTCTGAGAGTGGGAGGTGGATTTACTTAAATATTTTTCCCTTTTAAAATTTGAATCTGGGGTTTAAAAAAGAAACAACTATATGACAGTTGACTGAAGCCTCTCATGTACACCTCCTGAAGCCCATTCACCTTTTGATGTCTTCAAAGTAGCCCATGTATCAAGTTGGGTAATTATAATTCCTACACATCTAAATAAATATTTGCTAAGTCTGTGTTTTCCAAGGAATATATTGTTTGGAAGGTTTTAAAGTGTTAAACAAATGGTACTATATTCTGTCATCAATTAACTGCTTTTATTTTCTTAAAATTATATTTTCAAAGATTACCCATGTTGAGACCCAATTTTCTATTTCATTAGTTATGGTTACCCTACGGTTTTTCATATTTGAAAACATATCATTCTGTATTTATTCAGTCTTTCCTGCATGAGCACTGAAGTTTTCTCAACCTTTGTCTATGACACCCAAGTTGCTAGAAACATTTGTTATATATTTTCCTGAACATATGAGCAAAAAAGTCTCTATGGTTTATAGAGAAAAAGAAGAAAAAGTTGTTGACTCAAAGGGAATACATATTGAATTTTACTTTATATTGCCAAATTGCTCTACAAAGTTGTTGCATAAATTTATATTCCCACAACAGTGCCTACTGTACTATCTTCTCACTGGTGGTGTTGTCAACCTTCTTAAACCTTGCCAGTGTAATGGACATGGAATCTCATCTCATTATAGTTTTATTAGGTATTTATCTGATTACTGCTGAGGTTGACCATCTTTTCAAATGCTTATTGACTATCTTGGTTTCCTCCTTTCCGAATTGCCTGTTTAAAGTTATTGTCAATTTTTCTATTAGATTGCTTGTCTTTCCTGATTTTTATGAGTTATTTATATTTTTTGATACTCAACCACTAAGAGAAACATACATTGCAAATATCATCTCTCAGGCTGTGGCTTGTCGTTTAACTTTTTTTTCTCATAGTGACTTTGATTGGTCCAAAGTTTTAAATTTAATGTAGTCAAACTTATCAGGGTATTTTTGTGTGTGTGCTTTTTAGAGAGATATTCCCTATACCATGTTATAAACATGTGCTCCTTCATGCTATTTAACTATATAAAAGATTTGTTTTCGTCATTTATTGTTTTTATTCACTTGGAATTGGCATGTGTGTGTGTGTGTATGCACAGGCTGGGCCATGGAGCAGAAGTAGGATAGGGATATTTGGGATTTAATTTATTTTTCTTCTGTGTGTATTAACTGTTGCTTCACCATAATTTACTAAATTATGTTTTCTCTAATTAATTTTGCCATTTCACTCATATATGAGGATTCCATTTAAGAGCTCTTTTTCTACTTTATTCTACTGGATTATTAATATATTCTAACTCTACTACCATGCTATTTTAATTAATAGAGCTTTATAATAAGTTGTAAAATCTGGTAGGGCAACTTTCGAATTCTTTAAATGTATGTATTAATTTGGTTAGAATGGGTATTTTTATGCTACTGAGAAGAAGACACGTCATCGCATTTTTTAAATGGCCTAACATTATAGTTGTAGGTTATTCTCCCTATATGTTGCCATTTTAAGGTTATCCTCCCTATATGTTGCCATACAAGCCATATTTTGGGGAGAAGGAAGCATTGTTTTTTTGAGAATCCATAATATAAAGTGTCTCACTCTTTTTAAGGAAAACCTAAGCAAGAAAGAATACCTGTTTTAGCTGAGAAACTGAGACACTTGTAGTTCTCTGAAGCTGTGGAGGCCCATGCACAGACCATGACAGGGACCTATGCAATTCTCAGCCTTTATATCCTTTCTTTCCAGTTATCAGTGTGATTTACGTGTTCTTGGATGATATCTATTTTACATACTAGTAAATGTTTATGACATGCAGTATTGAGCAGCCTTGACTTCAAACTTTTGCTCTTTATGTGGTGTGTTTACCAAGAGTCAGTTTAGTTTGTTCTCAAAACCTATTTATTCTAATTTTATGTGTTAATACAATAACATAATTTAATTATCAGGTAAACCAATTAACACAAGCCTGAAAAATGGTATTTGTTCCATAAAATATAAGCAATATATTTTGGAAAGCATAAAGATGTATTTACATAAAAACATAAATCAATTAGATGTGGATGAGATAAAAATAACAGGGGGAATTATTTTAAAATAAAAATTCTGGGGACTTCCCTGTAGCGCAGTGGTTAAGAATCCTTCTGCCGATGCAGGGGACACGGGTTTGATAGCAGAGCAGCTAAGCCTGTGCCCCACAACTACTGAGCCTGTGTGCTGAAACTATTGAAGCCCATGCACCTAGAGCCTATGCCCCGCAACGAGAAGCCACCGCAATGAGAAGCCCGCACACCACAATGAAGAGTAGCCCCAGCTTGCCGCAACTAGAGAAAGCCCACGTGCAGCAATGAAGACCCAACACAGCCAAAAAATTAAAATAAAATAAAATAAAATAAAAATTCTGCATTCTTTGCCTCAAATTTATGCTCCTACTTTAAATAAAATAAAACTGAAACTAGCAGAAGCTATTGTAGATTCACAATTTATGCAAAAAAAGAAATTTGCAACCTAATCAAGCACTTATATTAAAGAAAAAGTCTTGGCCCTATGATCAAGATTGCATGTTTTGGTAAAATAATATTTTTGGTAATTGGTAAAAAATATTTAGGGCACAGATAGGTTCTATATACGTAATTTTAACCAGTGATCCCTCTTGTGTTCTATTATATTTGTTTGCTTACTCACTATACAACCTTGTAAACAAATCTCTTTGAATGATTTCTACAAAGCTTGGCTTCTCTTTGAAGTGTTATCATTTGCTATCCATGGCTCTAACCCTGCAACCCTCTCCCATTCTAATGTTAATATACCTCTCTTCTTCACAAGTCAAAATTCTCTTCCAGCTGTGGCAATTACTGGGATTTTTAAAGGAATGTTTTGAAATAAAAACTCTACCTTCTTGCAGGTTAAATTGAAAATGACTTCCCCATTGAGTAAAACATAGATAACCTGAACATTTCTGAGAAACTCCATCAAACAGCCCTCCTCAAGCAATGCCTCTAGGCTGTACTGTTTTATTTCTGTCAATCCAACACGTGTGGGCTACAAAAAGATTTAGCGTATGATTGGTACATAGATATTTCCTAAATTTGGGAGAAGAATATATTTACTGTCTTATTGTACAATTGTTTAACTGTTTTTATTTATACTTTTATTTATACTTTATGTTATAAAACTGAAGAGCTGAGTCTTTCTTTTTTTTCCTAAATGGGGTACTAATAGTCTAAAAGCTGTCATTAGTTTTCTGGTTCTAGATGCAGAAATATGTTTTATTTTAGAATGCATTATTATTATTTTGTTTGTTTTGTATTTTTTCACCTGTGGGGCTATCAGTTAAATGGATTTCAGCTTTACAAATATTGAGCTAGAAACTCCCACAAATGTCCTTACAGAAACAGTTAGAGTCAGTCCAGATATTGTAGACCAAGGTACCATATTTACAGAATATGTATCTATCTATATCATATATATATATGTTTATATATTAATAATATCAAATTCTGGTCCTTAACTTCACCTTTGGTGTAAAGAATTAAGTGACCAAACACCCAGCTAACATCAAAAAATGTATTTCTTTATTTTATAAAGCAACTTCCCAACTATTCCTAGGATATGTATTAATTTACTCATATTTTGTTTAATATCTCTGATATAGTACAATTACTATAGTTTATAATAAAAATCAAGTAAAATTCGCCTAACCTTTAAGTGAAAATTAAATAATTTTTTTTTTTTTGCAGTACACGGGCCTCTCACTGTTGTGGCCTCTCCCGCTGCGGAGCAGAGGCTCCAGACGCGCAGGCTCAGCGTCCAGACGCTGTTCCTTGGCCTCTAGACGAATCACTCACTCCAGTCTCAGCCTCCATGGTCACATCACTTTTTTCTCTGTATTACTCTTTGTCCTTTTCTGTTTCCTATAATAACACTTTCATTAATTTAAGACTCACCCTAACATGCCATAATCTAATCTTGATCCTTAATTACATCTGCAAAGACCTAATTTCCACATAAAGTCACATTCTAAAGTTCCAGGTGGGTGTTAATTATAGGAGGGAGGGGTCACTATTCAACCTACTACACTTATATGAAATCTGTTAATAACTGTGTGTGAAACTAGCGGCTTTAACAACAATACATTACTAAAGTGGATTTTACTCTTGAAATAGTAAATATGAGTGATACAATGCCAACAAATAAGAGAGAAATGGAAATTTTTATTTTGAGTTATACATTATTTAGAAGCTTACCTGTATTTGGAAGTGAATATTTAGATATTAAAATTCATATAAATGACAGACCTTGAGGGTATTACTGATACTGTTAACACTGATTAAATATGTTTGCAGCCTACATAATTGAAATGACATCACCAGTGAGAATTCGGCAATTTAGTGTTCCTTCCAGAGGGTTAAAGCCAAAGGAAAACTCAAGTAGTAAATATCAGCCAGTAAAACCAGAGTGCTGATGCGGGTGTGTATTAGACATTGAAAATCCCAGACCTGTTACAGTTTCTGCATGTCATTTAATGTGATGAAAATATATCTCCTTTTGACAAAGTGAGAGAGGGGCATGGACATATATACACTACCAAATGTAAAATAGATAGCTAGTGGGAAGGAGCCACATAGCACAGGGAGATCAGCTCGGTGCTTTGTGACCACCTAGAGGGGTGGGATAGGGAGGGTGGGAGGGAGGGAGACGCAAGAAGGAGGAGATATGGGAACATATGTATATGTATAACTGATTCACTTTGTTGTAAAGCAGAAACTAACAGACAATTGTAAAGCAATTATACTCCAATAAAGATGTTAAAAAAAAAAAGAAAATATATCTCCTTTTAAAACTCACTATTCAGATTCTCATTTAAGAAGTTAAATTTTCAAAAGTTTTATATGAGTTCTCCATAAGGAGTTAAATACTTCTAAAAGAATTTGACTCTTTCTTTATTGAAAAGTTATGGATCATCAATGAAGCAGAACAATAATTAGCAATTTGATATGATCCAATATAACCCTCAATTTGATATGATCCTTTCTACACATGAGTATATCCACTGGTAAATATGCAATGTATTTACTGACTTTTGCATTAAAACTAAACATTAATTACAAGAATATCAGAGGACATACACAACTCTATACAAAGAGGAAGTCTAATTTGAGGAATTAGTGATTTAGCTAGAAATGCACTGAGCAGTATGATAGCCACTAGCCACAGGGCCTATTTAAACTTAAATTAGGTAAACTTAAAAATACAGTTCTGTAGTCACGCTAGCCCTGTATCAATGTTCTATAGCCACTTATGGCTACTATATTCAGTAGTGCAGATACAAAACATTTCCATTGTATCAGGTAGTTTTATTGGATGACACTACCCTTTTCAAATAGTCAATGTTGGTCTAATATGCATAAGTATGTACATATGTGTATATTCACATGTGTTTATGGATCAACATACTTTACATGCTAATAAATAGATGCTAGATTCTAACAATGAAATGTTCAAATAGTCCACTGGGGTGCTTTGCCCACTTACTTTTGGTTACAATAAAATTGCATTACTGAATTGGTAACCTTACCTTCTCTAGACTACATGAATAGCAATGTGGCTCCCTGAAACTTGATTACAAAAAACAAGAACTTTAGTTCAGCTGAAGCATTAGTTATAAGACTGAGAAGAGAGAGAGACAGCCTACTCTATCACTGGAAATTTGCACACAAAGTGAAACGCCTGTCACAGTGATGAATAGGGTTTCTTGTTATCTTACTGTCTATATCATTCCCAGCTCTGATTCCCCAGCAATGCCCGGATTGCATGGGGAAAGCAAAAGGAGAATTGTCCTGCATATTTCATTTGTGCTCAAGGAATACAAGAAGATTTTCAGCTATATTTATAAAGAGGATCGATCTCATTTTTACTACATTAATCTTAGAATTTAGAGTAATTTTTGCCTCACATAATCCAAAGCCTATTTCTGCAAGTCAGGGCATGGCATTTTCTTCCCTACACTCATGTTTGTGTTTTGATTTTTAGATTCATGTGGTATTTTCTCTCTGTAAGACGAAGGAACATTTATTATAGAATGCACATTTGTGTTTTAAAGTTGGTGAAATGAAATAAAACACCCCAAGATGTTTTGACATAGCAAAATAAGAAATACTGACCAATTGGCTGGCATGTAGGAAGATAAGCCTTGGCATTTTTCATGAAAATCCGCATGTTACCTGTTGGAACACATACGCTATATTAAGGAGTCATTCTATTGGAAGCAGATGACCCCACTTCTTCAACGGCCTGGGTTTATCTAAAAGGGCAGTAGCAACTTTGGATGTAGAATCAGAGCAGTGATTTTTCATCTGAGCTCATCTATGCAAGCTTGAATAAACTATTTGGTCATCCTGAGCTTCATTTCTCTCCTGATATTTCTCTTGCTATGTTCATTACCTGCTTGATGTTTGACAATTAAATAACATGAAACTAATTATGATAATAATATCAACTATATTAATTGCTCACCCTGGGTCAAATTTATGCATGCGTTATCTCATTTAATCCTCCTAACTTTACAAGGAAAGAAGTTTCCTTATATGTATTTTTCAGGTGAGAAAACCAAAGTTTCTTTAGGCTTGAAAGAGAGATCAGATACACTCAGGATCACACATATTTTTTTAGTGATCTCTATAGTCTTATCAGGACTCAGTGACAGTTGCCTAATTCCAGAATCTGGAGTGTCAATCAATCCATATGCATATGTATAGATGCGTGGAAATGATTAACCACATGCAGATCACTGTTACTTTAAGAAGATTAGAAAAAATGTAATTGGGAATACCTTTGCCCATTTTCCCCTCATTTTAGAAATACATTTTTTTATATCTTTATTTATTTATCTTTATTGGAGTATAATTACTTTTAATAATGTTGTGTTAGTTTCTGCTGTACAACAAAGTGAATCAGCTATACATATACATATAATCCTCATATCCCTTCCCTCCTGAGCCTCCCCTGACACCCTTTCTATCCCACCCCTCCATGTCCTCACAAAACATCAAGCTGATTTCCCTGTGCTATGCAACAGCTTCCCACTAGCCATCCATTTTGTATTTGGTAGTGTATATATATGCCAATGCTACTCTCTCACTTTGTGCCAGCCTACCCTTCCCCCACCCCGTATCCTCAAGTCCATTCTCTAGTAGGTCTGTGTCTTTATTCCCGTCTTGCCCCAGGTCCTTCATGACCTTTTTTTTTTTTTTCATAGATTCCATATATATGTGTTAGCATACGGTATTTGTCTTTCTTTTTCTGACTTACTTCACTCTGCATGACAGACTCTAGGTCCATCCACCTCACTACAAATAACTCAGTCTTGTTCTTTTTAGGGCTGAGTAATATTCCATAGTATATATGTGCCACATCTTCTTTATCCATTCATTTTTCAATGGACATTTATGTTGCTTCCATGTCCTGGCTATTGTAAATAGTGCTGCAGTGAACATTGTGGTACATTAGAAATACATCTATTTTCTTTTTCCATAATACCTAGCTGGACTACCCTGGGGTTTTTATTTGTTTGATTGTTTGCATGTCTGTGTGTGTTTGTTTTGTTTTATTTCAATTTTCTTGATCATTATGTGTGGATACACCTCCAAGTACATTTAAACACATTGATGTTATGTTCCAAGAAGGTGAAACTTTTAGGTGATTTGTACAATTTTTGATGACAGTAATTACTCCTGCATTTGTGCACTGCTTTTTTAAATAATAGAATGCCTTTCATTTCTTTTTATCTCTTTTAGATGAGAATGGTGTGTGTTCTTTTGTTCAAGTAGGTGGGATATGATTATCATTCTTACTTGACAGTTATGGTGACATTCCCAAGGGTATTAGTCAGGATCTGAGGACTGAACCTCATATTTCCTAATTCTTATTTCCTGTTTCTTTCCATTAAACATAAACAGTATATTACAGGACTTACAGGGAAAAAAATGTCCCTATGGTCACAATGAGAACGCTTCATAAAGTGACACATTGTGTGATCTTTAGAACTTGCTCTGTTAGTGTGCTGGGTACATTATGGTTCCCAGATTCTACTCATCATTCCTCCTGTCCCACAGGTTCTCCCAGTCTCCAGTATAACTCCTCTCTGATGTTTTCCCTCCAAAGCTAGGAGGGCCTTTTTTGTTTTTCTATACACTGCTACTTAATATCACCACATTGTTAATATTTTTCAGGTGCTCTTCTTTGTCTTTATTATAATTACAAAACTCCTTAATTTGGTATCAGAGGCTCTTCAGGACCTCACCACTTCACAATGCATCCCACCCAACAAACTGAGTGTCAGACATGAGTCTACACAACAGGAGATTTCAGACCTCCTTGCCTTCTCATGTAATAATGTCTCCTAGTTTTTCTGCCCTGGATATTCTTTTAGTTCATTTAAACTCATTGAATGGTATGTTTGCATTACTTCCTCTCACAGGATTTTTCCAGTGTTCCTTTGCAAAAAAAAATGCTGTCCTTGCTCTGGTTATTGCAATAGAACCGTGTATTATCATCATTTCTGATGAGAGTTCTGTATTCAAGGCAGAGGTGTTGTCTTGTTAACTTTTGTAGTCAGCAAGGTAGATAGCAGGATGCTTGATGCTTAATGAATTGAACTGACTCACTTTACAGCTGCATACAAAGATATGTATAAATTACAAAAAAACAAAAAAAAATCTTTTGTATCCCAGAGCTAATTTGATGTTACAAGTCATTTTCAAATTCCAGAACTACACGTCTATGAGTGCAAGCGCTTTAAAGAGAATTCTATGTCTTGTTCACTGTGATGAGCTGGCCTTGTTCTTTCAGGTCATATGTTCTACTTTTAAGCATGTTTGCTACTGTTTTGGCTTCACAGACAACCATGCAGTCAGTCACCACATTGAGCCCTTACTATGTGCTAAACAAATGCTTAAAATTTAAAGAGCTGTGTATCATTGAAAACTGACCAGAAACTAGACTGAAGCTTTCCATTATTTCCCAGTTTATAAATGGGAAAACTGAAGCTCAGAGACATTAAGAAACTTATCTAAAATCTTCCAGTTACCAAATTCTATATTCTAACAATTTAATGTCTGTTGGACATCAAAGCATATGTGTAACTACTATATGACTATGCTTTGTTATTAAGTCATTATTAAAACATATCTCTTTGTCAGTATTAGAGACAAAAATTCCAGGCTAAGAAAAGTGCCAAATCACTAAATATTGCAGAACTTTGTGATGGACTGTAAATAGTCAAAACTCTACAGAAATGGTCAGATGGCCAATCACCTTTTTGCATTCTAGTTTTCCTGGCAAAACTAAAGGCATTAAAATACTTTTAAATTCATGAGATATATCAGTAATTCTCTTTTGATTTCATTTTTACCTAGTGTCTTCATATTATGTAGCTTCCTAAGTAGTTTTCTTACTTTTCTCCCTTAAAGAAGAAAGATTTCTGATAAGGTTTCTTCTAAACAATTGACAGTTACATTACTCATAGTAAATTAATTGATTTACATGTACACGCCTAGTTCATTCTCTTGGGAGAACTCTTGAGTTTGCGTTTGTAAATGTAAGTTAACATCCAAGCTTAAAGACAGTTCTACATGATCCAGCATCACAGTAAAATGATAAGTTATTCATGAAAATCAGTTTGTTAACCCTGCCTGTTTTACCCAGATAAGAGAGTGTGAGATTGGTGGTTGTGATGGTAATGAGTGTGACTTTTTATTTAAATTTACAAATCTTTTAACCATTAGGTTCTCAATAAACGTTTGTTTATTGCATTCCTCTGTACTGAATTAACTTATGCTAAATTTAATTTAAATAACCAGTATAATAAGCCTGTATTGTACAGATGGTACAGATAATTAACTTTTATTTAAAAATTTTATTTAAGAAAAGTTCTAAATAAATTGAACCAGGTTGTAGAGTTAGAAGTAGGAGAGACAGAATTCAAAACACAGGTTTTCAATTACAAAGTCACTGCTGGGTCCTAATTTAAAGGTCTTGTTATATTTAAAAAATATAGTCCTCCTAAAAGAAAGAGGAAAAGAAAAGTTTGATATTTCAGTCTGTGTATTGAACTGTCATAAAAATGAAAAAGAAAATCTGTTCAAAGTAACCATTTTTTCTTTTCTTCCTTTATTTCAACCAGCTTTTCAACCCAATCCATGAGGTTTGCGAAATTAAGTGAATACTTTTCTTTCAGTTACCAATTTATGATGAGGTTATTGGCCAACACTTGTTATTTGTGATCTTTTTGATGATAGCCATTCTGGCAGGTATAAGGTGATATCTCATTGTGGTTTTGATTTGCATTTCTCTGATGATTAGCGATGTTGAGCATCTTTTTATGTGCCTGTTAGACACATCTACATGCCAGACAGAGAAGGTCAAATAGTCTATGTTATAAAATGTGAAACCTAAAAAATAAAGTGAACAAATATATATAAAAAAACAGCAACAGACTCACAGATCTAGAGAACAAATTAGTGGCTACCAATAGGGAGAGGAAAGGAGGGAGGGGCAAGACAGGGGTAGAGGATTAAGAGACACAAACTACTATGTATAAAACAGATAACAAGGATCTATTGTACAGAACAGGGAAATATAGCCATTATTTTGGAATAACTTTGAATGGAGTACAATCTATAAAAATATTGCATCACTATGTTGTACACCTGAAGCTAATACGTTGTAAATCAACTATACTTAGTTATAACAAAGAACTTACTAGCCAAAACAAAGTAAAATGCTGGGGTTTTAATTTTTTCCATAGAATGTGGAGCTTTCTTATCATATGTATTAGGTGAATAAATAAACAATGAAATACTTATTGAAGTTGAGTCAGAGTTTTGTTTTTCCATGGGAACTTTTGTCTGCAATTTTCAAACAGACATCCACAAAGGCAGGCTTTCGGATTGATTTGGCTCTTCCAAATACTATTTATTTTTCTCCATCTTTGCATATTCTGACCATGTCTCTCCCTCTTCCTGTCTCTGGATCTTTGCTCCTCCTCCACACTGCCACCACGTTGCTCTGTCTAAAGTCTTGCTTGGGTCACACTCTCTAATCAAAACTTCCCAATGGTTTCTATAACCATCACATAAATTGAAAACATTTTGGTCCAGAGTTCAAAGGATTTTAGAATCTTTTTATTACCTCTTCCTTGCTAGCTTCCAATACCCCTATTTCACTTCATTCAAATTGAGCTACCTCTGTTCCCAGTCCGTGATTTATATCTTAGATCATTCTTGATCCAGTAAGGAGAATGGCTTAAGTGGTAGCAGGGAAGGAGCAAGAAGATACATAAACGCTTCAAGTGAGTGACTCTAGAAAGAAAGATAATATAGATGCAAGAAAAAAAAAGATAGTCAGATATGTAATAAAAGGAGTTTTCTTTAAATAAAGAAAAATATACAGCGAGAAGTAGAATGAAAAGATTGGTTCCCAGAGAGAAAAATACTGAAGTTCAACAAACGTTTAGATATACCATGGTGAAGTTGCCAGAACCACTGAAGAAAAAAAAAATGAGAAAATACATATCATAAAAATGCTAACAGGAAGAAAGGCAACAATAATATGCAACAAGCCTGAATTTTTATGCTTAAAATATAAATGAAAGAAAAAAGATGATTATATTTTTAAAAGTTATGATGATGATATAATGATATCTCAAGAAATTACAAATTTGTCAGTTGAAACTGTTGATTGGACAATGATGATCAAAGAAGTATATATTGTGTTGAAATAGTTGCTAGCAGTTTAACTAAAATACATAAAATGAGAGATGTTAATAAATTAGGAAAGAGGGTATAGATTGAAAATACATGAAAACAGACAAAACAATAAGAAGGAGCCATGGGAACTGTAGAATATTTACATTCTTTCAGCTTCAGGAGTGAGAGGATCCATCTTGAAAAAAATACATTTGAAATTTAAATGAAGGCGTAATTGAGCAGGTTTTCCTCCCCATCACAGTGGCAGTAGCGCTCTCATCTTCTGATCATCATTTTTTCATAAGAAAAAAATCTTGAAAATTTACTAGACAGTGATTGAAGCAGTGTAAAACGTGATCCAGCTAATGCCTTACTGGAGGGAAATCCAGGGAGGGGTTTGAGATGGATTTGTGACACTTGCAAAGCATTAGACCATTAAGATAAAAAGTTGAATTATATAAAACAATTGAGTGGGTACTCAGTTCAATCTGTACATGTTATTTGTCATGGGTTTAGCTTCAACAAATGCAAATACCTAAGTTTTTGAAGATTCGTATAATCATATGTGTTCCACCAATTTGTATTGCTGCTTAAGGGACACTTGACTGAAAACAGCGACACTATCCCTTACATGTCTTATAATTTTAGCTATGATGTCAGCCTGCTGTTTAGATTTATTCCCTATACTTTATTGCAGGCTGTTAAAATTGAACTAAAAAGAATTTGTAGTTTAACTAGATACAAAGTATATTATCTGACAACATCCTTATATGCAAAGAACAGCAACCTTAAGTTATAATAAAAGATTCAATTTTCAAAAAACATATAATATGAAAACTATTGAGTTTAAATAAGTCTTGACTATGAAAATGATTATTTTTTTGACTAGACACTCAAGCTCATAAAGATCAAAATTATTCCAAATTATTGTGGGAATTCCATGGGTTTTGAATAAACATATTAACAAGATTCACAGGAAAAAAGGGGACTATGAACAAGCTCAATCAAAAGTCCATGTAAGAAATAAACATGCAACAATAACCTGTTTCAAAAAAGAAGAATAATTAGAGAATTCAACCTACAAGATAATATTTTGGAAGAAAAACTGATTTTGTACTCTATTCTCACAAACAAATAAATTACAGATGGTTCAATGATTTAAATTTTGAAAGATTACTATAAAGAAATTAAAATTAAAATGAATAAATTTCATATTAATATGCAAAATATAGAGGCCAAAAATATGTCTGCTGAAAAAAAAAGCACAGCATGAGAATTGTGAGTTAAGTTTTATTTGGGGAAAAATGAGGACAATAGCCCAGGAGATAGCATCTCAGGTAGCTCTGAGAAACTACCTGAGATAGGTAGGGGGAAGAGGAAAGGGGAAGGTCAGTATTATATATGATTTTAGTGAAAGGGGGTACATTCCATCAAGCACACATTTTTTGCAGAAGGTTGCTGCTAGTCTCGTGAAGGTTACTACAAGTTACGAGGAGCAGACATCAGCATGAATGATTTTAGTGCTTTTCTAGATATGAGGAAATGCAATAATTGGGCTCATAAAGTCTTCTCCTGAAAATATCTATCTAAAGACCTGTTCTGTCAGTTTTTTCCCAGAGCACAAAGTGCCTCATTCCTGATCTCCACCCTGAACTCCTTTCAGGGTGTGTTGAAGGTCAGTGGCTGCAACCACTTGTGATTTAATCCTTGCAGAGGCAAGATGGCAAGTGCCATTTTTTAGTTGGCAAAGGGGAAGGTAGATAAATTTGGCAATTTAAAATTATGAAAGTTCCATGTGAACAGTAATAGACAACTTATAAATTAGTGAAGAATTGAAGTACACATGACAAGAAAGTACAAATTTATTTAAGAAATAAAGAACATAATTATATTAACAAGAAGTCAAGAACTCATTTAAAAACAATTAATCTATGACCGGATGCACAAACATATGCATAATAGCAAAAATGCAAATTAATTTTAAAGGCAAAAAGATGTAATATTTTTACCTACTTAATTGTGGAAAAATAAGTATTATTAAATACCAAATTTGGAGGTTTTGGGAAAATAAGTACTTCATGAACTGGGACAATATAATTAGACAGTTTCACAATGTCAATCAAAATTTCAACTGTGTATATCCTTTGAAAATAAAGTTCTACTTCTAGAAAATTATAAGTATCCTTTCACCTGTGCATAAATATTTTATGAAAGAATATTCAATAAAGTATTTCCTTGTGAAAGCAGAGAATACAACAATCTAATTTCACAGAAGGAGGGGTGAGCTAAGGAAATGTGGTATTCAAATGCAAGGGAGTACTCCACAGACAGACACAGAAAGGCTGGGGAGCTTGCATGTACTAAAAGGAAAGAAGACAATATTTTGCATGTAAAAAGAAATATGCTCTGCCTTGAGTAAAAAATGAAAGAGATATTCATAGTCATTGTGTGCGTGTGTGTGTGTGTGTGACAACCTATAGAACAAAGAATGATAAACAATTGCCAAGTGTGACTCTGGAAAGTCGGACTGGAGATCTAGGGTGGGAGAAACACATTTTCTTACTTTTCTGTCTATCTTTGATTTTTTTTAACATGTGTGCATTAAATTCTTAAGTGTTTAAAAAATACAGCTGCTATGTGACCTCAACTTAGATGTAGGAGTCATGATAGAGAAATAACAGCCTTGGAAATTAAACATAAAGATAGCTGTGTCAAAATCTGAGCTAAGAAACACATGAGAAATAGGCATTTGGGGAAGGTGTAGAATTAGCTCAATTTTGGATATCATAATAAAAGCTAAAATGATTCACTCCTTGTAATGTGCTAGTCATAGTTCTAATTACCTCACGTGTATTAACTCTGTCTAATCCCTCTAACAACCTAATAAAAAGGTCTTAAGTTCACGATGTCTTTTCAAAATTATACAATTGTACATACAGTGCCTGTGTCATTCATCACAGCACATGCCCATCAGAGTCTGGGACAGCACCCCATGAATAAATATACTAACATTTTTGCAGAACATACATGCATATTCACACTGAGTGTGATAAAGAGACTCTTAGCCTCTAGGCTATCCTAACCTGAAAGGTTTGAAGTTCTTTTGGAGCATCCAAGGAAAGGCACACAGTTATGAAATTCAGAAATGGATCTGGGTGTCACGACAAGAAGGATGGCTCTTGTAGGCACACGATGGATGAAGTTATCCAAGGTCAGCATACATGCTGAGAGAGGAAACTGACTTGTGATTTGAACCTGAAGTGTGTCAGCATTTAAGAGACCAGTGAAAGGCACGGGTCAGTAACAGTATGTATGAAGCATTTTCAGGAAACGCACATATATTGTTCTATTTCGTCTTTCCATTAATTCCATCAGATAGATGTTGTCATCCCCATTTATTAAATTAGGAGGCAGACTCTATTAATTAACATAGTTAGATCACAAGTTAGTGACCGTTAATGGTTCTATGCTGTTCCAAAGACACTGCTTTTTTCTACCACACTGCACTACACAAAATTGGGGAGACTTATGTGGACTAAGAATGCCACCTGTCATATCAGCAAACAAAGATGTTGCGGCCATCAAGCCATCAGCCATTACAGCCCCGCCCACAATGGTGACTGGGAACTCAGGATGGAAACAGGATGTTCACCGTCAAGCCTTCAGCCACTGCAGTCACCCCCAAGGGTGCACCCTGAGAAGATTCGGGAATGGAAAAAAAACATCTACTGGCCCTATATAGTTGAGGTGCAGATTAAAGGAATGATTTCAATGAGCCCATACTTTGCATCTTCCCTTACATAGAAAAGCGCTAACTTCATTAACTTAAGATGCCTGGTTTTCTTTAATTAACAGTAATCTTTTGATGTTCCCACTACCTGGCTTTTGTTACAGAACTCCTATGTATCCTGGCTCCCCCCTTACCTCTTTGGAGCTGTCCCTCAGAGATATCTGAGAGTCCTGTCTCCCTGAGAGTTATCTCAAAGTCCTCAGAAAATCCACCAAATAAAATATAACTCTTAACTTTTAGGTTGTACATTTTTTTCAGTCTACATTTAGAATCAAAATGTTTTTACTAGTTTTATACCTCTATTATTAACTATATCTGACTTTTAATCAATTAAGTTATTTAATTAATTATTAAGTTATTTAATTTAATGATTTATTCTTTATAAACTACTTCATTGTGTATGAATTTAACTTTTATTTATTCCAAAAATCTTGATTGCATACCCATAGGCACTGGAGAATCTACTAGATGCTTGGGATAAAATAATAAATAAAATTTCCATTTTCAAGTAGCTTACGGAACTAATAGATAGCTAGTTACAGAACAAGGTGGTAATAGCTCTCAGGAGGATCACAAAACACACTTGGGAGGTGTCAGAGGTGCTTTCTCCAAGGAGCCGAAATCTAAGCTGCGAACTATAAGTATGAATGGGAAAAAGAGGGTAAGTTCTTCATGCAGAGTCATGAGAAGAAGTCTCCTGGTAGATAACACAGGATGAGCAAAATATACACATGACCAAATACATGACAGTGTAGACCAGAAAGAAGTTTGTTGTGGCTCCATGATTATGTAAAAAGGGAGATGTAGAGGATAGGGCAGAGGAATAAGGGTATAGATCAAGAAAGCTATTCATGCTTCCTGCTGGGAGGCTTTGGTTATTGCATGCTGTCCGGCTATCCTGCCAGCATGGACTCACAAAGAAGCTTGACAATTAACTTGGAGCTTCCATTTATGTATTCATAACTGTATGGAACAAGTTCTGCAGCAAAAACATAGGTGAGAACATTGATCCGGTGAAAAGCGCACTATATGTGAAATATTATTTTGATTCTCTATAAGGGAGAGAGTTACCATTTTCAATTACGTGCTATTCCCATGGTTTGGATTTCGAGTAACATAAACCTTGAATGTTGCTCCTGGTATTTCAGAACTCAACTGCATTTGAGCAGCCAACACAGCAATGGCATTTACTTAATTCTTTCAAGGCAGTGTGTAGTAGTGGGAGGTACCTGGATTTCAGAATAGAAGGTCTTGTGTTATATGTCAATGAAATCTCAGTAAAACTGGGGAAAAGGTCCTGTCCTTTCCACCTCCAACCTGTGTTACACTGGGAATATATTTTTAAAAATTTCTTGAACTTTCATTTTTCCACCTGCTAAATCGTTCTCTTTAGAAGTAGAAATCATGAAGTTGGGCTCTCATTCAACCTTATTTTTTTTGAAAATGGCGATTCAAAAAATTCTTGTTTTCACTCTGAAGCTGTTTGTCCTTACCTGCTGGGTGGTGGGGGAAAAGTTTGCTTAGTCTATTGACATTTGAGTTTGCAAAGGAGAGAAAAATGAGTGCAGCACACATGATTAATATTAATAATAATAATAAAAGCTGCCAGAAAGCTTTCCCACTAATCTTTTATTATTCAGGCTCTGGTGCATAATGAACATTCTGAATATTTAATAACTGAAAGAGAGAAAAGCCAACTGAAAGAACATCTTGAGCTGTCATGTATATGCATGAAAAAGCTCCTTATCCCACAAGGAGAGAGAACAGACTGGATCTGTCAATGGTAAAATACGACATTTTTACACCCCTAGTCAAATGTCACTACAGATTGCAAGTGACATCTTATAATGAAGAACAACTTCCTATAGAATATGAAAAATATAAATGCTTCATTTTCTTGCTAAGAATTTATACTGAAAGGTCATTATAGTGCATATAAAATCCCACGGAAGCTGCTTAATGTACTTTCTATTTTCACTCCAATATCATCAGGTGGTGAGGGTGACTTGGTCTAATTAAAAGCAGGTTGTAATTTGCATACACAGAGGCACCAGAAAAGCAGATAAGTGAGGATTTGCTTGGGGAGAAATGGTTGATCAAGCAAGAAATAATGAGTAAATGATGGAATGAAAATGTCTAGGCCTTTGTACTTTGTAGAAAAGTTGTTTTCTTCTTTATTCTTCTTCCTTTCTTTCTGGATGTTCACAACAAGGCACCAGCACCTCCTTAGGGCAAAGGCACATTCCTCCAAAGCACATAAAGGCTTTATGAGGTACAAAGTTTTCTTAAGAAAATGAGATTTTTCCAATTTACTTCACCCTTGAAATCAAATTAATTTGCTGTATTGTGTGAATTGTGGCTTTTTTCTTTCTTTTTATATTAAGCATTTTCAGTATAACAACAGAGACTAAGAGAATACTTGGTGGAAAGGGATATACACCAGTGCAATTGATTTTTATTTGGAGAATGAAAAAAGTACCATCAAAAAAAAATTTAGCCTTCCTTTTTATGGGATAAACTGTTTACACTACATTTTTCCTCTTCATTTATAAACTGTCACGCTGTCAGATGAGGTCTCATTGTTATATCTTCTTTGCTTCCACTGTGCTCTTATTCCTACTCCAGAAAACAATAAAATGGTTTTCAACATTGGGTTTCATCTTCATTAATGTTTATCTATTTGTATTTCACATAGTGAAGTGTTCACTAAAAGATTGACAAGTCCTGAAATCAAGGTTAGAAGTCCTCTAATTACTGCCAACTGAAATTTTCCAAGTGTGCCTAAGATCACAGAACTGCTGGGTATTGAGAAAGATTTCTGTTTATCAATGTGCTGTGACAGACACCAGCATCCCTGGACTCTGTAAAATCTGCAGGCTGACAGGGACCTATAGAGTTAATTAGTCCATTCCCAGTTCTAAAATAGTTATGAAACTAAAGCAGGAAAATGGAAATCCATTCCATTATGAACGTTCAAAACTTATTGGGCATATAAAAAATGCACTGTATCTTTCTCCACCAATTTTTAAAACCCAGGTACATTTTACTAGGTCTGGAAGTATTCCCCTTCATTTAACAGAAAATATGCCTTCCAAAAAGGCATGGAGATATTGAAACTGAAGGGTTTTTTTCTTTTTGTTTTTTTTTAAATAAACAACAAGGATTTACTTTATAGCACAGGGAACTAAATTCACTATCTTCTAATAACCTATAATGGAAAACAATAAGATGCTGTACACCTGAAACTCAACACAATATTGTATGTAAATCAACTATAGTAAAATTAAAAAAAAAAAAAAAAAAAAAGACTGGTGGAGCAGGCGGGTGGGTGAGTCCAGCCTCTGCAGAAGGAGGAAAAGAGACAAGAAAAGCGGGGCGGGGCGGCGGGGAGGCATTGAATGCTGCCTCCATTCCTCCTTGGGGCTTTTTGCGAGCCTCTCATTGCTGTGGCCTCTCCCGTTGCGGAGCACAGGCTCTGGACGCGCAGGCTCAGAGGCCATGGCTCACGGGCCCAGCCGCCCCGCGGCATGTGGGATACTCGCGGACCGGGGCACAAACCCGTGTCCCCCGCATCGGCAGGCTGACTCTCAACCACTGCATCACCAGGGAAGCCCTTCCTTGCGGCTTTTAACGCTTAACAAACCCCGAAAGCAAAGTGACATCATTACCCCTCAATTTACTTGTTCAAGGTCCTTTCTCCCTCCAAGGGCCAGGTCCTGGCCAAGGGTGGGGGGCGGTCCTTGCCGTGACCAATCGCGCTGCCCCTGAGCGTTCGCCCGGACTGGGTCCTCCCACCAGTGCCCAGGCCCGGCTGAGGAGGTGGATCTTTGCTGGCAGCGCCTTCAGGGCCAGGTCCCCAGACCCTGCCTGGCTGTCACCATGCAGAGAGCACGGTGCCCAGGACCCAGCTGGCTCTACCTTAGTGCCGTGATCCCGGATCCCCGTGCATCTGCGCTGGAGTGGGGTGTTGGGAGAGGGGAGAGCGGGTGTGCAGACTCACTAGAACCTAGCGCGCCATGTGCTCAGATCTGAGCCAACCACCACTTGGTGTCCCTAGAAATGGCTGCTGCAAACCTAGGTTTATTGTATTTGCCCTTCTGGTGCATTTCTTAAATATACATCCGCTGCAGAGCCACCAGGATCTGATGAAAAGTCAGTCCTTCACCTGTTCTGCTCTCAAGAATAATTTTGGCCACAAATGCACATTAGAAGCTTTACATGTAGAAAAAGGCAAGTAGCTGAGTCATTGACTCTTTTTATTTATTTATTTTTAACATCTTTGTTGGCGTATAATTGCTTTACAATGGTGTGTTAGTTTCTGCTATATAACAGTGAATCAGCTATATGTATACACATATCCCCATATCTCTTACCTCTTACATCGCCCTCCCTCCCACCCTCCCTATCTCACCCCTCTAGGTGGTCACAAAGCACCGAGCTGATCTCCCTGTGCTATGCAGCTGCTTCCCACTAGCTATCTATTTTACATTTGGTAGTGCATGTATGTCCATGCCACTCTCTCACTTCCTCCCAGCTTAACTTTCCCACTCCCCGTGTCCTCAAGTCCATTCTCTACGTCTGAATCATTATTCCTGTCCTGCCCCTAGGTTCTTCAGAACCCTTTTTAATTTTATTTTATTTAGATTCCATATATATGTGTTAGCATATGGTATTTGTTTTTCTCTTTCTGACTTACTTCACTCTGTATAACAGACTCTAGGTCCATCCACCTCACTACAAATAACTCAATTTCATTTGTTTTTTATGGCTGAGTGATATTACATTGTATATATGTGCCATATCTTCTTTATCCATTCATCTGTTGATGTACACTTAGGTTGCTTCCATGTCCTGGTTATCGTAAATAGTGCTGCAATGAACATTGTGGTACATGACTCTTTTTGAATTATGGTTTTCTCTGCGTATATGCCCAGTACTGGGATTGCTGGGTCATATGATACTTCTATATTTAGATTTTTAAGGAACTTCTATACTGTTCTCTATAGTGGCTGTATCAATTTACATTCCTACGAACAGTGCAAGAGGGTTCCCTTTTCTCCACACCCTCTCCAGCATTTATTGTCTGTAGATTTTTTGACGATGGCCATTCTGACCGGTGTGATGCGATACCTCATTGTAGTTTTGATTTGCATTTCTCTAATGATTAGTGATGTTGAGCATCCTTTCATGTGCTTGTTGGCAATCTGTATATCTTGTTTGGAGAAATATCTATTTAGGTCTTCTGCCCATTTTTGTATTGGGTTGTTTGTTTTTTTGATATTGAGCAGCATGTGCTGCTTGTATATTTTGGAAATTAATACTTTGTCAGTTGCTTCGTTTGCAAATATTTTCTCCCATTCTGAGGGTTGTCTTTTTTGTCTTGTTTATGGTTTCCTTTGCTGTGCAAACGTTTTTAAGTTTCATTAGGCCCCATTTGTTTATTTTTGTTTTTCTTTCCCTTTCTCTAGGAGGTGGGTCAAAAAAGGATCTTGTTGTGATTTATGTCATAGAGTGTTCTGCCTATGTTTTCCTCTAAGAGTTTTATATTGTCTGCCCTTACATTTAGATCTTTAATCCATTTTGAGTTTATTTTTGTTAAACTGAAGGTTAAAAATAATGCTTATATATTATGCTGATAACCATGACATCACAATATGCATATAAGAAGATAGGAAAAATACTTTAAACATTAATAGTTTCTAGGTGTTTGAATGTGGTTATTTTTCCTGTTTTCAGTTTTAGTTCATTTGGTATATTTTAATTGACTAGATTTTGTGATAATAGAAAAATTTACTGTAAAAATTGCACACTGTAAAATATATTTCAGATCAAGTCCTGTACCACTTTGTATTATAAAATTTCTGTATTCAAATATAAAATTAACAAAACCTCTCTAAGTTGACCTAAGTTGAAGAGTTTCAATGACCAATATTGGCTACATCATATACTGAGAGACTGTTCACTCATTTATTTATTCAATAACATGTCTGAGTGCCTGCCAAATGCCTAACAATTTACCAGGCATACGGTAGGTGCATCATGGATGTTTATTACATTAAATCACAAAAGGAAAAAAAAGGATATTAGGCACTCTGCTAGGGAATGAGATTATTGAAATGATCAAGATAATCCCTCTTTCTCTATTTTGTATATATCTGTATATATATTCTGACATTTCAAGGGATGAAAAGTCCAGATATCATTGATTAACTTTGGAAAACCTCAAGACATATACACACTACTATATATAAAATAGGTAACTAATAAGGACCGACTGTATAGCACAGGGAACTCTACTCATACTCTGTAATGACATGTATGAGAAGGGAATCTGAAAAAAAGAGTAGATATATGTGTATGTATAGCACAACATTGTAGATCAACTGTACTTCAATAAAAATTAAAAAAATAAACTCATTTCTTCTTTTTTTTAAGGAAAGAAACTCCACTTTTGTGGCATTTTCTCTGCCATTTTAGCTCTCCCTTCTAACCAACCCCTTCATCACGTTGACCCATACTGAAAAACAGTACAGCAACAGATGCAACATAGCTGGTAAAAAGACATTTTTAAAGCAGTAACAGAAATAATCATAGCCTCTTCCAATGTATGTTCTAAGGCATGCATGCATTTTATTTTTTTTGGCCACACCTCACAGCTTGTGGGAACTTAGTTCCCCAACCAGGGTTGAACCCAAACCATGGCAGTGGAAGTGCAGAGCCCTAACCACTGGACCACCAGGGAATTCCCAAGGCATGCATACATTGTGCACTCTCAGTCAGTATGTATTATTATTTCATTTTAGAAATAATGAAACTGAGGTAAAGAGAAATTACATTCTGTCCCAGGTCACAGCTAGGTTAGAATCGGGGTGTTCCGATCAGTCAGCAGCCATCAACACTGAAGCGAGACCCTCTACCAGCAAAAAGATTATGACTTGCTGAAGGCTCAGATGATGGTTAGCAATTTTTAGCAATAAATTATTTTTAAATTAAGTTTTTTTTTAAAAAAACTGGGATATGTAGGTCTCTGAAGTCTGTGCCAAGACCACTTCAGCGTGCTAAAACAAGTTGATGCCATAGGATTGAAATGGAGCAGGACCCTATTGCCCTTCCCCTGCACGCCCCTGTCTTCAGCCTGCATTTTGTCTGTAGAAAAACTTTAGCCAAAGAATAATTTTAATCAGAGAAATGAGAAAAACACAGAAACAAAGGAAAACAGTCAAACAAGATGAAATAATATTTCAGCCATTAAACAAACTTAAGGACCTTTAGTTTCTTCTCAAGGGCCATAGATAATATTCTGAGCCATCTCCTATGAGCCGTCTTATAGATACTGAAACCCCCACCAGGTGGAAGAAGATAACATGATGACCAGACTGTCGCCATGACATAAGCTGCCACAGTTCCGAGAACTAGCCTCAAAGGAATGGGAACAAATTGACCCTGGAACTGAAGACTAACTCTACCTAAAACAATCAAGATGATGCTGGTCAGACCACTGTTGACCAATTTCAAGATGACGGTCAGAGCTGACTGTGCTGTTTTTACATGTAACCAGCTCCCTCTGTCTAGAAAAGTTCTTGCCCCCTGATTGTCAGTTGCAGGTGAGTTGGCCTTTGGACATGTGTCTGCCCTCCCCTCACCCCCAGTTACCAGCATCCAAAATGAAGCAAACTTTCTCTTCCACCAACCTTGCCTATTGGCTTTTGAGTGGCGAGCACCCAAACCCCACTTATGGTTACAGGATCTCAATAAATGGGTTTTAAAGGTATTTTACAATATTTAATATATACTGAAGGATATATGTAATGTATATCTAAGGTAGGAAGCATGGGAGGTAGGACCCATTTATCCCCCACATGTTAATATCTCAAGATTAATCCTTTGTCAGGTGCTTTGTTTGCAAATATTTTCTCCCATTCTGAGGGTTGTCTTTTCGTCTTGTTTATGATTTCCTTTTCTGTACAAAAGCTTTTAAGTTCCATTAGGTCCCCTTTGTTAGGGAGGGGATATGGGGATAGATGTATACATATAGCTGATTCACTTTGTTATACAGCAGAAACTAACACAATATTGTAAAGCAATTATACTCCAATAAAGATGTTAAAAAAAAATCATAGAAGAGAATCTAAACTTGATTCCATCCAAGGAATTTTACGTTATCATCCTGCTTTTCCTGGAGACTACTACCAACTTAGAGGGGAAAAAATCCTTCTAAAATGAGATCTAATATTCCTTCCTTCTTAAACAGAAAAGATACAACATATTAAATACTTGTTTGATGACTCAGCTACATTGTTATTTAATATCATATTCTCTGTCTTCCTCCCTCCCTCCAGTACATTTTACAATCTGCCTGGAATGTGTTCATTGTATTTATTTATTTATTTATTTTTTAGCTGTGCCCCATAGCATGCCTGATCATAGTTCCCCAACCAGAGATCAAACCCTCGCTCCCTGCAGTAGAAGTGCCAAGTCTTAACCACTGGACCTCCAGGGAAGTGTCTGTTCATTGTATTAATGTTGACCCTATCCACCAACTCTGACTCAGCACCTTGACAACTTGGCTAGTTTTGTCACTTCCTCTGGAAGGTGCTCCTAAACCCTGGCATCACTTTCATAGGCCCTATGCTTTATTTTAACAACATTTATCTCAGTTTTAAGTTTATAGTTATATGAGTAATTATTTGTGTGACACAAGGCTTTCACTATATATAAGTCCTACCAGGACAGAGCTCATATATTCCATTTTCACCATTTTATTTCCAACAAACTGTATGATACAAGGTAGGCAAACAAAAAAGTTTGTTGAGTGTTTGGCCAAATTGTGATTCTAAAATGTTTAGTCAAAGTCAAGGTAAAAGAGAAGAAAATGATTTCATTCTTTCACATATTCTTCTATTCAAAAGCAGTTTTAGGGACTTCCCTGGTGGCACAGTGGTTAAGAATCTGCCTGCCAATGCAAGGGACACAGGTTCGAGCCCTGGTCTGGGAAGATCCCGCATGCTGCAGAGCAGCTAAGCCCATGCGCCAGAACTTCTGAGCCTGCGCTCGAGAGCCTGCGAGCCACAACTACTGAAGCCCACACGCTTAGAGCCTGTGCTCCACACAAGAGAAGCCACCACAATGAAAAGCCCTCGTACCGCGTTAGCAATGAAGATCCAACACAGCCAGAAATAAATAAATATATACTTTTTTAAATGCAGTTTTAAAAATTTATCATTATTTTAATCACAGTATAAACATAATTCCAAATTCTGTTGGATTTGAGGCCTTATCATTTTAACTCAAGGATTTTTCCATTTACTTTCATAGTCATATTATTTAATGGCTTCACAATGACATTGGGTGATGGAACCACTGTAGTGTATTTAATTCTTCCTCCATGGCTGGATATTTTTACTTTTTAAACTTTTCTGTTATGGTGTATTATCTTACAATAAAAAACCTTTCACATGCATAACACTTTAAAATTTTTTATTTATTTACTTTGGGTACATTCCCAGAAGTAGAGGTCACTATGTATATAGATACTTATTGCTCTAAAAATGTCTTTTAAAAATATTCTCTAAAAGCAATGCACCAGTTTAGATTTTTGCTAGCAAGGTAGGAGCCCCATTCTCTCTTGCTGCTTCCAATATAAATTAATTGAACAAGTCGGTATGTATAGCTTCACATTTTTCTCTGTTCATAGAAACTTGAAAATATAAGTATACATGAAGAAGAAAATGTGTTTGTGCATTTCTTGATTTTTTTTTTTTTTTTTTGCTCAACCTTCCCCCATGTAAATTAAGGAAAATCTAATATATCCTCTGAAATAATTACTATTTCATTGCATGGATTCACCAAATTTATTCTTCCAATAATAGTTATTCAAGGTAGTTTCCAAGTTTTGTCTTGTTTTTGTCAGCATAAACAATACTGTATTTAACATTCTTGTATATAAACTGTATTTACCAATGCTTTCACTTCTAAACTCTCTAAAAAGAGATTCACACAGGCCTTCCCTGTTTGTCCAATGGTTAAGAATCTGCCTTCCAATACTGGGGATGTGGGTTTGATCCCTGGTCGGGGAGCTAAGCTCCCACATGCCACGGGACAACTAAGGCTGCATGCCACAACTGCTGAGCCTGCATGCTCTGGAGGCCATGTGCCACAACTAGAGAGAAGCCTGCACGCCATAATGAAGAGCCCACCCACCACAATGAAAGATCCCCTGTGCCACAACTAAGACCTGATACAGCCAAATAAATAAATATTTTTATAAAACAGAGATTCACACAAGTGAGATAACTGAGTCAAAGGCTATCTGCCTGTAAAGTTTAACAGATTTTGTCAGATTTCTTTCCAGAAAATACTATAAAATTCACCTCTCCACTACTTGAGATATATATAAAAGCAACCATTTCTCTGAATCCTTGCCAGGCCTAATTGGATGCTGGTAACTTGAAATTTTTTTCTTCTATGACTTGCCTGCTTCCAAATTCTGCCAATTTTTCTATGTGTAATTTGGCTTTTTCTTAGAAATTATGGGAATTGTTTTGTAATTAATACATGTCATTTTATCTGTCATATGGATTGCAAAAATGTTTATTACAAATATATTGTTTCTATTTTTTTTTTTTAAATTATGTGGGAAAATATGCTGATGGCTGCATTTCTAACAATTTTGGGGCCCATGGCAATTGCACAAATGGAAGTCCACATACCTATGTCTAAATTTAGACATCTTATGTCTAAATACTTGAAAGCTATAAATGAAACATAAAATAAACTGTTAAATAAAATATATTCAATCTCCCTACCTTGAATAATATCCCTACATAATGACATGGAAAGTCAGTTTAAAATTTAGAATATACACAGTGGCATAGGGATAACTGACCCATGGACCACATTACCGTGACAGTGGGAGTGATTTCTGTTCACTGGACTTCTATCAGTCATCTTTTATCATTTTCATTAGGTTTTCTTGAAATTTTTTGTAGACAATCATATTGCCTGTCAATAAGTGTCAGTGAGTGATAAATTATTCAGTGTTTTTACTTTCTCCTCTTTTTCTATCTTTCACTCTTTCTGCCACCCTTTCTTTTCTTCCTTTCGTATTATTTCCATTCATCAGTTCCTTCTGAACAATGTTGAGTAGTAGAAGCCGTGATAGTAGTGAGTCTAGTCATGTTCCTGACTTTACAGGAAATTATTTTAAATTGGCATGGCTAATATGATGACTGCTGTAGATTTCTGAGACATTTGGTCAAGTTAAAGAAAAAAGCCTTAAGATGTATTTATCATCTCCTAAAAATTTAAATGCTGAATGATTGCTTATTTTATCAAAATATTTTTCTTCACCTATTAAGATGATGGTAGAGTCTTATTTTTCCAGTCTCTTAATGTGGTGTGTAACACTGATTTCTGATTTTGAACATTCCTTCATTCCTAAAATGATCATCTAATTCTATACATATATATATATATATATATATATACTTTACAAATTTCTATAAATATGTTTTAACTCACTTTTGGAGTTAGTTTACTAAATATTTCCAAGCCTGGCATATTTTGTGGTTTTTGAATCTGCTTTTTAAAAATATTTTGTTGTCACTTTCCTGGATTTATTTTTATTTGTGTGTTTGCCTTCAGTAACCATAAACTCAGTTTTCATGTTGCTTTCATTTGTTTCAGTCTCCCTTAACACAAGTTGAAGCCATTACTCTCTAGAGAGCACCAAGGTAATATTTTAAGTATGCATAGGTTACTTTTTATTTGTCACTTGGTCATTCTGGATTTTATACATTACGTGTGTGTGTGTGTTGTTTGTGTATAATACTTCATTTACTGAGCTACACTATGGTTTTCCAATGTTAACTGGAGCAGAAATTGTGACCAGTGATTGGGAGATTCATCTTAAGTTTCCACTTAACCCTTGCCCATGTTTCTAAATATATACACCATTTGGACCCTGCAGAAGGCTATTATTTATTTAGTTGACTCTTCCAGCTCTTGTTTTGTCAGTTTCTTTTTCAATCTCTGATTTGTTCAAGACGAGTTTTGCTTTGGAACTAGACGACACTTCTCTGCCTTAACCTCCATCTTTCTTCTTAAATCTAATATAATTTATTAATACCAAGAACCAATCATAAATATTTAGGTTCTATGAATCAGTTCAAGTATTCTCTTAGAAATAAAATACACCTTTTGAGAATATGGTCACTAAGAGATTCTTTCTGGGTCCTCAGATGTTTTTCTTCCTTACTCATATTCTCCATTTTTTTCTTCCTGTTGTTGTCCTAAGTTTTTTTTTTTTTTCCTAGATAGTTTACAGATAAATTAAGTGCTACCTTGATGGATGCATTCATTATTGATTGTCAAACAAACACTAGCCCCCTGATTTTATAGGAGTTATTAAAAAATTGAAAGGCATAGCCATGAAATATTCCTCTTGAGGTAGAAAATCTTAGTATTTAATTATATATAACAATATCTTTGGATGGATAAAGTGAATATCTAGGAAAATGGTGGTGAACTACATTTTACAATGTAATAGCTATAGATAAGTCTCCACTTTATCAGCTAAAAGACATTAAAAATTTGATATTCAATTTTTTTTTTTTTTTCTGGTACACGGGCCTCTCACTGTTGGGGCCTCTCCCGTTGCGGAGCACAGGCTCCGGACGCGCAGGCTCAATGGCCATGGCTCATGGGTCCAGCTGCTCCGCGGCATGTGGGATCTTCCCAGACCGAGGCACGAATCCGTGTCCCCTGCATCGGCAGGCGGACTCTCAACCACTGCGCCACCAGGG